>NC_139970.1:4274145-5576645 GCF_963993115.1 Abramis brama | reverse complement strand
CACACATAACCAACATATATTTAGAAAGCCAACCCTTGATAGTTTACAGTTCAAGACTCAAAATTAACCAGACTGTTATTAATATTGAGATATATAAGCTCAAACATAAAAACAAAAACAACAAATATTAAGAATATATTTATTAAATGTCAAATCAAATCAAATCAAGTACATTTGTATAGCGCTTTTCACAATACAGATTGTATCAAAGCAGCTTCACAGTATTAAATTAAAATAAAATAATACAACAAAGTTTGTTTCTAGTGGAATTTATTGATTGATAGAATAAAATTAAATATCCCCAAAATATCCCCAACTGAGCAAGCCAAAATGTATAAAAATATTATGTGAATTTAGGATAGCAACTTATAACCACAACTAAAGTGTAGCCACAACTGTGGTCATGCTTCATTTCAATTCTGAGGATGATATCTCTAAAATTGTGCATTTTATGAAGCCTATTGTGAGACCATGTCAGGGGAGAACTTGTAACTGATTTTTTAATATAAAACATTTCACATTGCAATGTTTTCTTGTTTTTATCTTACTTGTTTTTAGTGACTGAAAGTGTTGAACATCGTGGGAAGAAAAGAATATGGTCAAAACCAGAAGTTGCTGCTGTGATTTTAAAATCCACATAGCCAAAGGCCATTTGACCACAAAATCTGAGTGTCTTCAAAATCTGCTGAAGAGCATGTGCTACAAAACCGGTCAGTACAAAACATTAGGGATTTTGTGAGAAACAGAGGTATAACAGCCAAAAGGAGAAGTCAGTATGAAAGTGCACGAGTGCTGTTCATGAAATGCAGCCATAAGCTTTTACATTTTGTAAGACTGTTTTAGCTTATTTTATTATTTTTAAATGTTGCCTCCTTGTTGTCTTCTGGGTTATTTACACTTCACTTCTTTGTTGATGTGACTGGTTTCCAATGAGATGTTCCAGTTTCTGTATTCAGTGTAGCTGATTTCTCATTTGTTGTTGTTTTTACCACCAATTTGTTGTTATTTGTTGTTGTTTTCCACCAATGCAATAACTGTGAACTGGACTTTGCATCGCTGCAGCACACACCATTATACACATTTTTCCTGGTTTCTAATGATTCTTCACATCATATACATTTTTTTTTCTTGTTTGTTATTTGTCCATGTGCCCTGTTTACAAAATATGCTATTGTTGATCTCACTTAATTAGTGTATTATTCATATTTTCCACAATGCAATAACTGTGAACTGGACTTTGCATCGCTGCAGCACACACCATATATACAAACTGTTCCTGGTTACTAATGATTCTTTGCCTTGTACAATTTTTTTTCTTGTTTGTTATTTGTCGCTGTGCCCTGTTTACAAAATATGCTATTGTTGATCTCTTGCACTCCATGAAATTGCACTGTCGATTGATGCTGTAATCTCGTTGACAATAAATGATTATTATTATTAGTTTCAAAGGGATAGTTCACCCAAAAATGAAAATTCTGTCATAACTTACTCACTCTCAAGTTGTTCCAAACCTGTATGAGTTTCTTTCTTCTGCTGAACACAAAAGAAGATTGAAGAGTGAAGAATGTTGGTAGTCAAACAGTCGCTGGTAGCCATTGACTTCCATATTATTATTTTTTTCTGACTATGGAAGTCGATGGCTACCGTCGACTGTTTGACTTCCAACATTCTTCACTCTTCAATCTTCTTTTGTGTTCAGCAGAAGAAAGAAACTCATACAGGTTTGGAACAACTTGAGAGTGAGTAAGTTATGACAGAATTTTCATTTTTGGGTGAACTATCCCTTTAATTGTTGTATCTGCATTGTTGGCAAGATAAGTGTATTGCTGTTCACATTGTTTTAAAGCACTTCAAATTAATTCAAATATTAAATACAAAACATTAACATGGTTAAAAGTTGTGTTTTTTTTTTTACTCAACTGCATAGTTGCCACCCCTCAGAGGCCTCTTTAATGAAGGGGAGGTATTGTTTCTTTATTACCAGCGAGGATGTTTCATTGAAATCTCATGGTACTAAGTTGTTGAAAACCTGCAAAGAAGATCAGAAGGCAGTTACATGCTTCTGACACCAGCCCTAATCCAGTTAATACTGTAGCACTACTACAGGGATAGTTAAAGGGATAGTTCAAAAATGTAAATGGTCATTTACTCTCCCTCATGACTTAACCGATTGAATTCAGGCTTTCATTCACATACAAACATTGATCTACAACTGTACCTGCTTGATGCACAGGAATGAACCTCTTTAAGTTAAGGTGAAGGTCAGAGTAATGGATGTGCCGAAAGGTGAATTGCTACAACATAAACTAAGCCCTAACCCTACCCCACACCCTGACAGGCTACTTTAGTAACGAATCATAGAGACCTTTCTCCACACCATTACTCCAGCCTGCAGACACCCACACTTTAATTAAGGGGCGCGTTGAGGGAATCATCTTAATTGTGCCCATTTTGAGGTATAAGACTTGCACTGTGTTTTTGTTTTTTT
Organism: Abramis brama; assembly: GCF_963993115.1. Taxonomy (NCBI): domain Eukaryota; kingdom Metazoa; phylum Chordata; class Actinopteri; order Cypriniformes; family Leuciscidae; genus Abramis; species Abramis brama. The sequence goes on along the minus strand of NC_139970.1, from coordinate 5,574,157 downwards.
ATTGTAGAGTAACCTCTTATTTTACTACTTCAAGTTGAACAAAACAAAAATGAGAATTCTTCCTGTTACAAAAAGATCTGCATTTTATATTGAGTTTCTAGTCAATTTGGTATACTTTCTCTGCTACTCGTCAGTGCTTTATATTAAATAATCTTAATTAGGCAACATAGCAGATCAACTGAGGAGGTAATTTATTCAACTTTGGAGAAATTGATGAAAAGGTTTAGTAGATGGATATGGTTAATCTTGATTTACACAAAACAAATTATACTGTATCTGATAGTCTGGAAAATACAGTTACCCCATAAATCCTATGGAGATTTTGTTGGAAAGTTGGTTAGACCCATAGGATGTGAAAATTCATCTCAAGTCATCTTTATTTCTATAGCGCTTCATACAACTTAATATTACGACAAACTTAACAGGTAGATGCAAAGGTTTGCAATGTTATTGCTGCCAATATTATATATATATCAAATCAAATCAAAATCAAATCAAGTATATTTGTATAGCGCTTTTCACAATACAGATTGTATCAAAGCAGCTTCACAGTATTAAAATAAAATAATACAACAAAGTTTGTTTCTTGTGGAATTTATTGATTGATAGAATAAAATTAAATATCCCCAAAATATCCCCAGCTGAGCAAGCCAAAGGCAACAGTGGCAAGGAACCGAAAAACTCCATCAAGTGACCCAATGGTGTCCTAAAACTCCATCAGGTGACCTAATGGAGAAAAAAAAAAAAACCTTGGGAGAACCCAGGCTCAGTCGGGGGCCAGTTCTCCTCTGGCATTTATGAACTAGAGGCCGGATTGTAGTTTGAAACTGTGAGATTAACAATATTATATGAATGCCTGGCTGAAAAGATGCGTCTTTAATCTAGTTTTAAACTGGGAGAGTGAGTCCGAGTAACGAACAGTATCAGGAAGGCTATTCCAGAGTTTTGGAGCCAAATGCGAAAATGCTCTCCCTCCTTTGGTGGATCTGGATATCCTTGGTATGACCAAAAGCCTCGAATTTATTGATCTTAAAGAGCGTGATGGATTATAGGGTGATAGAAGATCCGTTAAATAGACTGGAGCTAAGCCGTTTAGGGCTTTATAAGTCAATAGCAATACCTTATAATTAATACGGAACTTTATAGGTAGCCAATGTAGTGATGATAAAATCGGTGTTATATGATCATATTTTCTTGATCTAGTAAGAACTCTAGCGGCTGCATTTTGGACTAACTGTAGCTTGTTTATTGAGGATGCAGGACAACCGGCTAATAAAGCATTACAGTAATCTAGTCTCAAGGTCATGAATGCATGAACTAACTTTTCTGCATCAGAAACTGATAGCATATTACGTAGCTTAGCAATGTTTCTAAGGTGGAAAAAGGCTGTTTTTGTAACATACGAAATATGATTTTCAAAAGACAGGTTACAATCGAGTATAACACCCAGGTCTTTTACTGTAGAGGATAAAGTAACAGGACATCCTACGATGTCAAAGTTGTATTGTGAGAGGTTCTGTGGGCGGTTTTTTGAACCGATAAGTATTACCTCTGTCTTGTCTGGATTTAATAAAAGAAAATTACGCGTCATCCAATCTTTTATATCTTTAACACACTCTGTCAATTTGGATAATTTAACGTTTTCATCCGGCCGTGATGAAATATATATTTGAGTGTCATCAGCATAACAATGGAAACTAATTCCATGTTTCCTTATAATATTTCCAAGTGGCAGCATATATATTGAGAATAACAGAGGGCCCAACACAGATCCCTGCGGCACTCCATAGTTTACTGGAATTATGATCGATTTTTCTCCATTTAAATAGACAAAATGGTAGCGGTCTGATAAGTATGATCTAAACCAGCTTAATGCTTGTCCTTGAACACCAGTATAATTTTGTAGTCGATCTAAGAGTATTGTATGATCTATAGTATCGAACGCAGCACTTAGATCAAGTAAAACTAGTATTGAGATGCAGCCTTGGTCAGAAGCTAAGAGTAAATCATTTGTGATTTTAACGAGCGCAGTTTCAGTGCTATGATGCGGCCTGAATCCTGACTGAAACTTTTCATAGATATCATTTTCTTGCAAGAAAGAGCCCAGTTGAGTGGACACAACTTTTTCTAGTATTTTAGACATAAAAGGTAGATTTGAAATGGGTCTATAATTTGCTAGATTATGCGGGTCTAATTGTGGTTTCTTAATGAGAGGTTTTATCATTGCCAGTTTAAATGTTCTTGGAACATGACCTAAAGATAAAGACGAGTTAATAATATTGAGGAGAGGCTCTTCCACTACAGGTAACACTTCCTTCAGTAGTTTAGTTGGTATAGGATCTAATAAACATGTTGTTGTTTTAGATGAAGTGATAAGTTTATTTAACTCTTTTTGTTCTATAGTTGTAAAGCACTGTAATTGTTCTTGCGGGGGGAAAATTGAGGCTGAATTATAAGGCGCGATTGAGGATTGAACGTTTACAATTGTGGTTCTGATGTTTTCTATTTTCTCAGTGAAGAAGTTCATGAAATCATTACTACTAAACTGTAACGGGATATTTTGTTCTGCTGACGTCTGTTTATTTGTTAGTCTAGCCACGGTGTTAAATGAAACCTAGGATTGTTTTGGTTGTTTTCTATTAGTTTGCGGAGGTGCTCAGCCCTGGCCGCTTTTAGGGCCTTTTTATAACGTGACATACTGTCTTTCCACGCAATTCTAAAGACCTCTAAATTAGTTTGTTTCCATTTACGCTCTAAATTACGGGTTTCTCTCTTTAGAACATGCGTAGTATTATTGTACCATGGTGCTTTAATTTTCTCTGTGACCTTTTTTAATCTAACGGGTGCAACAGCATCCAATGATCTAGAGAGAATGGTGCTCATAGTGCTAGTTAGTTCTTCTAGTTCATCTGTTTGTTTGGGTTCAGGCAGCAGCTGAGACAGATCAGACAAGCAACTCGAGAAATTATCTATGGTGGATGGAAGGATTGTTCTGCCTGGTCGAAAACGCGGCGCCGCTCGGTTTTTTCATTCCGTGTTTCCCCATCCACTCCTCGGCAACCAACGAGAGGAACGTCTGCACCTCGTCCACTGACCACGATTCAGCCATTTCTTTTTTTGAAGTTTATACTCTTTTTTTTTTTTCCTCTTTTTTTTAAAGCAAAAATACTTTTAAAACAGGCGCTACAGCGCTGGCTGTTGTCTACTGGCTATTTAAATCTAGCGGGTTTAGTGTCTCGTGTCGTAAATACAATGACGCTGGTAGTGATGATTCTGTCTGACCAATCAGTGATCTGCAGTGTTTTCACGTCACATTTTAGTATCGGTACGGTACGCTTGGAACCTCAACAGAGGTGGTACCATTTAAAGCGAGCCGAAGCGAGCCGTACCGTATCGTACCATGCAGTGGAAAAGCGCCAAAGCGTGCCGTACCGAACCGAGCCGTACCGTACCATGCAGTGGAAAAGCGCCATATGACACTACACTTGGTGATATTGATATGGGTGCATTCTCTTGTGTTTCTTCCGTTTTCTTTCTGTAAAGATTTGATAGGGACGGTCTCAGGACAGGAGGCCTCTTTTATTTGGTTTGGCAGTCCACTGTTGGGTTATGTGACCCATTAGCTGGATATGTTTTGTGTAGTGATTGTTAACTTTCATGTCAAAGACACGTCATAGTCCCAGTAAACCCATCTGTCTTTGCAGTGCAGTGTGTAGTCATGTTTCTTTGTATATGTTAATGAGATGTGATGTCATTGTGACATCACATAGTCCTTGTAATCCATTTGTCCTCATAATCCTGGTTTTTGTCTTCTAGGACACATGTCCTTGTAAGTCAGCAAAAAATCAGGGTGCCATGTATCTAGTTTTATAAGGTGTAAATAAATAATAGAGTTTGAGTTTTGAAGCCATGATTTTTAAAAGCATTTCCATTTTTATTTGAAAGCTCTAGCATAAAAGGAAGTCATAGACCCCCTAAACCACCTTTTTTTCTGGTTCGAAGAAATTGTCCTTATAAGTCATGCTTACCTGTATGTGTGTGTGTGAGTTAGTTAGTGTGTGTGTGTGTGAGAGAGAGAGAGAGTGTGTGTGTCTATGTGTGTGTGTGTGTGTGTGAGAGAGTGTGAGAGAGAGAGAGTGTGTGTGTGTCTGTGTGTGTGTGAGCGTGTCTGTGTATGTGTGAGAGCGAGTTAGTGTGTGTGTGTGAGTGTGTGCATGTGAGTGTATGTGCGTGAGTGTGTCTGTGTGTGAGAGAGAGAGAGTGTGTGTGTGTGTGTGTGTCTGTGTGTGAGCGTGTCTGTGTATGTGTGAGAGGGTGTGTGTGTGTGTTCCCGGTTTCCGGTCCGACGCTGGCCCACAGCAAACACTAAAAAAAACATCTCGCCCGTCGTAACTGCCGCCGAAAACGCAGAAAAAGATGTTTAATGTGCAGTTAAGAATACTCTACATAATGTGCTTAATAACAACTCTGAAGGAGACCCTGAAAGAAGCCCGCAAATCTGGCAAAATACACATACAACAATGGCGCACCTATGACCCGGCGTCTCACCCGGTAGAAGGAGCGGATAACCCGGGAGAGTTCGGCGGCTATGTCCAGTGTCTTTACGATGAGGAATGGTTGCGGTTTGAAGCTGAAGAAAGAGCTTTCCGAAAAATCCTGGATACAAAGTTGATTGACGATAGACAGAGGATAACATTTACTGGAACAGACCCGACACAGTGGAATAAACTCATAGCGATCTTAAATGGAATATATCACAAAAACGGCACGTTTTCTGCGCATCATCGAAACGGCAGACCTTACGGAATACCTTTTCTCAAATACACAGCGAGGATTCTCACCAAACTGCCGAACACTGACAAGCTCCCAACAGACAGAACATCGGAGGCTTTGGCAGAGTGGATAGAGAAACAGTTCCGCTTTACGCGCGAAGTCATTCAACCAGCGCTCAACAGAATAGCGAGGACACAGCAGAAAAAGCCCCCCAGAAAGGTAAGCCGCGATGAAATTGCCTATCTCTGGAATAACAACAAGACTAAAGCTATTAGAGTCATTCTTAATAACTGTATCTTCACAGAACATCCGTCAAGCACGAATGATATAGAGCGGGTTTATAACTATTATTGCGATAAAAATCAAGCAGATGTTACCGGTGAACACCTCGCCACGCCCCCCTGGCTAGATGCGCTAGAGTTAAATCCCCCGCTCGAAACACCGAATACCTCGCTGTTTACATCTCAAGAGGTTTTAAGGGTGATTGAAAGCCTACCAAACAACAAGGCGTGTGGTTCTGATGGCGTTACGTATGAAACATTTAAATCCACGAAACAATGGACATGTAGCGCACTAACGCAAATATTTAATGTTTGTCTGACTAATGAGAAAATACCAAATTCGTGGAAAGGAGCCCTTATTCACAGAATTCCGAAAAAAGATAATATACCCGATAACCCAGAAACATGGAGAGACATCTCTTTACTCCCTACCATTTACAAAGTTCTTATGAAGTGCATCCTGAATCGCATCCTGCCATGGCTCTGCGAAATGAACATATTGTCGGAAAAACAAAAAGCCTATATTAATCGTCAAGGCATGAACGAGCACGTTTTCTGCCTGAAAACAGCAATCGATGATTTTAAGCATGAATCCACCAAATTTTATGCAGTCTTTTTAGACTTCCGTGATGCATTCGGCTCATTGCCGCATGGCGTTATGATTAAAGCCTTAGACGAAATTAACCTACCCAAACCATACATCAACATGATTAAAGATATCTACAGAAACTCCTTTTTCCAAGTGATCTGTGGAGACCAACTGACTAGCCCAATCCAACTAAGAACCGGCATCAAGGCTGGCTGTCCATGGAGCGCAGTAAACTTTATTCTAGCCCTTAACCAGTGGCTCAAGTGGCTGTGCCTCTGCTCCCCCTCGCACATCAGATCGCCAAATTCTGTCCAGGCTTATGCAGACGATGTTCAGGTGTCATCCAGGGATGAGAAAGTGATTAAAACCATGCTCTCCCACACTGATAAATTCATGCGGTGGTCTAGACTAGAGGTGAAAAACACCAAGTGTGCTGTGTTTTATGAGAGACGCAGTGGAGGCAACAGGTGGTACCAAGCCAAGAAAGACAAGCCACCATCCTTTACCATCATGGGCAATGAAATTAAAGTGTATGCGCGCCATGAAACCTATTGCTACCTTGGACACCGGTTCAACGTCGCGGGCGAATGGGAAGAGCAAATACATGAACTTAGTAGTGAATACTGCACAAGGCTGGACATGGTGGATTCATCCCCCCTCCCTGTTGCAATGAAACTACAGGCCATAAGAGAGATTGCCCTTTCCAAAATACAGCATCTCTTTGCAAACATACATATTCCTAAATGCATCTTAAATGAGCTGAATAATAAGACTGTAGGACTGGTAAGATGCTGGATAGGACTAAATACACACTCAACAAGAGATGTCCTGTTCCACAGGTCCAGAGAGGGAGGGTTGGGCGTCCCTCACATAGAGTGGGTGTATGTTGCCGCCAGAATAAGCAACCTGTTAAGGATGCTAAATAATGATGACGCAGCCGTGCGTAAGCTTGCCCGAGCCTCACTTCTACTACATCTGAGGAAACGCAAGGTCCCTCTTTCTACATCAGATGACACCAGCTTCCTCGGGTTCAGAAGAAAACCCAATGGAAAATTGGATACCAACACAGTAGGCTTTGGCGTGCGCTCGGACTGGCTGGACCTGAATGATCTCTGCAACCGCGCTAATATCCAACTGCGCTGGAGGAACATAGCAGGACAGTCGGCGGAAGCGAACAAGAACATCCTCACGGATTCAACCATCATGGCAGAGGCAACCATCACAACTGGCGACAACATTCAACTCCTTGACACTCAAAACATCAGAAAGACAATAATTGATCACTTTCATTTGCGTATGAGAAAGCACTGGACGGGCCTTCGCCTACAAGGACAACTGGCCTGCCTGCCCTGTGCCGACCATAACGTATCACACACAGTTTTGAAGAACACAGCCCTACAAAGAAGACATTCACAGATTCACAATTAAAGCTCGTCTTCAGGTATTGCCAACAAAGTCCAACTTAGCAACATGGTTTCCATCTGCACATGAGCCGTTTTGCCTGCAACATCACAGCCGGCAAAGAGAGAAGATGGCGCACATCCTTAATGGCTGTTCTGCCTACAAAGGACTGTACATCGCGCGCCACGACCGTATTGTTGCACTATCAGCGAAGGAGCTCAGAGACAATGTCAACCTTACCACAATCCATTATAATGAAAAGATCAAGACAGACTGGTTCTCCACCACACACGAACAGTGCGTTACACTGGAAACTGCCATAAATCATTTACCAAATACACCTGATATAGTTGTAATTAATGAACACACCAAAGCCGTTACAATAATAGAAATTGGTTGCTCTTTTGATGCTTATATGGACACCTGCTATGCTTCAAAACTGCTGAAATATCAACCATGGTATAATGTTCTCAATAACTCTGGCTACTCATGCAAAGTTATTGCCCTCATTTTTGGTAGTTTAGGCCATGTGCACAAGTTGTGTGTAAGAGGCCTGCAGATTTGTGGACTACATAAGAACAAGGCCAAAAAACTGACAAGATATTGCTCTGTATCAGCAGTAATTGGTAGCCTCTACATTTGGAGGCGCAGGTGCTACCTGTACCCTTAATGTGCATAATGGACTGAGTTATTGGCTGCTGTTGTACATCTTTCTGTCAAATTTGAATTATGCCGTGATATATGCTTATCTTCTAATTCAAATAAAGAATTTAAATGTGTGTGAGTGTGTGCATTTATGAGTGTCTGTGCGTGTGTGTATGTGTGTGAGAGAGAGTGTGTGTGAGTTAGTGTGTGTGTGTGTGTGTGTGTATGTGAGTGAGTTAGTGAGCATGTCTGTGTGCATGTGTGAGTGTATGTCCGTGAGTGTGTGTGTAAGTGAGAGAGAGAGAGTGTGTGTGTGTGTGTGTGTGTAAGTGAGTGAGTGAGTGAGTGTGTGCATGAGTGTGGGTGTATATGCATAAGTGTGTGTGTGTGCGTGTGTGTGAGAGAGAGTTAGTGAGCGTGTCTGTGTGTAAAATTTAAACTAACAAACTCATCTATCGATCTACTTCAAACTAATTTAAACTTTAAACTACTTTAAACTACTTTAAGGCCTTTGCCCTCCTTGACTCAATACTTAGAACACCTAAATTGCTTAATCTGTCATCTGACATTGTGGACCTGAGATAGGTTTTCACCAGCTTTAGTGCATACAATATAATATACAATTAAATTATGCTTATTTTAAATGTATTGTGCAAAGGTATAAAAGGCTAGGTATAAAAAATATAGGAAAAAAACATGATAATATGAAATGCTTCAAAACAGAGCGCACAAAGAGCGTATGCGCATCGCGGGTGCAGAATTATGTGCTCAAAGCAACGTGGAGTCACAGTGCGCATTTAAAAGTTCACAGCACTGAGCGAAGAAAAGTCAAGCGTACAAATCCTAGTGTAGGCTATATCTGTCCAACAGTTTATTGATAATTTGTTTCTTCACAGTTTTAAATTCCAGTTATTGTGCATTTGATGCCAATTCATAGTCCTTGTGGTGTGAACAGGCACACGGTAGCGAGTCATTTAAAAACTGCAACAAACATAAAATACAAATACACAAAATAAAGTCATTTTATGCAAATCCACAGCCTTTTATCTACAGACCATGTATTATAATGTGAATATATCATATTGGAGAGAGTTTTACCGTGCATCCTGCTGTAACCGGACGAGGCGCGCGCGCTGTTTGAATACTGAATGGAGAATGATTGACAGCCGCAGAGGAGGGAAAACGAGTTTCCATAAACTTTAATTTAATGATGTAAATAAACTTCTGTCCCTCACATTAAGCTATGGAATGGCTTCAGATGACTTTGTGAAATTATAATCAGACCCTCTCAGACCCAAGTCACCCAAACTGATGTGAAAAAGAGGTGCAGAAAAGCGAGCTGTTTGCACCATGAGTTTGTTGATCATATATTTTATCCTTTTTCAAACTGCCACAAACTAACAAACGGCCAGGTTCTAACGTTACACTTCTGTAATGCATTTAATACAAATACAACATATTAACAACTTTACTCACCTCTATATTTCCTTCTTTGCTAGAACTAGGCTATAATATTCGTGCAAAATGTCCACCAACTTCTGAATAGAAAAAAAACCTGCAGATCCGATTTAAGCAGTCCCTCTACATATGTGTTCCGTGTTGCTACTGTCTAATAACGGATGTGAAAAACAACGATAGCAAAAAATAGTTTTGTAAAAATTATTTCACACTCCACATTTAGGGGGGCCACAAGGGGGTCCAAGCTTGTTGTCACAGGGGCACTGGCCCCCCCTTTAGAACCGCCACTGATGGAATGCCAATGTCTGGATTGTTTGATTGGCAAGAAATATACAAGCTTATCAAATGTCAAACTTAAAACCACAGTTAGCCACTTCAGATAAAGCATCTTCCCAATTGATAAATATAAATGTGCTGTCTTTATTTGAAATTGCTGCTTTCTTCTCTGCTGTGCTACTCAAAAGCTGCAAGACTGTAAAAGATTCTGAGAGATGAAGGGTTTTTATACACAGATCAAACTGAAGCATCCAGAGCTCAGCATACAGATTACTGTTCACATCGTCAGAGAGTGAAGATACAGATTACTGTTCACATCGTCAGAGAGTGAAGATACAGATTACTGTTCACATCGTCAGAGAGTGAAGATACAGATTACTGTTCACATCGCCAGAGAGTGAAGATACAGATTACTGTTCACATCGCCAGAGAGTGAAGATACAGATTACTGTTCACATCGTCAGAGAGTGAAGATACAGATTACTGTTCACATCGCCAGAGAGAGAAGATACAGATTACTGTTCACATCGTCAGAGAGTGAAGATACAGATTACTGTTCACACCGTCAGAGAGAGAAGATACAGATTACTGTTCACATCGTCAGAGAGTGAAGATACAGATTACTGTTCACATCGCCAGAGAGAGAAGATACAGATTACTGTTCACATCGTCAGAGAGTGAAGATACAGATTACTGTTCACATCGTCAGAGAGAGAAGATACAGATTACTGTTCACATCGTCAGAGAGTGAAGATACAGATTACTGTTCACATCGTCAGAGAGTGAAGATACAGATTACTGTTCACATCGTCAGAGAGAGAAGATACAGATTACTGTTCACATCGTCAGAGAGTGAAGATACAGATTACTGTTCACATCGTCAGAGAGTGAAGATACAGATTACTGTTCACATCGCCAGAGAGTGAAGATACAGATTACTGTTCACATCATCAGAGAGAGAAGACACAGATTACTGTTCACATCGTCAGAGAATGAAGATATCAATGGCGTTATTTTCCTGTCAAATGTCGAGAGCGCATTATTGTAGCGCGAAAGTACATTAATATAATGCGCGAATCTCTCTGCTCGCGCGTGGAATTCAAATGCGAAATGGAATTCAAATATAATGTGCCAAGTGCAAATCTCTCTGCTCGCGCTCTCAGATACACGTTGCTCTTGTAAGAATTTTCTCTGGGCTCCCTCAGAGAATATGCCTGCACTTAAAACGTGCCTTCGCTTAAAGTAAGCATCAAATCAAATCAAATCAAATCAAATCAAATCAAGTATATTTGTATAGCGCTTTTCACAATACAGATTGTATCAAAGCAGCTTCACAGTATAATAAAATAATACAACAAAGTTTGTTTCTAGTGGAATTTATTGATTGATAGAATAAAATTAAATATCCCCAAAATATCCCCAACTGAGCAAGCCAAAGGCAACAGTGGCAAGGAACCGAAAAACTCCATCAAGTGACCTAATGGTGTCCTAAAACTCCATCAGGTGACCTAATGGAGAAAAAAAAACCTTGGGAGAACCCAGGCTCAGTCGGGGGCCAGTTCTCCTCTGGCATTTATGAACTAGAGGCCGGATTGTAGTTTGAAACTGTGAGATTAACAATATTATATGAATGCCTGGCTGAAAAGATGCGTCTTTAATCTAGTTTTAAACTGGGAGAGTGAGTCCGAGCAACGAACAGTATCAGGAAGGCTATTCCAGAGTTTTGGAGCCAAATGTGAAAATGCTCTCCCTCCTTTGGTTGATCTGGATATCCTAGGTATGACCAAAAGCCTCGAATTTATTGATCTTAAAGAGCGCGATGGATTATAGGGTGATAGAAGATCCGTTAAATAGACTGGAGCTAAGCCGTTTAGGGCTTTATAAGTCAGTAGCAATACCTTATAATTAATACGGAACTTTATAGGTAGCCAATGAAGTGATGATAAAATCGGTGTTATATGATCATATTTTCTTGATCTAGTAAGAACTCTAGCGGCTGCATTTTGGACTAACTGTAGCTTGTTTATTGAGGATGCAGGACAACCGGCTAATAAAGCATTACAGTAATCTAGTCTCGAGGTCATGAATGCATGAACTAACTTTTCTGCATCAGAAACTGATAGCATATTACGTAGCTTAGCAATGTTTCTAAGGTGGAAAAAGGCTGTTTTTGTAACATACGAAATATGATTTTCAAAAGACAGGTTACCGTCGAGTATAACACCCAGGTCTTTTACTGTAGAGGATAAAGTAACAGGACATCCTACGATGTCAAAGTTGTATTGTGAGAGGTTCTGTGGGCGGTTTTTTGAACCGATAAGTATTACCTCTGTCTTGTCTGGATTTAATAAAAGAAAATTACGCGTCATCCAATCTTTTATATCTTTAACACACTCTGTCAATTTGGATAATTTAGCGTTTTCATCCGGCCGTGATGAAATATATATTTGGGTGTCATCAGCATAACAATGGAAACTAATTCCATGTTTCCTTATAATATTTCCAAGTGGCAGCATATATATTGAGAATAACAGAGGGCCCAACACAGATCCCTGCGGCACTCCATAGTTTACTGGAATTATGATCGATTTTTCTCCATTTAAATAGACAAAATGGTAGCGGTCTGATAAGTATGATCTAAACCAGCTTAATGCTTGTCCTTGAACACCAGTATAATTTTGTAGTCGATCTAAGAGTATTGTATGATCTATAGTATCGAACGCAGCACTTAGATCAAGTAAAACTAGTATTGAGATACAGCCTTGGTCAGAAGCTAAAAGTAAATCATTTGTGATTTTAACGAGCGCAGTTTCAGTGCTATGATGCGGCCTGAATCCTGACTGAAACTTTTCATAGATATCATTTTCTTGCAAGAAAGAGCCCAGTTGAGTGCACACAACTTTTTCTAGTATTTTAGACATAAAAGGTAGATTTGAAATGGGTCTATAATTTGCTAGATTATGCGGGTCTAATTGTGGTTTCTTAATGAGAGGTTTTATCATTGCCAGTTTAAATGTTCTTGGAACATGACCTAAAGATAAAGACGAGTTAATAATATTGAGGAGAGGCTCTTCCACTACAGGTAACACTTCTTTCAGTAGTTTAGTTGGTATAGGATCTAATAAACATGTTGTTGTTTTAGATGAAGTGATAAGTTTATTTAACTCTTTTTGTTCTATAGTTGTAAAGCACTGTAATTGTTCTTGCGGGGGGAAAATTGAGGCTGAATTATAAGGTGCGATTGAGGATTGAACGTTTACAATTGTGGTCCTGATGTTTTCTATTTTCTCAGTGAAGAAGTTCATGAAATCATTACTACTAAACTGTAACGGGATATTTTGTTCGGGTGACGTCTGTTTATTTGTTAGTCTAGCCACGGTGTTAAATAAAAACCTAGGATTGTTTTGGTTGTTTTCTATTAGTTTGCGGAGATGCTCAGCCCTGGCCGCTTTTAGGGCCTTTTTATAACGTGACATACTGTCTTTCCACGCGATTCTAAAGACCTCTAAATTAGTTTGTTTCCATTTACGCTCCAAATTACGGGTTTCTCTCTTTAGAACATGCGTAGTATTATTGTACCATGGTGCTTTAATTTTCTCTGTAACCTTTTTTAATCTAACGGGTGCAACAACATCCAATGTTCTAGAGAGAATGGTGCTCATAGTGCTAGTTAGTTCTTCTAGTTCATCTGTTTGTTTGGGTTCAGGCAGCAGCTGAGACAGATCAGACAAGCAACTCGAGAAATTATCTATGGTGGATGGAAGGATTGTTCTGCCTGGTCGAAAACGCGGCGCCGCATGACATATTACAGCAGTACGTAATATGCAAGTTACCAAGTAATGGTCAGTGACATCATCACTTTGTGGAATGATATCTATATCGGTTGGAATCGGATCCATATGATATAATTAAATCGAGTGTGTGATTAAGACGATGAGTTGGTCCTATGACGTTTTGTTTGACCCCAAAGGAATTTAATAAATCTATAAACGCAGCCCCTAAAGCATCATTTGGATTATCTACGTGTATGTTAAAATCTCCAACAATTAATGCTTTATCTACATTGACCAATAGATCTGAGAGAAAATCTGCAAACTCTTTTAGAAAATCAGCGTAAGGCCCAGGCGGTCTATATACGGTAGCCAAGGCTAGAGATAATATGGATTTTTTTTCTAACATCTAAGAGCGTAACATTTAGTACAAGTACTTCAAACGAAATAAACTTATAACCCGTTTTCTGAGTAACATTGAGAATATCTCTATAGATTGTTGCAACACCGCCGCCACGACCAATCAGACGGGGTTCGTGCTTATAGGAGTATCCTAATGGAGTAGACTCATTAAGACCGAAATAATCATTAGGTTTAAGCCAAGTTTCAGTAAGGCAAAGTACATCGAAGCTATTATCCGTGACTATTTCATTTACAATAACTGCCTTAGGTGTGAGTGATCTAATGTTTAGAAGACCTAGCTTTAGAAATTGTTTTTGGTTACTAATAGCAACATTTTCTGGTTTAATAACAATTAGATTTTTTCTAGATCCTGCAGTAGATTTATTATTTGATCTCACTAAACGAGGAATAGACACAGTTTCTATGCAATGTTCTACACTATTTATATCAGTTAATTTGGTGCAGCAGAGACTATGATTTGAACTTTTGGTTACTAGTCAAAAGGTATTTAACATTTTGGAGATGTTATCTGACAGAAGATCCGATCCGAATCTGCTTGGGTGTAAGCCATCAGCACGGTAAAGCCTAGGACGCTCCCAAAACAGATTCCAATTATTTACAAAGAGCAGTTTCTGCTCATTGCACCATGATATTAACCATTCATTTATGTGCCAAGCACCAAGCATGTATGTGCTTCGCGCAGCATGCCTAAATAGCTACTCTTCTCTTCAATTTCTTTTTTTTTTTTTTTAATAAATGCCAAGGTATCAAAAATATAACTTACATAGCAAAAATGTATAAATTACATACAACAGAATAAAGAAAGCAAAGCAGCATATATATATATATATATATATATATATATATATATATATATATATACACATACATACATACATACATACATACATACATATAGCCTGTATATGCTCATACAAAAAAAAAAAAAAAAAACAGAACAGAAAGCTGTAATGAAATAAATAAAAAAGTTTGAAACAAGTTTATTGTCTTAAGAGTTTTAAGATTCTTAGATAACGAAATGCTTTGGATGTATTGTTGGACCTCTCTTCTAAAAACAATGAATAAGGGATTCTGCTGAGTGAATTTACTACGGTGAATGTGAAATTTTGCAAGGAACAATAATAGATTAATAATAAAATACTCATTAAATTTAGCTTTTTGTATATTAAAGAAACCAAACAGTGCATCCTTAAAAAGCAAAGAGAAATCCTGAAGCAGAAAATTCAACCCAAAATAACTGCGTGTGAGGACAATCCCAGAAGATATGAAGAGCAGTTTCATCAGGGGCACCACAAAAAGAACAACTTGTGTTTATGATTTAAACCTTTTCAAAAGCTAGATTTTTTAGAAAAGATAGAGTATTTTATTATTAATCTATTATTGTTCCTTGCAAAATTTCACATTCACCGTAGTAAATTCACTCAGCAGAATCCCTTATTCATTGTTTTTAGAAGAGAGAGGTCCAACAATACATCCAAAGCATTTCGTTATCTAAGAATCTTAAAGCTCTTAAGACAATAAACTTGTTTCAAACTTTTTTATTTCATTACAGCTTTCTGTTCTGTTTTTTTATTTTTTATGAGCATATACAATATGTATGTATGTATGTATGTATGTATGTATATATATATATATATATATATATATATATATATATATATATATATATATATACACATTCAGTATATGCTGCTTTGCTTTCTTTATTCCGTTGTATGTAATTTGTACATTTTTGCTATGTAAGTTATATTTTTGATACCTTGGCATTAATAAAAAAAAAGAAAAAAGGAAGAAATTGAAGAGTACTTAGGCATGCGCGAACGCACGGGACACAGTCTAAGCACATACATGCTTACTTTAAGCAGAGGAGAGATCCGCGATTGCACTGAACACGTTTTAAGTGCAGGCATATTCTCTGAGCGAGCCCAGAGAAAATTCTTACAAGAGCAACGTGTATCTGAGAGCGCGTGCCCAGTTCTCGCGCGCAAGCAGAGAGATTCGCACTCGGCACATATTCCGTGCGCGAGCAGAGAGATTCGCGCTCGCGCATTTATATTCCGCGCGCGAGCAGAGAGATTCGCGCTCGCGCATTATATTAATGTACTTTCGCGCTACAATAATGTGCTCTCGACATTTGACAGGAAAATAACGCCATATGCATTGACTTTGTTAAAATTGATTAGCAGTGTTAAAGGCAATAATTGTTAAAGCTTTAGGATAAAAATATGGTAAGCTGTGGTCATAAACTCTGCTATATGTGTGTCTGAGCAGAGTCCTCTAAGCAAATGTGTTTTGGTCTTAGTATCAGTTCTCTATCATTTAAGGAAATGACTGATGCAGCTGAACTGAGGGGTCATGCTAAAGCACACATCATTTGATCATTTGTGGAATGCAAAAATAAAACACAGGCCTACAATCTTTTAGCAATGCAAAGGTCAAGGGTCCATTTACACACATACTGATAAATGTACACTGAAAGCAGTGTCGGTTCAAATCATCCGAAGAGGCGTTTGGATGCAGAGAAGGTCAAACACATTTACAGACTAAAGACATCTAAGATTTGTTTTCTGCTTCTGGAGCCACTTAAATGAAGATTAAAAAGAGAATACTCTACACCAATGAGTTTAATACACAGCATGTATTAAAAAAAATATATACATCAGATTTTTTTTATTTTTTTTATCATAATACAATTGATGTGATGTTTGGTTAAATTAAATTTTCATCTTGACCAAAAATAAATAAATAAATAAAAATGGTGTGTGTGAGAATTAACACCAAAATTCTAACTAAATGTACACTAAGTAATTGCAGTAATACATTGATGTACCAAATGTGATCATTTTTTAGCTTTGCAGTGTAAATGCCTGTCAAAAGTTAAAAGACAGGTTAATCTCATGAGTAATATATTTTGTCTTACACAGCAGGAGTTGAAGGATGCAGCTGGTAATTTATTTCCTGATGATAGTAACATACACACATGCAGATTATCCTGCATTAAAAACTCTTCTGTCAGAGAAGGGTCTCAGAGATGGTAAGTTTTCACTGCATTGATCTGAAATGATATCTAACAACATTCTTTATTGTGAGTTTGCCATGATAGCTACTGTCCATCAGGGAAATGCTCAGTGGTTGTTTGCTTTAATATATTATACATTTATCCACTGATTCCTTTCATATATAACCTTTTCCCTCTAAAATCTAAATTTTTAGTAAGAGGAAAACTTATTTCATATCACCAAAACAGGATGACATCCGTGAATGTTAAATAAACACCAGCCACTGGCACATGCAGTGATAAAAGTGTTGAAAACTGGGCTTAAAGGCACAATATGTCATATTTTAGGATTATTTTTGGACCCAAAAACCACTAGAACAATCTTATATGGCCCAATGACATGACGTGCAATTTTGTTGTCCAAACCCCTTTATGAAGTCAAAATAAGGAAATGTTTAATAAAAAGCACATTTATTGAATCTATTGATCTCTGTTTATCAAATGATATGAACATATATTGAGGGTATTACAAAGTGTAAGAATTATTAGACATTATAGTCACATAATGTCATACCGGATAACTGTCCGGACCTTAGACTGACATACAAAAAAGCCAAACAAACTGTAAAAAATCTTATAAACCCTAACATCTCTGCCACAGGCATTATTGTATGAGTCTTGACAACAATATATTTAAATATTACAAAGAATATGACATCCAGTTGATTGTTATGCTTTGGAGCATTCTGTCCCAAAACTGGCTGTCAGCCAATGTCATACGGGATAACAAGCAAACTGGAGCAATTTTATTGTGAATTTTATTTTGACACGATGTGAGACAGCATGTTACACAATCAGGAAGACCCTAAAGGGCCCCCAAACAATGGTGAAAGGCAAGTATGTCTTTCATAAAATGTGTTTAACTAACCCTTTTTCCTCACTAGCACACTATGTAGTAAAATCCGGTGTCATATGGGATAACGCTAAAATCACATATATAATGTGGATTTTATGTAAATATGTTTATTTAGCATGAATTTACATATTTGGAAGTTGAAGGTAAAGGTTGCAGATTTCTATAGGTAGCCAAAAATACTGCCTGATTAAGATTTAAACTGAGTTTTGTCATACCGGATAACAATTTTGTCATATAGGATAACAGTTATAACCTTCTGTTAGCCCATAATGTCATCCGCTATCTTGGATGGCATATGTTTGACAATATATTCTTATACAGTTTTCAGCTTTAATTTGTATAATTTCTATTCAAATTGTGATATTAACATATCATTAACATTGTTTAGTTGAATATTAGCAAATTATATAATTCATAATAATATTTAATTACAATTACATTTAATTATTGTCCAACCTGTCATATTGGGGAATCTGCCCCTTTAAGAACAGGCCATCCACTTTAGTGACATCAACATGCATTTTTTTTTTTTTTTGCTTGATGGGCATGTTAAGACTCATGGCCCTAGAGGTATGTAAGAATTTTGAAAGAAATCAGCCACTAGTTGGCGCTAACGAGTTTTACGGCTCTGTAATCACGTGGTGTTGTACACACAATATGCATATCATTTGATAGATCTCCTCATGCTGAACAACTTTGCCTCAAGAACCACTGCTGTCAATCAAACCGTTCATTAAATATTTGTGAATATGTTTAAAAACCTACTTTTGCGAACTAGTCCTAGGTTTTTTGCCCGATCGGAACCAGACCAGTCTAGGACAATTCTCTGGACTCTCTAGATCAATAATTATTGAAAAAAAGTTGAACTTTTGCATTTGGGTGGCTGTAACAGGGTCATTTAGAAAAGGGGCTTGGCAAAATACACTAAAAAGTCTATAAATCCAAAAGGAAAACTCGAAAATTGATGAGCCTATGTGACATATTCTAAAAAAGCAAGCAAAAATTTATGGAGAGCAGACCATAGGTGGCGCTATAACTGTCAAAAAGCTTTGAAAACCACATATTTCCTAGTAAATTGCCTGTATTGGGTGTAAATGGACTTTTCCATCTATTATTTCAGTGGTTAAAAGCTTAATGTCTTAAATGCTTATGTGCTTAAAGGCCTTAAATGCTTGAACCCCGATAAATGCTGCTTGCAGCTTTAATTCTAAATTCTTCTGTTATTTTAGACAATGTCTATAAAAAATGTATGTATGAAATTTAGCGATTCAAGGTACTTCAACCCATTAATAAGATTTTTCTTTATAAATATGTTGTTCAATAACATGCTTTTGTAAATTTGTTGTTCAAATAAATGATGTTCAGTGAAATGAGTGAAGATCGCCTACTTTAACCCTTTACATTATTTATGAATATTGATGTAGAGTGACTATGATCATCAATTAAATGGCTCAAGGTACTTTTCAGTACTAAATTAAACCTAATGTTGAAAAGTTGTGCTGTTTTGATTTTCATAAACAAAAAAAAAATTGTTTAAATGTATTTGTATACTTGCCAAATCTGGGAAGAAACCACACTGAGTTTGTGTGTAACAGTTTACACACTGAAAACCACATCTGTATTTCTTTACAGCCTAATTAATTTCCTTAGAAAAAACATTGCATAACATAAACATTCATTATTTATGAACATTATTATGTGTAAGTGTTGTAAAAATGACAATTCATGTGTTAACTCATATGGCGTCATACCGAGTAACAATTTAAGTCAGGCGGGATAACGCTGTTTTTTTCCATTGAAATGCATAATTTCACTTCATGGAGTTGAGGAAACAATAATAACATGTTACCAAGTCCTGTAAAACATTTTCAGACATTTTGCATTTTAAATCACATTACAGTGTTAAAATGTGGGTTAAGAACTTGAACAAGTAGGGTCACGTTTAAAGAAATCACAATATAATGAGAAAAAAAAGTTGTGCAATTTTTTTTTTCTGAGCTCTAAATATTGTTTACTGCATCACTTTATATATTCATTAAGTATTATTGATTTGAAAAGTTTTAATATCATAATATTTAGAAAATGCATTAACGTTATCCCGTATGACATTTTGACTGGTGTCGTCAGATGATTCTCAGTTAAACTGCTTAAAATACATTGTTTAAAATTGAGATTTTAGTAATAAGTAAAAAACAAACCCATAAAGATAATAACTACTTTGATGTGCAGTTTTAACCTATTTGAATTTTTTATCAGTTGAAAACCTTATTTGTCACTGGCCCACATATTTAGTTGACTTGTGTGCTTGCATTATCCCAAATGTTTCCAACAATGTTTAAACCCAGAGAAATCATGGTTGTATAATTCAATACGGTTAGTCTTATTGTTTGACTCTCTTGTTTTAATAAGAAATCAGAAAAAAAACTATTTTGTCAAATGGCAAACATAGCATTATCAGAAATAGCTTTATTTGTAGTAACAGTAAAAACAGCATTTTCTCCACCATACGTTTTAAAATTAATTATAACAGATAGGCATAATAAAAATTAGGGCTGTTGATTTAACGTGTTCATTTAATTTATTAGTTATGGGAAAAAATAGCATGTTAAACTTATTAATGCATTTAACACACCCTCCTGCCCCAGATCAGACTTACGTAGTTCATCTTACATTTCAAACAGTTTATTGGTGATGAACATGGTAACAACACACTGTGTGATCGAGCCTATAGAAAACGTAGTTGCTCTTAAGATTCAAGATATCAGGGCAAAAATGCCCCGTATGAGTTTTTGTCTCATATTTATAACATATATGACACAGTTAATCAATATCACACAAGTGCTATTTTTGTCCCAAATAGCTTGAGTGCAAATGTAATATTGATTTTATACAAGTTTAATAAATAAGAAGTTAATATTGTGTTATATCTTAGACACAATATTGTCTGCCCTGACAAAATTTCATTGACAATTTTGTCAATGAAAATTTTATCTATAATGCCAGAGAACTAATGATTCAATGGCACATTCATAAAGAGATCCATTTACTTAATTCCTGAATGAATAAGCCGTTTGAACGAATCGAATGAATGAATGACTCAATGACCTACTCCTTTAGATATTTACCGCCATCTACTGGCAGTTTTAGCTTTTTATTTAAAGTATAATTTAATTAACTAACAATTAATTAATCACCACATTGTGTAATGTGATCGCTTGACAGCCCTAAGAAAAACACCAACATAAAATGTCTTAGTCCTCTCTTGTGCCTTTACTGTCGTCATTCCTTCTTATATCCTTCCGGAGCTCCTCCGTGGGACTCGAGACCGGTGTGTCTCTCAGTAACTCACTCCACCGGCCTTGCTCCGCTCCTAGGCTCTCGGTGAAACTTACATACTGTGCCTTTAAGAATACTTGATATAGCTTTTGATGCGACCATCCAGAGTTTGAATCAACCTTTTTCAAATCCCCATTGTTCTGCCTTTTCCCATCACATATCATATCATCATATTCAGAGAGGCATTTATTTTAAATAAAAGTGAAGATAATTTTTGGTAAGTGGAAATAAAGTCCCCTAATGGGCATTTAATAGCATCTATCATTCCCTTGCGTAATGGGTATTTATTGAAAGAGACATGGCAGAAAGTATATGTAATATAAACCCACAAATATCTCATGTTTTAATTATTTTGTTTGAATACTTAAAGGGTAACTTCAGCAATTTTCTTGAAACAAATATGGTAACACATTAGTTTAGGGTCCAATTCTCACTATTAACTAGTTTCTTATTAGCATGTATATTATTAGGATATTGGCTGTTTATTAGTTAGCTAAGATTTATTAAAAACTCACACTGCCAGCGTAAATTAACCCTTTAAAATACATGAAATATTGTATATTTTAATCATGAGGATGCTAAAGAGGTGATATGTGCTTCTGTATCTGTTTCTGTGCATGTGTTCAGTGTCTCAGATGTTGTCTGTCCAAATACAAAGCAAACTGAAGAGTACTGAAATCCCAGAGGTCCGGGGTGGGGTGGACATCAAGATCGGCACTGTACATTATGTCTTATCAAAGTCAGTTTGTTAACAAACAATCAAACCAAATTAACTAATTAAAATGTTCTTAATTTTCACAGATACTAAATGCATACTGTATATTCAAACACAAATACATGAAATTCAGTCAGTAGTTCTTATATTCATCACATGTAATAAACAGTTATTTTAACTTAGAAAATATGACTGCGTCTACATGAATATATTCCATAAATGGTGAACCGGTGTGTTTTTGTCTTTCCAGCATGCGGGTTGTGCAGTGCAGCATGCCAGACCCATCACTGGTGTTTGTAAAGGGAACTGGTGTATCTGTGGAAGTCAGTCAACTCACACTAGCCATCAATGGCAACTGGAAAACACAGTTTGGCAAAATGTAAGTGTACCAGTGAATCATGGGGAAGGGGACAGCAATCAAATCAGTTTCACCTGACGTGATCTTGAAAATAAATAACATTTTCTATAAACCTTACTACACATTCACATGAACTTAGTCGATAAGAAGGACCATGCACACAGACATAAGTCAAATAAACCCCAACAAGGGGGATCAAGAACCCAACATAAAGTGGTAATAACTGTTGGTTTATTTATATCCCACTTATTACACAGCGATTTGACTTATAAATAAATAATTGGGCAAGAACTACTGATTTGAGTAGAAAAAAAAATATTATTTCACTTGTAATAAACTAATAGCTTCCACAAAGAAAACCAGTTCCCACACTCTAGCAAACAGCTTTTATCCAAGACGAGCAAACCAGTTAAAACAAGTCGAACATGTAATGAAAAGATAATGTACAGTCATCCTGTTTATTAACCCTTTTCCACACAGCAACCATTTTGGCAAATGAACATATATGACATTCCCAAAATAAAAAGGTTTCTGCTCATTAGTCATTCTGAATAGACACATAACCAACATATGTGCTGGCAAAATGAGTCTAATGTATGATTTGTTGGAATCAGACAAAATAATTACTGAGCTACACCTGTTTGAAGTCGATAGAGTCAGCAAAGTCCATTTTGAGAAACATCAGGTTTTCTGAAGGTTTCAAAACAAAATCACCCAGCAACCATACCTTAAAATCCCTGGTAATAACACCAAATTTGTTACAAACCAAGTCAAAACCAATATGTATACGAAAAAAATATATTCAACTTTTTTCCTTGATACCAGAATTGTTTGATTAACATTACTGAAACAGACGGTCCGACCTACTGTACGCACAGATGTAATATAATGTTACACATCAAATGTTTTTCCCCAACAGTTAACCAAACATCACGAAGACATAACAGATAATATTTGTGTGAATACTCGGCAAGACTAATTATATGTATATCGGGATTGCGCGCTGTCAGTCAGCAGGAGCAAGATCATTTTGCTTACACAAGCATATTAGTTTGAAAATCGCATTTTATTGGTTCAGACTCATGCTATTGAGAAATTACTATAAATATTCACAAAGTCGAAATGCTGTGCTTTACAACGATACCAAACTTGTGCTGAGAGGAGCGCCGTCATCAAGAAGTGAGCAGAGAAAAACAGCATTTTTCATGGACAAGGGAAAGGTCTTTCGGGTAACTTAGTGTTAGCGTGGCACTGGTCCAGGTGTTTCTTCAAGATACTTGATCAAGTTTCTCAATGTCACACATAGATTGTTCTCGACTATTACTTTCTTGTCCTTTTCTCTGACAAACTGAAAATAATGGGAGTATGTCCATCTCACAAATGTAGAATCCGTCACTGCCGCCATCTCAACCATCGCATTCCAGCAATTTCCTCTGGCGCTGGAATGTCTCGCGCACTGACCCCAAGCTTCTCAGGGTCCTTCTGGGCATGGTTGCGATGACAAGTTTCGTAACAATGCGTCGCTATGTTCGTAAATAATTGCATTTTATTGCAAAAAAAAGATCAACAGGCAAAACGGCCAACATTAGATCAACACTGGGTCTTCCAGCATGACAACAACCCAAAGCACATCCAAGTTGGTCCAAATGTTTTTGAGGGACAAGTGGCCCCTGAAAGCCCAGATCTAAATCCCATTAAGAATCTATGGCGGGAGCTCAAGCTTAAGGTCCATGCTCGAAAAGAGCTGAAGCAATTTGCCAAAGAGGAATGGAAAGATCAACCCGATCTCACGGAAATTCGTACCAATTTTACGAGGTGTCTAATTCGTACAAATTCCTACGACCTCACTCGTACAAATTTGTATGATTACGAGTAAGGTCGTACGAATCAGCCACATTTTACTCACTCGTACCAATTGTTCGTGAGATAGCGTTGGAAAGATCCCTCGACATAGCTGGCAAGCATCATATCAAAGTAAAATGTTTTAAATAAGACATTTGTAATGTAAAGGAACTGATTGTTTATAAGATATGTCATATGATTGTCTTTTGTTCTATGATTGCAGCCATGATCATGGCTCATTTGATCTGGCTGTGTACAATATCCACATCTACACCCTCCTGCAGTTAGCGGATGATGCTGGCCGTCTCTCCATCACCACTGTTCAGTGTAGTGCTAATGTAGGAGGTGTGAAAATTAATTTCCATGGAGGAGCTAGGTAAGTAGTAACAAAACATAAAAGACTGATGATACCTGAAGATACACGCAACAATTGTGAATATCTCTTATGACTACCACTAATAGAGCATTTCTATTCCTTCTATTCTACAGCATTTTTTTCAAGCCATTTATACGTGCTTTCAGTAGAAAAATATCAGACATGATACATGAGAAGGTTTGTCAATTTATCAAAACAAATTAACACTATTATCTGCTGCTGATGATATTTCTCATTATGTCTTGTATTGTCATCATCATTATTATCATTTTTATTAAATTTTTTTTAGACTTGCCCGGCAATTCAACAAGAAATAATTGGATTAGAGACAACTCTACAGAAAATACCTGGTACTGGCACAAAAATGTCTGAAAATGATATATTATATATAGATCACATAGATTTATAGTTAAAAGAAGACATATTATGCATAAAGAAAACTATTTTTAGGACCAATAATTCTTTTTTTTTTTTTTTTGCATTGTGGTATTATTTTCCATAATCATTATGATAAATGTGATTAATTGTAATTCATAAATCATTAAAAAGGCCTTATTTTCTTGCATTTGCTGTGAACATTTTTGTGAGATTCACCCTACTGTGGGTTATTTCGGCCGTATTATTGAGCTATTGCTGCTTAATGACATTAATGTTGTTGGCATGATTGTAAATACAAAATCCTTAGAAAACTACAGCACACATTACATTCCTCTTCATTAAATGACTACAGTAATCACGCTCAAATGAATTCTTTCTAGTTAACATACCTGTGGGTCCGTATATATCTCTGAGCATCCCTCTGACATCCTCCCCGGCTGTGACAGCACAAAGCTTTGAGTTAGATATTAAGGTAAGGATTTTTAATTCAGCATTTATAATAATAATTAAAGCCAGGCATACACTGTGCGATTTCAGCATTTATTTTATTAAATACCAACTCTCACTGTATGAGTAAATCGCATGTGATGTAAAGTCAAAGCTCACGATCTATACGGTCCAATCGTGGAGCTGAGACTTAAAATATCTATTTCGTGTCGCAATGGTTTAACTTCTGTTTTCAGGCAGGCGCAGTGAAGGGAAAAGGCACTGAGTTTAGGGCAATCGGTTCTTAGCTCTGCTTCAACTGTGCGATACCCTCACAAGAGGAGACCAAAAGTTCTAACATCAGTAATTAACCCGAGCATCTGATTGCCGGTCGGGAGAGGTTAATCGCCTCTTGTTTCCCGCTGTACACTGCACGACAAAGCTGAAATTCGGCCAGACTAAAAAAAAAAAAAGAGTCATACAACTCAGGAATCGGCTCAGATTCAGACGAAAATTGCACAGTGTTTGCACAGCTTAACATTTGTTACAACAGGGGTGTCCAATCCTGCTCATGGAGGGCCACTTTCCAGCTGATCGAGGTCTGCAGAATCACTAGAGACTTCCAGGCATGAGTGTTGAGCTAAACTCTCCAGGAGCAGGATTGGCTTCTCTGAGCTGTCCAACCATCCCTGAGCCCCAACTATTATTAGGTTTCTCTTTCTGAATATATTTAGAATTCGAATAGATTTCTCGATTTGCAAACAGTGTTATGGATTTTATTTATTCGCTTTGGTATTTTTACCGTAACCTGCCAATGACGTTTGGTTGTTGTTCCTGTGACAGGGTGAGTTTTACAGCCGCAGTTCTCCATCTGAACCGCCTTTCTCTCCAAGCGCGTTTGACGTGCCGTACGCAGAAAACTACATGCTTTCAATGGCTGCCTCTGAGTTCTTAGTGAATTCAGCAGCGTATGCATTCCTCAGCTCTGGGGCTCTTCAAATCAACATCACAGATGACATGGTGAGGAAGTAAAAGAAAACAAATACTTTTACCATCTTCAATGAATGAAACTATACAGCATCACAACTTATTATAGACTTAAAAGGAATCATGCCCTCTTATAGATTTAAAATATAGATTTAGCTATGAAGTCACTCATTCTTCTCATTTAATGTAGATACCAAAGAGTTTTCCAATCCATCTGAACACCAGTCAGTTTGGTGCCTTCGTTCCACAGGTCAGTGTATGTACAGGTCGTGACTTTGAAAGGGAAAAAAAATAATTTATAAAATATCTTATGTTTAATGTCAACCAGTAAATAACTAGAAAATATGACTACGTTTGCATATACTGATGTACAGTAACACCAGTCACGAATCTCATGTGTATTTACATGTCTAAAATGTGTTCTATAGTTTTCAAGTAAAATCAAGTTGTTATCAAGATGAATAATGTGCTCTGTTTACAAATTATTTGTTCAGCTACGCACATTGTATCCCAACATGGAGATGCAGGTGCTGTTATACGCTAGCGAGACGCCACTATTCTCCTTCAGTTCAGGGGTGATAGACATTCATGTGCCGGCTGCAGCAAAGTTCTCCGCTGTTAAACCTGATGGTACGCTGGTGCCTCTCTTCAGACTGGATGTGGTGAGTACACAAATTATGCACAAAAACAAATATAAAAAAAGTGAAGAGGAACTCCCACACTTTACCAGTAAATATCAAAATTGCACAAACCATGTTGGCAAGACCTTCTATAAGCTGTAAAGTCGAAACTGCAAACAGTGATATAGAACCACGTTTTCACCAAATTGATCAATTAATCAAAAAGGAAACAGCAATTCAGCTTAGAATTAACTTCAGTGTTCTTCTCTCACTCCACCTGCAGGACGGCAGCTTCAGTGGAAGTGCTCAGATTGACAAAAAACTGACTGGAGCTTTCCAAATGAAAAAGTGAGTTTCACTGATATTTGTCCAGTTAAAGACGCAGTCAAATGAGCTCCATTTTTAGTTGTGTTTTCATTTCAATCATGCATTGCTGTTTTTGGTAACGCTTTAGATTACAGCCCGAAAAGTATTGTGTAAGTAAAAAAAAAATTACAGTGTACCTTTCTGTAATTATAACGTATCTATAAAGTACGTAAGTGTAAGTATAAGGGAACAATATGTAAAGTTTGGGGAATAAAGGGGTAACAACCTGGAAAATTAACAAATTATTTCTACTGTAATTATTTTAGAACTAAGGGGCACTTATTCTTCTATTATTCACTTATTCTTCTATTATGGTACAACAACCTTACATTTGGGAGCAATTTATTAAGAACATACTGCGTAGGTTTTTGTTATAATAGTGTACTAATACATAAAGGCTTTTTAAAATTACGGGGTACATAGTGCATTTATATAGTAATTTTTTGATAGCAAAAGTGCACATATTAAGTTTTGGCTTCGGTGTTTCATGGCAAGTAAAACTAAACCTATTTCAACTTTTGCTTAAATACTGGGTAAATATACTCTTGTTTCATGTAGTTACAGGGTAAGTACAATAAAAACATTTACAGTACTTTCCGGGCTGTAATCTAAATCTTTGTTTGTTTTTTTATTAAGTTCCCTGAGGTCCACTTATAATGTTACTTGTATCAAACACACTTATATTTTAGAAATAATTGGCCATTTTCTACCCTATTTTTGAATGCCCACTGCATCTTTACATATGAAATAAGTATTACACAACGGACCCTTTATGCAGACTGTGATGATGCGTTTCCATCGCAAGTGTAGTCATTTTTTTCATATTTTTTTTTTTTTTTCATTCTATCTTTTGATTTTTCTCTCTCTCTGTATGTATATATATATATATATATATATATATATATATATATATATATATATATATATATATATATATACACACACATATATACAGTATCTCACGAAACACCCCTCACATTTCAGCAAACATTTTAGCATATCTTCTCAAGAGACAATACTATAGAAATGAAACTTGAATATACAGTATTTTAGAGTAGTCAATGTGCTGCTTGTATAGCATATTTACTGTCGTCTTAAAATAACTCAACATACAGCCATTATTGTCAAAATAGCTGGCAACAAAAGTGAGTGCACCCTAAGTGAACATGTCAAAACTGTGTCCAAAGTGTCAATATTTTGTGTGAGCACAATTGTTATCTTGCACTGCCTCAATCCTCCTGGGCATGGAGTTCACCAGAGCTGCACAGGATCCTCTTCCACTCCTCCATAATGACATCATGGAGCTGATGGAGTTAGACACATGACGCTTCTCCACCTTCCGCTTGAGGATCACAGGTGCTCAATAGGGATCAGGTCTGGAGACATACTTGGCCACTCCATCACCTTCACCTTCAGCTTCCTCAGCAAGGCAGTCGTCATCTTGGTGGTGTGTTTGGGGTCGTTATCATGCCGTTCGGCCCAGTTTCTGAAGGAAGGGCATCAGGTTCTGCTTCAGAATGTCGCAGTACATGTTGGAATCCATGTTTCCCTAAATGAAGCGCTGCCCCAGACCATGATGCTACCACCAACATGCTCGACTGTAGGCAAGACACAATGTTCTTGGTACTCCTCACCAGGGCGTCGCTACACATTCTGGACACCATCTGAGCCAAACAAGTTTATCTTAGTCTCATCAGACCACAGGACATGGTTCCAGTAATTCATGCTCTTGGACAGGTTGCTTTCAGCAAACTGTTTTCTTGTGAGCCTGCTTCAGAAGAGGCTTCCTTCTGGGACGATGGCCATGCAAACCGACTTGTTGCAGTGTGCGGTGTATGGTCTGAGCACTGACAAGCTGACCTTCCGCTTCTGCAACCTCTAAAGCAATGCTGGAACGATCATGCGTCTGTTTTTTGAAGCCAGCTTCTGCACCTGACGAACAGCACGAGGACTCGACTTCTTTGATTGACCCATGCGAGGCCTGTTCCAAGAGGAACCCGTCTTGGAAAACCTCTGTATGACCCTGGCCTGTACTGTAACTCAGTTTCAGGGTGTTACCAATCTTCTTATATCCTAGGTCAACTTTGTGGAGAGCAAGAATTCTAATTCTCAAATTCTTAGAGAGTTCTTTGCCATGAGGTGCCATGTTGAACATCCGGTGGTCAGTATGAGAGAATTGTACTCAAAGCACAAATTTTAACTGCTCTAACACAAGATACACACATTTGTATGGTCCTGTCAAGCAGATAAAAACATGATTATGATGAATAGAACATGTGGCTTTGCATTGTTAAATGACGTACAGCTATTATCACTTAGGGTGTACTCACTTTTGTTGCCAGCTATTTTGACAATAATGGCTGTATGTTGAGTTATTTTCAGAAGACAGTAAATATATACTGCTATACAAGCAGCACATTGACTACTCTAAAATATATCCAAGTTTCATTTCTATAGTATAGTCCCTTGAGAAGATATACTAAAATGTTTGCTGAAATGTGAGGGGTGTACTCACTTTCATGAGATACTGTATATCTATATGCTACCATCAGTGCTGGGAATGATGCAGTATATTTTAACATGGTAACTGGATAACCCTTATTGCTATTTTTTTCTCTCGATTAGAATGCTAGACATTTTAAATTTAAATTCAGCATGATTACTATTACAGCTGCCATGATTAAATAATCTGGTGTATTCATCTCTATTACATAATAAAGTACAAAATGAGTCGATGAGCTTTGACAGCTTGCTTTCAGCAAACGCTCAAACTTACACTATGGTTTTGTAGCAAAATGACCTCTTATATGTCAACATTTTATTTCTTAATGCATGAATACTTTAAGTAAGCCCCAGATATCTACAAAAAAAAGTGTATGTTTTCTGAAACTCTACATCATCTTTTGCCCTGAATGCTGCATCAAGTTTAACGCTGACTCTCGGATCATCTGAGATTGGTGATTTTAAGGTGAGACCAGACAGTGATGATTCATGTCAAATATTCACTTTAGTAGATCAGCATAATAAGATGTTTTATCTTTGTCTAATCATTCAATGTACAGACTGACACACTCGAGCAAATGTCAGTGATGGCAGTGAAGATGTTTGTACTTCCAAAAATAAATGGTATGATATTGCATTTATTACAAACTTGCAACCAAAAAAGCAACTTCTGAAAACTATATACTTTGCAAAACTGTTTTTTAGAAAGTCTGGGAACTGATAATTAACACCTTTATCCACTTTGCATTTTAGCGGCCATGAAGGCTGGTTTTCCCTTACCCACACTGAAAGGCTTTAGTTTGATCAATTCTCAATTGCTTATAAAAAATGTGAGTACTATTAAATGTTAAACTATTGAATGTTTGTATTCTGAAATGTACAGGGTTTGGATTTCGTTTGATATTGCAAAATTGTTGGAAAACACAGTGATACAGTCTGAATTTGTTTGTGACTTTCTCAGGGCTTTGTGGCCATTTTGACTGATGTCCAGGACTCCCTGACGGGCCTCTGAGCTCCACACATGACCTGCACAAAATAACTAATAACTGTACAACTGCAGAATTGTTTTCAGTGTAAGAATTATATAATCATTACTTCAAATGTCCAATTTTCCACATAATATTATGTACAAACTTTTTTGCCACTTATCAATGCAAAATACTCTACAGGCTATTTTCTATTGTTTACAGTGAAAAAAAAACAACAAAAAAACATAGTTCCTTCATTGGAGTTAATTTGCATAAATAATCAAATCAAAATCAAATCAAGTATATTTGTATAGCGCTTTTCACAATACAGATTGTATCAAAGCAGCTTCACAGTATTAAAATAAAATAATACAACAAAGTTTGTTTCTAGTGGAATTTATTGATTGATAGAATAAAATTAAATATCCCCAAAATATCCCCAACTGAGCAAGCCAAAGGCAACAGTGGCAAGGAACCGAAAAAACTCCATCAAGTGACCTAATGGTGTCCTAAAACTCCATCAAGTGACCTAATGGAGAAAAAAAAACCTTGGGAGAACCCAGGCTCAGTCGGGGGCCAGTTCTCCTCTGGCGTTTATGAACTAGAGGCCGGATTGTAGTTTGAAACTGTGAGATTAACAATATTATATGAATGCCTGGCTGAAAAGATGCGTCTTTAATCTAGTTTTAAACTGGGAGAGCGAGTCTGAGCAACGAACAGTATCAGGAAGGCTATTCCAGAGTTTTGGAGCCAAATGTGAAAATGCTCTCCCTCCTTTGGTGGATCTGGATATCCTAGGTATGACCAAAAGCCTTGAATTTATTGATCTTAAAGAGCGCGATGGATTATAGGGTGATAGAAGATCTGTTAAATAGACTGGAGCTAAGCCGTTTAGGGCTTTATAAGTCAGTAGCAATACCTTATAATTAATACGGAACTTTATAGGTAGCCAATGTAGTGATGATAAAATCGGTGTTATATGATCATATTTTCTTGATCTAGTAAGAACTCTAGCAGCTGCATTTTGGACTAACTGTAGCTTGTTTATTGAGGATGCAGGACAACCGGCTAATAAAGCATTACAGTAATCTAGTCTCGAGGTCATGAATGCATGAACTAACTTTTCTGCATCAGAAACTGATAGCATATTACGTAGCTTAGCAATGTTTCTAAGGTGGAAAAAGGCTGTTTTTGTAACATACGAAATATGATTTTCAAAAGACAGGTTACAATCGAGTATAACACCCAGGTCTTTTACTGTAGAGGATAAAGTAACAGGACATCCTACGATGTCAAAGTTGTATTGTGAGAGGTTCTGTGGGCAGTTTTTTGAACCGATAAGTATTACCTCTGTCTTGTCTGGATTTAATAAAAGAAAATTACGCGTCATCCAATCTTTTATATCTTTAACACACTCTGTCAATTTGGATAATTTAGCGTTTTCATCCGGCCGTGATGAAATATATATTTGAGTGTCATCAGCATAACAATGGAAACTAATTCCATGTTTCCTTATAATATTTCCAAGTGGCATCATATATATTGAGAATAACAGAGGGCCCAACACAGATCCCTGCGGCACTCCATAGTTTACTGGAATTATGATCGATTTTTCTCCATTTAAATAGATAAAATGGTAGCGGTCAGATAAGTATGATCTAAACCAGCTTAATGCTTGTCCTTGAACACCAGTATAATTTTGTAGTCGATCTAAGAGTATTGTATGATCTATAGTATCGAACGCAGCACTTAGATCAAGTAAAACTAGTATTGAGATACAGCCTTGGTCAGAAGCTAAGAGTAAATCATTTGTGATTTTAACGAGCGCAGTTTCAGTGCTATGATGCGGCCTGAATCCTGACTGAAACTTTTCATAGATATCATTTTCTTGCAAGAAAGAGCCCAGTTGAGTGGACAAAACTTTTTCTAGTATTTTAGACATAAAAGGTAGATTTGAAATGGGTCTATAATTTGCTAGATTATTATGATCTAATTGTGGTTTCTTAATGAGAGGTTTTATAACTGCCAGTTTAAATGTTCTTGGAACATGACCTAAAGATAAAGATGAGTTAATAATATTGAGGAGAGGCTCTTCCACTACAGGTAACACTTCCTTCAGTAGTTTAGTTGGTATAGGATCTAATAAACATGTTGTTGTTTTAGATGAAGTGATAAGTTTATTTAACTCTTTTTGTTCTATAGTTGTAAAGCACTGTAATTGTTCTTGCGGGGGGATAATTGAGGCTGAATTATAAGGCGCGATTGAGGATTGAACGTTTACAATTGTGGTTCTGATGTTTTCTATTTTCTCAGTGAAGAAGTTCATGAAATCATTACTACTGAACTGTAACGGGATATTTTGTTCAGGTGACATCTGTTTATTTGTTAGTCTAGCCACGGTGTTGAATAAAAACCTAGGATTGTTTTGGTTGTTTTCTATTAGTTTTCGGAGGTGCTCAGCCCTGGCCGCTTTTAGGGCCTTTTTATAACGTGACATACTGTCTTTCCACGCGATTCTAAAGACCTCTAAATTAGTTTGTTTCCATTTACGCTCTAAATTACGGGTTTCTCTCTTTAGAACATGCGTAGTATTATTGTACCATGGTGCTTTAATTTTCTCTCTGACCTTTTTTAATCTAATGGGTGCAACAACATCCAATGTTCTAGAGAGAATGGTGCTCATAGTGCTAGTTAGTTCTTCTAGTTCATCTGTTTGTTTGGGTTCAGGCAGCAGCTGAGACAGATTAGATAAGCAATTTGAGAAATTATCTAAGGTGGATGGAAGGATTGTTCTGCCTGGTCGAAAACGCGGCACAGCATGACATATTACAGCAGTACGTAATATGCAAGTTACCAAGTAATGGTCAGTGACATCATCACTTTGTGGAATGATATCTATATCGGTTGGATCGGTTCCATATGATATAATTAAATCGAGTGTGTGATTAAGACGATGAGTTGGTCCGGTGACGTTTTGCTTGACCCCAAAGGAATTTAATAAATCTATAAACGCAGCCCCTAACGCAGCCATATACATTTAAGATGTATATGGTTTATGTAAATCCACGTTAGAGACGTAACTTACGTGTCCTTACTGGAGCTCCCCGTTAGCTAACGTTATACATAATAAAACGTGTTTTTACAGCAAAATCACAACTATACTTTACTGTGTAACGTCTTTACACCTTCAACAATTCAATAGTTTACTCTACAGTAGTTCAACACATGCAATTTTAACACAAGGAACCGTGTTTACTCACATTTGAAAGCACCCGCGTCGCTGATCTCTACGATGATTGATAATGATTTATCCTCTCGCGTGGCCTCCTGGGATAGAAGAGTATCCATCGGTTGAGCACTCGAAAATCTGGCCAAAAGCAGTAAGCCATCCGGGAACTTCTCGCCTACTCTTTTATGAATACTAATGTTTCGAACGAACTGCTTCCTTCACGTACTGTTTTCACCTACTATATAGTAGGAAAGCAGGCATATTCGAACGCACTTAAGTCCGAATCTCGCGATAATTAGTACGTCACCCAGGTAATTCTCGCCTACTCTTTTGGATTCGTACATACTTTTCCGCTCGCCTACTCTTTTTCCCATACTAAATAGTAGGGAAGTATGCGGTTTCGAACGCAGCCGAACTCTCACCTGTGTCTATATAGCTACGAGATTACCTGACGTATCCACCCACTTTATGCAATCCGTGCACTATTTTTAAAGGGGCCACGCAGACTATTGTTAAAGGGCAATCCCACTACACAAGTAAGAACAGAGCATGTTTATAAGTGAAGAAGCCTTAGCAGAGGATGGTTTCGATCCATCGACCTCTGGGTTATGGGCCCAGCATGCTTCCGCTGCGCCACTCTGCTCGCCATAGAAGACCTTCCATTAGCAGGTGTTTTCAAAAGGATTTGCGTTTAGGCACACATGAAGTGCACATGAAGTGGCACATGAAGTGCCTCGGTCATAAATGAGATCAGGTGAAAACAACAAAGGGTTTTAACTCAGATATGTGACAGCTTTTCTTCAAGTAAGAACAGAGCATGTTTATAAGTAAAGCAATCTTAGCAGAGGATGGTTTCGTCTGGGTTATGGGCCCAGCACACTTCCGCTGCGCCACTCTGCTGTAAACCACCCCAGATGGGACTCGAACCCACAATCCCTGACTTAGGAGGCCAGTGTCTTATCCATTAGGCCACTGGGGCTGTTAAAAACGTTTAGTGACTAGGGGGGCGCTCGTGCGCAGTGATGGAGTAGACGTGTTTTCGAAGTGCTCCGTGACATCTCCTTAATTTTACTTTCATATCATTGCACTTTAACTTTATTTTACGCTGGCTTGCCCTTAAAACTGTGCTGTAGCCTGTCGGAAGTGGGTTTATGTCAACATGCCTAAGAAAGACGATAGTCAGAGGGATACATCCAAGACGAGTTTGTCGGCCACTAGCAACGATGCAATATTAGCTGGTATTGCTAACCACGGGGCTGAGCTCGCGAAAATCACCTCTCTCGTAGATGGCCGAAAGAAATCTCCGGAGGACCGCCTTGACGCAATCGAAGTAACGCTATCATCGCTTCAGAAAAGCGCTGCTTTGATGATTTAGACGAAACCATGGGGAAGAGAAAGGCAGCCCTACTAACTCTACTCCCTACTGACAGCCCTACAGCTGATCCCAGAGTTACTCGGCCAAGACAACTTTAGCAGACCGGTAAAAATAGACCGGGCCCATCGTAGCCTGAGACCGAAGTCTCAACCTAATGAGCGGCCACGGATCATCATCGCCAAGGTCCACAACGATCGGGACGTGATCAACATACTGCGACTCAGACGTCAACAAGCACCCCTGTACTATCACGGTAAGAGAATCTCCATTTTCCCCGACTACACGGCGGAGGTCTCGGCACAGCGGCAAGCCTATACAAGCGTGAGGAAGCGGCTAACCGAAGCTGGTGCTAAATGTTCCCTGCGTTTTCCAGCCAAGCTCCATGTCGACTTCAACAATACATCGAAGATGTTTGTGTTACCAGCTGATGCTGAACGGTTTGCCAAATCTTTAGGCCCAGCGAATGACTCTTAAATCCTATATATTATATATTACTATCATTGTGTTTATATATATATTCTTTTCTTTTCGGACTGGATATTTTCCTATCCAGCGTTTTGATAAAGGTTCAGGTCTAACTTTTATTTTCAGTTGGTCGTTGATGCAGCATAAAGTAACGTTATGTGTTTAAAGGGTCACGACACCCCCCTCTTTCAGCTCAAGTCTAGCTCACAATCTTTTTGAAAAATGCAACTTAATTGGGCGTGGTGGCTGTGAGAAGAAGGGAGGGGAGAGGGTGTGGTATGGCACGGCAGGGGAGAGGGGAGGGGGGGAAACTGTCATCGACTGTCACTAAAAATCAGTGGTAAAACGTGAGGAAATGCTAGATTTTTTTTATAGCTGGCAAAGTTATAGTCTAATGAAATACACTGACACCTTATAATTGTATTTAAAACATATAAATGCACATGTATATGTATAATTATGTCATTATAACATATATATTTGTTTATATACACACTATAAATGCATATATTTGAAAATAAATAAAAAAATCGCTTAAAAAAAAAAAAAACGTTCAGTAGCCTACATATCCTAGATCTACGCGCCCCCTAAACCCACATAATAAAGATGTACAGTGACATAGAAATTTGCACAAATTAAGCATACGTTCCATACAATTGAGGTATTATCGAAATATCTAAATTTTAATAACGAGTGATTTAACAGAAGGCAAGTAAAACGGTCAGGGTTACATTTTAGACACACACACACACACACACCTCTGAAGCGATAGAAAAGTCCTCGGGACCGCATCACTCGCAAGACGAAACCTGCATTGGTGTACAAGGCCGAAGTCCACCATTCTCCCGTTGAATGGTTGCTACACACACACATAGTTTAGATGTGTCCGTGGTTGATGGCCAACCAGCCGCCCGCAGTCAGAGTCCATCCCGGGCAGCATCGCGGGGAAAGATGCACTGGAACTTTTGCACCACGAAAACAAACGCGCGTCCCATCATTACCTCTCTCATCTACTACGCGATATCATAGTTTGACATGTCTGTCATTTGAAAGTTCCACGTGGTGTCATGAATAATTAAGAGAAAGTGTCTTCTCATTGGATAAAAAACTCAGTCTCATTAATAATTATGAGACACCGATGAGTCATCAAAGTACTATAGTGCTCTGTCACGTCACAGCCTGTGACGTGGACACAATGAAGATTTTAAACCCGGAAGACGAAAATAGCATATAAAAACTAAAATTTAACCATTTTCCCCCTACTATTAAATCTAACAGATGCTAACATTGTCTTCAATGGTGTTCAACACACATACCTCTGTTAAAATCTCAGAAATTTTGGTTTAGGGTTTCATGACCCTTTAAATAGCGTTCCACACAGTGTGCTTTCTCGGGCACACAAATCTGGCACTGGGACAATTTCATTTTTTACCCTCGGTTTGTATTAATACTGATTGAAACTCCCAGCCATGTGTATTAATTTATGCGTTTACCTTTTCATATATACACGCACTTCCCTATGGTATTTTCTTCTTATTTTCTTAAGTTTGATGTTTTATATGCTGCACCGTTTATACCCTCCCACTTGTTATCTATATCTCACCAAGCGTGTATTCTGAATATCGCTTACACTGAGTACTTCTTGTGGGTGCAATTTAAACATTTGTTAATGTGTTGGAGATGCGCACGGGGCCCCGTGGTAAGTGGGCTTTTCTGTGTGTAAATTGGCTGGCTCTGTTACCTGGCAGCCTCCTTGTTAGCTAGTGGGATGTACCGTTTAGTTATTTTAGCGGGGTTGGGTTTTGTGGGTTCTTTTATTTGTTTTTCTTCATGTCTTTTTTTGTCACGCTTTGTTTTGCCAGCCCTTTGTATGTCACGTGTCAAACTTCACCTTATGTCCCTCCGCATAGATCTATGTCATTTACTCACTTAGGTCAGGGATGAGCCACATTACTTTTACTACTTGGAATTGTAGGGGTATGGGCAGGGCTCTTAAACGAGGTAAAGTATTCTCTCATTTGAAGTCCCTGTCATCTGATATTGTATTTTTGCAGGAGACCCATATCCAACCTTCAGAGCAGAGGCGCTTTCCTCCAAGGCGAGGGGGGTTGCCATTCTAGTTCGTAGAACCATCCCATTTGTATTCAAATTGCAGACTACCGATCCAGGTGGGAGGTTCATACTTGTCACGGGTACAGTTAACTCAGTCCCTTTAGTTCTTTTAAACATTTACACCCCAAATTTCGATAACCCTGATTTTTTCTGTAAAATATTCAACCTTGTCACAGAATACAATGATTACAACATAATTATCGGCGGTGACTTTAATTGCTATTTTGATCCGCTATTGGATAGGTCCTCCTCGTCAGTGGCTCCATTATTGAAATCTGTTTCTGTTCTCAATAACGTTGCAAATTCTCTGGACTTGGTTGACATATGTAGGCACCAGCATCCCTTAGAAAAGAAATTTTCTTTTTTCTCCCCCGTGCATGGCAGTTTCACAATAATTGATTATATGCTGGTTGACTCTAGACTTATTTCAAATGTAATAAGCTCAACTTACCATAGTATCTTAATTTCTGACCATGCGCCCCTCTCATTGGTTATTGACTGCCTCTCAGTATAGTTGGAAATTCAACCCCACTCTATATTTAGACGACACGTTCAGTGGCTATATATCAACCAAGATTGCAGATTTTCTGCTCATTAATGACAATGGCGCTGTCTCTGATTCTACTTTGTGGGAGTCGTTTAAAGCCGTGATAAGAGGGCACATCATCTCGTATCAGTCGTCTCGCAAAAGGGCCAGGCTCAGACGTCGCACTGATATTGAGGCTGAACTAGCTGAACTGGAGGAGGACTACCGAAACACAGGCTCTGAAGACACACTTGGCTCTATTTTGAAAATGAAATATGAATACAACCATATTCTGGGCGAGCAGGTTGGGAACTATATTCGTAAACTAAAACAGAAGCACTTTGAGCTGGGTGAGAAGGCCGATAAATTGCTCGCTAGGCAACTGAAGGGCGTCATATGCGAAAGGGCAATACATAACATTTCTTCCTCCACTGGTTAACTATTAACTGATCACAAGCAGATTAATGACAGATTTTTTTAGTTTTTACAGCCAGCTATATATTTCCAGATCTACTGCCACGGATACAGATATTTCCAATTTTCTCCATACTTTAGACATTCCAGTCCTTTCTGAGTTCGCTAGACTAGAATTGGATTCTGAACTTACACTGGAGGAGATCAGAAATGCTATTCGTTCTTTTCCCGGTGGCAAAGCATGTGGTCCAGATGGATTTGGGATAGAATTTTACAAGACGCACATTGACGTTATCGCCCCCCTCCTGCTTCGGATGGTCAAATGCTCAGTGAAAAAGGGTATTTTCCCTCATACTCTTTACGACGACCATATCTGTGTCCTCTTAAAAAAGGACAGAGACGAAACAAATGTCTCTTCGTATCGTCCCCTATCTCTGCTCAACTCTGACCAAAAAATTATAGCTAAAGTCCTGTCCAACCGGTTAAACAAATATATTGGCACTTTAATTCATCCTGATCAATCAGGTTTCATCCCCAATAGATTTTCCTTCTCAAACACGAGGTGTTTGCTTAATTTAATGTATTCAACTAAATTGCCCCACTCTGCTGTGATCTCACTTGATGCCCAGCAGGCCTTTGACCAGGTGGAGTGGAAATACATTGTAGCGTCTGGACCAATCGGACACACACAAATTATTCATTTATTTAATGAATAATCCAGCAAACTCACTGTGAAACTTTCACCAAAAACTAACATCCCAAATGAAGCTAACACACTGGCAGGACGCGGTGTCTTGTTACAGGACACACAGAGAGTTTTACGATCCAAAGGAATGTGGCCACATGCACGAGAGAGACAATGGAAAGACAGAAACAATCTTCCATGCAGACTTTGCTGCATTAATCAGAGACGAACTGATCTAGAAATGAACGTGAACGTTCATGAACGTTCAAACTCCCTACAAATCATTTTTTTCGTTATCTACTGTTGGGAACTTTTTCCTTCTTCAAAGCAGACCAGGAGACGTTGGGATCGCGTTCAAATAGAAGTTCTTCTTTATTGAGCGTGGCTGCGGTTCGTCCAACATTCTAAAGTACATAACTGTTCATGGTGTCTTATAAGCATTTTAGGAGGAGGGACTTTTGAAGGTGGAGACAAATTCAAACAAAGCATGTAACAGGTTTAGGTAACACCCTAGACTGAGGGTCTGGCCAGTCCTAATTCAATCAGCATAAGGCTCCAAGAGCCATTTGGGAACAAAAGGTGAGATTCTCAGTGAATCATTCGTGTGCTAAACCCATCAGTCTGAGTGAAACTTTGGCTCCAAGAGCCATTAAAGACAATAAGGAGAGAACAGGAATTGCAACTTTGCTGAGATCTTAACCTTAAAAGCTAAATACAATATTCTTTACCATGATGTTATGTACGGAAGCATATTTGAAATAGATTCTTAAAATTTGTTATTCTTCACTACAAATTAGGAATTTTGTCAAGCATACTTCTTCTCGTCTAGATGCGACCCCCATGCAAATCATGCAAATCAGCTAATGGAACTCTTGGGCATCTTTTCTGGTCCTGCTCTAAGCTCACAAGATTCTGGGTTGACATTTTTAGTTTGTACAGTGCTGTTTATAATAGACAACTGGTTCCTGACTGTCTCTTAGTGATACTGGGCTGCTCCAACGGTTCTTTGGCTCTTCCATCCGCTTTACAACAAGCCCTCATGTTTGGTATGACCATTGCATAACGGGATATCCTAAAGGAGTGGAAGTCAGCTTCCCCTCCTTGCTTCAAGAGGTGGCTTAATGATATGGTTTCCTGTTTACACCTTGAAGAAATTCGGTTTTCTATGTCTAACTCTCGAGATAAGTTCAAGAAGATCTGGGGCCCTTTCATAGAATACATCAGGAAGGATAGACCACAAACTGGGACCTAAATGCATTGTACTGTCTTTCTTTTAATTTTTTTAAACTTTGGACAGTTATCCTTACAGAGACTTTGCCACTCCCCTTCGGCTCAGGCCTCCTTGACTCAATCTGTGTGAGTGGACGTTTTGGGACTTCTGTTCACTGAATGGACATGTGTATTTATACTTTGTCCTTTCTATATAATGTGTAAGTGCTGGCTGTATGTGTTTTTTTTTGTGTTTTTTTTGTGCCTTAATTGTCTGATTTACTGCCTTTTTTTCTGTTTGTTTTGTATTATGTGTGTAAAAAATCTGCATAAATAAAATTTACAAAAAAAAAAAAAAAAAAAACGTTCAGTGAAAACAACAGCATTGGCATTTAAACAAGGCCAGCACACAAAGTAATCCGGATGAACGACTACTTCGACAGGCCACTGGCTTAGTCAGTGAGGCGTTTGAACAGGGCATACACACACAAACACACAGATTTTCTCTACGAACAAGCGGGATGTGGAAGGTGCACTTTATTTGGGCTAAAACATGTACATAAGAGAAGAATTCTTAGCAGAGGATGGTTTCGATCCATCGACCTCAGGGTCATGGGCCCAGCAAGCTTCCGAAGCGCCACTGTGCTCCTGATAACAAAACTGCCATACCCACAGCTTTTCAAAAGGACTTGCGCTTAGCCACATTTGAAGTGCTCCTGTCATAAATTAGATCAGGTGAAAAATACAGAGTGTTTTAGCATAGAGTTGAGGCAACTTTTCTTCAAGTAGGAGCAGAGCATGTATTTAAGTAAAAAAAGGTTTAGCAGAGGATGGTTTCGATCCATCGACCTCTGGGTTATGGGCCCAGCACGCTTCCGCTGCGCCACTCTGGCATAAATTAGATCAGGTCAAACTAGGGATGCAACGATACCATTTTTTCAGAACCGATCCGATCCCAAAAATTCTGAGTATCGGCCGATACCGATCCGTACCGATACCAGCGCAGTTTTTTTTAATCAAGTAGAATTTCTATAACTCTGTGTTGAACTGATAATAAGAACTGAAAAAAAGAAAAACAACAACAAAAAATATATGATCATAATCTGACATAAATGCTATTATAAACTAGATTAGTGGATAATTCAGCAGTAAAATTTAGTCTAGAAAAATCACGAGTGCACAATAATTGTATAAAATTTGAACATTTTGTGAAAAAAAAATGTTTAGTGGGGAACAAATTAGAGACAATAAGTGTAACACTAAATCTGGTAAAACTTTACACATTGCTCTTTGTATTGTTATAAAATACATTCATGAAAAACAACAACAAAAATCTAAAATATAAATTATTTTATAGCCTACAATAAAATTGAGACATTTTTTAAATGTATAGCACAGCTGTTTAATGAGGTAGCAACATAATAGATAGGACAGAACAAGAACGGCTATTGATAATGTTTCATTGCGTCACTGTATTATGATATGAAAGGCTCCAATACAGTGCGGCACACAGCGCTTATGCGCATCCCGAGCGCAGAATGATGCGCTTGAAGCAACACGAGTCACAGCGCGCAGCGCGTCGAGTCCGCATTGAAAAGTTTAAAGCACAAAGAAAATACATATTGATGCGTAGTGTATTATACAGTATCTATCTATGCAATAGTCTATTCAGCATTTTCTTTTAACAGTTTTAAATTTCAGTTACTGTGCGCGTGAAGAACAAATACTTTACTCCAGTGTTGTGATCTAACAGACACCCTTAGAAAGTAACATGATTAAGGTACAGCAATAAAGTCCAGCAAGATAAAGTTGTTTTATGCGAAACCATAGATTTATCTACAGATCAAGCATAATAATAGTAACATTGAATCATCTTGGAGAGTTTCATCATGTTAACTGTCGTAACCGATCGCGACGCGCTGTTTGAATGCTGAATGGAGAATGATTGACAGCCGCAGCTGAGGGAAACATTTACGTGATCTTGAATTTAACGACTTAAATATTAATTTATATCTCACATTATACTATATAATGGCTTCAGAACACTTATACTATTGTGCACGAAAACTTATGGTGCTTTATAATGTTTGTGTGTCTTTTGTGGGGCTTAACAATAACACTGAATAGTATACGCACAATATCGGATTTGGATCGGCCTTGTCTGACCGATACCCGATCCGCCAAAAATGGCAGTATCGGAGCCGATACCGATACTGAGTATCAGATCGGTGCATCACTAGGTCAAACATACAAAGTGTTTTAGCATAGAGTTGAGGCAACTTTTCTTCAAGTAGGAGCAGAGCATGTATTTAAGTAAAAAAAGTTTAGCAGAGGATGGTTTCGATCCATCGACCTCTGGGTTATGGGCCCAGCACGCTTCCGCTGCGCCACTCGGAAATCACATTATTAAATGTTAAATACAGAACTTTTAAAAATGGAAATTTACAGAATAGAAATAGAAAGTATAATCATTAATAGTATTACAGTTTTTCTCGATTGTTTACACACATTTTCTGAAAGCATGCCTCATATTCTCAGAACTCTACACACAAATAAAAAAACACACACACAATGGGCAAAACCCCTCAATTCTCCTGCAAAATGAAACTTTACATTCAAAACAATGTTATTTCTTCTCAAAATGGTATTTTGTTTTCAAATGACACACACAAACCATCATATGAATAGACATTTATAAGAACCAGTTGAACACTGATGTGCTCAATGTAAAACACTATGATGAATGCAAAACACTTCTCCATTCATCATAATGACTTAGGCCTTTTTTTGGCTCAGTGTTACACTTACTATAGACAGTAGGCTACATATATAAGTGTGTTGTAAAATATTTGAAAATATTATTTTTATACTCAGAACACACAAATACACGGTAACAAATACATTTTATTTTTCCCACAAAAACAATGTACACAGTGTACATCGCAACCAACACAAAGTTGGACATACAGTGGTCTACATACAAAACAACAGAAGAATTGACTGTATACAGTTAAGGTGATGATACACAGGGCAACTTTTTGAGCAATGTTGCAGGGCAATCTTGCCGAGTGATTGTTGCTTGGGCACTTTCCCATTGAAAATGGGCAATACATTTCTATCTGGAAAATTTAGATCGATCGTGGGCTCTGTGTCTCATCTGGTTGCCC
This sequence comes from Abramis brama, assembly GCF_963993115.1. Classification (NCBI taxonomy): domain Eukaryota; kingdom Metazoa; phylum Chordata; class Actinopteri; order Cypriniformes; family Leuciscidae; genus Abramis; species Abramis brama. The sequence goes on along the minus strand of NC_139970.1, from coordinate 5,530,571 downwards.
GTTGACGGCAACATTGCCCAGCAACATTGCTCAAAAAGTTGCCCTGTGTATCATCACCTTTACAGTAAAAAAAAAAAAAAAAAAATCCAATGTTGGCATCCATTGCTCCATTGAAGAGCTCACCTGTTGCCCTTTTATGTTAAAGCTCTGATTGCTAATTGTAAAACTGTGTGACGGGTGTTTGCCCATGTGATGAGTCAGTGTGCGTATTTGAATGGCAGTGTGTTCCTTGTGAAAACAAGAGATTTTCTGCATGAAATTTGTGCCAAAAGCATAGAATTGTGTGTAGTGTTTTGAAAAAAGTGTGTTTTAGAACTGCAATTTAAGTGTAAAGCAGGAATTGTGCTTGTAGTTTAGCAGAATTGGTTCAGGCGGTTGGTGAATGAGTTACATGTTGTGGTCATTGTGTCTCAAGTACCAGTATTTGTGTGTAAACAATTGAGAAAAACTGTAATGATGATATGTATGAAAAAAAAGATTTTGGTGGGATTGTCTGAAAATTAGAATAAAGAGATTTTCGAAAAGTAAAGTAGTACAGAAGAAAAGTACAGAGAGCTAATAGATTGACAGAAAATAAAGTTAAAAAAGAATGGGATGAAGAAATGAGGAAAATATCTGAGGGAGAGAAAAACATTGGTAAGATAATAGAACTACAAGAAAAATTAAGGAACATGGAGGGAGAAAAGTGTAAGGGAGCAATAATAAGGCGCAGAGCTAATTCGTTATATTTTTACGAATTAGAAAAAAATAGACAGAAAGCAGATATAATTAAAAGTATTACAGTTTTTTTCAATTGTTTACACGCAATTTTGAAAACCGGGTTCTTTTTTTTCAAAACAGAATCACAATTATCCAAACACCACACTCAATTTGCATAATTCCTAGATTGTTTGCAAAATGACACACTTCAGTCAAAACATACACACATATTTGTGAAAATGCTGTTAGTTTTCATTTAACCAACACAGTCCTCAATGATCAGACACTATTGCAGCCAGTTACACACAGCTGTGATAAATATAAAACTAAAAAAACTAATTTTAGGAAATAGCATGTGCTAGATTTTTGGCCAGACATTGTTATGTAAGGGATAATTTAGATGAAAAAAATAAATAAATAGTGACATACCCACAACATTCTTCATGATTAGTTTGAGATATAGGGAGAATGTACACAAATAGGCCTACTATAAACTTACAAAGCACTGCACAACACTGATGCTGTAGACTGAATATTTCAAGTATTTATTTCAATACTTACACAGTATTTCTTACCATAATCAGTTACAGTAATCAACCAACAATGAAATCAATTAAACAAATACAATCTGTAGACAAATAAAAATTACTGCATGAAGTACATACACTTTGACTCTGAAGAAAAACTACTGTAAAAGCAACAAGAATACTGTAACTATTCATCATCTCTCCGTCTGGCTGGATCAGGCCATAAGATTTCATCCACATCACAGGCTATGTCTTCAATGGCATAAGTCCTTCCCTACCTCTTCCTTTACCTCCTTCTCCTCTTCCTCTACCTAGGCCTCTTCCTCTACCTCCTTCTCCTCTTCCTCTACCTAGGCCTCTTCCTCTACCTCCTTCTCCTCTTCCTCTACCTGGGCCTCTTCCTCTATCTCCTTCTCCTCTTCCTCTACCTAGGCCTCTTCCTCTACCTCCTTCTCCTCTTCCTCTACCTAGGCCTCTTCCTCTATCTCCTTCTCCTCTTCCTCTACCTCCTTCTCCTCTTCCTCTACCTAGGCCTCTTCCTCTATCTCCTTCTTCTCCTCTTCCTCTATCTCCTTCTTCTCCTCTTCCTCTACCTGGGCCTCTTCCTCTACCTCCTTCTCCTCTTCCTCTACCTAGGCCTCTTCCTCTATCTCCTTCTTCTCCTCTTCCTCTACCTGGGCCTCTTCCTCTACCTCCTTCTCCTCTTCCTCTACCTCCTTCATCTCCTCTTTGAGCTCCCCCTCTCATTCTCACTCTTCTTCTTCTTCTAGCTCCTTCCATCTTTGTTGAAGACAGGTGAACTCACCTGCTGCCTTTTATAGCACACCTGAGTGCTGCGTTTTCAAATTAGCACATGTGTGCTTCCACACCTGGTGGTTGTGTTTATCCAATTCGTTCATTAGTGTTGTCATTGGCAATCCGGGGCTTTGTAATGACAAGGAAGTAACCTCACAATCCTTAACTGTGTCTAAGGTGTGAAAATGTGTGTAGAGTTTTACAAATCACTGTGTGTAATGTTTTGCAAAAAGGGTGAAGCAGACATTATGTGTAATGTTGTGCAAATCTGTGGAGGTGTTTTGCTCATTGGAGTAGAATTTTGCAAATTGTGTGGAAATTTTTATTTTAGTGTGTAAACAATCGTAAAAAACTGTAACACACCAGATGGAAAGATAAGGAAGGAATCTTAAAGGAAATTAAAAGATTTTACAAAGACTTATTTTACAGAAAATGAGTTCATTGCAGAGGATGAGGAATTTTTGTTAAAGACATTAAAAGTGTAGATGTAATGGAGGTGTTGGGAAAATATTGTAGAGGAATGGGGGCAAAAGTTAATAAAGAAAAAAACTACATATATGAGAATTGGTGAAATTAAGGAATTTCAAGAACAGAAAGGAAATATAAAAATTTTAGGTATAAGAGTTGGAGAAAATGAAATAAGGAATTTAGTATGGGAGGAGGTTTTAAAAGGAATGGAAAAGAGGTTGAATTTTTGGAAATTAAGGGGTTTGTTTTTAAAAAGGAAAGTAAAATGTGGTATGTCTTAGGTTCTGTGAGCATGCCATTATGGGTGTATATATAAAAAAAAAATGTATAATTCTTAATTTCTTATGGGAAAGCAAACCGTCTAAAATTGCATATGATACTCTAATTGGGAAAGTTGAAGATGGAGGACTGGGACTGTTGGACCCATTAATAAGAATGAAAAGCATAAGAAAAAAAAATATTGGAATGATGAAAAATATCCTTGGAAAGATGTAATGAGATTTTATTTAAACCAATGTGGTCAAAGAGGAGATGGTATTTCATGGATGAAATTAAAGGAATATAAGATTAATGGAATTTCAGAATATTATAAAGAAGTCTTGAAAGCATGGGGAGATTATAGCAAGCATGTTGTTTGTACATCTTTGACTAAAGATGAGATTTTAAGACAACCACTGTTTTTAAACAAGTTACTTAAGAAGGGTGAACACACAATAAAAAAAATTAAAAAAAATGGTATAATGCGGGGATTAGACAAATCAAAGATATTATGTATGAAGTGATACCGTTTTTTTTTGCCAATACAAGTGATAAGGGATGCAATCGAAGAAAATTATGAACAAGAAAGTAAAGTAATTTTAGAAGATCAATATGAAAAACTGAAAGAGATAATACCAAAAGACTGGATACAGATTTTGGAAAGGAAAACAGGAACAAATACAATTAATAGAATGGTGGTCAGTGTTGAAATCAATAACGAACAACATGCTTTTAATGATCTAAAATTAAGGATCTTTTATTCTTGTTTATGTAAAGATGTTTTCAAGAAACCAAAAGCAGAAGAGTATTGGCACAGACTATATCCAAATATGGAAACAAAGGAATTATGGCAAACTCTAAAATCATGGTGTTTAATATCATATAATTTTGATTATATGTAAAGACATAATTGTTTGTGGAGTGAAATGAGACTGTGTAAGATTGGTATAGCAATGGATGCAAAATGCAAAGTATGTATAATAGAAGATGAAGGAATATTACATTCTTATTATTTTTAAATGTATAAAGTTGAAATGTTTTATTAAAAAAAAATAAAGAAATGGTAAGAAAATTGGGGGTAGAAGAAACAATCATTGATGAGAATTGGGAAACAATATTCTTGTTTGGTTTTAAAGGTAAAGCCAATAATGTTAGTTTTTTAAATATGATATTAGCAGTTGCAAGATTGATAGTTTGGAAAAGAAGGAATATAGTAAAGGAAAAAAAGGGAATGTTTCTGTATGTAAACTTTTTAAACATAATATGTGTTTTATTCTGCAAGTATTATATGATTATTTTAAAATGGAAGCGAAATAATTATTTGACAAGAATTTTGTGCAGAATAACCCTTTTGTTGAAAAAACATTGTTTCATTTCAATGTAACATTGCCTGTATGTGATTGTGATTGTTTTTAAATGTTTAAATAAAGAAAAAAAGAAAGAAAGAAAAATTCTCGCCTGCCACGCGGGAGACCCAAGTCCGATTCCCGGCCAATGCAGAAATTGACTTCTGGTGTGCCAGTGGTCATCCTCAATAAACAAGCTACAGTTAGTCCAAAATGCCGCCGCTAGAGTTCTTACTAGATCAAGAAAATATGATCATATAACACCAATTTTATCATCACTACATTGGTTACCTATAAAGTTCTGTATTAATTACAAGGTATTGCTACTGACTTATACAGCCCTAAACGGCTTAGCTCCAGTCTATTTAACGGATCTTCTATCGCCCTATAATCCATCGCGCTCTTTAAGATCAATAAATTCGAGGCTTTTGGTCATACCTAGGATATCTAGGTCCACCAAAGGAGGGACAGCATTTTCACATTTAGCTCCAAAACTCTGGAATAGCCTTCCTGATACTGTTCGTTGTTCAGACTCGCTCTCCCAGTTTAAAACTAGATTAAAGACGCATCTCTTCAGCCAGGCATTCATATCACTTTTAATCTTACAGTTCAAACTACAATCCGGCCTCTAGTTCATAAACGACTGAGCCTGGGTTCTCCCAAGGTTTTTTTTCTCCATTAGGTCACCTGATGAAGTTTTTCGGTTCCTTGCCACTGTTGCCTTTGGCTTGCTCAGTTGGGGATATTTGGGGATATTTAATTATGACCGCCGCTAGCGTAGCTAGCGAAAGCGGTCATATAGGGATTGTCAAAGTTTTTTTTTTTTTTTTTTTTTGTCATCTACTGAATTTTTCGTCAACGATACCAGGGACACCGAAACACGGGGGAACATGAAATTTGGTGGGCATGTAGCCCCACTAGACTTTTACGGAAAAATTTCGTTTGGTCCCCGGGGGCCACTCCCCCCCCCGCGCTGGGCCCCCCCAAACCCAAAAAATGCAGTTTTTCCTAAATAACTACCTGAACCGTGGCACCGAGGATGAAGACATTTTTATGGTATGTTGCTCTTAAGGGCCCACATCAACCTAGCCCATAATCACTCATTTGTGATTTGCGCCCCTCCCATAAAAAATGAAAATGCAATATTATTCTGCTTTAATCGCCCCTATCTTCAGTTGAGATGTTCAGAACTGCACCATATTTCATGTGTATGATTAACTTGACATCCTCTGGGGGTATGCTAAGTTTCGTAGAATTTCATCCATGGGGGGGTATTTTGGGCCTAATTTATTTGTCCCGTGCGTGACCTCCCGTGTCCCGTTTTTTGACAAGCTGATAAACCACTGACTGATACAACAGCAACAGCAGCAGTGCTGACCACGACACTTGAGAATGATCACCGACACCTGTCATCATCCAATCACAGCTTTTTTTAATCACTGTTTTGAGACAAATCATTGTTTGATTTGCGAACATCCTCTGCCGTCTGGTCGCTTCCGCTTCAAGCCGGACTCGTCTCGCGCTGACGGTAATTTCCTTTCACTGTCCACGTTTTGATTTCGGCTAATCAATTTTGGCGAATGCAAACAACGTGATTATTGTTCATGAGTCTAACATCCAGCCACGCAAGAAAACATGTAATCTACCTGAGGGAATAATATGCTCAAAAAACATTTCTGATTATTATTAATGTTTTAAAGCTTTTAGAAAGTACATAGAAAGCTTTTGTAACATTATCTTAACTGTCACTTTTGATTAATGTAATGCATCCTTGCTGAATAAAAGTAGGCAATTACTTTCTTTATTTTTTTCCCCAAAAAATAATCTTACTAACCCCAAACTTTTGAACTGTAAGCCTAGTGTATAATGTTAAAAAAGCTTTCTATTTTAGATAAATGCTGTTATTTTGAACTATGGTTTGTTTGTAATGTGACTTTTTTCATGTATGACATTAAAATTATTTTTAGAATTAAATACATAAATAGGTTAAGCAATACAAATGTGTTTATGTCTGATAACCTTTTAAACACAAACTTAACTGCAGACACTGAAATGACGTACACTGTGTGATACAGTACAAATATTTTGAGTGTCCCTCATTTTCCTATAAATAACCACGATTGTCCCGCATTTTCCTTTTCTGAAGTTGGCAACCCTAACTGTCACACACACACATGCAGGAATACAAACAAACGCAAGCATGCACACACACTGACATCCACACGCACAGACACACACCCATACACACACACATACAAATCCACATGCACAGACACACACACAAACACACACGCGCACACACATGTACGCACGCATACATACACGCACAGACACACACAGACACGGACACACACATACACACACACACAGACAGACATGCACATACTACTACTTTTTTTAGGTATATACATAAACACGCAATACAGCCAGATTGCTCCACGTCATTTCTTTTTGTGGAAAGCCAGTGCAGGCCTGAGCGGCGGTCATATTTTGTACCGCCATGCGGTACATCTAGTTTAATTAATCAATCAACAATAATATTGATCAGCATTACCAAACGTGGACGTTTTCCACTAGAAACAAACATTGATGTATTATTTTAATTTAATACTGTGAAGCTGCTTTGATACAATCTGTATTGTGAAAAGCGCTATATAAATAAACTTGACTTGACTTCTTTAAAGTTTTATCATGTCACTTCTGCTAATCCACATTACTGATGGCAATTGTAAGCTCAAGGCAAATCCCCTGTCATTATGAATCTTCTCATCTATGTGCAGCCCCATATTATGTGCTCCTCGTAAAAAGGGTTTTTACTCAAGATCAATAAATGTTCCTCATCTTCCATCTCTTACCAGGAAGCATACCTTCACTCCCTGTTCGTATCGATCACACAGGGGCGTGTCTTTTTGAGGAGGCCGAGCATTGGTGGTTCAGTGGTAGAATTCTCAGGTGAAACATACAGAGTGTTTTAGCATAGAGTTGAGGCATCTTTTCTTCAAGTAGGAGCAGAGCATGTATTTAAGTAAAAAAGGTTTAGCAGAGGATGGTTTCGATCCATCGACCTCTGGGTTATGGGCCCAGCACGCTTCCGCTGCACCACTCTGCTCACCATAGATGAACTCCAATTCAAGAAATCCTGTTAAGATCAGGTCTTTGGGCAGCCTGGCCATGAACCATGAACAATCTGCAAAATAGATGACAAGATGACATAAGCCACAGTACTGTAAACACATACACGTGAATGTTGTGTCTATGTAGATACACACACACACACACACACACAAATATTACAAATATACTGTATATCAGAGGCAGATACCTCTCAGCTGCTCGCTGGCCTGGGGCAGAGCCACTGCGTTTCCGAGAAGCTCTCCATGGTCCTGACAAGGTCTTTTTCTTACTTTTCATGGAGTATTTGGTTGGGGACTTGTCAATGGGATCCAGGCTGCAGTACAGTCTTAATATCTCTACTATCTCAGAGTTTGAGAGAGCGGTTATTGTCCGATTGAGGCTGACAAGATACCCTGCCAAGGCATCGACTGCCTCCCATCCGGGAATTCCTCTAGGATCACACCGACTATCCTGTCACATGAAATGGAAACAAAACCAATTCTTGTACAGCTCATTTAAAAGAAAAGGTGAAGGAACAATGATTTCTGATGGTGAATACATTAGCCACTTTACCAGAGTTGAAGTGATGGGCCCACTGTCCTCAAACGGGGAGCTGGAGGTACTGCTGAACACACCACTTTCAAGTGTAGATTCCTTAAGTAATTATGTGTAAACAGTGAGAGGGGTACAATGAGGTTGATAAAGTTTGTTGTGCTCATGTTACACAAATGAATTGTTGATTTAACGAGTCATCACTAATCAAGAAAAATGAACCTCTGCAAACTAGGTTTACAGTAAAAATGTTTTGATTTATCATCAAATTGTTAACACATCATTACCTGAGATGAAGACTGAAGATATATGTCGGTGACCTGGGGTACTGTCACATCAGGACATTCATCCTCCTGAGCTTCATCCAGCATCTCTGGTGGAATGGCACCAATTTCCTTCTGTGCACTCAGCAGATCTCCCCGGTTAGACTGCGCCAGCAAATATTCCACAGCAATACGCTCTCCTGCCATAAGTAATCAACAGAAAGACAGAAGAAAAAAAGAAAAAAAGATTAAAGTAGAGTGAGTGAGTGAGTGAACAAAGGTGTAACCTTCAGGTAATATCGAATATTGTCCAGCATGTTTTCTTTTTTTTTGTGCCATAGAATCTTACCAGTAGTTTTCCCCGGGGGTATAAACTCTGGAAGAAGTCCACTTCCTAGGACTCTGTTGCTCAGGACGTTCACACTGGACATCAAACGTACATCGTACATCTTTGTACGTGATGTACCACTCATACCCAGAGCTTGCTGAGACCTATTATGGTTCCATCTGGATAACCCCTCAAGCAAGTACATCTGTGTATGTAGAGCATTACATCTCCACCCTGGCAAGACAAAAGCATTGGTGACAAAAAAAAAAAGAAAAAAAGAATATTATGACAACTTAATACACAGCATTCATTAACTAAATGTTTCAAATATTGAGTGTTTCAGCTTGCCTGGGATGAAACCACACTGGTGCAGATGAAAGCTCTCGAGCGAGGAGGATCCTCTGCCACATCTTAGGACGTCAAGCATTTTGTCTCCCTTCTCCAGGCCTGATCCAGTGTTAGTGTACAACTGGACACCAGGTGGATCTTGGATACAGGGCAAGTGCTTCTGCTGTATCTCCCACACAAGAGACATGCTGTCATGATTTATGAGATGCAAGCCACTTGTGTCTGTGAGGTCCCACATGGAGTCCAGCAGTTGTTTGATTAGAACGCGGGTCTCCTCAACCCCTCGGGTTCTCCTGCGGCAGTGCTTGACCAACTCACTGGATTTGATGCTCGATAACACCTGAGAGTCAGTGGGTATGTGACCCTGGTGCTTTTTTTAAAACTCTGCCCTCTTGGCCTCTTTGAGTCGGTGAATGTCCTCTTTGTCCCACTCAAAGATACAAGTGGACAACTTTGAGCAGAACGTGCCAAACAGTGGGTGGTGCTCCGTCGTAAGACCCTTTGTGAACCGCCTCATAAAATGGAAAATATCCAATTTCACCGGTGACGTCCATGGTCGAAACCAAGTGAGAACTGGACCCACCCCTATAACAATAAGAAACAGACAGTAAATACTGTACATGCATCTCTGTTTGTTTCCAGTTCAAACTGCACTGATCTCCTGCCAAAACTATTGTTTGATCAAATGTAATTCATAAGACACTGTTACGGCCTCCATTTAAAGAAACAAACCAAGGCTCAAAAGGGATTGGAGGATGCAATAAAAAGGATGCCAGACACAAGTTAAATAATGCAAAAATATTCCCAATAACAATTTGTGTTCTCTCCAGTGAACTTGAACAATTATTATAGGTTTTTATAATTGTACAATCCTCCCTAATTATAGTCTAAGTTCACTGCAGTAACTATACAGAGAGACAGTAGACTAATTACATTCATTTATTACATGGCTTGGCTGAATTCCAATGTAGAATGCGGTGTGTTATTTCTTGATAACAGACCGCTGCGAACTATAACAGACCGTTGCCATGCAAAACAGCACGTTGCTATGGACGCGGAACGGACTATTTTCTTTGGCGGAAGCAATACAATCGTTTTTAAAACAATAAACTCCTTTTTAAATCAATAATTTGTGTCAAATTAATTATTTATTTTGTAGGTAGCCATGTAATAAGCGGGATAATGTATAGAGAGGCGGTCGTTATAGCGAATAACAAGCCCTTCAGGCTGTCAAGACGTTCAGTCTGTCGGGCTTGTTATTCGCTATAACGACCGCCTCTCTATTCATTATCCCTTATGTAACAACAGGGAGAGGACACCTCAATGGTTTCTGACCTTATATTTAGCTGGGGGGAAATACCTGATGAATACACTGTGTAACAGTCATGTTCAAAGTGTGCATTAAATGTATCACTTAATTATCTTTATAGTTTCTAGATTTTAGAGTCCAATTTCTTCAGAGTCTATGTCCATATAGGCTTACTAGGAAAGAAAGCATACAATAAATAAAGAAGGAAACTCAGCCTCTATAAAAACAAAAACATGAGAAAAACCATGGCAGAAGCAGACCGACTGAATGATATATCTAAAAATATACATTTTTATGAACTACTGCTCTTAAATGAAACCATTTAAGGAGTTTGGCTCATTATTTCCACAAACGAACTGTTGTACACTTTGCCTGAAAAGCGAGCAGCAATTGATCTTCAGGTTACATTTCCTGTGTAACATTAGGCTGTCTTCTGCTCATTTTTAAGGCAAAGAGTACAACAGCTCATTTGTGCAAATAATTAGCCTAACTTCTTGAATGGTATGGCAGTTTCAATTCAGAGCAGTGGTCAGTAAATGTATATTTTTAGGATTATGCATTCAGTCGGTCCGTGATCGACCTTTCTCTCACTGTTTTATTACAGCGGCCGTGTTTCTTTTTTACAAATGTGTCATAATTCCATATGAAGCTGCTGCTCACTCTGTGTAAAGAATACACAATGCGTATTCTCCATTTTAGCATCAGTAAATTTGGGATCGATACCGTGGTCTATTTAAGAAAGCCGTGAACGTGCACTTATCCCAACTATCTACACCTGGCTTGACATAGCTTCACCTTCTCATCCTGGCTCGGCAAACGTGCAACCGATTAAGCCGCAATGAGCAGATCACACTAAGTCAAGCTGCGCTTTTTCACTCATCCTGAATTTATTCATTCTACTTTTGTGCAACAGCCCCCAGAGGCACATGTAATAGACACATCACAACACAAATTAAAAGGCAACGCACCTGTCTCACTGCAGCAGTCTCTGTCCACATATATGGCATCTGGCTGTGGCTCATCAGCATCGCTGTACCTTTGGACGATGCCTTGACAAAGGTCATCAAGGCCAGCCCCCTCACCAGTGGTCAGCACAGAATTCAGCACTTGCCCAAATTCATTGCCGATATTAGACATCCATGTGGCTGTGCCCTCAATGCCACCAGCAAGTTTTTTTGTGATCTACATAAAAATAAAAATAAAAAACACTCAGAAATCATCAGCTATGCTAACAAACTGAATGAAATCAAGTTTACATACAGTATGTTTACATTTACCTTCTTAGTAGAGTCCAGTTTCAAGATTCTACCAAGCGTTGAAGTGATCACACCCTTCAACTCGTCAAGGTGACTCAGAATGTCGTTGGCATGAACCGTCTCAAACCACTGGGCCAGGGGCAGGGGACTGAAGGGTGGTGGCGGCTGATACACAGCTTCAGACTGGGTGAGGACTGTAGCGAAGGTGGCCCATTTATAAACATTTATGTTTACTTCTATATTTAATTTGGTTTGTTCGGGCGCCAGCCAGGCATGTAATCCTGGCAATAAATAAATTCTTACACCCACCAGCTACATATGAAGACATTGAAACAAGGGAAACTCAAATCAAACTTGTAGAAACCAACAGATTCATTTAACCATTTATTTTCAGGAATTCAGCCCCAATTAAATTCCACACGAAGAAAAAACATTCCAACATCACTGTTGTCAATAACACACTTCCATGGAAAACACACAACAACAAAAAAAACATAAAGGAAAAAAACAATCAGTATAAACTATAAAGAAATATACTTTTTCTCTTTATAAGAGGGGAAAAAACATGATCTGCACAAAAACAGCAATGATGTTGACATGGGCAAAGTTTGTAAACTTTCTCAGACAGTCACAATATACGAGGTAAAAAGAAGTCTATGTCCAAGCAACCCATCCACCGATGAATTCACAGCTTAGTTTCAATTCACACTCTTTTTATACTCTCCGACCGTCAAAAGAAAAAGTTCGATTAATTGTGTGTGCGTGTATGGACGTGTGCATGTATTGTGGGTGCGTCAAGTCTGTACCCGATGCTGCTGGTCTTCGTTTTGGGCCTTTGGCAAGTACAGGAACTTCGTTTCCAGCACAATCCAGGAAAACGCGATGAAGATTAATCCAAGGCAACGCAACTCTACCCACAGCCGAGATAGAGAGCGTCCAAACCGCTCATAGTTTCACTTTCATTTCCACCGTCACGGCATCCGCACCCAGATAAACCCACACCTCCAGGATACTGCAAACTTCCGTCATACTTCTCTCCCAGGCAGGTCCATTTCTCGTACTAAAGCATGATACTTCTGCACGCTCCTCGAACAATCAGCACCTTCCTCGAACAACACACTTCACTTCCCCATTACCAGTTTACTTCCGCTCACAATTCCCCTCCTTAAATAGTTCGTCACACCGATTATCCTCTTCTGATTGGTTTAAAGAAAAAAATATAATAATAATAAAGTGGCTAACGAATTCCGTTCTGCCACAGGACACAGGACTTTTTGTGGACCTCACAATCAGTGAGGTAGTCGATGGTCCGCCTAGCCCACTCCTCACTGTGTATCTCCTGCAAGGCTTGCTGTAAATAGCTGGAGCTGTTCCATAATGGTCTTGAGCGCAACATCGCAACACACCTCCTGTCCAGTGCCAAATGGGTTGTGAGGACAGCTGGGAAATTGTAACGGTGGGAGGGATCGAGCTGTTTTAAAATGTCAATGCTCCAAGGGCAGACGGGAATCATGCATTTGCTGCACCTTGGATAGTCTCCACCCACCAGGTAATATTTCGAATCAATGTCAATTACCCTGGCTTTAGTGTAAATGCCAGAATGGTGCATCTTTCTATTGCACTGGGTGCATTTCAGAGGGATGCCCCACATCCGCATTGGAGCCCACAGGAACATCCGCTGGCGGAAATAATTATGTGGATCAGGAGGTGAGATGGATTTGGTGGGACTAGGGGGATGAAACCAGTTCTGAGACAGGTTTTGTTTCAGCTGTCCAGTACTGTCATATAAAATGTGGGCGATCCACTCCTGGTCAGCTGGCTGGATGACTCTGGTGAACTGCTTGGGTAGAAAATTCACCCAGTTTACCTCAGGAGGCTGCAGAGTGAGTGGGTGTCGTGGTGGTGCTAGTGACGTCTCATGGGCTGTGGAAGGAGCAGGAACAGGGGCAGGAACATCGGGTGGGTCACTGGGTTGCAGTGTCGTCTCTTGGGCTATGGGAGTGGTAGGAGCAGCAACATCTGGGAGGTCTGTTGGACAGGTCAAAAGGTGACATTCCTCTATGTGCTGTAACAATCCAAAAGCCCCCCAGGCCTTTGCACCACACTGCTCACACTGCTCCTGGGTGTGGTAGTCTGACAGGTGCTGCGTGAAGTCCTCGCACATCACCTCCTGACTACACAGCGAGCATGTGATAGACTTCCCCTCGCTCATCCTGCACAGAGCTGGAGTTTTCTGACCTACACCTGTCTGTAGGGCTGAGCAAAAAAATTGATTTTTCGATTAATCGTTTTTTAAAATGTGGTCGATTCAAAATCGATTCTCAAACACCACAAATCGATTATTTATCTATTACCCAAAAGCCAGTATTAGTTTTCCTCCACTGTTCATAGGCTTGCAAACTCCATTTTATAGCTAATGATGTGAGATTTTATGTTTGTTTTATCTTAATCCCTCAATATATATATATATATATATATATATATATATATATATATATATATATATATATATATATATATATATATATATATATATATATATATAAAATAACCTCAACTAGTGCTGCACGATTAATCATATCGCAATCCCGATGTCAAGCCTACGCAATTATATGATGCAAAATGCTGCGATTTTTTATGAAATTAACAAATTTGGGCTGTTAACGCAATTAATGCAGCATCTGTTAATTTTTGTCATCCCTTGGCTAGTGTTACATAATCCCGCTCTTATTCATGCAAATGTTTTTAAACCATTCATGCGCGACAAGACAAAAAAGAGCTTGCTCCCTGTGAATGTCCTGACTGTGACACACAGAAAGACTCGCGCTGATATCGTGCGTGCGCACAAAACAGCCCAGAATAGAGTTATCTTTCGCGCTTGAGCGAACAATAGCACACAATTATGCCAAAATTATGCCAAAATGTCTTTTTGTCGAGTATCTTCATAACATAAGAGCAGTCTTATGACAAACGTGAAGAGTTGTGACTCGTGAGAGAATGAGGCGCGTGTGAGATCCGCGTCTCTGACAGCAGCGGCTGGTCTTAAACGGACAGTACACAGTAGCCACTAATTATATCTTTCGTTAAAATTAATCAAAGAACAAAGGGAACAGAGAAAAAGCACTCACTGCTCTTGACTAAAGAACTTTTGTAACTTTAATAAGGATTAGTCTATATATAATTTATAATTAATACAGCGCAGACTGTTTGATAACTTTATTCAATTTCTGCATATGTCCTACCTGTTAGACAGGAAGGGCACAGGTAAATATGATTCTTAATGGTTCTAATGTACCCAAGTGTACCTAAAATAAAAAGAGTTTAATATACAGGTTTGTAGCTCTTAAAGGGATAGTTCACTTTAAAATGAAAATTCTGTCATCATTTACTCACCCTCAAGTTGTTCCAAACCTGTATGAGTTTCTTTGTTCTGCTGAACACAAAGGAAGATATTTGGAAGAATGTTTGTAATCAAACAGATCTCGGTCCCCATTGACTTCCATAGTAGGAAAAAATATATACTATGGTAGTCAATGGGGACCGAGATCTGTTTGATTACAAACATTCTTCCAAATATCTTCCTTTGTGTTCAACAGAACAAAGAAACTCATACAGGTTTGGAACAACTTGAGGGTGAGTAAACGATGATAGAATTTTCATTTTTTGGGTGAACTATCCCTTTAATGTATTTTTATTAATTAACCACTTGTAAACTAATGTTCACTTTTCTTTTTTTTTAAATAAATATAGGATTTGTGTTAAATATATATTCATTGAGTCGAATCGAAATCGAAATTAAAATCGAAATCAAAAAACCGAATCGAGAATCGAAATTGAATCGAATTGAGAGCTTGCGAATCAAAATCGAATCGAATTGTAACATCTGAATCGATACCCAGCCCTACCTGTCTGTGGTCCTGCTTTCCCAGCTGCTGCACTGGCCTGAGAACCTGTAGCTGTTGCACCTGCACTGGCCTGAGAACCTGTAGCTGTTGCACCTGCACTGGCCTGAGAACCTGTAGCTGTTGCACCTGCACTGGCCTGTAAACTCTCAGCTGACCTGAGACACAGCTGACCTGCACTGGATGCTGCTTTCCCTGCTGACTGGGAAAACCCAAACTGGGTTGCAGCACTGGCCTGTGGAGCCCTCAGCTGACTTTCACTGGATGCTGCTGTCCCTGCCTTCTCTGCTGACTGGGACAAATAAAAGTGGGTTTACATTTAAAGTACATTTCCACTAATAATTACATACTCACACTGTTTAACACTGGAAACAAATAGTAGAACTGAGGAGAAAACATTTTCCATTACATTTTCCAGTATATTTTCATCACATCACAGGTTTAATGATTCAATGGCATCATTTACCTGGTGGTATCCACACTTGCAGGGGATCCTTTTCCCAAATATGTCTAGTTTGCGGACAGTAGTTTGACCTTTCAGGGGGGTCAGAGGACAATCAGCAATCCGCAGCATTACCGCCCTCCATCGCCTGGACCCCGGCCTTTTGCCAGTAAGTAAATGTGTACTTTCCCTGGGCATACAGGGAACTCACACCTGCCCAGTAGGCATCCGGTTTCCCAGTTTTTGTCATTTCTGCAGATATTAGGGACAATATATGGAAAACAACAAAAATGAACTGTAACAGATGGAAATACTACTCAACTACTGATCACCACAAGCAAGGCTTTATTTCTCAATATTTCAGCAATATGTCTATCAAATGAACAGTATAGCCTACCCTATCATATGACAAATGTGTTGATTGGTAACAGTAATTAATTTCACAATTTATTTTACTTAGAAAGTTAATCCATAGGTCTAATGGTACTCTTCAACTAGGGTCTTCGTGCTGACATCACTAGATTATTAAAAAAGCACACAAAAACACCTCAGGCGTTAACGGTTTTCACATCAGATCAATGACACAAAACATAGTTTAAGCACCATTTATCGTAGAAAAATCTCTTAAACGACGACGACATTAACTGACCAAACAGACAAACAAACGGCTAGCTTACGTTACCCTACGTAAACAGGGTTTACATCTAGTCTAATTAACCTTACACAATAAATGTCGTAGTACAATCCGAATGTGTTAATGTAACAGAAAGAAAGAGACTAAATGTAAATGTAGGCCTCTATCGCAGTTTATTTAGAAAAGTTCACAACAGCGGGTCATTTTAATGTATGGGGTTAACGTTACCTCAGTCGTTACGTTACCCTTTCAACATCGTTTCCCACGTTAATCCAAATGAGCTAGCAAAAACCTACTGTCTCATAGACTTTAAACATTCACCCTAAAGTCTATTATTATCATAACATACCTGTCAACGTCGAGAACCTGAGTTTGTAACCTGTCACTAAACGGTGGCCATCCAATCAGCGACGAGATTTGCATGACAACCTTACACTGTATGATGGCTAAGGTCCCTCACCAATCAGACAACCGTGCGTCGAGGCAGCAGTTGTTGATGATTGGATGCATCGCAACATCGTTTCTTAGGAACTGATTGGCTGTTTTACCCCATGTTAGGACCTCGTTCGGATATGTTAGGAATTGTTAGGACTTGTTGGACTTTTGTTAGGACTTGTTAGGACTTGTTAGGAGAGCGTTAGGAATTGTTAGGAGAGCGTTAGGATGTGTTTGGCAGTCCTACTGCCGGCCACGACTACTCCTGCCACCTCTCGCGTGGGTTTGGTTGTGAAACGCAGTTTGCAGACCAGACAGTTGTCAGTGTTACTTTCTTTTGTATAGTCATGCAGTGTGAAATTGTCGTCGGTGCATCGTGCAGTGTGCACACAGCAGCAAATGAACGTTACCCCAGATAGCCGTGCAGTGTGAAAAGAACAGTGACCCGACTACTTTGAAAATTGTGCAGTGTGAACTCAGCATTACAGGCATTCAGAACTCATTTGGTCGCAGGTAACTAAAGGGATCATCTGTTAATAGGCTTGAAGTTGCAACTTCCTTAAATAAAACGACCACTAGAAGACAAGTTCACTAAAATGCTTCAGAATGCAGAAGACTATTGGTCAATAGACAATACTGGTTGAAACTTCACAGAATTCATAGAATTGTTCGTCCAATCATTGCATTTGGATTCAGACGTTTCCATGTCAACACCATCAACGCCGAAATGAATCTGCATCAGTCAAGTGGTACAACTAGAGCACTGCAAGTTGTTTACGTTCATTATCACTGTAATGTTATGCATTTTAGACATGAGGCAATTTAGTGCAGTCTTTCAACCTGTGACACTTTACAGACTCTGCTGTGTGTGTTCAAGCGTTTTGAAAGAGGCGTGGCTTTGGAGATTGGGATCACGCATTGATTCCAATGAGCCATTATGTGAGAGAACAGCCAAACTAACACTGGAATACAAAAATCGAATTCCTTGTTTTCCCACTTAAAAAAAAAAAAGAAAAAGAAAAAGAGAGGAAATGGTCTTACAAGTGTGAGATTTATTTGGTGATAAACCAGGAAAACACCATACATCCAATGGTTAAATCAGCACTGCATGCATAGTCACATTACTTATGGCCAGGACATTGGCCATAAGGGTCAGGTGGCTTTGGAGGTTCGGCTGCAGGCTTCATTGGAGGCTTGGGCGGTTCGGCCGCAGGCTTCACAGGAGGCTTCGGGGGTTCGGCTGCAGGCTTCATTGGAGGCTTCGGGGGTTCCACTGCAGGTGTCACTGGCAGTTCGTCTGAAGGCTCCGGAGAATCGGTAGAAGGCTCCGGCAGTTCGTTAGGCTCCGGCTCTTCGGTAGAAGGCTCCACTGGAGGCTTCGGAGGTTCAGCTGCAGGCTTTCCTGGAGGCTTTGGAGGTTCGGCTGCAGGCTTCACTGGATGGATACAGATAGTCAACTTCAGTCAGTCCGTTTAGAGGCATTCAGTCTCAGATACAGCACAAAACCCACCTCTAAGTTTTACACCTCTTAATTATTAATCATGATCGTATTAATTAATCATACCCAGGTGAAAAGCTGACCCAAACACTAATATAATAACATAAATACCTGCAAATGGATCCATACACTGATGTCCACATCCATTGCTGCAGCATTTCTCATTGTTCGGACAGTCACTGTCATAGTAACACAACTCTGCACACATTCCTGCTCCAGACTTTGTGCTTGGACACTCCCCTGCCTTTGCTGTTATAGAGACACATGACAGAGAAACCACATCACTGAATACTGAATGTCTCATACACTGTATGAAAAAAAAAGAAGTGGAGGAAAAATGATCGTAGGAGGATTTACCGGAATATTCAGTCCATCTACTTAATAGTTTCACGTTTAGTTCAATGTGTTACTTGCGGTTTCTTTGCAATTATTTGTGAAACTTACTAGCAATTCCTGAGTGAAAACATTTTTTCAGGGTTTTTTTCTGGAAGACGTATAGCATGCATCAATAATTAAAACTCACTGAAAACAGGCGGCACACACGCGGACCCACAGGGAAATTGACAGCATTTGTGTCCTCCAGAGCAGTCTCTATCAGAAGTGCATCCTCGTCGGGAGGGCACAACCGTCAGCATCGCCGGACACTGACCAGACACTACAGAAGAGGATCATTAGGGGAGACCTCCCGAACTTTGTTTATAAAACATAATTTGTGGAAGGTTTCTGTGTTCCTGTTTGACAAAGAGAGAATGTAAAGAGATGACAGAAGATAAGCTGTCAAGAATGGCCTGTATATTCTACAGAAAGTAGAACAATGAGCACCCTAGAAATCTAAATCATATAGATGACAGTTTGTGAGCAATCTAGAGGAGGAGTTGGCAAGTAAGTTTGGCATCGGGCCAAAAAAAAAAATGTTGCCACTAGATGGCGGGCTAGAACATAGTCAAAGGATAACTTAAGAAATGAATTGATGAAAATGCAACGAGAATTGCCTTTGTCAGACTGTTACAGTGTGATTTGTAACTGGTAGTGAGCTGTTACTCTGTGTTAAATCCTGTAGTAGGACAGTCATTAACAAAAAGCCACATTTGTGTGGCGGTGTCCGGGTTTCACACTGGATAAATTAATAAAGCAGTCGTGACATGTAACCTGGCAAGTATCTTCATTCACCAACTTGCAACACAGACCGCCTTGCTAAAACACACATATGTGGGAGATGCGAAATGGATCAAAATAACTTATAAAATAAAAGAGGACATGATTTAGCCCATTAATGGCATGTTTGAGTCATGCTCTTAACGAACTATGTTTTATTTCCTCTTTCCATATTGTGAACAATAAATGTGTATCATTTTAATTTGCTTCTTAGACAATGGAGCCTAACTTATTGTAATAATTATTTGACGTAGACTAATTTTACACTTTTACAATTATTCCTTAGCATTCTCATATTGTAACGGGGTGAACAAGACGTGAGACGTGCGGATCCATATGCAAGGCTTTATTCCAAAACATGGTCATCATACAGGCAGGGTCAATAAACAGCAAACAGGTATGGCAGAGGCATGACACAGAGTAATCATTAGGGCAAGCGTGGGTAGACGATCGGCTAACAATATCCAACACGGGCAAGGCAAAGTGAGATAATCCAGGTAAACAGCAATAATCCAAACGAGGTGCAAACAGAGTCCAAAGTGGTAGGCTAAGGGTGAATCCAGGAAACACGGGCAAGAATCAGAACACAGGAAAACACAAAAGACAAGGCAAGACTAAGATCATTGGATGGGCCCCGTAGAGATGCTAACACTAGGGGAGTGCTAAACGCAGTACAATACTCGGCCCCAGGGATAGTGATGTGACATTTGAACCGAGGCATCAGAGCGTGTGTTGAGAAAAAGTGGGCGTGCCAGATGAAGCCGCAATTCGAGGCTTGTGTTGTTAACGTGAAAATCACGTGACTAATGACAAACGAGGCCTCGGTTTGTGTGGATACGTCATCGGTTCGGTCTGAGTGTCGCTTCCGGATAAAAGGCGGTTCGAAACTCGCGCCACCTTGTGGGTGTTGTCAGGAGTAGTAGAAGCAGTTGTAGTAGTGTCAGAGAGTCAGAGAGTTAGATAACTATCATTGTCATTGTCGTTATTGTGTCATATATGTGTTAGAGCTGTATATTATTACATTATCAGGTTAGAATAGTTATAGTATATTGTTATTATAGTAGGCCTAGCTATATTATAGTCTTATATTAAATAGATAAGATTATTTGGATTGCTCTGGATTTTTGGATCTGGACTGGACTGCTTTTTGATTTGGATTGCCCTTTTGGATTTGTTTGCTTTTTGTGACTCTTCCTTTTTCCTGGTAATGGAGCAGCAAGAAAGAGGGAATCCTCCCCTGTCTGGGCTCAACAGAAGCATCAGTGTCCTCATTTGTACCACTGGCATTTTTACGTTCCCCTGCATCCTCTGTTCCTTGTGAAAGGATCTTTTCCAAGGCTGGAGAGATTTTGTCCAAGAAGAGGAATCGTCTAAACCCCAACACACTTGAAATAATTATGTTTCTCAATAAAAAATCTATTGTAATCCTTCCTTCCAGACTATTCTGTTGCAGTTTACTTTATTACATTCCCTCCAACATAAGCACTGCACTCAACACAGTGTCACTGTTGTTGTTCATACCGTCACTATCCAAACAATTTATGAATAATTAATTAACTGTGTGTGTGACTCTGCACAAGTAAATTCAGACAGAGATAGATACATATTTTATATTATATTTTATAACACAGTAATGGACAAATGTCTGCTCATGTCTTTTTATTATTGCAAATTAAAGGTTACAGACATCAACAGTGAGTACAAAATAAATAAATAAATAAATATTTTTATTTATAAAAATATTTTTATAAAATATCTGCAATATCGCGACACTGGTTCAGAATAAATGGATTTGTCTGCTATTTCTTTGCACAGTAGCTAGGTGTCACTAGTGAGCAATGCTGAATGAAGCTTCGAGTAATGAACCTTTGGCTGAAGCAATGGGCTGCGAGGTCTCAGTGGTTCAGGAAGCCTCATTTTGCCATCACTACCCACAACAAACGCTATCAAAAGAGTTTAAAACACTTTTTGAAAATGCGTTTTTAAAGATCCAATTGGGGGTCTGGGTAACTCCAACCCTAATGAAAATCACTTGCCTGTAGCTTTCTAATATAGCCTAATCTTGAAGACCTTGATTAGCTTGTTCAGGTGTGTTTGATTAGGGTTGGATGTCGTAATAATTACCGTAATTAGGAGATGATTGATTGTTTGTATGGCAACACTATCAACGGCAAATGAATCTGCAGTGGTCAGGTGGTACAGCTATCACGTGGTATAAGTCGGAGTTCTACCACAAGTTACAAGTTGTAATTATGACTAAACTCCTACACAAACTCCTACACAAGGGGTGCTTCTCAATATCCCTCCTCGTCTCCTCTCTCCTCCGTCCTCCATCCTATGACCCAGAAACCGATCGAGCACAGCCATTTTGAAGGACATCTCAATTCTCTAATTGCACCGCGAGGAGTCGAGGATCGAGGTGTGAGGAGGCTTCCTGAGGAGTCATGAGCTAGGATACACAGGTGTATTATCGAGTTTTATCGACTAAAACGTGACGCACATATAAATTCTCCTTCCCCTTCACATCGGTCACAATAATTTTGATTTATACTTTACCTTTGCAGTTTATATAAACCACACATCTCACATGTTTCAACAGGGTATCTTGCTTTATTAATATTTATTATGAATTTCTTAAATAAACAAACTTCAACAACATAAGGGCAGATCCTCTGAGCACTGCTGATGACGCGGTGAAGTGACGCTCGAGTGATCAAGTATCCCAGTGTATAAAAAAAGCTTTCATTCGATCCCTCCGTCCTTGCGTCTTTTCCCTGCAGCCTTTCCTCGCATCCTACAGGGGGTGGAGCTGAGACGCGAGGAAAGGAAACGAGGATGCACAAATAAGAATTGAGAAGCACCCCTAAACTCTCCAGGAAATGGATCTCTACTGGAGACTGGCATAAATCTGCATTGAACATCAAGAGACAAAGGGGCATGTCTAGAATTTGAATCAGAATTTTTCAATTGCTGATTGATTTGCGATGTGAATCCATGCAAGTAATTATGAATGAAAACAATGTTTCCAGCCACTGTAGTGAATATAGGGGAATACACAGCAATGGTTATATCATAGCCAATTTAATATTGGATGGTTTCATATGGATTGAATAATCAGATAATATTTGTTCACTCAAGCTTTCTATAGACATATTTCTTATCGTGACCGAGGCAAGTAGCCTGTAGAGTTTTGGTTCATTTCTGTGACGGAGACGGCAGAAAGCGCACCCTGTTTGTTTTCTTTATTTTACAAAAGCACAACATTTAATTGTTATTGTGAGTGTACATAAATAAAAGTTTGTTCGCGTTTGTCGAACGCTAATTTAACATGCCCGAAATAAAATCAGATTTTAGAAGAATTTGTAGCGCCACTCGGACAGGTGTGCCAAAACACTCATTTATAAACTAACGACGTCTTCGCCTACACAAAAACCTGCTCACTTCAGGCTTGAAAAGAGATGTGGGTTGCCCAATTTTCCGTTTTAGAGAAAAAAGCAGCTCGTACAAAGCTCCTGGATGTCACAATTCCTGTCGCAAACAGACAAAGTGACAAGGAGCCACGTAGTCGGCAGGGTTCGAACCTGCGCGGGGAGACCCCAACGGATTTCGAGTCCATCGCCTTAACCTCTTGGCCTCTCGGCCACCTCTTGACTCTCGACTCCCGCCAGTGAGTCACATGCTATTTTCATTTCTGGATTTGAGCATCAGAGAACACCGGGGCCAACTATCAATGTGGATGGCAAAAATATTGTGTTGGCAAAAAGGAGTTCAACGACGTCTTCACCTACACGAAAAGATGCCATGATCCAGATTTGGACTGGGGATGCTGCGGGCACAACGCAGAGTACTAAATGCTATACAGAGAAAGCAATCTTTCCACTTGCCCCGGGCCTGCACATACAGAGTCAACAGCAAGCTTCAGCTCAGTTCTCTCAAAGTCCCCCACCACTGCTTGCTCATGTGACATGTCTCAATGTCACAATTCCTATCGCAAACAGACAAAGAGCCACGTCATCGGGTCCAATCAGCGCAGGGGGGTGTGAGATCTGACTGTCAATCACAGGTCGTGCACATGCCACAGATCCCACTCCCCCCTCGCGCACGTTACAATCACATGCACACGGCTGAAGTTCGCGCAGTAACGAAGAGTGATGGCGGAAAAGATTCCAATTCCTCAGTTAACCTCAAGAGCTAAGAGGTCAAAAACAGCCCAGGAAAAGAGAACACCTGTTGAAAAGAAAGAAGTAAAGAAAGAAAGTGACCACGCCCGTAATAAAACCAGGATCAACATCGGATCGGCATTTGAAAGGTGGAGAGATTTACGTGATTTAATTGGGTTCAAGATGGATGCAGAGCTTGCAACATTTCTTCTCGACAGGTAATTGTGCTTGATCAACCATTTACTTTATTTCTTAGTGTTATGTCATGGATGCTGATGAGACGGGCGCGTTCACAGAAAATTCACAGTGCACACGCACTGACGAGCATGAACTCGATGGGAGGGTATTCGTTGATAGTGGGGGAGGGGCATGAGAGTTGTAAACATTCAAAATTTTGGCTAAGTCCACTCAATTTTCCAGGGTTGCCAACTGTAGCTTTAACCATTCGACGCGTACGATTGATCACACTGATTAGAACGTTCAGATCGCGTGATCATCAACTTCTAAAATCTGCGTTTGCGCGTTAGTTGGCGCTGAGCCAGAGAGAGACGCGCTCAGTGCTGTCATATATCACAACTATACAGTGTTTTCAACCACATAAAGAATATTTTAGGTTTCAGACTTTTAAATACACATAAGTATACTAACAAAACAATAAATGTATAGTTTGTAAAATACACAAGCAGGCAATCATTTAAAGTTCGTTTTGTTCCGCGTCATGTTTAGTGTGAAAAGTCGACGTGCGTGCATCCAATCCCGATGAGCGCTCCTTGTCACAGTTGTAAACATGATGCCGTTCTTCTTCCATGAGGGGTTTCGCGTCACGGCATTTAAGGTGATGCGTTCTAAAAAAAATGCTCACCTTGTGCAGGACATGCAATAAGTCAGGAGAGGTGTCGTATTTTGCCAGAGAAGGCAAGCAAACCAAGAATACACACTACTTAGCTGTTATTAGTAGCCTACTGTAACTGTTAATAGCATAATAGCTTTTTTTTGTGTGTGTTATTTAGTATTAAATTATTGTAGTTGGTTAGGTGGCTTAGGCTTTATTGTGAATTTGTTATGTAAATTTGTTGTGTTTTCCATTTAGGCTACTTATTTAAATATATTTAAGGATACTTTAAAATTGTAATATATTGTTCGATTTTAAGAATTTTATATATATTTTTTTCAATAAAAAAGCTGTTCTTTGATGTCATTCACCATCGTTTTGAGGCTCTTAATTATTTTTATTTTTTTTAAGTAGGCTATCGGTTCAGGCACCGTTTAGGCACCGGTATTGATTTGGTATCGATTTGGCACCGGTATGGAAAAAAACTCAAACAATACCCAAGGAGCCGGAGGAGGGGGGGCCCCAACTGCAATGAACCAGCTTTGGGGGGGCCCAGCTTGCAAAAGGTTGAGAACCCCTGCATTAAATGATTGGTGTCATGCTGCAGTGACCTCACTATTGGCTGATTCAGTGGTTGAGGGTGGCCATTTTGGGTTGACATCATTGTAGTCCTTAGTTTGCAGCACTTTAGTGCCACTTCAGAAAGCACTTAAGAATCAGTCTTAGACTTTGCTGAAAGTCGCTTTTAGCTTCTTTATAAAAGTCTCCTACTCTTAGAGAAGTCCTACTTTTTACTAAGAATTATTTGACACTTAAGTCAAAGCTTAAGACTACCCAGCAAACATTGGTCCGACGGCAACGTCGTGTCCCTGGCCAAAAATAGTCGCGGTAGGACGGCATAAATCGGTAAAAATATGTAACAGAACATTTCCTAAAAATGCATTCAGATACATTTATACATGTCTACAGTTCTCTTGGGTTGCATGTATAATTGTTTTTGTTTTTTTTAGCTACGTGTAGTTCAATATATAGTGTGTTGGGTGAGAGGACGTCACCTGGCGACGTCTTTTACACGTGCATTTATAGTCCATCATGACCCTCTATGAAATCCTCGTGAAATATGCAAAAGCTGTGCTTAATCCTTGCATGGTTAATACTGCAATAATTAATTTAATTGCCCAAGTAGTTAGGTTGTGAAGACGTCCACCGACGTCCTTTACACGTCTAGTCAAGGCTGTGAATAGACGACCACAGACATCTTTTACACGTCTTGTCAAGCAAGACAGAAAAAAACAGTAATTATGGGGATAATCAAAGTTTATTGTCAAAAACAGCCCAGGAAAAGAGAACACCTGTTGAAAAGAAAGAAGTAAAGAAAGAAAGTGACCACGCCCGTAATAAAACCAGGATCAACATCGGATCGGCATTTGAAAGGTGGAGAGATTTACGTGATTTAACATATATGGATTGTCAAAGTTTTTTTTTTTTTTTTTTTTCGTCATTTACTGAATTTTTTCGTCAACGATACCAGGGACACCGAAACACCGGGGAACATGAATTTTTTGTGGGCATGTAGCCCCACTAGACTTTTACGGAAAAATTTTGTTTGGTCCCCGGGGGCCACCCCCCCCCCCCCAAACCCAAAAAATGCAGTTTTTCCTAAATAACTACCTGAACCGTGGCACCGAGGATGAAGAAATTTTTATGGTATGTTGCTCTTAAGGGCCCACATCAACCTAGCCCATAATCACTCATTTGTGATTTGCGCCCCTCCCATAAAAAATGAAAATGCAATATTATTCTGCTTTAATCGACCCTATCTTCAGTTGAGATGTTCAGAACTGCACCATATTTCATGTGTATGATTAACTTGACATCCTCTGGGGGTATGCTAAGTTTCGTAGAATTTCATCCATGGGGGGGTATAAAATAAATTCATTTATGTGCACATTTAGTGACTGTACACTCATCGGCCTGTAGATGGTGGTGTTGAGCGAAGGGTTGCTGGTTTAGGATGATACTGTCACACACACACATGCAGGAATACAAACAAACGCAAGCATGCACACACACTGACATCCACACGCACAGACACACACCCATACACACACATACAAATCCACATGCACAGACACACACACACAAACACACACGCGCACACACATGTACGCACGCACACATACACGCACAGACACACACACACACAGACACACACATACACAAACACACACACATACACACACACACAGAAAGACATGCACATACTACTACTTTTTTTAGGTATCAGCCATATACCCGATTTACCAATACCCAATGTGTTATGCTTGGGCAGTATACTAATGAGGTGGGTGGGACATGTTTCATGCCATGTTAGATCACATCCTGAGAGTCTACGCTTTCAGAAAATATATAGTTTATATAGTTGAATCAGTTTTCTCTTCATGGTACAGACCAAAATGTATTATGTGTACACTTTCTTCACCTAAATCCATAAAATCCCATTAATTTCAATGGGACATTTACTTAAGTGTTCTACTAGGTACAGTGGGAATGAGTTTAATTTTGTTAACATTGTTTTTTTAAAACTCTGGGACCAGGGCTACAAGATAAAACCACTTTTTTGGGGAAAAAATGTTTTTTATTTCAGTAAAACACAACAAACCCATGCCAAAGTCAGATAACAGACTTTTACCATCAACAGGCACCTCAACCGTTTGGTAGAGGTTTGTATAAATTGAATGGGAGGGTCCTTTGAAAAAAAATCACAGATTTTTCATACTTAGTATGTATAAATATAAGTATATATACTATTTTGATCCCGTGAGGGAAATTTGGTCTCTGCATTTATCCCAATCCGTGAATTAGTGAAACACACTCAGCACACAGTGAACACACAGTGAGGTGAAGCACACACTAATCTCGGCGCAGTGAGCTGCCTGCAACAACAGCGGCGCTCGGGGAGCAGTGTGGGTTAGGTGCCTTGCTCAAGGGCACTTCAGTCGCTTTTTACTGGTCGGGGTTCGAACCGGCAACCCTTTGGTTACAAATTTGAAGTGCTAGCCAGTAGGCCATGGCATACTAGAGCAAGATAAAACAAAAAAAAAATTTTTTTTCATTACTTTATCATGGTGTGCATGTGAAAGGGTTAATGATTGTGCACCCATCGGCCTGTATATGGTGGTGTTGAGTGAAGATTGGGTGATACGGTTGATGTTGAAATGTCTTTTCTGCTGAGATAAACACACACATTCATAGACATACAACCCCCTCTTGTAATGTTGCAACATGTTATAACATTCACAGAGTTATAAACTGGAACATATACATATGCAGGCACACACACATATACACACTTATAACTGTACATACTCCAAAACCTACATAATTCAAACCCTGACAAGATAATTTTCTTAGACACTTCAGTTAACTATACTCATTAAAAGATCAACTCACTCACATATTGGACTCACTCAGAAGGTTGTGTTATGGTTATGTGTTATGGGTAACATAACACTATAAAAGGCTCTTTTATAGCAGGACTTTGTATTTATCATGTTGATACTTTGCATGGTTGTTATCCATTGTTATCATTTGATGACATAAATCTTATTGCAAAGTCAAATATCTTATGGCTTTTGAGATTTCTGTTAACGGCTATATGGTTTTGCGATTTCTTCTGAATGCTGTACATGGGAAATTAGTAATTTCACAAAACACACTAACCCTGAGGACAACTGACATTATATGTAAGTACCACATTGAAATGTGTTGCTGTTGAATTTGACATGTTTATATATTAAAATATATTAGTTAGTAACCAAATGTAGTTAATTACAGATCAATTATAGACATTCAACATTTATAACAATGATACCTTGTGCACCTTTCAATAATGTCACTGTAGTATAGGTTTACAAAGAAACATTATAACTGACTTGCTTTTTTATCAGAATTTTCATGTATTTCATATATTGTTCATGAACTAAATGTTATTTGGTGTTTGTGTTTTTTCACAATTATTTAAAACTGCCTTTAATGCCATTTACAGTTGTGTGCATAATTTTACACACCCATGCTAAAGTTGACTAAAAAGAGGAATAACAAATAAGTCCAACCTTTAAGGACACCAAGTTTCTTTGTGAATGAATAATGTATCGTGAAATAAATAAATGTTCTTCCTTAAAATATTGGGGAGTAAGAATACACACCCTTAAATTCCGCCAGGCCAGTTATTTCATGATTCTGTGATAATGATGGACACATGCACTTACGAGGGTTTTAGGTTCCGAGACTTTTTATGCTGTTTTGCATGCTAAAATCTGATTCATCACAAGTATCCTAAATACAATAAAGAATGAGAACATAAGTTGGATAATTATATCATTAGTTGTAATGATGTATACCTGTATGTCTTGCTGGTGACCTCAGTGAAGAACCTGTTAAGCCACCGCTCGTCCATCCTCGTCTTATTTGTGCCTATAGGCTAGCCTATGTTTGTAATGCTGTATGAAACAGTGTGTGTGTGTGTGTGTGAATGCCTATGATTCAAATACTAGATGTAGTTATTTCAAAGTAGAAAACAAGTATTTATTATGTGTAACATATTAAAGAATGAACATTTTTGAAAGAAACAATGTTTAAAAATGGAAATGTTGTAAAATAATTACAAAGTAAATTATGAAAATGATACAATTCTGAATATGACTTGTCATTGAACAATATGTTTAAATAACAAATGAATTGAAATAAAAAAAGTAAATAATGTGTTTAGCAATGTTGTAAAATAATTACAAAGTAAATTATGAAAATGATACAATTCTGAATATGACGTGTCATTGAACAATATGTTTAAATAACAAATGAATTAAAATAAAAAAGTAAATAATGTGTTTAGCAAATGTTTCCATGAGGTTGGTTTTGTGTTGGGTTGCTTGTGGTGGTTGTTGTAGTTTTCTTTTGATCGATCTTGACTTTCTTGTTTGTTTTTGATGGTTGTTCTTTTGTGTGTTGTTCTTGTGTTGAACTTGAACTTGAATCAGGTGTAGTTGGGGCTTCTTCTAGGAAGTCTTCAGCTGTTGATGAAAAATAGTGAGATTGTTAAATGACATAGTTACCATAGTGTTTGTTATAGGTGTCATTAATTGTTTTTGGTAGTTGTTTTTAATTAATGTGTGTTTAAAATAGGGTTCGTTAGAGCAGGGGTTTCAAACTCAAATGAGCTGGGGGCCACTTCTGCCAACGTCATCTGATTGGAGGGCTATGTCAGTGTTAAAGAATAATACAAAAAAGTAAAAATCTGTGAGTATAAACAAAACTTTATGAAGGGGTAAATTTACCCATCTCTCCAGTTGCCACTGGATGGCAAGCGCCTGAAATTATGCACCTTTCAGTACATACTGGATGTTGAACATTTGAGCAGGTTCGCTTTCTTTTTTGTCATATTATGCACATAACAAATTAACTGCAAAACAGTAGGCCTAATTTGTAAACCAACAATAGTAAACTATTACTAGCCTATAACCACAGTTGTTATTATAAGCCTACAATAAAGTAGCCTGGTCAAATCAGTTGCACTGCTAACACCCCATACTACACAGTATATTTATACAGATAGATATATAGATAGATATTTATACATATATTTATTTTTTATTTTATATTCCATACCTGCCCATAAACCTGGGCAATAAACTGTACATATATATTACTTGTATATATATATATATTAGTTATATAGAATGTATAATTTACTCAACATACAGTCTACTTATCTCTGTAGACATATGTCATTTGGAAAACCTGTATTATCCAACTATACACTACATTATTTATCTCTATTGTCTACACAGCCATACTCTACCTGCACTTGGAACTTAATGCTTCTTTGCACTTCTGGTTGGATGTCAACTGCATTTCATTGGCTCTGTACCTGTACTTTGCTAAATGACAATAAAGTTAAATCTAATCTAATCTAATCTAATTATTGTTTAGAGAGCTTGTAGATATACAGTACTATCCAGAATTATTGGCACTTTTGGTGAAGTGAGTAAATAGTGGAATATAAAATCATTTTTTGGGAATTGATCTTAATGCCTTAAGTAAACAATGAGGAATTATCCAATGTTTAAGGACAGCACTTTTTGTTTGTAAAAGAGTGATGTATCATAACTAAATAATTTATCTTTTTAATAACAGTGCTCATAAGTATTTGCAGCTGTATGTTAAATTCACATAAAGGCAGTAGATTTTTATTTGTAATGAGCAGTTATTTCATGTAATCAGGATAGTATGCATTTTGATAACGTTGTTTTGTAGTTTGGAATTAAAACAGTAAATCATTAAAAGATCTATATTTTACACAAACATTGCCATTATATTGAATCACTTATTATTGCGATTTAACGTTAACGTTTTGTTTGAATAGCTTTATGTTAAAGACTGTTTTGCACATGGCGGATTAGGCTACCGTAAATTCTCAAATTATGGCCGGGATTCTATTTACAGCATGGGCCCCGGAAGATGAAGCATGGTAAACTTCTAGGCTTAGCCTATTTCATTTAAACTCAATTGTTGCCGCATTCCAGTCGAGTAATTTCATAAAAGTAAATTATACATCATTAGAAAAATAAGTCAATCCAAGGCTACTTGATTACGCAATAAGATTAACAACTGTCCTTAGCCGTTGCAGAATCAGTGTAACCTACGGCCACTATAGCTTAATTGAAACATGAGTGTATTTGAATACAATCTTACCGTTTAAATAGAACGCCTGTGTGGATTTCATTGATTCCAGTTCTTCTTTAAGGTCTTGATTGTTTTTGGTGAGGGTAGTATTGTGTTGTCGCAGGAATGTTATAGTTTTTTGTTGTGTGGCTATTTCTGTTGTTATTGTCGTGAATGTGTTCTTAGTCCTTTCTATTGCGCTATGTAGCTGTTGTGCTACCATGATTTTGTTTGTAGTAGGGTCTTGGCATTGGTACTGTGAAAATAAAAAAAATATATGTTAATAAATAGATAGTACAAGTAGTAGCAGCGTTGTCATTCTATAAACAAGTTATGGAAAATGTAAATTGTTATTGTGAGGTTAGGCGAAAATAATGATAGGTTACTTACAGCAAGCAGTGTCAGCTTGTCCATGATGGTTTGAATTGTGGCGTTGGTTGCGGACTCCATGTCTGAATAAAGTAGGTTATAGTGTGAAGGAAATTTTACTTTTATAATAGATAATACGGAGAAGAAGTGTGTTGTTTTTGTTTTGTTGTGTATGTTAAACTGTGTGCGTGGAATTTACAAGTTTAGGCTACATTTAACGTAGCCTAGGCTACTGTGAGAATTACGCTACATTAAGTTATTTAGTCTAGGCTACTCTAACTAATTGGTCGTTGATGTTTATTATATGTTATGGGAATAAAGGTATTTTTAGTTGTAGGTTATGTTAGACTTACCTTTGGTTTAACGATTTCAATATGCTGTCGCGGTCGTGCAGAATAAGTGTCCTTGGACGGTGGTCGGTCTATGAGTGAAAAGTGGTATTTTCCTATCTTAGACACGTGTGCAGGTTGTTACGTAACGGATATGCTAATTTGAAGTTTTTCATGCGTTGACAACTGTTACGATTAGACATGCATAGAATAATATGTTTTAATTGGATTAGGCTTTTCGTATATATTGTATATAAATCAATGTTTTGAAATAGGCTATAGATGAATATAAATTTAATGTAGCGTGGTTAAATGATGCATTCGTTTTTGTGGAACTTTACAGGATGTCCCATTTTCAAGTGACCACTTTATTCGCTTTCCGTGGTTCACGCAGCTGCATGAAATGTTTTAGTCCTACAAGTTTTCGCCACAAGGTTCCAGCTTAAGTTCGCTGTAGCTTTGCCGATAAGTGGATTGTATTACAGAGGTGTTGCAAGCGGCAGTTTTATTGATAGGCCTACTGTAAGTTACAGAATGATATTTTATCAATCTGGGACCAGAAATGTGGTCTTTGGCGAACAGATTAGACTTATTGAAAATTAGTAAACCAAATTTGTGGAAATCTCGTACTTTTTTCCTGCTCACTGAATTGACCCCAATTACAATTTCAGAATGTACGCTAAAATGTGGCGGTGTGCAATGTTGACAGTACGTGCGCTCAGATAGCCCGAGCTACGTGCGCACAAATGCTCCGTGTGCAGAGGTTTCCTACTGTGCACCCCCATACCTGGGGTCATGGACAGTTTAGCCCATCCCTTGCACCCAGGATTCTGTGGGTCAGCACCGTTTTCAGCCCCCCCTCCCCCAATGGACAGTTTCAAGACACCCCAAAAGTAATAGCGAATCACTAACCATTCACCTGTAGGACCACATGACCTTGAACCTCTGGATACTAGAGTATATAAAGTAGTCTCACCCCTGTCCAGTGTTAGTGCACATTCGTCATAGCAATGGTGAAAGAAGAACTTCAGGATTTTCTTTAAGGCGATTCGTAAACATCGACACTCAGACATTGCCGTGCATTCGCATGTGAGTTTTTGCCATTATGCGTGCTTATCAAAAGACTTTATTTTTATTACTTTGATCACTTTACTGTTGCTCTTGTTGTGATAGGCTATAATTATCCATAGACATGTAACGTTGGCGCACTGTTCTTGTGGTAGGCTTAGGGCTGTTTTCCACTAAGGATTTTCATAGTCGAATCTGATTCGTTAGATTTTGCCGTAATCGACTGATAGTCGAACCTTTTTTTTTTTAGATAGCAGCTACATTTTTTCCATTTCAAACAAAAGAGCTAAAAAAAAACTAAAAGAAAAACATGGTGTGTAACAAATACCTTTTATTCATTTAAAGCCAGATGAACAAAACATATCACACATATATCATAACATTTCATAAACAAAACCACGTAAAGCTTTATGTCCATGAGAACCGTGTGGAGTCAACCCACAGCTGGGTTGTGCAACCCACAACCCACAACCCACAGCTGCCCTGCTGAAAATGTGAAGCAGAAACGCTTAATGTCACAAAACGTCCACAATAATTGGACACTGGGTTCGATTTTTTGACCATTTTCAGTGGTTATGAGGAGCAATATGAGAGGGAAATTTGGTGATCGTTGTTTAGGTACATTAAACCACGTAAAGCTTTTTCACGCCCATGAGAACCGTGTGGAGTCAACTCACAGCCGCTCCACTGCCCTGCTGAAAATGTGAAGCAGAAACGCTTAATATCAGATAACGTCCATAATAATTGAACTCTGGGTTCGATTTTTTGACCATTTTCAGTGGTTATGAGGAGCAATATGAGAGGGAAATTTGGTAATCATTGTTTAGGTACATTAAACCACGTAAAGCTTTTTTCACATTAGGACTTAGCCTATAAATAAAGCCCATGAGAACCGTGTGGAGTCAACCCACAGCCGCTCCGCAGCCCTGCTGAAAATGTGAAGCAGATTTTTGAATACATTTTTATTTATTTACATTAGTAAGCTACAGGACATCGTCTTTCAAAACATGACCTGCGCGAAAGCACATTTTTTCTATCAGACAAAAGTTGTAGACAAAACAGAAGACAAACAGACAATTTAAATAAAAATGAATTAAACTTGTTTAAAGAAAACAAAAATAATTGAAATCATTTTGAGAGAATCATAGTGTGTCCTTTTTTTTTTCTTTTTTTTCTTTTCCAGATGCACCAAGGATCCAGCTGATTACTGGCTGTTGCAGGATTGCTCTTTATTTGCTGTATCTGTCACTTCTGGTACACTTTTGTTGTATGTTTTGATTTAACTTATTAATACACTTGTAGAGTCAGGATTCTGAATTAAAAGACAGTATAATATTTATTAACAGAACTATCCTGGGCCCCCAGGGGTCAGGAGAACATTTTGGAAAAACTATATAAAACTGATTTGGAAAATACAAGCCAAAATATAAACAAAAACCATTAAAATGTTAATTTACTTCTGAATACCAAAAATTTTAAGGAACACTCCTCTTTTTTTGAAAATAGGCTCATTTTCCAACTCCCCTAGAGTTAAACAGTTGAGTTTTACCATTTTCAAATCTATTCAGCCGATCTCTGGGTCTGGCGTTAGCACTTTTAGCATAGCTTAGCATAGATCATTGAATCTGATTAGAACGTTAGCATCTCTCTCAAAAAAATGACCAAACAGTTAATATATTTTTCTTATTTAAAACTTGACTCTTCTGTAGTTACATCATGTACTAAGACCGACAGAAAATGAAAAGGCCAATATGGCTAGGAACCTATCTCTAAGTTTTCAGGCGCTGCGTCATATCATTACGCCTGCTGCTCTCATGGTACAGCAGCAAAGTTCCTTGATTATTGCGCAGGAATGAGTATAGTTCCTAGCCATATCAGCCTAGAAAATCAAACTTTTCATTTTCCATCGGTCTTAGTACACGAGAGAAAAAGCGTTGGCAACATTGAAACAGTGTACGATGGTCTATACAGTCAAGCAATTGCTGTGTAGATCAAGTTAACTGATACTTGCATAATTATTATATCTGACCTCAACAATATAAGGACTGCCCCTGGATGCGGTTGCATGAAATTATTCCGCAGATTTTGTAAAAACACGCCACCCTCAAGGATGGCTTATGCGATGTCCATTCTAAACAACGTAAAAATTCTATAATAAACTGTAACTTCAAATAGTCTGCTTTGGACTGCTTCGATTAAACAAACGATAGTCCAGACTGCACACGCCAAATCAACACAAACGACATTAGTCTACATTAAGACGGTTTTACAAAGTCACACATAAAACATTCTACTCTGGCTAAACCAGCTCATTCATTACAGCCTACATGCATGCTTTATATGGGCACTGAACACAATTTTTAGGTTCGGCTTATAGCCTATTAATTATTGACAATATCGTTTCCCAACTAGCCTAACTTAGAATCATGGGATGGCTTACTTTTTTAGAGCTCAATGATTGTGTGATTGTAGCCTAGTGTGTTCACTGTTAAGTTCTTTTTTTTTTTTTTCATAACTTCAAAATTACTTTAATAGCCTAGTTGTTCCCTCTTACAAACGTCTTAAGATTTGCACACCGTTTACAGAAACCATTGTAGCTTAAGAGCGTCATGAAAACAGTCGTAGATCTAGTGATCCACAGTTAAGAGCGTCTTAACAGGTATAGGCTACTTCTCACTGACGCCACCAGCAGAACATAAGCCCTACAGGGAAATTAACAACTAAGAGAGAGAGAGAGAGAGAGAGAGAGACAGAGAGAGAGAGAGAGAGAGAGAGAGAGAGAGAGAGAGAGAGAGAGAGAGAGAGAGAGAGAGAGAGAGAGAGAGAGAGAGAGAGAGAGATAAATACTTTATTGATCCCCTAGGAGAAATTCAAGAAGAATATAATTGTCCAGCTTAAATCCCCATTCTTTATTGTATTTACTTGTAATGAATCAGATTTTGCCATGCACAATAATACATGTAATGGTCATAATAATGTGATTAAAAACAGACAAAAATGCAATTACGTTATGAAAAGAGACATTGCCAGTACAGTTTATCATTACCTTTGTGTAACCTATGTGTAGCCTATCTTTTATTAGGCCTATGAGGTAAAAGCAGAGAAAGGAACATGTGATTTAGTCTGTGTTGCATCAAAATCCAAGCCTAGGCTACATGTACATCATCAAATTCATGTACACTACATTAATGTCATTACAGAATTTCATACAACTCAATGCATTCATGGATAACACGAGTACAAATAATGCAGAGACAAAGGTAAATAATTGTACACTGCCATATGTTGTTACACACACAAACATACACACGCACACACACACACACACACACACACACACACACACACTATATATATGCAACACTACCCAGGTAAGATTTTAGTCACAACAATAGGCTACACATTTCACAAAAGAATGTTATTGTTTC
The DNA here is from genome assembly GCF_963993115.1 of Abramis brama. Lineage (NCBI taxonomy): Eukaryota > Metazoa > Chordata > Actinopteri > Cypriniformes > Leuciscidae > Abramis > Abramis brama. The sequence continues at coordinate 5,494,333 of NC_139970.1, read as the reverse complement.
TTCATTTAATCTGTCTCTCAATATGTCTTTATAAGTACTTGTTACCACTATTATATGTCTACATGTTTAGCATACTGCTTCAGCTATCAGGATCATTATTATCTTATTATTATCTTTTTTTATATATTTGTTACCATTTTTGTCCATAACTTAGGTACTTACAAAGGAAAAAGCACAACACAGAAAAAAATATGCATCGCATAAAAATACAGCCAACACAAAAAAACAAAGAAGATTAGCAGAGAAACATAAGCAGCAAACATGTGCAAGAGTAAGTACATTTTCCTTGTATGTAGACTATTAATAAACAGGGAAAATCATAAAATAATGATTCATTATACATTACTCACTGCATCAAGAAGGAATATGATTAGCATATGTTAATTTTGTGAAGATATTATCATTATCAAGATTTGTACCTTACAATATCTAATACAACATATCTGTAAATAAATTATTACATACACATTATTCATCAATGTCACATAATAATTACTCATCAAGCACCATAAAACTTATTGACTTCCACTCACATTCAAACCCAAGTCTTGTTCATGTACTTCAAAAATTCCTTTTAATTGTACATACCTTTACATTTTAAGCATTTACCTTTACATTTTATCTTTACATTTTAAGTATGTCATACCAACCAAGAAACTGCCATGAACAACATCACAATTCGGATATAGATGTCTTATGTGCTTCAATTCTATTCATTACAATTTGTACATTTATGCTTTTTCTACAGAGACAAGACACAGTTGACCTGGGATCATGTGAAACATCTAATAAAAACCACAGTTATAACACACGTTACTCTACTAAAACAAAAAGAAGCATCATTGCAGCTTCAAAAGCTAAATGCAAAGCTCCCAAAATTCATGAAGCTGCAAAATCTAATGCCAGAAATGCCAAACAATTTCTGCAGAAATCACTTCAACAAGAAGCTAAAACCAGATGCAACAACCAACGTAAAGAAAAAAAGAGACAATATTCAAAATGTAGCTATAGGCAACCAAATGTCCATGCAGCTGTGCTGGAGAGAAAAAAGGCTCAATATAAACAAAACCTTTCTGCAAATGCAAAAGCCAAGTACAGACACAAAGATCTCTATGAAGTGACAAAACAAAAATCCAAAGCTAGATACAGACAACCACATATGTATCAAACAGCAAAAGAAAAATCTAAAGGTAGATACAAACAACCTCATGTACATGAAAAAGCAAAGCAAGCAGCAAAAGCAAGATATCACACTGCTGTTAACAACAAAGCAAAAACCTACTCCCGCAAACGATATCAAGATAATATTGTTGTTCAAAACAATATAAAACAAAGAGCATCTTCTCAACGTGCAGCTGCAGCTCAAAAAAATGCAGATATTTGCAATGCATTGGCTACATTTAGAACAAACAAAGATGCCTTGTGTGAATATCCTTGTTGTATGTGCCACAGACTCTGTTGGCGTACAGGAGTTACTACACTAAAACGAGATGATTCCTTTATCCGCAAATTTGTACCACATGTGACAGACATACACAAAAATGGCATGCAATGGCTTTGTCACACCTGCAAAAGACACATCAAACAAGGACACATGCCACCTCAAGCAGTAGCAAACAATCTCTCCATTCTACATGTGAATGGATTACATTCACATGTAGTGACTCATTCACATGTAGTTACATTCACTCAATGACCTGGAGAGTCACCTCATTTCTCCAACCATTCCATTCATGAAAGTAGTGTCACTACCAAAAGGCTGCCAAAGAGGAATACATGGACCAGTTGTATGTGTTCCATCTGATGTACATAAAGCAACACAAATCTTACCTCGCAGTGTGGATCATAACACTGTAATCAAAGTGAAACTGAAACGGAAATTAAGCTACTCAGGACACTACTTATATCGCCAAGTTGATCCACTTAAACTGCATCCTTGGCTCAACTACTTGAAGACTCATCATCCTGGATATATTGGTAAGAACTATGATGAAAACAAACATCCAATTATACAACATTAACTAACTACAAGAAGCTACTAAAATACAGAAATAGTTTCAAGTTTTGCAATCTATTGCTAACTACAAATATCAAAACAAGTTATGAAATACTTTATTCAATAAACAACATTACATAAACATCCACCTACTTTAACCCTTGGGCTGCATTATATATTTGACACCGTTGAGTGCGTTAAGGGACAAAAATGTCCACTCTAAACACTGCCATAAAACTATTATATATTATTATTTTTTTCCACTTTGACTGAGTTCAATATTTTAACCAGCATCAGTCCTCATCATACATACCACATATTTATTTAATTTCAGGATTTTAACCCTTTAAATTCCAGTTTTGGTGACGGTACCCTCAATTTTATAAGAGGAAAAAACACAAAAATCTAATTATTTTCCATATAGTAAATGCAAATTGAAAATCTTGGCTTTGGATTATCACAGTCTTGAATATGTAAAAGATTAGCAGCAAAAAAAATTTTGGTGCATTTTTATTTTTTGTGCTACGTCAGATTAAAATAAAAAAAACCCATTCAGTGCATTAAGGACAAAATTGTCCCCATTGAAACCCATTAAAATATCCATTTTTGAACCCACTGTCATAATATTCTAAAATCATAATTTTTATTCAAATACCCTGTCATCACCAAGCCTTGGGGTAAAATATTTACTTTTTACTGTATTCAACCAGTTGGTACCAATTTTCATACATCTGACATATCACAAACATCATGCAGTATTGCAAACATTCTCCTGATTTCTACTAGGTGACTATAACCTGTGTCTGTCTCCCTACACATCAAAATCTCTAGAAAGAAAGCAAAACTACAAGATCACCATGAACATGAACTTTTATTTTTATCATCTTGTCGAGTGTGAAATGGCCGCACCAAAGGCACAGCTTTATAACTTTTGCATCAACCGCACTTGTATAAACACCGATTTCTCACTTAGACTATTGCAAAACAAAGGTAGACTTTGTTTTGGATCCCTCGCAGATAGATCTTTGTGTTGCCGCAAGATGAAAGTTGTTATGTCTAAGGACTGACTGCATGGCTGTGCTTGTGCCTACGTTGTCCTATGTGAGAAATTATTAGTTACCTTTGAAACATAGACTGCTAAAAAACGAAGCCGTGTCAAAGGTTCATGTCTGTGCGTAAATTACGCATGAATCAAACCGAAAGAAAACAATGCCGTGAGAAGCGCTTTCTCTCTCTCGTGCGCGCGCGCGCGCTCACACACACACACTCACACACACACACACACACACACACACACAGAGAGAGAGAGAGAGTAAAACATGACTTTCAGGATATTGTGATTTTTGTCACTCGCCTAAACACCATGCATTACGGCCCTACACACACACACACACACAATTTTTGTCAACGCAGACACACATCGCTCTCAGACATCCACACATACTCGGAAACATAATTTTTAGATCTTTGAACCATTCAAATCCTTCATGCACAGTCAAGTGCCCCTATAGTGGAAACCAGGAAAATAGCGTGCATTTCCCCCTATAGGGAATACACATGTAGTGACGTCATCTGGTAAAATACACTATATAATGCAAATATAATGCCTTTGCTTCAAAATGAAAGAATGTTTCAACATAAATCATGATTTATGTATTAATGACGGCCCCGGCTTTAAACGACGTTTTAATTGGTGTCAATGGGACATTTTTGTCCCTTATGGTACTGAATGGTGCTATTTGTTCTACACCGTGTGTGTTATACATATTTTAATTTTTTTTTTTTCAAAATTTGTAAATTTATGCAAAAAGTCACAACTTTGCCAAATTACATACCATTGGCATTAAAACAGCCAAAATGGTCAAAAATGTCCCTAATGCAGCCTAAGGGTTAATTACTGTCTGAACACATTAACTGTTCATTTCCACTTACCAGACAAAACAATTGCTATGGACAACCTTCAGTCAACTTCAGTCAACTTCAGAGGACACTCAACACATGATTCAAACTGAAGAATTCCATACCAACTCACCAAATGTAATGGAACAACCACAAACAAATGGTAAATGCACCTTCATTGCAAATAATACTCACATGTTACAAAAGAAATTAATTACTGCTTTCACAGAATCAGCCATCACTAATAACAAATCAATAACTAAACAAATTAAATAACTAAACAAAGCATGTCATAAGTGCCCTAATACATCACCACTTGTATCCAATATATTTAAACATCAAATCTTGTAAAACAAAATCACATCACAAGTTTTCAACTTGACCACTTACCATTATTAGAAAAATAATACTTAATAAAATTTCCATACAACTTTTCATTACAGATCAACCATCTGACATGACAACCATGGACAATGCCATTGGAATCTCACCAGAGGTAGATGAAGACTCACCAATCAATTCCAATCAACCTTCAAACACTGGTAAGTTTAACATTATATTTCACGACGAAACTTCAGACCTACTGTATATACAACACAAAAACCACCTTTCAGTATTTTGAAGTTCATATCTTTCACACATCAAACACTACAACCACAATACAAAGCTCACATTTACTAGTACTACTACTACTACTACTACAATACTACTAGTAGTAATAATAGTACCATTGCATCCAAATCTAAACTTACATCACAATAAAAACTATTTTGATTTGACACTACTTAACCAATTAGCATTTTTACATACCATTCACAAGTACACAACATTTGGTGACATCAAGTACAATTAAATCAGCACATAAATATCTAACTACAAATGTATGTACACAATTTCCTTCCAACAAAAGAACAATACTATGACCCTAATCTATAAACCCCATCCATCATTTCCATTAACAGAGTATTAAATATACATAACACTTATCATTGCATTTCTACCACATTATAATTAATACATAATGTATGTGTTATGTGTTACAGATGAAAACCCTGAAATCAAAACAAGTGCACCCTTATACTCATGTATGCAACCAGTAGACATTAGTCAGCATATAGCAGAAAGATCACAAGATGACATCTTCTGCATATCACCAGCAGAAGGAAATAAACCCTTACAAGCACTCGGTACAGAAGCAGACTGCTTTCCCACAAAATTCCCAGATGGAAAAAACACCTTTGAACAACAACGTCCAGTCAAGTTAGGGATTGGAACATATCTCAATCAGCGACTGTTCAATCTTCATAACACTTTTGCTTCTGATCCCACGTACATTTTCTGGCCACAATATGTAAAGGAAATGAAAGAGATCTCAGCTTGTGTTTCTGTCGCAATGCGCAAATCTTCAAACACATACAAGGGCAAAAAAATCACATCTGACGAACTACTGGACAAAAACTACATCAAAGACGTGTTCAGAACTGATGAAGGATATAAATTCATGAAAACAGTCAGAGGTACACCAACATATTGGGAACAAACCCTCCGCGACCTAAAAGCAATGATACGCCAGCTAGGCATTCCAACATTTTTTGCATCCTTTTCAGCAGCTGACAGACGATGGACAGAAATCATCAAATGCATATGCATCCAGCTAGGCAAACCGTTTGATGAAAACATGGACTGGTCGACATACTGTCAACTGATCAATGAAAACATTGTCACAGCTTCTAGGATGTTCGATCACCGAGTCAACACCTTCCTAAAAGACTTCTTGATGTCAAAAGCCAATGTCATTGGTGAAGTAACAGATTACTTCCACAGAGTAGAATTCCAAGCCAGAGGTTGGCCACATCTGCATTGTCTAATCTGGATAAAAGATGCCAAGCAATTCGGCAAAGACGATGACAACACTGTGTGCAATTTTATTGACACACATATCACCTGCTCCAAACCAAACTCTCAAACAGACCCAGAACTCCATGAGCTTGTTACAAGCTTACAAACTCATTCCAAACACCATTCCAAGTCATGCAAAAAAGGAAACAAAACATGCAGATTCAACTTTCCCCGTCCACCATCATGTAGGACTTTTATAGCCATTCCATCTCACCCGAAACCAAAGGAAAAAGTTGAAGCACAACAACAACTCAAAAGATTAAGGGATATTGTCTTTACAAATCAAGATGAAAACATAACAACAGAAGCTCTCCTCATGCAAGCAGGTATGAGCCAAAACAACTTTGAAAAATCAATCTGTGCAGTAACATCAAAAAAAACCATCTACTTAAAACGAACACCTCAAGAGATATGGATTAATGGATACAACCCATGGCTCTTGCGAGCTTGGTCAGCAAACACTGACCTCCAATTTGTACTAGATGCATACAGGTAAAAGGTCTACCTCATACATCTGTACACCAAATTCATCATAACATTCACTATCATGTAACAAAATAAACCCAACAACACATACAACACATAAAACTTTATTCACAAAAGTCCCAAAAGACCACTGGGACAAACCACTAACCACTTATTCTGTACTCACTTTACAGTTGCATCATGTACATAGTCTCCTACATCAGCAAAGCAGAAAGAGAACTAGGATTACTGCTCAAAACTGCACAGAAAGAAGCATGAGAACATCACAACATGGATGCAATCAAAGAACTACGTACACTGGGACAAATCTACGTTCATCATCGAGAGGTAACATTACAGTTATTCATTTGGCAAACATGTTTATCCAAAGCTACTTACAGAAATGGGATAACAAAGGTATAACCCTTAGCAATTTAACATTTAAACAAAACAATTACAGTTGTAGCACAAGCTGCATTACCTGTTGTATTAATACAAATATTATCTGCAGTATTATCTACAGAACTATAAAGACATTTATCGGAACGGAACATATTACCAACCATCCCGTGTTTCTAACCTCTTAGATGTATGTGTCACTTAATATTCATTTCTATACAAACCAAGGCCGCGGATTCCTAAAGAAACAAGCACCCACACCATAAGTGTATCTACATTAGCTATGTACTAAAAATTACATTTTACCGTGACTCGAAGAGCTGTAAACTGTGTTGTAAGGCTGCGTGTACAAATCCACTTGGAACTCCAGTGGAGCGACGAGAATCCTCAGTCTAACCGTTGATGTGCCGTGAGAAAGGTCGGAAATCTGTGACCCACCAGCCCAGCGGGCATAGTAAACAAAATCGGATATTTCAGGCAGTAAACCCCCCGGTAAGAACCAAACTACATTTTGTTCAAATCTACACACCTATGGCTACTGAAAAATGTAAGGTTCATTTATCAAATGTTATTTTGAAGTATTAAAAAACATCGTTGTTTTAGAATTTTTTCCGAACAAAATGGTTGGTAATTAGTTCCGTTACGATATACTTTGTAACATATGACAATAATAACAACCTGCAACAAACAATACAAACATACAAATGAAAAATTCAACATTATACCCATTACAACCATATGCAATTTTGTGAATCTCTATACACATATTACACAGTGACATAGTAAAAAAAAATCACTGACCATTGAACAAATGAACATAGTTGTACAAACACCCATATTAAAACAACTTTAATACATATCCACTTTCTTTATCTCCATTCATAACCCAAAACATAACACCTAACACAATTACTATGAAATAACTACACTCTCTTTCCAACTATTTCAAGGTTAGCACCATGGAAGCAGTTTATCGAGTTACAGGAATGAAACTCAAAAATTGCACGCGTGCTGTCATTTTCATCCCAACTGACCCTGAATCTACTAGGTACATTTTCTTTCACAACACACCTCACTTTTGTACCAAATAGAAAAATCATAAACATACACCACACAACATAATACTATAAAAGTGATTTCCAACACCAGGTAAATGAATGAAACCACTTAACTCATTATACACAATCAAATTCAATTCCTTCACCATCCTTCTTGAAATAACACCAATGCATGTTTCATTACAGGCTCTCCCTACCAATTCAACAAATACAAACACTCAACAAAGGCTGCACAAACATCTGGTGCAAAAACATAGTGGATCGCTACATAACTCGTCCTGACAACCACATGTTTGATGACATGTCATTGGCTGAGTTCTGTTCCTACTACAGGATATGTCCCAAAAAGTCAAAATCCAAAACACAACAGGACAATGACAGTGATGATTCAGATGAAGACCAAACAGTCTACAGACTCAAAGACAACATGGGTTACATAATGAAACGGTATGTTTCCATCCCAGCCTTCAACATTGGAAACACACATATTCAAAACACCAAACCTGCAACACACAATAAATGTCAAGAAAACACTCTCTAGACATTTTCACATGTCTAAACATCATTTCACATGTCTAAACATCAGTTGTTCAACTATATCTTTCATATTTCTTATTGTAGCACCAAAAAAACAGCTGTCATCAGATTTACAAGATTCATTGAAGAAACAGACCCAGAAAGATTCTACAACAACCGCCTAAAACTATACCTCCCACATCGCACTCATACCCTCAAACCACCGCAGTATAACACCTATGAAGAATATCACAACAACGGAAGATATACTGACAACTCAGACAACACAACAACCATCAAGGAATTGGTGGAAGAGAAAGAGAAACTGTTTTCAACACTATCTGAAAACACATTAGACCAAGCATTTGAAACCATGGCAGAAAACGACCACTCAGATGCCTGGGCAGATATAGCTCCAATTTCCGAACAACATCGCATTAACACAAAACCAACCACTCCACAACCAAATGCTGACGAAGACATTTCAGAACTTTCCACTTTTGATGCTCACTCAACAAAAAATGTTCCATTATACACAATCCACAAATCAGAAACAACCATATCCAATGATGAAGGCATCAAGATCATTCAAAACCTTAACACAGAACAAAAAACAATCTTCAACCACATCATCAGCTGGTGCTACCAGAAAGTTATTAACTACGAAGTCCCACCTCTACGTACATTCATCACTGGTGGAGCAGGTACAACATAACACAAGCAATATCAATAACACAAGCACTAATGCAACACAACACCTACAAAAATCACACTAATTTGAACTAATCTCTTCCTGTAGGTACAGGTAAAAGTACACTGATTAAGGCTATCCAGTTTCAAGTCCAAAAAATATTTGCACAAACAGCACAAACCCCAGACACTTCTACAGTGCTTCTATGTGCACCAACTGGTAACTTTTTTCACATCAAAATCACTTAAAATTCAATCACACTTAATTACTGTGAAATAAAACAACACTAACCAAAACATTTTACTTTGCAGGAACAGCTGCATTCAACATTGGTGGACGTACACTTCACAATGCATTTTCCATACCTGTTCAACAGCACCACTACATACCTCTTAATGAAGATACTGCAAACTCAATCAGAATGCAATACAACAATCTCCGAATGCTCATAATAGATGAGGTAAGACACACTTATTATTATTATTAACATAACACATAATGCATCAAATACAATTAAATCTCACAAAATCTCCACTCTAACACACAGGTATCAATGGTTCCACCACACATACTGGACAAAGTCAACCTTCGCCTTAACCAGATACTGAAGCCCCTATCTTCAACAGCTACTTTTGGAAACATACCTGTAATGGTTCTAGGAGACTACTACCAACTTGCCCCAGTTCGTGCATCACCACTTCTTTTCCATGACCCAGGATCTTTGTCCCCATCACTATGGGACCAATTCAGCATATACACCCTCACTGAAATAATGCGACAAAAAGATGACCTTGACTTTGCTCTTCTACTCAACCGCATCAGAACTCTCACAAAAGAAGATCAAATCACCCAAGAAGACGAACACCAGCTCATACAACGTTGCAGTACAAAACACAACCCAGACCCCACTGTATTGCGTCTATACGCCACAAACAAAGAAGTAGACGAATACAATAAAAAGAGGATGACTGCATTTACATCAACTATAACACTTGTTGCCCATGACACAACCACAACAATGAAAGGGAAAACAGGAATTGAACAAGCACCAATCCAGTTTCACGCCTCTGAAGGTTGCATGCTCCCAGAAACCCTGACTGTGGCAGTGGACAGCAGAATAATGGTCATTGCAAACGTGGATGTCACTGGTAAGAACACTAACATGCTATTTACAAAGTTTCAACATACACATTACACCCATCTCTTTTACCAACACCAAACAAAATACACCATCACACAAACTAACTAGACTTTATGCTTTCAGATGGAATTGTCAATGGTGCCATTGGGACAGTGAAATTAATTCACAAAAACATGCAACAATACAACTTGCCTCAATATATTGCCATCAAATTTGACAACAACAAAGTCGGAATACAACGCCAAAGACAACAACCTATTCTACCAAATATGCAACCCAACTGGGTATTACTGGAACCACATAAATCTCAAGCAATCCAACGCGGAACAAAAACCCACATCCGTTATCAATATCCTCTAAAATTGTCATTTGCCAGCACAATACACAAAGTACAAGGAGCAACTCTCCCAGCAGTCTGTGTGGATCTAAAACATGTTCAAAGTCCAGGACAAGCATATGTTGCTCTTTCACGAGCACAAACACTTAAGAACCTGTACATTGCAAACTACAACAAAAAGACAATATTCACAAACCCAAGGATCACTCCCGCATTACAAGCCATGCCACAAATACCACAAACAACACTCACGCCACTCAAAACATTTAACACATCAGAACCACAACATAACCACTTCATCATTGCACACCTCAACATACAATCCTTCTTCAAACACCACAAAGACCTTCAAGTTCAACAAGACCTTCTTTACGCATCCATACTGGTACTTTCTGAGACATGGTTAGACCAACAAACACCAACAAACACTCTAACTTTGCCAGGCAACCACTTCTACACAATCTAAGATACCTTATAATCATCCAAATATTAACAACACCCAAACAAATTAATAATTAACAACAATCAAACAAAAACATCTCACACTAACAACCACCACAAACTGTTCTATTTCCACAGGTTTCACCACCATAAGATATGACAGACAATCCAAACATGGAGGAGGACTACTTTGCTACATCAAAACAGACAATACAACAACACTTCTTCATCAAGATACAGATGAACATAACAATCAAATATTATGCTTCAAAATCCATCCACAAAACTTCCTGATAGCTGCCATTTACAGGTAATCTCCTTAAATGATCACACAACACCATCACACACATAACAATACAAACAAAATACAAGTTTTTTACCACACATAAAAAAAAAAAAAAATGCATAACAACACCCATCAAACCTATCACTACCAATTATCACTTCAATATATCAATTCAAATATTACTTTCTTGTCTAAAAATAACAAAAAAACTCATCTTTACCTTTACCTCTGTCACCAGACCTCCATCTACACCAATCACAACACTGCAAAAACTACCATCAAAACTCAATGAACTAGCACAAACCTACAACTGCAACTCCACAATTATCATTGGAGATTTCAATGAAAACATACACAGTAATGTCACACCTCTCAACAAAACCTTCACAATGCAAGGATACCATCAACTCATCTACCAACCTACCACCAAGGCAGGAACTACAATAGATCACATCTATACAAAAACAATGTTGCCTTCCACTGCTGGAGTCCTTTCAACACATTTTAGTGTACATCATGCAACATATGCAATGTTTTGCTGCAACCTCACAACAAAAGGTTTGTTAACACATTCTACATGCTCCAAGAAACACTCACACAAATATTGAATAGCAAATAACACACAAACACATCTAGCATCCAAATCACTAATTCACACATATTCACTATTGTTCTTCTATGCCTTGTCATTACAGATGTATGCTCAAGTCTTTCAAATGTAAAGGCTTTCGCACAACAGAACGCAAAGACCCAGCCAACCAATGAACAGACAGACACAACTACTGCAAACATCAAAGCTAAACACACAAAAAAATCAAAACATCAAACCACAACCACACCACTCCCAGAACCTCTATCACCACAATTACCATGCTACCAACCAACATGTAACTACCTCAACATTATTGCCTTAAATTCAACCATCACGTAACAGTAAAGAAAATTAAAATGTAACACAAAAAATATGACATCACATTAATATGTATACAACTTTACACAGCACACCCAACCACCATGGAAGGACGTCATAAAGCAGTAATCATAGACCTATGGTGTGGCAACAACAATGTTTACATCCTTCAAGACTTCTTTCACAACCATGGATTCATACAAAACAATATATTACTGCCTGGAGTGCAAGCCACCAACTCTTGTGGATATATAGCTGCAACTGCTGCTCTAGAAGCTCACAATTCCATAGACTGGTTCACACACGACTACCTACCTGCCATGACAAACCCAGGAATCATTAACCAGTACAATGCAATACTCAACATCAACAATCAACATGCCTCTTTCCTCACAGATCACCAAATCCTCCAAATACTACACATCAAATCACACTGTCCAACTGGAATACCATGGATAACACTACTACCATTCAACTACTTCACAAACAGCATAGAACGACACTTGGCCAGAAAAAAATACCACAACAAAACATTCATATCCATTGTCAATACCACATCTGTAACCGGACCCTTCACACAGCATGCCATTGGTGACCATTGGATAACAGTCATATACAAATGTCAATAAAAACAAATTTTGTGTAACTTGTTTAAATGTCTCTTACATATAATGTTTTGTCTCAAACAGACGAATGATGATGTCATTTTGATTGTTAACTGTTGATTAAACCTTACTTTGTTAATATTATTTATTTGTTCTTCCCTTTTATTATACAACAGTTTCAACATTATGCATGTGACAGTTACACTTATATTGGTAGATACAATGCCTTAAACATAGATAAAATTAGTATCAGTGAATTAATTTACATAACTTTTTATGTAACCTCTGTCCTATGATTCTTGCAAAATCCTCACATTTCATATAATATTTTACATCCTATGAATACATTTTAGCAGCGTTATGGACATAACATGAAATACACACACTTTACAAGTCTCCTACAAACTCTGTAAATTATTAAACAAACTACCAATGTAGCATGAAAAAGACTTGCTTGAACACAATAAGTGTGTTTTTCAAACTCATTTTTATAATACATTATGTAGGGAAAACCACTGTTATGAATGTGACATTTTCACATTACGGATGTTAAGTGTCTAAACTAATGACTTTTGATATAAAACTTCAATAGTAATAATAAAAATAATTACAAAACTCTAAATTATCCATGATCCACAGGAATACTCCAGACAGTCTTTTAAAATATACAACTTATATACATAAACACGCAATACAGCCAAATTGCTCCACGTCATTTATTTTTGTGGAAAGCCAGTGCAGGCCTGAGCGGCGGTCATATTTTGTACCGCCATGCGGTACATCTAGTTATCTTTATGAAATACACGATTTGTATACAAAGTAAATATATTTACTTTATCTTGTTTAAATAAATTATAATCACAAAGTGCCCAGTGTGGTTAAGTGATTGCAAAGCCACTGCATTTTAATCGTTTTAAGTGGACGTCCAGTAGGTGACGTCCTTTACACGTGCATTTATAGTCCATCATGACCCTCTATGAAATCCTTATGAAATATGCAAAAGCAATTATGCTTACACCTTGGTTGATACTGCAATAATTAATTTAAGTGCCCCAAGTAGTTTTTAAGAGGTTCTGAAAAGACGTACACTGACGTGCTTTACACGTCAAAACTGTGCCACCGAGATGTTGTAGCAAATCTCGCGATATTGCAAAATCCCACGATATGATATATTATCTCGCGATAAAGCGATAACCAGCCATTTTCCCGTTTTTCTACAACCACGAGGCGAGCAGGATTTGAGGGTGCATTGTTGTGTTGCCGAATTACTAAAAATCTGCTGTTGGGTAAGTACATTTTGTATTATAAATGTGACATTAGACATTTTTGTTATTACATTTTGTTATAGGTCGCACTGGCAACATTGCCCAGCAGTGAATAGTAAAAAAATAAAATAAAATAAAGCGGAACGAAACTGCGCTACTCGTTTGTGCTTCACGGACCGTTTATTAGTTCGGGCCATTTCGGATATTTCATGAGTCAGGAGGTGTTTTGCATAAATGTTAACATATCCCAAAACGTTTCTGTGTTTCTACGTTTCTTACACTTCCATAAAATTAACTATTTGTGCAGGTGAGGTAATGCACAATGAAAATAGGCAAGTATCAGGAAGGAGACTACCTGATTCCTCACCTATGGCCTCAGCTTTAAATACTTAAGTAAGTAATGCTTTATGGCCATGCCTTTTTGCATAATGAATATAAATCCTGTCTGTATGCAAAGAATTAATCTTCTGTTTTTGATAATATTTGGAATGTATTGTGAGTGTATTATTGTCACTTGGAGGGCAGTTTATGTGCTCTCTATATTAAGGCAATTAATGGCTCAGGTTTGCTCTGTTACAAAGTTGCTCTCTAACCATACTCTAAGATTACCAATTTTGTAATCACTTCAGTGAAATTTTTAAAACGTGATTTTGTTTGTTGTTCTTGACGAAATTACATTAAGTTGCAATTTTTCTTTCAGGGTCACATAACGAACAGCCATCTGTCAGACATAGAATTCAGGAATCCTTCTCCAGGCCATCTGGCAGAACCAAAGAGACATTGCATTTGTTTCTTGTTTAATGTCCTTCACAAAGGTGTGTGTGTGTGTGTTTTTTTTACCATATAGTAATGTCTTTTGTCTCCAGTTCCAAATTCTGCATTATCATCCCAGTCCCAGAGGACACCCCATTGTATGTGAGAACTTTGTGATTCGCATCTTATTTTATACACAATTTACCTTAAATACAAACATACATTTTTCTAAATTGTTCATACAGTTACATATATAGAGCCTATAATGTCTGTCATTGCTCAAGAAAAAGCTAAAGTACAGCCAGCAAATTTTATAGTAACTAATGCAGTATTACACTGTGAAGTGTAAATTTGAACATCAGTCTTATCACTTCACAATTTAAAATATGTAGACCAGGTGTAGCCAACCCTGGTCCTCCAGAGCCACTGCCCTGCTTGTATTCCAACTATTCCTGCCCTTCCAGCTTCTGACTGACAACACACCTGATCCATTATTAGTCAGCAGGAAGTAGGGCAGGGATAGTTTGGAAACAAGCAGGAGAGTGGCTCTCGAGGACCAGGGTTGGCTACCTTGGATTTAGTCATTGTGAATGATGGCTACAATAGCTGACTATGTCCAATTGGATTACAAGAAGTCTAAATCTTTGCTACATCCACAAAGTAGTTAAAATAAAACAATATTGTTTACTGTTTTTATTTAACTACCCTCTTATTTAAGTTTGTGTGTGTTTTGTTTTCATTAACAGAATTTCCAAATGTTGTCTTGCCTCTTGACCGCTGCATTCGGGAGAGAGCACAGAAGTGAGGGTATGTGTGTTAATGGTCTTTTCCAGCCATGGGGTTGTCCTATCCAAAATTGAATTTACATTTTACAAATCTTTACATTTTGAAATAGCTGGCATCAGACCCTCAAGGAGCACTTACCTCATGTCAACTGTAAGTGAAAGTAAGAAATATTATATATTTCTAATTATTGTGAACAGCGTGATTTTTTGTTTTGTAAGATAAAATCAGAGATTGATTTGGTAAATATGGATGATGCTCAAAGACTGAGATGGCTGTTCACATATGAAACATAAATTAGCCAATTATCTTGAGAAAGCCTGGGAGAAGAGGAAAAAAGCTCTTTATCGAGATGATCTGTAGACGAGGATTTGTTTGTATATGCTGTGTGTGTGTGTGTATGTATATATTTGTATTCATGTATATCTCTGAATGATTTGTATATGCGACCGGAAGATGTTTGCTAAATAAGTTTGTGGTGTCTTGTAATCCCATGTGGGATGGGCCAAATGTTTGGCATGACACAGAAATAAAATTTAACTGACTATATATGGTGTGTTTAAAACACTGTCTTATTTGGAGTTTGTTGTCAACCTTTGTTAGAAGTGCAAGTATTTAACCAAGTATTGAATGATTATTGATACCATTGTTTTCGCTCGATGTCAATTCAGTCTCCCCTGAATTGACCTTTACTTGGATTTTTTTTTTTTTTTTGAGGTGAAGTAATCCTGTGTAATTTCTTTCACAGAATCATGTCAAATGCCTTAATGGCGATTTTCAATATGAGGAGTGGTGGCCAAATTGAAAAGAAGTCATTCAACGCTACACGAACGCTTTGTACGATGTAATTCAAGGTAATTTTGGCCTTATGACAGTAAAAAAAAAAAAAATCTCTTGTTCCTTGTCTAATATTAATGTAATTTTTATTGTTAACTTTTATCTATTCAGGGGACATTCTTTAAAAGACCACCTGTCTTTATCAGAAATGTCCTTTTCACTTTTACAGTTACACACCTAGTGAAGGGTCTTTCTTAAGGGCTCAGTATTGAAGAGGGCAAATGCTGTTTTTTTTCCGTTTGTTTGTTTGTTTTGTTTTTTCACTATTCGAACACATTTAATGCAGAACATATTGGCATAAGATTATTATGCAGTAAAATAACATGGTTATTTTCCGACATTAAAAAAAAAAAAAAAAAAGTATGTCATTCTTTTTTTTTAAACCTTATTCTCTTTCCTCAGATGCTGTGATGAGGTGGAGCCCAAATGCTACAGACTCAGACTGAGTGCAGCAGCGGAGGAACACCTGAAGAACGCTCCAGGAACAGCTGGGGGTGGTGGATTTAAAAAATGAGCCATAAACAAAACAAAAACCATAAAGCCATAAACAGACTTCATAGACTCTTAATAAACTTTTATTTATGGCTGTTTAACAGTAATGCAAGACTGTTAGTAACTGAAACTTAGTACTGCCACAGCTCTGACTTCTATTCATCAATGATGGCATATTATAGAAAGACTCTAAAAATAGAATGTGTTGACTGTTCCTGTACTTTTGTTATATTCTGGTTTGATTAATGTCTGCTTAACCTTAATGTGAAACTGTTAGAGAAAATGCCATTACCACAGAATTTACCACATTGTACTATTTCTATTATCTTTTTTGAATAGTAGCTGTTTAACAACTGGAAGACATTTCAAATGTAATATTCACAATAAAATGTTGTGCTAAATTATAGCACTCTTTTTTGCTTTAGTCCACAAATAATCTGTTGATGTACACGCAGAGGTGGAAGTAACGAATTACAAATACTCACGTTACTGTAATTAAGTAGTTTTTTTGGGTACTTGTACTTTTTTGAGTATATTTTTTAATCTGTAATTTTACTTGTACTCAAGTACATATTAAACTAAGTAATCTACTTCGCTACTTGTAAAATCACATTTCGTTACTGAGTACAATTTGAATTGATATTCAAATCTTTGACCGGCATTTCGGTAGCCAATAAAAATATTCCATCGTAAACGGACCAATAAAACCCCTGATATTTGGACTGAATTAAAGCCGCCGCAGTCGCAGCAGGTTTTAAGTGAAGGAGGCGAGGAGCTCAGTGATTAATGGCTGGACTGAAAGTTTGGAGAAACATTGTCAAAATATCTATATTTTGATACATATCAATACTGAAAAATCTATCAATACTCATTTTGGCCTATACACCGATACGATACCAGCTGCGCGTTCTCATTCTCTCATCTCAACGACAGCGAGTTTGACACACCCGCCTCCTCTCAGCGCGGGATTGCAGGTAGGCCTATTACGCATAATTGTATTAATACCTGCAAGTTGCTATGGCATATTTTAATGGCAAATGTCACGAGTGCAATATTGTAACGCGAGGGCACATTCATGTGATCGCAGAAAACTGGACGCGAGCTCTCAAATACGAATGAACTGGACTCGGATATTGCGTGTGCGCTTTGGGACTGTGTCATCATGTGCAATCGCGAATCTCTCCAAGTGGTTCTCACTGCAGACTCAAATGACGTCCAGCTCCAATCTCTCCATGCTCTTGAATTAAACGTTGTCAAAAGTTATGAAAAATCTAGTCTTTTTTGCAAATTAAATTCAGTTTGAAATCAAGCTTCCTAGTGCTGTGTGTGAGCTATTGCAACTAACATTACCCTATTGTAAAGACAAATACACTGAGTGAGTAAATATTTAAGTTAGATTATTGTAATGGTTATTGATCAATGTTTAAATATGTAAACAAAAGCCTAAATTAAAATCTCACTGTATAAAGTGACGTGTCTCTTCAGAAGACTTGAATTAAACTTTTCCATTCAAATAGATTACTGTTACAATGAGTGTTGTGCTTTTTGATGCTTGAGAATAATGAATGCATTGACAAAATGGATGGACAAAAACGTAGATATTAATTAAAATATTAAGTATGTGGTAGTTTTCCCGATGGTATTAAAAATGATAGGCTAGGCCTACTGAATACTGACATATTTCACGGTGTCATATTGAAGTTAGAAATTCCAGTATCATGACCACTAATTAATGTCCTTCGACAATAAGGTAAAAACGTGTTAAAAGTAGCCATTTTCTACATAAATCTATGATTTGGTTGAATATTTATTGGTAATACATTAACTATCGCCAACTAAAAAGTAACTAGTAACTAGTACTCTGAGTAGTTTTTGAGAAGAGTAATTTGTACTTTTACTTAAGTACTTTTTGACACCAGTACTTTTACTTGTAATTGAGTATTATTTCAGCAATGTAACGGTACTTGTACTTGAGTACAAATTTTCAGTACTCTTTCCACCTCTGTGTACACGTGATTAGACGTTCAGGTCTGACCGGACCGATTTTGGACCTTTTTAGAACTTTTGTCAAGTTCAGATGTGTAAAAATAGCCTAAATGATTGCCTTTCACGGTGTTACACAATATGGGTGTGATTATTTTATATGCAGGATTATATATACACATACATTTGGCAGCAACACATCTTATAAACATCCAGAAGAACTAAAAAAAATAAACCCATTTAGACGTCGTGGGACGCGCAGAAAAGACGTGGAATTCACGGCCAGACGACGTCAAAGATGTCGGTTCAACTTTCATTTTGAAACTATTTTTCAACCATGACGGGACGTCTCAGACGGACGTCTTTTCAACGATCATTAAACGTCCAAATGTTTGCTGGGTATTCTTAAGAGCAATTCTTAGAAGTTTTATACATACAGGCCCAGGTGTAAATGCCCTCCGAAACGCATTCGAGACGGATTTGAATCCGATCGCTCAAACCACTTCAGGAGGAGGTCTGGGCTGCATTCCAGACGAAGTGTAAATGCATCTGGTTGTTGAAACGTCTCGGGTTACTGGATGTAACCCTGGTTCCCCGAGAGAGGGGAACGAGACGCTGCGTCTAATATAAACGCTACGGGGAATGCCTTCGGCATGCGTTATCTGAAGCCACTATACAACTATTCCAATCTGGATTGGTGCGCGTCATCGTGCGTCATGACGTTGCATGTGACGGTGACCCGGACGCTATATAAGGGTCACAGGAACAAGGAAATGACAGCTTCGAAAAGGTTCAAAGCAGCTGTTCTCAGGGCACCCCGAAGGTGGGGAGAGGGGACGCAGCGTCTCGTTCCCCTCTCTCGGGGAACCAGGGTTACATCCAGTAACCCGAGACGTTCCCCATCGTTTCGGGGAACTCCCGCTGCGTCTAATATAAACGCTACGGGGAACGAGTACCAGCTAGCCCCCACCGAGAACAGGCGCCCCTGGTGTGAAACATCTGGCACACTCAGAGGCGCTAACGCCAAGAGTTGACAGATCCCACTAGACTAAGAATCATATTCTTTATTTGGTGTAGTAAGGGAAAGATGCCTCAGCAGCATCAAAATTGAAATACAACCTGTATAATATAAGCAGGCCTTTTCAACTCCTAACCCGTCTAGAGGGAGACTCTGGAAGCCCAAAACCAGGCTCTCTTGCACCGTCCATGCAACAGAAGATAAATACCTGAAGAATTAAAAGCCTCCGGTCCCAAAGGGACCGGGGATGAGAGAGCTTATAATCCTAAAATACCCTGCAGTGCCGACAGGAGCCAGGGATCACCTGTCAGCCTGCAACGACAGGATTCATCCAAGAAGCTACAGGATCAATGGAGGTCATGGGACGGTCCCGTGTGCCCACCCTCAGAGCATACGGAGGCCGTATGCGCCATAGAGGCTCTGAACGTGGACGAGAGGTCCCGGAAGGGTGCAGAAGTTCCCGTACTGAAGCCAATGGGCAATAAAGACCGAGTTCCCCCTCCCTTTAGCTATCCTGCATAGCCAAGAGTTCCGGAAGGAATTAGAACTAAAGGGATCTGGACCCCCTCAAGGGCCAGACCCAAAGATTCCAATCTTCAGGGCGCGGGTGAAATAAAGAGCCCGCCGCCTGAGTCAAAAGGTCTCCCCTAAATGGTAACTGCCATGGGGGGTCTGCCAGGAGACTGACCAGGTCGGAAAACCAAATCCGTGACGGCCAGAACGGAGCCACAAGAATAATATCTACTCCATACCTCCTTACTCTTTCCAGAACTCCAGGGAGCAGAGTCACCGGGGGAAAGGCGTACAGACGTCGCCTCGGCCACGTCTGTACCATAGCATCCAAACCCAAAGGTGCAGGGTGCGAAAGAGAGAACCAGAGCGGGCAATGAGAATTCTCATGAGAAGCGAATAAGTCCACCTCCGCCTGGCCATATCTCTCCCAAATGAGCTTCACCACCTCAGGGTGAAGCCTCCATTCCCCGGGCCTCGGCCCCTGC
This sequence comes from Abramis brama, assembly GCF_963993115.1. Taxonomy (NCBI): domain Eukaryota; kingdom Metazoa; phylum Chordata; class Actinopteri; order Cypriniformes; family Leuciscidae; genus Abramis; species Abramis brama. The sequence continues at coordinate 5,473,561 of NC_139970.1, read as the reverse complement.
CTTGACAGGGTGTCTGCTCCCACATTTTCAACCCCAGGTATATACATGGATCTCACAGAGAGAAATTTGTCCTTAGACCACAGTAATATATGATGGGCTAGCTTGCACAGAGGTCGAGACCTCAAGCCCCCCTGATGGTTGATATAAGAGACCACTGATACATTATCAGACCTAACCAGGACATGATGGCCTCTGAGATCTGGGAGAAAATGCCTAAAGGCGAAAAACACTGCCATCATCTCGAGGAAATTAAAATGCCGAGAAAGATGGCGGTCTTCCCAGACCCCCCGGGTGAAGCGGCCCTCCATAACCGCACCCCAGCCTGTGCGGGAAGCGTCCGTGGTCAGAATTTTTCTGTGACCCGAAGTCCCCAACACCTGGCCTTGAGACAGGAACCGTACATCTTTCCAGCTGACTAGAGCACGAAGGCATCTGGACGTAACTCTAATCGTGCGGAAGGGGTTAACTTTTGGGGAAAACCCCCTGGTCCTGAGCCACCACTGTAGGGCCCTCATGTGGAGCAAGCCGAAGGGAATTACGACTGAAGCAGCTGCCATAAGGCCCAAATCTCTTTGAAATCGTTTTACAGTGATGGCCTGACCTAGCCTAATCGTCTTGACCTCAGTTAAGATACTCTTGATACGAGTTTGAGTCAGTTGGACTCGCATGGCTTGCGAATCCCACTCTGTCCCCAGAAATGTTGTTCTTTGCTGGGGAGACAAGGAACTCTTCTTAACATTGAGCCTTAATCCCAAGCACTGAAGATGACGCAAAACAACATCTCGATGTTGGATTGCCAGGCTTTCTGATTCTGCCAGAATTAGCCAATCATCTATATAATTAAGAATGCGAATCCCCTGAAGTCTCAATGGAGCAAGGGCTGCATCCATGCATTTCGTGAACGTGCGAGGAGATAAGGCTAGGCCGAAAGGAAGAACCCTATATTGATAAGCTTTTCCCCCAAAAGCAAATCTAAGGAACTTCCTATGATAAGGAATGATGGAAATATGAAAATAAGCATCCTTAAGATCTATCGTCACAAACCAGTCCTCGGATCTGATTTGTTGAACGATATTAGATATAGTAAGCATCTTGAACTTAAATCTCCTCAGAGATCTGTTCAAAACCCTCAGATCTATTATAGGACGAAGTCCACCATCCTTTTTAGGAACGATGAAATACCGGCTATAAAAACCGAGTTCCCTCTCCCGAACAGGGACAACCTCTATCACCTCCTTTGCTAAAAGGGAATTAACTTAATCTTCCATCACCTGGCTTTGATCAGCAGGAACCAAAGTGTGCAACACCCCCTGAAAATGAGGTGGTTGAATTTTAAATTGGATCCTATAACCTTTCTTAACCCTCTGGGGACCAAGCTGTTTTTGGGGTCCTTGAGATGTTCTGACATGCCTTGACATTTGTGCTTTTTTCAGTTATTTATAAACATGTTAATGGCAAAGGTGTAAATTCTCTCTATATAGCACAAACAGGGCTACCATAATATGCGAGCAACGTGTATGTAGATGTTTGTATTTTTAAGAGAATAATGTTTATGCGTGGTTATTGGAAAAAATTAAAATGAAAGTTGCTGAATTAAGACCACAAAACACATGTTAAATATGTGTCCACAAGACTTTTGACTAATGGATGTTGTCCCTTTGAGTTCTAGCTTCAAAATGATGTAAAAATAGTCTTGCTTTATCGTTCACAAAAAAAAATACATTGATTTAAATGGTGTAAAACAGGTTTTGCTTGGAAAGCCAATATGCGAGGGGGAGGAGTAGTTTACACCTTAGATTACAATGTCCCACCCACTCTGCATAATGAGCCATTCATTCAGGTGTGACACTGACTGAGCCACAATGCAAGGACAAAAGATGTATTTAGAAGAAGACTTATATTGACCATTTAAGATTTCGCTTACATCTCTCTTGTAAATATGTTTTGCTATTTTATTAAAAATGTTACAATTACAACAATAATTACAATTTCAACAATATTTCAAGTGTACTCTTTCTTTGTAAAAAAAAAAAAAAAAAAAAAAAGATTATAGGCCTACATTTTATCATATGTATTCATTAGTTTGAATATAGCCAACATTGGAACATCTAACATCTTAGTCTATGAATTTATTTTTGACAAAAATAGTTTTTTTTTTTGCAGTTTAATACGTTGCTTATACAAATACATTTTATTTCAACATATTCCAGTCGATTTTTACTCATCTCAGTAGGCTATAGCAAAGCAGTTTATTCTTTCACACACAGACGCGCGATTCATATTTAGGCTAAACAGTCTTTACAAATATGTCCCCTTCATTCATCTCACAGAAAGGCGAGTCATATTATAGAAATGCGATTCATCTTTTTGCGGTTTACATAGGCCTACACTAACGTTATTCCATAACGTTATTCCACACGTGAGAAAAGAAAACAGCCTACCTCACTCCTCAGCGGAATCTGCTCCTCATTTCAGGAGATATTGCTCCTCATCAGCACTGTTCTGAGGAATCTTTTCTCCATAAGGCAGGCTATAATGTCTCACTCGCGAGGAGTCGCGACGCGCTTTGTTTACAGCTGATGTGGGCGTTTCACAGCTCTGAAATAGTTCTCAGAATTTGCGTTTGAATAGCACGCGCTCTCCGGGGAGTGGTCACATTACTGTGAATTAGCTCGTAATGAGCTCGACAGGAGTCGCTCTCTTTTTATACAGATTACAGAAGCTGAGAATATTTGTTTTTTATATAAATGACTTCATTTAAAAGATGCGATCTCAAGCTTTATGCCCTTGGGTCTGTTTGCCTGTTTGACTGAATTTTCGCGGAGTTATAGATCATTTTCGAACGCGTTTCAAATGGGAGTTTACTGACAGAGAGAAGGCAGAAATCGCATCATGTTAATTTTTCTTTATTTGTCAAAAAGCAAAACACTTTATTTTTATTGTGAGTATACAGAAAAAAAATAGAAACTGAACAGGATCGATTGATGTATTACACGAAAATGAAAGATCAAAATTAACAGAGCATTTAGTGTTTATTTTCATTGCTAAAAAAAAAAAAACGAGCAAAACGCGCGGGCGCGTTTGTGGTCCCCAGAGGGTTAACTATATCCAGAACCCATTTCGATATATTCGGAAGGCCTTTCCAAGCGTCTAAATAATCTGAAAGTGGGATTAGTCTTTCTGGGCTAGTCTCAGGCGATAAAGCAGATTTCACAGTGACCTGAAGCAGTTTACTGGCAGGAAGTAACTGAATCCTTTTCTTTTCAGCAGACCTCAAGAGGGTCGAATGAGACAGGGTTTTTGTCACACGGAGGGGGACACCCTCTGAGGCCTGCGGATCCCGTCATGGCCTCTTGGCCGAAGCCTTCCTGCCCTGAATGACGGTCCTCAGATCCGCCTTCTGAGCCGGGGCTTTCGACCGAGCGAGTTGCCTCCGGAACCAGGCCTTTTGCGGGGGTATCCGGGAGGCAACACTCTCTTTCTGCTGTTGGAGATGTGAGGAGCTAGAGGCGGCGCCCTCACGAGACTGCCCCCTGGCGGCAGGCTCGCGAGGTTTGGGATGACGGCGGAGAATCAGCTGTTTAAATGCTCCATTCCCAAACAAACCACACAAAGAGCGTGAGTATCCCCCTCGCACAAAAAGCGTGGGCAAGGAGGTACACATTTCTGAAAACTCTTTTCCGCCATAATATATACTCTTTTCAAAGACAAACAACACCAAATAGAACAAACAGTGACACAGAACGCTGCTGAAGAACAGAAGCTGTCATTTCCTTGTTCCTGTGACCCTTATATAGCGTCCGGGTCACCGTCACATGCAACGTCATGACGCACGATGACGCGCACCAATCCAGATTGGAATAGTTGTATAGTGGCTTCAGATAACGCATGCCGAAGGCATTCCCCGTAGCGTTTATATTAGACGCAGCAGGATTTCCCCGAAACGATGGGGAACCACATGTAAATTGTACTCCTCCCAAAAATGCTAAAAAAATAAACGTGTGAGAGCGTGTTATAGGCTATATGTCATGTTATAGCTAGATATGACGACACTACTGCAACACGCATCGCCGAAGACGAGCAGCTGAGCATCTCTTCATCAAGCCAACGTGCAAACTATCGCAAATCACAGTGAAAGTAAGTCACAGACACTTAACACAATCATCATCATTAAAAGTAAAGAAATGAAATGATCATCTTACCAGGGCGGTTGCCGCTCTCTCTTATTGCGCTCTTTGATTTTGAAATTTTAGCTGATGATTAATAAAATGCTGCTCATAACTGTTGCTTTTGGTGACGTGAACTCCATTAAATCTGCATATTCTCCATAAACATGTGGGATTTGAAGATCGGATTTAAATCCGTTTTGCAAAAACACATTTATGTGACCAGGTGTAAATGGAATCGTTTTGATAAATCAGATAGCTATCCGATCTGAGAAAACACATGAAGCGGCCAGGTGTAAACTTGGATATTGTCTGCTCTGCTGATATGAAAAGCTCACTGTATATTGTAATAATAAATAGCATTTGTGACAGCAATGATATTTTGTGATATGTGATGATTTATAAATATGTGTACGTGTATATTTCCATTGCAGGTTTGGTCTTAAATTTCATATAAGTTTCATATTGTTATCTAGCAGGTTCAGTTAGTGTGATGGTTTGGTTTAATTGAAATATTTATTCGATAGTAGTTTAGATACACAGTGAGTGCTGCCAATCTTCAATGGGCATGTTGCCTCTTTGCTTTGGAGATTCCTCGTTGTAAACCAACCAATCAGCGTGCAGCTCATCTAAATATTCATGAGCATACCATAAAAGGGAGAAAACCGCAGGGTTGCATTAGGGCATTTAAAATAGCCATCAGGGCATTTTCAGCCCAACCAATGTTACATACCCTATTTGGAGACCTTAAGGAACAGTGTGAAATACCCTATAAAAACATTATATCACTCCTTTAATCATTTAGCAGAAGCTTTTATCTAAAGCGACTTACAAATGAGAACAATAAAAGCAATCAAGTCTCATTTTGTCCAGCACAGTACACGTAACAAGGTTGTTGTTTTTTTAAATACAAAAATAAATAGAAAGAATAGAACAATGAGTCGAAAAAGATGCATCTTTAGCTGTTTTTTGAAAATGGCTCAAGGCTCAGCTGCTTGGGTTATTTAATACAATTAAGGCAAGCAACTTATTTATTATACTATGTAAAATACAGTTTTATGGCCGATTTTAACCATTTATTTTTTCTGGCTGATTTTAACATGAAGTTAATTCTGGTCTACAAGCCATGATACACCTGCTCTGCCTGCATCATGTTTCAAACCAGATCTAAAATCCTCTCCCCCTTTGCTGGAGCGATCCAGCTTTTCACTACAGTTTTATTTTGACTTTTGGATTAATTTTATATTTAACATTCCTCATTGTCATTATCAGTAACGGGTAGTGGATTTGTTCTCAGATCACATTTGTGGTTCCCCTTCATCAGCTCACTATGACGTGAGTCAGAAGTGATTCTGACGAATGGGGATCGCTTGCGAGAGCCTATCTACTTCGAGTGAAACTAACGAGCCAATACACATTGGCAATTGCGATAATTGCGCGAGCATAAAACAAGCAGCAGGTGCGTTCGTATCCTTGTCTTTCGCTTCGGAGCCAGACGGTGTATGCTGTTCTTATCTTCTGCAAGATCTACTGAGTGTCTTCGAGTCTCTGCAAAGAAGAAACTCTGATTCGTGGTGTTGGTGTGACGGCGCTGACAGCGAGGATCGCGATCTCTCTGCGTCTTCTCTCTCAGCATAAACAGCTGTTTTCACAGCTTTGTCGGTTCGGTGGGTGTGTCGATTGAAAGTGAGTGCTCACACTGGGTTGCATTCCTGGTGTGTAGCCGCGGCTATCTCCCTGTGCGTTTCAGCACCTCAGAGCACTTCTAAGAGAGCTAACACGATCTGTCTGCGTCTTTTTCAAGATGTCATTCAGATCATGTGTTTCTGTATGCGGTCAATGTTTGACTCCGGCTGACGGGCATGATCGCTGTATCACGTGCTTGGGCTATAGGCACGCCGAAATGGCACTCATGGATGACTCATGTTCTCATTGCGGGAACATGACCATCGCGGCGTTACGGTCGAGACTCCCTTACCTCGAAAGAGGTGGAGCCCCTTCACCTATTCCCCGATCTAGCGCTTCTTCTTCCCAGCAGAAGAAGCCTACTTCGGTTAATACTCCTCGGGCCCCTCACTCCTCTGTAACGCCACCCGTGGAGCCCCCAAGAGAGTGCGCTGGACCGTCCACGGCGGCCCCAGTCATTTATTTCGGAGCTTCACCAGATGATCAAATGTCGATCGCTGCATCGGAGGGTGAGCTAATGTCCTCGGGGGATGAAGACTAGGCTGCGCTGCCTCCTTTGGTTGTGTCAGCGTTGTCCGAGTCAGACCCAGAGCTCATGGCTATGCTTTCCCGGGCCGTCGCAAGTGTTGGGCTCGAGTGGAACCCTCCACCGTGTCCCGAACCTTCGCGGCTGGACGATTGGTATCTCGGGGTGGCCCGTGCTGGTTCTCAGCGCCCCGCCCCAGTGCCCTTCTTTCCGGAAGTGCATGAAGAGGTTACCAGGGCATGGACAGCACCTTTTCCAGCCCGAAAACGTTCTGGTGCCTCTTCCTCCCTCACTACCCTCGACGGCGGAGCGGCGAAGGGTTACATGGGGATCCCCCCCGGTGGAGCGGTCTGTGGCGATGTAGCTGTGTCCCAAGACCACTACCTCCTGGTGGGGAAATCCACGCCTCCCCTCCCGGGCGTGTAAGTTCTCGTCCGCTCTCGCGGACAAGGCTTAACCCTCTGGGGACCAAAAACGCACCCGCGCGTTTTGCTCGTTTTTTTTTTAGCAATGTAAATTAAATATATAATGCTCTGTTAATTTTGATCTTTCATTTTCGTGTTATACATCAGTCGATCCTGTTCAGTTTCTATTTTTTTTCTGTGTACTCACAATAAAAATAAAGTGTTTTGCTTTTTGCCAAATAAAGAAAAATTAACATGATGCGAGTTCTGCACTCTCTCTGTCCGCGAACTCCAATTTGAAACGCGTTCGAAAATGATCTGTAACTCCGCGAAAATTCAGTCAAATAGGCAAACATACCCACAGGCATCAAGCTTGAGATAGCATCTTTTAAATGAAGTAATTTTTTATAAAAAACAAATATTCCCAGCTTGTGAAATCTGTATTAAAAGAGACCGATTCCAGTTGAGCTCATTACAGCTCATTCAAATGTAATGTGACCACACCCCGGAGAGCGCGCGCTAGTTTCAGTCCTGTGAAATGCCCATCAGCTGTAAACACAGCGCGCCGCGAGTGATGCATAATATAGCCTACATAACAAACAGTGAGCAATAGATCCCGCTGAGGAGTGAGGTAGGCTAAGTTATCTTTTCTTAGCGTTAATGTGGAATAACGTTATGGAATAACGTTAGTGTAGGCCTATGTAAACCGCAAAAAGATGAATCGCGTTTCTGTAGATGAATGAAGGGTACATATTTGTAAAGATATGTACCCTTCGGGTTCTCAGAATTTGCGTTTGAATACCGCAAATGAATGTTTGCCTGTTTGAAACAGAATGTTTGCCTGTTTGACCTAAATATGAATCGCGTGTCTGTGTGTGAAATAATAAACCGCTTTAATCAACTAAAATGCTTGGCTATACTGAGATGAGTAAAAATCGACTGAAATATGTTGAAATAAAATGTCTGTATAAGCAACATATTAAACTGCAAATGAACATTTATATGCCCTAATATTTCAGAAAAACAACGTTATAGTCAGGCGAAATATGAAAGACAACATTTTGTTGACTAGATTTGGGTACAGTTTTTACTGTAGAATATACTGCCACATCAAATATATATATATATATATATATATATACTATTTTTGTCAAAAATAAAGTCATCAACTAAGATGTTAGATGTTCCAATGTTGGCTATATTCAAACTAATGAATACATATAATACACATAATGATAAAATGTAGGCCTATAATCATTTTTTTTTTTTTTTTTACAAAGAAAGAGTACACTTGAAATATTGTTGAAATTGTAATTATTGTTGTAATTGTAACCTTTTTAATAAAATAGCAGAACATATGATAAAATGTAGGCCTATAATCATTTTTTTTTACAAAGAAAGAGTACACTTGAAATATTGTTGAAATTGTAATTATTGTTGTAATTGTAACCTTTTTAATAAAATAGCAAAACATATTTACAAGATAGATGTAATCAAAATCTTAAATGGTCAATATAAGTCTTCTTCTAAATATATCTTTTGTCCTTGCATTCATTCTTTGCTCAGTCAGTGTCACACCTGAATGAATGGCTCATTATGCAGAGTGGGTGGGACATTGTATTCTCAGGTGTAAACCACTCCTCGTTCAAGCCCCCCTCGCATATTGGCTTTCCAAGCAAAACCTGTCTTACCCAATTTAAATCAATGTATTGTTTTATGTGAACGATAAAGCAAGACTATTTTCACATAATTTTGAAGCCAGAACTCGAAGCGACAACATCCATTAGTCAAAAGTCTTGTGGACATATATTTAGTATGTGTTTTGTGGTCTTATTTCAGCAACTTTCATTTTTATTTTTTTCAATAACCACGCATAAAAATTATTCTCTTAAAAATACAAACATGTACATACATGTTACTTACATATTATGATAGCCCCGTTTGTGCTATATAGAGTGAATTTACACCTTTGCCATTAACATGTTTATAAATAACTGAAAAAAGCACAAATGTCAGGGCATGTCAAAACATCCCAAGGGCCCCAAAAACACCCTGGTCCCCAGAGGGTTAATCAGCCTGTGGAGAAGCTGGCTCCGCCCTGCATGCCATGGCGCTCCTGCAGGTCTACCAGGCCAAGGCGCTCAAGGAATTGCACGAGGGAATTCCGACCCAGGGGTTATGCAGGAAATGCGTACAGCGACGGACCACGCCCTCTGGGCAACGAAAGTCACTGCACGCCCTCTTGGTCAGGCAATGTCCACGTTAGTGGTCCAGGAGCGACACCTGTGGCTGAAGGCCGGCCTCTTCGGCGACGCTGTGGAAAACTTTGCCCAGCAGTTTTCCGCAGCACAGAAGCAGACGGAGTCGATTAAGCACATATTGCCCCGATGACCAGCTGCTGCCTCCACCCAGTCATCAGCGGGGCCTCTGTCTGCTCGTCACCAAGGGCGCCCCCCTGCGGCCGCCACCGCCCCTGCTCAGCCTAAGCAGCAGCCTCCACCCAGGCAGCAGGTGGCCGGTCGTAAGGGCAAGCGGCCCTGAGACGGGCGACCCAGCGATGGAGGAAGTTGCTCTTCGGGAGATAGTGTCCGCACCTCTCCCCCGGAGGAGGACCGGGTGGAGAATCTTTTGTTTCGTTTTGTTTCTGTTCTGTTCTGGTACCCACATTTTCAATAAAAGAGCAATTTCTTCCATCTCTGGGTCACAAGAGGGCGTGGATTGCAGTGAGTGATGCTCCCATGCCTTGCCACTCCTATCCCCCTCTTCCATCGCCAGCGGACAGCAGTGTGCGTCTCGGGGTCACCACCAAGCCTTCCCACGCACCCTCTGCCCCACCTTGGAACCAGGTAAGAGTGGCACATTAAGTACCACTTTTAGTGTGCAAGCAATTAAAAAAATACTGTTGGTTTAATAAGCTTGGGATAAATGGTATAATGTTTTATTTTATAATTATAATTACTATTTCGGAGTGTCTATTCACACTAAGTGCAAATAGCCTGCCTTGTTGGTTAACCCCTCCATTGTCTGATTGAGCCTTTGATAACTGGATCAGTGGTGTGGAGAGTAAGGTGGGCTATATTTGCCCGGAGAGGCATTTATTTTAAATACAAAAGAAGAAAATATTTGAAAAGTGGAAATAAATACTAAATATGTTGTTTTTTATTGCATACTGTGCTATATCTACAAGTACAAGGATCACAGAATCAGCATATCAATAACTTATTTCTGTCATTGCTATAAGTGGGATAAGGTGGTGACAGACGAGAAATGCAGTTTTATGCTATCATGCTGTTAACATTTATTTAGTAATTTCGGCATTCATAAAACCAGAAACATAATGGTAAGAATCACCCACAATTCTAACATGTTGTTTCTGGTTTATGATGCAAAACATTAAACCTTAATAAAACCAGTCCTCTGATACTAGCAAAAAGAGCTCAAAATTAACATTTGCCAAGTCTCAAAATTTTGGCTTTGGTCAACTAATTAAACATTGTTACTGGCCAGTTTTTACATGTTACATGTCAGAATGATATTTAGTACTGCTACATTATTGAATCAAGGAAATAAAAGACATGGAAATCAAGGAAATATAACCTTAGAGAAACATGAGGAAATCAGTGACTGTCCAACGTGATCTCATGAGAATACGTGTGTATTTTTACGTAAAGTGTAATTCTACCATACGTACATTTACTTACGTTTTATACACACAGAAACGTATAATACTGACGTATTTACAGCACTAAAACGTAAAATATTTACGTATTAACAGCACAAAAACGTAAATTATTTACGTATGAACATCTCTACCGACGTACATATTTGTACGTATTCTTATTTATGCATATTAAAATCGTGGCATTAATGTTTTGACTCTATTGCATTCAAATGTCTTATCAATTACGTTTTCAGTCGCATTTATTAAATGCAGTTTACTCAAGAAATAGGCTAATAACATTTCGCTCTGTTCGTGCCTTCTGCTGCAAACTCATTTCGGAGGATTAGCCTACATGCAGTTAAACAAGAATACACTTTAAAACCTTAAAAATACCTTATTTAATCGTTTAACCATTTAGTAATATTTAGTTTATTTACAGTGAGACACAAAATGCGTTTTCTCCAATAGAACAATAATACACCAAAACCCAACATAAATTCAAAAAAGACATCAATTTTATTAGCTTGATAATCCAAATCTTTAGAATCCATACGTTTGCAAGAAAGAGATCCAAATTCAGCCCTTTATCCAGTGAGTGATCTTCATCTCCATTTCACAGGCTATCACAGCAGCGCAGTCCATAACTGTCAAATCCCGCGCTCGTGATAAATTCAAATTAAAAAATTGCGCCCTCAAGAAGCGTTACGACATGTTTTACGGCAGTGATATCAAACGCTCATTGGCTCTCGCCACAGATTGCGACATGCCGTATTTCAGTCGGTAAACTACATTTGAAATGGAGAAGCGCACAGAGCGAAGCCGGATTAACATTTTCATGGATTAATAACTTAAATTCTGCTCTGTACCTCATTCAAAACTATTATATACTGAAAGAGAGGACTGTGACTGCAACACATCGTCATGTGAATGACTTTTGGTACCGGTTTTGACATTTTCGCAATAAATAAATTATTGTGATTACACGTATGTTGTTTTTCTTCATAATTGTAGCCTAAGTTATGTAGTTTTAAGAAATTGTTATGGCTAGGTTTAGGGGTAGGAGTAGGATTAGCTGCTAAAAAAATCTTTTAATGCTATATTGTTAATAAAATTGCCATTTCCCTACACATCTCTACGTTTTGTCCTTTTTATATTCTGTATAAAATGGGTAACGTTATGTTTAGGTTTGGGAGTAGGGTTAAGGGATCTTCCATTTATCTATAAAACGGTAAAAGGTAAATTATACAGATATCTTAATTATATGAAAGATTCGTAAATATTTTACGTTTTGTAGCTGTAAAAAACGTAATAATGTTACGTTTAATTGTTGCAGATACGTCCATATCATACGTTTCAGCATCTATCCAAACGTACAAAACGTACGTTTTCTATCTTTGAAAATTACGTATTAATACTACGTATTAACAATGAGACCAGGCTGGACTGTCAACAAGTTTAACTCTACTGACAAATACTGTCAGGTGTTTATCTGGAAAGGCAAGCTTTTCTTTATTGTGTGCCAAAACATGTTTGACTTTGCCTTAGAGGCAACCAAACAAAAATATGAGGAACAAAATCACAATGGAACTGTTTTCCGTGAATATTGTTCTCACCGACAGATTGCCAGTGTATGTATGCTTGTGCTGTTTGATACACATTTACTTTTAATCATTTAGCAGAAGCTTTTATCTAAAGCGACTTGCAAATGAGGAGAACAATAAAAGCAATCAAAGTGCTGTGACAAGTCTCATTTTGTCCAGCACAGTACACGTAACAAGGTTGTTGTTTTTTAAATACAAAAATAAATAGAAAGAATAGAACAATGAGTCGAAAAAGATGCATCTTTAGCTGTTTCTTGAAAATGGCTCAAGGCTGCTCGGGTTATTTAATACAAGGCAAGCAACTTATTTGTCAAAGAAACAATGTAAAATACAGTTTTATGGCTGATTTTAACATGAAGTTAATTCTGGTCTACAAGCCATGATACACCTGCTCTGCCTGCATCATGTTTCAAACCAGATCTAAAATCCTCTCCCCCTTTGCTGGACCGATCCAGCTTTTCATTACAGTTTTAATTGGACTTTGGTGCTTTCATTGACCTTTTGAGTAATTTTATATTTAATGTTCCGGTAACACTTTATAATAACGTTCAGTTGTAAGTCATTTATAAGCGGTTAGTTAATGATGAACTAATCATTTACAAAACATTCATAAATGATTAGCAAGTGATATACTAACATTTTATGTATGTTTTGTAAATTCCGTTACAAGTCATTTACAAGTGATTAGTTAATGATCAACTAGTCATTTACGAAACATGACTATGCATTCATAAATGATTAATAAGTGATATGTTCATTATTTTATGTATGTTTTGTAGATTCAGTTATAAGTAATTTATATTTGATTAGTTAATGATTAACTAATCATTTACAAAACATGAATATGCGTTTCATAAATGTTTAATTCAATTTTTTTTTTTTTTTTATGTTTTGCCCACATCAGGTGCACAGTGGTTAAAGACTCCATGTGTTTCAGAGAAGACAGCTGTCTATACCCTCACCAGTCAGCACTTACACTGCAGTACACACTACAGTGTTCAACACCTGTTATAGATGTGTAAATGCATGAATAAATAATTTACAACACTTTCTGCATCCCCTAATCTAAATTGTAAACTATTCTTCACTTGTAAATGTGTTACACATCATTCGTAGATACGATTTGTTGATCTTATGCCTTGATTGATTCTTGAAGTGGTAATCTACGAATGATGTGTAATTTTTGCGATTTTTGTCATGTTGACAGTGACAATGACAGTGTTTGAGTTTCTTCCTCATATTATGAAAGCATGATATGACTTGTATCCTTTGACAAACAATGTTAGTCTGTTACTATTTGTTTTACCATCTGCCTTTTTTATTCATGTAAATTTGTATTTCTTTCACTTTCAGTTTTTTATCATTTTTCAGACGTTTAACTTTTTTGTCATTGACACCATTATTATGGTTTAACTCATTGTATGTTTGCTTTGAAAAAGCTTCATGAGGAGAGATGGTGAACATATTATTTTTAGCACTATATATTAGACAAATTTGGTAACTAGAAACAGACATTTAAAATGTAATACGGGCACATCTGAGTAACTCGAATAAGTTAACACCATAAACATTGCTGGACTAAACATCCTATAGGCAGTTAAGGCCCCATAAATACATTTTAAAAAGCTCTCTATTACTATGTCCCATCAGTCAACATACTTTAAGATCTACATTATGACTCACCACACTCAATTCAGACTGATAACTCAGACACAATTCAGACTGATAACTCATGAATTCAGTTCAAAACAAAAACTAAACAAACTAAAACCCACAGTGAGAAACTGGTTCCATCATCCACTGTAAAAGTCCCTGTATTTCCCCTATGGCTCTATGCCATGAAGCCGGTTCACGTTCTGGTAGACTGAGGAAGAACCTGTTACACAACATGAGAACCAGCAATCAGTTCACGCATGAAGGCAAGAGAATCTTTAATAGATATGCACTTAATTACATTTTTAGGAGATTATGCAAACATTTACTAAATATTTCACATTTTGATATGAGTTCACCTTCTTTGTCCATTAGTCTTGGCTGCAGATGGAAAACTTTTTGGCAAAAGCTGTTAATATATGTGGTAGAGCATTGCTAGAATATAACTATTGAATTGCAATAGCTTACATCTACCTTATTTTACACTTAGGCCTTGATTTACCAAACGTTGCAAATGTCATGTAGTTTACTGAAGATTGTATCTTTTAGATGCACAAAATAGCATGTCCTGTCATTAATCTGCAGGATTTTTATTGATGTAAAATACAGGGCAATGCCAATGCCAATATGATAATTTTATCAGCAGAGAGCTTTGGGTTGGGATCAGTGATGGTGTAATGCATTAAGTAAATAATTACTGCAATTTAATTACTATTCCCTTGAAAAGTAAAGTAAGGGATTACTCTTAATTTTTCTGTCATTTAATTAGTTACTTCTAATGTAAGTGCATTAAATACTGTATAGACTGCAGAACAATTTTTTTTTTTTAAGTGGATTTAACATCAATATTTAACGTTTAATGTTGAAATGTATGTTTTTAATGTAACCTTCTCTGTTTAAATACTTTGTACAATTCAAGAATGAATCATGCAGTTTTATATTATTTATTTGAAAGGATTAAAAGAGCAACTTCAAGTCAATCCTTGTATTGTTCAACTGGTCGAGGGTGATATGGGATTTAGAAAGTAATTAGTAATGCAATACTTTCTAGAGAGAGTAAATAGTTCAGTAATCAAATTACACTGTTGAAGATGCAATTAGTAGCTAGTAATTAATTACTTTTTTATAATTATAATGGGATTTTGGTGGACAGAAATACAAAATAATGTAAAAAAAAAAAAATGGATGTAAAGTAAATTTTAGTACGAGGATTTAAGGGAAAAACTAACCATAGACTTTTTAAAATAATTTTTATCCAGCTGCAGGGAGATATTTAAAGCTTCTCTTTAGCTGACAACATTTTTCTAAACGATTCTCGTTACAAATTTAGGAAGATGACAATTAGTTATAGAAATACTGTATGTGTGATTGATTAAATTTGTTTTTTGTAAATATGTTTTTTATTTTTATTATTTTTATTGAAAGCACTAGTAATTATCCTTCAATATTGAAAGACACCCAGAGCAGGAACTGAACACGCGCCCCTCCCTTGTGAACGGTGTTCTTTTGAAGCAGCTTTTGAGGAAACACTCGCACAGAAACACTCACTTTCCCTTCAGACACCAGGCTGTGCTGTATGTTTTGAGGTACGTTACAATTTCATATCAAATATGAATAAGAAAGTATTTATTAAATAATGTTTTTTCATATACAAACTTTTTTTTTTTCCTGCAAGGGATTCATGTTGGATATAAATATAAACATACCAAACATAAACTTTTTGAAACTTGTTGAAGCTCAACTGGTAGAATGGAATGCCAATGTCTGGAGTTTGATTGGCAAGAAATATACAAGCTTATCAAATGTCAAACTTAAAACCACAGTTAGTCACTTCAGATAAAAGCATCTTCCCAATTGATAAATATAAATGTGCTGTCTTTATTTGAAATCGCTGCTTTCTTCTCTGCTGTGCAACTCAAAAGCTGCAAGACTGTAAAAGATTCTGAGAGATGAAGGGTTTTTATACACAGATCAAACTGAAGCATCCAGTGCTCAGCATACAGATTACTGTTCTCATCGTCAGAGAGTGAAGATACAGATTACTGTTCACGTCGTCAGAGAGTGAAGATACAGATTACTGTTCACATCCTCAGAGAGTGAAGATACAGATTACTGTTCACATCGTCAGAGGTCAGAGAGTGAAGATACAGATTACTGTTCACATCGTCAGAGGTCAGAGAGTGAAGATACAGATTACTGTTCACATCGTCAGAGACTGAAGATACAGATTACTGTTCACATCGTCAGAGACTGAAGATACAGATTACTGTTCTCATCGTCAGAGAGTGAAGATACAGATTACTGTTCACATCGCCAGAGAGTGAAGATACAGATTACTGTTCACATCGTCAGAGGTCAGAGAGTGAAGATACAGATTACTGTTCACATCGTCAGAGACTGAAGATACAGATTACTGTTCACGTCGTCAGAGAGTGAAGATACAGATTACTGTTCACGTCGTCAGAGAGTGAAGATACAGATTACTGTTCACGTCGTCAGAGAGAGAAGATACAGATTACTGTTCACACCGTCAGAGAGTGAAGATACAGATTACTGTTCACGTCGTCAGAGAGTGAAGATACAGATTACTGTTCACATCGTCAGAGAGTGAAGATACAGATTACTGTTCACATCGTCAGAGGTCAGAGAGTGAAGATACAGATTACTGTTCACATCGTCAGAGACTGAAGATACAGATTACTGTTCACGTCGTCAGAGAGTGAAGATACAGATTACTGTTCACGTCGTCAGAGAGTGAAGATACAGATTCAGATTACTGTTCACGTCGTCAGAGTGAAGATACAGATTACTGTTCACATCGTCAGAGAGTGAAGATACAGATTACTGTTCACATCGTCAGAGGTCAGAGAGTGAAGATACAGATTACTGTTCACATCGTCAGAGAGTGAAGATACAGATTACTGTTCACGTCGTCAGAGAGTGAAGCTACAGATTCAGATTACTGTTCACGTCGTCAGAGTGAAGATACAGATTACTGTTCACATCGTCAGAGAGTGAAGATACAGATTACTGTTCACGTCGTCAGAGAGTGAAGATACAGATTACTGTTCACATCGTCAGAGAGTGAAGATACAGATTACTGTTCACGTCGTCAGAGTGAAGATACAGATTACTGTTCACATCATCAGAGAGTGAAGATACAGATTACTGTTCACATCGTCAGAGGTCAGAGAGTGAAGATACAGATTACTGTTCACATCGTCAGAGACTGAAGATACAGATTACTGTTCACGTCGTCAGAGAGTGAAGATACAGATTACTGTTCACATCGTCAGAGAGTGAAGATACAGATTACTGTTCACGTCGTCAGAGTGAAGATACAGATTACTGTTCACACCGTCAGAGAGTGAAGATACAGATTACTGTTCACATCGTCAGAGAATGAAGATACAGATTACTGTTCACGTCATCAGAGAATGAAGATACAGATTACTGTTCACGTCATCAGAGTGAAGATACAGATTACTGTTCACATCGTCAGAGGTCAGAGAGTGAAGATACAGATTACTGTTCACATCGTCAGAGACTGAAGATACAGATTAGATACAGATTACTGTTCACATCATCAGAGACTGAAGATACAGATTACTGTTCACGTCGTCAGAGAGTGAAGATACAGATTACTGTTCACGTCGTCAGAGAGTGAAGATACAGATTACTGTTCACGTCGTCAGAGAGTGAAGATACAGATTACTGTTCACACCGTCAGAGAGTGAAGATACAGATTACTGTTCACATCGTCAGAGAATGAAGATACAGATTACTGTTCACGTCGTCAGAGTGAAGATACAGATTACTGTTCACATCGTCAGAGGTCAGAGAGTGAAGATACAGATTACTGTTCACATCGTCAGAGAGTGAAGATACAGATTACTGTTCACATCGTCAGAGGTCAGAGAGTGAAGATACAGATTACTGTTCACATCGTCAGAGAGTGAAGATACAGATTACTGTTCACGTCGTCAGAGAGTGAAGCTACAGATTACTGTTCACATCGTCAGAGAGTGAAGATACAGATTACTGTTCACATCGACAGAGAGTGAAGATACAGATTACTGTTCACGTCGTCAGAGTGAAGATACAGATTACTGTTCACGTCGTAAGAGTGAAGATACAGATTACTGTTCACGTCGTCAGAGAGTGAAGATACAGATTACTGTTCACGTCGTCAGAGAGTGAAGATACAGATTACTGTTCACGTCGTCAGAGAGTGAAGATACAGATTACTGTTCACATCGTCAGAGAGTGAAGATACAGATTATTGTTCACATCGTTAGAGAGTGAAGATACAGATTACTGTTCACATCGTCAGAGAATGAAGATACAGATTACTGTTCACATCGTCAGAGAGTGAAGATACAGATTACTGTTCACATCGTCAGAGAATGAAGATACAGATTACTGTTCATGTCGTCAGAGTGAAGATACAGATTACTGTTCACATCGTTAGAGAGTGAAGATACAGATTACTGTTCACATCGTCAGAGAATGAAGATACAGATTACTGTTCACATCGTCAGAGGTCAGAGAGTGAAGATACAGATTACTGTTCACGTCGCCAGAGAGTGAAGATACAGATTACTGTTCACATCGTCAAAGAGTGAAGATACAGTTCACATCGTCAGAGAGTGAAGATACAGATTACTGTTCACGTCGTCAGAGTGAAGATACAGATTACTGTTCACATCGTCAGAGAGTGAAGATACAGATTACTGTTCACATCGTCAAAGAGTGAAGATACAGATTACTGTTCACATCATCAGTGAGTGAAGATATCAAACCCCTGCCATGCATGCCTATGCATTGACTTGGTTAAAACTGATTAGCAGTGTTAAAGGAAATAACTGTTATAGCTTTAGGATAAAAATTATGGTAAGCTGTGGTCATAAACACTGCTATATGTGTGTCTGAGCAGAGTCCTCAAATAAGCAAATGTGTTTTGGTCTTAGTATCAGTTCTCTATCATTTAAGGAAGTGACCGATGCAGCTGAACTGAGGGATCATGAATGACATTTAATACAAACTTCTGCTAAAGCAGATAATTTGTGGAATGCAAATATAAAATACAGGCCTACACTCTTTTAGCAATACAAAGGTCAAGGGCTCCATTTACACACATACTGATAAATGTACACTGAAAGCAGTGTCGGTTCAAATCATCCGAAGAGGCGTTTGGATGCAGAGAAGGTCAAACACATATACAGTCTAAAGACATCTAAGATTTGTTATCTGCTGCTGGAGCCACTTAAATGAAGATTAAAAAGAGAATACACTACACCAATGAGTTTAATACACAGCATGTATTAAAAAAAATATATGACATCAGATTTTTTTTTTTTTTTTTTATCATAATACAATTGATGTGATGTTTGGTTAAATTATATTTTCATCTTGACCAAAAATAAATAAATAAATAAATAAAAACGGTGTGTGTGTGAGAATTAACACCAAAATTCTAACTAAATGTACACTCAGTAATTGTAATAATAAATTGATGTACTGTCAGGATTCCATCACCATCTCCTTCCACTCATTCCCTCACTCTGCCCACTCAGTCATTCACATGCTCATTGTCACCTGATTACTAATCACCGTCACCTGGACCTCATCATCAGTTCACCCATATATACCTGCTACAAACATTCAGTCATTGTCTGATCTCGTCTATACATGACACAGACTCTCTGCCATACTTACTTGTATACCTACCTTCGATCCCGATCTTCTCAGCCAGTCACCATTCCGTCTTCTAAGGAACTCCTTCATCATCATCTGCAAGAGACAGAGAGAGAGAGACTTGGTTACACTTCAGTTAAGCTATCATCTGAAATTCAACTTACTGTTTACTCACCTGTTTCGCTGTACCGATCCATTCTGCAAATTAAAGCATTTAACTTACCATTCTGTCTGCTTCGTCTATGCCAAACCTGACAGAAGATCAGACCACCATGCAGAATCCTTCGGAATCCACAGCGAATTCACCGGTCAATCCGATCGCCATTCATCAACACACCTCTTCAGCTTCACTTCCTCAAGCGCCCGTTGCTTCATCACTGCCTCAGCGTGTCCCATGGCCCGACCAGCGACATTCTCCGGTGAGGCGGAGTGGGTTTCTACTTCAGGTATCTTCGTATTTCTCCATGCTCATCCTGGGACACCCCTGGTTAGTTCAACATCAGCCGACGCTCCACTGGAAATCTGGTGAAGTATTACGTTGGGGTGAGTCCTGCCATTTGTCCTGTCTATCATCCATCAAGAAAATCCCTTCTTCATCATCGACGCCTCAGAAGAGGTCCAAAGTTCCTGTTTGTTCCACCTCGGTTGAGAGCCCTGAAGTAGAGCATCAAGTAGAGATTCCATTGGAGTACCAGGTGTACCAGGATGTGTTCAGCAAGAAACTGGCTACTAAACTACCACCTCATCGGCCATGGGACTGCGCAATCGACTTGCTACCTGGAGCCACTCTACCTAAAGGTCGTATCTATCCACTGTCCATCCCGGAGCAGAAGGCCATGGAGGAGTATGTGGAGGAGGCTTTACAACAACAGTTCATCCGCACATCGACCTCCCCTGCCGCTTCAAGTTTCTTCTTTGTGGGTAAGAAGGACGGAGGCTTGAGGCCCTGCATCGATTATCGTTATCTCAACTCTCAAACCGTCAACAGTTATCCCCATCCTCTGGTCCCAGCTGCCTTGGAGCAGGTGCGTGGGGCTCGCATATTTTCGAAACTGGACCTTTGGAGTGCATACAACTTGATCCGTATACGGCATGGAGATGAGTGGAAGACAGCGTTCGTCACCCCATCTGGCCATTATGAATATCAGGTTATGCCCTTCGGGCTGTCCAACCGCTCCAGCGGTCTTCCAAGGGTACATGAATGAAGTGTTCCGTGAGTACCTCAACCACTTTGTGATTGTCTACATTGACGATATCCTCATCTATTCATCTTCAATTGCTGAACACCATCGTCATGTCATTCAAGTACTAGAGAAACTGAGAGAACACAAGCTTTACCTGAAATTGGAGAAGTGTGAGTTCCATATCACCTCAGTTCAGTTCCTGGGTTACATCATAGATCAGCATGGTATCCAGATGGACCAGAGGAAGGTGGAAACAATCCAAGACTGGCCATTACCCACATCTGTCAAAGAACTTCAAAGATTCCTCGGTTTTGCAAACTTCTACAGAAGATTCATCAAGAACTACAGTCTCATCAGTGCTCCTCTCACATCTTCATTAAAGAATCGACCCAAGTCTCTGTCCTTGAATCCCACAGCTATCCAAGCCTTCTATCGCCTCAAAGAAGTCTTCACGACAGCACCAATCCTCATCCATCCAAATCCAGAACTTCCTTTCATCGTTGAGGTCGATGCATCTTCCACTGGGGTTGGAGCGGTGCTGTCACAGCGGCAGGGTGAGCCTCCCAGACTCCATCCATGTGCCTTTTCTCAAAAAGCTGTCCCCGGCGGAGCAAAACTACGACATCGGCAACCGGGAACTGCTAGCCATAAAACTGGCTTTAGAAGAATGGAGACATTGGCTGGAGGGAGCAAATCACCAGTTCGAAGTAATTACAGATCATCGCAACTTGGAATATCTTTGTGAGGCAAGAAGATTGAATCCTCGCCAGGCCCGCTGGGCACTCTTCTTCACTCGATTCAACTTCGCTGTTACTTACCGTCCAGGAAGTAAGAATTGCAAGGCAGACGCTCTTTCCAGACTCCATCATTCATCTTCAGAGGACCTCAGTACTGAAACCATCCTCCCTCCAGCCTTAATCCTCAGTCCCATTCTCTGGGACATCGACCAGCAAATCTCTCAGGAAAATTCTCGCCATCCTGCTCCGCCGGGAGGTCCAGAAGGGCGTACTTTCATACCTCAACATCTTCGTACTCTCCTTCTGGACTCTGCTCACACAGTTCCGGGCTCTGGACATCCTGGTAGCAAGCGTACCCTCTCGCTCCTCAGTCAGCGGTACTGGTGGCCATCCATCTCCGAAGATGTCTCCAGGTTCGTCCGTGGCTGCTCAGTCTGCGCCATCACCAACAATCCCAGGAAACTACCTGAGGGTAAACTTGTGCCACTACCCAGACGCCCTTGGTCACACATCGGAGTGGACTTCATGACTGACCTTCCTAGATCCGGTGGATTTACCTGTGTGCTCGTCGTTGTGGATAGATTTTCCAAAGGCTGCAAGCTGATACCTTTACCTGGTTTACCCACGGCTTTAGAAACAGCTGAAGCATTGTTTCATCATGTATTCCGAAATTTCAGCATTCCAGAAGACATCGTTTCGGACAGGGGACCCCAATTCATCTCCCGGGTGTGGCACGCCTTCTTCAAGCTCCTCGGGGTCACTGTCAGCCTCTCTTCAGGATATCATCCGCAGACTAACGGCCAGACTGAGCGGAAGATTCAGGAGATAGGACATTATCTGCGAACTTATTGCCACCAGTACCGATACCTCCCCTGGGCGGAATACGCCCAGAATTCCCTCACTCAGCGTACCACCGGGCTCACCCCCTTTCAGTGCTTCCTTGGATATCAGCCACCTCTCTTCCCTTGGTCGGGTGAGCCCTCGGAGGTTCCAGCTGTCGACTTTTGGTTCCATCAGAGCGAGGGGGTATGGGACTCTGCTCATGTGCATCTACAACAGGCAGTGCGGAGGCACAAGGATCAAGCGGATCATCTACGAGCCGATCCACCCCAATACCAACCTGGTCAGAAGGTGTGGTTATCGACGAGGGACATTCGCCTCCGCCTGCCTTGCCGTAAGCTGAGTCCTCGATTCATTGGACCTTTCACCATCCAGAGGCAGTTGAACGAAGTAACCTACAGACTCAACCTTCCACCTCAGTACAAGATCTCTCCTTCCTTCCATGTCTCTCTCCTCAAACCCTTCACTGACCCAGTCTCTTCTGTTCCCTCAGATTCCACCTCGGATGACGTGCCTCCTCCTCCCGTTCCTGTGGAAGAAGAGGCCATCTACAGAGTTCGATCCATCATGGACTCCCGGCAGCGAGGTCCCCGTCTGGAGTATCTGGTGGACTGGGAGGACTACGGTCCAGAGGAGCGTTCCTGGGTGCTCCGTGATGATATCCTAGATCCAGCCTTACTCTCCCAGTTCCATTCTGACCATCCTCGCCGCTGGCAACATCTCTCTTCTTCCCAGCCGTCAAGAGCCGCCTCGGGAGGGGGGGGGGGGGGGGTACTGTCAGGATTCCATCACCATCTCCTTCCACTCATTCCCTCACTCCGCCCACTCAGTCATTCACACGCTCATTGTCACCTGATTACTAATCACCGTCACCTGGACGTCATCATCAGTTCACCCATATATACCTGCTACAAACATTCAGTCATTGTCTGATCTCGTCTATACATGACACAGACTCTCTGCCATACTTACTTGTATACCTACCTTCGATCCCGATCTTCTCAGCCAGTCACCATTCCGTCTTCTAAGGAACTCCTTCATCATCATCTGCAAGAGAAAGAGAGACTTGGTTACACTTCAGTTAAGCTATCATCTGAAATTTAACTTACTGTTTACTCACCTGTTTCGCTGTACCGATCCATTCTGCAAATTAAAGCATTTAACTTACCATTCTGTCTGCTTCGTCTATGCCAAACCTGACATGTACCAAATGTGATACTTTTTTAGCTTTGCAGTGTAAATGCCTGTCAAAAGTTAAAAGACAGGTTAATCTCATGAGTTATATATTTTGTCTTACACAGCAGGAGTTGAAGGATGCAGCTGGTAATTTATTTCCTGATGATAGTAACATACACACATGCAGATTATCCTGCATTAAAAGCTCTTCTGTCAGAGAAGGGTCTCAGAGATGGTAAGTTTTCACTGCATTGATCTGAAATTATATCTAACAACATTCTTTATTGTGAGTTAGACATGATAGCTACTGTCCATCAGGGAAATGCTCAGTGGTTGTTTTCTTTAATATATTATACATTTATCCACTGATTCCTTTCATATGTAACCTTTTCCCTCTAAAATCTAAATTTTTAGTAAGAGGAAAACTTATTTCATGTCACCAAAACAGGATGACATCCGTGAATGTTAATCATAAATGTTTCTAGGCTGGCAGTAGTAGGACATAAACACCAGCCACTGGCACATGCAGTGATAGTGTTGAAAACTGGGCTTAAAGGCACAATATGTAATATTTTTGGATTAATATACCCCAAAACAACTAGAACAATCTTATATATTTAGTTGACTTGTGTGCTTGCATTATCCCAAATGTTTCCAACAATGTTTAAATCCAGAGAAATCACAATTACAGAATTACAGAATCACTTACAGAATACACAAATGACCCAGGAGGGGGCTGCATATGGAGAATCACTGAGGTGTCCAGCCGCAGGTGGAATATTTCAACACCAGGGGTGGCAAGGTGGCTTGCCGAGGGAAAGACACATGCTTAGAGAGGCCTACAGTGGAAATACACATGTGGGGGTCGCCCAGAGGGGGAACTATGCACATGGAGGCACCTAGCCAAGCGCAAAAGCTGCCGGTGACATAACTCTGGCACTGACGTGAACAGTGCTGAACGAACTCAGGGCTTATCAGGCTCACCTGAGGAGAATATCGCACGTATCCCGTCCGTGGAGAGGAATGTCGAGCAAGTGAAGACACCTGAGCAGAATCTAGTACCGGCTGGTTGAAGCGAGTACATGAGAAGAAACTGGCTCCACTCTAAGATTGTAGAATCTCGCGAATGTGTTATTTGTCACCCAGCCTGCAGCTCTACAGATGTCTGTTAGCGAGGCGCCATGCGTTAGAGCCCAAGAGGAGGCCACACTCCGGGTGGAGTGAGCCGTCACACCAAGGGGGCACGGTCGACCTTGCTGCTGGTATGTCAAAGCAATGGCGTCCACTATTCAATGAGACAACCTTTGCTTGGAGAGAGCCTTTCCCTTCAGCTTCCCACCATAACAGACAAAGAGCTGGTCCGAGGTCCTGAAACACTGCGTTCTGTCTATGTAAGCAAGGAGGGCACGTACTGGACAGAGCAGTGCCAAGGCTGGGTCTGCCTCCTCCGAGGGCAGCGCTTGCAGGTTCACCACCTGATCTCGAAAGGGAGTGGTGGGAACCTTGGGCACATATCCAGGCCGGGGTCTCAGGATCACATGAGAATTAGCCGGCCCGAATTCCAGGCACGCTTCATCAACGGAGAATGCCTGCAGGTCCCCTACCCTATTAATGGAGGCCAGTGCAACCAGGAGCGCTGTTTTCATTGACAGGAACTTAAGCTCCACTGATTGCAGAGACTCAAAGGGAGCACTCTGCAGGGAAGTTAGTACCACTGAGAGGTCCCAAGAGGGAACGAGAGGAGGGCGAGGAGGATTTAGTCTCCTCGCTCCTCTTACGAACCTGATGATCAGGTCGTGTTTTCCAACGGACTTACCATCAACTGCGTCGTGATGTGTGGCGATAGCGGCAACATACACTTTCAGGGTGGAGGGAGACAGCCTTCACTCCAACCCATCTTGCAGGAACGAAAGCACAACACTGATCGGGCATCTCCAGGGGTCATCTCGGTGAGAAGAACACCAGTTGACAAAGAGGTTCCACTTCAACACATAGGCATGTCTCATGGACGATGCTCTAGCGGAAGTGATGGTAGCCACCACCGCTGGTGGTAGGGTACTCAAACCTGCCTCGTCCCCTCCAGGAGCCACATGTGAGATTCCAGAGATCAGGACGAGGGTGCCATAGGGTGCCCCATCCCTGAGAATGAAGGTCCTTCCTCAGGGGAATTGACCAGGGAGGTGCTGTCGCGAGGAGTACAAGTTCGGAGAACCAGGTCCGGATGGGCCAATGTGGCGCAACCAAAATGACCTGCTCCTCGTCCTCCCTGATCTTGCACAGGGTCTGTGCAAAAAGGCTCACTGGGGGAAACGCATACTTGCGTAGGCTCTGCGGCCAGCTGTGCACCAGTGCATCAGGAAATAGAACAGGTCGCAGTGGGACGAGTCATGGGAGGCAAACAGGTCTACCTGCGCGTCCCCGGACTGATCCCAAATCAGCTGAACCGACCGGGGATGGAGTCTCCATTCTCCAGGGAGAGGCCGAAGCCGTGAGAGCTCGTCGGCTGCACAGTTCAGGTCTCCCAGAATATAAATGGCTTGAAGCGACCTCAGATGCTTCTGACTCCATAGGAGGAGGTGGCGGGCGAGTTGCGACATACGGCGGGAGCGTAGACCACCTTGTCGGTTGATGTACGCTACTGTCGCGGTATTGTCTGATCGGACTAGTACGTGCTGACCCTTGAGCAACGCATGGAAGCGGTGCAGGGCAAGATGTACAGCCAGCAACTAGAGGCAATTGACATGCCAAAGGCGCTGGGGTCCTGTCCAGGAGCCCGCGGCAGCATGTCCATTGCACATGGCGCCCCAGCCCGTGGTGGAGGCATCTGTCGATACAACAACATGCCTGGAAACTCATTCTAAGGGCACTCCGGCCCGTAGAAAGCTGAGGTTCGTCCACGGGGTGAAGGTCTGATGGCAGGCCGGAGTCACTGGTACTTGGAGCGTGCCGTGTTGCCATGCCAACCTCTGGACTCGATCACGAAGCCAGTGCTGAAGTGGTCCGTTATATGAAGCAATCCGAGCGGCGTTGCTGGGGCTGTGGATGCCATATGCCCCAGGAGCCTCTGAAATAGTTTCAGTGGAACCGCACTCTTGCCCTCCAATTGACGGAGGCAAGTCAGCAGTGACTGCACGCGCTCGCTCGTAAGCTGCACGCACATGGCGACCGAGTCGATTTCCAAACCAAGAAAAGAGATCCTCTGCACAGGGCAAAGTTTGCTCTTCTCCCAGTTGACCCGAAGGCCCAGACAAGCTTGGTGCACTAGGTCCCTGTGTTCGCAGACCTGGTCTCGAGAGTGAGCTAGGATCAGCCAGACGTTGTGATAGTTCAGGATGCGAACCCCGTGTTCCCGTAGAGGAACAAGGGCTGCCTCGACGACCTTTGTGAAGACACGAGGAGACAGGGCTAGCCCAAATGGGAGAACCGCGTACTGGTATGCCCACCCCTCGAAAGCAAACCGTAGGAACGGTCTGTGTCGAGGTAGAATGGAGACATGGAAGTAGGCGTCCTTCAGGTCGATCACTGCAAACCAATCCTGTGGCCGCACACATTCAAAAATGCGTCTGGCCGTGAGCATCTTGAACGGCAGCCTGTGAAGGGAGTGGTTCAAGACACGCAGGTCCAGGATTGGCTGTAACCCACCGGATTTCTTGGGGACAATGAAGTAGGGGCTGTAGAACCCGGACTTCATTTTGGCTGTAGGGACAGTCTCGATCGCACCCAGGGTAGGACCAGCGTTCCACGGAGGTCTGCTCTGCTAGGGTTCTGGCGACAGAGGAGGACGAGAGTGGCGAGGCCCGTGGGCGGCGCACACTGTCATCCGAGAACTCTGTGACAGAGGGGGATGAGAGTGGCAAGGCCCGTGGGCGGTGCACACTGTCATCCGAGAACTCTGTGACAGAGGGGGACGATAGTGACGGGACCCATGGGCGGCGCTCACAATCATCCAAGGGATGGGGGTGAGAACACTGAGAACATGACTCATCCACAAACGCTGCCTTAGCGTGATCAACGCCCAAACACGCAAGGCAGCGATTGTGCCCATCAGAGTCAGAAACAGTCCGACCGCAACCAGAAGTGCACGGGCGAGGCATCTTTAAAAAGACGTGCCGCGTGCAAGCTCTTTTTGTGAGAGGAAAACTCTGCGGATGTTGAAGTGGTCAGGGAGAACACACTCACTGGCAGATCACTGCACAGATCAGCAGGCAATGTGAACAAGCTGAAATCGCCGTCACACCAACACCGGAGAGTTGCTCGTCTCGAAGAGATGTAGAGAAAGAGGAAGAAAACTCAGGATTTGGCTTGTGGAGTGAAGAGATGCTCTTGGCTCCGAAGCGAAAACATACTGAGCTATGCCAGCGTACTTCCTTATATACCCATGGGGTGGGGCATGCAAAACCCGCAGACCCAAGGCATTTCCATTGCCACTGGCTCGTTTTCTAAATCTCGAAGGTGATAGGCTTTCTATGCGAAATCCCATTTCGTTGTCACTGACATAACTCGTAGTGACCACGAAAGGGAACAGCATTTTCTCCACCATACAATGTTTTAAAATTAATTATAACAGATAGGCATAATAAAAACCAGGGCTGTTGATTTAACGTGTTCATTTAATTTATTAGTTATGGGAAAAATTAATGTGTTAAACTTATTAATGCATTTAACACACCCTCCTGCCCCAGATCAGACTTACGTAGTTCATCTTACATTTCATACAGTTTATTGGTGATGAACATGGTAACAACACACTGTGTGATCGAGCCTATAGAAAACAGTTAGTTGCTCTTAACATTTAAGATATCAGGGCAAAAATGCCCCATGTGAGTTTTTGTCTCATATTTATATTGTAGGCTATATGACATCGCACAATTTTGTCAATGAAAATTTTACCTATAATGCCAGAGCAGAACTGTTGTGAACTAATGATTCAATGGCACATTCATAAAGAGAGCCATTTACTTAATTCCTGAATAAATCAGCTGTTTGAACAAATCGAATGAATGAATGACCCAATGACCTACTCATTTAGATATTTACCGCCATCTACTGGCAGTTTTAGCTTTTTATTTAAAGTATAATTTAATTAACTTGCGATTAATTAAGCACCACATTGTGTAATTAATTAGATAAAAAAATTGTAATTGCTTGACAGCCCTAAGAAAAACACCAACATAAAATGTCCTAGTCCTCTCTTGTGCCTTTACTGTCGTCATTCCTCCTTATATCCTTCTGGAGCTCCTCCGTGGGACTCGAGACCGGTGTGTCTCTCAGTAACTCACTCCACCGGCCTTGCTCCGCTCCTAGGCTCTCAGTGAAACTTACATACTGTGCCTTTAAGAATACTTGATATAGCTTTTGATGCGACCATCCAGAGTTTGAATCAACCTTTTTCCAATCACATTGTTCTCCCTTTTCCCATCAAATATCATATCATCATATTCAGAGAGGCATTTATTTTAAATAAAAGTGAAGATAATTTTTGGTAAGTGGAAATAAAGTCCCCTAATGGTCATTTAATAGCATCTATCATTCCCTTGCTTAATGGGTATTTATTGAAAGAGACATGACAGAATGTAATATAAATCCACAAATATTTAATGTTTTAATTATTTTGTTTGAATACTTAAAGGGTAACTTCAGCAATTTTCTTGAAACAAATATGGTAACACATTAGTTTAGGGTCCAATTCTCACTATTAACTAGTTGTTTATTAGCATGTACTGTATATTATTAGGATATTGGCTGTTTATTAGTTAGCCAAGATTTATTAAAAACTCACACTGCCAGCGTGAATTAACCCTTTAAAATACAATCTTGTAATCATGAGGATGCTAAAGAGGTGATATGTGCTTCTGTATCTGTTTCTGTACATGTGTTCAGTGTCTCAGATGTTGTCTGTCCAAATACAAAGCAAACTGAAGAGTACTGAAATCCCAGAGGTCCAGGGTGGGGTGGACATCAAGATCGGCACTGTACATTATGTCTTATCAAAGTCAGTTTGTTGACAAACAATCAAAGCAAATTAACTAATTAAAATGTCTTTAATTTTCACAGATACTAAATGCATATATTCAAACACAAATACATGAAATTCAGTCAGTAGTTCTTATATTCATCACATGTAATAAACAGTTATTTTAACTTAGAAAATATGACTGCGTCTACATGAATATATTCCATAAATGGTGAACCGTTGTGTTTTTGTCTTTCCAGCATGCGGGTTGTGGAGTGCAGCATGCCAGACCCGTCACTGGTGTTTGTAGAGGGAACTGGTGTATCTGTGGAAGTCAGTCAACTCACACTAGCCATCAATGGCAACTGGGCAACACAGTTTGGCATAATGTAAGTGTACCAGTGAATCATGGGCAAGGGGACAGCAATCAAATCAGTTTCACCTGACGTGACCTTGAAAATAAATAACATTTTCTATAAACCTTACTACACATTCACATGAACTTAGTCGATAAGAAGGACCATGCACACAGACATAAGTCAAATAAACCCCAACAAGGGGGATCAAGAACCCAACATAAAGTGGTAATAACCGTTGGTTTATTTATATCCCACTTATTACACAGAATTGACTTATAAATAAATAATTGGGCAAGAACTACTGATTTGAGTAGAAAAAAAAAATATTATTTCACTTTTAATAAACTAATAGCTTCCACAAAGAAAAACAGTTCCCGCACTCTAGCAAACAGCTTTTATCCAAGACGAGCAAACCAGTTAAAACAAGTCGAACATGTAATGAAAAGATAATGTACAGTCATCCTGTTTATTAACCCTTTTCCACACAGCAACCATTTTGGCAAATGAGCATATATGACATTCCCAAAATAAAAATTGCTGCTCATTAGTCATTCTGAATAGACACAAAACCAACATATGTGACCCATGCTGGCAAAATGAGTCTGAATGAGCAAAAAAAATAAATAATTATTGTTATGTTATTTTCACAAAAACCTTCAAAATGATGTATGATTTGTTGGAATCAGACAAATAATTACTGAGCTACACCTGTTTGAAGTCGATAGAGTCAGCAAAGTCCATTTTGAGAAACATTGGGTTTTCTGAAGGTTTCAAAACAAAATCACCCAGCAACCATACCTTAAAATCCCTGGTAATAACACCAAATTTGGCACAAACCCAGTCAAAACCAATATCTATGGGTGCTGGAATGTCTCACGGTGTTGGTAAATTCTTAAAAAAATGTATTATTTTGGGTTAAAATGAGTTGTTGTAATGTGCATTACTGAGATTGTAATGCGTGTAATATTACCAATATTTGATCAGAAATGCGTTATATTACTGCGTTACAGCAAAAAGTAATACTTTTGTAATGCACTGACCCCAAGCTTCTCAGGGTCCTTCAGGGCATGGTTGCGATGACACATACCAAGATTCATAACAATACGTTGCTATATTCGTAAATAATTGCATTTTATTGCAAAACAATTATCAACAGGCAAAACGGCCAAATTTGATCAACACTGGGTCTTCCAGCAAGACAACAACCCAAAGTACATCCAAGTTGGTCCAGATTTTGTTGAGGGACAAGTGGCCCCTGAAAGCCCAGATCTAAATCTCATTAAGAATCTATGAGCTGGAGAAATTTGCCAAAGAGGAATGGGAAAGATCCCTCAAGATAGCTGGCAAGTTAAACATATCAAAGTAAAATGTTTTAAATAAGACATTGTTAATGTAAGAGTTGATTGTGTCACAGTGTCTGGTTTGTGTATCCCTGGGTAACCACTAGAGGTCCTCTTTCCCCCACGGTGTCATTCACTCATGAACTGCATTTCCCATAATCCTTTGTCTGTACTCATCACTCATCATTGCACGCAGCTGTTCCCTCTCACCTTGTTAGTATCTGTGTATTTATACCCTGTCTGTTCAGTCATTGTCACGGAGTCCTTGTTGTATGTCACCTGGCACTTCTGAGTTCTGCTCCCGGTTGTTTTCTTGTTTGTTTCTCGTGTTGGACTGCTTTGTATGGACTATGACCTTTTGCCTGCCTGGATTATGATTATGGATTACCCTTAAACAAACTGCTGTTGGATCTTACCCCGTTTGTTTATAAGATATGTCATATGATTGTCTTTTGTTCTATGATTGCAGCCATGATGGCGGCTCATTTGATCTGGCTGTGTACAATATCCACATCTACACCCTCCTGCAGTTAGCGGATGATGCTGGCCGTCTCTCCATCACCACTGTTCAGTGTAGTGCTAATGTAGGAGGTGTGAATATTCAGTTCCATGGAGGAGCTAGGTAAGTAGTAACAAAACATAAAAGACAGATGATACCTGAAGATACACGCAACAATTGTGAATATCTCTTATGACTACCACTAATAGAGCATTTCTATTCTTTCTATTCTGCAGCATTTTTTTCAAGCCATTTATAAGTGGTTTCAGTGGAAAAATATCAGAAATGATACGTGAGCAGGTTTGTCATTTTATCAAAACAAATTAGCCAACACTATTATCTGCTGCTGATGATATTACTCATTATGTCTTGTATTGTCATTGTCATTATTATTATTTTTATTTATTTTTTTTAGATTTGCCCGGCAATTCAACAAGCAATAAATGGATTAGAGACAACTCTACAGGAAATACCTGGTACTGGCACAAAAATGTCTGAAAATTATATATTATATATAGATCACATAGATTTATAGTTAAAAGAAGACATATTATGCATAAAGAAAACTATTTTTAGGACCAATAATTTTTTTTTTGCATTGTGGCATTATTTTCCATAATCATTATGATAAATGTGATTTAATTGTAATTCAAAAATCACTCTACTTCACCCTACTGTGGGTTATTTCAGCCGTATTATTGAGCTATTGCTACTTAATGACATTAATGTTGTTGGTGTGATTGTAAATACAAAATCCTTAGAAAACTACTTAGAAAACTACAGCACACATTACATTCCTCTTCATTAGATGACTACAGTAATCACGCTCAAATGAATTCTTTCTAGTTAACATACCCGTGGGTCCGTATATATCTCTGAGCATCCCTCTGACATCCTCCCCGGCTGTGACAGCACAAAGCTTTGAGTTAGATATTAAGGTAAGGATTTTTAATTCAGCATTTATAATAATAATTAAAGCCAGGCATACACTGTGCGATTTCAGCATTTATTTTATTAAATACCAACTCTCACTGTACGAGTAAATCGCATGTGATGTAAAGCCAAAGCTCACGATCTATACGGTCCGAACGTGGAGCTGAGACTTAAAATATCTATTTCGTGTCGCAATGGTTTAAATTCTGTTTTCAGGCAGGCGCAGTGAAGGGAAAAGGCACTGAGTTTAGGGCAATTGGTTCGTAGCTCTGCTTCAACTGTGCGATACCCTCACAAGAGGAGACCAAAAGTTCTAACATCAGTAATTAACCCGAGCATCTGATTGCCGGTCGGGAGAGGTTAATCGCCTGTCGTTTCCCGCTGTACACTGCACGACAAAGCTGAAATTCGGCCAGACTAAAAAAAAAAAAAAGAGTCATACAACTCAGGAATCGGCTCAGATTCAGACGAAAATTGCACAGTGTTTGCGCAGCTTAACATTTGTTACAACAGGGGTGTCCAATCCTGCTCATGGAGGGCCACTTTCCAGCTGATCAAGGTCTGCAGAATCACTAGAGACTTCCAGGCATGAGTGTTGAGCTAAACTCTCCAGGAGCAGGATTGGCTTCTCTGAGCTGTCCAACCATCCCTGAGCCCCAACTATTATTAGGTTTCTCTTTCTGAATATATTTAGAATTTGAATAGATTTCTTGATTTGTAAACAGTATTATAGATTTTATTTATTCGCTTTGGAATTTTTACCGTAACCTGCCAGTGACGTTTGGTTGTTGTTCCTGTGACAGGGAGAGTTTTACAGCCGCAATTCTCCGTCTGAACCGCCTTTCTCTGCAAGCGCGTTTGACGTGCCGTATGCAGAAAACTACATGCTTTCAGTGGCTGCCTCTGAGTTCTTCGTGAATTCAGCAGCGTATGCATTCCTCAGCTCTGAGGCTCTTCAAATCAACATCACAGATGACATGGTGAGGAAGTACAAAAAAATAAATACTTTTACCATCTCCAATGAATGAAACTATACAGCATTTGTGTTGGAAGAGTTCTGTATCTTACACTCATTATAGACTTACAAGGAATCATGCCCTCTTATAGATTTAAAATATAGATTTAGCTATTAAGTCACTCATTCTTCTCATTTAATGTAGATACCAAAGAGTTCTCCAATCCATCTGAACACCAGTCAGTTTGGTGCCTTCGTTCCACAGGTCAGTGTATGTACAGGTTGTGACTTTGTAAGGGAAAAATAAATAAATTATAAAATATCTTATGTTTAATGTCAACCAGTAAATAACTAGAGAATATGACTTGTATATACTGATGTAACACCAGTCACGAATCTCATGTGTATTTACATGTCTAAAATGTGTCTATAGTTTTCAAGTAAAATCAAGTTGTTATCAAGATGAATAATGTGCTCTGTTTACAAATTATTTGTTCAGCTACGCACATTGTATCCCAACATGGAGATGCAGGTGCTGTTATACGCCAGCGAGACGCCACTATTCTCCTTCAGTTCAGGGGTGATAGACATTCATGTGCCGGCTGCAGCAAAGTTCTCCGCTGTTAAACCTGATGGTACGCTGGTGCCTCTCTTCAGACTGGATGTGGTGAGTTTCGTGTTTGGATACACAAATTATGCACAAAAACATTGTATAAAAAAGGGAAGAGGAACCCTCACACTTTAACAGGAAAAGGCTAATATCAAAACTGCACAAAACATGTTGGCAAGACCAGGGTGGGGTGAAAGGTGGTGACAATTATAGGGGCCCCCGCTGTCCAGGGGCCCCACAAAATCCAGGAGTTATACTATATAGGCCCCTGTTGTATGAATAATTCTAATATTTATATTAGTTGTATGCCTGAGATTTAAATGAAAACCACAAAAACATGCAATTTGGTTAAATATTTTTTCCAAATATCTGCTTCTCTTGCCTCCCTAAAAATGGTTTAGTCTGATCTAAAGTATTTATTAATTATTCAGTCAGTGACAAACATCAGATGGACCCAGTAAAATTGTAAGTCCCACCCCAGCTTGTGAACAGAACCAATCAGAGTTGAAGCAGCAGTGCCTGAAGTTAACGATGAACTTGGTGGAAGAGCAGGAGATTGACTGAATGAATGAAAAATGTTGGGGAAAAGAAAACATAAACCAGGGTACTAGTAACGCCATAAAAACAAGGAGAGGGAGGCCAGGAGAGTTGTTGTATCCCAGTTGATCAAGACGTTCTTAAAGACAGGTTGTATTGTTATTTTGCTGGGAATAAGAAAATTGCCGTCTACAGCCTGCCGAGTACTGTCACTCTTCATTATCGGTGCGCACCACAATCCACCGAATGATTACGTGGTCAAAATGTTGTCTACAGAGCCAGGTTCTTCAACCCAGCAAATGCATGAAAGTAGGCCAACATCAGTTAGTGAAGGTCAAAGTGAAGAAGCTGAAAGTAGCGCCAGTCAGGACACAGTCACAGACAGCCCAATCTCAGCAAGCGCAGGGAGAAATGAAGGCGAGAGTGGGGGAGATTTTTTGACAGCTGATCCAGGATTATGGCCATAGAGGTTAACAGATCGTGAGCGTGAGGTGATCGTTAGAAAGCTAGCCACTGCCAGTCAGACAGACCTGAAAGCTATTATGCCCAAGGATTCAGAAGCCAAGACATTTCCAGAGTATCTCCAGTTTATTAAGTCAGCAAATGGGCGAGAAAAACAGAAGAGAGACTGGGTGACGTACAGTCTAAGCGTGGATTCATTATATTGTGTGCCATGCATGCTCTTTTCACAAGATAACCTCAAAAATCTGAAATATTCTATGATAGAAGCAAAAGGAATAGATAGCAGCTTGCAAAAACAAATACAACTGGAAGTTGAAAAAAACAAAAGCAATTCTTGAAAGATGTCACACTTTTTTTGACATCAAGAAACTTAGCATTCAGAGGAACCAGAGACAATTTAGGTGATGTCCGCAATGGTAACTTCCTTGGCACATTAGAGCTGTTGGCTCGTTATGATCCTCTGCTCAGTGATCATTTGCAAAAAGTGTCAGAGAGGAGGACAGGTGCAAGAATGACACATTACCTTAGCCCAGAATCACAAAATGAATTCATTGAGATCTGTGGAAAAAAAGGTCTCGAAAGAAATATTGACGGAAAGGGAGCATGCAATTTATTATTCTATGATCTGTGATGCAACTCCTGACATTTCTCATATGGAGCAGAATGTGATTCTGGTAAGATATGTAGCAAAGAAAGAGAAAGAGAATGACCAGTGGGAGATAATTGAGCGTTTTTTACACTTCAAGGCTTTCAATGGTAAGACTGGCCGGGAAATATCAGAAATGATATTGAAGACTTTGGAGGAGCATTGCATTGATATTTCAGATTGCAGGGGACAAAGATTCGACAATGGGGCAAATATGTCCGGCAAAGTGAAAGGGGTTCAGGCTGAAATGAAGAAAATAAACCCTCTTGCCACATATTCACCCTGTGCCACACACTCTCTGAATCTTGTTGGTGTAAAAGCAGCAGAGTCATGTCCTGAGGTGTCCACATTTTTTGGCTGTTTGAACCGCTTATACAATCTCTTTAGTGCAAGTCCAGAGCGGTGGGCAATCCTTAAAAGTCAGACTGGCTGCTCCCTTCAACGCTTGTCAGAGACCAGGAGTGCGCGCATAGCTGCAGTTAAACCTGTTGCAAACCACTTGCCATCAATTATAGAAGCTCTGGACACCATCTGTGCTCAGTGCAGTTTAACAAATGAAGCTAGGTCAGAGGCCAGTGGTCTAAAACAGTACTTCATGTCCTTCAAAGCTACAGTTCTTCTCTCTGTATGGAAGAAAATCCTGCAGTCCATTGAAGACAGAAACACAATTCTACAATCAGGGAAAATGTCAATGGAAGTTGGAAGTACAACATACAGGCACTGAAAGAAGAGATGGGAGTTTTGCGAAACTCATGGGATCATCTTTTAGCAAAAGCCTCCCTCATTGCAGAAGCTATGGATGTGCCCAGGGGGTTTCCAGTCCGCCACAAGAGAAGGAGAAAGAAGTTTGGAGATGAGAGTCAGAGTTCAGAGGATGCAAACCAACAGGAGACAGAACAAATTTGGTTTCGGAACAATGTGTTCCTTGTCGCATTGGATAGTAAAATCTCTGCCTTGGATACCCGCTTCCAAACCACTGCAAATATATATGAAGAGTTTTCTGCAATCTTAAAGTTAAAAGACTTAGAAGAAGATCAGATTCCCCCAGCTTGCCACTCATTAGTGAGCAAATATACAGAGGACCTTACAGCAGGCTTTGAGAATGAAGTGAGGCATCTTAAGTCTGTGTATAATGCCAGTCAGTCAGTCTCCTCTCGACCTGCTGAATTCAGTCTACATGATGAAAAAGAGCATTTCTGGACAAGTGTGTGTTGCAGTGCGCATCTTCTGCACTCTACCTGTCTCTGTT
This sequence comes from Abramis brama, assembly GCF_963993115.1. Taxonomy (NCBI): domain Eukaryota; kingdom Metazoa; phylum Chordata; class Actinopteri; order Cypriniformes; family Leuciscidae; genus Abramis; species Abramis brama. The sequence continues at coordinate 5,436,687 of NC_139970.1, read as the reverse complement.
TCTGGTGCATCTCAGGTCTACCCAAACTCAAGAGAGGTTTAAAGTCGACATGAAATCAAAATTGACCCTATTTACTTTGTTAGCGCATATTACTAGTCTTGTGGTGAACAATTAATCTGTGCAAGTTAATACACAGATTATTATTATTTTTTGCCATGGGAATCTTTAATCAAAATCTGAAAAGTTACTTCCGGTCTGGAATGGTGTTCCTTCTCTGATAACGTCAGTTTGACAGCTTGGGTTGAAAACACTTAACCACTCCTCAAACCTTTAGTCTGCTGTGAGCAGAGATGGAGAGGAGGAGCGCTAGAGTAAAACCCTGCCCTCTGTTCAATATTCCGTTTACTTGGAAATGCGTCTAACACTGGAGAAAAGTCGTTTGCAACATCCGGTTCACAGGGACTTTAATAGCCTTGCCCGACTTTCAATTGAAAGCCAGCTAAGCAGACAGCTGGACTTCAAAGAAATCATAAGTGACTTTGCCAATAAAAAGGTCTGACAATGGGATTTTGGTTCATCCTAGGTGAAGTGACGTGTAAGGTCATCAAAGGTTAAAGATCAAGCAAACCGATATACATATAATAATGATTCGTATAATTTTCATAGTTATTTCAATGTTCATTACTGAAGGAAAATTTGTTTTAGTGTTTGCTATTTATTTGCTTTTATATTTAATGTTATATTTGTGTATTTTGCTTTTGCTGATGTTCAGTAAAAACCTTTATTTACATGTATTTGTTGTTATTAATGTGTTATCAAACACATTATCTGCTTTGTTATTTTGTAAGAAAATTCTATTAAGTTACATGTGAGCCTCCATGCTCATATATTGTACAGTATATGATATTGGTGGAGGGTGGTGGGGGCCCACATCAATATTTTTTCAGGGGGCCCCGAATCCTCTAGCCACGGCCCTGGACAAGACCTTCTATAAGCTGTAAAGTCGAAACTGCAAACAGTGATATAGAACCATGTGTTCACCAAATTGATCAATTAATCAAAAAGGAAACAGCAATTCAGCTTAGAATTAACTTTAGTGTTCTTCTCTCACTCCACCTGCAGGACGGCAGTTTCAATGGAAGTGCTTGGATTAACAAAAACCTGATTGGAGCTTTCCAAATGAAAAAGTGAGTTTCACTGATATTTGTCCAGTTAAAACGCAGTCAAATGAGCTTCATTTTAAGTTGTGTTTTCATTTCAATCATGCATTGCAGTTTTTGGTAACGCTTTAGATTACAGCCCGAAAGGAAAGTACTGTGCAAGTAAAACAAATTTACAACGTACCTTTCTGTAATTATAACGTATCTATAAAGTACGTAAGTGTAGGTATAAGGGAACAATATGTAAAGTTTGGGGAATAAAGGGGTAACAACCTGGAAAATTAAATTATTTCTACTGTAATTATTTTAGAACTAAGGGGCACTTATTCTTCTATTATGATACAACACTCTTACATTTGGGAGCAATTTATTAAGAACATACTGCGTAGGTTTTTGTTATAATAGTGTACTAATACGCAAAGGCTTTTTAAAATTACAGGGTACATAGTGTTTTGATAGCAAAAGTGCACTGATTAAGTTTGGGCTTCTGTGTTTCAAGGCAAGTAAAACTAAACCTATTTAAACTTTTGCTTAAATACTGGGTAAATATACTCTTGTTTCATGTAGTTACAGGATAAGTGTGACATTGCGGGCTGTAAATTAAAGTTTGTTACCCTCTTGTTCCATGTATTTACAGGGTAAGTACATAAACACGTACAGTACTTTCCGGGCTGTAATCTAAAGTGTTACCCAGTTTTGTTTGTTTTTTGTTTTTTTATTAAGTTCCCTGAGGTCCACTTATAATGTTATTAGTATCAAACACACTTATATTTTAGAAATAATTGGCCATTTTCTACATATGAAATAAGTATTCTACATCATCTTTTGCCCTGAATGCTGCATCAAGTTTAACGCTGACTCTCGGATCATCTGAGATTGGTGATTTTAAGGTGAGACCAGACAGTGATGATTCATGTCAAATATTCACTTTAGTAGATCAGCATTATGATATGTTTTATCTTTGTCTAATCATTCAATGTACAGACTGACACACTCGAGCAAATGTCAGTGATGGCAGTGAAGATGTTTGTACTTCCAAAAATAAATGGTAAAAAATCTCTTAATGATATTGCATTTATTACAAACTTGCAACCAAAAAAGCAACTTCTGAAAACTATAGACTTTGCAAAACAGTTTTTTTTTAGAAAGTCTGGGAACTGATAATTAACACCTTTTTCCACTTTACATTTTAGCGGCCCTGAAGGCTGGTTTTCCCTTACCCACACTGAAAGGCTTTAGTTTGATCAATTCTCAATTGCTTATAAAAAATGTGAGTACTATTAAATGTTAAACTATTTAATGTTTGTATTGTGAAATGTATGGGGTTTGGATTTCGTTTGATATTGCAAAATTGTTGGAAAACACAGTGATACAGTCTGAATTTGTTTGTGACTTTTTCAGGGCTTTGTGGCCATTTTTACTGATGTCCAGGACTCCCTGACGGGCCTCTGAGCTCCACACATGACCTGCACAAAATAACTAATAACTGTACAACTGCAGAATTGTTTTCAGTGTAAGAATTATATAATCATTACTTGAAATTTCCATATATACAAGTTGATCAAATATGACCATGTTATTTTTCCATATAATATTATGTACAAACTTTTTTGCCACTCATCAATGCAAAATACTCTACAGGCTATTTTCTACAGTTTACAGTGAAAAAAGAAAGAAAAAAAAATACATAGTTCCTTCATTGGAGTTAATTTGCATAAATAATCTGGCTTGCATGGAAGGCTGGCATGATGTCTTTTAGCTATGAGCTAGAGTTTGTGTGAAAGCTTATTAAAAAATATATAATCATAAGCAATCCAACATTCATGTTATTTCACTACACCATTAAAGCCTTTTGGATATGACCAAGGCGCTATATATATATATATATATATATATACTCTGTGTGTGTGTGTAGTACTCCTGAAAATAAGTATATGAAGTTATAGAAAGAACAACGCTAATGTGTATTTCCCATGAGGTAAGCACATCACGGGTGCGCCCCCTAACAAAGCGTGAGATGACGTCAGCACGCAGATAGGCGTACGTTTAAGGTGAGTCAGCGAAAGTGGCCCTCCAAAAGCAGAATTGGACACCTCTGTTTTAACAAGAGCCTGGAAGAGAGTCGGCGTATTGGACAGGCCAAAGGGCAATCCTTGGTATTCAAAGTGCCTTGTTGGAGTGTAAAAGAGCCCCTATTATGCTCATTTAGAGGGTAATAATTTTGTTCAGGGGTCTACTAGAATACGTTTACATGATTTAACGTTCACAAAACAAAATGTTCTTGCAATATACATTGTTGCAGTACCTGTTTTCACTTTAAGTTTCGGTTTCTTAAAAAAACCCGCCTTCCAAAAAGCCCAGTCTGCTCTCATTGGTCAGCTGGCTCCAGTCTGCTCTCATTGGTCAGCCGGCTCCAGTCTGTTGTCATTGGTACAATGAAATGTAACATCGGAAATGTAACAATGAAATGTAACATCGGAAATGTAACATCCCTTACCATAACCTTAGAGTCCAGAGGCACTCAAATACTGCTCATGTTAATTAAGGTATATAAGTTTGAGTCTGATAATGACAGAACAACAAACTGATCGACCCAAACCACCTTCCCAAGCATGACTTGTGCAGGAGATTTGAGTGACCATACTCTGCTTCTGGCCCTTTCTCCACCTGTCTTTCGACGATCATCTCAATAGAAGTGCCAGCATGTCCTGAGGGTGAGACCGTAGCATCAAGAAGGAAAGTCCTTGGTTTAGGGAGTTCCACAAGCTGTAGTCTCATGAAACACAGAAATGTAAGGATGCTGCAAGTAATTCTAATCATTTTGACCATCCACATCCATTCAATCTCACACTCTCTCTCAGAAACTCTGCTCTCTAAAGACTGCCAACAAATTCAAACATGCAAAATGATCCATATAAAAGATTTTGAATAAAATATGTGTATATAGATTGCACTGACAATGGCTTCAAAAAGGGAACTCATTCATCAGTAGATCAATGTTACACATGGTTATTCATGTCTCAACGGTTTGTAATGCATCAATAACCTTCTGATGGTGGTGTTGCGAATCACACAGTCCTGCCAGTTCCTCTCTACTAGAAGTGTCCTCAAATGTCATCTCTCTGAAAAAGAACAAGCCACACAACTCTTCATAGAGTTCCTTCACATCCTTGCAACTGACTCAACTTCTGATGATAACACCTGTCAAACATTCATTATCCCCAGTGGAATATCTGTCTGATACCGTAACTACACCGTTCACATCAGAAATGAGATTAGACACTAGATGAGATCAGTGAATCAGACCACATATTATCATGGTGATTATGAACTTCAAATGAACCTTTCAACATACATATACAATTCAAATATGGAACAGAAGCTCAAGGACGTTGAGACTCTGTGGGAACACTATACCCACAACGCCATAATAACCAATGCCTGTCTGTGTGAAATCATTGCGCACACTAAGATACAAGCACCCTAGACCCTGGAGTGGAGCCTAGATCCAAGTTATAAAACCTCTCAAATGTGTGAGGTGAGGACCAGCCTGCCACATCACAAATGTCATGAAGGGAGACACCCGACAATAAAGCTTTTGAAGCAGCCATACTCCTGGTAGAATGGGCCCGGACAGCCATAGGTGAAGGCTGACCAGCCGCTTCATAAGTAAGTGTGATAGCCTCAACCACCCCCTTGCTCATTCTCTGCTTAGATGCAGTGTACTCTTTTCTAGGTGACCCGAAACAGAGAATGAGTTGATCTGACTTTCGCCACAGGACAGCTCTGTGGACATAAGCATCCAAAGCCCTAACAGGGCATAGCAGATTAAGTTTTTCCTGATCTGATAAGAAAGGTGGAGGACAGAAGGCCTGCAGCATAATGGGACCTGCAACATTAGTTGGGACCTTAGGGACATAACCTGGCCTATAGTGAAGGAAGGCATTCACCATACCAGGTGCGAATTCTAGGCATGAAGGAGCAACCGATAAGGCTAGTAAGTCTCCAATTCTTTTGATAGAAGAAATAGCAAGGAGAAAGTTTTTAACGTTAGGAACTTTTTTGAAGCCTCTTCAATAGGCTCGAAGGGAGCCAAAGCCAGGCCTTCAAGCACAAAGGCCAAATCCCAAGCCAATGCTCTAGTGCGCAGTGAAGGCCTCAGCCTCTGAGTGCCATGAAGAAAACGAGAAATTAAATACATAGGCTATTAATTCTGATTTCTTACAATTAAAGCTATCTTTTGTTGTTTTGACGACAACATTAATGACAGACACATATGGCTGCTGTCACTTTTAGAGCTAGTGCACAGATCCATTGCTGTTTTCATTATACTGTCTGTCACACTGTCACATGCGTTTTAGTCTTATTTAAGACATAACCGACTGTGTTAACGAGTATACTAACCAAGACCAGAATTTTGACACAATTTTGCGTGTTTTTTTCCTGTTAGGGTTAGGGTAAGCGATATAATCCGCGAAAAATAACTTTTGTTACTCGCAAGCTGTTTTTGAGGCGACTTTACTGTATGTATGCACGCAGAGAAAACCATCTCTCTGAGAGCATGCGAGTACTGGATAGGTAAAATCGCTTGAATGTTTAAACTGATAAGATTTGAAAAAAAGTGAAAATTATAAACTTTAGTTACAATGTAATGCTCAAAATTGCCCTTTTGAGAGACAGAGAGAGAGAAGGACGCAGCCCTGCTGAACACTCATGCAGTTTGTGAAATTGCGTCTCGGAGAAAGTTTTAAATTGATTGATTTGATTTTATGATCTGTGTGGATTCATTTAGGCTACTCATACAATCTACATGCTAAAGTGAATCAATGTTTGTGGTGAAATTTCCTGCATTATAAGTGGGAGACCTGCAGGAATTATTAAAGGGGTGGTATAATGCCCCTTTTTACAATAGTGAGTAAACTATCCCTTTTTATAGAGTGTGTATGTGAAGTTTTAGCTCAAAAAACCCCACAGATAATTTTGTACAGCATGTTAAAGTTGTTCCTTTTTGAGGGTCATTAAAAACGTGTCATTTCGTGTGTGTCCCTTTAAAAGCAAATTAACTGTTTCGCCATTTATGTTTAAACTGGAGTTGGACAATGATGGAGAGAGTCAAGAAGAAGTGACAACATGTAGAAGCAACAGGACGTTTCTGAATGGTTAGTTGATGAATTTATGTTGCTGATGTGGAGTTAACTATCTTCAAGTCATTGATTAGCATATTCTGTCATGATAATCTATACAATTGCTTGTGTGAGAACTGTTGTAAGATGCATACAGAGTGACATGCTATTGCATTTGTGTTAGACCTCAGTCTAGAGTCCAGATTCTATGAGCTGGGCACCCTCAGGGGCCAGGCCCACAGTTTCCACAACTCCGGGCGAGGGTGATAAATCGTGCCCCCTGCTTGGGACAATAGGTCCCTCCTGATCGGAATCCCCATTGGAGAGCCATCTAGAAAGGACACCAGGTCTGAGAACCAAACTCGGGCCGGCCAGTACAGGGCTACTAATAGTAGACGGGACCGGCGAACCCTCTCCAGAACTCCCGCAGGGGAGCTGGATGCGTGATGGAGAACCACATGGGACTGTGAGTTGTCTCTGAAGATGTAAACAGGTCTACTTGTGCTTGACTGAATTTCTCCCATAGGAGCTTCACCGCCTCGGGGTGAAGTCTCTATTCCCCGGGCCTCAGCCTCAACTTTATATATACTGCCCTGAGAGACATTAATTTCCTTTGGTCCAACAGGAGGATCTGGTGAGCCAGTTTGCATTAGTGACTTGACCTCAGACCCCCCTGATGGTTGATGTATAAGACCACCGATGTGTTGTCCATGCGGACAAGCACACGATGGCCCCTCAGGTCTGGGAGGAAGTGTTTGAGAGCTCGAAACACCGCCATGATTTCTAGCCGATTTATGTGCCAAGAAAGTAGATGGTCCTGCCACAGACCTTGCGCTGAGCAACCTCTCATGATCGCCCCGAACCTGTGAGAGAAGCATCTATCGTTAGCGTTACGCCTTGGGCAAGGAACCAATGTTTCTTCCACATGACTAAGGTAGTAGGCATTGCCACGTGACCTTGATCATGCGAAATGGATTTCCCCTCAGAGAAAACCCCTTGGGGGGGCGCTAGAGAGCAGCACACGGAGTAGGACGCGTTTTCACTTAGCTCCGTCACACTTGACGAAATAAATAATCTAAAACTTCGTTATTCCTACTAAATTTGATAGTTGTGCGTAATTAACACGCCAATGATGAATAAATCTAAAAAGGCTATCAAAAAGGCTCCGTCCCCGGCTGCCGATACCGTGGAAGGCAACCCAGCAAAGCTTTGCTCCAATTTATCACAGGAGAATACGTCTTTGAAGTCTAAGGTAGCGGACTTAGAGGCCAGATCCCGCAGGCAAAATATCAAGATCGTAGGTCTTCCTGAAAACGTCGAGAAGGGCAACCCCACACAGTTTGTATCTGGCCTGTTACCTTCGCTGTTGGGCGAAGCTAACTTTCCGCGTGGCGTAAAGGTTGACCGAGCTCACCGCATTGGCCCTGTCGTGAACAACAGGCCGCGAGTTATGATTGCCAGGATTCATCATGATACTGTTAAGACTGAAATACTGCAGCTTGCCCGTAATCAAAGTCCGCTTTCTTTCGACGGGGGTCGAATCAGTATCTTCCCGGATTTTCCAGCAGAGGTGTCCTCCCAATGGAAGCAGTTTGCAGTTTAATGGTGCACGGGAGAAACTAAGAGCTAAAGGAATAAAATATGGTCTGTTGTATCCTGCCCGTCTCATCTTCACTCATGAGAAGACGAAGAAAATATTCTCGTCCCCGCAGGAGGCCGAATCATACATTGACAATCTCTCACGGTGATGGATCGCGAAGCAGATTAACGTTATGGTGGTACATCATGGTAAGACACTGTTCCTAGCTATGTTACCGATGGCCTGCGCAATCCATGGACTTGTTAATTTTGTCATTAAGGACTAAAAAATGACCAGGACAGTAATGTCTGAAGATTGTTCATGTGTTTATGCTTTTGTGTTTGTTTATAGGTAACGTTATACAGAATGTGCATTCGTTTATTTATACACAAAGTTTTTTTCCTTACTATTACGAGTGGAGACGGAGCTGTGTGTTGTTGTTAGGTTAGGTTAAAAGCAGTTAAGTCGTCGATCGATTTTTGTTTTCTTTTTCGCTTTATCCTTTTATCCCCCTCCTCTTTGTGTCCCGTTCGGCTGTCCCACGTTTAAATGGGGTATTTTGATTCTCGCGGGGGTTCGAGATGCGAGTTTATTGGGTTAAACTTATGCCAGCTTATTTTTGTGTTTATTCGTTTTTTTGTTTGTTTTGCACATCTAACAATGCCTATGCCTGTACTTAATTGTCACTTATTTTACCCTGTGGTTTACCCAAAACTACACTTAAATGAGCTCCCTTAAGAAGCAGTTGAATATTCTGAGCTGGAATGTGCGTGGTTTAAATGATACTGTTAAAAGATCTAAAGTCTTCACGCATTTAAATTCTTTGCATGCAGACATATTGTTCCTACAAGAGACTCATATTAAGCATTCCTGTGCTCACAGACTTAGATGTAGGTGGATAGGCCAAATGTACCACTCTACTTTCTCTTCGAAGGCCCGTGGTGTGTCTATATTAATACGCAAGAATATTCCCTTTCAACATTTGTCCACTTAACAGGATATCAATGGTCGTTAGCTTATTGTGACTGGCACAATTTTAGAGAAACATGTTACATTTGTGAACTTATACGCTCCTAATTTCGATGACCCACATTTTTTCCGATCTGTTTTTAATATCATTCCTGATGTCAATTCCACTCATCTTATTATTGGAGGGGACTTCAATTGCATCTTGGATCCTTTCATGGATAGGCACTCCCCCAGCCCTCCCAAACCTTCTAATTCAGATACTGTTCTTAATAATCTCATTCATTCACTTAATATACTTGATATTTGGAGGCTTCAGCACCCTACTGACAAAGACTATTCTTTTTTTTCTAATGTTCATAATTCATACACAATGATTGAATATTTTTTAACAGATTTCAAGTTAACCTCCAAGATCTTATCCTCTAAATATCATAATATTCTAATATCTGATCACTCCCCGGTTTCTATTGCAGTAGACTTTGGGATTGAAAACTCCCCCTACTCTTGGCGTTTTAATCCCACCCTATTAAATGAGGACCGTTTTAAGGAAACTTTTGCCACCCATATTGCTGAATTTCTTGCTTTGAATGATAACGGGGATGTGTCTGATTCAGCATTATGGGAAGCTCTTAAAGCTGTCATTAGAGGCCAAATTATAGCTTTTCAAGCAGAATTGAAAAAGCAGAGGGGCAAAAGACTTTCAGAAATTGAGACAGAGCTGCCAGTGCTAGAGCATCAGTTCAAACTCACATCGTCCAATTTAACTTTGGCGAGTATTATGAAGCTAAAATATGAATATAATACACTCTTATCTGCCCAAATTAGTACCCTTTTATCAAAGATAAAGCAGAGACAATTTGAACTAGGTGACAAACCCAACCGCTTGTTAGCTCGTCAACTTAGGGGCATACAAGCTAGTAGAGCCATAAAAACCATCAAGCTTAAATCCGGGGCCTTGACCAACAAACCAACAGAAATAAATAATGTATTCCGGGAATTCTATCAGGAATTCTATTCCTCTCAAAGTACTGTAGGATCAGTTGATATTACAAAATTCCTCCGCTCCCTAGGACTTACTAAAATCAGTGAAGATGCGAGGGAAAACTTAAATTCAGACATCACATTGGAAGAAGTCTTTACAGCCATTAGAAGTTTTCCCAATGGGAAAGCGGCTGGTCCAGATGGTTTCTGCATAGAATTTTATAAAGCTTTTTCTAATCAAATTGGCCCCTTGATGTTAAGGATGTTTAAAAATTCTATTGAAAACGTCTCGGTTACGTATGGTAACCCTCGTTCCCTGAGTAGGGAACGGAGACGTCTCGTCGGAGGAGTTTCCAACGAATTGGGATCACGCTAGGGAGACCAACTGTCTTCGAGTGAAATAAAACGAGCCAATAAACATTGGCATGCAGGATTTGCATTCCGCGGCCCGCCTACCAGCGCGGGTATAAAGCGGAAGCAAGCGCATACTCAAACGCTTTTCGCTGAGGAGCCGAACGGTGTCCAGTCCTCCGCGAAGGTACAGCAGCATGGCGACGGGACGAGACGTCTCCGTTCCTACTCAGGGAACGAGGGTTACCATACGTAACCGAGACGTTCCCTTTCGTTCGGGAACTCCTACGTCTCGTCGGAGGAGTTTCCAACGAATTGGGATCCCTAATAAAACGCCATGGAGCTGGCCCCTTCCAGCGCCCTACCTAAGCTTCAGCAGCAGTTTCTCTTAATTTACTCCTATGTGCGGAAGCTTAGCCGGGAAGAGTCACACTGCTGTTCCGCAAGACCCGCTCAGTGGACATTGGATAACACTGGGAAAGCGTGCACAAGATGTAGAAGGGAACGCTGCGGAGCCCATAACCTGCCCGAAGGGAGGCACTAGGAATACACATGTGCACTAGCCCGTAGGGTAGTGAACACATGGCAGTCTCTGAGGTAGTCCCAGCCCGAAGGGTGGGAGCGTACTCAACAGAGACGACAGACAGAGTCTGTCAAGGGGAAGACACTGGCTAACCCGAAGGGTAACCTGGCGTGGAAACACCTATGGGGTCACCGTAGGAACCACTGCATAGGACCCCAGCCTGAACTCAGCTCACATAGAGAAGGCCTGGCGACTGGCGATCCGCCTCGCCTGTCACCGGAGGGGGAAACGGAGGAACTCACGAGGTTAGCCGATTGTTGGGTAACCAACGGAGCAGAATAACGCACGTATCTGGCCCATGGGGAGAGAATGGCGTAGCAAGCCGACACTAACCTAATTCCTCGCGCTACTGGCCGAAGCGAGTACACGGGAGGAAACAGGTTCTACACGAAGGCTATAAAACCTAGCGAACGTGTTGGGTGTCGCCCAGCCCGCAGCTCTACAAATATCTGTCAGCGAGGCGCCTTGAGCCAAAGCCCAGGAGGAGGCAACACTCCTAGTAGAGTGTGCCCTCAACCTAGGTGGACAAGGCACGTCCTGGGAATCATAAGCCCGGACGATTGCATCCACTAGCCAGTGGGCTAACCTCTGCTTGGAGACAGCCTTCCCCTTTTGCTGGCCTCCGTAACAGACAAAGAGCTGGTCTGAGGTCCTAAAGCTTTGAGTCCTGTCAATGTAACAGCGCAGAGCGCGAACAGGACAGAGCAAAGCCAGGGCTGGGTCTGCCTCCTCCGGGGGCAGCGCTTGCAGGTTCACTACCTGATCTCTAAACGGAGTGGTAGGAACCTTGGGCACATATCCGGGCCGGGGTCTCAGAACAACGTGAGAGAAGTCCGGCGCGAACTCTAGGCACGATTCGTCAACCGAAAATGCCTGCAGGTCCCCTACCCTCTTGATGGATGCCAAAGCGAGCAGGAGAGCTGTCTTTATTGACAGAATATTTAAATCGACTGCATGCAAGGGCTCAAAAGGTGGATTCTGGAGTGCTCTGAGCACTAGAGTCAGATCCCAAGAGGGTACGGGGTGCTGATTACGAGGAGGATTCAATCTCCTAGCACCCCTGAGGAACCTGAGGATCAGGTCATGCTTCCCCAAGGACTTACCTTCTACTGCATCGTGATGTGCGGCTATTGCGGCAACATACACTTTGAGGGTGGAGGGAGACAGCCTTCGCTCCAACCCATCTTGCAGGAAGGAAAGCACGACACTGATCGGGCAAGTTCGGGGGTCTTCCCGGCGGGAAGAGCACCAATCGACGAATAGGTTCCACTTCAACGCGTAGAGGCGCCTCGTAGAGGGGGCTCTAGCGGAAGTGATGGTGTCTACCACAGCCTGTGGTAGGCCACCTAGAACCTCCGCGTCCCGTCCAGGGACCAGACATGAAGTTTCCAGAGGTCTGGACGCGGGTGCCATAGAGTGCCCCGTCTCTGAGAGAGAAGGTCTTTCCTCAGAGGAATGGGCCAAGGAGGGGCTGTCGCGAGGAGCATGAGTTCTGCAAACCAAGTCCGGGTGGGCCAATACGGCGCAACTAGCAGGACCTGTTCCTCGTCCTCCCTGACTTTGCACAGGGTCTGTGCGAGAAGGCTCACTGGGGGAAACGCATATTTGCGAAGACCCTGGGGCCAGCTGTGCGCCAGTGCATCCGTGCCGAGTGTTCCTCCGGTCAGGGAATAAAACAACTGGCAATGGGTCGTGTCCGGAGAGGCAAACAGATCTACCTGAGCGGCTCCGAAGATTCCCCATATCAGCTGGACCACCTGGGGATGGAGTCGCCATTCTCCCGGAAGTGGCGGCTGTCGTGAAAGCTCGTCGGCCGCACGATTGAGCACACCAGGGATATGAATGGCTCGAAGCGACCTCAGATGCTTCTGACTCCAAAGGAGGAGATGGCGGGCGAGTCGCGACATACGACGGGAGCGTAGACCACCTTGATGATTGATGTACGCAACGGTCGCAGTGCTGTCCGTACGGACCAGTACGTGCTTGTGCCTGAGAAACCCCTTGAGGCGACACAAAGCTAGGCGTACTGCTTGCAACTCTAGGCAGTCGATGTGCCAATGCAGTTGGGGCCCCGTCCACAGACCCGAAACTGCATGCCCGTTGTACGTGGCCCCCCAGCCGTTGGCAGAGGCATCTGTGAAGACCACAGCATGCCTGGACACCTGGACTAGAGGCACTCCGGCCCGTAGAAACGCAGGGTCCGTCCAAGGACTGAAGGTTTGGCGACAGTGTGGGGTGATGTTCACCCGGAACGTGCCGCTCTGCCACGCCCATCTCGGGACTCGATCGTGAAGCCAGCGCTGAAGCGGTCTCATATGCAGCAAGCCGAGCGGCGTTACCGCGGCTGCGGCTGCCATATGCCCCAGGAGCCTCTGAAAATGTTTCAGTGGGACCGCTGACCTGCCTTGAAAGGACTTGAGGCAGTTGAGCACTGACTGGACGCGCTCCTCCGTGAGGCGCGCAGTCTGGCCGACCGAGTCCAACTCCATACCGAGATAAGAGATCCTCTGCACGGGGCAGAGTTTGCTCTTGTCCCAGTTGACCTGAAGTCCCAACCGACTGAGATGGTGAAGCACCATATCCCTGTGTTCGCACAACAGGTCTCGCGAGTGAGCTATTATAAGCCAGTCGTCGAGATACTTGAGAATGCGAATGCCACGTTCTCTCATGGGAACAATGGCCGCCTCCGCGACTTTCGTGAAGACACGGGGCGACAGGGCCAGCCCGAAGGGTAGGACCTTGTACTGATATGCCCGACCCTCGAATGCAAACCGAAGAAACGGTCTGTGACGAGGAAGAATCGAGACATGAAAGTACGCGTCCTTCAGGTCGATCGCTGCAAACCAATCCCGGGGACGGATGCATTCGAAGATGCGTTTCTGCGTAAGCATTTTGAACGGGAGCTTGTGAAGGGCCCGATTCAAAACTCGCAGGTCCAGGATTGGCCGTAACCCACCGCCTTTCTTGGGTACAATGAAGTAAGGGCTGTAAAACCCAGACCTCATCTCGGCTGGAGGGACCGGCTCGATCGCGTCCTTCGCCAGCAGGACGTCGATCTCTTTCCGCAAGACAGGGGCATCCTCTGACCGCACACGGGTAAAGTGGACGCCCCTGAACCTGGGAGGCCGGCGAGCAAACTGAATTGCATAGCCGAGCCGGATGGTACGGGTGAGCCACCGGGACGGCCTGGGAAGCGCTAGCCAGGCTTCGAAGAACCGTACCAGTGAGCCGACCCGAACCACCGGCGTACCCGGGGTGGGGCAGCGAGGTGGAAGGCAGGGACTCGACTCCGGAGGCCCTGGGGCGGCCGGAAGTGGAATCTGGGTGTGACATGCAACACCAACCTGCTTCCACGCGGGGGCAATCGACAGGGAAGGCACGGAGGCGTTCGGCTGTTCGTTGCCTCGAGGCGAAGGAGGGAGGGGAAACGAGGAATGACGCCCGAGGGGATCGAGTCCAAGTATCCGCACCTCCCTGCCCAGTGGGAAATGAGAGTGATGAGGCCGAGGCGGCATTACTGTCATCTGAGCACTGGAAAGAGGGGAATGAGAGCGGCGATGCAATGCTGCGGCGCACACTGTCATCCTGGCCCTCTTGGACGGAGGAGACTGAGAACGGCGAGGCAACTGAGCGTCGTCCTGAACTACCAGTCCCGACCGTGTATGACCCAGGGGAAATAGAAATTGCTCTTTTATTGAAACTTTGGGTACCGCTGGTCTGCTGGCCAGCGGCGGAACAGAAACAAAAGGAAACCAAAGATTCTCCACCCGGCCCTCCTCCGGGGGAAGGAGAGGTGCAGAGGCACCCTCCCGAAGAGCAACAGGTACGTCCCCTGGGTCGCCTGTCTCAGGGTCTCTTCCCTCTCCTCTTGCCTGGAGGTTTAGAGGCGCTGGGAGCAGGCTGGGCAGCTCTCTTGCGGCCGGCACCCTGCGGCTTAGGTGAAGGCTGCTGCCTAGGCTGAGCAGGGGCGGAGGCGGCGGCAGGAGGGCGCCCTCGGCGACGAGCAGCAGGAGGCGGAGCCGGTGAAGACTGGGCAGCAGCACCCTTTTTCCGTGGCATGATGTGTTTGATGACCTCCGACTGCTTCTGGGCGGCGGAGAACTGTTGGGCGTAATCCTCCACCGCGTCGCCGAAGAGCCCACCTTGGGATATGGGGGAGTTCAGGAGCTTACTCTTGTCCGACTCCTTCATATCGGCCAAGGTGAGCCACAGATGTCGCTCCTGGACCACAAGCGTGGACATCGCCCGACCCAGGGAACGTGCGGTGACTTTCGTCGCCCGTAGGGCAAGGTCCGTCGCCGTACGCAGCTCTTGGAGCACCCCTGGATCAGTACCACTCTCCTGCATGTCACTGAGCGCCTTCGACTGGTGAACCTGGAGAAGCGCCATGGCATGCAGGGCGGAAGCAGCTTCCCCACACGCACTATAAGCCTTTCCGGTCAGACCGGAAGAGAACCTACAGGCGCGGGAGGGGAGCGTGGGGTTACCCCGCCAGGTGGACGCGGTCTTGGGACACAGATGCATCGCCACCGACCGTTCCACTGGGGGGATGCCCTCGTATCCCTTCACTGCTCCGCCATCAAGAGTGGTGAGGGAGGAGGAGGGAGAGAGTCTGTGTCGGGCCGCCAGAGGGGCCTTCCACGTCCTCGTCACCTCCTCATGCACTTCCGGAAAGAAAGGCACTGGAGCGGCGCGCTGAGAACCAGCACGGCCCGCGCCAAGATACCAATCGTCGAGCCGCGAGGGTTCGGGACACGGTGGAGGATTCCACACGAGCCCGACACGCGCGGCCGCCCGGGCAAGCATAGCAGCCATTTCCGGGTCCGACTCGGGCAACGCTACCACACCCGAAGGGGGCAACGCAGCCGAACCGTCATCCCCAGAAGATGACTGCTCTCCCTCCGATGCCGCGATCGACATCTGGTCCTCCGGTGGAGCTCCAAAAGAAACCGCTGGAGTCACACGAGATGACCCAGCCGTCTCAATTGAAGACTCCGATGGTTGCGACACGGAGGATTGAGGGGCCCGTGGGGGTCTTTCACCCGGCGGGTTATTCCTCACAGTAATCCTCAGATCACCCATGGGATTAGCCGAAGTAGACTTCTTCTGAAGTGAACCAGAAGAAGAGCTAGATCGGGGAATCGCCAAAGGGACTCCCCCTCGTCTGAGGGATCTCAGTCTCAGTCTCAATGTCGCGATGGTCATGTTCCCGCAATGAGAACATGACTCATCCACTAACGCTGTCTCAGCGTGCGCGAGGCCCAAACACGTGAGACAGCGACCGTGACCATCAGCCGGAGGCAGATACTGACCGCACCCAGAAACACATGGGTGAAACGTCATCCTTAAAAGGACGCGATCTTCACTCGTGTTGCTCTTTCAGAGAAAATACTCTTTTAGTGTGCCGAAGCACGCAGGGATCAACGCGGCAACACAGCGGGGAAACTGCAAGCCCGCTGTGTGCACTCAACCGAATACCAGCTGTGACAACAGCTCTTTGAAAAAAGCAGCTCGCCTGAAGTGACAGATGGGATCCGGGAGATCGCGAAGATCACTGCCGCGCCGTAACACCAACACAAAGAGACTTCTTGAAACAGCAGACTCGTTGAGCTTCACGGAAACACAATCCAAAACGCTCATACACTCAGAGGACACAACCGGTCGGCTCCGAAGCAGAAAGCGTTTGTGTATGCGCTTGCTTCCGCTTTATACCCGCGCTGGTAGGCGGGCCGCGGAATGCAAATCCTGCATGCCAATGTTTATTGGCTCGTTTTATTTCACTCGAAGACAGTTGGTCTCCCTAGCGTGATCCCAATTCGTTGGAAACTCCTCCGACGAGACGTAGGAGTTCCCGAACGAAAGGGAACAAAAAATTACCAGAAACACTTTATTCAGCCAATATTGCATTGATTTTAAAGAAAGATAAAGATAGTACGGACCCTTCCTCTTATAGACCCATTTCCCTCCTCGGTAATGATCTTAAAATATTTACTAAAATCTTAGCAAACCGGTTAAGTAAATGTATAAATTCAATAATACATGAAGACCAAACAGGCTTTATTCCCGAGAGATTTTCTTTTCATAATGTACGTAGGCTCATGAACATTGTCTATAGGAGTAAAGGAAAACAGGATAAAATAGCCATTCTAGCCTTGGATGCTTATAAAGCATTTGACAGTGTGGAATGGTCCTATATATTAAGCACCATCAAAGAATTTGGACTGGGACAAAAATTTTCTTTGTGGGTTGAGATGTTGTACCTTTGCCCCTCCGCCTCTGTTCTCACAAACAATAACAGATCACCCTCTTTCCGCCTTCATCGTGGTACCCGTCAGGGTTGCCCACTGAGCCCTTTACTTTTTGCTATCGCGATGGAAACTTTAGCGATAAGTATAATGTAGCGGGACTCCCTCTTCTACACGAGGAGCAAATATAGGAACACTACCTCTAGCTTAAACATGACTACGCCACCCTGTTTACCAGGGAAATATTAATATTATGGATCTAAGACTTTACACTAGACACACAGGAACGTGATTGTCAAGAAGGGCTAGAGACGTGGATACCAATAATACAAAAGCTTTATTTAAATACTCACAATAATTTTAAAAGATATCAAAGCTGGGTCGTCAACATTCACAATACAAAAGAGACCATGAGATAAAGGAGGCCGAGGCTTAACGGCAGATGCATGAACTCAGTAAGCACAAGGCTTCTATATCACTCTCAGCACCCCGTGTACAAGTATCAGCACACACACTGCAATCAAGTCAAGAAATAACCACACAGCACTCTGTGACGAGCCCTCCACCACCGAGTAAGGGCCTACTAGTGGCCTGCCCTGAAGCCTCGGCTCCTGTAACGAGAGCAAAAAGATTACTACAGGTCTCAATGTACACAATGACACTCACTCCAAACATGCACAAATATAAACATTTAAATTAGTAAACCAGAAAGCAATACTACAAAAAAATTAAAATATGAAAGTCAAGGTTTAGTGCCAACGCTGGGTATTACCCTCACTGACATTCTACCAGCACCTTTGAAGTAAATCACAAATCAAACAAAAACAACACTGCAAAACACTCAAAGTAAACCAATCAGAACAGTCAGTAGCACCAACAATGACAAATGAATATACTGAAAAAATGTATACCAAAAACAAATATACCAAAACCAAAAATACAAAACAATTTGAAAGTATAGTGTGGAGGACACCCAGCGATCACGGTGGCACGTACTGGAGAACGAGCGGGCGTCACACAAGACACTTAGGCTATGCACACACACGTGTGTTGGGAAGAGAGTTTGTTATCGAGATAATCTTTATGTAAGCAGCAGCGTCAAATCAGCGTTGCCCACCAGGCGTCGCGGAACATCTATTTCTCCTTTAATTCATAAACCCGTCGCCCATCCACGCCACGCATACACAGGACACGGGACACAACATCCCCGAAGCACGGGAATGCAAAAGGGGAATGCAAAGGGGAGAGCAGCCGCCGCTCAAAGCTCACACCGCGAGCTATCCCCGCAGTATTTGACCCCACAAGAGAGAGGTGCAGAAGAGGACTCAGAGTTCCCACAGCTGACGCAGAGAGTCCGACCTTCCAGGTATGACCTAAACCATTCAAGCGCTATGCCTTTTATGCCCACCTAATGCTCCAAGCGAGAAATCAAAATTTCATGGTCCACAGTATCAAATGCAGCCGTCAGGTCAAGAAGCACAAGAACAACATAATTACCAGCATCTGTAGCTAAATAAATATCATTAAAACTTTTAAAAGAGCAGATTCTGTACTGTGTAAAGATTTGAAGCCGGACTGGAATACCTAAAGGATATTGTTGTCTTTCAAAAAAGCCATTATTTGATTGCAGACTATCTTTTCAAGGATTTTAGAAATAAAAGGTAGTTTTGAAATAGGCCTAAAATTTGCAAGATCTGTCGGATCAAGACCAGGTTTTTTGAGTAGAGGTTGCACTACAGCGTGTTTAAAAATTTTAGGGACCACACCAGAGGACAGACTGCTATTAGCAACTGCAAGAACAGATGGTCCTATAGTAGAAAAAACCTCCTTAAAGAGTCGAGGAGGAATAGCATCTTGTGGTGAACCTGAGGGCTTCAAATTTCCAACAATCTCCTGTAACATACACAAAGTCACAGGCTCAAACTTATCAAATACAGAAGAGCAGCTAACAGAGACTGAGGTCTTAGACTGAAAATTAGAGCTCTAATGGAAGTGACTTTATCATTAAAAAAGCGTAAAAAATGTTCACAGACAGCCGGGGAGGCATCAACACAGACAGTTTGTGGAATATTAATAACTGAATCAATAGTTTTAAACAAAACACGAGGCTTATTACTGTTCAAGAGAATGATCTCAGAGATATACATTCTTTTAGCTTCTTTCACAATTGTCTGATAGTGACGCCAACAGTCCCTTAGCATTTGAAATGACACTCAGCTTATCCTTTTTCCATTTGCGCTCGACTTGTGTCATTTAGCCATGGTTCAGTTTTTGTTTTTGGTTGCCTGAGTTTTAATGGAGCCACACTATCTATAGCAGATTGACAGGTGGAGTATAACCATGAGCTAAGCTCCTCTGAATCATTATGCTGTGGTATACCAAAATTCTGATTAAACACAGATGAAAATTTAACAGCAGTAGTAGAGTTTATAATGCGGCAGGGCCGAGCAACAGTGCAGAGTTTGTTTGTATTACAGTCCAGGGCAATCTCAAATAGTATAGGCATATGGTCAGAGAACACTGCATCACCGATCTCTAGATTATAAACAGGCAACCCAAAAGACAGAATAATATCAAGTGTATGTCCACGTTCATGTGTGGGGCCAGCCACAAACTGCGTGAGATTAAAAGAGTCAATAAGGCATAAGAAGTCTTTTACCATTGGGGCATCAGTACAACACACATGGACATTAAAATCCCCAATAATTAGGACACATATTTCGGCATTATCTCGGCCAGGAAGACAGAAAACTCATTTATAAAGTCCTTATTATATTTCGGAGGCCGATAGACCACTGCACATAATACAGTATGAGAACGACCCAGCTCAAATAAACAAGGTTCAAAACTGCTAAAAGGTGTTGATAAGAATATCTGTTTACATGTATAGGTGTTTTTATAAACAGTTGCGATTCCTCCTCCTCGTCCCGACGTCCGCGGGGAATTTAAATAGCTGCAACCATGCGGTAAAAACTCAGAAAAAACGCTGGACTCACCAACACTCAACCAAGTCTCCGTCACACAGAGGAAATCCAGTCCTTGGGAGGTGAAAAAGTCCTTTAGGATAAAAGTTTTGTTTTGTTAAAGTTTTGCCAGCGAAGGCGAGGAGAGCAAGAAGCACGGGCCTGGAACTCCTCATCCGGTCCGACGACAGGTACCAACCAGGCATCGACAGGGTCCAGCGATCGGCGAGAAATAAAAGGACGAGGCACCGCTCGGTACTTGGCCCAGGGGATCATGGAAAAGTGCGCCAGGGAAGCCTTCATTCTCACCAGCCGTCCGCTGCGTTTACCCCGGCGACGATAACGCTTACGCTGGTGATGTAAAGCCGTAAAACGGCAGAGAGAGGCTGGGATCTCAGACAGGAACGGTGGCAATGTATTTTGTCCACCATGATCAAATTTAACAGTAGGTCGAAGATCCAGTAAACTTTGGCGCTCATACACCAGTATAGAGTCAACATATTGAACAACGAGTGACGCAAACATCACAAACGCACATATTGACTGCAGGATAAGACGGCAAGCCACACACACTGGCGCCATCTTGGATTCTCGTCACGGAGACTCCGTGTCAGTGACTACGTTTACATGCAGCCAATAACCCGTTCAAAACCGGGATATTAGCAATAACCCGGTCGCGCACGGCCATGTAAACACCGGCAAAAACCCGAATATGCTCATATCCCGGTTTTTAAAAACCCGGATATGACCCCTGGGGTACCCCTTTTCTAACCCGAATATATGTAAACGCGTATCGGCATATCCCCATCAAAAGGAACATTGATTTGTGTTCTGCGCATGTTCTATTCGCAAGGAATCTTGGTCTTTTGAGTAGAGACGGCGCATACAAAAACCCGCGTGCAGTATACCGGAAGTAAACAAGAAGTAGAGGTAAACATGGCGAGACGCAGCACAGCACCACACTTTTGGAGCGAGGAGGAAAGCGCAAACAAAGGCGATCGCTATCTGCCCCGAACTATTCATTATCCGCGTGCTGCTGCTGTTGTTGTTGTCTTTGGATACAGGAAGAAGAATCGGAAATGACGCATATTGCGTCTTAAGGTTGTCCGTACGTCCAGACGCTAACCGTGCATCGCCGTTTATATCGGGATATTGCCAATTGATTACAAATTCCATGTATACAGGAGTAACTCTCTCTGCTCACGCATGTAAACGGGTTATTCCGAATGTTTCAGAAACCCAAATAGTGACTTGAGCCTCAGCCCCGAATTTCTCATGTGAGACAGAACGACATCTCGATGCTGAACAGCCATCTTCTCGGATTGCGCTAAAATCAACCAGTCGTCGATATAATTCATACAAATGCCCTGGAGTCTCATTTTCATTTTTTTTTTTTTTCATTTTTTCATTTTTATTTCACACACGTCATATTAAAGACAAATACAAAATTGCAGTAGTTATAGTTATAGGATGATTATTGTGTGAAAAGGGGGAACCCCAAACAAGCTATTAAAAGCTTTTAATAGGGGGCCCAATACCAACATACAACAAATAAATAACATACAAAAAAAAAAATAGATAAAATAAATAGACTAAATCCATAGACACAAATAAATAATATAATAAATACAACAAGACACAACAAACAGACAATCCCAGCACAAGTATAATACTGAAGTATTCAAATGGTGTATGTTAATAGCATTTTTACCTTAAGATGTTTCTTAAAAGCGGAGATAGAATGCAAAAGTTTAAGATTTTCCTCAAGCTCGTTCCAAATCTGCGGACCTCTACAGACTACACTCAGGCTCGTACATTTCAATCGTCTTATTTTTCCAGTAATTAAATGTTTTTCCCTTGTATGATGTGTATGCTGGGGTCGACTGATTGGGACAAGTTCACACAATCGGTAATTTAGCTTATGGACAACCTGAAATATCGTACAGGCATTATGAAAAGCATTATATTCTGTAAGTCTTAATAAACCAAGGCGATAAAACAAAGGACGCGAAGGGGTATTTTGCTCAGACCACGTTAATACCCTAATAATTTTTTTCTGTAAAGACTGTATTTTTATCAAATAACTAGTAAAAGTGTTACACCATATAACGTTACAATAATTTAAATGTGACTCAAACAAGGTTTTATATAAGATGACAAGTGCTGACTGTGGGAGAAAATGTCTTACTTTGAAAAATAGTCCAACGTATTTTGATAATTTGTTTACTAACTGATCAATATGATATTTAAATTGTAGACATTCATCAATAAAGACTCCAAGAAATTTAGTGGTGTTTACTCTTTCAATAATTTGTTCATTAATTTTAAGACAAACATGCTTATTAGCCAATTGATTCTTTTTGGAATGAAACACAATGTAGTTTGTCTTGTTTATGTTAAGAGATAATTTATTACACCGAAACCAGATAGCAACATTTCTTAGCTCTCTATTTATTGTTTCTTCCATCACATCTGGACTCTTATGAGCCATAAATAGGTTTGTATCGTCAGCAAATAAGACCCTGTGTAAAGCCATTGTTGAATTTTCAAAATCATTTATATATATTAAAAAAAGAAGAGGGCCCAAAATGGATCCCTGAGGGACTCCACATTTAATGGGTTTACTTATTGAAATTTGGTCATTGATACTTACATAGTGCTTTCTATCAAGTAGGTAACTTGTAAACCAGCTAAGGCCTATTCCTCGAACTCCATAATGGTTTAATTTATTCAAGAGGATATTAAAATCAATAGTATCAAACGCCTTAGATAAATCTAAAAAAATACCAGTAGCGGTATCACCTTTATCGATGGCATCATTGATCTTTTCAATCAAATCGAGTACCGCCATACATGTGCTTCTTTTTTTTCTAAAACCATATTGAGAAGAAGAAATAATATTAAATTTATCAAGGTAGCCATATAGCCTATTGTACACTACTCTCTCTAAAACTTTTGAGATTGTGGGCAAGATTGATATCGGACGATAATTGCACATATCATTTTTATCTCCAGATTTAAACACTGGTATAATTCTGGCAATTTTTGTCCTTTTTGGTACAATTCCAGAGAACAGAGAGAGATTAATACAATAAGTCAATGGCTCCATGATATTATATGCTATAGCTTTCAGAACTTTACTACAAATTTCATCCTCACCAGCAGTGTACGTGCTACGTAAATTTGTAATTATTTTATAGACTTCATCGCAATTAGTTGGTTTCATAAAAAAAGAATTTACATAGGAGCCCCGCAAGTAGTGGTCAAAAGTGATACCCAGAGGTTGAACTATTTTGTTAGAAAGTTTTTCCCCAATAGAGTTAAAATAGTTATTAAAATTATTTGCTAAATCAATGTCATGCGTATATTTATTACCCAAATTTAAGTGTATGCCCACAGAATCTGGAAACACAGCGTTGTTTTTGCTCTTGTTAAGAACTTCATTTAGTACTTTCCAAGACTTCTTAGAGTCACCATGTGCCGCTTTTAGGAGGTATGTATAGTGGTTACTTTTACTTTTCCTTATTATGTTAGTAAGTTTATTCCTGTAAGTAGTATATGTGTCCTTGTTCGTAGCACTTGGACATTTTAAGAACCGTTTATAAAGCTTATTTTTATGGGTAATAGATTTTAAGATACCCTTTGTAAGCCAAGGGTTGAGACCAGTTGCGCGGTGTCTGGCGTTCTTTTCAGGAATAGTACAACCAATAGAGCTTGTAATCTCCTTTATTAAGTTATCATACGCAATATCAGCATTGTTGCTGTCATAGACTGCTTTCCATGTTTTAGCCTGTAAGTTTTCACTCAGTAGTTTCAGGGTTCTCTCATTTATTACTTTAATTTTTGTTTTTTTCCGTGGTAAATCGTTCTTATTTGCAAGATCTAGAAACAATACAATCGGAAAATGGTCAGTAATGTCAGATAACACAACTCCAGATTCTAGTCTAGTATTTCGAATGTTTGTGATGATATTGTCAATAACTGTCCTAGTAGAACGCGTTACTCTGGTAAATTGATTTATAGTACAAAAAAAAGAAAATGAGTGCAAAGTATTAACAAAGTTTCTTTTTACAACGTCATCTTTGGAGACATCAATATTGAAGTCCCCAAGTATGACACAATCTTTGTTTTTCTTGTTTATGGAAAATAAAATGTCCTCCAGTTTACCCTCGAAAACATCAAGGTCAGAGTCAGGAGGGCGATAAATCACTCCTACTATAATTTTTTTTGCATTAGGGAGGTTTATCTCAATAAAAAGTGAATCAGAATGATTGTCATCTAAGACAACATCATCACAATCATTAATATGATATCTAGAGTGAACATATAAACAAACACCACCACCAGTACGGCCAAGCCTATTCTTGGTAATGAGCTTATATTCATCTAGGTTGAGAATATCAGTAAAGGTCCTATCATTAAGCCAGGTTTCACTGCAACCAATAACATCAAAGCTACAGTCAGAGTTAGAAAGTAAAGTAACTAATTCTTCATGGTGTTTACCCAAGCTTCTAATGTTAAGGTGCAGAAATGAACAACTGTTTGTATTATTTAAGCTTTTTAATTGTTCAGGAGTGTAATATCTGCAATTTAAATTATTATCTATATCAGTACAATGTTTTACATCCTCTCCATCATAATTCAATTCATCAAAGGCCATAAAATAATAGTATCGTATTTGATTTGATTAGTTTGATAAGTTGATTAGGCAAGAAGTTTGCTGGGATCATATAAAAATAAAAATAACATATACACACAAAACCCATACATACATACACAGACATGTTTACACAGATAACGTTAATCTACTGCTATAATAAACTAAACTAGCTCCCTATTTAATTAGCTCTCTACCCACAGCATTACATTGAGAGCTTATAAGGAAAATAAATTAAAGCCAAATCTGAAGGATAACGTCAGGCGCTGTACTTCAAAAGAAAACAAAATAACTCTCCCCTTTATGAGATGCATACAATAAAATACCAGAACACATGATAGGGGAAGAGTGAGTCACCTCTGAAAAACAATGTCTCAATAGTAAAGTCTTAGAGCGTCATTAATCAAAATCAAGTCCATGATCATCAATACTTTACTTAACAGTCTGATAAGCATACTACTGTTTTACGAACTAGGGTATACACACACACTCCCCGGGGCAGACAAATGCAATCGTGCACAGTGATTAGTGAAGTGAATAGCATGGTTTAACGAAAAGATGCTATATAATCTTTGGCTTCCGCGACTGATGCAAATCCTTTCCTGCCTCCCTCTTTCAGTTTAATGGTGAGCCTGGCAGGGAACAGCAGGGCTGGTTTAAGTTCTAGTTTATATAGCTCAGTCATTACCTCTCGGTATTGTTGTCGTTGTTCCAAAACCTCCGGAGCGTAATCCTCATATATGGAGATCAGGTTATCCCGGTACTTCAGCTTCCCTCTCATTGACCGTGCTTCGCGAATTATTTTATCCTTTACCTGGAAACTCTGAAGGCGGATGATCACCGGTCTCGGCCGCTGACCCGGCTGTGGTTTCCCAATGAAGGTCCGGTGAGCTCTGTCGCATTCCGGCGGAGAGTCAAGAATCTTATCGCCAAAGATCTCAGCAAGCATCTTTGAAAAGAAAGTAGTGGGATTGTACCCCTCGATCGATTCCGGAAGACCAAGCACTCTGATATTCTTGCGCCGACTACGAGATTCAAGATCAATAACTTTAGCAACAAGTTTAGCATTGCTCTCAGTTAGCTTGGTACATGTAGTTTCCAGAGCTAGCAGACGTTCGTCCAGCAGGTTAGCATTCAATTCGAGATCTCCGATCTTCACAGCGTGATCCGTCACCGTAGTTTGAATACGATCAAGCTTTTTTTCAAGTTTCACCATGCAAGCGTTGAAATCAGCTGTAAGAGCTTTTCGGTTCTCCTCTAACAGGGTGGCTATGGACGCCAATGTCAGCACTTCTCCCCCGTCGTCAGAACTTGTAACTCCTTGATCAACTCTGCTCTTCCCAACTTTTGGAGGCATAATCCAGCAGGATGGTAAAGTTTCTTCCGTTGTGAATGAAGTTCAGTTAAAGCATAGCTTAATTTAAATAGTTAATGCAACATAAGTTGTGGGAGCATAGCTCAGCGTGCACGTGTACATGTAGTTACGTCATTTCCTCCCTCAGTGGAGCCAGAGCCGCATCCATGCATTTCGTGAAAGTGCGGGGTGATAAACCTAGGCCGAAGTGAAGAACCCGATATTGGTAGGCTTCGACCCTGAAAGCGAACCTAAGGAACTTGCTGTGATGAGGATGGATGGCTGGCTACATGGATGTACGCATCCTTCAAATCTATAGTGACAAACTATTCCTTGAACTGAATCTGTGACACAATCTGTTTGAGTCTAAGCATTTTGAACTTAAGTTTTTGAACCCTGTGGTTTAGTTGACGCAGGTCTAGAATAGGATGCAGCCCTCCATCCTTCTTTGGAACAATGAAGTAACGGCTGTAAATCCCTGACTCCCTGCTGGGAAGAGGAACCCTTTCTATAGCCTCCTTTCACAGAAGATTCTGTACTTCTTGCTCCATAACCAGAGCCTGCTTGGGGTCCACCACTGTAGGGAGGACCCCTAGAAATCTGTGCGGACGAGAACCAAACTGAATTCTGTAACTCTTTTCTATTTTAAGCAGACCCCAATGAGATATATTTGGCAGTATTTTCCATGCTGCCAGAAAATCTGCTAAGGGGACCAGCCTCTCGAGACTGGCCTCTGGTATTGGTCGAACAGCCACCTCGGTGCCCTGAAACAGCGAACCGGCAGGGAACAATAAGAGAAAAAATCTGTAGCGCCACCCAATTCTTGAACTGCATCAGCACTTACTTCCTCACTTTCATCTAGGTCCCTTAGCAGGCCAGCCTGATATGCTTGCAATATAGACATTGTATGGAAACATGCTGCAGCCTGACCTGCTGCTGAATACGCTTTACCCACCAGCGTCAATGTAGCTTTGAGAGGCTTGGTGGGTAATGTCAGGGACTTTAGTGACAATACAGACTCAGGAGAGAGATAGCTCGCAAGCGTCTCTTTAGCCTGAGGAATCGTCAACTAAACATGTTGTTTCAGCCCTGTGATATTACTATAGTTTGACGTTTGAGGGCTGAAAACAGGATATGAGACCGGTTTCTTCCACGATTTCAACATCTCAGTGTGGAGACGCCCATGGTCCAGTGTGGACCATTTTTCCTGCCGACCAAAATTTCGTTATTTCAGATGTAGGCGGGTCGCGGGTCGCCCACAACATTGCCCGACGTCAAATGGCAAACGTAACGTAAGTGGAACGAAACTGAGCTACTCGTTATTGTGTGGTTGACGGACCGTTGTTTATCAGTTTGGACCAAAGCAGCGTGAGCCAATCTTGATCAAGCGACACTGTTACTACACAGCGCTAAGAGATCCAGTAAATAAATCATTTGAATTCGCTACTTAAGTAATAACATTGCTGCGAGATCTAGTGAGAAACATTCACATTTCTCCGTTATTAACGGATCAAACAGTGCCAGGAAGCACAGTGGAAGCCAGGAAGCCACATTGTGCCATGAATGTGTCCACAGATCTGCAACATTCACCATGGATTTACTGTAGTAACACTAACTGCAACCATGGAAGTTTGGCAGGAATAGTAGGCTATAATGCTTTCAAGTAACATTACGTTGGTTTTATTTTGACATTATGAATAAAATTGCTGCCCTCAAATGTTAATCTGAACTAAAATATACCTTTATATATATACAAAAGTCTATACCTTTGTTTATAACTCCTACAATATTAGGCTACATTTCATTTTTTCCAAGGAGCTGTTTTGTTTTATATGCTCATAAGAAGAGTATATTATAGCTCCATCATTGCTCAAAGTAAAAAAAAAAAAAAACATACTTTATTATGTTAGTTTTAATAAAAAAATAAAAATCTCTGGCATTTCTTCACAAGTTCTTTTAAATGTCACTATGTATTTAAGAAACACGTGCCCTTTAGTCATTATTTGGGTAGCACACATATTCTGAATGCCTTCGGCAGAATTCAAATGAGCCATTTTAATCTAGATTAATCTAGATTAATTCCAAGATTACAGTGAGATTAATCTAGATTAAAAAAATTAATCTATGCCCACCACTAATATATATATATATATAAATATTGTAACTGCAATGCCAATACAACACTAAATAGACAGAAACAGTATCACAGACAGTGCTTGCTGAGGACACAGAAGCTAGTGTGGGGGCGTTCCCACAGAGTCTCGACGCAGCTTGAAAGGGAACTCTAAATATTTGAGGTAATCGGTCACATAAAAAATGTTAAGAGAAATTAAAATTAAAAGTTTAAGTTAGCAGAACTGGCAGAATTGTATTTTGTTTAGCATAACAATTGTTGAATGAGTACGACAATATATAACATATAACATATATCTGTTCTCAAACCAAACTCATGCTCCACTCGTCACCATGATGGAAACCCCCTAAAAAACACCACATAACAGAAACTCTTCTAAATTAGCATAGCAAATCATTAAACACTACTACATTTCCCACTTAACATTAATCTTGCACAAAAAACAAACAAACATGATATAACACTTAAAGGAGAAGTTCACTTTCAAAAAAACTTTTGCTGATAATTTACTCACCCCCATGTCATCCAAGATGTCCATGTCTTTCTTTCTTCAGTCGCAAAGAAATTAAGGTTTTTGATGAAAACATTCCAGGATTTCCCCCCATGTAATGGATTCTATTGGGACCCAAACGGTAGAAGGTCCAAATGACAGTTTAAGCTTCAAAGGGCTTTAAACGATACCAGACGATGAATAAGGGTCTTATCTAGCGAAACGATCGGTCATTTCCAAAATAAATAAAAAAGTTTAAGTTTTATAAGCACAAACGCTCGCCTTGCTCTGTTCTGTGATGCGCGTTGAAGACGTCACGTAATACGCAATTACGTTGAAAAGGTCACGCTTGACGCGTTTACAAATGTGCGGAAGGAGGACCATATACACATTTTCAAATGTATTTGTGTCAGTTTATCGTTTAAAATGCCCATTTCGTGTGCGTATCCTGGGTGTTTTAATATTAAAAAGCCAAAAAGAACATTTTCTTCAGGACAGAAATTTTTCAAGCGTGACCTTTTCAACGTAATTGCGTATTACGTGACGTCACGAACGCGCATCACAGAACAGAGCAAGGCGAGCGTTTGTGCTTATAAAACTTAAACTTTTTTATTTATTTTGGAAATGACCGATCGTTTCGCTAGATAAGACCCTTATTCATCGTCTGGTATCGTTTAAAGCCCTTTGAAGCTGCACTTAAACTGTCATTTGGACCTTCTACCGTTTGGGTCCCAATAGAATCCATTACATGGGGGGAAATCCTGGAATGTTTTCATCAAAAACCTTAATTTCTTTGCGACTGAAGAAAGAAAGACATGGACATCTTGGATGACATGGGGGTGAGTAAATTATCAGCAAAAGTTTTTTTGAAAGTGAACTTCTCCTTTAATTTAAGCAATTACAAAGAATTATAAGAAATACAAATTCCAGCCCAGTTTCAGTTATATATAAGTTTGTCTAAATTCAAAAAAACAAGTTCATAAAACTTTAAACAATGAAACAATGAAACAACTGAAACAATTTAGATTACTTACAATGTGTCAGTTTTGTGAACTCTGAAGAAAAAGAAAGTTCTAAATACATATACAAGATAACTAATTTGTTTAATTTAAATTTACCCTTCTCAAATCAATTATTTTGAGCATTAGGGTTTACAGTGAATGTTTTTGCATTTACTGTTGTAGAATCTGAACTCAGCAGGAATGAGGCTTTATGAGGGTTTATAGACTTGATAAACCTGTTTTGCACACACCAATCAAACACAGAAACAGGAAACAGGAAGAGTTTGAGAAAGAGAAACTAAAGTGCAGTTGAGCTGTTGTGTGTTTGTGTCTCAGTATTCGTGCAGTAAAATGGCAGAAGCCAGAATTTCTCAGGATGAGTTCCTGTGTTCAGTGTGTCTGGATCTCCTGAAGGATCCAGTGGCCATTCCCTGTGGACACAGTTACTGTAAGATCTGTATTACAGGCTGCTGGGATCAGGAGGATCAGAAGAGAGTCTACAGCTGCCCTCAGTGCAGACAGACCTTCAGTCCAAGACCTGCTTTAGCTAAAAACACCATGCTGGCTGAAGTGGTGGAGAAACTGAAGAAGACTAAACTTCCTGCGGACTGTTACGCTGGAGCTGGAGATGTGCAGTGTGACGTGTGTACTGGAAGAAAACACAAAGCCGTCAAGTCCTGTCTGGTGTGTCTGGAGTCTTACTGTCAAACTCATTTTGACCGTCATGAGGAATATTTCTCCCGTAAGCCACATAAAGTGATTGATGCCACTGGACGACTGCAGGAGATGATCTGCCAAACACATGATAAACTCCTTGAGGTTTTCTGTCGCACTGACCAGAAGTTTATATGTGTGCTGTGTACGATGGACGATCATAAAAACCACGACACTGTATCAGCTGCAGCACAGAGGACAGAGAAACAGGTATGAAACTACACACTGATGAAATAATGTTGACACTATTTATATTGGCACCATATGATCAGGAAACATCATTCACACTGCAGACGTCACAGAAGTGAACAGAAGCTGCAAGTGGACTTTCACTGCTGAGCGTTTTTGTGCTTCGCATTTAACTTCACAGAAAATATGGTGAAAATACACTGTAAGCATTGATCAACACAAACTTTTATAAAACAGGCTTTAATGGAAAATATTTTGCAGGGGTGACCACGCTTTCTTAGTAGCTTCCCCCAGACTGTGGAATGCTAGTTAAAAAAATAAATAATTGGAATATAATCAATGAGGAAGTTTTATTGCATTGTGTTTTTATTTATTAAATTGTATCTTCTTATTGATATGTTTTTATTGTGCAGCACATTGGTCAACATAGGTTGTGCTTAATGTTGCTACTGTATAAACAATTGACATTGACAGAATTTACATTGTTCAGTAAATCTGACTCCATTTGAACTATATAGAGCCGCAGGTCTGTTATGCAGCTGAAACTCTGTCATTGTGAAGCTTTACATCTGTGTCAGTTTCACTTTTATGAAACTGATGCTTGCAGTGTTAAACAGGCCTCATGCTTCATGTAAATTCATGTACAATGGTGGTAAAACTGATCAATCATCCCTTCAGGAGTTTGAAACTCCAGCCACTGGTTATTAATTCTACTGTTACTGGATTCAACTCTTCACATGATGATATAGTGTCAGTATAAAGTGCCATCTGTGTTATTGGTTTGTGCTGCAGAAGCAGCTGAAGGAGACGCAGAGGTCGTTCCAGCAGAGGATCCAGCAGAGAGAGAAAGATCTTCAGCAGCTGAGAGAGGCTGTAGAGTCTCATAAGGTGAGTCTGGAGAAGAAGAGAAGTTTGAGAAGTCTCAGTCAGGACTCACTGAAGCTCACTGTGTGATTGTGATGTGTGTCCTAACAGCGCTCTGCACACACAGCAGTGGAGGACAGTGAGAGGATCTTCACTGAGCTCATCCGCTCCATTGAGAGAAGCCGCTCTGAGGCGACACAGCGGATCAGAGATCAGGAAAAGACTGCAGTGAGTCGAGCTGAAGAACGACTGGAGCGACTGGAGCAGGAGATCAATGATCTGAGGAGGAGAGACGCTGAGCTGGAGCAGCTTTCACACACACAGGATCACATACATTTCCTGCAGGTAACAGAGATTGAGAAGAACAGGACAATATTTTTTTGTTATTTAAAGAGCGCGTTACTAATATGCGCCTATAGGCGGGTCCACAACGCGCAAACACTTTGTCCCATAGATTGTTTGCTTGCGCACGAGCAGATCAGTTTCCTCGCTAGAGAAGCGTTCAGTTTTTCTGCTTGCAAATAGCAACTGGCTTTTAAAGGGAATGGGAGATGAGACTCTGATTGGTTTCTCATTAAGAGAATAGGGACGACCCTTTTAGACCATGCGCTGGGAGCGTCAACCATTTTCCCCATCGTTAAACTAGGAAAAGTGGATTCGGACACGCTCTAAGTGCACTTACGCCGTGCACTTTAGACCATGAGCTTAGATTGTTAAAATAGGGCCCATTATGTATTGGAGTTAAATGATGAGTTGATCAAATGATAAAAGCTTGATCATCAAGATATTATTTTTGTAACAGACCTTTAAGAAATTGAATAGCTTCTCCCACTCTACAAATCAATGCTCCAACTGCAGAAATGAAAGTAACAATTATTTTTTGGCGACTGTAAAAAGTAGCAGTGCACCAGTGATGACTTGAGCTCATCAGTCCACAGTAACCAGGGTCTGAAATAGCACTATTGTGGCACTGACCACACAAAACATACAGTAGTAAAAGTGATGTGCGGAGTTTCTTTTTTAAAACGACCCTACAAGTTTGCTTAAATGCAACGGCCTACCTGAGCATTGTTTCTGACCATGTCCATCCCTTTATGACCACCATGTACCCATCCTCTGATGGCTACTTCCAGCAGGATAATGCACCATGTCACAAAGCTCGAATCATTTCAAATTGGTTTCTTGAACATGACAATGAGTTCACTGTACTAAAATGGCCCCCACAGTCACTAGATCTTAACCCAATAGAGCATCTTTGGGATATGGTGGAACGGGAGCTTCATGCCCTGGATGTGCATCCCACAAATCTCCATCAACTGCAAGATGCTATCCTATCAATATGGGCCAACATTTCTAAAGAATGCTTTCAGCACCTTGTTGAATCAATGCCACGTAGAATTAAGGTATTAAATTGGTAGGATACACTGAATTTAACCTTGTGAAAATAAATAAAAAAGTTTTGAAAAATGAAAATAGAGCAATCTTGGGTGTTGGGTGTTGCAAGGGGCCCATCCCTTGGTTTTGTGACCGGGGCCCAACATTTGGTGCTACGCCCCTGCCTCTAAGAGAAGTCCTACTTTTTACTAAGAATTTTGTGACACTTAAGTCAAAGCTTAAGACTATTCTTAAGAGCATTTCTGAGAAGTTTTATATATACGGGCCCAGGATCATAGTGGACTTGAGCAAGAGACTCACAGAGAAACATTTCATGAGAGCAGAATGAGCCGCTGACTGAAGTGTTGATCTGTGTGTTCGGTTATTATATAATCATCAGTCAGACTCTCATCTGATCATCTTCACTCACATTTCAACTTTTTTACCTCATTTTTCCTTCTGATTTCTCATATAATGGTGAAGTCCGTGAACTTGATGGGAGCAATTTGACTAATATTCATCAAAGTTGCATCAGATGATTTTAAAACTTGACAGAATTGACAGTATTTTCATAATTATTTGCCTTTAACATGTTGATGAATTTGACCATGAAGACCCTAAACATGAAGTCTGTATATTAGCAATGCTTCAACATACTGAAACCACACAAAACCTGACCTTGGGATCGTGTCCTAAGAGTCCTTGTGGATTGCAGTGTCATTACTTGCTCAAAAGTTATAAATAATGTTCAATCTGCTCGTAGATTTTGAACTGCTTTTCCTGAGCGAATCTACACAAGTCTACAATGAGACCAGGGCCATTTCTGAACATTTTGCCCCTTTCCAAAACTTACACACTCAAAACCTAAATAGCAACGTTTCTAAGCATTGATAAGGTTTTTTTTTTTTTTTTTTACAAATTAAGCCGCGTTTCCACCGCAGGAACTTACCCCAGGAACTAGGGACTTTGGGCTGGTACTCGGTGTGTTTCCACTGCAGGAACCAGGGTATCCGGGAGGCGGTACTTTCTCAAAGTTCAGGAACTTTCAGGGGTGGGACTTGGGCGCTGAACATGCTGATTGGTTGAGTTCATGCCACATTTTGTTTGGTTGACTCCACGCATTTTTATTTCAACCACCATTTTTTAAAACAAACAGTTGTACAAACAGTTGTTTGCTATTCAAATCAACAATGTAGTTTAAAAAATACGACCGGTGGACCGATGACGAGGTTCAGGCTTTATTAAGCTTAAAATGTGACCGTCACCACTCACCGGACTATTTGCCTAATCTTCACAGTACTTTAGACCGCGGTGGAAATGCAGACAGCAACAGGTCTGGGGGAAAAAAAGGTCCTGGGAAATATTGTTCCGGGTAATTTCGGTGGAAATGCGACTTTACATAAATAAGTTGTTTCTTAACATTGAAATGATTCCCAACTGATGTACATTTATTCTTTTTTTTCTGCTCTCATATCGGTTGTAGGAACAATATTAGCATTCGGTGGTTCAGCGTAGTTTGTTAGCAATGAAAGTTTCACAGGTTCCAGTGCACAGTATCCAAATCTAAACTCATTTATAGTAAATTGATTGTCCAGTTTATTTTCTATTGTGATTTCTAGTTGATCATTTCTCTCTCCTCATCACTCGCTGCCCGATCACTAATAAAAACCTCGCTCTGTATTCACTCCATGTCAAAATTAATTCAGTGTGCTTTAAAATAAAGCCAATCTTTAGACACACGATGTATTCAACGAAAAATAAATGGACAATGTTTAGAATAAAATTAGAAATGTTATATTATTGCATTTAATAATACAACAGAATTGTTTCTTCACTTTAAATAATGTAACAGTAGCCTATTATTTTTTCAATAAAACTTAAAGTGCTTTATTAAAAGTTATAAAGTATTGTTTAGTACTTCACGTTTCATAGTAAATTAAATTAACAAAGACAAAAATATCACATATTAATGCCTTTTCAACACACAAATATGAATTTAGCAAACTTTGCCCTTTAATTCTGTGAATAAAACAAAGGCCCATTAAAGAATGTAATTAAACTTTTTAGAGTCCAATTTACATGATATAATACAGTTAATATGGAGATTGATGGATTTGATCAGGATAATAATATGGGTAACTCTTAACAATACGGTTGCACTAATATACATTAATTCATGCTTAACTAATGCACAGATAATCATGAGTTAATGTATGACTCATGAAGATCTAAACCATTAATTGATTATTACTGCATCAGCAACTAATTAAGATTCTAAATGATTAATAGATTAAGTAGTAAATTAATTGCTATTAATTAAATGTGTCATCATGTATTAATTCCTTAATAACATATTTTATTAACTAATAGTGTAAATTAATGCGTCAAATTAGTGCAACCGTATTCTAGGGGACAATAAAGTATATTCTATTCTATTCTATTCTATTCTATTATATTCTATTCTATTCTATTCTATTCTATTCTATTCTAAGCTTAACCTGACACACTCCTGTGCCATGAACTATTGGATGCGTCAGTTCATCTGGCACAGTGAAGCCCGGTTGTAGAAAGCTGGAAATTGAAATCCATAGTGTGAATGTCAAAACCAAAATTAACAATTAGTTAATAGTCATGTGCCTCTACAAGTAAAGTCATAACATAATGATTTCTTTCTTCCAGACAACTGGAAGTTGAAGTGCAGAGCTTTGACTCATTGTGGTAATTAACACATTCATTTATAAAATATGTTATTAAGGAATTAATACACAATAACACATTTAATTGATAGCAATTCATTTATTACTTAATTTATTAATCATATATACTCTTTATTAGTTGCTGATGCAGTAATAATTCCTTAACGGTTTAGTTCTTTATGAGTCATACATTAACTCATGATTATCTGTGCATTAGTTAAACATGAATTAATCTATATTAGTGCACCCGTATTGTAAAGTGTTACCTTAATATGATTATTTAAAATATTTAAAATGAGAGAGATGTTGGTGTCACGATCACCGACTCCATGACCTCCCTCTCTGGCCGCCACCAGAATACTGACTTTCCCTTACGAACTGCATCTCCCATAGTACATCATTCCTGGACTAATCCCACATCCACCATCACTGATCACTCATGCACCTGCATCTTGTTTCCATACACACATAAAAACCACGCTCACATTACAACCAGTGTGAAGTCTTGTTTTGCTGTTGTGAACATTTCTGAGCGTTTCTCCCGTTTTTCTGCCTACCTGTGTTTGACCCCATCTGATCTGATCTTCTTGTTGCCTGCCTATTGACCCTCTGCCTTGTATCTGGATTCTGTTTTGCTTGCTGCCTGCCTCTGAACCCTTGCCTGGAGTTTCACCTTGTCTTTGCCTGCCCTGCTCTGTCCATTCTGCCCGTGCCTGACCTTTTCCTGTCGACTATTCTACTAATAAACCTGTTGCAAATGGACCTGACTGATGATTCATTACAGTTGGTTTATTACTGACCTCTCGATTTTATTTCAACATCTAAATGAATCACTTTCATGTTTCCTGGAATTTGTTTTTAATTATTTGGTTTATTCTGCCAATTTATATTTTAAATATATAATTTCAAAACACACTAAATTTGGATTTATTTGATCGCAATATTTCTAATTAAAATCATGTATTTCTCAAGTTAATACTGAGCTTAAATTGATTTCCTAGGAAGTTCACATAGTGTAAATGAAGTGTGTAGGTGATGAGCTTTGATTTCTATTTCTCTAGAGTTTCCAGTCTCTCTCAGCTCCTCCTGAATCTACAGACGTAAATGACAATCTCTTCAGTTCTCTCTCCTCTTTTGATGGCGTGAGAGAAACTGTCCGTCAGCTGAGAGACAAACTGGAGGATTTCTGCAAAGAGGAGCTGAAGAAGATCTCTGACAGAGGTAAAGTCCTGGAGATTCTGCTCTCAGAAATGATCCTCCGTCATCTCAGATCATGTAGAAGATCATATTAGAAATGTCTTAGGAACGAATGCAGGGATCATTTTCTCTTGACATGATAA
The DNA here is from genome assembly GCF_963993115.1 of Abramis brama. NCBI lineage: Eukaryota > Metazoa > Chordata > Actinopteri > Cypriniformes > Leuciscidae > Abramis > Abramis brama. The sequence continues at coordinate 5,399,980 of NC_139970.1, read as the reverse complement.
TCACACTCTTCATGTCTGTTGATTTCCACAGTCACTTTCTCCAACATTGTTCCCAGGACCAGGAACGACTTCCTACAATGTAAGTCAATGTAAACAAGCAGAAAAGCTCACTGAGTGTGTTCATGTTCTTCCTGGAGAAGTGAAAGAAAACATGCCAGAAGAGTTTTAGAGTTGATCATGTAAATGATGATTTGCTCAGGATATCTGGTAAACTGCACTGAGACACTGATGATATATTGAACATGAAGAGTTCAGATACATTAAAAGATCAGACAGATTCATAATTCCTGATTCTGATGTGTTTTATCTCCATCAGATTCCCATCAGCTCAATCTGGATCTGAACACAGTGTATAATCTCCTCCGTCTGTCTGAGGGGAACAGAGTGATTACTGTCACTTTACCAAAGTTTCAGTTGTATCCTGATCATCCAGACAGATTTAATGTGTATCCTCAGGTGTTGTGTAGAGAGAGTGTGTGTGGACGCTGTTACTGGGAGATTGAGTGGAATGGTTTTGATGTGTGTATATCAGTGTCATATAAGAGCATCAGCAGGAAGGGATTGGGTTATGAGTGTGAGTTTGGACGTAATGATCAGTCCTGGAGTTTGATCTGCTCTTCCTCCAGTTACTCATTCAGACACAATAACATAGAGACTAAACTCCCTGTAGAGTCCATCAGCCGTAGAACAGGAGTGTGTGTGGATCACAGTAGAACAGGAGTGTGTGTGGATCACAGTAGAACAGGAGTGTATGTGGATCACAGTGCAGGAACTCTGTCCTTCTACAGCGTCTCTGACACGATGAGCCTCATCCACACAGTCCAGACCACATTCACTCAACCGCTCTATCCTGGGTTTGGGGTTAATAATACTGGATCATCAGTGAAACTGTGTTGATGAATCAGGATAGATTGTAGAGAGATTCTACCCATAATACTTTGAGCTGCATCATAAATCATAAACACTGAGATGTTATACAGTCTCTAAATCTCTCTTTATTACATTAATACTACATGTGGTGGGACGTACAGAGTTTCGTTTTTAATTAATTTAATGCTTGTGGGTAATGTAGTGTGCAGTTATATTCCGCGAGGGAGTGTATAAAAAGGGATTCGAATGCACCGTTTGTGTGTGTGGTCACCGCCTGTGCGTCATTATTTTTTTGTATCCACGTCTCCGGCCCTCCTTTCGAAAACCACGCTCCTGTGTGTCCCTTGCAGGTGGTTAAAATCACTAGTATTAAAGAGATAGTTCACTTTGAAATAAAATTTTGGTATGTTTTAGCTTACCTCAAGGGCATCCAAGATGTCTTTTTTTCCGCAGTAGTTTCAATTTTGATATTTTTAGGTCAAACCGTTCTTGTCTGTCAGTAGTTTAATGCAGGTCTATGGTCACTGTCTCAAAGAGCAAGCACAGAGTCAAAATTAAAACAATTCCCCATCGTCCAAATTAAACAATTCCCCATCGTAAGTACACATTGATGGCCTAAGACACGAAACGAGCGGTTTGTGTGAGAAAACGAACAGTATTTATATCGTTTTTACCTCTTATACACAGCCATGTCCAAGTGATCTGAGGGCGCGCACGCATCCTGGATGCCCTTGAGGTAAGCTAAAACATACCAAAATTTAATTTCAAAGTGAACTATCCCTTTAATATTTCCCTGGTTAACAGGGTGGTGTAGTCTTGCATATGTAGAGGTAGTTTTCTCCTCTTAATTGTCCCGCTACATACAGCTGATCTTCTGTCAGTGAAATAACATGTTCAGATTATGATTGAGTAAGTGCTGAGCTTGAAGATGATATAATATTCCCCGCTAAACTCATAACAATATTGTTTTGTCTCATTATCTCTTATGTGTGCCTTGTGTATGTGTATGTGGATAAATATATGCATATGAGTGACTCTGTGTCTATTTCTTTGCTCTTTTGTTCATGAAAAGCAAAATAAAAAGTTTTATAAAAAGAAACTCCCTGTTTCCACACATCAATTTCCCTTCAGAATGAAAGTAGAAATCACTCACACAACTGTGTCCCAATTCCTAAATTTAATCAAGTAATCTAATTTATCTAATGCTAAAAATGAATAATAATAACAATAATAAATACAATAAAGGTTCAAATGTTGACTTATATGTGATTTTATATAGGCTAGTGTAACTAAATAATTAACCCATAAGAACCCGCAGTGATGCGGGTGTCACAAACACGTGTGATTATCTGGAAAGGTCTTTTTAAAGCATTATCCCTTACTTTCAACTCAGGAAGTCCCTTAGTGACATATAGGAACACCCAGGTTCAGTCATGTGACAATCTGTGCATTTTTGTTGCCATGGCAACATTTCCAAAATGATGGCCTGTCTGGTTAGCACATGTTGCAGTGTCAGCAATTTTTAAAAACACTTGTTTTTGTTACTAAAGGTATGTTTCAACCCATGCAACAATTCTAATGTTTTAATAACATATCCTAGATTACACTTAACCTGATTTTAATACATTTCTTGAACAAATTGATATAAAACCAGTTGTGAAAATATTGTGGTGACATATATGTCACATCGGGCTGTTGACCTTAAAACAGTAGGTGGAATTTTGATGTGACGTATATGTCACATTAAGAACAATGTTAATGATCTGCTCAATTAATTTATCTGATTCAATTATTTTACTGTTATATATTTTCTGCTGCTCATTTCAAAGCATATTTTAACAAAACATAATAAAAAATGTCAACATAAACATAAAAATAATGTCAAAATTAATTACATTGTTAATGAAATGTATTTTCATTATTATTTTGCATATCTGTAACTAAAACAAGATGTTGATATCATCATATGTTGGTCCTATTTTTGGTAATTTTAACTTTTTTTGTTGTAAGAATAACATGAATAGATTCAGGAAACAACTTGATGTTCAGAATGTGCTGAAAATTATCCAGGGAGATAACAGTGAGTATAAGGGATGTGACAGTGACTATAGGAAGAAGACATTGATGGCCCTGATTACACCTTTAGCAAGAAAGACATGGAGGATGATGAATCAAGTGGGTCTGATTCAGAGATTAGCATCAAGTGATTTAGATTTAGAAGCTGCACAACCAAACATAAACTCTGGTAAGCAAAATACAACCAGCCAGGGTAAAAAAGAAAATCTTGGAGAAAGAAACAGTTTGAAATTCAAAGGGCCGAGCATCACACTTCCATACAATCTTCCAACACCCCTGGAGTATTTCAGAAAGTTCATAACAGCAGAAAAGCTTGAGCTCCTAGACTAGAGGAACAAACTAATTTGTACAGTGTGCAAAAATCTGGAACTCAGAAGAATGTTAACACCACTGTTAAAGAAATGGAAATACTGATTGGTATCCATCTGCGCATGGGTCTGCATCAAATGCCAGGAAATCGTGCATACTGGGAAAATGACACAAGGTGTCCCATGGTGGCTGACAACATGTCAAGCAACCGTTTTCAGACCCTGCTAGTCTACACTTCACTGACAACAATGATTCGTCAAATCGGCAAGCAGGGGTTAAGTGTGGGAAGATCCTTCCATGGCTTGATATTTTTCGCAAACAATGCCTGGCTATCACCCCGACTATCTTCCCAGAAAACGTCTCAGGTTACGACTGTAACCTATGTTCCCTGAGAACAGGGAACGAGACACTACGTCATTGACGCTTTGGGGAACGCCTCAGGCGTGACAGGTGTCTGAAATCAAATATCAACTCACAGCAATCATGTTGACCGGCGACAGCCCGTGAATCATCAGCTTGATTGATTAACACGCGACCTGGATGTATAAAAGGGAGCCTTGCACACATGACAACATCCTATCGTCTGAAGGGACTGTTGCAGGCAGGCCCCGAGGCATGGCAGGGAGACATAGTGTCTCGTTCCCTGTTCTCAGGGAACATAGGTTACAGTCGTAACCTGAGACGTTCCCTTTCGAAGGGAACTCAACACTATTCAGGGGAGCATACCTCCTGAAATACCACCAGGCTGGCCTGGTGATCTATACTAAGACACACAGTCTGGCCATTGCCTGTCTGTCCGAGACAGAGCCTCTGGAAGTTGCCTTGGATAAGGCATCCAGAAACCGAAGGCCTGCGAAGCTGGCAGAAACCATTCAGTTCCGGATCACAGAGACGGGATCTCCCGGAGAGTGTGACTTAACCTCAAGAAACGACAGAAGTCGTCCACTCAATCCACGGGTCTACCCAGTGCTCAATCCGAACACTGGGGAAGTAAGAGAGGGTTCAAAACCAGGAAGGTCTACTGAAACCTAAGACCTGATGACCCCCTCATGTGGGGAGCTCCAGTACATGAGGGCTCATATCAGGAAGGCCGGTGAGGCCTGTAACCTGGCGACCACAGTATGTGGGAGCTCATACTCAGGAAGGCCTGTGAGGCCTGAAACCTGGCGACCACAGTAGTGGGAGCTCGTATTCAGGAAGGCCAGAGAGGCCTGTAACCTGACAGCCACACAGTGTGGGGCTACCTTCAGAAAGGCCTAACGAGGCCTGTAACCACAGAATGTGGGAGATAGCTTAAAAGGGAGGCGCCTGTCGTAATACATTGCGACAGAAGACGCATCTAGAGTGGGACCCAAGGTGAAGAAGCGGAGTCAGAGCCACGTAAAAAAGGGAATGAAGCGGACAGCGCATAACCCTTACCATAAATATGGATTTTAGAAGGTACACGAAACGAAAGTGCGTGTACTTAGCCAGTCCAAATCCAGGAAGGCCTGGTGAGGCCTCTAACCTGGCGACCACAGCATGTGGGAGCTCATACTCAGGAAGGCCGGTGAGGCCTGTAACCTGGCGACCACAGTAGGTGGGAGCTCATACTCAGGAAGGCCATTGAGGCCTGAAACCTGGTGACCACAACCTGTGGGAGCTTACTTTCAGGAAGGCCTGGTGAGGCCTCTAACCTGGCGACCACAGCATGTGGGAGCTCATACTCAGGAAGGCCGGTGAGGCCTGTAACCCGGTGACCACAGTGTGTGGGAACTCATCAGAATGTGGAAGTTAGCTAGAGAAAGGCGTCTGTCGTAGCATACTTCGACGACAGGACGCATCTAAAGTGGGACCCGAGGTGAAAGACCGGGGTCTGAGCCACATAGGAAGGGACCGAAGCGCACAGCGCATGACCCTTATCATAAAATATGGATTGAGAAAGTACACAAGACGTTCAGTCGTGTGACTTACCATAAGTATGGGTTTAAGAAGGTACGGAGCGTACGTACCAAAAAGAAAAATAGATGAAGTAAAGGAGCATGTACTTAATCACTCTATATTCAGGAAGGCCTAGTGAGGCCTATAACCTGATGACCACAGTAAGTGGGAGCTCATCCCCAGGAAGGCTGCTGAGGCCTGTGACCTGACGACCACAGAATGTGGGAGCTCGTATCCAGGAAGGCCGGTGAGGCCTGTAACCTGGCAACCACAGCATGTGGGAACCCATGATCAGGAAGGCCAGACGAGGCCTGTAACCTGATAGTCACAATGCGTGGGAGCTCACATTCAGGAAGGCCTGATGAGGCCTGCATCCTGACATGTGGAAGCTCACAACCAGTGAGGCCTATACCCTAGCGACCACAGTGAATGGGAGTTCACATTCAGGAAGGCCTGGTGAGGCCTGTAACCTGACATATGAACACTCATAACCAGGAAGGCCTAGGAGGCCTGAAGCCTGGTGACCACTGAATGTGGGAGCTTAACACTCAGGAAGGCGGAGAGGCCTGAAACCTGGCGACCACAGCATGTGGGAGCTCATACTCAGGGAGGCCTATGAGGCCTGAAACCTGGTGACCACAGTATGTGGGAGCTCATACTCAGGAAGGCCTATGAGGCCTGAAACCTGGTGACCACAGTATGTGGGAACTCACATTCAGGAAGGCCGGATGAGGCCTGTAACCTGACATGAGGACGCTCATAACTAGGAAGACCTGCGACCACGGTGTGTGGGAGCTCATACTCAGGAAGGCCGGGTGAGGCCTGTAACCTGGCGGCCACAGTATGTGGGAGCTCACATTCAGGAAGGCCGGATGAGGCCTGTAACCTGACATGTAGAAGCCCATCACCAGGAAGGCCGGTGAGGCCTGTAACCTGGCGACCATAGTATGTGGGAGCTCATAACCAGGAAGGCCTATTGAGGCCTATGACCTGATAACCACAGTATGTGGGAGCTCATAATCAGGAAGGCCTGGTGAGGCCTATAACCCGATAACCACTGTATATGGGAGCTCATACTCAGGAAGGCCTAGTGAGGCCTCTGACCTGATAAGCCACAGTATATGGGAGCTCATATTCAGGAAGGCCTGGTGAAGCCTATTACCTGAACACCACATATGTTTTTTGTTTTGTTTTTAAAACACTGGATAAGTGAAACACGGTCTGGATGGTAGGCTGAATTAAAATATCTAACTTCTTAAAGTCAGATAATATTCCATCATTTTAATTCCATAGAATTAAATGCAGCCATAATCACCAGACAATACTGTTTTGATATTTATCTATACGTTCTCGTAATCTACACACTGCCTCGGCAAACGCGAGATTCGAGCCGTTTAAAATATATTTGGCTTTCATCCCTCGAGAAGAAAGTCAACAGGTGCGAGGTTGAAACATCCGACAGCGCACAGATGCACGCGCGCCGAGATATTTCTCAATGAACACTGCCAGCACCCTCAGGAGCTGACTGTGAATGCCTCGCACCCAAACAGTATTATTTCACAGATCACGTGCACCACGGGTGCTCAGATGCTGAACCCTCCTCCCTCGAGAAAAGGGTCCGACGAGAGCGGAGCGTCTTCAAATGAAAAAACGCTCACAATTTGCACAAGAGACTCTCTCGAGAGCCTCTCGTGCGTGCTCTTCTCCCAAGCAAAAAAACGCACAGAACGTGTGTGTTTCACCTGTTGTCAAATATCTTGGGCATGGGTATTCAAATTCTCCTTCTTCTCTGCGCGTTTCAGCGATATTCTCCAAACAGACAAACAGTCCCTGAAGACGAAAAGATGTTGTCATGTGTGCAAGGCTCCCTTTTATACATCCAGGTCGTGTGTTAATCAATCAAGCTGATGATTCACGGGCTGTTGCCGGTCAACATGATTGCTGTGAGTTGATATTTGATTTCAGACACCTGTCACGCCTGAGGCGTTCCCCAAAGCGTCAATGACGTAGTGTCGAGTTCCCTTCGAAAGGGAACTAATAATTTTGATTATGTTGTGGAAAAGAAAATAAACAAAAAAATAACTGTTATTTAGCAAAAAAACTGAAAAAGTATTTTTTTTCAAATGAGAAATAAATGCCCAATGTGACATACTGTATATGTAACATTAAAAATGTATCATAAACGCCCAATGTCACATATATGTAACATTACAGATCTTTCACAAGGAGGGGTTGTATTTCAAAAACAACTGCAGAAACATGTTATAAGTGGTCCATTTGGTCTGTTTTATATGCCCCATAATTTTCTTAAGAGGAGAAATTGGTCCGGGTTCTTATGGGTTAAAATAGAAACTTCAGAAATAAAAATGCTCTATATGTAAAAAGAATTGTATCTATTGTGATGATGAACCTGTGGGTTATCATCACGTGAACATCAGTTCACTGTGTAATTGTGTACATTGATTCATTATGATTTTGTATGTGTATAGAGACCTGGGGCCCGTTCTTCGTATGTCGCTAACTCAACTGGATTTGATTGTTGGCGATTTGGCATGATCTTGGATTGTTTGGTTCTTCAACGCTCATCCTGGACTTGCTGTCATAGCAACAGGTGTGCAATCTTAAACCTGCTCGGGAGCAGCTAATTTCATGTTAACAGGATTAGATCCCGGCTTCATAAGCGGAGCTGATACGGGAAGTCCAGCGCAGCGCGATAGTGCACTTTCTGAGAGATATATTTTTTATTGTGACTCGTCGTGAGATTGTCGTTTACTTTATTAATTTGTTGGAAACGCACATTTATTTTCGACTTGTCGGAGTCGGGCTTTAACTACAGCACAAACTGTTTGCATTGCCCTAAGATTATTTGCGAGTGGCTCTTTCCTTTACACTATTGGAGATGCGGAGAACTTGATGGAAAGTGCTGTCTGTCATGTCATTCGGAGTTTACCTGGCGCTTTTAGGTTTTAGGGTTTTTTTGTGGCATTTCCAAGCCACTTAAGACCCAATGTTGTAAAGCAGTTTTTTTTTAAGCAGTTTTTTTTTTTTTAGGCTATCATAATTTTTTATGAAGATCATGCAATCATGACCATGCCGATTACAGTATATGTCACTCAGGCTTCACTAACGTGATTGGTACCATAGACATAGGCTATAGACTGCCATCAAGGCCTCAATGAAGGGGATTATGTGAACAGAAAGCGGGTTCACAATGTAAATGTGCAGCCCAGTTACTATTGTGATTCTTAATATTCCAGATTAGTAATATTATATCAAATTAAAAAAAGGCAGTTGACTAAAATCTTCCATATCACAAATGTGAAAGCAAAATGGCCAGGATCTGTGCATGACTTAAGAATTTTCAGAGATTCACATTTATGCACATTATTTGAAAGTGGTAAGGAAAGTTCCACAATTAAATATCAAGCTCACTGTATTACATACACTTATGCTGATCCTAACAGAACTGCATTTTTTCATAGGTGATTATGACATGTTCCTGCCTGCAGACAGGTGTTTTATGACCCCATTCCCTGACCCAAACCAGTTACAATGCAGCTCTAGCCAGGACAAGGGCACACAATGAAATGAACTTTGGCTAACTAAAGGGAAGATTTCAGTGTCTGAAAAGTCTGAGGGTTGCACACCTGACAGGGCCTGTGACATTGTTGCATGTGCCATATTACACAACATTGCCAAAAAAAGAAAGAAAAACACTTTTCATCAAATGTTTAATAAAAGACAAATATGCTTAGTTCCTTGAGTTTTATTTCAATTGTTCTTTGTAAAGAAAAGCCAGTGGTCAAGTGCCTGCAACAAGAGATATTATACACATGCCTCATGCAACAAATAAAAAGGAAAAGTTGGCTATACACTGCCCACCTGTAGGCCTATGTCTCCCCTGTCTGTGCAGACTCTTCTGTAGGCCTATGTCTCCTCTGTCTGTGCAGACTCTTCTGTAGGCCTATGTCTCCTCTGTCTGTGCAGACTCTTCTGTAGGCCTTTCTGTAGATGTGGAATCCTGCAACTTATATTGCAGCCATAAAGCATACAAGTATAAATTAAGTAAAGTTATTTATGCACTTGCAGGTAGGCTAGTTCCTCCATATGACAGTTATCTGAGAGGGTTTATTCACTTTCCAGTGCAATGGAAACAAATGGACATTACAAAGTCTTTCCTTTCCTTTGGAAAGTTAGAAAATGTCCACTTACTGCACATATTTCAGCCACCACTTTCTTGTGAACAGATACAAGTGTTGGTGTATTATGTAAAAGTGCACAAAAGAGGAAAACACAATGTCATTACAATGAACTACACTCGGGAAAAATGTGATAAAAAAAAAAAAGACTATATGGCCTTAATTTAATGCAGCAAAAATTATTTTACAGTGTAGGCTACTAAGATCTTTTCTATTTTTTTCTCAGCCTTTTTCTTGGTTTCTTTTATAAACAAACAACCATTTATTTAACAGTGCCTTTTATAAAAGAGACTATAATATAACTAAAAATTACCATTATGTAGAATATTTTTGTACTTTACTTTTATTTGTTCCCATGTTCTAGTGTGGTGACTGACATTACAATGAACAAAGTAATTATGCAATTATTAAAATACAAAAATATAGGCTAATAAGTGATAAAAACATCTAACATGGCCACTTCTAATGGATTTAAATTGTCTGCTACTTTTTGCCAGCCCTCTCTCCATTTTTTCAGCCCTTGAGCACCATTTTCTCTAGTACATTAAACATTGTTGCACCAATTAGATTAAAAAAGGTTAGAGAGAAAACTAAAGCACCATGGTATAACAATGCTACGCATGTTATCAAGAGAGAAACTCGTAATTTAGAGCGTAAATGGAAACAAACTAATTTAGAAGTCTTTAGAATCGCGTGGAAAGACAGTATGTCACATTATAAAAGGGCCCTAAAAGCGGCCAGGGCTGAGCATCTCCGTAAACTAATAGAAAATAACCAAAATAATCCAAGGTTCTTATTTAACACCGTGGCTAGACTAACAAATAAACAGACGTCACCTGAGCAAAATATTCCGTTACAGTTTAGTAGTAATGATTTCATGAACTTCTTCACTGAGAAAATAGAAAGCATCAGAAACACAATTGTAAATGTACAATCTTTAATGGTGTCTTATGATTCAGCCTCAATTATCGCCCCTCAAAAAAAACTACAGCGCTTTACAACTATAGGACAGGAAGAGCTAAATAAACTTATCACTTCATCTAAAACAACAACATGTTTATTAGATCCAATACCAACTAAACTACTGAAAGAAGTGTTACCTGTAGTGGAAGAGCCTCTCCTCAATATTATTAACTCATCTTTATCTTTAGGTCATGTTCCAAGAATATTTAAGTTGGCAGTTATAAAACCTCTTATTAAGAAACCACAATTAGATCATAATAACCTAGCAAATTACAGACCCATTTCAAATCTTCCATTTATGTCTAAAATACTAGAAAAAGTTGTGTCCGCTCAATTGTGCTCTTTCTTGCAAGAAAATGATATCTATGAAAAATTTCAGTCAGGATTCAGACCGCATCATAGCACAGAAACTGCGCTTGTTAAAATTACAAATGATTTACTTTTAGCATCTGACCAAGGCTGTATCTCAATACTAGTTTTACTCAATCTTAGCACTGCGTTCGACACTATAGATCACAAAATACTCTTAGATCGACTACAAAACTACACTGGTGTTCATGGGCAGGCATTAAACTGGTTTAGATCGTACTTATCTGACCGCTACCATTTTGTCTGTTTAAATGGGAAAAAATCTAAGATAACGTCAGTAAACTATGGAGTGCCACAGGGATCTGTGTTAGGCCCTCTGCTATTCTCAATATATATGCTGCCACTTGGTAATATTATAAGAAAACATGGAATTAATTTCCACTGTTATGCTGATGACACTCAATTATATATTTCATCACGACCAGATGAAAACAATAAATTATCTAAATTGACAGAGTGTGTTAAAGATATAAAATACTGGATGACGTGTGATTTTCTGCTATTAAATTCAGATGACGGAGGTATTACTTATTGGTCAAAAAAACTGCCCACAAAACCTCTTACAATACAACTTTAATTTAGAAGGATGTCCTGTTACTTTATCCACTACAGTAAAAGACCTGGGTGTTATACTAGATCGCAACTTGTCTTTCAAAAATTCATATGTTACAAGAACAGCCTTTTTCCACCTTAGAAACATTGCTAAGCTACGTAACATGCTATCTGTTTCTGATGCAGAAAAGTTAGTTCATGCATTCATGACCTCGAGACTAGATTACTGTAATGCTTTATTAGCTGGTTTTCCTGCATCCTCAATAAACAAGCTACAGTTAGTCCAAAATGCAGCTACTAGAGTTCTTTCTAGGTCAAGGAAATATGATCATATAACACCAATTCTATCATCTCTACACTGGTTACCTATTAAGTTCCGTATCAATTACAAAGTATTACTAATGACCTATAAAGCCCTAAATGGTTTAGCTCCTGGGTATTTAACGGAACTTCTAACGCCCTACAATCCATCGCGCTCTTTAAGATTACTAAATTCGAGGCTTCTGGTCATTCCTAGGATATCTAAGTCCACTAAAGGAGGGAGGGCGTTTTCACATTTAGCTCCTAAACTCTGGAATGGCCTTCCTGATATTGTTCGAGGCTCAGACTCGCTGTCCCAGTTTAAAACTAGATTAAAGACGCATCTCTTTAGCCAAGCATTCGCATAATACTACCTTTTATACTACAGTTGAATCAGATTGAATGCATTAATATTATGAACAGCAGCTACGCTAATTATTTCCCATCTGCTTTTCTGTTGTTATCTCGGGACGCTAGTTCCGAGGTAAATACAGATCGTCAGCTCCAGTTTGTATCCAGCCTCCCATGGAAACTACAGATGCCCCAACACCTGTGCAGAGACGACTCGACGCCTGTGAAGAGACGACTCGACGCCTGTGAAGAAACGACTCGACGCTGGCGATATGTTATGCCCTAAATTAATACATGATTAACTAACTGTATTTTTCTATTTACATTTCTGAAATGCACTTTCTGTAAAGCTGCTTTGAAACAATATGTATTGTGAAAAGCGCTATACAAATAAATTTGAATTGAATTGAATTATTCTTAACCTACAAACATAAAACTTTCCTAAATGTCGAAGTCATTCTTATGCGTATCACTCTAAAAAATAATTCAGTGGCTTGGTAAATATCACAGTAATAATTAACTTAATCAAATCTCTGAATATCATTTACTTGATAGTTTGAGTTGAGCATACCGAAATAATTGACTAAAACTCCAACAATTAATTTTGTCTGAAATTTACAGTTGTATTTAAGTTTGAAGTTTTTCACTAAAATAATTTAGTATTTGACTAAATACTATTTAAATTGATTTAAAATACACTGAGCTAATATATTTGTGAAATTTCCATCATAATATTTGAGAATGGATAATTAAACTGATCTGTTTCAAGAACCACAAATATTACTTAAATAAAATCAATATTATTAATATTTAACACGCATAAGAAATTTATTAAGTTTACTCCATTAAAACAATGCACCCCTCCCCCACCCTCTGACGTGAGGACAACTCAATGGTTGAGTGAGCGCGCGCTGTTTGAACTCTCTCCAGTCCAGAACAGTTCTCTCTTCTCTTCTCAGCTGTGCAGAATTGGTGCATTTCCTCTGTGAAATTCAGGTGTGTGCATGTTTTATTTTATCTGTATAATCATTAATGTGCTTTAAATCATTTTATTTAATGCGCAAGAACATACAGAGACGCAATGTTACTCACCTTAAATGAGTTAAACGAGTGTCGACTCGCGCCTGCCTTTTCGCATGATTGTAACGCCTTGCATAAAAAACACACGACTATATTCCTAAAGATAATGCATATAACTAATTTGGATGATAAAATGTCCTCAGAACTGTGCACTGTTTGTTTATTGGCAGGTGATGGAGTCAGTCGCATCGCAGCATCTTTCGGCTGTGAGTGACGCAGGACGGCGGTGTAAAGTTAGAAGTTCCCCCGCAGAGGCGAGTCCATCTCCGGCACGGGAACCAGCGCTGATCCGGTGGATACTAGATAACAGACCGGTTGATTACACTTGAATTACTTGAATGTTTAGGCCTAAATGTTTAATTTTTACTTCGAAAATGTTTCTTACATGAGTTTAAATGTAGGCAATATTGTATACGTGTTAAAAATAGTATAAAATATGCTGTATTGCTGTAGGCTACTCATCGACAATAAAGGCCAATGTCATGTAGTTATACTGGTGGTTGTATGGAATATTTCCCACCCAGCACCAGACGTCATTAAGACGTTGTTTTTTGGGCTAAATCAAGTCGGCCCGTCATAGTCTTCATTTAGCCCAAAAATAGACGTTGAAAATTGGGCTTTGTTTGGTCCGTATGCTTTGGGCGAAGTTTAGCCCAAACATAGACGTTGAAAATTGGGCTTTGTTTGGTCCGTCTGATTTGGTCCAAATTTAGCCCAAACATAGACGTTGAAAATTGGGCTTTGTTTGGTCCGTCTGCTTTGGTCCAAATTTAGCCCAAACATAGACGTTGAAAATTGGGCTTTGTTTGGTCCGTCTGCTTTGGTCCAAATTTAGCCCAAACATAGACGTTGAAAATTGGGCTTTGTTTGGTCCGTCTGCTTTGGTCCAAATTTAGCCCAAACATAGACGTTGAAAATTGGGCTTTGTTTGGTCCGTCTGCTTTGGTCCAAATTTAGCCCAAACATAGACGTTGAAAATTGGGCTTTGTTTGGTCTGTCTGATTTTGTCCAATTTTAGCCCAAAAAAAGACTTTGAAAATTTGGCTTTGTTTATTTAGCCCAAGATGCTCGTCTGTTTTAGACCACAGAAATAGATTGTAGAAATAGTTTCAAAGTTACATGTAACTGCACATCCCAGAAATACATTGTGCTGTTAAAATGACTGCTTTTGTATAATGTTTGAGAATTTTTGTAGGATATGAAATGTCCACAGACTGGTGTGAGCATTGAGGATGAGGAGCCCAGAGCTGAATCTTGGAGATGGAGCCATGGATGAGACCCTCCATCACTCCACCTGCCCTTACGAGACCCTCCATCACTCCACCTGCCCTTATGAGACCCTCCATCACTTCACTTGCCCTTACGAGACCCTCCATCACTCCACCTGCCCTTACGAGACCCTCCATCACTCCACCTGCCCTTATGACATCCTCCATCTCTCCACCTGCCCTTATGAGATCCTCCATCACTCCACCTGCCCTTACGAGACCCTCCATCACTCCACCTGCCCTTATGAGACCCTCCATCTCTCCACCTGCCCTTATGAGACCCTCCATCACTCCACCTGCCCTTACGAGTCCCTCCATCACTCCACCTGCCCTTATGAGACCCTCCATCACTCCACCTGCCCTTAAAAAGATCCTCCATCAATCCACCTGCCCTTATGAGACCCTCCATCTCTCCACCTGCCCTTAAAAAGATCCTCCATCACTCCACCTGCCCTTAAAAAGATCCTCCATCACTCCACCTGCCCTTAAAAAGAATCTCTATCACTCCACCTGCCCTTACGAGACCCTCCATCACTCCACCTGCCCTTACGAGTCCCTCCATCACTCCACCTTCCCTTACGAGACCCTCCATCACTCCACCTGCCATTATGAGACCCTCCATCACTCCACCTGCCCTTATGAGATCATCCATCACTCCACCTGCCCTTACGAGATCCTCCATCACTCCACCTGCCCTTATGAGATCCTCCATCACTCCACCTGCTCTTACGAGACCCTCCATCACTCCACCTGCCCTTAAAAAGATCCTCCATCACTCCACCTGCCCTTAAAAAGACTCTCTATCACTCCACCTGCCCTTATGAGACCCTCCATCACTCCACCTGCCCTTATGAGACCCTCCATCACTCCACCTGCCCTTACGAGACCCTCCATCACTCCACCTTCCCTTACGAGACCCTCCATCACTCCACCTGCCCTTACGAGTCCCTCCATCACTCCACCTTCCCTTACGAGACCCTCCATCACTCCACCTGCCCTTACGAGACCCTCCATCACTCCACCTGCCCTTAAAAAGATCCTCCATCACTCCACCTGCCCTTATGAGACCCTCCATCACTCCACCTGCCCTTAAAAAGATCCTCCATCACTCCACCTGCCCTTAAAAAGACTCTCTATCACTCCACCTGCCCTTATGAGACCCTCCATCACTCCACCTGCCCTTACGAGTCCCTCCATCACTCCACCTTCCCTTACGAGACCCTCCATCACTCCACCTGCCCTTATGAGACCCTCCATCACTCCACCTGCCCTTAAAAAGATCCTCCATCACTCCACCTGCCCTTAAAAAGACTCTCTATCACTCCACCTGCCCTTACAAGACCCTCCATCACTCCACCTGCCCTTAAAAAGATCCTCCATCACTCCACCTGCCCTTAAAAAGACTCTCTATCACTCCACCTGCCCTTATGAGACCCTCCATCACTCCACCTGCCCTTACGAGTCCCTCCATCACTCCACCTTCCCTTACGAGACCCTCCATCACTCCACCTGCCCTTATGAGACCCTCCATCACTCCACCTGCCCTTACGAGACCCTCCATCACTCCACCTTCCCTTACGAGACCCTCCATCACTCCACCTGCCCTTACGAGACCCTCCATCACTCCACCTTCCCTTACGAGACCCTCCATCACTCCACCTGCCCTTATGAGACCCTCCATCACTCCACCTGCCCTTACGAGACCCTCCATCACTCCACCTTCCCTTATGAGACCCTCCATCACTCCACAGGCCCTTATGAGACCCTCCATCACTCCACCTGCCCTTAAAAAGATCCTCCATCACTCCACCTGCCCTTATGAGATCCTCCATCACTCCACCTGCCCTTACGAGATCCTCCATCACTCCACCTGCCCTTATGAGACCCTCCATCACTCCACCTGCCCTTAAAAAGATCCTCCATCACTCCACCTGCCCTTAAAAAGACTCTCTATCACTCCACCTGCCCTTATGAGACCCTCCATCACTCCACCTGCCCTTATGAGTCCCTCCATCACTCCACCAGCCCTTATGAGACCCTCCATCACTCCACCTGCCCTTATGAGACCCTCCATCACTCCACCAGCCCTTACGAGTCCCTCCATCACTCCACCTGCCCTTACGAGACCCTCCATCACTCCACAGGCCCTTATGAGATCCTCCATCATTCCACCTGCCCTTACGAGACCCTCCATCACTCCACCTGCCCTTACGAGTCCCTCCATCACTCCACCTTCCCTTACGAGACCCTCCATCACTCCACCTGCCCTTACGAGACCCTCCATCACTCCACCTGCCCTTACGAGACCCTCCATCACTCCACCTTCCCTTACGAGACCCTCCATCACTCCACCTGCCCTTACGAGACCCTCCATCACTCCACCTTCCCTTACGAGACCCTCCATCACTCCACCTGCCCTTACGAGATCCTCCATCACTCCACCTGCCCTTACGAGACCCTCCATCACTCCACCTGCCCTTAAAAAGATCCTCCATCACTCCACCTGCCCTTAAAAAGACTATCACTCCACCTGCCCTTACGAGACCCTCCATCACTCCACCTGCCCTTATGAGTCCCTCCATCACTCCACCTTCCCTTACGAGACCCTCCATCACTCCACCTGCCATTATGAGACCCTCCATCACTCCACCTTCCCTTACGAGACCCTCCATCACTCCACCTGCCCTTACGAGACCCTCCATCACTCCACCTTCCCTTACGAGACCCTCCATCACTCCACCTGCCCTTACGAGACCCTCCATCACTCCACCTGCCCTTACGAGACCCTCCATCACTCCACCTTCCCTTACGAGACCCTCCATCACTCCACAGGCCCTTATGAGACCCTCCATCACTCCACCTGCCCTTAAAAAGATCCTCCATCACTCCACCTGCCCTTACGAGATCCTCCATCACTCCACCTGCCCTTACGAGATCCTCCATCACTCCACCTTCCCTTATGAGACCCTCCATCACTCCACAGGCCCTTATGAGACCCTCCATCACTCCACCTGCCCTTAAAAAGATCCTCCATCACTCCACCTGCCCTTAAAAATACTCTCTATCACTCCACCTGCCCTTATGAGGCCCTCCATCACTCCACCTGCCCTTACGAGTCCCTCCATCACTCCACCTGCCCTTACGAGACCCTCCATCACTCCACAGGCCCTTATGAGACCCTCCATCACTCCACCTGCCCTTAAAAAGATCCTCCATCACTCCACCTGCCCTTATGAGATCCTCATCACTCCACCTGCCCTTACGAGATCCTCCATCACTCCACCTGCCCTTACGAGACCCTCCATCACTCCACCTGCCCTTAAAAAGATCCTCCATCACTCCACCTGCCCTTAAAAAGACTCTCTATCACTCCACCTGCCCTTATGAGACCCTCCATCACTCCACCTGCCCTTACGAGTCCCTCCATCACTCCACCTGCCCTTACGAGACCCTCCATCACTCCACCAGCCCTTATGAGACCCTCCATCACTCCACCTGCCCTTACGAGTCCCTCCATCACTCCACCAGCCCTTATGAGACCCTCCATCACTCCACCTGCCCTTACGAGACCCTCCATCACTCCACAGGCCCTTATGAGATCCTCCATCATTCCACCTGCCCTTACGAGACCCTCCATCACTCCACCTGCCCTTATGAGACCCTCCATCACTCCACAGGCCCTTATGAGATCCTCCATCACTCCACCTGCCCTTAAAAAGACTCTCTATCACTCCACCTGCCCTTATGAGACCCTCCATCACTCCACCTGCCCTTACGAGTCCCTCCATCACTCCACCTGCCCTTACGAGTCCCTCCATCCCTCCACCAGCCCTTATGAGACCCTCCATCACTCCACCTGCCCTTACGAGACCCTCCATCACTCCACAGGCCCTTATGAGATCCTCCATCATTCCACCTGCCCTTACGAGACCCTCCATCACTCCACAGGCCCTTATGAGATCCTCCATCATTCCACCTGCCCTTACGAGACCCTCCATCACTCCACCTGCCCTTATGAGATCCTCCATCATTCCACCTGCCCTTACGAGACCCTCCATCACTCCACCTGCCCTTATGAGATCCTCCATCATTCCACCTGCCCTTACGAGACCCTCCATCACTCCACCTGCCCTTATGAGACCCTCCATCACTCCACCTGCCCTTATGAGACCCTCCATCTCTCAACCTGTCCTTGTTGCCTCAGATTGTGAAGCACAGCGCAGCACTCAACAACCTCAGGTACAAAGGCACGGC
Organism: Abramis brama; assembly: GCF_963993115.1. NCBI lineage: Eukaryota > Metazoa > Chordata > Actinopteri > Cypriniformes > Leuciscidae > Abramis > Abramis brama. The sequence continues at coordinate 5,381,469 of NC_139970.1, read as the reverse complement.
TCACCTCTGGTGGTCAGCTGATTCATCAGGATAAAGCTGCAGAATGGGAACCGCTGTGCTGAGATGGCAGAAGTATTTGGGGTTCAGCGCCTGAAAGTACATGATTATAGTTTGAATAAAACTTTGTTTCATGTGTTGTTGACTTGTAAATACATTTGTTTATTATGATGGTTACTGATATTTATTTATTTTTCTAATTTATTCATGTTTATTATTGTTGTCAGTAAATAAAATATAATTAATTTATGCATTAATTCATTGCTTGGCTGAAAATTTATTTGTGTTCACTGCATTTATCTATTCATGTGTATTCATACATAGCTAGTCATATAACAAAACAAATTACATTTTGCTTGTTTTTATTAAATTATAATTTGTAAAAAAAAAAAAAAAAAAAAAAAGGAAAATAATTAAGTAGCTTATTGGTCAGCATTTATTATAATTAAATTTTGTAAGTTTTGGGGTGGGCTAGCAATGCAATTCATTCTAAGCTGCCCGTCTCCTTTGTGCAGACATTACAAATGCTGAGGAAAACGATTCTTTGTAGAGTTACTGATGCTATGAGTTGTTAGTACATATCATTTTTTATTGCAGAACTTATAGTTCCATACAAGATCAGGGAAAGATACCATGGTTGTATCTTTAACAATGAACAATCATAATGAAAAAAAACTAAAACAGAAAACATACAGATCATAGGTTTGCGTACATCATAATATGAGATTTTATACATAGGAAAAAAAGAGCAATGACAAGGTTAAATATCTTTAAATAGTTCTTAACAATACATTAAAAAAAAAAACTAAAAAAACATTTTTGTAAGCCTGAGGGATGAAACGAGAGGTAAATGTGACAAGAAAAAGAGGAAACCATAAAGGAGATTTAAGACACTTTTGCTTGTGGGTGAAATTTTTGGAATATAAAATAAATAAATTAACAACATATTCAAGAGATGACGCTTTTGGGTTTTCTTAATAAAAAATAATATTGTTTAGGATAAAACTGAGGGTCACATTAGTAGGGTTTAAAATATAAGAACTTAAATCAACCCTAAATGTAGCTATTCACAAAATAAATGGGTTTCTTTAACAAAACCACATAATGAGCAGGTTTCATCAATATCTAGATAATTACAGATAGATGAATTAAACGTCACTCATATCTTTTAAAGGGATAGTTCACCCAAAAATGAAAATTCTGTCAGTAATTACTCACCCTCATGTTGTTCCAACCCTGTAAGACCTTCGTTCATCTTCGGAACAAAAATTAAGATATTTTTGATTAAATCTGAGAGTTGTCTCACTCCTCCATAGACTTCTAAGGGACTGAAACTTGCTGGCCCAGAAAAGTTATTAAAGAGATCGTTAATATAGTCCAAGTGACTACAGTGGCTCAATCTTAAGTTTATCAAGCGACGAGAATACTTTTTGTGCGCTAAAAAAAACAAAAATAACGACTTTATTCCACTATTCATTTCCTTCTCTCTGGGCCTCGAGTGAGTTAACGTAGTGTTTTTGCGCAGCGCGTCAGTGTTGCACGTCACCACATAGGCTCACTATTGGCCGACGCTGGTCATGTGTGCGACGCGCTGCGCAAACTTAAGATTAAGCCACTGTAGTCACTTGGACTATATTAACGATCTCTTTAATAACTTTTCTGGGCCAGCAAGTTTCAGTCCCTTAGAAGTCTATGGAGGAGTGATCAGCTCTCAGATTTAATCAAAAATATCTTAATTTGTGTTCCGAAGATGAACGAAGGTCTTACGGGGTTGGAACAATATGAGGGTGAGTAATTACTGACAGAATTTTCATTTTTGGGTGAACTATCCCTTTAAGTTGTTGCGCTTGGAATAACATCGTAGGTCACATGATAACGTCAACATGGCAGATGTCCGGGTCACATTTATACTTAACAGGATCAGGCTATATAGTACCTACTCTTTTAGGGCTCGTTAAGTAAGTACTTATTGAAATTAAGTACCTAATCATTGAGTATGCGGTTTCGAAACACAGCCAACGATCGTTGTTTACCAGATGCTACGATCTTTCACAGACGTCTCCGCGACGTGCGTGTGCTATCTGGAGAGTCTCTCCTTCTATTGCTTTACGTGCTTCCGGGTGCGTTCTATTGAGCAGTGTAATAACATTTTTTTCCACTAAATGTCACACACGAACTAACACAAATTAAAGTCCAGCATACAAGGAGAAACAAACACTGCACAAAACACTCATAAAAGTGAACTGATTTCTTTCATTTAAGTTTACCCTTCTCAAATCAATTAATTATTTTGAGCATTAGGGTTTACAGTAGTGAAGGTGAATGAAGCTTTGTGAAGCACCGGGGCTTTCCCCCTCAACTGTATCTTAAAATGATTCACTACTTGAGGCTTTTCAACACGTTGCACACTAACGACATCTTGTGGTCAAAAGTTGGAAAAGCTGCCTTTCTGTCCCAGAAGACCCATCCATTTTATTTTGAATGTTTCCTGTAATTAATCACTTTGTGCTCTGTAAACCACAAAGCAATAAAATGAATCCTCATAATTCATGTGTTAGTGTTGATGTAGTTCTTACACAATACAAACAACTGTATGAATTAATTTATGAAAAAATAATAATAAATGGGATAAATTAACTTGTACAGAAACAATTCTTATAAATCTGCTTTGATCAACAAAATTTGTTGAACAAACGCAGCCTTATTCACATAAACTTTAGCCTCAGTCCTAATCCTACGAGTTCATAGGCAAGGCTCATATAGGCATATAATCAGAATAAAATAAAATGATTGTGGAATGGTGAAGTGCTTGTGAACTGAATAGTAAAAGTGCTTGTGAACTGGGGACCTGCCATTTTATTTTGTGGGTAATTTAAGAAATGAAAGATTTTTATTAAGGCGCAGGACTTATTCAACAGTGTGAGGGCTAAGTCTATATATATATTTTTTTTACTACTACCGAAGTGCATGACACTCGAAACCTGCTCAAGGGGTTCGCGCTATTTTTGAATCTGAATATGAAGCAGTCAAGTGGAAACGAAGCTTCGGACGTCACAGATTACGTGGTTATGGCAAAACGAATCAAGCTCCGATACACTGCTTCAATGTGAGATCGTTTCGTTTTTTTTGATACAAGTGTAGCAGGAAGGGTTATGACCCCTCCTACTTGTCATGGTTTGGCCAATGGCCTGGCATCCGGTGCGTATAAGAGCATGGGTTACCGGTTCCTTAGTGTGCGTCACTATCCGGGGCCGTGACGTCACCCAGGCGCCCTGCTGCTTTTTGCTGGAGTGCAGTGTCAGGTGTTGCTCGTAAAAGATCGCTGAAGCTGCTTATTCACTGTCGGTGCTGTTTGCCAGTCTGTGTGCTTTCTGGAGAGTTCAGTATGGACATTTGAGACAGTGTAAGATCTATCTGCGCTTTCTGCCAACGAGTTTGTCGGAGACATCTGGCTCCATCTACCGCAGAGTTCGGGGATAGTAATCCCGGGACAGCATGTTTTGCACGCGATAAGGACAATAGCGGCGTCCTGCATGAGAATTATCTGCCCTGTGCTTCATCGTAAAGTGCCGTTTGCTCTGCTCCTCATCGGCTGCTGTTCTGTTTTATCTGTTTTGACTGTTCTGTTTTAAGTGAACTCTTTCAAGTGAACTGTTTCGAGTGAACTGTCTTGAGTGTTCTGTTTTGAATTCTGTTTTAAGTGAACTCTTTCAAGTGAACTGACCCGAGTGTTTTGTTTCGAGTGAACTGTCTTGAGTGTTCTGTTTTGAATTCTGTTTTAAGTGAACTCTTTCAAGTGAACTGACCCGAGTGTTCTGTTTTGAGTGAACCATCTCGAGGGAACCATCTCGAGTGAACTGACTCGAGTGAACTGACTCGAGTGAACCGACTCGAGTGAACTGACCCGAGTGTTTCGAGTGAACCGTCTCGAGCGAACTGTTCCAGTGCACTGTTTTCTGTGAATTCTGTTCTCCGTGATATGCTTTGAGTCTTTTTTTCTTTTGTTTGTTGGCAGGGCCTGGGCACCCGGGGGCAGACGAGTGACCATTTAGGTGGTGACGTCCTCACTGTGTGTCGTGGTCTTCTCTGACATGAGTCGTTGAGTGTGTATTAGTGTGTGTGCACTGTGAATAGAGTAATTTTCATAAGGGTGATATCTTGAGACTGCCTCTGCGGGTAAGCCCAGGTTCCTCTGCTGCCAACGATAGAATTAAGCAAATAGATGAGAGTGATTGCTGGTCAACGCCTTTTATAATCATTGTCTTTTAATAATTAATAAAATCTTTTTCATTACCTATGTCTCTGATTCCAACAGTGATTAGAACCTGTGTGTGCCTGTGTTTAGAGGTTGTGTTAAATTCTTGGGGTGAAATTCCTCCGGTGGCGTAGTCGGAAATTATATCAATTTGAGCCAACCCGCGCCCGCTCTGCTACACAAGCATCGAAGCCTCGGTGCCGAACGTCACATCACTATAGTGTCGTGTCTAATAAAGGTTTTTAGCATTTACTGTTGTAGAATCTGAACTCAGCAGGAATGACGCTTTATAATGCTTTACAGACTTGATCTGTTTTGCACACGTCACTCAAACACAGAACCAGGAAGCAGGAAGAGTTTGAGAAAGAGAAACTAAAGTGCAGTTGAGCTGTTGTGTGTTTGTGTCTCAGTATTCGTGCAGTAAAATGGCAGAAGCCAGAATTTCTCAGGATGAGTTCCTGTGTTCAGTGTGTCTGGATCTCCTGAAGGATCCAGTGGCCATTCCCTGTGGACACAGTTACTGTAAGATCTGTATTACAGGCTGCTGGGATCAGGAGGATCAGATGAGAGTCTACAGCTGCCCTCAGTGCAGACAGACCTTCAGTCCAAGACCTGCTTTAGCTAAAAACACCATGCTGGCTGAAGTGGTGGAGAAACTGAAGAAGACTAAACTTCCTGCTGACTGTTACGCTGGAGCTGGAGATGTGCAGTGTGACGTCTGTACTGGAAGAAAACACAAAGCCGTCAAGTCCTGTCTGCTGTGTCTGGAGTCTTACTGTCAAACTCATTTTGACCGTCATGAGGAATTTCACTCCCGTAAGCCACATAAAGTGACTGATGCCACTGGACGACTGCAGGAGATGATCTGCCAAACACATGATAAACTCCTTGAGGTTTTCTGTCGCACTGACCAGAAGTTTATATGCTTGCTGTGTTTGATGGACGAACATAAAAACCACGACACTGTATCAGCTGCAGCACAGAGGACAGAGAAACAGGTATGAAACTACACACTGATGAAATAATGTTGACACTATTTATATTGGCACCATATGATCAGGAAACATCATTCACACTGCAGACGTCACAGAAGTGAACAGAAGCTGCAAGTGGACTTTCACTGCTGAGCGTATTTGAGCTTCGCATTTAACTTCACAGAAAATATGGTGAAAATACACCGTAAACATTTATCAACACAAACTTTTTTACAAAAAACTCTTCACATGATGATATAGTGACAGTATAAAGTGCCATCTGTGTTATTGGTTTGTGCTGCAGAAGCAGCTGAAGGAGACGCAGAGGTCGTTCCAGCAGAGGATCCAGCAGAGAGAGAAAGATCTTCAGCAGCTGAGAGAGGCTGTAGAGTCTCATAAGGTGAGTCTGGAGAAGAAGAGAAGTTTGAGAAGTCTCAGTCAGGACTCACTGAAGCTCACTGTGTGATTGTGATGTGTGTCCTAACAGCGCTCTGCACACACAGCAGTGGAGGACAGTGAGAGGATCTTCACTGAGCTCATCCGCTCCATTGAGAGAAGCCGCTCTGAAGCGACACAGCGGATCAGAGATCAGGAAAAGACTGCAGTGAGTCGAGCTGAAGAACGACTGGAGCGACTGGAGCAGGAGATCAATGATCTGAGGAGGAGAGACGCTGAGCTGGAGCAGCTTTCACACACACAGGATCACATACATTTCCTGCAGGTAACAGAGATTGAGAAGAACAGGACAATATATTTTTTGTTATTTAAAGAGTGAGTTACTAATATGCACCTATAGGCAGGTCCACAACACGAGAACACTTTGTCCCGTACATGGTTTGCTTGCGCACTTTAACCTCGCGCACGAGCAGATCCATTTCCTCGCTAGAGAAGCATTCAGTTTTTCCGCTTGCAAATTCCTCCATATAAACAGCGAATCCGCCATGGTGCGAATGCAAATGGCTTTTAAAGGGAATGAGAGATGAGACTCTGATTGGTTTATTACACATCAGGGGCGGTTCTAAGGTCAGTGGATATTTGGGGCTTTAGCCCAAACTAAAAGGCTTATTGTATTAGTAAAATAATTTTAACTATTTGCAAATAATATTTGTTTTTAAGTATGCATACATTCTCTCTACAATGAATCAAGGAAATGATAGCATATTTTCGTTCAAAAAGACAAAAAATAATTTAAAAAATAAAAGTAATTTGCGTCACTGGATACTGACGGTAGTTGAACATTTCTATTGTAAAACAGTTGTCAAATATTAAATGTTTATCTACTTACATTTTACCAGGCATTTGTTCACTGTTAACACCCTTCTGTGAACGGTAAGCCCCGCCTTCTTTAATCATTCTGACATTGATGAACTAGACCGCTGAACTCTGTCATCCCGACAACAAACAGAGCGGTGTGTAATGGGGTGCATCAGACCAGCATCAATAATATCAAATACATTGCAGTGAATCTCTTAGTTGCATCTTAAGTTTATTGCCAATAATAAATTACAGGTTTGCGAAAGTGTAGAACTCGTGAACTTGTGCAAAACACATCTTCAGCACAGCGACTCCTCTGATTGGCCGATGCGTTATGTGTCAAACTCAAGGCCCGCGGGCCTAATCCAGGCGGTCAGGGTTTCATATTATTTTGAAGGTACACCTGGGAGCCGCCATTGGCTAACAAGCCTTCACCTGCTGTTAGCATCCCATTGACTCCCATTCATTTTGGCGTCACTTTGACAGCGAATAACTTTACATCTGAGGCGTTTAAAGACTCCATTTGTCCATTGTTTATTTCTAAAGAAACACAACAATGTATAAAAGGCTCCATTACCTTGTATCTTACGTTATGGCCCCGTAGAAGCAGTTTTTGTAAAAGTAGGAACGATTGCGTCATAACCACGCGACTCTCTGGAAAATACCGTAGAGACAGGAAGAGAAGCTCGCAATCAATCGGGGGGACGTGGAGGCATAAAGTCCGATAAAGTAAAGGGAGAAGCCCATAGAGAGTCATGACGTTGCTCCTGCTCCTAGCTCATGGACAGCTCCTACTCACACTCTCCGTCTCTGCGAGATTCGGAAGGGAATGGTTCCGATTTCGCTTGGCACGGCTACTAGAAAACTTACAACTGTCAGGCAGGCTGCTCACGTCACATCCACGTCGTCAAGCTCAGTTTGAGTCTGCGCAGTACGCTCGGCAATCAGGAAGTGACTGCTTCTAATGTGCTTCAACTTCTCTCCGTTGAAACCTATGGGGTCGCTGTGTCCAGTTTATATACTGTCTATGGCCTAATCCGGCCCGCCACATTATTTTATATGGCCCGCGAGAGCATATGGGTGTCTTAAAATTAGGGATGCAACGAAATTTAGGCTGCCAAAAATTTTCGTTTTTTGGCCGAAACATACTAAAAAGCCGCCGCGCCCCTCCGTGTTCGGCGATGGTTTGACTCTGGCTCAGCGTGTTTTATGACTTTGCGTGCGAGTCTGCTTCCGAAGATGCATAACTTCTAAGCGCGTTCCGCTGTGTGTGTGCGCTGTGCTCTCCGCTCCGTGTTCACAGCGCGTTCTGCTCAATGTTCCGCAAGCAACCTCCGTGTGTGTGTGTGTGTGTGTGTGTGTGTGTGTGTGTGTGTGTGTGTGTGTGTGTGTTGCGAGCTCTGCTCACCCTCACCGGAAAGGCAAAGTCCGCTAAAAAAAAAACGTGCCGACATGAAATTTCTCTGGACTTGTTTCTTTTTGCAATAGCACTACTGTGCTGTAACATGGTGTGTATAGCCGTGCTGGGCAACACTGGTAAAATTACACGAATCACGATCCTCTCGTTCTCCCTGCTCTGCTCATGCTCTAATAAAAATAGCTTTGTAGGACTATACTTTATTTTGACAATTGGTCAAAAAATAAATCTGTTAAATCTGATTCTGCTGCATAGAACTGATTGAAGAATAATATATTGATATTTTATATTATTTTAATATAATAATATATTTATTTTAATATATTACATAATATTTAATATAATATGTAGCCTACCAGTATTATCCTTTTCACCATTTGTATCACTCCGCTTGTCTGTGTTTGCGCCACTTGCATCATTAAGCCAGTAGGTGGCGACAAGTGACTGTCTTTATGAGTGAACAATTGAACTTTAAACTGATTAGTGCCAAAAACATTGATTAACTCAGGAAAGAAACAAGTTGCTGAAACCAATCTTTAATGCTAATATAAATTGCTCATTTGCCTCTGGACACAAAAAGATTGCACTGGTTTTTGATTGAAATGTAACATCTATGCAAAATAATCCTTGAAAGATTTCTCATTTAAGGCCATTCCTGTTTGGAATATGTGATTGTGTATTGTCAACAATAAGCAGAAACATTCTGCATTTCCATTTTGTAGTGTGGATCATTCATTGCAACATTTATCCTCATTCTCATTTTTAAGAATCTGTTATCTTGACAAATAATTTATGCTACTGCCCACTGACATGCTTTTAAAGCTATTGTTATCCAAATGTTTTGGCCTTTAAACACCTTAAAATGCACATATGTAGGTCCGAGAAATCCAAATTTTATCGGGGGAGCCCCCGAACCCCCCTAACTACCTCACATTTGAATACGCATGACTGTGTGGTAATGTGTGCTGGTGTGGCTACAGTGCCAGGGCTGAATTTTTGAGCCAGTTTGCCCCTGCATATATACAATAATACATTATTCTCTGTAACAAATCATTATTACCCAGCCCCTGATGTTTCGGGCTCATCCCCTGATGTTTTTAAAACCTAGAAACACCCCTGCAAATGCATATACAATGTAAAAATCAAATAAAGAGACAATATATTAACATTTTAAAAGTCTTACAGTTACAACCGGCCCTTTGAGGGCAGCCATAATGCTGAAGTGGCCCTCAGTGAAAATGAGTTTGACACCCCTGCGTTAAACAGACATGTCTGTGATTGGCTACAATACTCAACACTGCAAAAGCACGTTGTAAGTACCTTTAATGCAAAGGGGAAAATATAAATAAAACTGTAATATGCACTTTTCATGATTAGGTAATCGCGGCAGCTGTAATCTTATTCAATTTTTTTTTCTGATTAATTGTTTGCTCTATGAGAAAGACAAGGTAACAAAATATTCAGGGCTTTACTAAAAACATTCGGGCCTTAAGCCCCCTTAGCCCCACCCCTGTTGCACGTTATGCCCAAAACACAGCCATTACTCATTAAGAGAATAGGGACGACCCTTTTAGACCATGTGCCGATAGCGCCAACCATTTTCCCCATCGTTAAACTAGGAAAAGTGGATTCGGACACGCTCTAAGTGCACTTGTGCCGTGCGCTTTAGACCATGAGCTTAGATCATTAAAATAGGGCCCATAATGTATTGGAGTTAAATGATGACGAAGTAAAAGCTTGATCATCAAGGTATTATTTTTGTAACAGACCTTTAAGAAATTTAATAGCTTCTCCCACTCTATAAATCAATGCTCTAACTGCAGAAATGAAAGTAATAACTCATTTTTAGCAAAAGTAGCAGTGCACCGGTGATGGCTTGAGCTCATCAGTCCACAGTAATCAGGGTCTGAAATAGCACTATTGTGGCACTGACCACACAAAACATACAGTAGTGGCCAAAAGTGATGTGTGGAGTTTCTTTTTTAAATGACTCTACAAGTTTGCTTAAATCATCAAAATATGAGGATTTTTTTTTTATATATTCATATTTTTTAAATATTTTAAAATATGAGGGAAGATCAAAACACTAAACTTAGTGAAGGTATTTATCTGACAAAATTATTCCAAGTCAAGTCATCTTTATTTGTTACAGTGCTTTTTACAATACAGATTGTTTCAAAGCAGCTTTATATTGATTACAGGAAAATAATGCAACAAAGTTAGTTTTGGCTGTACAGCAGATCTAGAAGAAAATAGTGTCATTGTCCAGCTTAAGTGAGTTCAGTGTTGATTCATTTCCATTTTAAAAATCATTTTTTTAGTTCATTTATCTATACAGCCGCTCTGGAGAAAACAGTGATGTCATCGTCCAGCTCAGTTCAGTTCTCAGACAACGGTGTCAGTGCAGGCAGATCAATAATACTGATGAATATTAAGTGACAAAAAAAGGCAAACTACAGCTACAGGTTTTAGAAAAACTAAAAAGCTCAGAAGAAAAAAATAATCACACATTGACTGCATCATCTGATTCTTGCTTCTATAGAGATTTCTAGTTGATCATTTCTCTCTCCTCATCACTCGCTGCCCGATCACTAAAAAAAAAATCACACAAATATAATACATATAATACAGCTAAGATGGAGATTGATGCATTTGATCAGGATAATAATATGCTTATTTAAAATATGTAATGTGAGAGAGATGTTGGTATATTACTGACCTCTACATTTTATTTCCACATCTAAATTAATCACTTTAGTTTTTTCTGGATTTTTTTTTTTTTTTATTAAATTAATTTTTTAAATATATAATTTCAAAACACACTGAATTTGGAATTATGATCATAGTATTTCTAATTAAAATCATGTATTTCTCAAGCTAATATTGAGCTTAAATTGATTTCTAGGAAGTTCACATATAGTGTAAATGGCAAACGCTAGAACTTGTGTCTCTAATGTCACATAATGAATATGAGAAGAATGAAGCTGATGCTGTGAAAGTGCTGGATTGAGGAGAGTTACTAAAGATCAACAAGAGCCGCACAAATCTGACAGTAGAGCAGGTTATTGATGAAGTGTGGAGGTGATGAGCTTTGATTTCTGTTTTCTCTAGAGTTTCCAGTCTCTCTCAGCTCCTCCTGAATCTACAGACGTAAATGACAATCTCTTCAGTTCTCTCTCCTCTTTTGATGGCGTGAGAGAATCTGTCCGTCAGCTGAGAGACAAACTGGAGGATTTCTGCAAAGAGGAGCTGAAGAAGATCTCTGACAGAGGTAAAGTCCTGGAGATTCTGCTCTCAGAAACGATCCTCCATCATCTCAGATCATGTAGAAGATCATATTAGAAATGTCTTAGGAACGGATGCAGGGATCATTTCTCTTGACATGATAATCACACTCTTGTCTGTTGATTTCCACAGTCACTTTCTCCAACATTGTTCCCAGGACCAGGAACGACTTCCTACAATGTAAGTCACTGAGAAAACAAGCAGAAAAACTCACTGAGTGTGTTCATGTTCTTCCTGGAGAAGTGAAAGAAAACATGCCAGAAGAGTTTTAGAGTTGATCATGTAAATGATGATTTGCTCAGTATATCTGGTAAACTGCACTGAGACACTGATGATATATTGAACATGAAGAGTTCAGATACATTAAAAGATCAGACAGATTCATAATTCCTGATTCTGATGTGTTTTATCTCCATCAGATTCCCATCAGCTCAATCTGGATCTGAACACAGTGAATGAATACCTCCGTCTGTCTGAGAGGAACAGAGTGATTACTAACACTTTCCCACAGATTCAGTTGTATCCTGATCATCCAGACAGATTTGATTATTATGCTCAGGTGTTGTGTAGAGAGAGTGTGTGTGGACGCTGTTACTGGGAGATTGAGTGGAGTGGAGAATGTGTGTATATATCAGTGTCATATAAGAGCATCAGCAGGAAGGGATTGGGTAAAGAGTGTGAGTTTGGATGTAATGATCAGTCCTGGAGTTTGATCTGCTCTTCCTCCAGTTACTCATTCTGGCACAATAACATAGAGACTGAACTCCCTGTAAAGCCCATCAGCCGTAGAACAGGAGTGTGTGTGGATCACAGTAGAACAGGAGTGTGTGTGGATCACAGTAGAATAGGAGTGTATGTGGATCACAGTGCAGGATCTCTGTCCTTCTACAGCGTCTCTGACACGATGAGCCTCATCCACACAGTCCAGACCACATTCACTCAACCGCTCTATCCTGGGTTTAGGGTTGGTCTCCTATCATCAGTGAAACTGTGTTGATGAATCAGGATAGATTGTAGAGAGATTCTACCCATAATACTTTGAGCTGCATGATAAATCATAAACACTGAGATGTTATAGAGTCTCTTACTTTCTCTTTATTACATTAATACTACAGCTGAGCTTCTGTCAGTGAAATAACATGTTCAGATTATGGTTGAGTAAGTGCTGAGCTTGAAGATGATATAATATTCCCTGCTAAACTAAATAAAATATTGTTTTGTCTCATTATTTCTTATGTGTGCCTTGTGTATATGTATATGTGTGTGTATATATATGTATTGTTTTATGGTGCATAATTTTTAAACACCTTTTACCTAATTTTGATTATTATCCGGTTAATAAGGTTAAAGTCAAATCTGTCCTAAATCATAAGCATTTGAATTTTCATATTTACAGTAAATAGGTCACAGAAGACTTCTCCGTGTTCAGTTCAGCTCAATCTCTGAGACTTTTGGCAGGAGAACTTTTTAGTTTCAGTTAAATATATTTTTTATTAACTACAGGTTAAATAGTTTACATACAAAGTACTAATATATAAAAAGAAAACAAAACAAAGTCAAAGACAAATCGTTTACAAGCTTTGTCTGCAGGAAATACTAATAGCAAGAGCATCTAACTCTCCGTTATCATATCTATGGATCCTAAACCATTTTTGTTCTATGATAAGATCATCTCTATCCCTTTTCCTCGACTGGATGCTTCCCAAAACAGGGATTTAATCAGAGCAAATTACCACCCTATCCGGTTGAACCTCTTCACCCATTGTAACCCTACACTGAAAAAAGTGTCTCATTAATGTAATGTATTAATGTAATATAAAGACATTTATTTACTTTCAGAATGTGTAATTTTATCATCTAAGATTAATGACTTCAAGCATCAAACTTTTGACAATTTATTTTGTCATAATACAATTTTTTTTTACAATGTGTACAGTATCCTCATACAAATACACACTGTCTAACAATGTAAACATCATAAACATGACAATTTTTTGTCATAAAACATTTCTACAATGTGTTTAGTATTGTTTTAGTATCCATATACATAGACACACTGGATATAATGTAAATTCACCGTAAGAATCAGTTATGGTTTCGAAGAGAAACATGCAATCTTTCCATGAACAGTCACTTAGAACTGAATACACAATCAAACCTTTAGAGTTCTTCTGAAGTTAAAACAAGTTTGGCCCAAAAACTGGTTTAAAATGGGCAGTGTAAAACCAAACACTTTTAATAAAACACCTACCAAATTAGACAATGGTAGAAAAAAAAAGTATTTTCACCTTCATGGAATAGTTTACCCAAAAATGAAACTTTTCTCATAATTGTCATAAAATGTCTCTGAACCAAATTAAGTTAAAGTTAAATACTTGAATAGCTTGAAGAATTTTCATTTTTGGGTAAACTATTTAACTAACCCTACACTGCATGAAAAGACTCAAATCCGGCAAAATACGGGCATGGTAAACTCCTGTGTAATTCGATGTTTGCCGGATGTATGTGGGAAAAAGCAGATCAGAGTAACATGGAACAGTATATTTCCAGATAAACCCGGAAACCTCACATATGCGGACATATACAGGAATCCGTGAAATTTCACGGACATATACAGCTGAAACACTGCTGGGTGTGAGAGGACTGACGACTGTTAGGTGTGAAGACCTTTCATATGTTAATGACTGACACAGTGCTGGCTGTTCTCAGAGGGAGGGGTGGCCAGGGAGGACTTCAGGATTGAATTATCTCTGGACTACTAGGTTAGGCTACAGCAAACAAGCTTTTTGTACAGAAAAATAAATAATTCTTAAGGCCCTGAAACACAAAACCGACGTCAAAGAACTAGCAATGACTAAAGCCGACTCTAGGGTTGACTCACGTCGCCTGTGTCAGGGCCTTAAAACCACTGCATGAAAAAAAAGTCTCTTAATCAAATATTTTTTATAAAAACAGGACAAAATAAACACCCAGTCTGAACATATACGTTCACAAAAACATCTGAATATTTAATGAAATAAACAAAGGAATTTAATTAGTGCTGGGAAAAAATTAATCGCATCCAAAATAAAAGTTTGTGTTTGCATAATATATGTGTGTGTACTGTGTATAATTATTTTGTATGTCTAAATACACACATATGCATGTATTTATTTAAGAAATATTTGCATGTATATACTGTATATACATTTATACATAATTTATATTATATATAAATATAGATCATTTATATATAAATAAATAAAAATCTTAAATATATACATGCGTGTATTTATATATACAAAATAATTATACACAATACACGCACATATATTATGCAAACACAAACTTTTATTTTGGATGCGATTAATCGCGATTAATTTTTTCCCAGCAATAAATTTAATGGAACAAATAAAGAAAAATGAACCAAACATTTCAGAATATCTCAAATTTTATTGTGAAGTTTTAAAAATTGCAGACAACAACATTTGTCACCTTTTTCACAATTGTCTTTTAGCTTGCTTAGTTGGGGACATTTAATTTAATATTCAACAATATTATTGATCTGCCTGCGTTGACACTATTATATGAGATCTGAACTGAGCTGGACGATGACATCACGGTTTTCTCCAAAGTGGCTATATATATACACATTTAAATGTACTTATTTATTTATACAACAAAATGAATCACCACTGAACTGACTTAAGCTGGACTGTGAAGCTATTTTCTTCTGGAAACAAACTTTCTTGCATTATTTTCCTGTTATCTCTGTAAAGCTACTTTGAAACAATCTGTATTGTAAAAAGCGCTGTATAAATAAAGGTGACTTGATATTTATTAAAAAGGTAGAAGGAACCTGAGCTTTTCTACTCCACTGAATTGAAGACCGAGGTCACTACAGTTAAAATCTCTTGCTGAGTTAATCCACCTTTAAACTATTAATGTCTATGAACAAATATGTATTTTTATGTTTGTGTGCCTCAGCATTTCTGAGTGAACACCGCTGGTTTACTCACTATTTTAAAGCGTACTGTCGATCACGTGATATGACGTCATGACGTGCAGCTGACGTTACCTGAAAAAATCTATCCAAGATGGCTACCCTCTCGAGCGACGTGGTAAGAATGAAACAACTTGTAAGTAAACCAAAACACTTCAAAACTACTTTGCTTGTTGTAATATTGTAAGAATATCATATTACACGTGATATTTGACTGTTAGACGAGGCTATTTTTAAGTTGCAAGCGCGGTGCCGCGGGCGCGATTGCCGTCAGTCCGCCTGCTAGTTACAGAATATCCTGTGTAACGTTACTGTTAATGTCGTGGCAGGGCAATAATGTTAACGTTAGTCAATAACTCTTTTCAGCAAGCGATAGTCCTTCTGTTTTTGAGTGTGTTGCTGCTGTTTGTGTTAAGCGCCCTGCTCTGGCAAGTTCAATGTGATGTTATCTACATGCACCCAAATGAGCTAGTGGCTAACGTTAGCAGTTATGTTAACTTTTACTCAAACAAAGTTAAGGTTATGGACATAATAGTTACCGAATGAACTATGCAAGTTTTTATTAAACCTTTACAAACGTCTTTTCATTATAGGTTTAAGTGGAAGGAGTGCAGTGAGCATCCCCAAAATCAAGTTGACTCAAATGTTAATTTAGGCTGTAACTATTTTTCACCATTTCTTTTATTTGGAGCCTAATTCATTAGCATCAATAAAACGTCTCTTAAAAATTAAATATCTTGCTGTCTGTTTTTGTGTGCATGTGCAGACCTACATTGTCACCAGAGAGCAACTTTATCGGTAAGTTACATTGACTTGAAATTTTGTATCATTAATTTGTAAAGAGGTTGATTGCATAATTTGACTGGTTTCATATTGATTGTTTTATCTGTGCAGTTGAAGGACTTCTTGGGGAAATGGCCGGCTCTTCGGATTGAATCACAGGTAAAACAGACTCACTTCTCTTTTCTGCCACTCTTCACACATATTTCACTGCCAAATTTTTAATATGTATCACATTCAAATGGAACAGCAAATGCCACTATTCACTGTGTGTAAGAACTATCACTTTGCATGTGACCATGTTGCTCAACAATGTATTTTAACTGAACATGTTGCATCACAAATGTGTTTTGTTGCAAATCGAGTATGTCTTTTAATATAATTATTTTTGTTTGTTTTTGTTTTTGTAGCTTTGTGCTGAGTTCCAACGCATCACAAACGTCAACTTACGGAACCAGTTCTATGCTGTGCTTGACCAACATACACCTGCACTGGTGGCCTTGTATAGGCAGAAGGCGGCATGAACCGGTAAGATATCAGAGGCGCTGCGTGACATCTTAAAGATTTATGAACTGATATGTTTTGTCTCTTATGTTTACTGTGATGGCCAACTTATTCAAACTGAAAATTCAGTTTTGTGGTTCTTGCAGATTGTGAATCCACTTAAACGCTTTTTAATTTCAAACTTTACAGGAATCTGTAAAGCACCTCCATAATTCAGAGAACAACCCACACAAATACGATCCACAAACCGGGTAAGACTGCATATTGTATACTGTAAATGTTAGTTTAATCTACTACTATATGGATTTGAAATACCAAAACTGAATTTCATTAATGATGCCTGCAACTTTTTCCCCCAGAATAAATACCTGGCTGTGACCACTTACCTCTTCGAAGAATTAAGGACAACTTTTACAGACGTGACACTGAATGTGCAAAAGGTAATCTTAAAGATGTTGTAATCATTTTAATGTCCTCTGTTTTACTTAGTTTTATTGGCATTACATTTATTTATGATTTATTCAACAGGTTGCAAGACGTATTTTGAGACTTTGCGGAGGAAGTATTCTTTGGCTCAGCCTGAAAAGGCCCAGAAAAGAAACACTATGAAGAACACTGCAAAGAACCATCAAAGAAAGAGACGGGTAAGTTAAGAAACTGGTTAAGCAGTTTTTTTTTTTTTTTTTTTTTTCAGAATGTAACTATCCTCCTCTCTGTGTTTTAGTGGTTAAATTACTGTCATGTTTTGCAGTTGCTGGAGACCAGGTCCAGTGTTGTACAAACCAACACAGAAAGGGAACTGTGGAAGACTGCAACAATAGATGTCTGATGAAGATGCTATTGTTGATCGAAGGCCAGTGTGGATGGTGAGGTCTCCACCAAACAGAACCACAGAGTTATCTGCTCTCTGCCAGGCACTACAAACCAGACTAGAGGCTGACCCACGCTACGTCACACCACCAGTGCATCATGGCAGTTTGAAAATGAATATTTACATATATTTTATATACACTTTAATTTCTATATTTCTTATTTATTGATCTCGTTTTATATTGTATACTTTGTATATTTGTTCCTTTTTGATGTGCATGTTGCTTATCTCCACGTTTTGTATTTTATTCCTTTACACCTTTGTTCACATTTCTTTTTCCCCATTCATTTTAATGTATGTTTATAATGTTCTTTGGAATGTTCATGTTATATTTGTTTTTGTTCCTTTACATTTTCATCCCCTCAAATATTTTTGTTCCCCCATTCCTTTTTAATGCTTGTTTATAATGCTCTTTGGAATGTTTTATTTACCTTAATAAAAATTTCAGACTTTCTCATTGTTCTTTGTGTGTGTTTTTAAAATTATATTTGAATGTATTAAAATTGGGGTAAGGGGGGTTTAGTGTATACTGAGCAATATCTGCATAGCTGGCCTATAACCAATCAAATCACTGTGCGATAAGGCCTAGGGTGGGCTATGTTCTAAAAGTAACCAATCAAATCACTTTCCTGGGTTTTCAATGTGTCCTGTCCTCCAATAGTGGTCTGGGTAATGGGAGTGGTTTTAAAAGAAAAGGACCAATGGGGGGAAAGGCCAAAAGGTGCACAAAGGTGTGAAAATGTTCTCTTGAAAAAACCTTTGATGGGATTACTTGCCATGGCAACAAATGGCTGTAGCACGGAAGTATACGTCCACAACATACATCCGATTTGGAATAATTTCGGATGTATACGGATATATACAGACCCATGGAATTTGAGCTATCCGGCCAGTATACTCCTGGATTCTTCCGAATTTCAGCAGTGTATACAGGAGTATACTGGTCCGGATACACCCCTTTTCATGCAGTGCTAGATAAAACAAATCAGGTTTAGTAAACAGTAGTACAGTTAACTTTGTATAAAAGGCTTTATACAGTCCAACATCTTCAAAGAAATTCACCATCAGCAGAACATTGTAGCTGGGTCAAAGGAAACAAATTTACTCCTGCAGCTTTGAAGAGAGGTTCTGCACCCTTCGGCTCATCTGCTTACTCTCTATGTCCATGATTATTTCTGAAAGGCCTCAAAGGTTTATTTGAGTCCTTCAGGATATTTTAAGTTCAGTGCATAAATGAGTCCAAACATCACGGTACAGGCACATGCAACAGAGGTCAACTCATTTAGTACATCCACTCCGACAATGACAATGGAAATGTCCAGTGCACGACTAAGAGCATCTCTTTCACGGATCACAAAAAATGCCATAGTGGTCTTTTCAAATTCTCTCTCCGCTTCCTCCCTCTGGTCAGCCTAAAAACATACAAGAACAGAGAGTAATTGAGGGACTGTGGAAGAAAAAAAACACCCCTTCATCTGAAAATTTATTACAAAATTTAGTTAGCTGTCCTACTATGAAGGTCAATGTAGAGCCCAAACGTCTGTTGCTAACTTTCATTAAAATATCTTCATTTTTGTTCAGCGTAAAAATAAAATTTGTATGGTTTATTATAAGAGTAGAGTAAGTGATGACAAAATTTTCATTTTTGGGTGAAGACTTTTACTTGTACTTTTACACTCTCTTTGGCTTTGAAAATGCTTTTAAACACTTGTACAATCAAACGCTCCCATGTGTTGACCATTGTAGACAATCACAGACATATTTGTTGAGTGCAGGACCACAATGGCCAATCAGAGGCATTTATCAATCTACTCAACAGTGTTCAAAATGCATTTTTGGGTGAACCAACCAAGGAGTAGTTCACAATCAAAATACTGTCATCATTTACACGCCCTCTTGTCATTTCAAACCTATGGAAGCTTGTTTCTGCCACAGAATAAAACATTTTAAAAGATAATTGCGACTTTTTATCTCACAATTGCAAGTTTACATCTCGCAATTCTGAGAAATAAAGTCAGAATTGCATCTTATAAAGTCAGAATTGCGTGAAATAAAGTCGCAATTGCATCTTATAAAGTCAGAATTCTGACTTTTTTTCTCGCAATTGACCCTTCGCAGAGACCCGCCCCCCTTAGTTACTGTCGCTATGCCCGACAAGCTACGCTGCTCTCACGCCACACCATGTTCTCACGCAGTGAAAAATACATCGCGGAGCAGAGAGGAGACTGACAACACGCTGACAGACAGGACGGACCAGGTTACTTTTCGGTTACTTTTGATATTAGACATAATAAACAAAGTCTCACCTTTCAAATGTGGTCATTTTTTAAAAAAATTTAAACGATACATACCGTTTTGTGGCTCTTAAATGTGTCTGACAGATCGCTGTAGAGCATCAGTTAAAGCTGCTCGTGAACCGATCATCTCTTCCTTCTAGTTAATATATAGCATCAAATAAACATGAATGAACATAAGAAGGAATGTTGTTTTAACCGCGGAAAGGCGTCAGTACATTCCGTTTTTCAAGTTCAAATTCTCCCATGTTAATCTGCTATCTCTCCTGACTGCTTTGTCGGACAAAATGGCGGATGGCGGATTATGATTGGTTAGATCGCCTGTCAATCAAGCTTCCTGCGAAGGGTCAATTGCGACTTTATATCACGCAATTCTGACTTTATATCTCGCAATTCTGACTTTATAACACGCAATTGGGAAATATAAAGTCAGAATTGCATGATATAAAGTCACAATTGCGTGTTATAAAGTCAGAATTGCGTGTTATAAAGTCAGAATTGTGAGATATAAACTATTCTGAGGTAAAAAAAAAAAAAAAAAAAAAAGTCTGTCTTTTTTCCCCTTAGAATTGGACTTTATATCTCACAATTGTGAGTTTATATCTCACAATTCTGAGAAAAGATGTCAGAATTGCGAGATATAAACTCGCAATTATGTGTTATAAAGTCAGAATTGCGTGATATAAAGTCGCAATTGCGAGAAAAAGAGTCAGAATTCTGACTTTATAAGACGCAATTGCGACTTTATTTCACACAATTCTGACTTTATATCTTGCAATTCTGACTTTATTTCTCAGAATTGCGAGATGTAAACTTGCAATTGTGAGAAAAAAAGTCGCAATTATCTTTTAAAATGTTTTATTCTGTGGCGGAAACAAGCTTCCATACAAACCTGTATGAATTACACTGTAAAAAGTTTAACTATTATTTACTCAATTTTTTTGGTGAAACATTTTTACACATTTTAAAATTGAGAAAATTTTAAACCTGTGAAATCAATTAAATATACTGCATGAATTGAGTAAATGCAAGTAAAAAAAATAAGTAAATCTGAGTAACTGCATCTGGTACATTAAAAAATAAAATTGAGTAGAAATAATTTAACATTTATGGCGCTTTTCCACTGCATGGTACGGCTCGGTACGGTTCGACTCGGCGCGGAACGGTTCGGCTCGCTTCGCTTTTCCACTGCGTGGTACTACTCGGCACGGTTTGGTTCGCTTTAGCTCGGTTGCTTTTCCACTGCAGTTAGTACCGCTTCAAAGTGGGTGGGACTGATCGTTAATAGTTGCCGCCTCTACTGTCATGACATCATCCTAAACGCGCCACATTCTAACGCACAACACAGGAACAATCATAGAACAATGGAGCCTATCGAGGGGATGGTGTTCTTGATTCTCGGCATGTGGATGTTTTTAACTTCAAGACGGAGAAATGTGTTTAAAATGAGGCTGATGGCAGCAAAACAAATTACTGCAAAAAAAAACAAAAGAGTCTGGGAACTCTTACAACAAAGCGAAGATGACGACATCACTCGGTTTGCCGGACGGCGCACGAGGGTAAGCTAATCTTGTTTAGGGTCTCAATCGCTATATTGTCACAAAGCATATAATGAATTTAGCTGCCAATTTTATGTATTAAAATGTGTACTCTGTGTATTTCAGATGTATCATATTTCGCAAAGTCGCCGCCACAGACCATCTGTTTGGACATTTAACAGAGCTTCTGAGTGGTGGGATGTGATTGTTCCTGGGTTTACAAACACGCAGTGGTTGGAGAACTTTCGAATGTCGGAAGAAACGTTTATTTACTTATGCAACAAACTGTGTCCTGCGATGGAGAGACGGGACACAAACTTCCGCGTGTGTGTACCTCTAAAGAAGAGAGTAGCCATTGCACTGTGGAAGCTTGCAACCGGCTCTGAGTACAGAAGTGTTGGACATCTTTTTGGAGCAAGCATTTCAACTGTGTGTCGGTGTGTTCAGGAGTTCTGTGCTGCAGCAGAGACGTTGTTGGTACCAGAACAAATTCGTTTTCCAGATCAGGAGAGGTTTAAAGAAATGGCTGCCTACGTTGAGAACAGATGGGGACTTCCACAGTGTATTGGTGCTATTGATGGATCACACATACCCACAATAGCACCACAAGACTATCACTGTGACTATTTCAACCGTAAAGGCTGGCACTCCATCATCCTTCAAGGTGTTGTGGATGGAAAGGGACTTTTCTGGAATGTGTTCACAGGACTGCCTGGAAGCCTGCATGATGCTCGGGTTTTGAGACTGTCCACACTGTGGGAGGTGGCAAGCCGTGGAAACCACATACCAGCTAGCACCAAAAACATTGCTGGGGTGAATGTTGGTTGCTACATCCTTGGAGACTCTGCCTATCCCTTGCAGAACTGGCTATTAAAACCATTCATTGACACTGGACGGCTAACAGCGGAACAGCGGGTCTACAACATGAAAATCTCCAGAGCACGTGTAGTGGTTGAAAATGCTTTTGGTAGATTAAAAGGAAGATGGCGTTGCCTTATGAAAAGAAATGACTGTGCGGTCGACCTTGTGAAATCTATGGTGCTGACATGCTGTGCTCTACATAACCTTTGTGAGAGTCATGGAGAGGCCTATGAGAGTGCATGGGATCCACCTTCAGCAGCAGAGCCTGTGCTGGGACTGGCACAGCATGTAGAGGAGGAGGGCAGGGAGTCCGTGAGGCTCTGATGCGTTACTTGAATAGTTGACTATGTCTGTTCTGTAAAGTGTGTTGTAAATAAACTTTTGTGGAGTATTTGAAAAAGTTTCCCTTGCATATTTATTTACCCATTACAAATAACCCATTTATTATAAATATAATATTAATAATAAATAGCATCATTATAAAGATGTAAGACTCCAGCTTTGATATTTGACCACTGTTTATGATAAATCTGCTTTGCAGTGACATTAAATTCTTAATTTATTCCAGGAGTGCAAAATTATTAATCTGTGACATTTGACAGGAATTATCACTCATAATGCAGTCAATCATGTTTTCTCAGGTTTGTGTTCACTTACATGCAATATACAGCATTCATCAGGGCTCTTATCCAATTGTGTGCATATTTGGAGAAATAATTATCACATGTTCTTTTAAATATTTTGTCATACAGAATAGCCTTTTTGTTCATTTTATGTCCAAACATTATTTTAAACCACGAGCGGAATATGATACAAATACAAATAGCGGTTTAAAGTGAGTTTTAAGTAAAAGTGTACTATTAATCTTTTAAATTGTGACATGTAGCTTGATGATACCTGTTGCTCTAATCCACATGCACCATTAAAAAGGAAAGTACACGTTTGACAAGTAAATTTTATTGAAGAAAAATGTAAACAGATCAAACGTTAAACAAAGTGCAAATGTATGTAGTGCAAAAAAATGTATATAAAGACATATATAAAGACAAATTTAAAAGTAAAGAATGTACACCAAGCAAACTTTAAATGTGCAAATGTATGTAGTGCAAAAAAATAAATATAAATAAGACATAAACAAATTTAAAAGTAAAAAATGTACACTAAGCAAACTTTAAACGTTGTGCACAAACGTATGTAGTATAAAACCATTCACAGGAAAAACAAGTTAAAAAAATAACTATTTCCGTGAAGTATGGACTAGGGAGTTTTAGTCGGGCAGAGAGTTCTGTTCTTGTCGGTTCTGTCACTGTTCTGTTCTGTCACTCATCGCCTGTACAAGCATCCCCATTACGTTGAGAAAGGCTTGATTGAATGCAGCCGTTTGTGCATTTTCCTCCCTCCTTAAGGCCGCTTCCTGCTCCCTTGCTTGCCGGGCCTCATCTATTGCCATCTGCAAATGGAGCTCCCTCTGTGCCCGGTTCAGTTCCTGCTGTTGAATATCAGCCACCTGCATCTCTCTTAAAACAGCAAGATGCTCCTGATGGTGCATGCTCCGTTTCCTCTTGCCTGGACACAAAGAAAGAAAAGTTATAATTGTGATTTTTTTTTCTAAAGGTTTTTGCTAAAATCAAAAAAAAAAAAAATTGAGAGTAAAAATAAAGCTAACATTATTACATATCATCAATTAATTTATGAAAGAACTGTTAATTAACCCCATGATCTACAGTGTGAACTAATCAAAGTTACAGTAGCTAGCAATAATGTATTTATGGTGAGCAACAGGATTTCATGATATATCCAATTTTAGTGCAGGCTTTCAAAACGACATAAGAAAAGGATTAGGTAAGCTTAGTCTAAATATATGATTTGTAACAGTAAGTGTTTTAGTCATATTTCATACCTGGTACCACACGCTCTGGTGTCCTGCTGGTGCTGCTGGAGGTTGCTGGTGTAGACGGTCGTGCTGGTGGCGACGCTGCTATCACCAGTTGGGACGTTGAGGCATCACTGCACGGAGAAAGTGCTAACGAGTCAATCGTAGACAGTGCATCTGAAACAAAAAGTTTGTACAATGTTTGTTAATGCACAAATTACAGCAACACAAATCAAACTAGCAACAATAACAAATCCAGAACATTTAAATAATAATTGAATAGGCATACATGTAAAAAAACAAAATAAAGCTTTACAGTATAGATGGTCAATAAAGTGAAGCTTTCAAACTTAATATATTGTACACAAAGTTACGTACCATCCTCGATTGTGTTGTCCAACAACGAGGTGGCCGAGTCCAGGGCACCCTCTCTCCCATTGCTCGCAGGTCGACTTCCGTAGATAGCGTCCATTTGGTCGAACCACTTCCACGTTCTTCTGTTTGCACCACTCCGGCCGTTGTGATCCTTTATGGCTCGGTAGTCACTTTTTAGTTTTTTTAATTTGTCCCTACACTGTTTGTAGGTCCGGTGGTAGCCGTGTGCGGCTAAGAGCTGTGCTACTTCTTGGAACACTTTTTCATTCCGTGTTGCCCCATCTAGCTCTCGCTGGATCCGCTCCTCGGCAACCAATTAGAGGAACGTCTGCACCTCGTCCACTGACCACGATTCAGCCATTTCTTTTTTTAGAATTTTTTTACTTCTTTTGTCAAGTAAATCCTCTAAAAACAGGTGCTACCGCGTTGGCTGTTGTCTGGCTATTTAAATCTAGCGGGTATTGTGTCTCATGTCGCAAATACAATGACGCTGGTAGTGACGATTCTGTCTGACCAATCAGTGATCTGCAGTGTTTTCACGTCACATTTTAGTATCGGTACGGTACGCTTGGAACCTCAACAGAGGTGGTACCATTTAAAGGGAGCCGTACCGTACCGTACCATGCAGTGGAAATGCGCCAAAGCGTGCCGTGCCGTACCGAACCGTACCGTACCATGCAGTGGAAAAGCGCCATTAGCGTTTAAAAAAACAATATTTATGAGTAATATTAACTGTTTTTATTTAAGAGTAATATTAACTTTTTTAATTTCTATAAACCTTTGTAAAATAGTATTCCATACAACCACCAGTAGGCTATATGTTACATGACATTGTCCTTTATTGTCAATGAGTACAGCAATACAGCACATTTTACACTGTTTTTAACATGTATACAATATTGCCTACATTTAAACTCATTTAACAAACATTTTAGAAGTAAAAATGAAACCTTTAAACATTCAGGTAGCCTAATTCAAGTGTAATCAACCAGTCTGTTATCCAATATCCACCGGATCAGCTCTGATTCCCGTGCCGGAGACGGACTCGCGCTCTGCGGGTGAACTTCGAACTTCAGACCGCCATCCTGCAAAACCAATGCAAGTGAATGAGGGGCTCTTAACAACATTCTTCAAAATATATTCTTTTGTGTTCTGTGGAAGAAAGTCACACATGCTGATGTGTAAATGATAACACAATTACTTGAACTACTTTAAAGCGATATGTCACTACCAAATCAAAATTTCTCCACGTTTTACTCACCCGCAAGGCTTGAGAAGACCTTTGTTAAGACCACAGAGCCGTGTCGAGCAGTTCTTTAATCGACGGATGCACTATTTGAAGCTTCAAAAAGTCAACAATTCACTCCTATTCTACCGCTTGGAAGTAAAATGATACGTAGGATTATAACTTTGCCTGGTTTGTTCTTCAAGATTATACAAGTGCATCTCAATAAATTAGAATGTCGTGAAAAAGTTTTTTTTTTCTTGTAAGTTATTTCAAAAAGTGAAACTTGCATATATTTTAGATTCATTGCATGTAAAGTAAAACATTTCAAAAGTTTTTTGCTTTAATTTTGATGATTAGAGCTTACAGCTCATGAAAGTCAAAAATCAGTATCTCAAAATATTAGAATATTTACATTTGAGTTTAAATTAATGACCATCACTACAGTATGAATTCCGTGTATCTCTTGTTCTTTGAAACCACAATAATGGAGAAGACTGCTGACTTGGCAATGATCCAGAAGTCGAACATTGACACCCTCCACAAAGAGGGTAAGTCACAGAGGGTCATTACTGAAAGGTGTGGCTGTTTACAGAGTGCTGTATCAAAGCATATTAAATGCAAAGTTGACTGGAAGGAAGAATTTAAATAGGAAAAGGAGCACAAGCAACAGGTATGACTTCAAGCTTGAGAATACTGTCAAGCAAAGCTGATTCAAACACTTGTGAGAGCTTCACAAGGAGTGGACTGAAGCTGGAGGCAGTGTATCAAGAGTCACCACGCTCAGACGTCTTCAGGAAAAGGGCTACCAAGCCACTTCTGAACCAGAGACAACGTCAGAAGCGTCTTACCTGGGCTATGGAGAAAAAGAAGTGGACTGTTGCTCAGTGGTCCAAAGTCCTCTTTTCAGATGAAAGTAAATTTTGCATTTCATTTGGAAATCAAGGTCCCAGAGTCTGGAGGAAGACTGGAGAGGCACATAATCCATGTAGCTTGAAGTCGAGCGTGAAGTTTCCACAGTCAGTGATGATTTCGGCTGCCATGTCATCTGCTGGTGTTGGTCCACTGTGTTTTCTGAAGTCCACAGTCAACGCAGACGTCTACCAGGACATTTTAGAGCACTTCATGCTTCCTTCTGCTGACAAGCTTTATGGAGATGCTGATTTCATTTTCCAGCAGAACCTGGCACCTGCCCACACTGCCAAAGGTACCAAAAACTGGTTTAATGACCATGGTGTTACTGTGCTTGATTGGCCAACAAACTCGCCTGACCTGAACCCCACAGAGAATCTATGGGGTATAGTCAAGAGAAAGAGGAGAGACACCAGACCCAGCAATGCAGATGACCTGAAGGCCGCTATCAAAGCAACCTGGGCTTTCATACCACCTGCAGTGCTACAAACTGATCACCTCCATGCCACACCGAATTGAGGCAGTAATTAAAGCAAAAGGAGCCCCTACCAAGTATTGAGTACATATATAGTAAATGAACATACTTTCCAGAAGGCCAACAATTCACTAAAAATGTTTGTTTTTTTTTATTGGTCTTATGAAGTATTCTAATTTGTTGAAATAGTGAATTGGTGGGTTTTTGTTAAATGTGAGCCTAAATCATCACACTTAAAAGAACCAAAGACTTAAACTACATCAGTCTGTGTGCATTGAATTTATTTAATACACAAGTTTCACAATCTGAGTTGAATTACTGAAATAAATGAACTTTTCCACGACATTCTAATTTATTGAGATGCACCTGTAACCATATTCAGTTAGGATGCCTTGAGGGCGAGTAAAACATGGGTAAATGTTGACTTGGTAGTGAAATATAACTTTAAGGCAAACATGGTTGGAGACAATTTCAGTAGTTTGCATTGTCTACATTACCTGTTATTCTTTGATCAGACAGCTTGCATCTTCACCAAGGTACATGATCAGGCACTTCAGCAGGCACTCTCTTCTGATGTCTATGTCCAGACGCTACAAAATGTTCAAGATGTATTGTTTTTATTAGACCAAAACACAACTAAATTGATTGCCACAAGCAATTTTGTTTGCATGCAACCAATACCTGATCCATAACTTTAATAGTATCTTTAGTTTTTTTCGCGGAGGACTCCACCTTTGCTCCTAATAACCTGGAGAAGCTGAGAGCTCTGTCTGTCCAAAGAGGCCATGAATCTCAATTGTAAAGGTAAGGTCGTGATGCGAAAAAAATTCAGCATTAATCTGTAAGAAAGAGAAACAGAAAATAGACTTCTGAAAAAAAATATTTTACTTTGAGAACTAGTTGTAAAAATACATAGACACACAAAGCATCAAACAAAGCATTAAACAACAAAAGATATAATTAGGGCATCTAAGACATTTTCAAAAACACTACATACTAAAATACCATTGTAAAAACTATGGTAAATTCAGGATTAGTCACTTACATTTTAAAATTTTTCAATACAAATAAATGCTTTTACCTCCTCTTGTTGAAACAGAGCTGGCCATCTTTCTTGCAGTTCTCGAACACTAGGTTGGTTTTCCACAATCTCTTGTCTGCGTAAGGCAAACGTCTTTGTCATTTTTTCTCTGATTGTCAATGCATTGTTTCTTTTCTTCACTTCCTTTACAAGTGCCAGGCGCTCAATTTCAAGGTTTGCTGATGTCTCTCCAGCAGGGATGGGATATGATTGGCCTCATATGATGCCAGATATGATTGCAATATAGACATTGTATGCAAAATGCTGCAGCCTGACCTGCTGCTGAATACGCTTTACCCACCAGCGTCAATGTAGCTTTGAGAGTCTTGGTGGGTAATGTCAGGGACTTTAGTGACAATACAGACTCAGGAGAGAGATAGCTCGCAAGCGTCGCTTCAGCCTAAGTCATCGTCAAATAAACATGTTGTTTCAGCCCTGTGATATTACTATAGTTTGACGTTTGAGGGCTGAAAACAGGATATGAGACTGGTTTCTTCCACGATTTCAACATCTCAGTGTGGAGATCAGTAAAAATCACATAACAGAAACTCTTCTAAATTAGCATAGCAAATCATTAAACACTACTACATCTCCCACTTAACATTAATCTTGCACAAAAACAAAAAAACAAACAAACAAACAAACAAAAAAAAAAACCTTAAATAACACTTAATTTAAGCAATTACAAAGAATTCTGAGAAATAGAAATCCCAGCCCAGTTTCAGTTATATATACGTTTGTCTAGATCAGGGGTCGGCAACCCAAAATGTTGAAAGAGCCATATTGGACCAAAAAAAAAAAAAAAAAAATCTGTCTGGAGCCGCAAAAAATTAAAAGCCTTATATAAGCCTTATAATGAAGGCAACACATGCTGTAAGTGTCTATATTAGCTTTATTAAGAAGGCTACAAATAATGTTACATAATGGGCATTCATGATTAAATGTTTATTTTCCCTGCAGCGCATCCTGGAGAGAATGACGCACCACGTGACTACGGTGCTTTAAGTTTAACTTCCATTATAATTTTAATGTATTATGTTTCGTTTTATTTATTCGTGTATTATTTTTACAACGTTGAAAAACTTTAACCCTTTCACACGTAAGTTTAAAATATTCTGACTGCCCCCCCCCCCCCCCCCCCCCCCCCCCGACCTTGTGTCACTTTATGGTTTCCATGGTGACGCGTCATTGCGTGTCACGTGACACACCGCAGCAACAACAGAGCTGAATGAATGATGATCTGCTTTTATGTCATTTTTCCTTTTTTATTCAAAATATTCACAAATTTGTTAGATATGGCATGAAATATCTGATATTCCGATTGTCAAATATATGCAAGTGGAAGTGTTTTGTTGTTTAAACACCTTTATAACGATCGCGTTAGTTCAGCTGTATGCGCGATGGGCGCCGCCATCTTAGTTTGTGCCGCAGACGCAGTTCAGAGAATCGGATCTGTTGGATTTACAACACGTGAATTCATCCACTTCTCCCGAAATACATACAAGTAAGTGGCTGTGGTGAACTGGGAGAAGAATAGAGTAAACTTTAAAGTTACTTACATAATGTGTATCTGATATGAATAAAACGTGTCTAATTATAATGGAAAGGATTATTATTGCCTCTTCCTTTAACATCAGTGTGTATTTTAAAAACTCTAAATGTATAGGTTTTTTTAGTACTTATATGTCTGAAACCTAAAATAAATATTATGTGGTTGAAAACACTTAAGTTGTGATATGACAGCTCTGAGCGCGCCTGTCTCTGGCTCAGCGCCAGCCAACGCGCGAGAGCACATTTGAATTTAGCAGTTGATCACGTCATGCACTGACCGTTCTAATCACACCCAGAGCCGTAGAGAGAGAGAGTTGCGACAACGGAAGTTCGAAATGCTTAGTTGTCACGTGATTCGCGTAGACCTCAGATAGTTCCAGGAAGTGCTTCAGCGCCAATTCAAATCGATGGAGTTAGAGAGCAGAACTTTGATTTCTGGTAGTTTGTAGTCAGTAAATTAACTGATTTACAATATGTATATAATACACTGATATGTGAATGTAGTATGTGTTTGTAGTTACAGAAATGTTATTTTTAAAAGATAAAAATCTGCTAGTATTTAATGTTTATAGTGGTCAACCAGCGTTGCCTGCCGTTTGTTAACATATTTCTGGCTAACGTTACCTTGGTTAAAGACCGTGTTGCAGTTGTTTTGAAGTATTTCAAGTATTTCATTTAGGTTCGCGTTTAAAGTCTGTAGAGAGAATGGTGTCGTCTTAGCGGCCCCTAATTTAATAACAAATGATCGTTCCGACGGAAGCGAATCAATGAACAATAACTTTAGCTGGAAAATAACTTTATTAAAGAACCGCTATAAAGCCAAAACAATCTCTGTTACCATACATTACACGTGTATCTCTGTAAAGCTGCTTTGAAACAATCTACATTGTTAAAAGTGCTATATAAATGAAGATGACTTGACTTGACTATTTTTTGTTTTTAAACTAGAATGTTATTTAAAGGTATCACGTAAATAATGTTCACTATGGTTTCACAAGGACAGAGACTTGCAGGTAACAGGTAATTGTCTTAAATCCATTGCAAACAAGTAAAATGTAGAATTTATTAAATGAAATTTCATTAATCTTAATGTTTACAATGCTTATGCACCCCATGCACTTATTACTGTATAAATTAATACATATATTATATATTAATGTATAATATATTAATGTATAATATTACATTTTCAAACAAAACATGATTATACACACACATTATTTCATTAGTGTCCATGTGCATTATTTACTTTTAACATAATTTGATAAATTTATTACCTACATTTCTTTAATCTATAAAAATCTATTTATTTGGTTATTTTATTATAGTAATTACAGTATACTGCATCGTCCAGAGGAGCCTTAATGATGAGTGCAAAGGGTTGTAGATCTCTCTCAAATACTGGTAAAAACTGCTTTCAAGTATGGGTAGGTTGGTACACTTTCCATGTCAGGTGAATTTAAACACTTAGAAATGCTTACAGCTGAAACTTGTTTAAATTTCAAAAAGTCAAAGTTCATGACTCAAAAATATACATTACATCAGTTTATATATATATATATATATATATATATATATATTATATATACTTTTGCATTGATTTAGCACAATGGGATTTATTAATGTCTAATAAACTGCACGTCAAGCATGTTGTCTGTCATTTCCTCTATGTTGTTCTTGTGGTGTCTGACACAGAGAGGAGAAAATATGCTGAAACTGAAGGTGAGGGTACAGCGTCAGTGCAGGGAGTCTTCATGATCCACTGAATCCCTTTGAGCTTCTTGTGTTGAAAGAGATAAAGGAGACAAAAACGGGACAAATTATATACAGTAGTAGTATATATTACATGTTGTGGTATTTAGTATTATTCCCCATTTAGTCTAGTGTGATTTGTTTTTTAAAATGGCTTGCTGCTTTTAAGCATTGTTTTTAATCTCACAAATAAACTTCCATTTCCCTTTCCCATCAATCCAAAAATCAGCTGAGCTGAAACATAATATAGACAGCCTAATAGTCAGCAGAAACACAATGTCTAAAAAACTCCACCCATATGTTTTTGTTACTCAAAAATGCAATCTAAAATAAGGATTTTGTTGTTGTTGTACATTTAATGAGGAATGAAACAGATATTCTCATTTTATCACTTCCACATATCACACTCCCCAATGTTATATTTAACCCCTGTTTAGAAGCCTTTCCCTCTTATTACACAACAAAGGATAAAACTGCATTAATAGAACGGGTTTAACCATTAATAGGCTGTTCGTGGTTTGTTATGCGCTACTAACTTTATCCAATGACCTATCTTTTATCTGATAACGTCCCCTAAAACTACTAATTTAGAGATCAATAATCAACTAGCATGCTTTAATACAAGTAAATTTTATTCAGATGTACTGATACAAACGTATTCTTTAAACGTCTTACCTTTTATAAAAGTCCATCACAAACGGTCTGTTCTACCGCGCTGCTGCTACTTCCGGGAACTATTGAGAGGCTCCACGAGCCGCCATTGCTGTAAAAAGCGTTCCATTGTAGTCAATGGAGATGTCGCAACTCTCTCTCTCTATGGCTCTGATCACACCGATGTGATCGTACGTGCGAAAGGGTTTTAAGAATGTTTGTCATGTTTTTCCTCCTACAGAAATTATATTAAAACAAAAAATATTTTTTCCATTTTCATATTTTTGAAAAAGCTCCAGGGAGCCACTAGGGCGGCGCTTAAGAGCCGCATGCGGCTCTAGAGCCGCGGGTTGCCGACCCCTAGATTCAAAGAAACAAGTTCATAAAACTTTAAACAATTAAACAAATCAGATTACTTACAATGTGAAAGTTCTAAATACATATAAAAGATAACTAATTTGTTTAATTTAAATTTACCCTTCTCAAATCAATTAATTATTTTGAGCATTAGGGTTTACAGTGAATGTTTTTGCATTTACTGTTGTAGAATCTGAACTCAGCAGGAATGAGGCTTTATGAGGGTTTATAGGCTTGATAAACCTGTTTTGCACACGTCACACAAACACAGAACCAGGAAGCCGGAAGAGTTTGAGAAAGAGAAACTAAAGTGCAGTTGAGCTGTTGTGTGTTTGTGTCTCAGTATTCGTGCAGTAAAATGGCAGAAGCCAGATTTTCTCAGGATGAGTTCCTGTGTTCAGTGTGTCTGGATCTCCCGAAGGATCCAGTGGCCATTCCCTGTGGACACAGTTACTGTAAGATCTGTATTACAGGCTGCTGGGATCAGGAGGATCAGATGAGAGTCTACAGCTGCCCTCAGTGCAGACAGACCTTCAGGCCAAGACCTGCTTTAGCTAAAAACACCATGCTGGCTGAAGTGGTGGAGAAACTGAAGAAGACTAAACTTCCTGCTGACTGTTACGCTGGAGCTGGAGATGTGCAGTGTGACGTCTGTACTGGAAGAAAACACAAAGCTGTCAAGTCCTGTCTGGTGTGTCTGGAGTCTTACTGTCAAACTCATTTTGACCGTCATGAGGATTTTCACTCCCGTAAGCCACATAAAGTGACTGATGCCACTGGACGACTGCAGGAGATGATCTGCCAAACACATGATAAACTCCTTGAGGTTTTCTGTCGCACTGACCAGAAGTTTATATGCTTGCTGTGTTTGATGGACGAACATAAAAACCACGACACTGTATCAGCTGCAGCACAGAGGACAGAGAAACAGGTATGAAACTACACACTGATGAAATAATGTTGACACTATTTATATTGGCACCATATGATCAGGAAACATCATTCACACTGCAGACGTCACAGAAGTGAACAGAAGCTGCAAGTGGACTTTCACTGCTGAGCGTATTTGAGCTTCGCATTTAACTTCACAGAAAATATGGTGAAAATACACCGTAAACATTTATCAACACAAACTTTTTTAGAAAAAACTCTTCACATGATGATATAGTGACAGTATAAAGTGGCATCTGTGTTATTGGTTTGTGCTGCAGAAGCAGCTGAAGGAGACGCAGAGGTCGTTCCAGCAGAGGATCCAGCAGAGAGAGAAAGATCTTCAGCAGCTGAGAGAGGCTGTAGAGTCTCATAAGGTGAGTCTGGAGAAGAAGAGAAGTTTGAGAAGTCTCAGTCAGGACTCACTGAAGCTCACTGTGTGATTGTGGTGTGTGTCCTAACAGCGCTCTGCACACACAACAGTGGAGGACAGTGAGAGGATCTTCACTGAGCTCATCCGCTCCATTGAGAGAAGCCGCTCTGAGGCGACACAGCGGATCAGAGATCAGGAAAAGACTGCAGTGAGTCGAGCTGAAGAACGACTGGAGCGACTGGAGCAGGAGATCAATGATCTGAGGAGGAGAGACGCTGAGCTGGAGCAGCTTTCACACACACAGGATCACATACATTTCCTGCAGGTAACAGAGATCCAGAAGAACAGGATCATAGTGGACTTGAGCAAGAGACTCTCAGAGAAACATTTCATGAGAGCAGAATGAGCCGCTGACTGAAGTGTTGATCTGTGTGTTCGGTTATTATATAATCATCAGTCAGACTCTCATCTGATCATCTTCACTCACAGTTCAACTTTTTTACATCATTTTCCCTTCTGATTTCTCATATAATGGTGAAATCAGTGAACTTCATGGTAGCAATTTGAGTTATATTCATCAAAGTTGCATCAGATGATCTTCAAACTTGACAGAATTGACAGTATTTTCATAATTGTTTGTCTTTAACATGTTGATGAATTTGACCATGAAGACCCTAAACATGAAGTCTGTATATTAGCAATGCTTCAACATACTGAAACCACACAAAACCTGACCTTGGGATCGTGTCCTAAGAGTCCTTGTGGATTTCAGTGTCAATAACTGCTCAAAAGTTATAAATAATGTTCAATCTGCTCGTAGATTTTGAACTGCTTTTCCTGAGCGAATCTACTCAAGTCTACAATGAGACCAGGGCCATTTCTGAACATTTTGCCCCTTTCCAAAACTTACACTCTCAAAACTTAAATAGCAACGTTTCTAAGCACTGATATGGTACTTTTACAAATTATATGAATAAGTTGTTTCTTAACATTGAAATGATTCCCAACTGATGTACATTCATTATTTTTTTCTGCCCTCATACTGGTTGTAGGAACAACATTAGCGTTCGGTGGTTCAGCGTAGATTGTTAGCAATGAAAATTAACATAACATAAATGGGCAATGTTTAAAATAAAATGAGAAAGGTTATATTATTTGCTTTAATAATACAACTGTATTGTTTCTTCATTTTCAATAATGCAACAGTAGCCTATTATTTTTTCAATAAAACTTAAAGTGCTGTATTAAAAGTTAAATTACCCCAAATCCAAGCATATATTAAATTATTGTTTAGTACTTCACATTTCATAGTAAATTAAATTAATGAAAACAAAAATATCACATATTAATGCCTTTTCATCACACAAATATGAATTTAGCAAAGTCTGCCCTTTAATTCTGTGAATAAAACAAAAGCTTTAATGGCATTCCCATTAAATAATGTAATTTATCTTTTTAGAGTCCAATTTACATGATATAATACAGCTAAGATGGAGATTGATGCATTTGATCAGGATAATAATATGATTATTTAAAATATTTAATATGAGATAGATGTTGGTATATTACTGACCTCTCGATTTTATTTCCACATCTAAATGAATCACTTTCGTGTTTTCTGGAATTTTGTTTTAATTATTTGGTTTATTCTGCCATTTTATTTTTTAAGTATATAATTTCAAAATCAAAACACACTAAATTTGGATTTATGATCGCAGTATTTCTAATAAAATCATGTATTTCTCAAGCTAATATTGAGCTTAAATTGATTTCTAGGAAGTTCACATATAGTGTAAATGGCAAACGCTAGAACTTGTGTCTCTAATGTCACATAATGAATATGAGAAGAATGAAGCTGATGCTGTGAAAGTGCTGGATTGAGGAGAGTTACTAAAGATCAACAAGAGCCGCACAAATCTGACAGTAGAGCAGGTTATTGATGAAGTGTGGAGGTGATGAGCTTTGATTTCTGTTTTCTCTAGAGTTTCCAGTCTCTCTCAGCTCCTCCTGAATCTACAGACGCAAATGACAATCTCTTCAGTTCTCTCTCCTCTTTTGATGGCGTGAGAGAATCTGTCCGTCAGCTGAGAGACAAACTGGAGGATTTCTGCAAAGAGGAGCTGAAGAAGATCTCTGACAGAGGTAAAGTCCTGGAGATTCTGCTCTCAGAAATGATCCTCCATCATCTCAGATCATGTAGAAGATCATATTAGAAATGTCTTAGGAACGGATGCAGGGATCATTTCTCTTGACATGATAATCACACTCTTCATGTCTGTTGATTTCCACAGTCACTTTCTCCAACATTGTTCCCAGGACCAGGAACGACTTCCTACAATGTAAGTCACTGAGAAAACAAGCAGAAAAACTCACTGAGTGTGTTCATGTTCTTCCTGGAGAAGTGAAAGAAAACATGCCAGAAGAGTTTTAGAGTTGATCATGTAAATGATGATTTGCTCAGGATATCTGGTAAACTGCACTGAGACACTGATGATATATTGAACATGAAGAGTTCAGATACATTAAAAGATCAGACAGATTCATAATTCCTGATTCTGATGTGTTTTATCTCCATCAGATTCCCATCAGCTCAATCTGGATCTGAACACAGTGAATAAACTCCTCCGTCTGTCTGAGAGGAACAGAGTGATTACTGGCACTTTACCAAAGTTTCAGTCGTATCCTGATCATCCAGACAGATTTAATGTGTATCCTCAGGTGTTGTGTAGAGAGAGTGTGTGTGGACGCTGTTACTGGGAGATTGAGTGGAGTGGAGAATGTGTGTATATATCAGTGTCATATAAGAGCATCAGCAGGAAGGGATCGGGTAAAGAGTGTGTGTTTGGATCTAATGATCAGTCCTGGAGTTTGATCTGCTCTTCCTCCAGATACTCATTCTGGCACAATAACATAGAGACTGAACTCCCTGTAAAGCCCATCAGCCGTAGAACAGGAGTGTGTGTGGATCACAGTAGAACAGGAGTGTGTGTGGATCACAGTAGAATAGGAGTGTGTGTGGATCACAGTGCAGGAACTCTGTCCTTCTACAGCGTCTCTGACACGATGAGCCTCATCCACACAGTCCAGACCACATTCACTCAACCGCTCTATCCTGGGTTTAGGGTTGGTCTCCTATCATCAGTGAAACTGTGTTGATGAATCAGGATAGATTGTAGAGAGATTCTACCCATAATACTTTGAGCTGCATGATAAATCATAAACACTGAGATGTTATAGAGTCTCTTACTTTGTCTTTATTACATTAATACTACAGCTGAGCTTCTGTCAGTGAAATAACATGTTCAGATTATGGTTGAGTAAGTGTGAGCTTGAAGATGATATAATATTCCCTGCTAAACTCAATAAAAATATTGTTTTGTCTCATCATCTCTTATGTGTGCCTTGTGTATATGTTTATGTATATGTGCATATGTATTGTTTTATGGTGCATATTTTTAAAC
Source organism: Abramis brama (assembly GCF_963993115.1). Classification (NCBI taxonomy): domain Eukaryota; kingdom Metazoa; phylum Chordata; class Actinopteri; order Cypriniformes; family Leuciscidae; genus Abramis; species Abramis brama. The sequence continues at coordinate 5,344,441 of NC_139970.1, read as the reverse complement.
ATATTTTACCTAATTTTGATTATTATCAGGTTAATAAGGTTAAAGTCAAATCTGTCCTAAATCATAAGCTTTTGAATTTTCATATTTACAGTAAATAGGTCACAGAAGACTTCTCCGTGTTCAGTTCAGCTCAATCTCTGAGACTTTTGGCAGGTGAACATTTTAGTTTCAGTTAAATATATTTTTATTAACTACAGGTTAAATAGTTTACATACAAAGTACTAATATATAAAAAGAAAAGAAAACAAAGTCAAAGACAAATCGTTTACAAGCTTTGTCTGCAGGAAATGCTAACAGCAAGAGCATCTAACACCAGAGAGGCCGTTCCTGTGGATCAGCGTCTGCCTTGATCTCCTCATGTCTGCCTTGTGTTCACAATCTGAGTTCTTGAGGTCTTCATCTTTGTAAATCCCCTCATAATTCATTAGTCTTTTTATGGACAAATCCGAAGCCTTGAACAGTCATAAGTTCCAGAAATCCCCTTAAAACCTGTTTATATAATCATCTATAACAACCTGCCAGTTCAGGGTGCATTATCTTCTTCTTCTTCTGCTTCTTCTTCTTCTTCTTCTGCTTCTTCTTCTTCTTCTTCTTCTTCTTCTTCTTCTTCTTCTGCTTCTTCTTCTTCTTCTTCTTCTTCTTCTTCTTCTTCTTCTTCTTCTTCTTCTTCTTCTCTTCATTTTCTGGTGGATCTGGCAAACAACTTTTAAAAGTGCATACCGCCACCTACTGTACAAAAGTGTGTATCTCCATGTCACTTAGCTCATATTCTATTATTCAATCTAGTGCATTTTAAAAAGGTGAAAGTGCCCTCCTGATCTCTCTTACCCCTTCTTCTTCCTCCCCTTCTGTTCCCAAAACCCCTTTTAGATCCCACACTCGTCCTGTTTCTCTTACTTTGTCATGTAAGTTTCTTCTGTCAGATTCATATATGGAACAGTGCATGATGACATGATCTACATTCTTTATCTCCACTATTAGCACACTTATTACTATTTCTTTTCCCTAGAACAGCCAACAAACTATTTAATCCTGTGTGATCTAATCTGAGTCTGTTATTATTATTTCCTCTCTTCTCTTCTTTTATTTATAGATCTTCATTTTAACTGATTTTTGAATTTTATAATATCTCCTTCCTTTCAAATCTTCATCCCACTTTTCCTGCCAAATCTCCATACCTTTATTCTTAATCAGGGCTTTCCCTTCTCCTTCTCCTTTTCCTAATGTAATTGATATTGTAATTTCTTTTTTTGCACGTCAGCACCCTCATTTCCTTTCAGTCCCTCATGAGCTGACACCCAACAAAACTGCACATCAATATCATATCTATGGATCCTAAACCATTTTTGAAAGAGTTATATGATACGATCATCTCTATCCCTTTTCCTCGACTGGATGCTTCCCAAAACAGGGATTGAATCAGAGCAAATTACCAGCCTATCCGGTTGAACCTCTTCACCCATTGTAACCCTACACTGAAAAAAGTGTCTCATTATATCAAAGTAAAAAGTATCTTTGAATCAAATAAAGTTTTTAAGTTTAATGAAATCTCAAATTATACTTTGTCTCAATGTTTTCTCTTTGTATTAACTTAATTAAACCAAATCTAACCAAATATCCAACCAAATACAATTTAAAATATTAATGTAATATAAAGACATTTATTTACTTTCAGAATGTGTAATTTTATCATCTAAGATGAATGACTTCAAGCATCAAACTTTTGACAATTTATTTTGTCATAATACAATTTTTTTTTACAATGTGTACAGTATCCTCATACAAATACACACTGTCTAACAATGTAAACACATCATAAACATGACAATTTTTGTCATAAAACATTTCTACAATGTGTATAGTATTGTTTTAGTATCCATATACATAGACACACTGGATACAATGTAAATTCACCATAAGAAGCAGTTATGGTTTCGAAGAGAAACATGCAATCTTTCCATGAACAGTCACTTAGAACTGAATACACAATCAAACCTTTAGAGTTCTTCTGAAGTTAAAACAAGTTTGGCCCAAAAACTGGATTAAAATGGGCAGTGTAAAACCAAACACTTTTAATAAAACACCTACCAAATTAGACAATGGTAGAAAGAAGAAAAAAAGTATTTTCACCTTCATGGAATAGTCCCACTAAACACTGGACGTTGGATAGACATGCAGATCATGTCTATATTGGGTCCGTCGGTCCATGACCAATTCTGGACATCTATTTGGACGTCCAACCATGACCCAACTTGGACGTCATATTGACGTTCAACATTGGACCTTTGAACTGGGTAATTTTTTTGGACATCATTGGACGTCTATGACAGGTGCAGGAAATTTACATGATTACTATGTAATATTTTTATTTATTTACAAATATCAACATTGTTATTATCAACATGATTAATACATATGAATACAGATTATTTATAATTATTTAAGATCATTTTCCAAAAACTCCATTTGATCGTCTCAGCATCAGGTACCCAGGGAAAGCAAGAAGTAAGTGTGTGTGTGTGTGTGTGTGTGTGTGTGTGTGTGTGTGTGTGTGAGCCTAAAGAAGCTGCTGTTTTGTTTGAGCGCACTGAGCGTGATTATTGTTTGGAAAAGACTTATCTAATAAAACACACGATCCACAGCAAGCCGATCCCGTCTCCTTCCTTCTTCCCACAAACAAACTTTTGTGGACGGGCGTCAACATTAGACGTGCGGAAGACGTCGAAAAAAGACGTCGCCTGGCGTCACAAAACAACCCCTTCAGTGGACCGAATTTGGATGTCCAAAAATTACATGAAAATGACGTCACTCCGACGACACATTGCGCAGTGGGGTTTACCCAAAAATGAAACTTGTCTCATAATTGTCATAAAATGTCTCTGAACCAAATTTAATTAAAGTTAAATACTTGAATAGCTTAAGGATAAGTAAACAACGTAATAATTCTCATTTTTGGGTAAACTATTTAACTAACCCTAGATAAAACAAATCAGGTTTAGTAAACTGTAATACAGTTAACTTTGTATAAAAGGCTTTATACAGTCCAACATCTTCAAATAAATTTACCATCAGCAGAACATTGTAGCTGGGTCAAAGGAAACACATTTACTCCTGCAGCTTTGAAGAGAGGTTCTGCACCCTTCGGCTCATCTGCTTACTCTCTATGTCCATGATTATTTCTGAAAAGCCTCAAAGGTATATTTGAGTCCTTCAGGATATTTTAAGTTCAGTGCATAAATGAGTCCAAACATCATGGCACAGGCACATGCAACAGAGGGCAACTCATTTAGTACTTCCATCAATGACAATGGAAATGTCCAGTGCACGACTAAGAGCATCTCTTTCACCGATCACAAAAAATGCCATAGTGGTCTTTTCAAATTCTCTCTCCGCTTCCTCCCTCTGGTCAGCCTAAAAACATACAAGAACAGAGAGTAATTGAGGGACTGTGGAAGAAAAAAAAACACCCCTTCATCTGAAAATTTATTACAAAATTTAGTTAGCTGTCCTACTATGAAGGTCAATGTAGAGCCCAAATGTCTGTTGCTAAATTTCATTAAAATATCTTAATTTGTGTTCAGCGTAAAAATAAAATTTGTATGGTTTATTACAAGAGTAGAGTAAGTGATGACAAAATTTTCATTTTTGGGTGAAGACTTTTACTTTTACTTTTACACTCTCTTTGGCTTTGAAAATGCTTTTAAACACTTGTACAATCAAACGCTCCCATGGGTTGACCATTGTAGACAATCACAGACATATTTGTTGAGTGCAGGACCACAATGGCCAATCAGAGGCATTTATCAATCTACTCAACAGTGTTCAAAATGCATTTTTGGGTGAAGCAACCAAGGAGTAGTTCACAATCAAAATTCTGTCATCATTTACACGCCCTCTTGTCATTTCAAACCTGTATGAATTACACTGTAAAAAGTTTAACTATTATTTACTCATTTTTTTTTGGTGAAACATTTTTACACATTTTAAAATTGAGTACATTTTAAAACTGTGAAATCAATTAAATATACTGCATGAATTGAGTAAATGCAAGTAAAAAAATAAAAAAGTAAATCTGAGTAACTGCATCTGGTACATTAAAAAATATAATTGAGTAGAAATAATTTAACATTTAGCGTTTAAAAAAACAATATTTATGAGTAATATTAACTGTTTTTATTTAAGAGTTATATTAACTTTTTTTATTTTCTATAAACCTTAGTAAAATAGTATTCCATACAACCACCAGTAGGCTATATGTTACATGACATTGTCCTTTATTGTCAATGAGTACAGCAATACAGCACATTTTACACTGTTTTTAACATGTATACAATATTGCCTACATTTAAACTCATTTAACAAATTTAGAAGTAAAAATGAAACATTTAAACATTCAGGGAGCCTAATTCAAGTGTAATCAACCAGTCTGTTATCCAATATCCACCGGATCAGCGCTGATTCCCGTGCCGGAGACGGACTCGCGCTCTGCGGGTGAACTTCGAACTTCATACCGCCGTCCTGCATTTCACTCATAGCCGAAAGATGCTGCGAGCGACTGACTCAATAACCTGCCAATAAACAAAAAGTGACAGTTCTTTTTTTTTTTTTACTTTATTGCCCATATTAAACATTGCTGGCAATTTATGCAATACAGGAACACTCTCTCCATGAGAGGTTGAAGAAAAAAAGGGGGGTCACCTTGTGGTTGAGCTATGTTCAAGAGACATATTGACTACATAGAAGCAGGATAAATACATCATTGAATATCACAGTATGTTTAAGCTATTATTCTAAATCAAGGCCTAGAATGACAGGAGACCATCTTCTTACAAACACAGGTAATTTCAACTGTAACATAGCAGTCATATTTTCCATTGTACGGACCTGCTTGATTCTTTGTATCCACTGGGAAATTGTAGGGGGGCTAGGCTTCATCCAGTTAATAGTGATCATTTTTCTTGCAATCATTAACAATATATGTAACATATGGTGTTGGTCCTTAGAAAGCAAGTTTTCAGGTATTTTCTCCAGTAAAAAAATTAAAGGGTCCAGAGGGAGATCCACCCTGAAAATTTTGTCCACTTCCTCTTTAATGTCTTTCCAGTATGTCTGTATCACAGAGCAGTCCCAGAATATGTGGGTATGATCCCCCACCATGCCACAGTTCCTCCAGCAAATGCTGGGGGCATTGTTTTTAAACATTGATACCTTAAGAGGGGTTCTAAAGAATCTTATCTTCATCTTCCAGTCAAATTCTTTCCACATTGGACTTCCAATCCCTGTATGACTAGCCCGACATATGTCTTCCCATGTTTCATCCTCTATAATTGTATTAATTTCCATTTCCCATTCATTTTTAATATGAAGAGTATCGTCTGATATGTCTTTCATAAGACTCTTATAGATATGTGATACCTGATGCCTTGTTGATATCACTTGTTGAGAAATATGTATAAAATACCGTTCAACATCAGTTGGCTCTCTTTTAAGACTATCCCAATCTGCGTGCTTTGTGATATAATGTCTTATTTGTAGAAACCTATTGTCATAGATTGCACCTCTGTGGCTCTCTCCATTCATCAAAGAACACCTTCACCGGAGTATTGAACTTCATTTCCCATAAACCCCGTACCTAGGGCTAATCACCCGCACAGGTGTTCCCAATTCTCCTCTCCATATAAACTGCCTTTGGACTCTCACACATTGCGAAGTCTTGTTCTGCCCCGGCTAACATTTCCAAGCATTTACTCTCTGTTATTGATTCTCCGTGTATTGACCTGTGACTGTTCATCGACTGCCGTTTCCTTGCCTGCTGCCTGTCCTGACCTTCTGCCTGTTACCGTTTACTCTGATTCCTGCCGCCTGCCTCGACCTCTGCCTGGTATTGTTTATGTTCTTGGATTCCCTCCGCTATTGTCTACGCTGTACTCTGACCACTGCCTGTTGTGACTAACCTTTAATAAATACTGCAAATGGATCCGAACGTCTCTGACTCTGCATCACAGAAGACTTCGCCAACACAGGATCCAGCAGCCATGTATCGTTTGACTACAGAGGTAACATCCCAAGCATCTGTGCTGGCTGCCCACCAGCAACAACTTGTCAAGCTAACCGCACTTACAGAGGAGCTTGTCAGATCCATGCAAACACTCACCACACAAGCCGCCGCATCATCCCCGGCAGCGGCCGCTCCTGTTCAACCACCCCAGTCTGTGAGTATCCCATCCAGTAATCCTCGACTGTCTCATCCCGATAAGTTTGATGGTTCCTCTGCACTGTGTAAAGGATTTCTGTTGCAATGCTCTCTATTCATCAATCAGCAACCACAGTTTTATCAGATTGATGACAGTCGAGTTTCGTTCATCTGCTCATTGCTGACCGGAAGGGCTCTGGAGTGGGCGACGGCGCTTTGGCAGGGTGGTCAACTGTCATTCCCTTCGTATGACAATTTTCTTCAGCAGTTTAGAGAGGTATTCGAGCATCCCGCTGGAGGAAAGGAACCGGGCGAACTCCTACTGTCTCTACATCAGGGCGGATCATCGGCCGCCGATTACACTCTCTCGTTCCGCACCCTAGCCGCGCAAACTGGGTGGAAGGATGATCCGCTGAAGTTACTGTATCGCAAGGGACTCAATACCAACCTGCAGGGGGAACTGGCATGTCGGGATGAGGGGAAATCACTTAGTCAGCTCATGGACCTGGCCATTCGTCTTGACAACCTGATGCGAGCTCGGCGAGTGCAACAAATGCCCCGATTTAACGAACATTTATCCACCAACCAGGAATCTGAACCCATGCAGGTGGGCTACACTCGCCTTTCGCCAGAGGAGAGGGAGAGAAGAATGCGCAATCGTCTTTGCTTGTACTGTGGACAATCCGGCCACATGAGGGCGACCTGTCCTAACCGACCAGTCTCCCGAGGTTCTGCTGCGGTGAGTTCTCATCTCTGCTCTTCTCAATCCTTTGAACTAGCGGTTACTCTGCGTTTTGACAATGAAATAGTTAATACCACCGCTTTAATAGACTCTGGAGCCACTGGAAATTTCATTGATCTGACTTTTGCTAAGACTCATTGCCTTTCTCTTCTTCCATGTGAATCTCGGATGGCAGTGGCAGCATTAGACGGACGCCCTTTGGGTACCGGCAAGATTCAGTACATCTCTCAAGAAATCACCTTATGTACTAGCACTCTTCATTCTGAACTCATTCAACTGTTCACCATTGATTCCCCACGACATCCCATCATTCTCGGTTTACCCTGGCTGGAGAAGCATAATCCCACGATTTCATGGACTGATAAGCAGATAACCCAATGGTCCACAGCCTGTCAAGAGAACTGTTTGCACTCACTAACTAAGTTTACTCCCATCACCATCCACTCTGAGAATCCCGATCTTCAGAAGATTCCGGTCCAATATCACGATCTCTCTCTGGCATTCAGTGAGAACCGCACCAATCGACTCCCTCCTCATCGGTCCGGGGACTGTGCCATTGATCTTATCCCAGGAACCATGCCCACACGAGGAAGAATTTTTCCTCTCTCCCAACCTGAATCCGAAGCCATGAAAACTTACATTGAGGAACAGCTCTCTAGGGGATTCATAAGGCCATCCACTTCCCCTGCTTCAGCTGGATTCTTCTTTGTGAAGAAGAAGGATGGAGGGCTGCGTCCTTGTATCGATTACCGCAGCCTCAACGAAATCACGGTTAAGTTTCGCTATCCACTACCTTTAGTTCCAGCAGCTCTCGAACAGCTCCGTACCGCGAGGTACTTCACCAAGTTGGATTTACGAAACGCTTACAACCTCATTCGAATCAGAGAGGGAGACGAGTGGAAAACAGCTTTCTCAACCACTACCGGGCACTATGAATATCACGTTATGCCGTTCGGGCTAGCCAACAGTCCTTCTGTCTTCCAGTCCTTTGTCAACGAGGTCTTCCGAGACATGCTCAATCAGAACGTCATTGTCTACATTGATGATATCCTCATTTATTCAGAGACTTTCGAGGATCACGTGAAAGATGTCAGAGCAGTTCTTCAACGTCTCATTGAAAACCAACTGTATGCCAAAATACAGAAATGTGAGTTTCATCAGACACAGGTCGCTTTCTTGGGTTACATCATCAGTGCTGAGGGGGTGACCATGGATAACGGCAAGGTACGAGCAGTTGTCAATTGGCCTCAGCCTACCACTGTGAAGGAATTACAGCGTTTCCTGGGCTTCGCCAACTTCTATCGTCGATTCATTAGAAACTTCAGCATCACGGCAGCACCCCTCACCTCTCTACTTCAGGGCGGAGGCCAGCGGTTAAAGTGGTCATCTGAGTGTATTGCAGCATTTCAACGACTCAAGGAGAGGTTCACCACAGCTCCCATTTTACACCATCCAGATCCTGAGCGGGAGTTTATTGTGGAGGTGGATGCGTCCAATACAGGAGTCGGGGCTATACTGTCACAACGGCATGGCAATCCAGCAAAATTATTCCCCTGTGCCTACTATTCCCGCAAACTTACCCCAGCAGAGCGAAACTACGATGTGGGTGACAGAGAACTCTTGGCGATGAAGACAGCATTCGAGGAATGGCGGCATTGGTTGGAGGGAGCTCATCTGCCTTTTACAGTACTTACTGACCACCGTAACTTAGAGTACATTAAGGCAGCCAAGAGATTGAACCCCAGACAGGCAAGGTGGTCCCTCTTCTTCACCAGATTCAACTTCAAGGTAACATATCGCCCAGGCTCTAAGAACGTCAAGGCCGATGCGCTGTCACGTCAGTTTGACAGCTCCTCTAGTCCTTCCACATCTGATCCCATACTTCCAGCAACACTGATTCTCGCCCCTGTCCAGTGGGACATAATGACGGAGATCTCTTCAGCACAAGGGGAGGAACAATCACTGCCTGAATGCCCTCCAGATCGTACCTACGTACCTACCTGTCTCCGTACACGAGTGTTACAATGGATTCACAATACTCCCAGTGCTGGACATCCCGGGATCACAGCCACTACCCATTTGACGACGAATCGTTTCTGGTGGCCGACGCTTCAAGCCGATGTGATCACCTTCGTGCATCAGTGCAAGACTTGCAACATTGTCAAATCATCCCATCAGAGACCGGCCGGATTACTCCAGCCACTACCTGTACCACAACGTCCTTGGTCTCACATTGCAATTGACTTTGTAACCGATCTACCTCCTTCCCAGACCTACACAGCCATTCTGACCGTGGTTGACCGCTTCTCGAAGGCTTGCAGATTCATTCCCCTGACCAAACTACCCACAGCATTACAAACAGCAGAGGCTTTGGTGCAGCAAGTTTTCAGATTGTACGGATTACCTGAGGATATAGTCTCTGATCGGGGTCCTCAATTCACCTCTCGTGTGTGGCACGCATTATGTGGTCAGCTTAACATTAACGTCAGTTTGACATCTGGCTATCATCCACAGTCCAACGGGCAGGTAGAGAGGCTGAATCAAGAACTCACACGCTTCCTACGCACTTACTGCCATCAGAACCAGCAGGACTGGAGCCGTTTCCTTATGTGGGCCGAGTACGCCCAGAATTCTTTGCGCAAATCATCTACTGGCCTCACTCCCTTCCAATGTGTGCTAGGGTATCAACCTCCTCTGTTTTCCTGGTCCGGGGAGCCCACTGATCTCCCAGCTGTTAACACTTGGCTTCAAAGAAGTGAAGAGACCTGGAATAATGCTCACGTACACCTGCAACGAGCGGTTCGCAGAGTCCGAGAACAGGCGGATCGTCACCGGAGAAGGGGACCTGAATACGTTCCAGGACAGTGGGTGTGGCTGTCATCCAGAGACCTCCGTCTTCGACTTCCCAGCAAGAAACTAAGTCCTAGGTACGTGGGTCCCTTTAAGATTATTAGACAAATAACACCAGTGTCATACCGTCTAGCCTTACCTCCCACTTATCGCATATCTCCCACTTTTCATGTTTCACTGCTCAAACCTGCCGGTGTTCCGAGTGGAGAGAGGGACCAGGATGAGGTTGCGGAGGAGAGCTCCCCACCAATCATCATCGAGGGCGAGGAGGCTTACCGAGTAAAGGAAATTCTCGACTCCAGACGCCGAGGCAGGGAGTTACAGTACCTGATCGACTGGGAGGGGTATGGTCCCGAGGAAAGATCCTGGGTGAGATCACAGGACATATTGGATCCCGCGCTTACCACCGAGTTTCATCAGAACCACCCTACGAGACCTGCCCCCAGACCCCGTGGAAGACCTCGGCGTCGCACTGGCCCTCGCTTCAGGAGCCGCTCGCAGGAGGGGGGCTCTGTCATAGATTGCACCTCTGTGGCTCTCTCCATTCATCAAAGAACACCTTCACCGGAGTATTGAACTTCATTTCCCATAAACCCCGTACCTAGGGCTAATCACCCGCACAGGTGTTCCCAATTCTCCTCTCCATATAAACTGCCTTTGGACTCTCACACATTGCGAAGTCTTGTTCTGCCCCGGCTAACATTTCCAAGCATTTACTCTCTGTTATTGATTCTCCGTGTATTGACCTGTGACTGTTCATCGACTGCCGTTTCCTTGCCTGCTGCCTGTCCTGACCTTCTGCCTGTTACCGTTTACTCTGATTCCTGCCGCCTGCCTCGACCTCTGCCTGGTATTGTTTATGTTCTTGGATTCCCTCCGCTATTGTCTACGCTGTACTCTGACCACTGCCTGTTGTGACTAACCTTTAATAAATACTGCAAATGGATCCGAACGTCTCTGACTCTGCATCACACCTATACATGTCATTTGAGGGCAAGTCAAACTTTTCTTGCAGTTGTGAGAATGCTCGCAATGTGTTGTTTTCAAACAACTGATTTATAGTAACCAACCCTTTTTCCGCCCATCTTCTGTATGCTAGGTCTGTCACCGATGGGAGAAACTCAATGTTTCCAAGAATGGGCATTGCCCTTGACATAGCCATAGACCCCTTTAACTGTTTCTGGGTACACTTCCAAACCTTTAGTGTGTGTTTGACCCATATATTATTCTTTTTTTTTTTTTTTTTTGAGCCTGCGGACTAAGAAATGGAATAGTAGATATTGATATTCCTTTTAAAGAATTCTGCTCTATGGATTTCCACCCAATTTCTTCATCTTTGGTCACCCATGCCACTATTGCTCTAAGTTGGGCTGCCCAGTAATACAATTTAAGATTAGGTAGACCCAGTCCTCCTTTTTCTTTTACTTGCCATCAATATTTTTAGACGTATTCTGGGTCTCCTATTTTGCCAAATAAAATGTGATACAGCAAGAAGCTTAAGCGTTGATTGTGGTACATGGACAGGCAAAGATTGAAACAAGAAAAGGAGTCTAGGTAGAATATTCATCCTTACTGACTCTATTCGGCCAAAAAGTGACAAAGGCAGCATATCCCACCTACTTATATCTTGGTTGATCTCTTTGACTAATTTGTGATAATTGGATGAGTAAAGTTGTGTTGGTTTTGGTGTCAAAATAACACCTAAATATCTAAATCCCTGTTTGGATTTCCTAAATGATACCAATTTGTCTAGTTGTTGAGGCCAGTCACCACTTATCATCATTGCTTCTGATTTATTTGTATTTATTTTATATCCTGAAACTGCACTGTAACTATTCAGACTATTTAGAAGGGCAGGGATAGAAACCAAGGGGCGTTCTAAGAATAGCAAAATATCATCCGCAAATAAAGCTAATTTGTGTTGAATCATTCCCTCATCAGGAATGCCCAGTATGAGAGGATTTGTCCTTATTAATTCTGCCAATGGCTCTATGCTTAAGGCAAATAATGAAGGAGATAAAGAATCCCCCTGGCGTGTGCCACGTCCCAATGGAAAGAAATTGGAGCAATGTCCATTCACTCTGACTCTGGATTTCGGATTTTTATCAAATATACATATCCAAATAATAAATGTGTCGTTGAAGCCCATACATCTAAGAGTCTGTTGGAGAAAAGTCCAATCAACCCTATCAAATGCCTTCTCAGCATCTAAGCTGAGAAGCATTGAAGGCGTGCTCCTTTTGGCTGCGATGGATTGCAAGTTTAAAGCCCTCCTGACGTTGTCCACGCCCTGTCTATTACTAATAAACCCGGTTTGATCCAGTTTTACCAATTTATGTATGAACTTTTGTATTCTTTTTGCTATAATTGATGTAAGAATTTTAAGATCAACGCACAGGAGGCTAACTGGGCGATAGGAAGTACACTGGGTTGGGTCTTTGTTTTCTTTGTGGATAACACTTATTATTGCTTCTGACCACGATCCAGGTGGATCTCCCTTCTCAAGTGCATAGTTATAAACTTTACACAAGATTGGGGTCAGGTCATCTATGAATGATTTATAATATTCTCCTGGGAAACCATCTGTACCTGGGGATTTATTATTTTTAAGTTTTAAGATATTGTCCCGTATTTCTTTTTCTGAGATTGGCAGCGACATTATGTCCGCCTCGTCTGATGTTAGTTTTGCCAAATTGATGGATCTGAAAAAGGATTCCATCTTTTCTTTTTTCTGTGGATCCTTCTGTTCTTCATATAACTTTCTATAATACGTGGCAAAAGCCTCTGTAATATCAGCAGGTTGTGTTAGGATTTCGTCACTCTCTGGGCTTTTTATTTTGTGAACTGTCCTGCTATTTTGCTCTTTCCGCAATTGAAAAGCCAACAGGCGGCTTGCTTTGTTTCCCATTTCATAATATTTTCTATTTATGAATCTTAAAGCCCCCTCTGCTTTGTAGGTTAATAGTTCGTCCAATTTTTTCCTTGTCTCTTTCAGTGCATGTAAAACTACTTTTTTATTAGATTTTTGATATTCTGTTTCTTTTTGCTTAATTTCTTTCTCTAACTCATCCTGTTGCCTTAGCCTTTGCTTTTTCAATCTAGAAGAAATGGCAATAATATAGCCCCTCATCACAGCCTTCGCCCCTTCCCATAGAGTTATTGGAGAGATGGTGTTGTCTTCATTTGTCTCAAAATAATTTATTAATTCCTTGTGTATTTCTTGTTTAATTAAATCATCATTTAACAATGAGACATTGAGCCTCCAGTATTTAAATGATTTGGTTGGCCCTATCTTTATTTTTAAGGTGACTGGAGCATGATCCGATATGGTGATTGGCTCTGTATTACACTCATTGACCCTAAAAAGATCTGGTCCCGATGTTAAAAACATGTCTAACCTGGAGTAGCTGCCATGAACCTGTATGAACAATGAACTTCCACATACCCAAATGGTTTGCTGTATGCCAGTAAAATAATAAACAAAGTACCTTTAAGCTAAGCAAACCATATCCCGTTGTGACCTGGGCAGAGGATGGTGACAGTTCCTCCGTGGGATTCACACAAAGTGCATTGGCTGCTGTCGTCCAGCTCGTGGAGCGGTTGCTGCTCGTTGTGCGTATTCACTCACAGTTCAGTTGAGTTCCGTCCATTGAGACTAAAAGGAAAAGTTAATGATCCTAACATTATGCATATCCATACAAAAAGGACTAAGTCTCGGCGTTCACGTCACTCCCTTATTGGAAGAGGGCAGTAAGATCCGCAGAAGGCAACGCTTCCGCTGCACCTTCCCCCCGCCTCTCACCCACGACATTCCACCTGTAGCGGGACATCTCGCCCTCCATCTGCGCTCTTTCATCGACTTTTGGATGTACAGTAATAGTGTACTAATACGTAAAGGCTTTTTAAAATTACGGGGTACATAGTGCATTTATTTTATAGCAAAAGTGCACTGATTAAGTTTTGGCTTCTGTGTTTCAAGGCAAGTAAAACTAAACCTATTTCAACTTTTGCTTAAATACTGGGTAAATATACTCTTGTTTCATGTAGTTACAGGATAAGTGTGACATTGCAGGCTGTAAATTAAAGTGGTGTTTGTTACCCTCTTGTTCCATGTAGTTACAGGTTAAGTACAATAAAAACACGTACAGTACTTTCCGGGCTGTAATCTAAAGCGTTACCCAGTTTGTTTGTTTTTTTGTTTTTTTTATTAAGTTCCCTGAGGTCCACTTATAATGTTACTAGTATCAAACACACTTATATTTTAGAAATAATTGCCCATTTTCTACCCTATTTTTGAATGCCCACTGCATCTTTACATATGAAATAAGTATTCTACATCATCTTTTGCCCTGAATGCTGCATCAAGTTTAACGCTGACTCTCGGATCATCTGAGATTGGTGATTTTAAGGTGAGACCAGACTATGAAGGACTAAAAATGACAGAACGAAAAATAAATAAATAAATAAATAAAAGTAGAAATAAATAAATAAATGCAGAAATAATAGTGAAAATAAATACATTTTGGTATTATAAATGGCTATTTCTGTATTTTTACATGTATTTATTTATTTATTTATGCATTTTTATATGTATTTATTTATGTATTTATACATTTATTTATATATTTATGTATTTATATATTTATATATTTATTTATTTATATATTTATATATGTATTTATTTATACATTTATTTATTCCTACATTTATTTATTTCTGTATTTCCACATTTCTACATTTATTTATTTCTGTATTTCCACATTTCTACATTTATTTATTTCTGTATTTCCACATTTCTACATTTATTTTTCCCTGCGCATGTATGCTAATTGACCAATGGCTAACCACGCCCCCTCCACTCACTCAGACAAACAGTCAACATTCGGTAACAGGCGCTTTGGCAGCTGTCACAGTAGGAGACATTTCACAGGAGTCAATTGATGATTTTTTGGAGACAGAAAGATTATATATCATCTCGATGTCACCAAAAGGGCCTTAAATATGCATTGGAGGGTTATAATAATAATTTTATAGTTGAGAAGGTCGATAAGCTTCAGCTCCAGAACAAAGATTTACAGTTCACAGTGTAAACGTTATAGTTTGGTGCTATTTCGCTTCAAACGCTCGCTTTATACGCGCGTCCTATTCGCTTTGGATTCAAAATGTTCAAGCGTCGAACTAGACACGGATACGCGCGAATTTGACGCTCTATTCGCGTTTGGTGTGAGCGCAGAATAATGAACAGGCTGCGATGTCAAGATTGCATTGCTGGAATGTGTGTGTGTGTGTTTGTGTGTGTGTGTGTGTGTGTGTCAGAGAGCGGGCGCGATCGAACAGTGGAAACATAAAAACATACTCCATTTTGTTCATACAGGACATAATTAAAACTGCAAAGTGTTTAGCCTACTTATATTTGTGTAAAACACAACATTGTGCTTTTGTCAAACTGTAAACTCTTGTCAAACTGTAACCTACAACTGTCACCCAACCAAAATCACACACACACGCTGCTTAAAGCCAAAATGACAAGAAAAAACATAAAAACGAATGAAAACCGATAACCGCAATGCATTGCAATGGACGAGGAAGCAATCAGAGAATGTCCGAGTGTATTGGGTTAGCTATGCGTACTGTGATTGGCTCATCGCGTTTGGGGGCGTGGCTTAGCCATTGGTCAATTAGCATACATGCGCAGGGAAAAATAAATGTAGAAATGTGGAAATACAGAAATAAATAAATGTAGAAATGTGGAAATACAGAAATAAATAAATGTAGAAATGTGGAAATACAGAAATAAATAAATGTAGGAATAAATAAATGTATAAATAAATACATATATAAATAAATAAATATATAAATACATAAATATATAAATAAATGTATAAATACATAAATAAATACATATAGAAATGCATAAATAAATAAATAAATACATGTAAAAATACAGAAATAGCCGTTTATATTACCAAAATGTATTTATTTTCACTATTATTTCTGCATTTATTTATTTATTTCTACTTTTATTTATTTATTTATTTATTTATTTTTCGTTCTGTCATTTTTAGTCCTTCATACCAGACAGTGATGATTCATGTCAAATATTCACTTTGGTAGATCAGCATTATGAGATGTATTATCTTTGTCTAATCATTCAATGTACAGACTGACACACTCGAGCAAATGTCAGTGATGGCAGTGAAGATGTTTGTACTTCCAAAACTAAATGGTAAAAAATCACTTAATGATATTGCATTTATTACAAACTTGCAACCAATAAAGCAACTTCTGAAAACTATATACTTTGCAAAACTGTTTTTTAGAAAGTCTGGCAACTGATAATTAACACATTTTTCCACTTTGCATTTTAGCGGCCCTGAAGGCTGGTTTTCCCTTACCCACACTGAAAGGCTTTAGTTTGATCAATTCTCAGTTGCTTATAAAAAATGTGAGTACTATTAAATGTTAAACTATTGTATTCTGAAATGTATGGAGTTTGGATTTCGTTTGATATTGCAAAATTGTTGGAAAACACAGTGATACAGTCTGAATTTGTGACTTTTTCAGGGCTTTGTGGCCATTTTTACTGATGTCCAGGACTCGCTGACGGGCCTCTGAGCTCCACACATGACCTACACAAATAACAAATAATCATTACTTCAAATGTCCATATATACATGTTGATCAAATTTGACCATGTTATTTTTCCACATAATATTATGTACAAACTTGTTTGCCACCCATCCATGCAAAATATTCTACAGGCTATTTTCTACAGTTTACAGTGAAAAAAAAATAAAAAATACATAGTTCCTTCATTGGAGTTAATTTGCGTAAATAATCTGGCTTGCATGGAAGGCTGGCATGATGTCTTTTAGCTATGAGCTAGAGTTTGTGTGAAAGCTTATTAAAAAATATATAATCATAAGCAATCCAACATTCATGTTATTTCACTACACCATTAAAGGTTTTGAAGCCTTTTGGATATGACCAAGGCGCTATATAGTTTGTATATCAGTTTGATACAGTCGTGCTCAGAATTAATCATACCCCTGGTAAATATGATCAAAAATGGCTGTAAAAAATAAATCTGCATCGTTTATCCTTTTGATCTTTCGGTAACACTTTAGAATACTGTTCCTTCATTAATGAATAACTACACAGGAACAAATGAGTAATGCATTAGTAACACTGTAGTAACTACTATTAACTAACAAGAAACTCTGATTAACGAATTAGTAAGTAATAGCGTTCAGTCGAATGTGGTAGTTCACTATTAGCTAATCAATAACTACTATTTTTCATACCTCACTGAAGACTATAAGAACTACTATATACAGGTTAATAAATATTTATAATGCACAATGTTTAATATAAGGTAATGGTAGCCCATTAGTAATGAATCAAGTATTACTACATCCTTCTAAAGGAACTACTAATGATTTGGATCAGTATTCTAAAGTGAAAAACATGATAACAACCTAATATTGACTGAAGTCATTGTAAGCTTTTAAGGCTTTTGTAAGGTTTTGGAGTAATGAATCAAGTGTTACTACATCTTTCTAAAGGAACTACTAATTATTTGGATCAGTATTCTAAAGTGAAGATCATGGGAACACACTAGTAATGACTAAAGTGTTACCAAATCCATTGTAAGGAATTGCTATTCAAAATCTTACAAAAATCTCAAAAGCTTACAATGACTTCAGTCAATATTAGGTAGTTATCATGTTTTTCACTTTAGAATACTGATCCAAATAATTAGTAGTTCCTTTAAAATGATGTAGTAATACTTGAGTCATTACTAGTGGGTTACCATTACCTTTTATTATAAATTATGCATTATTCATGTTAATTATGAACCTGTAGATAGTAGTTCTCTGGGAGGTATGAAAAAAATAGTATTTATTGATTAGCTAATAATGAACTACTACATTCATCTGAGCGCTATTACTTACTAATTTGTTAATCAGAGTTTCTTGTTAGTTAATAGTAGTTACTAGAATGTTAATAATACGTTACTCATTTGTTCCTGTGTAATTATTCATTAATGAAGGAACAGTATTCTAAAGTGTTACCGATCTTTCATAAAAAAAAATTGGCAAAAATCTAACCTTTCATTTAAGTAAAATAATTGAAAGTGGGGGGGGGGGAATCACATTATGAAATATATGTTTTTCTCCAAAACACGTTGGCCACAATTATTGATACCCTTTTTTTTAAATACCTTTTTGCAATCTCCTTTTGCCAAGATAACTGCTCTGAGTCTTCTCCTATAATGCCTGATGAGTTTGGAGAACACCTGACAAGAGATCAGAGATCATTCCTCCAGTCAGAATCTCTCCAGATCCTTCAGATTCCCAGATCCATGTTGGTGCTTCTTCTCTTCAGTTCACTCCACTCATCAGGTCAGGGAACTGGGATGCTCATGGCAGAAGCGTCATTTTGTGCTTCCTAACACATTTTTGTGTTGATTTTGATGTTTGTTTTGGATCGTTGTCCTGATGGAAGATCCAACCACGGCCCATTATAAGATTTCTAGCAGAAGGCGTCAGGTTTTGATTTTTTATCTGTTGATATTTGATAGAATCCACGATGCCATGTATCTGAATAAGAAGTCCAGGACCTCCAGCAGAAAACTATGCCCACAACATTAAAGATCCAATGGTATATTAAATTGTACACATGGGGTACTTTTTATCCTTGTGTGCACCAAACCCATCTAGCGTGTTTGCTGCCAAAAAGGTCTTTTTTTTTTTGTTTCATCTGACCACAGAACCCTGTAAGATAATTTAGTGATTCTGACAGGTCAATTTAGCTCAAAAGGAATTATTAATTAATTTATAGGGAATTCGAAAGAATCACTTTTGTCACATTCACCGCCTTCTTCATCGTCTGTGTCTTCACTACACTTCCCAGAATCCTCTGTCATCATCACCTGCACCTGCTCCTCATCACCCTCATCATCATCATCACCGTCACCTGTTGTCTTTGTATGGCTGTTCCAATGAAATTCTTCCTGCCTGCATGTGGTTGGTTAGTCCACTCGTTGAGTTTCGTCCTATCAGTGGGCTGTAGCAGCATATATAAACGGGCTGGCTATGGTGTCACGAGTCACCGCCCCTTCCCGGGTCGTCATTCGGTCGCCATCCAGGTATGTTGTGTGATGTTAGCTGGGTTGTCTATGGTATAATGTAGCTAACGTTAGCCTATTTTCAGAGTGGCGTGCGAGTTTCCTGCAGCTGGCAGTTGATTGAGGTTGTCCCTCCTCTGGTAGGTGAAGTCGTGATTGGTTTTACACTTTGTATCCACTTGTATTGTAGCGACATTCTTGTTGTGTACAGTCAAAGGTTTGAGTGAGAATTACGGCCAGTATGAGTGTTTACACTTTAATACGGAAGTGCTTAGTTTCCGCTGGCACACGCTGTCCTCCTAAGTTATTATCGCCTGGGTCGCGTGGCGATCTTCTGTTGAGAGAAACAGATTTTAGTAATTGTTCGTAGTTAAATGATGAATTTGTCTGATTGTTAACTTGTAATTTTATAGATGCATCAAGTACGGATTGGTGGTGTCTGCATGGCCGATTAGCTTTCTTGCGGTTGGACTGCGTGGAACTACTGTCCGAAGGCGCTGTTGCTTTGCTGTTAACAATTGGACTGACATCATTGTCTTTCGTGTTTGTGTATTACGTGTGTGTGTATGCGCGTGTGTGTTTGTGGTTTATATCTTTTTCTTTTGTATTAGTTATTTTTGTATTTTGATTTAGAATTTGTAAGGTTTAAATTGAAAAGTGCGAACACCTCGATTCCATTTGTTGTCTCCGTGAAGTGACAATTCTGAGTGTTTCAACTGTGACAATTCTGAGTGTGTTTCAATTGACAATTCTGAGTCTTTCAACTGTGACAATTCTGAGTGTGTTTCAACTGTGACAATTCTGAGTGTAACTTCATTCTGTCGTTACAGGAGCTGAGTGCGTAAAGCAGGGGCGGATTGCTGGTGGTGGTCTTTCTCACGAGTGCTGTGTCATGAGTGGCGTGTGTACGTGTGTGTGTGTGTGTGTGCACAGGTGTACGGGAAAGGTGACTTGCCGTGGAGGCCTTATGTGCCCTTTATCCCCTGCTCTGCCTCGGCTCCTTTTTCGCTGACTTCTCAGGTCGCTCTGTATGTGTCTTGTTGAATAGTGACATTGTTGTGTCTATATTAATTGTTGTTGATTGTGTTTTGTGCTTTTTTTATATAAAGTATTTATCTTTAATAAAATTTATATATTTTTGAATCCATGTCTCCTGCCACTTTACTGTGAACGAACCTGTGTTGCCTTTAAATCAGAAATTCCATTGTATTGTCCCTGGCAAGATTCCAGGGTGGCGTAGTCACTAGCTGAACACCTCCAAGTCCCTCCGTCCGTGCTGCCACATTTGTCATTATCTGTGTATTTAAGTTCCCCGAGCTATTTCACGTAGTGTAACTGCGTAGCGCGTCTGTGTTGTACGTCACACGCATCACACATGACCAGCGTCGGCCAATAGTGAGCCTACGTGTGACGTACAACACAGACGCGCTACGCAGTTACACTACGTGAAATAGCTCGAGACCAGAGAGAAGGAAATGAATAGTGGAATAAAGTCATTATTTTTGTTTACTTTTTGCGCACAAAAAGTATTCTCGTCGCTTGATAAACTTAAGATCGAGCCACTGATGTCACATGGACTACTTTGATGATGTCTGTATTGCCTTTCTGGACGTGAACAGTATGCCGTCCATTGACTTTCAATGGAGGAACAGAAAGCTCTCGGACTAAATCTAAAATATCTTAAACTGTGTTCAGAAGATGAACGAAGGTCTTACGGGCTTGGAACAACATGAGGGTGAGTCATTAATGACATAATTTTCATTTTTGGGTGTACTAACCCTTTAAGAGTGAGATGATGAAATCCCAAGTTTCTATATGCACTTATAAGACCTGAACTGAACGAACCATTAATCATTAATTTAACCCTTCTATTGTTTCTTAGGCGGGTTATTAAATATGTATAAATGCACCAGTTCAGCTTAAGAGTCTGGAGACTACTTGCTTGTTTTTGCGTTCCTTTAGGGGATTCCCTTTTGTCATAGTAAAAAGGGGTTTCCCAGGTCCGTTGGCTGGCGTTTCCTCGTGCCTGAGATAGATGTCTGGGGCGGCCAATCACGTGGTGTGCTGGCAGATGGATGGAAAGTCTTTGAAGCTGGAAAGCAGGCTTTGCAGTTGAATCGTGGACCGAAACTTTGCCGCAAAACTTAACTTAGAACCGAGACTCACAACGGAAAAGAAAGGAAAAGAAAAGGAAAACTAAGAAAAGAAAGAAAATTGAGACGAGAGTAGATGATGGCTTGAATGAAGCTGTTTAACCCATGTTCTTCTGATCTTGATTTGGGTTCTTTTGTCTGCTCGTCTACATGGTTACTAGTCTATTACTCCATCATGGCTTCTCCATGATGGTTTTTGAATCTACTTTTTCTTCATCTGCTCTTCTGCCCTTCTGCCTTTGTTCTTCCAACAAAGCTTTGTTCGGGTCTAAGATTTTAAACTCAAATGTTTGTCCAACCTCCTGGAAGAGATCTGACCAATTAGACACTGGCTTTATTTGAGAGGTGGCATTTTCTTCACTTCCCATCGTAAATCATGTGTTATCTGTGATCTCCTTGCTCTCCAGCACGAGCAGAGAGAACAGAGGCCACAGTTTAGACATCATCAGTATTATAAGAATATGAAACATTTTACACAGATTTCAATCAAGCCATCTTTTGAATTAAGAACATACGGTCGTACTGATAGGAAACAAGACACACTTTCATTCAAACATCTAATAGTTATAACAAATCATGACTTATATATGGGATTTAAGCATATTAGACACACATATAGGTAGTAGACACAACATAGAATTATGTAGTTGCATGATGTTTGATTATAAGTCCATCGAAAATTGTTCTAGGATGATTTTATGTATTGTTATAGTTAAAATCTCAGTTCTCTGTGGTTTGAAGAGATTTTAACTCTGGGTCATTCAGAGTTCCTTAAGAAAATGGAGGTCTGTTTTGTATATCTGTCGTGGGATCGAGCAGCTTCTGCTGTTATCTTGATCGAGCACTGAGCTGTGCCATCTCTGAACCAATCAGTCTTTCCAAAACGTTCTTCCTTTAGTTGGGCTCATCTCTTTGAAGCTTGCATGGCCATAAAGTGTCACGGTAGATGTATTCTCTGTTCCTTCTAGTCTTGTGTTTATGTTGTTGTGTGAGCGCGTGTGTTGTGGGCGTGAGTGTATGACATCACTTGATCCGCTCCAGCTGATCATCATCACATCGCCAGCTGCAAGCAATATCACGACTCCATAAATACTTACCGTTGTTCTATCATCCTTGTCAGATCGTTGTTTGATGTCGTTCGTGTTGGTGTTCAGGTGTCCAGTTCCTGCCTTGTGTTCCTGTTCCAAGTCTTCGTTGTGGATTCATCCGTCGTCTCACGATCACCTTCACTGCACTTCTTCACGGATCCTGACCATCGAAGTCCCTGCGTCACTCTTCATCATCGGCTTGTACTTTTGTCCTGAACTGTTTAAATAAACCACTTGCAATTGCTTCCTGTCTCGTATTCAGTCATTATGACAGAACGATCTGACCGCGGAATGGAAGCAGCGAGCGCATCTTCAGGATCGTTTGAAGAATTCATTCATCACAGTATCCGAAGAATGGACTCACAGCAGCAAGAGATCGGTGACACGGGTCGCGCAGTACAAGCCTTGGTGACGCAGGTGTCCGAGCTCACCCAGCAGATCCAACGCATTCAGACTCCCGCTGCGCCGCCCACACCGGCCGTTCCTCCCACACCTCCAGCGAGATCCTCCCAGTCAGAGCCCCGCCTACCTGTACCAGAGCCTTATTCAGGTGAACCAGCTTTTTGTAGAGCATTTTTGACGCGCTGTTCAATGCACTTTGCTCTTCAACCACAGACTTTCAACACTGAACAGGCCAGAGTGGCGTTTGTACTAACGTTGTTGACTGGGAGGGCGGCACTTTGGGGAACGGCGGTGTGGGAGAACCAGAACCCATGCTGCGCCTCGTTCCAGACCCTCGCCGCCGAGATGAGGAATGTTTTCGACCGTGCGGTCTCGGGGAGAGAGGCCGCAAGAACATTGGCGGATCTTCGGCAAGGAGAAAGATCAGTTTCCGATTTTTCGATCGAGTTCCGGACCTTGGCGGCGGAGTGCGGATGGAACGAGGAGGTGCAGTGGGACATGTTCCTGCATGGGTTGGCTGACCACGTCCAGAGGGAGATCTACGCCTTGGATCTGCCGACCACACTGACCGGTCTCATTGATCTTGCTCTGCGGGTGGACGCTCGGTTATCCAGGATCGAGCGCCGAGCTCCGTCCACCCGTACCTTCGGAGGAGTCGACGGTTCCAGATCCAATGGCAGGGACGTGGTCAGCCCCGTCTACGATCCCGAGCCCATGCAGGTGGGTCGAGCTCGGCTTTCCCGGGAGGAGAGGGAGAGGCGGAGGTCCCAGGGCCTTTGCCTGTATTGTGGAGGAGCCGGACATTTTGCATACAACTGCCCAGTAAAAGGCCAAGCCCGATAGTAAACTTGAGGCTACTATCGGGTAGGATCTCCGCCAGGAAGACCTCATCCACGACTACCTCCACGCTCCTCCCGGTAAGACTAAGATGGTCAGTCCACCAGCACGACTGTCGAGCACTTCTGGATTCTGGGGCGGAAGGTAATTTTATGGACCACACTTTTGCACAGCAGTTTCAGATTCCCCTCAAACCCCTCACACACAGAATCGCGGTTCACGCACTCAATGGACAAGAACTCCCCACCATTTCCCTCTCCACTCAAGACTTAACTCTCATCACTTCTGGCAACCATTCTGAGACTATCTCGTTTTACATCATGGATTCACCTCTGGCACCCGTCGTCCTCGGACACCCCTGGCTCATCCGACATAACCCCCGAGTGGACTGGCATCATAAAGCCGTACTGGAGTGGAGCAAGGAGTGTCATAAGTCCTGTCTCGTGTCTGCCTGTTCGTCTGTGCCTGTTTCTGTTTTTCAGGAGGAAGCAGGGGATTTGTCTAACGTGCCCGCAGAGTATCTGGACCTGAAGGAGGTGTTCAGTAAGTCTCGTGCTGCTTCTCTCCCTCCGCATCGTCCCTATGACTGTGCTATAGATTTACTGCCAGGTAAGTCTCCGCCTAAGGGCAAGTTATATTCACTCTCTATCCCTGAGAGGGAGGCTATGGAGAAATATATTTCTGATTCTCTAGCAACCAAGTTCATTCGCCCTTCCTCTTCTCCAGCGGGGGCGGGGTTCTTTTTTGTGGGGAAGAAGGACGGTTCTCTGCGACCTTGTATTGATTACCGAGGGTTGAATAACATCACGGTAAAGAATACTTATCCTTTGCCGTTGATGTCTTCAGCTTTCGAGAGGTTGCAGGGAGCGTCCATCTTCACAAAATTGGATTTGCGTAACGCTTATCATTTGGTTCGCATTAGGGAGGGGGATGAGTGGAAAACTGCCTTTAACACCCCCAGGGGGCACTTTGAATATTTGGTCATGCCCTTCGGGCTGTCCAACTCCCCGGCAGTTTTCCAGGCACTGGTCAATGACGTGTTGCGAGATATGATCGATCAGTTCATATATGTCTACCTGGACGACATATTGATTTTTTCTTCTTCTCTCCAGGAACATGTGCAACACGTCCGATGAGTGCTTCAGAGGTTGCTAGAGAATGGTCTTTTTGTCAAGGCGGAGAAATGCGATTTTCATGCACAGTCAGTTCCTTTCCTTGGGTACATCGTGTCGTCTGAAGGTATGCGGATGGACCCTGAGAAGATTAAGGCTGTGGTAGATTGGCCAAGCCCGGATTCTCGCAAGGCCCTGCAGAGGTTCCTGGGCTTCGCCAACTTCTATCGGCGTTTTATTCGCAATTTCAGCCAACTACTCCCACCTCTGACTGCCTTGACCTCCCCCAGAACGACGTTCAGGTGGTCAAACACAGCCGAGGCTGTGTTTACCAAACTGAAAGGCCGCTTTGTTTCAGCCCCCATCCTTGTCGCCCCTGATTCTTCATGTCAGTTCGTGGTGGAGGTCGACGCGTCAGAGGTGGGAGTAGGTGCAGTGTTGTCCCAACACTCCCCTATAGACGACAAGATGCATCCCTGCGCGTTTTTTTCTCACAGGTTGTCCCCGGCAGAATGCAATTACGACATTGGTAACAGAGAGTTGTTGGCAGTTAAGTTAGCGTTGGAGGAATGGCGCCACTGGTTAGAAGGGTCGGGGGTACCTTTTATCGTCTGGACTGATCACAAGAATCTAGAATATATCCGAACTGCTAAAAGACTTAACTCCAGGCAGGCTCGGTGGGCACTTTTTTTCGGTCGTTTTGATTTTTCTCTTTCTTACCGTCCGGGTTCCAAGAACATCAAACCCGACTCCTTATCTCGCATATTTAATTTTTCCGAACGCCCGACTACTCCCGAGTGCATTTTGCCCGAAACTCTAGTCGTTTCCACACTCTCATGGGAGATCGAATCGAGGGTCGAGAAGGCCTTAGAAGGGGTAACGCCTCCGCCCGGTGGTCCACCGAGTCGTTTGTTTGTGCCGGAGGGATTACGGTCTGACGTTATCCAGTGGGGTCATGGCTCCAACGTGGCTTGCCATCCAGGAGTTAATCGCACTAGTTTTTTAGTCAGGCAACGATTCTGGTGGCCACGTATGGCTCGCGACATTCACGATTTTGTTTTGGCTTGCTCGGTTTGTGCCACTGGTAAGACTTCCAATCGACCTCCAGATGGGTTACTTCAACCGCTGTCGGTTCCTTCGAGACCCTGGTCCCATATCGCTCTAGATTTCATTACCGCCCTACCACCCTCTCAGGGGAACACAGTCGTTTTGACTGTGGTGGACCGGTTCTCGAAGGCAGCCCATTTTGTTCCCTTACCCAAATTACCCTCAGCTAAGGAGACAGCGGTAGCGGTCGTAGACCACGTCTTTCGTTTACATGGCCTCCCGATTGACGTTGTTTCCGACAGGGGACCCCAGTTCGTGTCCAAATTTTGGCGAGAGTTTTGTAGATTACTGGGGGCGACGGTTAGTCTGTCCTCAGGGTTTCATCCCCAGAGCAATGGTCAAACCGAGAGAGCCAACCAAGAATCCTTCCTCATGGAGCCAACAACTTTCTATGGTGGAGTACGCTCACAACACGTTGCCAGTGTCGGCCACGGGCCTTTCTCCATTTGAGTGTAGTGTAGGTTACCAGCCACCTATTTTTCCCAGTCTGGAATCCGAGGTTGCGGTTCCCTCCGCTCACGCCTTTGTTCAGAGGTGTCACCGTACTTGGACTAGAGCCCGTGAGACTCTACTCCAAGTGGGGGCGCGCACCAAGGCCAAGGCCGATCGCCACAGGTCAAAGCCTCCCGTATACGTCGTGGGTCAAAAAGTGTGGCTTTCAACCAAGAACATTCCTTTGCACACCGTCTCTAATAAGCTTGCACCCAAATTTATTGGCCCGTTTACTGTCACCAAGATCATTAGTCCGGTGGCAGTCCGCCTCAAATTACCTCCCGCGTACAGGAGGATCCATTCCGCCTTTCATGTGTCTAAAATTAAGCCCGTGTTTCATTCTCACATTAATCCGCCTGTCCTGGTTCCTCCCCCACCGCGACTCGTAGATGGGGAGACCACATATTCGGTTAATCGTATTCTGGACTCTAGGCGGAGGGGACGCGGATTTCAGTACTTGGTGGACTGGGAAGGTTACGGTCCGGAGGAGAGAAGTTGGGTACCTGCTAGAGACATCCTGGATCACTCCCTTATCGATGATTACAATCGACAGGTAGGGGAGCCTGGGAACGCCAGGAGGCGTTCTTAGGGGGAGGGGTACTGTCACGGTAGATGTATTCTCTGTTCCTTCTAGTCTTGTGTTTATGTTGTTGTGTGAGCGCGTGTGTTGTGGGCGTGAGTGTATGACATCACTTGATCCGCTCCAGCTGATCATCATCACATCGCCAGCTGCAAGCAATATCACGACTCCATAAATACTTACCGTTGTTCTATCATCCTTGTCAGAACGTTGTTTGATGTCGTTCGTGTTGGTGTTCCGGTGTCCAGTTCCTGCCTTGTGTTCCTGTTCCAAGTCTTCGTTGTGGATTCATCCGTCGTCTCACGATCACCTTCACTGCACTTCTTCACGGATCCTGACCATCGAAGTCCCTGCGTCACTCTTCACCATCGGCTTGTACTGTTGTCCTGAACTGTTTAAATAAACCACTTGCAATTGCTTCCTGTCTTGTATTCAGTCATTATGACATAAAGTTCTTAGCTGGGGGTTTTCGTTGGTTAGCGTAGACTGGCTGGAGCCTGGATTTTATGGCTCTGGATTGGTGATTTGGGGTCTGGAATGTTGAGTTCTGTGTGGAATTATATTTGAACAAATCACCTGGAAGATTCATTTGTGTTTGGTTCGCCCTCAAATACTACAACCCTGTGCCGTTTGAAGTTCCAGTCGTGTCTGACAACTGAATATGCTGGAGTTTGTTTTTGGAGGAACGAGGAGCATTTTTCTTGAAAACCTTCCAAACAACGTGGGGATGTAAAGGTTGTTTGATTATTATTATTTTTTTAATAGGCTTTCTGACCCCAAGACTCAAGTAATCTCTACAATTCTCCATCTATGATTATTGAAGAGTCTTTGGCCACTCAAACTTTCCTCCTCACCGTCCATTAAGACAATATAGACACACGTCCTCTTCCTGGCAGATTCGTAACATCTTTAGTTGATTATAACTTCTTAATTATTGCCCTGATGGTCAAAATAGGGATTTTCAATTCTTTTGATATTTTCTTACAGCCACTTTCTATTTTGTGATGCTCAACAATCTTTTGCTGCACATCAGAACTATATTCTTTGGTTTTACTCATTGTGATGGATGATTAAGGGAATTTGGCCTTTGTGTTTCCTCATATTTAAACTCCTGTGAAACAAGAAGTCATAACTGGACAATTTCATGTTCCTAGTCACCCTGGTGTGCTAAAAAAAGGTAAATATTAATGGGAATATACTTCAGAGATATTTTATTCATAAAAAAATTCTAGGGGTATCAATAATTGTGGCCAACGTGTTTTGGAGAAAAACATTTATTTCATAATGTGATGTGTGCAAAAGCAGAATTGGACACCTCTGTTTTAACAAGAGCCTGGAAGAGAGCCGGCGTGTTGGACAGGCCAAAGGGCAGTCCTTGGTATTCAAAGTGCCTTGTGGGAGTGTAAAAGGGCCCCTATTATGCTCATTTAGAGGGTCATAATTATGTTCAGGGGTCTACTAGAATACGTTTACATGATTTAATGCTCACAAAACAAATTTTTCTTGCAATATACATTGTTGCAGTACCTGTTTTCACTTTGTTTTAGTTTCGGTTTCTTAAAAATCCCGCCTTCCAAAAAGCCCAGTCTGCTCTCATTGGTCAGCCGGCTCCAGTCTGTTGTCATTGGTCCCCTGCTTAGATCATGTTGCAGAATTGTAACATCACTTACCATAACCTGTGAGTCCAGAGGCGCTGTAAATACTGATCATGCTAATTATGGCATATCAGTTTGAGTCTGATAATGACAGAACAACAAACTGATCGACCCAAACCACCTTCCCAAGCATGACTTGTGCAGGACGTTTGTAGGGAGCATGAGTGACCATCCTCTCTTTCTGGCTCTTTCTCCAGCTGTCTTTCGACGACCATCTCAATAGAAGTGCCAGCATGTCCTGAGGGTGAGACCGTGGCATCAAGAAGGAAAGTCCTTGGTTTTATGGAGTTCCACAAGCTGTAGTCTCATGAAACACAGAAATGTAAGGATGCTGCAAGTAATTCTAGTCATTTTGACCATCCACATCCATTCAACCTCACACCCTCTCTCAGAAACTCTGCTCTCTAATGACTGCCAACAAATTCAAACATGCAAAATGATCCATATAAAATATGAATAAAATCTGTGTATACAGATTGCACTGACAATGGCTTCAAAAAGGGAACTCATTCATCAGTAGATCAATGTTACACATGGTTATTCATGTCTCAACAGTTTTTAGTGCATCAATAACCTTCTGATGGTGGTGTTGCGAATCACACAGTCCTGCCAGTTCCTCTCTACTAGAAGTGTCCTCAAATGTGTCTGAAAAAGAACAAGCCACACAACTCTTCATAGAGTTCCTTCACAACCTCGCAGCTGACTCAACTTCTGATGATAACACCTGTCAAACATTCATTATCCCCAGTGGAATATCCGTCTAATACCGTATCTACACCGTTCACATCAGAAACATTTATCATCAGACACAATATACATATCTAATGTCTACAGTGGATAGTTGCTGGACCTCATGCTGCAGTTTATCAGGGTTTCTGTCAGAAATAATGTAAAGTTAATAACACATCATCTTTACAATCAGAGATTAGACACTCGATGAGATCAGTGAATCAGACCACAGTAGCCAATATCAACATTTTCTTAACTATAATAAATGTGCCTGATAAACATAGTTACGGCAGCCAGAAGAAATCATGCAAAAAAAAAAAGTCAAGGGTCAAAAGCTCAACTGAAGGACACACTAATCAGCATAATGGTGATTATGAACTTCAAATGAATCTTTCAACAGACTTATACAATACAGATTGTTTCAATGCAGCTTTATAGTGATAAAACAGTAAAATAATGATTCAGGGATGCAAACAATTCCATTCTGCTGTAAAGCAGCACTAAAAAGAAAATAGTATTGTTGTTCAGCTGAAATCAGTTCAATGTTCATTCTGTTCAGTGAAACTATGTAATTAACTATGAAATTACCTATGAGTAACTATGAAATTAGTTAAATTCATCTATAAAACAGCTCTGGAGAAAACAATGGTCATCATTCAGTTCAGATCAGTTCAAGTTTATTTCTTATCCAATAGTGTCAGTGCTGCCAAATCAATAATATTGCTAAATATATAGCGTCGCCAACTAAGCAAGCCAGACAGTGGCAAGGAATAAACCAATTCAGCACATTGAAGCTTGAAGTTTGTTCAACAGAGTTTAGTTCCAACTGTAAAAGAACACACCTCAATCAACTACATTGTAAATCTGAATAAGTTGACAAAACGTCTCAGGTTACGTATGTAACTCTGGTTCCCTGAAGAGGGAACGAGATGCTGCATTGAGACGCTGTGGGAACGCCCCTGCGTGATTGCGGCATGAAGCACGTGTGAAATCAGTCCAATGGTGTGACAAAAAGTCATAGGTGGGTGATAGACCAGGAAACTATAAAGCATACCCAGAAACAGACCGCGCTAGCTTCTGATAGGCTGAAAAAAAAAAGTCAATCACAGGCAAGCAGGGAGGATGGCAGGGCGACAGCCTTAGGTGAAGGCTGACCAGCCACTTCATAAGTAAGTGTGATAGCCTCAACCACCCACTTGCTCATTTTCTGCTTAGATGCAGTGTACCCTTTTCTAGGTGACCCGAAACAGAGAAAGAGTTGATCTGACTTTCGCCACAGCATCCAAAGCCCTAGCAGGGCATAGCAGATTAAGTTTTTCCTGATCTGATGATAAGAAAGGTGGAGGACAGAAAGCCTGAAGTATAATGGGACCTGCAACATTAGTTGGGACCTTAGGGACATAACCCGGCCTAGGGTGAAGGAAGGCTTTCACCATACCAGGTGCAAATTCTAGGCATGAAAGAGCAACCGATAAGGCTTGCAATTCTCCAATTATTTTGATAGAAGAAATAGCAAGGAGAAAGGTTTTAATGTAATGAACTTTTTTGAAGCCTCTTCAAAGGGCACCTATTATGCAAAATTCACTTTTACATGGTGTTTGAACATAAATGTGTGTTGGCAGTGTGTGAGCAAAACCACCCTAGAATGATAAAAATCACATTTCTTGGAACTGAACGAGAGATGAGTTTTGGTGGAGGTCCGGCCGCGGCGGGACTTGAACAACGTCGTTTCCCTAGGCGTGCTAGGACGACTTCGGGGCCTCGCACTTTACCGCAATCCTGGGCCTCTGTCCACGCGGGGCGGGGCGGCGGCCAAATGAGCGAGAGCGCGGTCTCGTGCTTCGGGCCTGTCGGCGCTTCGAAGTGGCGGCGGTGGGCGGAGGCTGAGGCTGTGAGCTCTGAGCAGACGGTTTCGCACGGCCTGCTGCAGAACTGGAGCGCTTCGGAAGGAAGTACTTCATAGCCTGTGGCGCTTTCTGTACCTCGGCGAATCTTTCCGCGAAATCTTTGACGGAAGTTCCGAAGAGGCCAGCGGGAGAAAGCGGAGCGTCGAGGAACGCGGCGCGCTCAGACTCAGACATCTCAGAGAGCGTTAGCCACAGGTGTCTCTCAGTTACAGTGAGAGAGGCCATGCTCCGTCCTATGGCCTGTGCAGCAGACTTAGTAACGCAGAGAGCGAGGTCCGTAGCACTCCTCAAGTCTGGCACGCAAATTGCATCTGGTCCTTTCTCGTCCAGCTTTCGGAGGAGATCGGCCTGGAAAATTTGCAGTGTGGCCATAGTATGCAGCGCTGACGCAGCCTGCCCAGCGGCGGAGAAAGCGTGACCGAGCAGGGTTGACGTCATGCGGCAAGCTTTTGAAGGTAGCGCCAGCTTAGCGCGCCGTCCAGCGGAGGGCGGGCATAGGTGGGCTGCTATCGCTTCTTCGACCGGCGGCAGTGAATGGTACCCTCTGTTTTTAGCATCGTCAACAGCGGAGAATGCTAGCGAAACAGAAGAGCGCATTCTAGCTGAAAAGGGGGCGTTCCAAGACTTAGCGACTTCTTCGTGTAACTCAGGAAGAAAAGGCGCTGGTCTGGACGCAGGCGAAGCGCACTCCCCAGGAAGAAAATATCCATCCAGCTGGTTGTGAGCAGGCTGTTCAGGCGTAGACCACTCGAGGCCGAGGCTCGCCGCGGCCTGTGCGAGTACGCGCATCAGCTCTGACTCGATGCTAGCTCTTTTGCCTGACGATGCGCGAGCAGAGGGCGCGAGATCCACAGAGCTCGCCCAATCCTCACTGCCCGATGCCAGGAGAGAGCAGGAATCATCCTCCCCCAACGCAGCTTTTTCATCAGCGTCGTCGACGGAAGCGGTGGCAGACGGCGGCCGCTGTCCGTCAGGAAGAGACACTGATGAAGCCGGTGAAGCTGGCGGGCGAACCGGCGAGCTTTGACAGGTGGGGGAAGGTTCCGGGACCCGCTGAGCACGGCGCTTTTTATGGCGCGGCACTACAGTGGGCGGAGGTGCAGTCTCAGCGAAATATGCCAGGCGAGTCCTCAGAGTCGCCATAGGCAGTAGCTCGCAATGAAGGCAGCCGCCGTCAGCGAGCGCGAGAGCTGCATGATCCTCACCCAGGCAGGAAACACAGATCACATGGCGGTCCCCATCGCTGAGTGTGGCTCTGCACGAGCCGCAGGAAGGCATCTTTAAAAAGACGCAAGCTCTTTTAGACAGTGTGTGTCGCGGCGGCGAACACACACAGCAGAGAGTGTAAAGGATATAGGCGCCGGATAGCGCAGCAGGAAGGCGATTGAAGGCGGCGCGGGCCAGCGACTTCAGTGACGACTCGTCCCGCTGCAAAGGCTTCCTCAGACGGCGCGGCTTCTCTCCGGATCCAGCGATGCGTGTGCTTCGCTGAAGAGATGAAAAATCAGATATCAGCTGCCTGCGAGCCGGATTTATAGGCCTAAGCCACGCCCGTTTTGACGGGACGTGACGCAGTGGGCGCTAGGCCTCGCTCTATAGGCTGCTGCAGTTGCCGCAGAGCAGCCAATAGGCACACGAGCCGTCTTGCCTATGTCTGTATGCTGCCGCAACGCGTTTTACAATAATACAAAATTATGGATAATTTTTTGGCTTCAATATCTCGCGGAAAAGGGATTTTCCCCTAGCGTAAGATACTTACGCAGTACGAGAGACCTCTCGTAAGAGAACTAGTAGTGAGATGCAGCCTTGGCTCAATGCTAGAAGTAATTTGTAATTTTAACAAGCGCAGTTTCGTTTCTCAAAATGTCCAGTTGACTGAGAACTGTGTTTAGTGATTTGCAAACAGTCTATTATTCAGTACAATTGCAATTCGAGTGTAAAGTAGATAATGTGCTTGCAGTTTTGCAGACTTAAGATTACAAACGTGTTAATGGTTTCACTAAATGTAGACATTAAGTACCACTTTTAGTGTGCAAGCAATTAAAAACAATACTGTTGGTTTAATAAGCTTGGGATAAATGGTATAATGTTTTATTTTATAATTATAATTACTATTTCGGAGTGTCTATTCACACTAAGTGCAAATAGCCTGCCTTGTTGGTTGAGCCTTTGATAACTGGATCAGTGGTGTGGAGAGTAAGATGGGCTATATTTGCCCGGAGAGGCATTTATTTTAAATACAAAAGAAGAAAATATTCGAAAAGTGGAAATAAATACTAAATATGTTGTTAATATTGCATACTGTGCTATATCTACAAGTACAAGTACAAGGATCACAGAATCAGCATATCAATAACTTATTTCTGTCATTGCTATGAGTGGGATAAGGTGGTGACAGACGAGAAATGCAGTTTTATGCTATCATGCTGTTAACATTTATTTAGTAATTTCGGCATTCATAAAACCAGAAACAGAATGGTAAGAATCACCCACAATTCTAACATGTTGTTTCTGGTTTATGATGCAATACATTAAACCTTAATAAAACCAGTCCTCTGATACTAGCAAAAAGAGCTCAAAATGAACATTTGCCAAGTCTCAAAATGTTGGCTTTGGTCAACTAATTAAACATTGTTACTGGCCAGTTTTTCTTTTTCTTTTTTTTCTTTGGTAACACTTTATATTACGACCCGCAAACAACTGCGTAAGTAAACCGAAATTACGGTGTACGTTTCTGTAATAATAGTGTACTTCCGTGTAGGTATAAGGGAACAATATGTTAAGTTTTGGGTAATAAAGGGGTAACAAGCAGATATACAACCTGCAAAGAACTTCGTAAGTAAACCGAAATTACGGTGTACGTTTTTGTAATTATAGTGTACCTCCGTGTAGGTATAAGGGAACAATATGTTAAGTTTTGGGTAATAAAGGGGTACAACCAGATATACAAGCAAATTATTTATAATGTAATTATTTTAAAA
Source organism: Abramis brama (assembly GCF_963993115.1). Classification (NCBI taxonomy): domain Eukaryota; kingdom Metazoa; phylum Chordata; class Actinopteri; order Cypriniformes; family Leuciscidae; genus Abramis; species Abramis brama. The sequence continues at coordinate 5,310,483 of NC_139970.1, read as the reverse complement.
CTAACAGGTACCTATTCTGTTAATATATTCCAGGCAAAAATTGTACGTCTGTTGTATATTAAAGTTTTTATCACATTTCTGGCAAAATATGTTCTTGTGCAATGTAGTTACAGGGTAATTTTGACATCTGTGGGTTGTAAATTAAACTTATATATGGCTGTATGTAAGCACAGTATGATAAAAATTTTATTTATTGGCTTTTCTTATTTAACTACTTAACGTTAAGCCAAAAAAAAAAAGTTTCTGCTATGATTTTAATTTAGAACGTACCATGTACTTACCTCATCACATTGTATTGCAATGACACTTAAATGTCACAATATACTGTGTAATTAAGTTTTTTTGTTTTGTTTTCTTAATAAGAGTACCTTTCTCTGTAATTACTGTGCAAATAGTGTTGTTTCATATTGTTACATAGTAAGTAGTGTTTGTTACCCGTTTCAATTGTGTAGTTACAGGGTAAGTGCAACTCCTGCGGGCTGTAAATTAAAGTGGCGCTTGTTACCCCCTTGTTCTGTGTAGTTACAGGGTAAGTGCAACTCCTGCGGGCTGTAAATTAAAGTGGCGCTTGTTACCCCCTTGTTCTGTGTAGTTACAGGGTAAGTGTAACTCCTGCGGGCTGTAAATTAAAGTGCCGCTTGTTACCCCCTTGTTCTGTGTAGTTACAGGGTAAATACAACATTAAACCAGTATGCTGAAACAGACAAACCTAGCTTCACCATTAGCATTATCAACAAATTTCTAAATTAGTACTTGCAAAAGAACAGTAGCACAATTAAACCAAAAACATTTATTAAAACAAGTTTAACAATAAACAATCACAATGTTGAAATGACATCAACACTGTACAAACTGTAAACAGAACAGAAACTGTACAAAGTGTATAAATAACAATAATCGGCAACAGTTGAACAGAGAAAACAAACAATTGGTTTAAACAAATTGAACACACACACACACACAAAAAAATCAATGCCGAAACTTATTTTTTACAGGTAACAGCTTATTTTGTTTTTTCATGTCCTCAATTTTCTTCTGAAGTTGGGGACAGGAGGCCACAAATTGCTGCAAGTCCTTGGCATAGGACTGCAGAGTTGTCCCTGGGGTATAAGTAGGAACAGAAAACTGTTCCCCATCTGATGCTATTGTCACCTGTAATCACAAGTACAGAAATGTAGTTAGTAGAATATCAAAAAAGGTTGCACTAGTTCACCAATAATGTTTTGGGTATCACATAAACAGTGACGGCCCTATCATACACCCGGACACAAGTGTCTTTTGCTAGTTTCAACCCGGCGCAATGATCATTTTCACGTTTAGCGCCATGTTGTTTAAACAGCAAATGCATTTGTGCCAATTTTGCGCCCATGGGCGTTCTGGTCTTAAAATGAGGTGTGTTCAGGCACATTGTTGGCGCATTGCTATTTTGAGGCAACTAAAATAGACTACGCCATTGACCAACTAAAACCTGCTCTAAAGTCTAAAGTCAATGGCACAATATTGTTTTTGTTATTTAATGAGTGCATTAGTAGGCTAATACGGGACGACAATGCGCGTTTGCTTATCACACATGGATGCACAGTAGCACACAACCCTTTTTATAATATGAAAAATTAAAGGATTAAAATGTAAAAGATTATTGTTGAGTCTCTTGGACATAAATGAGGACCGATTACGAGACGTTAGAAGGCGTAAAGAGCTGCTTCACCTGTAGCCTGGTAAGTAATTAAATGTTTTGCTTTAAACATGCAAATATTGCATCTATTTTTAAATGTTTTTTTTAAATGCTACCCCACGGATTTATTTGTATATGATGACTTTGTACCTCTGGATATGATGAGATGAGAAACATTTTTAAGTACCGGTAATGCTTTAAAAACACTCAGGGTGCTGTCTGAGTGCTGAAATGTTTCGGCTCTCCACACGTTTGTAAATTCTTTATCTCCTGTTGTTAAAAATAAAGTATTTTTAGAGTACAAACCTTTTCTTGCATATTTGCAAAATATTTTATGAGCGATTATGTAGGCTATCTATACATTTACAGCAATTAAAAGCCTGCTATTTTTACTTCCACGACTGAAAGAAAACGCCTTTTAAAGGTTTTAATAAAAATAAAAAAACAATTTCAATACAAATAAAAACAACACAATTTTTAACATCAATCTTTAACTGGTGGTCTTGTTCCTCCATTTAGTTTTTCAGTTTACAAATTCCGCCATCTAAATAGGGATTAGGCATGGCGCCAGTGCAACTGGCTTTTAAAGGGGATGAGAGATGAGACTCTCATTGGTTTATTGCACGTTACGCCCAAAACACACCCATTACTCATAAGGATAATAGGAACAACACTTTTAGACTGTGCGCTTGGCGCATAAACAAATTTCCCGTCGTTAAATTAGCAAAAGTGGAATCTGACACGCCGTTTAGAACGTTCGCTTTAGACAGCGCATTTAGATCATTAAAATAGGGCCAATAGTCTCATTCACTAATAATTGCATATGTTTTTTGTATTTATGACTTTTAGAGTAATTCTACTTGATTTAGCTAGTTTTATGTACAGATTGACCACCCAAATTAAGACTATACATATATCAGCGGGTATATACATTTTATAACAGTACAGATCATATCATAAATAAGCTGCATGAAAACATGCAGTTTAGAAAGCTAAGGTATAAATACAGTAGCTTCTAATGAATATAATAAAAGTGGTGCATCAAGGGTCTATAAGACTACATGGAAAATAAAAACAAAAACCTAGAAAAAAACTCTAAATTTATTAACAAAAGCAGTAAACACTGCTCAGTCAAGACATGTACCTGAATTTGACTATCAACTTGTTTTATAAAGTACATCATGTTTTCTGTTAAAAGTGATTTAAAAAAAAATTAAGGAAAGAGGAGGTGTGAGTTTGGCCTAGAAATACTCTAACTTCTTTTGTTAACCTTTGCCAATCTTTAGCATGAGTAATCCAACTCTTCAACTGTGCTAATACATCAGAATGCATCAAATACCATTAAACCTGCCCTTTAATAGGTAGTAATTTACTAGAGGCTATATTTTATACTGCTGTTGGACTGTACAGCAATAAAGAAGTGCGTTTCTGTTATTTTGCCTAGGCTCAGTGATATAGAGGATGGATAAAATAATAGAAAAGACTCTTAGTATAACAGCACCATTAACTTTGTGCACATTGCAAAAATGATTATACTTTTAAATCACTAAATATTCTTAAAATTATCACCTTCATGAAGGATGACTTATTGCAGGACTTTTAGATTTGACTGCATTTTTAATAAGGAAATTAACATCAATATTGTAGTGTAATAGTAGGGAGTGGTGAATAATTTATACTTACTGCAAGCTGTTTAACAACATCACTGAAATTATAAATAAGTCTGTACTCATACCTACCTCTGCGATGATATTAGACAAGGCCAAGGTGGCTTTGTCTATGTTGTGCCTTTTCAAGCACTCAGGAACACTCCGAATTTTTTTGAATGTTTTCAGAAGAAGCTTGTATCTATGGGTAACTTGTTCCGGGGTACACACTAGAAAAAATTAAAAATAAAATTTGGGTCAGTGTTACAAAAGAGGGGTATACCAGAAAGCAAGATTAACTTACCATCATATGAAGAGTTTGGTTTCATAACAAGATACATTTTTCAAAAATCTTGTTTTTTGAGTGTGCATTCCAATTAATATCAATCAAACTGCATTTGGTATGTTTTGCCTTCATAAATAAAACAATACAGCTTAGTAGCACAATAAAACACAATAAAAACATCATAACAAACATTTTTGGAACCAAAATCTTCATATATACCCTGAACTCAAGGTTGATGGTCCCAAACCTTGCTTATTCAAGGAATGTCAGTTGCAAAACTGACTGTGACTCATTTGCTAGGCTACATAAGTGCCAGGGTGGCATTGGCCCACTCAGATTGACGGCTGGCTGACACAGTCAGAAGAGACACAAAATAAATCAAAAGAAATCACACACAAATTATAATAATCTCTTTCATAATAATCGCTTAAACATGCATCATTTATAAAGAAATAATATAGAACGTATATTTGCATGTGTTACTAAACCTTGCAAATGTTAACATTCAAGCAATTGTAATCAATTTGAGCGCAAGATGATGTTAAAGTCAGCTGTTTTCTGTGCACACATTCACACACATACTGAAATGGACACACACTCTTAAGCACGGAGACGAGCATTTCAAAAAGCATGCAAACACAGAATCTTTCTGCACTTTACAGGAAACATACGCGCAAAATTCGAATTGCGCAAATCTCGAAATAACAAAGTCTTGGCAATTATTCTCATAAAACCAATTAGCTATGTCTTAAAGTGACCGCAAACAGCTCAGAAAGAAATCAGATGTGTGTCAGTGTTTAATCTATCGTAAATTGGCAGTACGTTTAAGAAATCTGCTTATGTTTGTGTCGTTATGTTAATCAAACAACAGAAGACAAAAGGAAAATCACTTCTGCAGCTTTAAAATGATTAATTACATTTAATTTATAGAATGAAGACGACAGTGTTATTATTTATTTTATTGTATTTCTGTATCTAATTACTACTGTTATACTTTACTTTATTTGTAACTTTGTTTTTTCTATTTCCATATGCTTATAATGTCTTGATTTGTTCTTATTTTATTTTCCTTATTTACATTTTTTGCTTTTATTTTGTAATTCGTTTAACCACTATATTGTAAAATTATGTCATTTAAGAGTAGGCATTGAAGTTCACCCTATTTCACCAAGGTCCACTCAGTTTAAAATTTCTGGGCTCGTCAATGCTGTAAGTTAAGTCGATGCAGAGTACGGTATGTTATAGGTAAAAACGCAAGAAATTCTCACAGAACACTGAATCCATGAGTGAGAAGGGTGTCATATTTCTTATTCTGTTCACTAGTGATTTAAATGTATAGTGCATTTCACCACCTAATTGGTGCTTGCTCCTTTCTAATCTTACAGTGTAAAGGAGGGTCTAATGGTATTTCATGCATTCTAACTTATCAACACAGTTAAAGAATTGTATTCCTCATGCTAAACATGTGCAAAGGTTCAATGAACCATTTGGACGTACGACATAATATCTCTGTTACGAATACACTTTTTCAGGGTTGGTACAAGTTTCAGAAAGTGTTTTCTACTATTGAATCTGTTGTGTAAGCATCAATCGGAATAGTGCACACACACACCAACCAAGAGATGACACAAAATTAATGTCAACACAGAAGTGTGGTGTTGTTTGGGAGGGAAATTTAGCATTATGGAAAAAAATGGATGTAGTTTGTCATCAGGCACTTAGGGGAACACTCCCCTGGCAGGAAAGAGAGTGCTAAGAAGTGATTTAAGAAGTGAGTGATTTCTTTAGTTTAGCATAAATACTTAATAGTTGTTGTTCAATAAAATGCACTAACTAATGAGGAGGCAATCCTGGGCTATGTTTCTACAGAATGCAGTCAGAGACGAAAACACAGAAAAGAGGTATTTGTGCCCCTGTCCCCAGTGAGGGAGAACAATGGGAGCCATCAACATACACTCGTATTTACACTGACCACTTCATCAAAGGTAACCTCAAGTAAACACTTGATATATTAATCTTAGGATTTTTAGGCATAAAACATATCCATATATAAAAAATAAAAAGAATGTATATAAGTTTTCTGTATTCTTAAACACTTCCAAAAAAAAAAATCTAAGACCACAGGCAGATTTTTTTTTTTGCTTGTTTTAAGCACAAATTCACATTTGATATTTTTTGTCAACATGACTTTTCTTGGGTCATTTTGCTCATTAAGAAAATTCATCTTGATTTAAGAATTTTTAGATATTTATACTGAAAACAAGACAAAAAATACTAAGAAAGTAATTTTTGCAGTGCACTATTATTAAAATTGTTAGTGTTTTGTTTGTTTACTATGGCAGAGTAGAGGTCACAATAAAAAAATATATAATATTAGCTGAAGCCGTACACAGGCATAGGACATCTATACACCATATCAATTCATTTTACCTTTTACACTGATTATACACTGCAAAAAAATGAACGTATTTTTGTCTTGTTTTCTAGTATAAACATCTGAAAATTCTTAAATTGAGATACATTTACTTGGTAAATTCTGAAATGTAATAGGTAAAGGCTTAAAACAAGTATTTTCTCATCTTTTTTTTTTATAATTTGTCAAAATGTATGTTTTGACAAACAGGCCTATATGTTTTCTTTGATTTATGTTAATCAGTATTTGCTTGTTTCCATCTGCTTTCTGCTTGTTTGTCTGTTATAATAAGCAGTTGGCCTGTATATCTGTATGTTTACTATTTGTATTAGGCCTACATTGTGAAGCGACCTTGGGTTCTTGAAAGGCGCTATAAAAAATAAACTTATTATTATTATTAAAGTAAAACATATCTGTCAGTGGGGTAAGAAAAATTAACTTAATTCCAGTTTCAACTTAATTCAATAAACTCAATTTAAGTTTATTTTTTTACCCCACAGGCAGATATTTTTTACTTGTTTTAAGCCTTAACCTCTTAAATTTCAGAATTTATTTCAGTAAAAAAGACTTAAAATCTTAAGCCATTTTACTTAACAAGTACCCATAAATGTATCTCAATTTAAGAATTCTTAGTATTTTTGTCATGTTTTCCAGTAAAAATATCTAAGACATTCATTTTTTGCAGTGTAACATGTCTTCACAACTTAGAGTATGTCTCTGTTGAGATTATTATTGTTATGTGTAAGTTCTACCACACAATATGAAATCTCAAAACACTTTGACCATATTGTCGAAATATGTTAAAACAGTGAAGATGCTTTATAGCAACAAAAAATTTTTTTTTGTTCTTTTTTCCTCATTACTAGAACTCTGAACATATAGTGACATAAATGTGTATTGCCAATTATGACATCCATTTTCCAAATGGCTTGTCCTCTTTAGGGTCAAGGGAAAAATATACAGTGAGAAAGTATTCAAAGTGACAAATAAAACATGCAGAAAGTGTAATGTTTACATATTTTATATTTACAACTTACTTCTTCTCCCAAATGATCTTAGATTCGTTTTTTTCTTTTTTTTCTTCTTCTTCCTTTCTCTGTCAGTGGAACATGAGGAAGATGAGGAGGAGGATGAAGATGAAGTGGAGGTTGAAGATGTTGAGGAGGATGTCATTCTTCTCCTCTTCTTTTCAGGTTTCTCTAAAGAACATAAATAGGTAACATTTATAATAACTGCACACTATAAATGATCAGTTAAGCATTTGTAAATAATTAATTAATCATTTCTAAAGCATTGTTTCTACATTGATAGAGATTAGTAAGCAGTTTATAAATACAGCTAGAAATGCTTTGCTCTTGATTTATAAGCATGTCTATAATGTTTAATAACTGTATTCATACTTTATAAATGATCAATTTGTCATCTTATACTATTACATTCATAACCTGTTTATTAATAAACTGCTTACTAATCTCTATTAATGTAGGAACAATGCTCTATGAATTATGAATTAATTATTTACTAATGCTTAAATAAAGATGTATAGTGTGCAGTTATTATTAAGTGTTTCCCTTTAAATCTAGTTTAACCCATTTAATCCCACCAATCACAATTGTGACCATAAAAATATTTATAAAGCTTTAAAATGTTACTGAATGTTGTTTTAGTCCATTTCCTGCAAATATGGAACTAATAAAGGGTATGAATTTAATATGTGCATTTTCTCATGTATAGCTCAATTGGTCACAATGACCAGAGCAATTTACATCCTTGTTTGTACCATGAGTAGCTGCATCAAAGCCCATAAACAAAAGGTAATAAAAAAAATTATGTTAACATAAAGATATGACAAAGTTTTTTTGTACACATTGACTTCAAAGTGCCTAGTATCAATATATAAGTTCACATTTATTCAGTTTTGTCGAGTGTGGTCATGGAATAAGTAAACATGTTGATGACAACAATTGTGACCACTGGGAAAACATTTTTTGAATTTACTGTACTTTAAAATGGCAGTTATTAGCAAAAGATGAATTAAAGTTTAACAATGACAAAGTTACTGTGAATATTGCACTAAACAAAAAGGCATAGCCTACCATTAATTCAGTATCACATTATTCCACCGCTCACAATTGTGAGCAACCTTAAAACTCAACTTTTCACATACATGTCCATATTTTTTTTTATCATTATATTGATTATTTCAGAGGGATACTAATACATCATTTGGATATTTTAATGTCTGGGAAAATTTGGATCAAATTGGTTTAGTGTCTCTGCATTAAAAAGGACCAGTTTAAAACACTGCAATGTAACTTACTGTAGCTATGAGTGGCAGGCACAGTCGATGGAGCAGGTGCAGGGGCAGCAACTGAGTCCAACAGCCGATCCAGTTCTGTTCTCAGCTGATCCCTCTGGTCCACCAAGGCACTCTTCTCTTCACGCAGTTTTTCGAGGGTAATGGAGGCAGTAGGAGCTAGGTTTCCTCCGTGATCAGATGCAAGAGCTGGTTGGGGGAGGGGTGGTATGGGGATGTCTTCCGAATCACTGTCTTCCATGGCCTTATCTCTAAAAAAATTAGTGAAAGTCAATTTAATCACTAATCACGTACCTGTTAGCCTTATCTAATGACGGTAACTATATTAAGTATGTTAAAATTTGCTAGTAAGCCTGCATTAGCTTACCCATTAACATATGATTGTCCAACAACAAATATCATATGAACACAACAGTATTTAATTAAATATATATATTTATACATATACACAGACATATATATATATATATATATATATATATATATATACAGGGTGGGCTTTATATTTATATGGATACACCGTAATAACATGGGAATGGTTGGTGATATTAAAGTCCTGTTTGTGGCACATTAGTATATGTGAGGGGGCAAACTCCTCAAGATGGGAGGACTCCTCACATATACTAATGTGCCACAAACAGGACCCCACCCTGTATATATATATATATATATATATATATATATACATAAAAAAACATGTTTTACTTGCCGATCGTCGTCCTCGTGCAGTGGGTCACGTGATTCTGCTGCAAGGACAGTTATTAACAAACTTGTATAAATTACTTTCTACGACTAGGTTTACACATTTTAGGACATATATTGACATTTTAGTGCTCTAACTATGAGTTACAAGCAATACACATTTTAGAAAACGTCTTACCTGTTTTTAAATCTTCGATGTCTTTCTGACCGAGAACGGGGATCACGGCCTTACCACCGCCTCCCGGAATACTCACTATTAAGTTCAAACTTACGTCTTTTCCTTCCTCGTTGTTTTCCCACACACGCTCACCCACAACTTGTAAAGCTACCCCACGGATCTGTGACTCTCTCAGCAATGAAATTATGTTTCTTTGCATTTCCATGGTAGAAATGCCATGTCAGCAGGGGGCAAAGAGTTTCACTGCTGTCGAGTGAAAACGATTTGATTCAAGTGTCAAACGATTCTCGATGCACCTTTTTCTCCAGTTCTTTTATTCATTGTTACTATATAATTAATTAGTTATTTTGGTAACACTTTACAATGGGGTTGTATTAGTAAACATTAGCAAATGCATTAAATAACATGAACAAACAATATCATTTTTCAACATTTATTTAATCTTTGTTAATGTAAGTTACTGTTTATGTTAGTTCATGGTGCATACATTAATGTTATACCACTTGATTTTATAAATGTATTAGTAAATGCAGAATTTAACATGAACTAAGATTAATAAATGCTGTATTATTTATTGATACCTCATGTAATCTAATCAATTAACTAATTGTTAACAAATACGAGAAAATGTTACCGTTATTTCTGTGTTATTAAAAATAAGAACTATAATAAAAAAAAACATTAAAATATAAAAAAATAATTAAAAAAGCACAACCAACGATAACAATTGAACAGTGTCTGTTTAATAATAGTTAATTACAACCAAAAAATCAGTATTGTAATCAAGGAGAAAATTACTTCAAAAATTTAAGTTTAAAACTTGTTCACACTTTTAACAGAATCAAAATTTTAAATTATATAAATGTGTAATAACATCCAACATTACAAAAAGAACTGTTATGACCACTCTCTCTTTTTTAATTTTCTTTAAAATCTATATACTTTTTTAATATCATGAATTAGGCGACCAATGGGTCCATGTCTGTGGTTCTTACCAAGCCAGTAGTTCCACTCAACTAAACAAAGATTTGTTTTCAGTGACTGTTTGGTGAGGTCTCCCCTGCATCTATATATGTTTTCTTTATATGTGCGCCATGCACGCTCCATGTGCTGGGTGTGGGCACCTGATTGTGGATGGATGAAGTATCGTCGGTGGTTAACCTGATAGTGTATGTATCCATGCTGCGGCAAGGTGTTGTATGCCCTCCAGCAATCACTTAGAATTTCACTCCCAGGTACTACATACTTTCGTATGATGGGTAGCAGATTATTTCTTCGGCGATGTTTGACCAACTTCAATATTGGTTTTCTAGAGGTTCCTTGCACCTCCAGCATTCCAAAGACCCATGAATGTTTCCTTCGCCATGTTCTTCCGAAGCGTCCACGGTTGTACTACACATAGTAAAATCAAAATGATACAGCCATGTTATTATTTTTACTTTTATCTTAAATATTTTTTATCTTTATAGTAATCTCAACAGCATCTACCATTTAATGTTGTACCTTTCTTTTGTGGCGGAATTTACTTTCGTCAATGACAACAAAAGCATGTCTTCCACCAATCCTCATCTTCTTTCTTCTCTGAAGTCTTTTAATTGCAGTGACACAGCATTGGCGAAGAGTATTATATACTCTTGTGATTGATGTACTACTTCTAGTAGCCCCTTCCTCAATCAAGTCGATATGTCTTTTCCTGAGACCTTGAGCAAAACTGACAATTCAAAATAGTGTTAAACCATATACGCGATATATAAGCAGCACCCTGATGTGGTTCTAAACCTGTCTTGAGTTTCTTAATTCTGCTGAATACAAAGGAAGATATTTTGAAGAAGGTCAGTAACAAAACAGATCTCATTTCATGTTGATTCCCATAGTATTTATTTTCCCTACTATTTCTGTAAATGTGGGATTGGATCTGTTTGGTTACTGAAATTACTCCAAATATCTTCTTTGTGTTCAGAAGAATAAAGAAATGTATACAGGTTTGAAACAAGATGAGTAAATAATGACATAATTGTCTTTTTTGGGTGTAATTTACCTTTTACTCCATAAAAAATAATGAAACACAACTTATATGATGTTACATTACACAATATATCCAGTGATTGTAGTTTCGTGTTTATTTTTAACGTTATTCCAGCATCTATGGCTTATATGCATGGCGTTGGGGGAGGGGCAATTTGGCATCTCTAATTTACCTAACCTGCATGTTTTTTTCCTGTGTGAGAAAACCGGAGTACCTGGAGTAAACCCTGACACAGGGAGAACATGCAAACTTCACACAAAAAGGCAACCTGACCTATAGGGATCTTCTTGCTGTGAGGCAACAGTGCTACCCACTGTGCCACCCCTAGTTGTGTGTCTTATGTTTCTGAGATACAATAACTGAAATGAACTTAAATTAAAATAAGAAACCAATGATAGATAATACACTCAATATATTCACTGTTGCACACAATATATAATTATTTATACAAACAAACAAACTTACTTTTGCATTATCTTGAGCCATTCTGAAATTTCCATGTGTGAACCCTCGAAGATGGATCCTGTCCTAATAGATTTGGAAATTTCCTTATGGCATCTTCTTCTACATCTCCTGTGGAAAGATTAAACAAATTGTCAACTAAAACATGAAATTTATTGATGATTAAAAGAAACAACAATAGAAATGACACACTAATTGCATTAAAGAATGTTTATTTGAAATATCATGCAAATAATCCTTGTTTTAAATTATGTGCACGTCATCCAGTAAATTATCTAGTATGTAACTAAAATCTACATCTTCTCTGTGAAGTCTACAAAAAATGTTTAAACTGCAAATGCATCTTGTTCCCTTAAAAAAAAATAACTGCACAGCACATTCCTGTATGAGTGTCACAAAGAAATTTCCCCAAGTTTGTGTGTTTGTAGCTTAAGAAGTATTATGTGATTTTAAATTCATATTCTTTGCAAACTTAGCTATCATACATAGTTGATAGTTTACCCTGGTTATTTCTAAACCAAGGGGTCCTGGGTTATCTTATTTCATGCTTTACACTGCTCATACTTTACCCGGTGTAACCAATTCATCCTTGTTATGTCTGATCTGTATACTTTTCAAAAACACTGGGTTACTATTATGATTTGCTTATTTTGGCTTTCATCTTAAAAGGATAGTTCACCCAAAAATGAAAACGCTGTCATCATTTACTCGTCCTCAAGTTGTTCCAAACCTGTATGACTTTTTTTCTTCTGCTGAACACAAAAGAAGATATTTTAAAGAAGGTTGGTAATTAAACAGTTGCTGGCCCCCATTGACTTCCATAGTATTTTTTTCCTACTATGGAAGTCAATGGGGTCATTCAGTCATTTGGTTACCGACTTTCTCTAAAATATCTTCTTTTGTGTTCAACAGAAGAAAGAAAGTCATACAGGTTTGGAACAACTTGAGGGTGAGTAAATGATGACAGCATTTTCATTTTTGGGTGAACTATCCCTTTAATTCAGACTTGCCACAGAATGAACCATTCAAAAACATACACGAAAAAGGACTAACAATAATTAACAACTAAGCAAAATATTTACACAGATACATTTACACTTACCACCTATAACCAATTTTTGTAGAGCCTGTTTTTGACATTTTCATATGGGTCCTACAAACAGGGCACTTCATCTTTGGTGCAAGCAGCCTATGTTTCTGCAGCCACTTAATCAACTTTCTTCCCCCTTTCCATGTCATGTATTGTAGTTCTCTCATGAACTTGCCCATGACTTTTGAAGATAAAGACAAACAAAGGCAAATAGTGGTTAACTTCATTTTTATAATTAAACACCACAACCCATTAATTTAGATACAACTAGAAATAATTGGACCGCACGTTGGCTGCTGGATCGTAGGTCAACGGCGCCATCAATTAGTGAAAACTTCTCCATTACTCTCATAGCAACTGGAGGTAAAAATGAGTCCGTCGTGTGCAGTATGAGGGTATACAAACCATCAAGCCAAAAGAATTGATTTCACTTCATGTACATTAAGCTATATTACATTATGGATGCCTCCGCTATCCAAATTAACGTTAATAGTATACAATCATAATTCCTTATACAAATACCTTTTTATGTTTTGACGGTACAGATTCTAAGCAATTGTAAGCAAATCTAAGACATTTATGTACTCCACACAGATAAAAATCATTGAAATCGGTGGAGATGTAAAAGTTATAAAAAAAAGTTGCAGCTTTCCCATTTACTCTCATTTCTTTGCAGGCTACACCGCTAATATGGCGACACCACTGACGTATCGCTGCAGCTTACCAAATACGCGGTCAAGTTATTTCGAATTCACATGACATTATCCTCCTTGTAAATTCAATATACCTTTACATTAAGGTCTGTGAAGCATTACCCTGCTAAAAAAACAACAACAGCATAGACTAGCATAATTCCCATGCTGGTCTATTCCTATTCTGGTCTAACCAGCACCATAACACAACATATGCTGGTCTCGCTGGTTTTTCCAGCAGGGAAGTACACCACACAACTAAAAGCATTACCAAAAAACTATTGATTTCTTACTCAAATGTATTTTTTAGGATTAATTATAAATACATAAAAACTCATTTAGTGATGAAACCTGAATCGAAAGGCAAACGAAACTTACCTGATGTGTCCACGAGTTTAAAGTACAGTAAATTACGAAGATTTCGTAACTTACATGCTGTAGGGCATAAAATCCGAAGATGAAAGATACGTAAGTTAATACAATTAAAAGATGTAATAGAATTAGACAGTAGGTAAACATTAGTTAAACATTTGCGACTGGAAGTTTGCTGTAGATTCGGACATGAAAAAACAAAAACAAATAGATATTATATTGTTTACATTTTTAATCGTTACAGTAGCCTGCATTTCTTACAGAAAAAACCCATCTTTACCCAAACATTTCGTATGGTGATGGATGAATCCAAAGTTAAGTTTGACTTCGATCTTTAGATAGGTGTTTTGATTTCTGAATCGGAGAATCGATAGGCTTGACGTGGTAAGTACCGCGAGAGCAATTAAGCACAGGGAGGCGGGAGCCGTTTAGTTTTAACCTTTAACGCACTGCCACAGTTGGGCTCCGCCCACAAAATACGTCATCTCTGTTTGCAAACACGCAGAAGGTCTATAAGCTTGTTTATTTTTGGACTCGATTCCCAGACAGGTAGGATATATAATAGAATAACGTTTTTTTTTAATTAAATTAATTTATTTACCTTTTATAAGTATGTGAAGCCATGAGGTTGCATATTCCGGAACAGTAGGTGGCGGTATGCACCTTGCTTGCGACCCGCCAATACCAAGAGAGTGAGAGATAGTGAGTTGAGTGTCCGTCCTTGCTAATATATTATCAGATATACCTTTTTCGTCTTTAATCAAAGATGAACCGGCCCAAAAGAAAGATTATGAAGCCGTCGAAGTACAGGACGGTGGGTGAAAACGCCACATCCACTGAAGTCGCGTGTGGGAGCAGCATGACCACCACTGTGTCGGGAAAACATGACGACGCATTTAAGTGTAAGATTGGGGAGTAACGTTACCTTTCACAATATTGCAGCATCACAATCTTTCCAAATTGAATATTTTCAGCACAAACTTTCCCATTGTAAAGATATTGGTATGCTATTATAATTGCGCATTGAATACCCGTCACCCCCGAGCAACAACACAAAATGATTAAATAGGCCTATATCTTCTTATTATATATCAGGCCACTTATTATTTCATCCTCTCATTGGTTCATACATGGCAGGTGTAGTAAATTTTTACCATAACTGTTTAAATCATGTTTTATGCATACTCCATAGACTGTAAAAAATAGGCATACTCCCATGAATATAATATTGAAACGGACGTCAAGGGAAATACGTCACATCACTTACTTCCGCGTTCGAAAATAAGGTGGATAGATAAAAAATAAATAACGTGGATGGATGTGCAATATTTATTTTTATGAAGTCTATGATGCTATGTAGCCACAACTTCATATTTATTATGTATATTATCATTCCAACATTAATTTGTAATGCAATAAGTTTGTTTATAAATTAGGTACTATGGAGAGATTATTGGGTCAGATTTAAAAATAAAAGTCTAAGTCGAAAATGAATTTGGTATTTAGGATTGGGCATTTGGTATTTAGGATAGGGCATTTTGTATTTAGGATTGGGAATTTGAGGATTTAGGATTGGGCATTTAGGGATTTAGGATTGGGAATTTGGGGATTTAGGATTGTGCATTTAATCATTTAGCCATTTAGGATTTAGGATTGGGAATTTGGGGATTTTTAGTTTTCGACTTAGACTTTTAGTTTTAGACTTTTAGTTTTAGACTTTTAGTTTTTTTCAATCTGACCCAATAATCCCTCCATAGATTTTTAGTTCTTCAATTTGATGTTTTAAAAAATAGGATAGTGGTCACAAGTATAAGCCCTGGAGTAGAGCAGGAGTAAGATTTAAACGTCTAACCTTTCTTTCTTTCTTTCTTTCTTTCTTTCTTTCTTTTTTCTTTCAAAGATAAGATTATCACTCTTAAAGCAGAGATCACCCTGCTGAAAGATGAGTGTGATTTTTTGAAAAAAGAAATCGAAAAGATGAAGTCTGCTGTCCCATCTGCAATGGCACAAAGATATAGTGTAGTGCCACAGCCCTCAGGTTTGTGTTTCATGCTTTTTTGTTTTTTGTTGCTGTCAGAACAACTATGCCTTTTTAAAAAACATGTTCTGCTGCACTACAGTCATTATCACTATAAAATATCACAACCCCCCCATGATCTGCCTCAAACTTCACCAAAATGTGTTTTCTTCAAATTTACAGTTACTACAGTAATATAAGGTGGCACAAAATGTTTTAGAGTGGAGGATTGTTCGACAACTTAAAATTGAAGGTGTAGCTTGCTAAGAGCATGTATATATATTCATATTTTTGCAGTGCAGAAAGACCAATGGGACTCCAACTCCTCAACTTCAGAGTCCCCAGTGGAAGTTCAGAAAAAGAAGAGCAAGAAAAGAAAGAAGGGGGGGGGGGGGGGGATATAATGTGTTACTTTGTTGTTTGAATATACTTTAGAAAAGACAATGTTTTGAAATTTTTTTGTAAAATAAAAGTCAGAAATTAAATGGGATCCTTTATTGTATATTTACTGCACTTACCCTGTAACTACACAGAACAAGGGGGTAACAAGCGCCACTTTAATTTACAGCCCGCAGGAGTTTCACTTACCCTGTAACTACACAGAACAAGGGGGTAACAAGCGCCACTTTAATTTACAGCCCGCAAGAGTTGCACTTACCCTGTAACTAAACAAGGGGGTAACAAGCGCCACTTTAATTTACAGCCCGCAGGAGTTACACTTACCCTGTAACTACACAGTTGAAACGGGTAACAAACACTACTTACTATGTAACAATAAGAAACAACACTATTTGCACAGTAATTACAGAGAAAGGTACTCTTATTAAGAAAACAAAACAAAAAAAACTTTTAATTACACAGTATATTGTGACATTTAAGTGTCATTGCAATACAATGTGATGAGGTAAGTACATGGTACGTTCTAAATTAAAATCATAGCAGAAACTTTTTTTTTTTTTGGCTTAACGTTAAGTAGTTTAGTAAGAAAAGCCAATAAATAAAATTTTTATCATACTGTGCTTACATACAGCCATATATAAGTTTAATTTACAACCCACAGATGTCAAAATTACCCTGTAACTACATTGCACAAGAACATATTTTGCCAGAAAGGTGATAAAAACTTTAATATACAACAGACGTACAATTTTTGCCTGGAATATATTAACAGAATAGGTACCTGTTAGTTTTAAAATAATTACATTATAAATAATTTGCTTGTATATCTGGTTGTACCCCTTTATTACCCAAAACTTAACATATTGTTCCCTTATACCTACAAGGAGGTACACTATAATTACAAAAACGTACACCGTAATTTCGGTTTACTTACGAAGTTCTTTGCAGGTTGTATATCTGCTTGTTACCCCTTTATTACCCAAAACTTAACATATTGTTCCCTCATACCTACACGGAAGTACACTACTATTACAGAAACGTACACCGTAATTTCGGTTTACTTACGCAGTTGTTTGCGGGTCGTAATATAAAGTGTTACCCAGATTTCACAAGATGAGAATATTTGTTTTTTATATAAATTACTTCATTTAAAAGAAGAGAATTCAAGCTTCATGCCTGTGTGTCTGTATGCCTGTTTGACTGAGTATTCGCTGAGTTATTGTTCATTTTCGGACGCGTTTCAGAATGGACTTCACTGGCAGAGAGAAGGCAGAACTCGCTTCGTGTTTATTTTTCTTTATTTGGCAAAAAGCACAACACTTTGTTTTTATTGTGAGTATACACACAAATAATACACATTTAACAGAATCGATTGATGTATGAAACTCCTATGGAAAATCAAAGTCAAAAGAGTATTTATGAGTTTCTTTAACACTGATAAAAAAAAAGCGAGCTGGTAGCCGTCGACCTCAGGGGGTTAAGCTATGGAATGGCTTCAGATGACTTTGTGAAATTATAAATCAGACCTGACCCTCTCTGACCCAAGTCACCCAAACTGACGTGTGTCGCTGTCGCACGAGCCTGTGAAAATCTTACCCAGATACAGCTATTTTCTGATTGGCTGTTCGGTAGCTATATTTTTTTTATTTGATGTTTTATGGTGTGTACTTTACTCTTAACACCTTTTACCTATTTATTTATTATTCTCAGGTAAGGTAAAGAAAGTCAAATCTGACCTAAACCGTAAGCATTCAAAAGGTACTTACAATTTGGTCAGAAGACTCCCCTGTGGTATGTTCGCATTAAAAGTCTTCCAGCATCATAAATCTAAGTCTCGGTAGGCAGATTTTGTAATCAATTAAATTTAATTTAATTGGTTACTTTTCTTTTATAATAAACAAAAATATAAAGGCAAATAAAACTTCATCGTTTAAGTATAAAATACAATAATCACATCTTGAATCAAAGGTGTAGTAAGCTCTGGGCTTCTTCTCTTCTGCTTGGGGTTTCTTGTCCTCAGCTCTGGGCTTCTAGGCGTCGGGGGCTCTGGCGTATCAGTATCCCCAGGGGCAAATCAGTTCTTCAGTCTTTTATACTTCTGTTGTTTACAACAGGCGTTGGGTTGTCACTCCTCCAAAGTTTCCCAGATCCTTCTCCAGGCAGGTGCAAGCGGCCCACTTCTTCATGTCCTTGAACTACAGTAAACTCAGCTAAGATGGCTGAGTTCATTTACAGTTCTAGGAGTCTAGCGCACACACATAATCGCACTTTTCTGCTCCTCTTAACATGGGTTGGCACAGTCACATATACATACATAACCAATTACTGTACATCTATGCCAAAACAATATAAGCCATCTTTTACAAACAAAATAAATAACAACATTGAATGCAATGCATTATATCCAATACATTGGCTAAATAGGTGTAACAAAAAGGCATCTACAATAAACAAGGAGGCAGGTAATTGCATTTTCTTGATATTATACAACATTGATTAGCTGGTGCGTGTCAGGGCCTTCAAAGCTCTATGAGGAACTCACTTGATTCCTCTACCTGTTTCACTGTTTAAAAAATAGCACCGCAACTTGGTGGGCGTTATCCTCGTAATGTCTCTGCGTGAGAAATACAAGGTGTGGCGTGTGAGCGTGTGAACGGGTTGAAATGCGTGTGTCTCACGCCCAATGCGTGAGACTTGAGAGCCCTGGTGATTGTCAACAAGTTTACCTCAAGTCTATCTGGAAAGGCAAGCTTTTCTTTATTGTGTGCCATAACATGTTTGACTTTACCTTAGAGTCAACCAGACAAAAATATGAGGAACAAAATCACAATGGAACTGTTTTCTGTCAGTAGTGTTTCACTGACAGATTGCCAGTGTCTGTATGCTTGTGCTGTTTGATACACATTTACTTTTAATCATTTAGCAGAAGCTTTTATCTAAAGCGACTTGCAAATGAGGAGAACAATAAAGCAATCAAAGTGCTGTGACAAGTCTCATTTTGTCCAGCACAGTACACGTAACTGTCACGATCAATCACAGGAAGCAAGAATGCAAGTAATCTCTTTATTGAAAGTTGTAGAGGTAGAACAAAAGTAGCAGGCAGGCAGGCAGGCAGGGACTAGATGGTCAGATGATGGTGCAGAAATGTAGAGATGACGAGACAGTGAAGAATCCAGGTGAACACGAAATCCAGGTGAACACGGAACAGGAAACAAGGACACGAACTGAAACTCCGACTGGACTGGATACACAAACACTGAGGACATCAAACAACGATCTGACAAAGAGAGGAGATTGTGATGAGAATTTATAGGAGAGTTAAATGGCAGCAGCTGGTGCGGGGAATGAGATCAGCAGGCGCGCTGATCAGCAGTAACGAGCGGTAACGCCCACTCACACACACCCACACCCACACACACAGAACAACAAATACACGAGACACGAAGAAAACAGTGAATTCATGAACCATGACAGTAACAAGGTTGTTGTTTTTTAAATACAAAAATAAATAGAAAGAATAGAACAGCGAGTATTGACGAAAAATATGCATCTTTAGCGGTTTCTTGAAAATGGCTTATTATTTAAGATGGACATTATCTACTTTACATTATTATTGGCTTATTTGTATTATTATTTAATACAATTAAGGCAAGCAACTTATTTGTCAAAGAAACAATGTAAAATACAGTTTTATGGCCGATTTTAACCATTTATTTTTTCTGGCTGATTTTAACATGAAGTTAATTGTGGTCTACAAGCCGTGATACACCTGCTCTGCCTGCATCATGTTTCAGACCAGATCTAAAATCCTCTCCCCCTTTGCTGGAGCGATCCAGCTTTTCATTACAGTTTATTTTGACTTTGGTGCTTTCATTGACCTTTTGAGTAATTTAATATTTAATGTTCCTCATTGTCATTATCAGTAACGGGTAGTGGATTTGTTCTCAGATCACATTTGTGGTTATCTTGTAAGTGAGGGAAGCAGAGGCCCAGAAGACTCGCATGTTTATTTGATCATCAGGATTAAGGAAAGATCTGCTCGTGAGAACAGGTTATCCGTTTACTGTTATTTTTCTTTGTCTTTATTCGTTAATATATTTTTGTAAACATCTTTTACGAATCACCATTTTGTATTATTTGCTGTCTAGGTTTTTTATTTATTTTTTGATTAAAGGAAGGCATGAATCGACGTCTTTAGCAGCATCATGTAATTAATTCAGTCCTTAATTTTATAAAATTAAACAAGCTAGATATAATTTGGTTATGGGCCATGACAGCTAGCTTTTAAATTAGGTGCTGTGATTTAAGATTTAAGTCAAACCTCAAATAACAGCCTTTGTTGTTCTTCCCACCTAATTTATAGAAGTACACGTGTAGGCCATCCTATAGAGACTGTGGCTGCGTCTCAATCAGCTCTAGTTCAGTCCTGATCAGAGTCGGCCATTTCGCAGAATCCTGACAGAGCACTGAAGTGTTCGCTGTAAAGTACCACAATGCACTGTGAAAACCAGGGAGCATTGACACTCATGTTCACTTAGCGTAAGTTCTTTAACTCACAACACATAACGACACGTGACAGTTAAGGCCCCATAAATACATTTTAAAAAGCTCTCTATTACTATGTCCCATAATTCAACATACTTTTAGATCTACATATGACACTCCACACTCAATTCAGACTGATAACTCATGAATTCAGTTCAAAACAAAAACTAAACAAACAAAAACTAAACAGTGGGAAACTGGTTCCATCATCCACTGTAAAAGTCCCTGTATTTCCCCTATGGCTCTATGCCATGAAGCCGGTTCACGTTCTGGTAGACTGAGGAAGAACCTGTTACACAACATGAGAACCAGCAATCAGTTCAAGCATGAAGGCAAGATAATCTTTAATAGATATGCACTTAATCAAATTTTTAGGAGATTATGCAAGCATTTACTAAATATTCACATTTTGATATGAGTTTACCTTGTTTGTCCATTAGTCTTGGCTGCAGATTGAAACCTTGTTGGCAAAAGCAGTTAGGCTAATATATGTGCTAGAGCATTGCTAGAATATAACTATTGAATTGCAATAGCATACATCTACCTTATTTTACACTTAGGCCTTGATTTACCAAACGTTGCAAATGTCATGTAGTCTACTGAAGATTGTATCTTTTAGATGGACAAAATAACATGTCCTGTCATTAATCTGCATGTTTTTATTGATGTAAAATACAGGGCAATGCCAATGCCAATATGATCATTTTATCAGCAGGGAGCTTTGGGTTGGGATCAGTGATGGTGTAATGCATTAGGCTACTAAGTAATGAATTACTGCAATTTAATTACTTTTCCCTTGAAAAGTAAAGTAAGGGATTACTCTTATTTTTTCTGTCATTTAATTAGTTCTAATGTAAGTGCATTAAATACTGTATAGACTACAGACCAATTATAAAGCAAAAGTGGATTTAACATCAATATTTAACGTTTAATGTTGAAATGTATGTTTTGTACAATTCAAGAATGAATCATGCAGTTTTATATTATTTATCTGAAAGCAACTTCAAGTCAATCCTTGTATTGTTCAACTGGTCGAGGGTGATATGGGATTTAGAAAGTAATTAGTAATGCAATACTTTTTAGAGAGGAAAACTTCTTTCTAGGAAAACTAACCATAGATTTTTTTTTTTTTCTAACAGTTTCTTCTTCTTTTTTTTTTTTTTATCTCTCTCTACTTCAGTCTCCAGCTACAGGGAGACATTTAAAGCTTCTCTTTAGCTGACAACATTTTTCTAAACGATTCTCGTTACAAATTTAGGAAGATGACAATAGTTATAGAAATATGTGTGATTGATTAAATGTGTTTTTTATTTTTTTTATTGAAAGCACTAGTAATTATCCTTCAATATTGAAAGACACCCAGAGCAGGAACTGAACACTCGCCCCTCCCTTGTGAACGGTGTTCTTTTGAAGCTTTTGAGGAAACACTCGCACAGAAACACTCACTTTCCCTTCAGACACCAGGCTGTGCTGTATGTTTTGAGGTACATTCTTACAATTTCAGATCAAATATTTATAAGAAAGTGTTTATTAAATAATGTTTTTTCATATACAAACTTTTTTTTTTTCATGTTGGATATAAATATAAACATACCAAACATAAACTTGTTGAAACTTGTTGAAGTTCAACTGGTAGAATGGAATTTCATGGTCTGGAGTTTGATTGGCAAGAAATATACAAGCTTATCAAATGTCAAACTTAAAACCACAGTTAGTCACTTCGGATAAAAGCATCTTCCCAATTGATAAATATAAATGTGCTGTCTTTATTTAAAATAGCTGCTTTCTTCTCTGTTGTGCAACTCAAAAGCTGCAAGACTGTAAAAGATTCTGAGGGATGAAGGATTTATATACACAGATCAAACTGAAGCATCCAGAGCTCAGCATAACAGATTACTGTTCACATCGTCAGAGGTCAGAGAGTGAAGATACAGATTACTGTTCACGTCGTCAGAGAGTGGAGATACAGATTACTGTTCACGTCGTCAGAGAGTGAAGATACAGATTACTGTTCACGTCGTCAGAGAATGAAGATACAGATTACTGTTCACGTCGTCAGAGAGTGAAGATACAGATTACTGTTCACATCGTCAGAGAGTGAAGATACAGATTACTGTTCACATCGCCAGAGAGTGAAGATATCAAACCCCTGCCATGCATGCCTATGCATTGACTACAGTGATACTTTTTTAGCTTTGCAGTGTAAATACCTGTCAAAAGTTAAAAGACAGGTTAATCTCATGAGTAATATATTTTGTCTTACACAGCAGGAGTTGAAGGATGCAGCTGGTAATTTATTTCCTGATGATAGTAACATACACACATGCAGATTATCCTGCATTAAAAGCTCTTCTGTCAGAGAAGGGTCTCAGAGATGGTAAGTTTTCACTGCATTGATCTGAAATGATATCTAACAACATTCTGTATTGTGAGTTAGACATGATAGCTACTGTCCATCAGGGAAATGCTCAGTGGTTGTTTTCTTTAATATATTATACATTTATCCATTGATTCCTTTCATATATAACCTTTTCCCTCTAAAATCTAAATTTTTAGTAAGAGGAAAACTTATTTAATGTCAACAAAACAGGATGACATCCGTGAATGTTAATCATAAATGTTTCTAGGCTGGCAGTAGTAGGACATAAACACCAGCCACTGGCACATGCAGTGATATAAGTGTTAAAAACTGGGCTTAAAGGCACAACATGTAATATTTTTGGATTAATATATCCAAAAACCACTAGAACAATCTTATATATTTTGTTGACTTGTGTGCTTGCATTATCCCAAATGTTTCCAACAATGTTTAAATCCAGAGAAATCATTGTTATATAGCTCAACACGGTTAGTCTTATTGTTTGAATCTCTTTTTTTATTAAGAAATCAGAAAAAAACTATTTTGTCAAATGGCAAACATAGCACTATCAGAAATAGCTTTATTTGTAGTAACAGTAAAAACTTCTCGGTTATGTATGTAACCCTTGTTCCCTGAGTAGGGAACGGAGACGTTACGTCAGTGACGACGAAATGGGGTTTCGTATAGAAAGCCAATGAAAATGCCTTGCATCTGCGGGTTTTTTACCAGAATACACAAATGACCCAGGAGGGGGCTGCATATGGAGAATCTCTGGGGTGTCCAGCCGCAGGTGAAATATTTCAACCCCCGGGGTGGCAAGGTGGCTTGCCGAGGGAAATACACATGCTCAGAGAGGTTTACAGTGGAAATACACATGTAGGGGTTGCCCAGAAGGGGAACCATGCACATGGAGGCACCTAGCCAAGCGCGAAAGCTGCCGGTGACATAACTCTGGCGCTGACATCAACAGTGCTGGAGGAACTCAGGGCTTATCAGGCTCACCTGAGGAGAATATCGAACGTATTCCGTCCGTGGAGAGGAATTGCGAGCAAGCGAAGACACCTGAGCAGAATCTAGTACCGGCTGGTTGAAGCGAGTACATGAGAAGAAATTGGCTCCACTTGGAGATTGTAGAATCTCCCGAATGTGTTAGGTGTTGCCCAGCCTGCAGCTCTGCAGATGTCTGTTAGCGAGGCGCCATGCGCTAGAGCCCAAGAGGAGGCCACACTCCGGGTGGAGTTGGCCGTCACACCAAGGGGGCACGGTCGACCTTGCTGCTGGTATGCCAAAGCAATGGCGTCCACTATCCAGTGAGACAACCTTTGCTTGGAGAGAGCCTTTCCCTTCAGCCTTTCCCTTCAGCAAGGCTGGCCTCCTCCAAGGGTAGCGCTTGCAGGTTCACCACCTGATCTCAGAAGGGAGTGTTGGGAGCCTTGGGCACATATCCAGGCCGGGGTCTCAGGATCACGTGAGAATTAGTCGGCCCGAATTCCTGGCACACTTCGTCAACGGAGAATGCCTGCAGGTCCCCTACCCTCTTGATGGAGGCCAGTGCAACCAGGAGCGCTGTCTTCATTGACAGGAACTTAAGCTCCACTGATTGCAGAGGCTCAAAGGGAGCACTCTGCAGGGCAGTTAGTACCACTGAGAGGTCCCAAGAGGGAACGAGAGGAGGGCGAGGAGGAACCTGATGATCAGGTCATGTTTTCCAACAGACTTACCATCATCTGCGTCGTGATGTGCGGCGAAAGCGGCAACATACACTTTCAGGGTGGAGGGAGACAGCCTTCCTTCCAACCTATCTTGCAGGAAGGAAAGCACGACACTGATCGGGCATCTCCGGGGGTTATCTCGGTGAGAAGAACACCAGTTGATGAAGAGTTTCCACTTCAACGCATAGGCATATCTCATGGACGATGCTCTAGCGGAAGTGATGGTATCCACAACGGCTGGTGGTAGGGTACTCAAACCTGCCTCGTCCCGTCCAGGAGCAACATGGGAGGTTCCAGAGATCAGGACGAGGGTGCCATAGGGTGCCCCGTCCCTGAGAAAGAAGGTCCTTCCTCAGGGGAATTGGCCAGGGAGGTGCTGTCGCGAAGAGTACAAGTTCGGAGAACCAGGTCCGGGTGGGCCAGTGTGGCGCAACCAAAATGACCTGCTCCTCGTCCTCCCTGATCTTGCACAGGGTCTGTGCAAGAAGGCTCACTGGGGGAAACGCATACTTGCGTAGGCCCCGCGGCCAGCTGTGCGCCAGTGCATCCATGCCGAGCGTGCCCTCGGTCAGGGAATAGAACAGGTTGCATGTGGGACGAGTCGTGGGAGGCAAACAGGTCTACCTGTGCATCCCCGAACTGATCCCAAATCAGCTGAACCGACCAGAGATGGAGTCTCCATTCTCCCGGGAGAGGCCGAAGCCGTCAGCTGCACAGTTTAGGTCTCCCGGAATATAAATGGCTCAAAGCGACCTCAGATGCTTCTGACTCCATAGGAGGAGGTGGCTGGCGAGTTGCGACATATGGCGGGAGCGTAGACCACCTTATCGGTTGATGTACGCTACTGTCGCGGTATTGTCTGATCGGACTAGTACGTGCTGACCCTTGAGCAACGCATGGAAGTGGTGCAGGGCGAGACGTACTGCCTGCAACTCGAGGCAATTGACATGCCAAAGGCGCTGGGGTCCTGTCCAGGAGCCCGCGGCAGCATGTCCATTGCACGTGGCGCCCCACCCTGTGGTGGAGGCATCTGTCGATACGACAACATGCCTGGAAACTCGTTCTAAGGGCACTCCACCCCGTAGAAAGCTGAGGTTCGTCCACGTGGTGAAGGTCTGACGGCAGGCCGGAGTCACTGGTACTCAGACCGTGCCGTGTTACCATGCCCACCTCGGGACTCGATCGTGAAGCCAGTGCTGAAGCGGTCTCATATGAAGCAATCTAGGCGGCGTTGCTGCGGCTGTGGATGCCATATGCCCCAGGAGCCTTTGAAATAGTTTCAGTGGAACCGCACTCTTGCCCTCGAATTGACGGAGGCAAGTCAGCAGTGACGGCACGCGCTCGCTTGTTAGCTGCGCGCACATGGCAATCGAGTTGATTTCCATACCAAGAAAAGAGATCCTCTGCATGGGGCAAAGTTTGCTCTTCTCCCAGTTGACCCAAAGGCTCAGACGAGCTAGGTGCACTAGGTCCCTGTGTTCGCAAACCTGGTCTCGAGAGTGAGCTAGGATCAGCCAGTCATCGTGATAGTTCAGGATGCGAACCCCGTGTTCCCTTAGAGGAACAAGGGCTGCCTTGACGACCTTCGTGAAGATTTGAGGAGACAGGGCTAGCCCGAATGGGAGAACCATGTACTGGTATGCCCGCCCCTCGAAAGCAAACCGTAGGAACGTCTGAGTCGAGGTAGAATGGAGACAGGGAAGTAGGCGTCCTTCAGGTCGATCGCTGCAAAACAATCCTGTGGCTGCACACATTCGAAAATGCATTTGGCCGTAAACATCTTGAAGGGCAGCCTGTGAAGGGAACGGTTCAAGATGCGCAGGTCCAGGAATGGCCGTAACCCACCAGATTTCTTCGGGACAGTCTCGATCGCACCCTTCGCCAGTAGGGTGGCAACCTCCGCTCTCATGATAGGGGCATTGCCACCGCCCATAGTGAAGCGGACTCCCCTGAAGCGGGAAGGAGACCGTGCGAACTGAATCGCATCGCCAAGCCTGATCGTCCGGGTGACCCAGTGGGACAGGTTGGGAAGCTCTAGCCAGGCTCCCAAGAACTGTGCCAGCGGGGAGTGGAGAACAAAAGATTCTGGGTGGTCCTGCTACCACCTCCTGTAAAGAACTGACAGCCATCCCTGTGCTGCCCGTCTCAGGAGCGCCCCTTAGCCTGATGTCGGGGGCACCTTCCTGCAGCTTCCTCCACGACGTGGCCCAGGTGGAGCCTGCTGCTTGGGCTGTGCAGGAGGGGCAGGAGGGCCGTTGTGGCAGAATGTGTTTGATCGTCTCAGTCTGCTTCTGATCGATTGAGAACTGTTGGGCGAAGTCCTCAACCACGCCACCGAAATGGTCGGCCTGGGATATGGGGGTATCGAGGAACCGGGTCCGCTCGGCTTCCTGCATATCGGCCAGGTTCAGCCACAGATGTCTCTCCTGGACCACGTTAGTGGCCATCACCTGGCCCAGGGAGCATTTGGTCACTTTCATCACCCGGAGAGCGAGGTCAGTGGCGGCACGCAGCTCATCGAATAGCCCTGGGTCAGTCCTACCCTTGTGCATATCCTTGAGCATCTGGGCCTGGTAGACCTGCAGAATGGCCCATGGCATGCAGTGAGGCGGCTGGCTGTCCCGCGGCTCTGTAGGACTTCGCCACCAGAGTAGACGACAACGTACAGGCTTTGGATGGGTGCTTAGGGTTGCCCGGAGAAGAAGCACTCTGAGGACACATTTGCATCACAACAGAACATTCAACCGGGGGAACCCCAGTGTACCCCTTGGCAGCGGCCCCATCGAGGGGAGGAAAGGCGGAGAAGGCCGTCGAGCAATCGCGAGAAGACAGTGGTGCTTTCCAGGACCTCAAGACCTCCTCATGCACATCTAGGAAGAAAGGTATTGGGGTTGGGCGCTAACGTTGATCAGCGGCCGCACCCAAAAAACAATCATCCAACCGCGAACGCTGAGGACAGGGCGGAGGGTTCCACTCTAACCCAATGCTCGCGGCGGGCCAGGAAAGCATGGCCGTCAGCTCGAGATCTGACTCGGCAATACTGGCATTTATTAAAAACTCACACTGCCAGTGGTGAATAACCCTTTAAAATATAATCTTGTATATTTTAATCATGATGATGCTAAAGAGGTTATGTGTTTCTGTATCTGTTTCTGTGCATGTGTTCAGTGTCTCAGATGTTGTCTGTCCAAATACAAAGCAAACTGAAGAGTACTGAAATCCCAGAGGTCCGGGGTGGGGTGGACATCACGATCGGCACTGTACATTATGTCTTATCAAAGTCAGTTTGTTAACAAACAATCAAATCAAATTAACTAATTAAAATGTTCTTAATTTTCACAGATACTAAATGCATTTATTCAAACACAAATACATGAAATTCAGTCAGTAGTTCTTATATTCATCACATGTAATAAACAGTTATTTTAACTTAGAAAATATGACTGCGTCTACATGAATATATTCCATAAATGGTGAACCGGTGTGTTTTTGTCTTTCCAGCATGCGGGTTGTGCAGTGCAGCATGCCAGACCTGTCACTGGTGTTTGTAAAGGGAACTGGTGTATCTGTGGAAGTCAGTCAACTCACACTAGCCATCAATGGCAACTGGGCAACACAGTTTGGCATAATGTAAGTGTCCCCGTGAATCATGTGAATCAATCAGAAGGGGACAGCAATCAAATCAGTTTCACCTGACGTGACCTTGAAAATAAATAACATTTTCTATAAACCTTACTACACAATCACATGAACTTAGTCGATAAGAAGGACCATGCACACAGACATAAGTCAAATAAACCCCAAAAAGGGGGATCAAGAACCCAACATAAAGTGGTAATAACCGTTGGTTTATTTATATCCCACTTATTCCACAGATATTTGACTTATAAGTAAATAATTGGGCAAGAACTACTGATTTGAGTAAAACATGTTTTATTATTTCACTTGTAATAAACTAATAGCTTCCACAAAGAAAAACAGTTCCCACACTCTAGCAAACAGCTTTTATCCAAGACGAGAAAACCAGTTAAAACAAGTCGAACATGTAATGAAAAGATAATGAACAGTCATCCTGTGTACTAACCCTTTTCCACACAGCAACCATTTTGGCAAATGAGCATATATGACATTTCCAAAATAAAAATTGCTGCTCATTAGTCATTCTGAAAAGACACATAACCAACATATGTGACCCAAGCTGGCAAAATGAGTCTGAATGAGCAAAAAAAAAAAACAAAAAAAAAAAACAGTTATTGTTATTTTCACAAAAACCTTCAAAATGATGTATGATTTTTTGGAATCAGACAAATAATTACTGAGCTACACCTGTTTGAAGTCGATAGAGTCAGCAAAGTCCATTTTGAGAAACATCGGGTTCCCTTTCAAGGGAACTCGCGTTGCGTCGAGAATGACGCTATGGGGAACGCTTTGCGTGATGACGTCTTGAAGCACATGTAAAATCAGTCCAATGGTGTGGCGGAACGTCAGAGGCGGGTGACGTCACGTACCAGGAAGCTATAAAAGCCGGCCTGAAACAGAAAACGAAAGCTTTCTGAGTCTTCAGTCGCGCTCTGTGTTGAATCTGTCCTTGTTATTTGGTGTTGTCTGTCTATATTATATATATATATTCAGTATGGCGAGTAAGCAGCAGCAGTTTAGAGTGTGTGTTCATCCCTGCCCGCGTTATTTAACGGGAGGTGATACTTAACGGGAGGTGTTTGTTTGGGTGAAGAGCATGCCCAGTCAGCACTCGAGGGTGGTGACTGTGTGCATTGCGACGCGCTCCCTATGCGTACGCTCAGATCCCGCCTGGCGTTATTTCACCAGGATCGCGTTCCCCAGGGCTCGGGTCCCGCCGCTGCCGAGGCACGGCGTCGATCTCAGACCTGGGGTTCGCAAATGGATCTATCAGTGGATGTTGAGACGGGCTCTGCCTTATCTCAGCCTCTTACTGATAGATCCAGTGCCTCTCATCAGGGTGTGGAAGCACGCGCGGCGGTTTCTTCCCCCCCGATAGAGGCACCAATACTGCAATTGTCCAGCTCTGAGGAGTTGGACGTTGTTAGTGTTGAAGCTGAGTCTGAGGATTCGCCACCTCAGTCTCATGCATTTGAGGAATTGCTTGATGTAGTGACTAGAGCTGTCGAGAGACTTTCTATTGAGTGGCCAGAGGATAGGCAGGACGTTCGTTCGAAAAGTAAGCTCGACGAACGCTTCCTGCCATCCCGTGCACAGCCTCAGCGCAGAAGCCTTCCGTTTTTCCCCGATCTCCACACCGAGGTGTCGAGATCGTGGGGGAAACCCATGTCATACAGAGTTTACAGTGCACAAACATCTCACTACTCTTCCATTTCCAAATATAAAGAGCATGGTTATGGGGAGATGCCGAAGGTGGAGGAGACGCTTGCGAGCTATCTCTCTCCA
Source organism: Abramis brama (assembly GCF_963993115.1). Lineage (NCBI taxonomy): Eukaryota > Metazoa > Chordata > Actinopteri > Cypriniformes > Leuciscidae > Abramis > Abramis brama. Next base: position 5,280,168 of record NC_139970.1, on the reverse strand, counting down.
GCAACGGCATCTTCCCTGAAGGCTCCTGTGTTACCCACCAAACCAGTCAGATTCACATCTTCACTGATTAATAAAGCCTATTCCGCCGCTGGTCAAGCTGCAGCGTGTCTCCATACTATGTCTCTCATGCAAGCTTATCAGGCTGAATTACTGGGTGATTTAGATGAGGGCGGGGGTATTGGTCCTGAGGCAGTGTCCGAACTGCGTAGGGCCACAGATTTGTCTCTCAGGGCCACCAAGGAGACCGCTAAATCAATCGGGCGGTCTATGGCAGCCCTGGTGGCCACTGAGAGGCATCTGTGGCTCAATCTGAGCGATATAAAAGACAAAGAGAAACATTTTCTGTTGGATGCTCCGGTTTCTGCCTCAGGTTTATTTGGAGATGCTGTAAATAGTGCTGTTGTTAAATCTCAAGAAGCGTCTAAGCAGGCAGCCGCACTTCAAAAACTTCTCCCCCGCCGTTCTTTCTATGAGGCTGCTGAGCGGGAGCAGCCTCACTCATCTAAAAAGAGTGCTGAACATCGTGCCACTCAAAAACAGAGTGTGTCCTCCCGTGCTCCCCCACAAAAATCACGGGGACACGGAGGACGCTCTCAAACCCAGCAGTCTTTGAGGGGTAAGACGGATCTGCGGACCGTCATTACCGCCAAGAAGGCTGCTGGGAAAAAGTCCTGATGTCCGAGGGCTCAGGACGAATGAGGGTAGTCCCCCCCGAAGCAGAGCGGTTAACACCTCTTTTTACGGTGCCCGTCTCTCTTCGGTGCCCTCAGGGGACCGTTCTGCCAACCCTGCCGCCTCTGGTGTTACAGGGCGCAGCGGTCTCCAGCGAGCACATATCTCAAGGACCACCCGGAAACGTAGTGGCCTCGGGATGCCCGCCCCCTCCGAGGAGGGTGTTAGAGCAGTCTGTTCAGTCGTTCCCTGCCGGTGCGCCGTTACAGGGCGACGAACCGACTACTCAACAACAACAAAATCCAGAAACCAGTCTCGAGAGGCTGATACCTCTAGTAGAATCTTTGACAGCGTGGAAGCTACTGTCGAATGTTTCTCGTTGGGTCCTGCAGACCGTGAAAAAGGGTATCAGATACAGTTCAAGAAACGCCCACCTCGGTTTATGGGGGTCCTGCCCACACTGGTGGGCCCCGAGCAGGTTCTGGTTATGGAACAGGAAGTAAACACTCTGTTAGAGAAAGGGGCCATAGAATATGTACCTCCCTCCAGCAGGGAAACCGGGTTTTACAGCCGGTACTTCATAGTTCCAAAGAAGGACGGGGGATTGCGTCCCATTTTAGATCTTCGAGTTCTGAACGAGTCAGTCATGCAGCTCAAGTTCAAAATGTTAACATTGAGACAGATCGTGCCACAGATCAGGTCCGAGGACTGGTTTGTCACGATAGACCTCAAGGACGCATATTTCCATATTTCCATCCGTCCGTGTCATTGGAAGTTCCTGAGGTTTGCTTTCGGGGGCAAAGCATACCAATATCGAGTACTTCCATTCGGCCTAGCTTTATCACCCCGCACTTTCACCAAATGCATGGATGCAGCTCTGGCGCCCCTGCGCCTCCAGGGTATTCGCATCATGAACTACATCGACGATTGGTTGATTTTAGCTCATTCGCATCAGTTGGCGGTTCAACATCGAGATGTTGTTCTCGCCCACATGAGAGAGTTGGGGTTACGGCTGAACGCCAAGAAGAGTGTGCTTTTTCCACTCCAGAGGACCACTTTCTTAGGCGTGGTTTGGGATTCAGTGTCGATGCAGGCGCGCCTGTCACCGCCACGTATAGAGTCCATCCTTGCGGCTGTGAAAAGTGTAAAGCTAGGCCAGCTACTCACTGTCAAACAGTTCCAGAGACTGTTGGGTCTCATGGCAGCAGCTTCCAACGTGATATCTTTTGGACTACTGCACATGAGGCCCCTGCAGTGGTGGCTCAGGACCAGGGGGTTTTCCCCGAGGGGCAACCCATTTCGCACAATCAAGGTCACGCGGCGATGCTTACGTACCCTGGTTATGTGGAAGAAACCTTGGTTCCTGTCCCAGGGCCCAGTGTTGGGAGCTCCTTGTCGTCGCAAATTGCTAACGACGGATGCTTCCCTCACGGGTTGGGGAGCGATCCTGGAGGGTCGCTCATCTCAAGGTCTGTAGGAAGACCATCATCGTTCCTGGCATATCAATCGCCTAGAGATGTTAGCTGTCTTCCGGGCTCTGAGGAGCTTCATCACAGATCTCAGGGGACACCATGTGTTAGTGCATACGGACAACACGTCGGTAGTCGCCTATATCAACCACCAAGGGGGTTTGCGCTCGCGCCCATTATCCAATCTGGCACGCCATATCCTCTTGTGGTCCCAGGGGAAGTTGCTGTCACTCAGGGCAGCCTACATCCCCGGGGTTCAGAATGTAGGAGCAGAGACTCTGTCAAGACAGGGGCCGAGGCCCGGGGAATGGAGGCTCCACCCCAAGGTGGTGGAGCTGATATGGAGGGAGTTTGGCCAAGCACAAGTGGATTTGTTTGCGTCTCGAGAGACGTCTCACTGTCCACTTTGGTTCTCCCTCACGCATCCAGCTCCTCTGGGACTGGATGCTATGGTACAGGCGTGGCCGAGGCTACGTCTGTACGCTTTTCCCCCAGTTGCTCTGCTCCCGGGAGTTCTGGAGAGAGTTCGCAGGGACCGGGTTTGCCTGCTTCTTATAGCCCCGCGCTGGCCGGGCAGAGTATGGTTTCCCGATCTTGTGTCCCTCCTTGACGGGCATCCTCTGGAGCTTCCTGTCAGGAGGGACCTTCTGTCCCAAGCAGGGGGCTCAATATTTCACCCCCGCCCAGAACTGTGGAACCTGTGGGCTTGGCCTCTGAGGGGGCCCAGCTCATAGAGTCAGGTCTCTCAACTGAGGTTGTTGAGACCATTCTACAGTCCAGAGCTCCCTCCACGAGGAAACTTTATGCCCTGAAGTGGAGAGTCTTCACTTCTTGGTGTAGTGACCGTCGGTTGGACCCAGTTAACTGCCCAATTGGTACAGTGCTGGAGTTCCTGCAGGACCGGTTCACTGCAGGTCTGACCCCGTCCACCTTAAAGGTTTATGTGGCGGCCATAGGTGCTTACCACATTCCTTTGGGTGGAATGTCTGTGGGGAAAGACCCCTTGGTATCTCGTTTCCTTCGTGGCACTTGGAGGCTGAGGCCTGCAGTTCGCTCTAGGGTGCCACCTTGGGATTTGTCCGTTGCGCTGCAAGGCCTTTCCCTGGCCCCCTTTGAGCCCATTGAGGAGGTTCCTGAGAAGTTTTTAACTCTGAAAGCTCTTTTCCTTCTCGCTATTTCTTCTCTCAAGAGAATAGGGGATTTGCAAGCATTGTCGGTTGCTCCGTCATGCTTAGAGTTTGCACCGGGTATGGTTAAAGCTTTTCTACATCCGAGACCGGGTTATATTCCCAAGGTCCCCACTAATGTGGCCAGACCTATTGTTCTGCAGGCCTTTTGTCCTCCTCCTTTTCAGAATGCGGACCAGGAGGCTAATAATTTGCTTTGCCCAGTTCGGGCGTTAGACGCTTATGTCCACAGAGCTGCCCTGTGGCGTAAAAGTGATCAGTTATTTGTATGCTTTGGGTCCCCTAACAAGGGAGGTCCGGTGTCTAAGCAAAGAATGAGCAAGTGGGTGGTCGAGGCTATCTCACTTGCTTATGAGGCGGCTGGGCAGCCTTCTCCTTTGGCTGTCCGGTCGCACTCTACGAGGAGTATGGCGGCCTCTAAGGCCCTTATATCAGGAGTATCGTTACAGGACGTCTGTGATGCGGCAGGCTGGTCCTCACCGCACACGTTCGTCAGGTTCTACTCTTTGGATCTAGACTCTGCTCCAGGGTCTCATGTTTTGTCTTCCTAGTGCTGCGCTCCAGATTTCACACAGGACAGACATTTGTAGCTATGGAGGCGTTGGTATAGACGTTCCCCATAGCGTCATTCTCGACGCAACGCGAGTTCCCTTGAAAGGGAACGCCTCGGTTACGACTGTAACCTCGGTTCCCTGAAGAGGGAACGAGCGTTGCGTCGCCCTGCCATATCTCCTTCATGCCTGTCAGCACGACTTCAGACTATACGAAGCTTTCGTTTTCTGTTTCAGGCCGGCTTTTATAGCTTCCTGGTACGTGACGTCACCCGCCTCTGACGTTCCGCCACACCATTGGACTGATTTTACATGTGCTTCAAGACGTCATCTCGCAAAGCGTTCCCCATAGCGTCATTCTCGACGCAACGCTCGTTCCCTCTTCAGGGAACCGAGGTTACAGTCGTAACCGAGGCGTTTTCTGAAGGTTTCAAAACAAAGTCACCCAGCAACCATACCTTAAAATTCCCGGTAATAACACCAAATTTGGCACAAACCAAGTCAAAACCAATATCTATGGGTGCTGGAATGTCTCACGGTGTTGGTAAATTCTTAAAAAATATATATTATTTTGGGTTAAAATGCGTTGTTGTAATGTGCATTACTGAGATTGTAATGTGTGTAATATTACCAATATTTTATCAGAAATTCGTTATATTACTGCATTACAGCAAAAAGTAATACTTTTGTAATGCACTGACCCCAAGCTTCTCAGGGTCCTTCAGGGCATGGTTGTGATGACACATATCAAGATTCGTAACAATACGTTGCTATATTCGTAAATAATTGCATTTTATTGCAAAAAAAATTATCAACAGGCAAAATGGCCAAATTTGATCAACACTGGGTCTTCCAGCAAGACAACAACCCAAAGCACATCCAAGTTGGTCCAGATTTTGTTGAGGGACAAGTGGCCCCTGAAAGCCCAGATCTAAATCCCATTAAGAATCTATGGCGGGAAGCTTAAGGTCCATTCTCAAAAGTCATGTAATTTGGAAGAGCTGGAGTAATTTGCCAAAGAGGAATGGGAAAGATCCCTCAAGATAGCTGGCTAATTAAACATATCAAAGTAAAATGTTTTAAATAAGACATTGTTAATGTAAAGGAGTTGATTGTTTATAAGATATGTCATATGATTGTCTTTTGTTCTATGATTGCAGCCATGTTTGCGGCTCATTTGATCTGGCTGTGTACAATATCCACATCTACACCCTCCTGCAGTTAGCGGATGATGCTGGCCGTCTCTCCATCTCCACTGTTCAATGTAGAGCTAATATAGGAGGTGTGAATATTCAGTTCCATGGAGGAGCTAGGTAAGTATTAACAAAGCATAAAAGACAGATGATACCTGAAGATACACGCAACAATTGAGAATATCTCTTATGACTATAGTGGAGCGGCTAAGTGCTTATGTTTGGCAGAATCGTTCAGTTTATGATACAAGCGTGAAAATTGGCATGAGCAGTCTCCATGGGTCACTTGACAAGAAAATTTTCCGAGCCACTTGAAATTTCAAGATGGCGGCCATTTTTCAAGATGGCCGACACCTTAGTGGAGCAGTTAAGTGATATAGTGGTTTATTTGGTGATACAAGCATGAAAATTGGCATGAGCAGTTTCTGATGGTCACTAGACAATAAGCCACCCACAGCTACTTGAAATTTCAAGATGGCGGCCATTTTTCAAGATGGCCACCACCTTAGTGGAGCAATTAGGCTTAAGAAATCATTTAGTTGGTGATACAAGCATGAAAATTGCCATGAGCTGTCTCAAAGAGTCATTTGACAAGAAACCACCCACAGCAACATAAAATTTCAAGATGGCAGCAATTTTTCAGGATTACTGCCGCCCGCCATGTGGATCTTTAAATGATACATTTTCTCATAGAAATGTATTGGGTTCCTCAAAAGACTCTGTCAAGAGAGGTAGTTTGACTGTGTTTTGTATGACTCCTCACCCATGACCTGTCCAGTTTGGTAAAGCCTGTCAGGAGTTGCCTCCCACCGGCATAGCTCTCAGGGTTCATTGAGGTACACAAGCTCCCTTACCACGACAAGGTAACAGTCACAAGGGAGTTTTTTTTTTTTTTTTTTTTTAACTAACAGTTATTAAACATGTCAAATTAATACTGAGAGGTGGGGAAACAAAAATAAGATTAATAAATTAGCACAGTTGTGGTGCTGAACGGACAGTGCACCAAACAAAAAATTTAGCAATGACTAATACTGAATGTCAATAAGAACAGATCCAGAGGCAACAGCGACTCTGGCTGACACAGCCATGGAACCATGACAAACAGAAAGTATCTCAAACAATACTAAGAAACTAAACTGAAAATGTCACAGTGATAGTCTGGTGACAAAATAAAACATGATGTGCTGATGTGGCGAGGGGAAGCCGAGCCATAGGCCTACACCGGAAAAATTAGAGGACTAACACTGGCAAAAGAAACATGCAAATAGGTTCTAGCAGGGGTAACTACATAGGCATGTGCAACTGAGTCCATATCTGAAGCACTTACACCTTCCAGTACATGCCTTGTTGCACCCACATTTGGTTAACTCCCAACAACTCTCTGCAATAGGTGGAAGTGGAGTCCAGAAGACTTTCCACTCTTCGTCCTTTAACCCATCCCCAGTTGGATGGGCTCGGCATTTGTGGATGTCGCTTCAATGCCTGTCCCCACACGTATCCAGTCCCCATACGTATCCAGCATTTGGGATACTAACTTTACAATTAGCTGATACTGAACCCCACTCTGAGTTTAACAACAGTGATATATCACCAGTGTGCCCTGGTAGTGCAGATATTCACTCTTGTCTAATCTATCTATAATCAACAAATCAACACAACTGTATTTTGATGCGTTAAAAATTGTTCTTTTTTGCGTTAAAAATTGTTCTTTTTTGCAATTATATCGCTTAACTGCTCCATTTAGGTGGTGGTAATCTTGAAAAAAAAGGCCGCCATCTTGAAATTTCAAGTGGCTGTGGGCGGTTTCTTGTCAAATGACTCTTTGAGACAGCTCATGGCAATTTTCATGCTTGTATCACCAACTAAATGATTTCTTAAGCCTAATTGCTCCACTAAGGTGGTGGCCATCTTGAAAAATGGCCGCCATCTTGAAATTTCAAGTAGCTGTGGGTGGCTTATTGTCTAGTGACCATCAGAGACTGCTCATGCCAATTTTCATGCTTGTATCACCAAATAAACCACTATATCACTTAACTGCTCCACTAAGGTGTCGGCCATCTTGAAAAATGTCCGCCATCTGGAAATTTCAAGTGGCTCGGACAATTTTCTTGTCAAGTGACCCATGGAGACTGCTCATGCCAATTTTCACGCTTGTATCATAAACTGAACGATTATATCACTTAGCCGCTCCACTACTACCACTAATAGAGCATTTCTATTCTTCAGCTTTTTTTTCACGCCATTTATAAGTGCTTTCAGTGGACAAATATCAGGAATTATACGTGAGCAGGTTTGCCATTTTATCAAAACAAATTAGCCAACACTATTATCTGCTGCTGGTGATATTTATCATTATGTCTTGTATTTCATTGTCATTATTTTTATTTTTATTTAATTTTTTTAGATTTGCCCAGCAATTCAACAAGCAATAATTGGATTAAAGACAACTCTACAGGAAATACCTGGTACTGGCACAAAAATGCCTCAAAATGATATATTATATTTAGATCATATAGATTTATAGTTAAAAGAAGACATATTATGCATAAAGAAAACTATTTTTAGGACCAAATAATTTTTTTTGCATTGTGCCATTATTTTCCATAATAAATGTGATTAATTGTTATTCAAAAATCATTAAAAAGGCCTTATTTTCTTGCATTTGCTGTGAACATTTTTGTGAGATTCACCCTACTGTGGGTTATTTCAGCCGTATTATTGAGCTATTGCTACTTAATGACATTAATGTTGTTGGCGTGATTGTAAATACAAAATCCTTGAAAACCACTTAGAAAACTACAGCATGTATTACATTCCTCTTCATTAGATGACTACAGTAATCACGCTCAAATGAATTCTTTCTAGTTAACATACCTGTGGGTCCGTATATATCTCTGAGCATCCCTCTGACATCCTCCCCGGCTGTGACAGCACAAAGCTTTGAGTTAGATATTAAGGTAAGGATTTTTAATTCAGCATTTATAATACTGATTAAAGCCAGGCATACACTGTGTGATTTCAGCATTTATTTTGTTAAATACCAACTCTCACTATACGAGTAAATCGCATGTGATGTAAAGCTAAAGCTCACGATCTATACGGTCCGAATGTGGAGCTGAGACTTAAAATATCCATTTCGTGTTGCAAAGGTTTAAATTCTGTTTTCAGGCAGGCGCAGTGAAGGGAAAAGGCACTGAGTTCAGTTCGGGGCAATCAGTTCGTAGCTCTGCTTCAACTGTGCGATACCCTCACAAGAGGAGACCAAAAGTTCTAACGTCAGTAATTAACCCGAGCATCTGATTGCCGGTCGGGAGAGGTTAATCGCCTCTCGTTTCCCGCTGTACACTGCACGACAAAGCTGAAATTCGGCCAGACTCAAAAAAAGAGTCATACAACTCAGGAATCGGCTCAGATTCAGACGAAAATTGCACAGTGTTTGCCCAGCTTAACATTTTATTGCCATAAATGAAATGCATACAGTTACAACAGGGGTGTCCAATCCTGCTCATGGAGGGCCACTTTCCAGCTGATCAAGGTCTGCAGAATCACTAGAGACTTCCAGGCATGAGTGTTGAGCTAAACTCTCCAGGAGCAGGATTGGCTTCTCTGAGTTGTCCAACCATCCCTGAGCCCCAACTATTATTAGGTTTCTCTTTCTGAATATATTTAGAATTCGAATAGATTTCTCGATTTGTAAACAAGTATTGTTGATTTTATTTATTCGCTTTGGAATTTTTACCGTAACCTGCCAATGACGTTTGGTTGTTGTTCCTGTGACAGGGTGAGTTTTACAGCCGCAGTTCTCCGTCTGAACCGCCTTTCTCTGCAAGCGCGTTTGACGTGCCGTATGCAGAAAACTGCATGCTTTCAGTGGCTGCCTCTGAGTTCTTAGTGAATTCAGCAGCGTATGCATTCCTCAGCTCTGGGGCTCTTCAAATCAACATCACAGATGATATGGTGAGGAAGTACAAAAAAATAAATACTTTTACCATCTCCAATGAATGAAACTATACAGCATTTGTGTTGGAAGAGTTCTGTATCTTACACTCATTATAGACTTACAAGGAATCATGCCCTCTTATAGATTTTAAATATAGATTTAGCTATTAAGTCACTCATTCTTCTCATTTAATGTAGATACCAAAGAGTTCTCCAATCCATCTGAACACCAGTCAGTTTGCCTTCGTTCCACAGGTCAGTGTATGTACAGGTTGTGACTATGTAAGGGAACATTTTTTTTTTTTTATAAAATATCTTATGTTTAATGTCAACCAGTAAATAACTAGAGAATATGACTATGTTTTCATAAACTGATGTACAGTAACACCAGTCAAGAATGTCATGTGTATTTACATGTCTAAAATGTGTCTGTTCTATAGTTTTCAAGTAAAATCAAGTTATCAAGATGAATAATGTGCTCTGTTTACAAATTATTTGTTCAGCTACGCACATTGTATTCCAACATGGAGATGCAGGTGCTGTTATACGCCAGCGAGACGCCACTATTCTCCTTCAGTTCAGGGGTGATAGACATTCATGTGCCGGCTGCAGCAAAGTTCTCCGCTGTTAAACCTGATGGTACGCTGGTGCCTCTCTTCAGACTGGATGTGGTGAGTTTCGTGTTTGGATACACAAATTATGCACAAAAACATTGTATAAAAAGGGAAGAGGAACTCTCACACTTTAATAGGAAAAGGCTAATATCAAAATTGCACAAAACATGTTGACAAGACCAGGGCCGTCACTAGTGGGGTGAAAGGTGGTGACATTTATAGGGGCCCCCGCTGCCCAGGGGCCCCACAAAATCCAGGAGTTATACTATATAGGCCCCTGTTGTATGAATAATTCTAATATTTATATTAGTTGTATGACTGAGATTTAAATGAAAACCACAAAAACATGCAATTTGGTTAAATATTTTTTCCAAATATCTGCTTCTCTTGCCTCCCTATAAATGGTTTAGTCCGATCTAAAGTATTTATTAATTTTTCAGAAAGTGACAAACATCAGATGGTCCCAATAAAATTGTAAATCACACCCCAGCTCGTGAACAGAACCAATCAGAGTTGAAGCAGCAGTGCCTTAAGTTAACGATGAACTTGGTGGAAGAGCAGGAGATTGACTGACAAAATGAATGAATGAAAAATGTCGGGGGAAAGAAAACATAAACCAGGGAACTAGAAACGCCATGAAAAGAAGGAGAGGGAGGCCAGGAGAGTTGTTGTATCCAAGTCGATCAAGACGTTCTTAAAGACAGGTTGTATTGTTATTTTGCTGGGAATAAGAAAATTGCCGTCTACAGCCTGCCGAGTACTGTCACTCTTCATTATCGGTGCGCACCACAATCCACTGAATGATTACGTGGTCAAAATGTTGTCTACAGAGCCAGGTTCTTCAACCCAGCAAATGCATGAAAGTAGGCCAACATCAGTTAGTGAAGGTCAAAGTGAAGAAGCTGAAAGTAGCGCCAGTCAGGACACAGTCACAGACAGCCCAATCTCAGCAAGCGCAGGGAGAAATGAAGGCGAGAGTGGGGGAGATTTTTTGACAGCTGATCCAGGATTATGGCCAGAGAGGTTAACAGATCGTGAGGTGATCATTAGAAAGCTAGCCACTGCCAGTCAGACAGACCTGAAAACTATTATGCCCAAGGATTCAGAAGGAAAGAAATTTCCAGAGTATCTCCAGTTTAGTAAGTCAGCAAATGGGCGAGAAAAACGTCTCGGGTTACGACTGTAACCCTTGTTCCCCGAGAAGGGAACGAGACACTGCGTCGTCGTCGTGACGACACTTTGGGGAACGCCCTCAGCGTAACGCATCTGAAGCATGAATGAAATCTGTCCAATCCTGATTGGTGCTGCGTCATGACGTAGTAGATGACGGCATAACCGGAAGATACAAAGGGACGCTGGCACAAACACACATCAGCTATTTGCGATGAAGCAAGCGCTCTGACCGTGATAGGTGTGGCGACGAGACGCAGTGTCTCGTTCCCTTCTCGGGGAACAAGGGTTACAGTCGTAACCCGAGACGTTCCCCTTCGAGGGAACTCGCACTGCGTCGTCGTCGTGACGACACTTTGGGGAACGTAATACCCACTATGCCACACCGTAATCACACCCGCCCTAGTATGAAGCTGTAAGAACAGGCATACTTAGGACCGAGCACTCTGGCGCCAGGCGTCACAGGAAGTTGCAGACTGTAAAAACGTATGAAGGTGTGCGGGGTGGCCCACCCGGCCGCCTCGCAGATATCCTGAAGCGAGATGCCAGAAAGGAGGGCCACCGAGGAGGACATGCTCCTGGTGGAATGAGCCCTCACGGCCATAGGTGAAGGCAAATTGCGCACCTGATAAGCCGTGGCTATAGCCTGGACAATCCAATTGCTGATTGTCTGTTTAGATGCAGGCAGCCCTTTCTTGGGTGAACCAAAGCACACCAACAAATGGTCTGACTTCCTCCAATGAGAAGACTTCTCCAAATAAACCCTAAGGGCTCTGACTGGGCAGAGCAGGTGAAGTCTTCCCTCTTCCGCCGTCGCGTGAGGTGGAGGATGGAAGGCCTGAAGAACCACTGACCGTGCCACATTAGATGGCACCTTGGGCACATAGCCCGGTCTAGGATGTAAGATGGCCTTAACTCCGCCAGGGGCAAACTCCAGGCAAGTTGGCGTTATAGCCAAGGCCTGGAGATCCCCCACTCTCCTCAGAGAAGTGATAGCAAGGAGAAAGGCAACCTTAAGGGTCAGGTTCTTTGCCTCAGCCGACTCCAGTGGCTCGAAGGGGGCCTCAGCCAACCCTTCAAGTACCACCTCCAGGTCCTATTAGTTGGGACTCTGGAGCGAGCCGCAGGCCTCATCCTCCGAGCCTCACGGAGGAAACGTACAACCAGATGGTGCTTCCCCAAGGGCCCATCACCTACAGGCGAGTGGAAAGCCCCAATGGCAGCCACATACACCTTAAGTGTGGATGGGGTAAGACCGGCGGAGAAACGATCTTGGAGGAACTCCAGCACTGAAGCCACTGGGCAGTTAACTGGGTCCACCTCACGCTCTCTACACCAAGTGGAAATGCGTACAGATGCAGCTTCGGCCATGTCTGCATCATGGCGTCCAGCCCCAGCGGAGCTGGATGCCTGAGAGAGAACCACAGTGGACAGTGGGACGTCTCTTGAGACGCGAATAGATCCACTTCCACTGGGCCGAATCTCACGCACATGGCTTCCACCACCTCTGGGTGGAGTCGCCACTCCCCGGGCCTCAGCCCCTGCCTCGACAGGACGTCTGCTCCCTGATTTTGGTCCCCGGGGATGTACATCGCTCTGAGAGACGACAGTTTCCCCTGGGACCACAGAAGGATCTGGTGTGCCAGTCTGCATAGAGGGCGCGACCTCAGACCCCCCTGATGATTCAGATACGCGACTACAGAAGTGTCCAAGCGTATCAGGACATGGTGGCCGCGGAGGTCCGGGAAAAAGCTCCTCAGAGCTTTGTAGACCGCCAACATTTCCAGGCAGTAGATGTGCCAAGAAGAATGCCGGGTCTCCCACAGACCTCTCGCAAAGCGGCCGTCCATGACCGCGCCCCAACCAGTGAGGGAGGCATCTGTTGAACGGTTTTCCGGCAACATGATGCTCCCAGCACCGGTCCCTGGGACAGGAACCAAGGTTTCCTCCATATGACGAGAGAACGAAGGCATTTGCGCGTTACCCTGATCATATGGAACGGATTTCCCCTCGGGGAAAACCCCTTGGCTCTCAACCACCACTGTAGGGATCCCATGTGTAGCAGGCCAAAAGGTATGACGTTGGACGCTGCTGCCATGAGCCCCAGCAGTCTCTGAAACTGCTTCACAGTGAGGTTGTGGCCTAGCTTCACTCTGGAGACCATCGCCCGTATGGATTCCACCCGTGCAGGAGACATTTGTGCCCGCATCGTCGTGGAGTCCCATACCACTCCCAGGAACATAGTCCTCTGGGAGGGCGTCAACACGCTTTTCTTTGTGTTGAGTCTCAGCCCCAAGCACCTGATATGGGCTAGAACGACATCTCGATGCCGAACTGCCATATCGTACGACTTGGCTAATATTAGCCAGTCGTCGATGTAATTGAGTACACGAATGCCCTGGAGTCTCAGCGGAGCCAGCGCTGCATCCATGCACTTGGTGAAGGTGCGAGGGGAAAGAGCTAGGCCAAAGGGAAGAACCCGATATTGGTACGCTTCGCCCCCGAAAGCGAACCTCAGGAACTTCCTGTGAAATGGAAGGATGGAAATATGGAAGTATGCGTCCTCCAGATCTATCGTGACGAACCAGTCCTCGAACTGGATCTGACTCACGATGGCTGGAATTGTGAGCATCTTGAACCTGAATCTCCTCAGAGAACGATTCAAGTGCCTGAGATCTATTATTGGACGCAACCCCCCATCCTTCTTGGGAACTATGAAGTACCGGCTGTAGAACCCGGACTCCCTGTCTGGCAGAGGAACACGTTCTATGGCCTCCTTGACCAACAGGGATTGAACTTCCTGTTCCATAACCCAAACCTGCTCTGAGCCGACCACAGTCCAGACCACCCCGTTGAACTTCGGGGGAGGGGAGCTGAACTGCAGTCTGTAACCCAGCTCTACAGTATGCAGGGCCCACGCAGATATATTCGGAAGCATGACCATGCGCCGAGATAATCTACTAAGGGAACCAGCCTCTCAAGGCTGGCCTCGGGTGTCAACCGAGCCTCATTCCCGACCCCCTGAAGCGGCTGACCGGCAGGGAGCAGTCGAGAATGATTTTCGGTGTGCGGACGCGTTCGCTGCCCAGCCGCAGGTCTTTCTAGAGGCGGCTGGAGCAGCGTGCGTGCGCGGGAAATCAGTGTGGCCCGAAGCGTACTGGACGGCGGGAACACAGCACTGATTTCCTGAGAGCTCCGGGGGGAGGCGACCTCGATCGCTCCACCCCGGGGGGGACAGCTCTGAGTGGTCCGGCCGCAGCTAGGACCATCTGGCAGAAGCCTTCTTTGCCTAAAGGACGGTCCTCAGATCGACCTTAGGCTCAGAAGGCTTGCCGCAAGAGCGCCATCTCCTTTGCCAGGCTCCCTCGGGAGGGGCGCGGGAGGCGACACTCTTTCTGCACCTGTCGGTGCGAGGCTCAACATTTTAATTCCTCAAAATTAAATGCAGCCAAAAACAAGTGAAACACGGTCTGGATGGTAGGCTGAATTAAAATATCTAACTTCTCATGGTCAGATAATATTCCATCATTTAATTCCATTAAGAATTAAATGCAGCCATAATCACCAGAAAATACTGTTTGTTTAGTTTAATATTTATTTAAACGGTTTCGTAATCTACGCGCTGCCTCGGCAAACGCGAGATTCGAGCCGTCGTCACAATATATCGGCTTTCATCCCTCGAGAAGAAAGTCAACAATTGCGAGGTTGAAACATTCGACAGCGCACGGCTTTTTTCTATGCACGCGCGCCGAGATATTTCTCAATGAACTGCCAGCCCCCTCAGGAGCTGACTGTGAATGCCTCGCACCCAAACAGTATTATTTCACAGACCGTGTGTGTCCCTTTTATAGCAGACTCGTAATCTACGCGCTGCCTCGGCAAACGCGAGATTCGAGTGTTCACAATATATTTGGCTTTCATCTCTCCAGAAGAAAGCCAACGTGCGCGAGGTTGAAACACCCGGAACGCACGGCTGTGTGCGTCAAGATATTTCTCAATGAACACACAGCCAGCACCCTCAGGAGATTTGACAATGGGGCAAATATGTTCGGCAAAGTGAAAGGGGTTCAGGCTGAAATGAAGAAAATAAACCCTCTTGCCACATATTCACCCTGTGCCACACACTCTCTGAATCTTGTTGGTGTAAAAGCAGCAGAGTCATGTCCTGAGGTGTCCACATTTTTTGGCTGTTTGATCTGCTTATACAATCTCTTTAGTGCAAGTCCAGAGCGGTGGGCAATCCTTAAAAGTCAGAATGGCTGCTCCCTTCAACGCTTGTCAGAGACCAGGAGTGCGCGCATAGCTGCAGTTAAACCTGTTGCAAACCACTTGCCATCAATTATAGAAGCTCTGGACACCATCTGTGCTCAGTGCAGTTTAACAAATGAAGCTAGGTCAGAGGCCAGTGGTCTAAAACAGTACTTCATGTCCTTCAAAGCTACAGTTCTTCTCACGGTATGGAAGAAAATCCTGCAGTCTATTGAAGAAAGAAACCCAATTCTACAATCAGGGAAAATTTCAATGGAAGTTGGAAGTACAACATACAGGCACTGAAAGAAGAGATGGGAGTTTTGCGAAACTCATGGGATAATCTTAATCTTCAGTGACTTTGCCAACAAAAAGGTCTGACAATGGGATTTTGGTTCATCCTAGGTGAAGTGACGTGTAAGGTCATCAAAGGTTAAAGATCAAGCAAACCGATATACTTATAATAATGATTCGTATAATTTTCATAATTATTTCAATGTTCATTGCTGAAGGAAAATTTGTTTTAGTGTTTGCTATTTATTTGCTTTTATATTTAATGTTATATTTGTGTATTTTGCTTTTGCTGATGTTCAGTAAAAACCTTTATTTACATTTATTTGTTATCTGCTTTGTTATTTTGTAAGAAAATCCTATTAAGTTACATGTGAGCCTCCATGCTCTTATATTGTACAGTATATGATATTGGTGGAGGGTGGTGGGTGGTGGGGGCCCACATCAATATTTTTTCAGGGGGCCCCGAATCCTCTAGCTACGGCACTGGGCAAGACTGTATAAGCTGTAAAGTCAAAACTGCAAACAGTGATACAGAACCATGTGTTTACCAAATTTATCAATTAATCAAAAAGGAAACAGCAATTCAGCTGAGCATTAACTTCAGTGTTCTTCTCTCACTCCACCTGCAGGACAGCAGTTTCAATGGAAGTGCTCGGATTGACAAAAAACTGACTGGAGCTTTCCAAATGAAAAAGTGAGTTTCACTGATATTTGTCCAGTTAAAGACACAGTCAAATGAGCTCCATTTTTAGTTGTGTTTTCATTTCAATCATGCACTGCAGTTTTTGGTAACGCTTTAGATTACAGCCCGGAAAGTATTGTGTTAGTAAAACGAATTTACAACATACCTTTCTGTAATTATAAAGTCTCTATAAAGTATGCAAGTGTAGGTATAAGGGAACAATATGTAAAGTTTGGGAATAAAGGGGTAACAACCTGGAAAATTAACAAATTATTTCTACTGTAATTATTTTAGAAGTAAGGGGCACTTATTCTTCTATTATGGTACAACAACCTTACATGTGGGTGCAATTTATTAAGAACATACTGCGTAGCTGTTTGTTATAGTAGTGTACAAATATGTAAAGGCTTTTTAAAATTACGGGGTACATGGTACATTTATACAGTTTTTTTTTATAGCAAAAGTGCACTGATTAAGTTTTGGCTTCTGTGTTTCAAGGCAAGAAAAACTAAACCTATTTCAACTTTTGCTTAAATACTGGGTAAATATACTCTTGTTTCATGTAGTTACAGGGTAAGTGTGACATTGCGGGCTGTAAATTAAAGTGGTGTTTGTTACCCTCTTGTTCCATGTAGTTACAGGTTAAGTACAATAAAAACACGTACAGTACTTTCCGGGCTGTAATCTAAAGCGTTACCCAGTTTGTTTGTTTTTTGTTTTTTTATTAAGTTCCCTGAGGTCCACTTAGAATGTTACTAGCAAACACACTTATATTTTAGAAATAATTGGCCATTTTCTATGCTATTTTTGAATGCCCACTGCATCTTTGCATATGAAATAAGTATTCTACATCATCTTTTGCCCTGAATGCTGCATCAAGTTTAACGCTGACTCTCGGATCATCTGAGATTGGTGATTTTAAGGTGAGACCAGACAGTTATGATTCATGTCAAATATTCACTTTAGTAGATCAGCATTATGATATGTTTTATATTTGTCTAATCATTCAATGTACAGACTGACGAATTCGAGCAAATCTCAGTGATGGCAGTGAAGATGTTTGTACTTCAAAAACTAAATGGTAAAAAATCTCTTAATGATATTGCATTTATTACAAACTTGCAACCAAAAAAGCAACTTCTGAAAACTATAGACTTTGCAAAACTGTTTTTTAGAAAGTCTGGTAACTGATAATTAACACCTTTTTCCACTTTGCATTTTAGCGGCCCTGAAGGCTGGTTTTCCCTTACCCACACTGAAAGGCTTTAGTTTGATCAATTCTCAGTTGCTTATAAAAAATGTGAGTACTATTAAATGTTAAACTATTGAATGTTTGTATTCTGAAATGTACAGGGTTTGGATTTCATTTGATATTGCAAAATGGTTGGAAAACACAGTGATACAGTCTGAATTTGTTTGTGGCTTTTTCAGGGCTTTGTGGCCATTTTTACTGATGTCCAGGACTCCCTGACGGGCCTCTGAGCTCCACACATGACCTGCACAAAATAACTAATAACTGTACAACTGCAGAATTGTTTTCAGTGTAAGAATTATATAATCATTACTTGAAATTTCCATATATTCAATTTGATCAAATATGACCATGTTATTTTTCCACATAATATTATGTACACACTTTTTTTCCCCTCCATGCAAAATACTCTACAGGCTATTTTGTACAGTTTACAGTGAAAAAAAGAAAGAAAAAAATACATAGTTCCTTCATTGGAGTTAATTTGCGTAAATAATCTGGCTTGCATGGAAGGCTGGCATGATGTCTTTTAGCTATGAGTTAGAGTTTGTGTGAAAGCTTATTAAAAAATATATAACTATAAGCAATCCAACATTCATGTTATTTCACTACACCTTTAAAGGTTTTGAAGCCTTTTGGATATGACCAAGGTGCTATATATAGATAGTTTGTATATCAGTCCGATAATTATATATATACTGTGTGTGTGTGTGTGTGTGTGTAGTACTCCTCAAAAGAAGTATATAAAGTTATAGAAAGAACAACGCTAATGTGTATTTCCCATGAGTGAAGCACATCACGGGTGCGCCCCTTAACAAAGCGCGAGATGACGTCAGCACGCAGGTAGGCGTACCTTTAAGGTGAGTCAGCGAAAGTGGCCCTCCAAAAGCAGAATTGGACACCTCTGTTTTAACAAGAGCCTGGAAGAGAGCCGGCGTATTGGACAGGCCAAAGGGCAGTCTTGGTATTCAAAGTGCCTTGTGGGAGTGTAAAAGGGCCCCTATTATGCTCATTTAGAGGGTCATAATTTTGTTCAGGGGTCTACTAGAATACGTTTACATGATTTAATGTTCACAAAACTAAATTTTCTTGCAATATACATTGTTGCAGTACCTGTTTTCACTTTAAGTTTTGGTTTCTTAAAAAACCAGCCTTCCAAAAAGCCCAGTCTGCTCTCATTGGTCAGCCGGCTCCAGTCTGCTCTCATTGGTCAGCCGGCTCCAGTCTGTTGTCATTGGTTGTCAGTGTGTTTCGGAAATGTAACATCCCTTACCATAACCTTAGAGTCCAGAGGCGCTGTAAATACTGCTCATGCTAATTAAGGTATATAAGTTTGAGTCTGATAATGACAGAACAACAAACTGATCGACCCAAACCACCTTCCCAAGCATGACTTGTGCAAGATGTTTGTAGGGAGCATGAGTGACCATCCTCTCTTTCTGGCCCTTTCTCCAGCTGTCTTTCGACGACCATCTCAATAGAAGTGCCAGCATGTCCTGAGGGTGAGACCGTGGCATCAAGAAGGAAAGTCCTTGGTTTAGTGAGTTCCACAAGCTATAGTCTCATGAAATACAGAAATGTAAGGATGCTACAAATAATTCTAGTCATTTTGACCATCCACATCCATTCAACCTCACACCCTCTCTCAGAAACTCTGCTCTCTAAAGACTGCCAACAAATTCAAACATGCAAAATGATCCATATAAAACATTTCGAAAAAAATCTGTGTATATAGATTGCACTGACAAGAGCACTCATTCATCAGTAGATCAATGTTACACATGGTTATTCATATCTCAACGGTTTGTAGTGCATCAATAACCTTCTGATGGTGGTGTTGTGAATCACACAGTCCTGCCAGTTCCTCTCTACTAGAAGTGTCCTCAAATGTTATCTCTTTTGCATCAGACATGATATACATATATAATGTATACAGTGGATAGTTGCTGGACCTCATGCTGTAGTTTATCAGGGTTTCTTTTAGAAATAATGTAAAGTAAATAACACATCATCTTTACAATCAGAGATTAGACACTAGATGAGATCAGTGAATCAGACCACATATTATCATAGTGATTATGAACTTCAAATGAACCTTTCAACATAGATATACAATTCAAATATGGAACAGAAGCTCAAGGACATCGAGACGCTGTGGGAACTATATCCACAACGCCATAATAACCAATGCCTGTCTGTGTGAAATCATTGCGCACATTAAGATACAAGCACCCTAGACCCTGGAGTGGAGCCTAGATCCAAATTATAAAACCTCACAAATGTGTGAGGTGAGGACCAGCCTGCCACATCACAAATGTCATGAAGGGAGACACCTGACAAAAAAGCTTTTGAAGCAGCCATACTCCTGGTAGAATGAGCCCGGACAGTCATAGGTGAAGGCTGACCAGCCGCTTCATAAGTAAGTGTGATAGCCTCAACCACCCACTTGCTCATTCTCTGCTTAGATGCAGTGTACCCTTTTCTAGGTGACCCGAAACAGAGAAAGAGTTGATCTGACTTTCGCCACACTACATCTCTGAGGACATAAGCATCCAAAGCCCTAATAGTGCATAGCAGATTAAGTTTTTCCTGATCTGATGATAAGAAAGATGAAGGACAGAAGGCCTGCAGCATAATGGGACCCGCAACATTAGTTGGGACCTTAGGGACATAACCCGGCCTAGGGTGAAGGAAATTTTAGGCACGAAGGAGCAATCGATAAGGCTTGTAAGTCTCCAATTCTTTTGATAGAAGAAATAGCAAGGAGAAAGTTTTTAATGTAAGGAACTTTTTTGATAGGAAACCTCTTCAATAGGTTCGAAGGGAGCCAAAGCCAGGCCTTCAAGCACAAAGGCCAAATCCCAAGCCAATGCTGTGCAGTGAAGGCCTCAGCCCCAGAGTGCCATGAAGTGCCTTGTAAGTGCCAAGTGCCAACAGAGATTAAATACATAGGCTATTTTAGAGATAGTGCACAGATCCATTACTGTTTTCATGATACTGTCTGTAACATGCGTTTTAGTCTTAAGAAATAACCAGCTGTGTTAACGAGTATACTAACCAAGACCGAAATTTGTTACACAATTTTGCGTGTCTTTTTCCCATTAAAGCGATATAATCCGCGAAAAATAACTTTTGTTACTTGCGAGTTGTTTTTGAGGCGGCTTCACTGTATGTATGCACGCAGAGAAAACCATCTCTCTGAGAGTGCGCGAGAGTCTAGTATTGCAGCGCTTGACGCTTGCTTTGAGAAACACATTTTGAGAGACAGAGAGAGAGAGAAGGACGCAGCACCGCTGAACACTCATGCGGCTTGTGAAATTGCGTCTCGGAGAAAGTTTTAAATTGATTGATTTGATTTCATGATCTGTGTGGATTCATTTAGGCTACTCATACAATGTACATGCTAAAGTGAATCAATGTTTGTGGTGAAATTTCCCGCATTATAAGTGGGAGACCTGCAGGAATTATTAAAGGGGTGGTATAATGCCCCTTTTTACAATAGTAAAATAAGTCTCTGTTGTCCCCAGAGTGTGTATGTGAAGTTTTAGCTCAAAATACCCCACAGATAATTTTGTACAGCATGTTAAAGTTGTTCCTTTTTGAGGGTCATTAAAAACGCGTCGTTTCATGTGTGTCCCTTTAAATGCAAATGAACTGTTTTGCCTTTTATGTTTAAACTGGAGTCGGACAATGATGGAGAGAATCAAAAAGAAGCGACAACATGTAGAAGCAATTGGACGTTTCTGAATGGTTAGTTGATGAATTTATGTTGCTGATGTGGAGTTAACTATCTAAGTCATTGATTAGCATATTCTGTCATGATAATCTATAAAATCGCTTGTGTGGGAACTGTTGTAAGATGCAAACAGTGTGACATGCTATTGCATTTGTGTTACGTACTGTATTGCATGTGAAAAGAGGGATGCGACAGCTTGAGTAGACTCACAAATGTGCTCGACTATAACATTTCCTCTTCTCAACATGGACTGCGTGCTCCCGGGGGGCGGGGTTTATGTAAATTTTAGGTTTGGTGATGTCACTAACCCGGGAGGAATGTCGTGTAGTCCCTACCAGCCGTTTGTTGTAGCCCTTAAAAAACGATTTCTTTAAAGGGGAAATGAAGCAGTCAATCAAGTTTACATGATTTACAAGATGGATTTCCACTTTAATCAACAATTATATAAGAAACATGACAAATGTAAACATATAAAAGAAAAAAAAGAAAAACCGTTATATCTTTTGCTGCCAGGGCGCTGCCATTGTGTGCAGTATTCTAACGTGTGACGTCACGGGGTTGGTTGGCTTTAATAAACCTGGCTGAATGTATTAATATCACAACGTCAAACTGTCTACACCACGGAGTTTTGACCGCGAACAACTAACGTTAGGTACAGTCATTATTAGCTAACAGCTGTAAGCATGAACTAGCTAACACTAACTTAGTGTTTAGCTAACTTTAGTGGAGTTTATTAGTACCAGACAAAAAGACGACGTCTAACGTTAACGTTAACAAACTGCACATGGAAACATTGTTCGCGATGTCTGCCATCATATTCATGTCTCTTGTCAGCACCATGTAAGTTAGCATGTATTAATATATGCATTTGAGCCAATACGGCGTGGGAACCGAGCAGTGGTAAGTTACGTTGTTATGTCGAACAGCCGGTGGTGGTTTTGGGCAAAGAGCGGGTTGGTAAGTTGCAACGCGTGCGGCTGTTGTAATGCGATGCCCACCGTGTCAGAGTCCATCTGCTGTATATAACATCTAACGTTAGACTTCATTAGTTGTTCGCGGTCAAAACTCCGTGGTGTAGACAGTTTGACGTCGTGATATTAATACATTCAGCCCTATGATTCAGCCAGGTTTATTAAAGCCAACCAACCCCGTGACGTCACACGTTAGAATACTGCACACAATGGCAGCGCCCTGGCAGCAAAAGATATAACGGTTTTTCTTTTTTTTCTTTTATATGTTTACATTTGTCATGTTTCTTATATAATTGTTGATTAAAGTGGAAATCCATCTTGTAAATCATGTAAACTTGATTGACTGCTTCATTTCCCCTTTAAAAGCAAATAGCTTCCTTTTTTCTTTGAGCGTTGTAACTTTACAGATGTTGTTTATGCCTGAAACAGCAACATTACACACTTACTAAAGTTTGAAAAGTGAAATCATAATCAACCACCCCTTTAAAATACAATTGAAGTAGCTCCTTTTTAGGTACTAAATCGTCATCGGAGGCTGACATGCTGCTCTTACTCTCAGACAGGTGTTGTTGTTGTGCGCGCTAGGGAACGTAAATGCGCCATACGTCATTGCGTCGCTATATAATTTATATCTCGATATGACACTTTTTTATCATGTAAAAATGTATACCGGTGTTATCGTGGACCGTATGATATGGCACACCCCTAGTAAGCAGATATAGCCGCCAAATACACCTTTAAGATGGAAGGAGATAATCCAGAAGAGAAACATTCTTGCATATAATCAAGTATTGACCGGATCCAATTGACATTCTCTACACCAAGAAGAGAATAGTCTCTGCTTCAGTGCAAACAGTCTTCTTGTGGAGGGAGCTCTGGGGCCGGTTTCACAAAGCTATTTTAGACCGGTCTATAGTGTTAGACAAGTCTAAAATTTGCTCATAGACTAGTCTAATGCAAGTTAGACTGTTTCACAAAAATAAAGACTGACTTAATTTAGACCAAAAAAATTAGACACCTTACCCCCAGAAGCATCTGTCGTTAGCGTTACGCTGCGACAAGAAGCCCCCAACACTGGGCCTTGGGC
Organism: Abramis brama; assembly: GCF_963993115.1. Taxonomy (NCBI): domain Eukaryota; kingdom Metazoa; phylum Chordata; class Actinopteri; order Cypriniformes; family Leuciscidae; genus Abramis; species Abramis brama. The sequence goes on along the minus strand of NC_139970.1, from coordinate 5,257,103 downwards.
AAGGAAACAATGTTTCTTCCACATGACTAAGGTAGTAGGCATTGCCACGTGACCTTGATCATGCGAAACAGATTTCCCCTCAGAGAAAACCCCTTGGTTCTGAGCCACCACTGCAGGGGTCTCATGTACAGGAGGCCAAAAGTTATTACGGTGGACGCAGCTGCCATTAGACCCAACAGTCTCTGAAACTGTTTCACAGTGAGTGACTGGCCTAGTTTTACCCCATTTACATCTGAGAGCATCAATTCTAGACGAGCAGGGGAAAGTTGTGTCTGCATCGTTGTTGAATCCCAAACCATGCCTAGAAAAGTGGTTCTCTGAGCTGGAAGGAGCACACTCTTTTTGGCGTTGAGCCTCAGCCCCAACTTTCTCATGTGAGACAGAACGACATCTCAATGCCGAACAGCCATCTGCTCGGATTGAGCGTTGTGCACACGCTTGATTATGGCCAAGCATGCGCCCTTAAAATAGCATATGAATAACATGCGCAACGCGCCACTGACCTTGGGCCCTATCTTGCACCTAGTTTTCAACTATCTTGCAACTAGTTTTTTTCGGTCAGTGGCGGAATTGTTTTCTAAACCTGTAAAATAGCATCAGGGAACGTTTGCGCCGGAACACGCCTCCTCTTTGCGCTGAACCGCCCCGGGGAGTGCAAGTGTATTTCTTAGTTAACCGACGTGCGTCTGTGGAGGGAAAAGTCCGTTGTGCGCGGATGCAAAATAGGAATGATACATGCGTCGGTGTACAAAGTCAATTGCGCTGGGTGCAAGATAGAGCCCAAGGTTTTGAACTCTATGGTTTAGTTGATGCAGGTCTAGAATAGGATGCAGCCCTCCATCCTTCTTTGGAACAATGAAGTAACGGCTGTAAAACCCTGACTCCCTGCTGGGAAGAGGAACCCTTTCTATAGCCTCCTTTCACAGAAGATTCTGTACTTCTTGCTCCATAACCAGAGCCTGCTCGGGGTCCACCACCGTAGGAAGGACCCCTAGAAATCTGTGCAGACGAGAACCGAACTGAATTCTGTAACTCTTTTCTATTGTGAGCAGGACCCAATGAGATATATTTGGCAGTATTTTCCACGCTGCCAGAAAATCTGCTAAGGGGACCAGCCTCTCGAGACTGGCCTCTGGTATTGGTCGAACAGCCACCTCGGCGTCCTGAAATGGCGAACCGGCAGGGAACAATAAGAGAAAAAATCTGTAGCGCTACCCAATTCTCGAATTGCATCAGCACTTACTTCCTCACTTTCATCTAGGTCCCTTAGCAGGTCAGCCTGATATGCTTGCAATAAAGACATTGTATGCAAAATGCTGCAGCCTGACCTGCTGCTGAATACGCTTTACCCTCCAGTGTCAATGCAGCTTTGAGAGGCTTGGTGGGTAATGTCAGGCACTTTAGTGATGATACAGACTCAGGAGAGAGATAGCTCGCAAGCATCTCTTCAGCCTGAGGCATCGTCAAATAAACATGTTGTTTGTTAGGCTGTTTAATCCGGCCCGCCGAGTATTTTAAAAAATTGTCTTAAGATCGCATTAATTTAGCCTTTTTTCTTGCAATACTTTGCGTTATATATATTGCGTTGCATATATTTGACAATCGGAATATCAGATATTGCATGCCATAGCTAACAAATGTAAAAAAGGAAAAATGACATAAAAGCCGATCATCATTCATTCAGCGCTGTTGTGGCTGCGGTGTGTCACGTAACAAGCAATGACGCGTCACCATGGAAACCAAACAGACAGCGACTTAAGCGCATAGACTTGTTGCACGTTAATGTTTTTTCCTTTTTTGGAAACTCAATGAGAAAAAAAATGTTTGGAACCGCTTGCACACCTTAGTTTTTCCTTTGATTTGTCTGCTGTTTATTTCTTTGCTCCTCTGGATTTGTGGATGTATCCTGACTGATTCCGTTTACCGACCTTTATCGTCCGGCTTTACGCTCCCCTGTCTGCCATGTACAGAACCCGCTTTTTTTTTTTCATTAAATGTTCTGATCTGCCTTTGCCTTTTATGTTTTATTTTATTATTCTTAAAATAAATTTGTATATTCGTTTATTTCCACAAATGTATGACTTTTGGAAGTGCAAATTGCCATGCAGTTTTAATAAAGTTGAATTAACGTAACCTGTAATTTTTACTCTTCTAAGTGTACACTTGCAGGTGTTTTGTTTCTAATTTACTGTTAGGCCCATTAAATAATAATAAGGATAAACAATATTTAAAAAGTATAGGCTATAATTATCTAACATCTTTAAAAATTAACATCAAGACATAACATGCTAAATGGGGGATATCTAGCATAAAAAAATGTATTGTCAGAATGTCCTCTCAGTTGTTGAATTTCGCACAGACATTGCCACAACGTTGTCTGTTTGCTCAGCCCGATCTCATGAAAGTGCGAATACCACGAATTGTATTTGTAGTGCATAATATGTTTTCGCGTGCATATGATACGCACTTTATGGCGTGTAATAGGCACGCCACACCCCTAATCCTAACCAAGGGGTTTACAGTGTGTAGCATATGCACGCAAAAAAAAACAAACAAACATTTTTGGCATATAAATGGCACGAGAAATAAAATTTGTGGTATAGATACGCACTTTCATGAGATCGTGCTTCATAATCTGCTACTGGGCCGGCCCTCTGTCAAATTTTTAAAACCCAGTGTGGCCCTTGAGCCAAAAAGTTTGCCCACCCCTGGACTATAAGGTACATTTCAAGTGTTAATCTACAGATTTTACAAAAAGTGCCTGTTGACTGTCAATGTTATTTTGCAACAGGTTATTAACCAATTGTCAACTAACTTTCTGTAGATTCAGTCACATCTTCTAAGCTGTCTACCAACAACTCAAAATCAATCTGTCAGTTGAAAGTCAACAGTCATGTCAGCATATGATCTGTATATGATACTGTATATCCAACTCAAGGGGTCTCAAATGCATCAAATTAATGATTATTTTAACTGATTAAAAAAAACCTGTAGTTTCCATTTGTTGACAATCTGTTGATAGTCAACTAAAGATTAGTTGCTTATCTGTTGCTTGTCAACAAATATATTGTTTATGACCAGTAGACTATTAATAGACATTATCCACTAAGCATTAGTAGATATCTTTTAGGACTATCTAATTAAAGTGAAAAACAGTTGATATCAGTAGAAAGTCTATAACCTATCAACAGATTGCATACAGGTTTCCATTAATTATATGCAACACAATTACCATTTAAAACAAGAATAGTTTTGCATACCTGACTGAAGTAGAACAAACACTAATAGGCAGCACATCAGAGAAAAAAATGCACTTTTATTAAATAAATAAAAACACTCCAAATAATACAACCCATTCTTTACTAGGGTATCAGGATCACATCTAAACCATCTGATTATGTGACAAACATTATATTGAGCATTTCAAAATGAGAAAACTCTCTCAATACAAAAAAAAAAAAAATGCAGCACTGCACTGCCCTAGGCCAAGCTCAAGTTATAAAGAGTACAACCACAAAAAAACAAACAAACTCCCATTTAGTTAAGAACAACAATAACCTACTTAACTTATCTAGTTAACATTCAGTCTTTCTTGACAGAAAAGGGCTGTTTGTTGTTGAGCTGTTTGTTTGTTGTTTTTCATTTCAATTATCTTTTCTGCCAGTTCACCAACCATTTTTTTCTGACAGAGTTGTGCTAGTTTCAAAAGTGTGTATTTACCCTTGAACTGTTCTAGGACACTTTTATCTACCATATAAATCTCTGCAATTGCTGCCGTGTCTTTCACAGCATTCCTAGGAACACAAGCTTTCTTGAAAGCTGCGGTCATCCTGAAGCCTCTTTGCACAAGTTTGAGGACACGCCGATATCTTTTCACCACATCTGCGATTGAGGCAACTGAAAAAAACAAAACAATAATGTGAATAAATCATCAAGGACTGTTGTGTTGTGTCTTGTGTGGTTTCTTAGTCGCAGGGTGAGCCACAGTTAGGGTTGCCACCTATGTCTGATAAAAAACCTGGACATATCGATGACCTGACCGACCGCTTTGCTCACAAGTGAAAATGTCCATTAGACATTAGACCCACAAGACAAAATTGGCCTTTGTGCAGTAAGATTGTGCATAGTCGTGACTCATGAATATTTTAAACATCTCAAGTATTCTCACTTATCTTACTTAACTTATAGCTTACCTGATTGCTTAGATACTGGTGCTTGTGCTTGCTTTTGCTTCCTCTTTGCTAAAGAAATAAGTAGAGGGATGACATTAGATTTGCATTTACCATACCTTGGCCACATCTATAGCCACTTTTATTTAGTATGTCTCAATCAAACATTGGAATAACAAAATCACACATAAATAGGCCTTAGCTTACCTAGTCTTCCATCTATATTTGGCGTTTCCCTTTGCTGCAGCTATCAGTGGTTTCTGTTCTTCAATGAATGTCTTGAATTCAGTGCATGTGTCATGGCACTTGAAAATGTGTTTGTTTCAGCAGTTCAGTGTGATTTGTTTATCTTGTAACCATAGTAATTTAGTACTAGTGCATGTTGGGAAACAGGAAGTAAGATTGCCATGCGGTAATCAGCTACAGGAATGTGTGAGCTCTATCAGTCATTTCTGAGTCGATCGCTTTTCCTTCTCCCTTTTTGCTAAGGCAACGTCTGTAAGTATTTCTCATCGTGTAATATTTGGTTACTGCTTACTTTTAATTTTGTAAGATTATTGAGACGGCTAAATTAGTTTTGTTTATTGCTGCTGGTTGTTTCTACTAGCTTGATTGTGTTTATCATATAGGCTACACTGCTATGTTAGCTAAGTGGTGCTACTTACACTGTTATTGTGTATTTGAGTTTGATTAATAATATAGACATCTCATTGTACTGTATTGCAGTTTCACAAAATTCCCAGTAAACTTCATTGAAATGAATCAACTGTGTCCTGGAGTTTCTTGGGAGTGTTTAAGCTGAATGGAACATAGCCCATGACAGTGAAAAGACGGCATCACAGCTATCGAAGGACAGAAGGATTGCCATCCTATAGAGCAACTCAATACCAAGAGATAAGCGGCTAACGCTACAGCTCCCTCTCAGCTACATACTAGCTTCCTTCTCCTGATATTGAAAACGCGGTGAGTCACAATGTCACAACGTAGCAACAATAAAAAAGGAAATGGAGATAACCAGTCTGAGACTGCGCGCTCAAGAAGCAGTCGCTCATCTGGTACATCGTCCAGCTCGAAGATTAGCATGGCAGTCGCCATGGCAAAGGCAAAGGCTGAAGCAGCGCAAGCTAGAGCGGTACATGCGCTAAAGGAAATTGAACTTAAAGTGGAGCAGGCACGAGTTCAAGCTAATCTTGATGCATTAAATGACGAAAAAGAGAAGGATGCTGCCATTGCAGAGGCAAATGCTCTCGTGGCTGGTTTACAAGATATGGGCTTTGAAGTATGCAGTAAGGCTAACAGCCCAGTCCCCCAATCGGTCAAAAACCAGCTCGTCACCGCCTATGTGTCGACACAAGCCAGCCTATGCAGCAGGGGTCTATCTGTCAGAAGAGGGAGTGACTATGCTTCGACAACGCTTCATCCTCCACACCACCAACCAATCAATGTCATCCCTTCAACACCTCACCCACTCAATGCAAGTCAAACCCAAGCTGCTGCTTCCACTGACTTTATGCCACACCAAGTTCCTCAGACCAGTGGGGCATCGCCACAACAAAGCTTCAAGCAGCCTCTCAACTCCTCTCCAGCTCCTCAGCTTGGTGGGAATCGTCTGCAACAGAACATCAAGCAGGATTCCTCATCTCCTGTGCACCCGCCTGCTCACAGGACGCCTTATGGAGGTAGCTATGACCATTCTACGTCCACTGGAGACCTCATCAAATACCTTGCTCGCAACCGCCTGGTGACTTCAGGCATCACCACATATGATGACCAGCCAATGAACTATTGGGCCTGGAAAACATCGTTCCTGAACGCTATCGCCGATCTAGACTTGTCTGCTGCAGGAGAACTCGACCTCCTCACCAAGTATCTGGGAAAAGAGTCAGCAGAACAAGTAAGAAGGATAAAAACAGTCAACATTAAGGATCCAGCAACTGGACTGCACATGGCATGGGGGCGCCTCGACGAAATATATGGCTCGCCAGAGGCCGTCGAGCAGGCTCTGTTCAACAAACTAGAAAACTTTCCAAAGGTCACAACAAAGGATCCACGGAGACTCAGGGATCTAGCTGACCTGTTGTCAGAGCTACAAGCCGCCAAGGAAGACGGCTACCCTGCCCACCTACCTGGAAATCTAAGTCGTCCCCTTCCACTTCAGAGGACGGCGGCGAGGAGGACAGAGCAGACATCCAGGAGGTCAAGTCAAGTATGTGGTGAAGGATTGAGTGCCAGAGCAGTGCTAAGATCTGTCTCGTCAGCGTGTTCCCAAATGGATGCAGGGAGGAGTCCAAGAGAATGTACACCATACTGGACGAGCAGAGCAATCGCTCCCTGGCGCGGTCGGAGTTCTTCGAGGTTTTTAAGATCTCCGGAAGCTCCTACTCATATACTCTCAAGACCTGTGCGGGGCGTTCAGAGACAGCGGGGAGGAGAGCCAGCGGTTACACTGTGGAGCCGGTGGACAAGAAATTGAGCATTCCTCTGCCTACACTCCTCGAGTGCAACCAAATCCCTAACGTTTGCTCCGAGATTCCTACGCCGGAAGCAGCCTACCATCATGCCCACCTGAAGCGTATCGCCAACAAGATTCCGCCTCTGGATCCGGACGCCAAAATACTCCTCTTACTGGGTAGAGACATCTTACAGGCACACAAGGTCCGAGAGCAGATAAGTGGCCCAGGAGATGCACCGTTTGCTCAAAGGCTTGACCTAGGATGGGTTGTCGTCGGTGATGTGTGTCTTGGAGGTGCCCACAGACCACTTGAAGTGAGGAGTTTCAAAACAGCCATCTTAGAGAACGGTCGTACGAGATATCTTCAGCCATGCAACAACCAGATCAGAGTGAAAGAGGTATTAGGTCAAGTGCCTAAAACTCAGCATCATCCAGCACCAACCTCCACCTGTGGCTTAATGATGCTCAGTGGAGACTGCCTGGGGCAGACTGTCTTCGCTCGTACTCCCGACGACCACAGACTCGCTCCATCCATGGAGGATCTAGAGTTTCTGAAGATAATGGAAGCTGAGTGCTATCAGGACAGCTCCAAAAGTTGGGTTGCACCTTTACCCTTCCGGTCGCCAAGACAGCGGCTGCCTAACAACAGGAAACAGGCTTTCGACCGTCTTGTCTCACTCCGGCGCTCATTGGAAAAACGACCACAGATGAAAGCCTATTTCCTAGAGTTTATGGAGAAGATGCTTAAGAAGGCACACGCAGAAGTTGCCCCGCCAGTGCAGCCTGGACAAGAGTGCTGGTACCTGCCCCTGTTCGGTGTGTACCATCCTAGGAAGCCAGATAAGATCCGTGTGGTCTTCAACAGCAGCGCGTCATGCGAAGGAGTGTCGCTCAACGATGTCTTGCTCACTGGCCCTGACCTTAATAATAGCCTGCTAGGTGTTCTTATGAGGTTCAGGAAGGAACAGGTGGCGATCACCGCCGACATCGAGCACATGTTCCACTGCTTTGTCATTAAGGAGGACCACCGTGATTTTCTCCGCTTCCTGTGGTATAGAAACAACGACCCTACCTCCGACATCGTGGACTACAGAATGTGAGTTCACCTTTTTGGGAACAGTCCCTCGCCTGCCGTTGCAGTGTATGGTCTGCGACGGGCAGCTAAGGAAGCAGAAGCTGACTATGGCAGTGATGCAAGAAGATTCATCGACCACGAGTTCTACATTGACGACGCTTTAAAGTCCTTCGGCACAGAGGAAGAGGCCATCAGCGTCCTCGGGCGAGCACAGAAGATGCTTGCAGCTTCTAACCTCAGGCTGCACAAAATTGCTTCAAATGGTGGCAACTTGCTTCAACTGGCAGTCATCGAAGCATTTCCAACCGAAGATCGCACCAAGGATGTCAACAACCTAAATCTCTTTGTTGATGATCTGCCCATTCAACGTAGCCTTGGACTGTTCTGGAACATGCGCACAGATACCTTCATGTTTCAAATCAAAGATGATCAGAAGCCATTCACTCGCAGAGGGGTACTCTCAACCGTGAACAGCCTCTACGATCCTCTAGGGTTCCTTGCACCCATCACGGTTCATGGAAGACTGATACTCAGAGAACTCACCACGCAATCAGAGGACTGGGACTCACCTCTTCCCAAAGACATGGAGATTGAGTGGACTAGATGGAAACAGTCACTCCAAGACCTAGAGGGGCTCCAGATACCACGCCCTTATACGTCCTTCTCCACCGCAGGTGCGCTAAGAAGAGAGCTCTGTGTCTTTGCAGACGCATCAGTCAAGGCAATAGCAGCCGTTGCCTACATCAAGGTGACAAGCCACCAAGAACAGACTGAGATTGGCTTCGTCTTCGGGAAGGCAAAGTTGGCCCCCCAACCTGGCTTAACTATCCCTAGACTTGAGCTCTGTGCGGCTGTACTCGCCATTGAGATCGCCGAGATGGTAGTCACAGAGATGGACACAACATTCGACAACATCACCTACTACACAGATAGCAAGGTTGTATTAGGGTACATCCAGAACCAGTCAAGGAGATTCTATGTCTACGTACACAACAGGATCCAACGAATCCATCAATCACCTTGTTCCGGTCAGTGGAAGTACGTCCCAACGCACCTCAACCCAGCTGACATTGGGTCAAGAACTGTGACACCAGCTTTGCTTAGCAGCACAACTTGGCTCAAAGGACCAGCCTTTCTCCATGATGCATTTTCGCATTCACCTGAGCTTCAAGAGACTTATAACCTTATTGACCCTGACACTGATTCTGAAGTGCGTCCTCAGGTGGTGACAAGTCTCACACATGTTACCAGAGATGTGGTGCACCCACAACGCTTTGAACGCTTCTCCAAGTTCAGCACTCTCCTCACGGCCATAGCGCACCTCATCCACGTGGCTCGTTCCTTTGCCCACTCCACCCAGAATGAATGTCAGGGCTGGCACATCTGTCGCTCTACAGAGGAAGAGTTGCTAAGGGCCAAAGTGTGCATTGTGAAGAGTGTCCAGAATGAGTGCTATGCAGAGGAACTTAAGTGTATCAACTCAAGATCCAACATCCCATATTCCAGCAGCCTGTGGAAATTGCACCCCATCATGGACCAAGATCAACTTCTTAGAGTGGGAGGTCGGATTGGACAGTCAGATCTGAGCACAGACGAGACTCACCCCATCATCATTCCTGGCCGACATCATCTCGCAACCCTGCTTGTGTCTCACTATCATGAAGCAGTGAAACACCAAGGAAGACATCTGACCGAAGGTGCCATTCGAGCAGTGGGGTTCTGGCTGGTAGGAGCTAAACGCTGCATCAGCAGTCTGCTTCACAGATGTATCACTTGTAGAAGGCTGAGGGGAAAGACCGAACATAAGCAGATGGCAGCTCTGCCAGCAGAACGGCTACAAGTAGCACCTCCTTTCACCTACGTAGGTGTCGACGTCTTTGGACCATGGGACATTGTCTCACGCCGCACAAGAGGAGGAGTCTCCAAATCTAAACGATGGGCTATGATGTTCTCATGCATGTGCTCAAGGGCAGTTCACATCGAGGTAATTGAAGCAATGAGTACCAGCAGCTTTATCAACGCCTTGAGGAGGTTCTTTGCAGTCAGGGGCCCTGCAAAGCAGATTCGCTCTGACTGCGTAACTAACTTCGTCGGCGCCTCTCGTGAGCTGGAGATGGACAAGACTAATCCAGGCTTCAACAGTGTGGAAGAGTACCTGAACACACAGAGCTGCACCTGGGTATTCAACCCGCCCCACGCGTCTCATATGGGTGGCGCGTTGGAACGCATGATTGGCATTGCCCGCCGTATTTTGGACTGCATGCTGCTTGAGCAGAGGAGGTCTCACCTTACACATGAAGTTCTGACCACACTTATGGCCGAGGTAACTGCAATCATGAATGCTAGACCGCTCATCCCAGTATCATCGGATCTGGAATCGCCTGTCATCCTCACCCCAGCAATGCTCCTGACTCTCAAGACAGGCTCTGCTCCTCCTCCTCCGTCAGGAAGCTTTGAGGAAGCGCATCTCATCAGAGAGGAGTGGAAGCGGGTTCAGGGCCTAGCAGACATGTTTTGGAACAGGTGGAAACACGAATACCTCAAAACATTGCAGCTTCGGAACAAATGGCAACGAAAAAGGCAGAACCTCCAGGAAGGAGACATAGTTCTCTTGAAAGACAATCAGGCAAAGAGAAATCAATGGCCTACGGGCATCATCACAAAAACCTTTCCAGGAGAAGATGGATTGGTCCGGAAGGTTCAAGTGGAAGTCGTCAAGGATGGAACCAGAAAGGCTTTTTCTCGGCCCATTAAAGAAATGGTTCTGCTTCTCTCTCCAAAGACTGATTCTGTTAATTAATGTGGGCTCTTTAAAGACCCCAAGCGGGGAGTGTCATGGCGCTTGAAAATGTGTTTGTTTCAGCAGTTCAGTGTGATTTGTTTATCTTGTAACCATAGTAATTTAGTACTAGTGCATGTTGGGAAACAGGAAGTAAGATTGCCATGCGGTAATCAGCTACAGGAATGTGTGAGCTCTATCAGTCATTTCTGAGTCGATCGCTTTTCCTTCTCCCTTTTTGCTAAGGTAACGTCTGTAAGTATTTCTCATTGTGTAATATTTGGTTACTGCTTACTTTTAATTTTGTAAGATTGTTGAGACGGCTAAATTAGTTTTGTTTATTGCTGCTGGTTGTTTCTACTAGCTTGATTGTGTTTATCATATAGGCTACACTGCTATGTTAGTTAAGTGGTGCTACTTACACTGTTATTGTGTATTTGAGTTTGATTAATAATATAGACATCTCATTGTACTGTATTGCAGTTTCACAAAATTCCCAGTAAACTTCATGGAAATGAATCAACTGTGTCCTGAAGTTTCTTGGGAGTGTTTAAGCTGAATGGAACATAGCCCATGACAGCATGACAATTTGAAATTCAATCTGACCTGAAGCTCAGACTTCACCATTGCAACTGACAGTCTGTTTCTTTTATCGGACCAAACATCCTCCATATGACTGAACACTCTTTCTGCATAGGCATTACTGACTGGTATGGAAAAAACAAAAGCAACTACTTTCAACAGCTCGGTGGATTCAGTTGCCTTGCTAAAAAAATAGGCCCACTTTCTGTCTGGGGAAAGGTCTGTTGGAATGGTGTGTAAGACCTCATTCAGAATGACTACATCACCATACAGCTTGTCTTCTTCAACATCCAGGGCCAGTTTTTCCACTAAAACTTCCAACTCTGACCACTGGAGTGATTGTCCTTCATGAAGGCTGAGACAGCCAATGTGTACAAGAACCTGGTCATTGAAGTCAAATTTATCCTCAAGATACAGCACTGCCTTCTCAAAAAATCTGTCCACCAGGCTCCTGAACTGTTCCTGTTGCTGGGGTAAAAGGCTCCTCAGTATTTGTTTTGCTTTGCTGCCATATAATTTGTCTGTGCGCCTTGCGATCAGCTGACTGTGCAATCGGTTCATCACAGAGTAAACGTCAATCACAGTAGCACTGTCACTCTCGAGCGCCCTAATAGATGAATCAAATTCTTGCATCACATTGTGCATGAATGCAAGGATACATTCAGCTACAGTACAGTCTACATTTTCTGCATCACTTGCACCACACACAAATGTCCAGATGATACTTGGGCAGTCCTCCTTTCCCAGGGATACAAAATAAGACTTTAAAGCTGGCCAACACTCTAAAATCCTCTGTATCGCTGGCGGCAAAGACAGCCAGCGTGTGGGGACATGCCTCAGAATCTCCCTGTATTTTGTATTAGTAAATTCACAGAAGTCCTTAAGCAATTCCACTTTTTTAGCAGAACAACTGAATTCACTATACACCTTCAGCACAAAGGCCTCCACGTCACACCCTCCAGCACTAAAGACACGATTAGCTGCTTTGACAGTGTTGTTTATGATGTGACACTTGCAATTGCCCTTCACAATTTGTGGGTTAGCTTCTCTGAGTTTCTGAAAAACTGAGTTGTGCCGACCATAATTAACTGATGTGTTATCTGCACCATAGGCACTGATCTGGCTAACTGAAAGTCCATTGTTCTCAATAATAGACACTATTTGTTTGAATATGGCTTCACTAGATTCGTTGGAGTCGTCGTAAAAGTCTAACAATCCATACTTCACACCCTCGGATGCACAGAAATACTGGACCGTGTAGGGAAACAATTTCGTGTGCCCTGAATTGGATGCATCAGAACATACTGCAAAATAGTGCGCTTTCTGCAACTCTGCTGCTAATCTTTGCTGACTAAATGGTGCCAACACATTTTCCACTAAGGCCTCACTTTTAGTTCTGCCACAAGACATTTTAGTTGCAATATCAGAGTCACTGAATATTTTTGCACTGACCTTGTTCCCACAGTCAGTTGACAGGTAGCTATGGCCATGTCGCACACCGTGATAGGTAGCTGTTAATTCGGCGACAGTAATTTTGTCCTCTGAGCTTTTTGTAATCATGAATGATGAAATTGCCTTTGTTTGTCTGGTTACTTGAACGCGATTCTGATGTTTCTTCGTTTTAGCATGGTCATCCAAAGCAGTTTTGCCTTCATGTTTAACCAGAATTTTAACTGAGCATACGGAGCAAGTAGAATATAGTGGATCGCCTGGTGTTTGCTTTAGCCATGTGGAGTCATTGTCATTTTTCATCCAGTCATTATTAAAGTAGGTCGAACGTTTCATTTTCTTTTTTACTGGCCTGTCAGTCTTTGTTGACACACTGTCATCTTCGTCCTCCGTCTCGCCACCCATGTTAACACTAACAAACGATGTTGACGACGTACAATCTTCTTCACTGCTTCAATTTGCCGCCTGTAGTAACTGGCTAGCTGCCAAGACAGACGCGCTAGATGACGTAGCCTACGACACACCCGCCCCAGAGCCAATGATAGCGCATTCTACACACAAGAGACACCCTATGAGAGACACCGACCACTTTGTGCACAATGCATAGGCTATTTCAGGTGAGATTGAGAAAATAGTAAATTGAACCTACATATTCACGTAGCCTTTCGAAAACCGGGACATTCAGTGTCCCGGGAGAGTGGATAAATTTCCCGGGACAGGTTATTAAAAAGAAGGACAATCCCGGTAAATCCGGGACAGGTGGCAAACCTAGCCACAGTGTTTCCCACGTTTTCTCTTTAAAAGGGAGGCTACAACTTGGATAAAGGTGTGTGGCTTATTCTTTGATTTTGAACATTTAATAGTCAGTAGTGTGAGGGCAGTGTGCCAATAAAGACTATTTGAGGAGTATTGCTATAAAAACACTGAGGGTAAATACTGTTGAGAACATTCTTTATATTGAATTATTGATGACCATAATAGGTAAGCACTTTATTTTTCTTTATTTACTTCATTCCTTACATAAACTTTGTAAGAAAGCTATAGTAAAAATTAGGGCTGGGTAAAAAATATAGATTTCTTGATTTTAATCGATTCTCATTTTTACGAACCAATATCGATTCTTAAATGCCAAGAATCGATTAGTCATCCTATTTGCAGTTGATGAATGAATGTAACATTGTAGCACATCCCATCCAAAAATCGTAATAATCTTTGTGCTTTGTAACTATTGATAATAAACAAAGTCTCAGATTTAATATTACATCCATTTTCTTACGAAATTCAAAAACATAATTACCGTTTTGGCGCTGTGGCGTGATATCGCTCAGGCTCAGCTCAAGAGAAGCAGCAGCGCGGAACGCACGTGATCTTCTCTTCCACCTTAACAAGTTACCGCGTGAAATAAACATGAATGAGCATCCGAAAGTGTGTTAAAAGGTAAAGTACAACTTATCGAAGTCCGTATCATGTCACATGGAGTCGCTCAATCAGTGTTTCAACCGTGGAAAGACGTCAGTAAAACAGCTTGTAAACAATGTCATGTAACGTCACATTTACCTCAGCAAAACCATATCCAGTGACCATAAACTCGTTAGTCAGCTAGAAAAATTAACTCTAAAAGAGCAGCATTTTGCTAAATATGCACCATGTTACATATTTATTATAATTTTTAATGTTCTTCAATTTTTAATGCATGTTTGAATAAATCTGATAGGTTTTTATGACAGCCACCATTTAAATATTTATATATCATATAACTTTATTATCATAAAAATAAATAAAAGTGTAATTTAAGATTTATATACAAATCAGTTAATTTTTACCTTCAATATTATAGTAGGCTAATGAAGCCTATAGCCTACAACTGACTCCCATAGTTTCCTTGAGAAAATTTGCCATGTATTGTACCTGATATCCAAAATAATCAATATTGAATCGAATCGAAATAGAATCGAATTGCAAGCTTGTGAATCAAAATTGAATCGAATTGTGAAATTTTTGTCAATACCCAGCCCTAGTAAAAATACAAGTTAGATACAGATCATCACTGATATTCACTGAGAATTCTGGGACACTGGCTGTAACAGAACAGTTAAGCTTTTGACATGTTGATTGATGAGATGACAAGAGTGATGATGATTGGGTTGTGGGATAGTGTGCACTAAGTATAAAGCACTAAAATAAAAACAATCACCTAAATACTCCATACCTCACTCTCCTTTTCCGTTTGACCTCTTCACCTTTTTGTTTTCCTTCTTTCTTTTTTTACTTTTCTTCTTGCCATTCTTCTTTTTACGCTTCTTTTTCTTCTTTTCCTCATCTGAAGAGTCAGAGTTAGAGCTGGAGCTGGAGTCAGAGCTTGAGTCAGTGCTGGAATCAGTGGTTGTGTCAGTGCTGGAGTCCAAAATCATGGCCTGTGGCTCCTCATCTCCAGTGGCCATTATCTCCAAGTTCCCACCTGTAATATAAACTTATAATGTAAGCCTATACCCGATGTATAATCAAGCTGCTTTTTGTAGAACTTTACTGTAACTGTTTGAGTATTTCAGTGAATTCTACCAAATTAGTGCTAATGTTGTCTGAGTCACTTCTGATGTAAATGGAAAGCCAATATGCTATGGCAAGGCAGCAGTCTACAGGCTATACAGTGAAGTCAGTTCAATCCTTACAAATGACTTAGCCTAACAGCTAAAGCTCTAAATGTTGTCACCCAAATAAGAGACTATTTTATTTTCCCTTTGTACATTTTGGTCACACTTTAAATTAGGTGTCCTTAACTACTATGTACTTACATAAAAAATAAGTACAATGTACTTGTGTTCATATTGTATTGCAAAACACTGCTGCTTTTAAGGTTAGGGACAGGTTTGATGGTATGGGTAGGTTTAAGGGTGAGTTAGGGTGTACTCACACTGGGCACGATTGCCTTGTACCGAGCCCAGCGCGACTGACTTTGATGGAGGAATTTGCAGCTTTACTCGTAAACTACAATTCCTGTTCATCAATAAGGTTATAAACCTAAATGTACTCAATTTAATTGAAAAGTGTAGTACATTATAGAATGTAATTACAGAAACTAATTACAGCTGTAATTACATGCAGGTATATATTTTTAAAATATAAGTACAATGTAAAAGCATGTATGTACACAATAAATGCATTGTATCAAATGATTAATTTAAATGTTAGTTAGAGACACTTAATATAAAGTGGGAACAATTTTTTTTTATATTTATTTTTGATCTGATTATTAATTTAAAAAATATATAAAAAAAATAAAAACAAGCAATTCAATATCAATAACAAAAACTCCAAACCTTAGCAAAATAAAACACTGTGTAGATACCTATAAATGGAAAAACTACATAGGCTAGCTACTGTAGGAAATCCTTTTTAGTTGCAATTTAACAGGTGCACAAAAAGCAGCAGCATTTAGTTTTAAATGCAAATGCTTTCACACATAACTCTTTATGTCTCTATTTTTAAGTCCACCTTGAAGGTTATCTGCTTTAGAGATCCTACACATTGTCCACCTAAATATATGCATGCGCTAAATATAAAATTTAAGCCAAAATCTAAAGCAGGTACAAAATAATTCTTAAAGACCAGCAACAATATTGTCAAACATAGCTGAAATATGTACAGTTATGCTGTAGCATTCTTCTTCTTCTCTTCAAGCTGCCTCTTGAGGAAGTCATTTTCCTCCTCCAGCTCATTCACCCGAGACTGGAACATCTCAGCCTTCTTTTTCCAGAGGAGATGTTGTTTGACAGGCTTGAGGCTGTCCATCCTATTAACTGCAAAATATGACATAAAAAAAAAAAAAATAGGAATACATGTCAGTGGGGTAGAGTGGCCAAACCTTGTAAGCACATAGTCAAAAGTTGTTGTTTGCATTATGTAATTATATCCACAAGACACAACAGGTTTCCCTGGTCTCTATTATTGTTGTCAATTATCAGAAGATAACTTAAGACAGAGGGTAAGAAACTGGGTTTTTTTTAAGCTTGGTTTTAACATGGTTAAGCAACAGTTTTTACAATAACCACCACCTATCCCTAGTGTTGGGTAAGTTACTCTAAAAAATAATTACTACTAATTACATCTTCAAAAGCGTAATTAGATTACTGTACTAATTATTCCCTCTTAAAAGCATTGCATTAATTACTTCCTAAATCCCATATCAACGTTGACCAGTTGCAACAACATACATGAAACTGCTTTTTTTAATTATTTCAAATAAATAATATAAAATTGCATAAATTATTATTGAACTGACAAAAGTATTTAAAGGTACAAGGTTACATTAAAAACATATTTTAACATTTTAAGTTAAATTTTGATGTTAAATCCACTATTGTTTCATTGTTCTATAGTCTATAAGTATTTAATGCAATTACATTAGAAGTAACTTAACTGTAATTAAATTACAGAAGAATTGAGAGTAATCCCTTACTTTACTTTTCCAAAGGAAAGTAATTAAATTACACTAATTACTTGGTAATGCATTACTCCCAACGCTGAGTATCCAACTCAGGAAGAGGAGGGATATAGGCATTGAGGAGAAGATTAAAACTAAAGTTAGGGATATCATGTTAAATTTTGGGTAATACTTTACAATACGTGTGCACTAATATGCATTCATTTATGTTTAACTAATGCACAATCATGAGTTAATGTATGACTCATAAAGAACTAAACCATTTAATGATTACTGCATCAGCAACTAATAAAGAGTCTATATGATTAAGTAATAAATGAATTGCTATTAATTGTGTGATCGTGTATTCCTTAATAACGTATTTTATTAACTAATAGTGTAAATTAATGTGTTAATCACCACAATTGGTCAAAGCTATGCACTTAAACGTCCAGTTGTCAGCTTTAATTAATAATTAGCTAATGATTTGCAAATGTACCATTATGTTATTTAACTTTACTTGTTGAGGCTATTAAGTTAACGTTAACTCGTTATCGCGTCGCCCAGAGCGAATTTGTGTCAACTTGTATGCAATCGCGTCATGAGAAATATTAGCGTTGTGTTTGGTAGCACACTAACACCAACAAATGTCACATTTATAAGCACAACTTACCACTTTTGTGTATGGAAACTTCTTCTCCTTCTTTTCCCTCGGTATTTCCCCTCTGTGCCTTTGCGCAGGTAAAATGCATACCCGCACTCCCCCCACTCCCCCCACTGCCAGCTGAGGGGCAGTGTGCTGAAGGCGCTTGATCATATATATCCTGATGCTAAAAAAAGTGAGATAACGATATTGTTTCACAAGAATGAAAGTAACATAAGACATAATTTCCCAAGGGATTTGATAGGCCTACTTACCATCTCAAATGTTCGGACTCAGAGCAGAGCAGCTGTAGGCAGTGCTTGGCCTATCAGAACTTAAGAAGTGCTCGGTCACGTGTCAACTCTGCCAACGGTAGGTGTATCCAGAGAATGTCTAATAGGAAGAGAATTGGCACTCTCTGGTTACTTCCGGTTTCTGGACTGGCTGCAGTAACTAGTCTCTGTCCATGCGGGGGTGCTCGCAGGCGAGTGCAGAATGAATGGAGGTCTATGGCGCTATATCCATCAAAATCCACTTTTCTCAGGATATAATTTTTTGTCTAGTAATTTGAATGTTGTATTCGAAAGGAGATGCAAAGAAATTACACATTGCTGGGTGTTAGATTTTTTAGAGTCACTTATTTGCTTTAAAAAGTATTTTAAAGTGTCAATGACGTCATCCACATCGTACGACCAGAGATACTGCTTAACGGCAATCCTTCACTCACTCTGGTGCGTTCGCGCTCTGCACTTTCTTTTCACTCGAGGCATCGACAACACAGCTGACACAGGTAAATACACATGCTAGAAGAGTTTTTGTTTTGTTTGTTTCTGGTCCCGCTTCGGATGCCACGATGCCATCAAGCGGCATCTCTGGTCGTAATCAGTCCTTCACTGACCAATCAGCGTTCATTAGCAGAATGCTAGCGTGTTATGGGCAACAACAACTCAACTTGTAAGAAATCGAAAGGACATAAGTACTCTTTCATTCAATTTTCGACCTATAACCCATGTTGAACTTGCAAAACCACAATACAATAAAATAATGAAATTACAATAAAATCTGAGATTTCTCAACGGCAATCGGGTGAAAGAGACAAATTTAGCCGTATAGCCCCATTGACTCCCATTCAGTCTGCACTCGCCCGCGATCACCTCCAGTGGAATTCTAATGGAACTGCAACCAACCATCTATACAATGGGGCTAATAGGAAGTGCCAAGGCTCTCCGTAGACGGGCTCTGGTGTATCTGATTCTGATAACATCGTAAGCCAATGAAAGGAAAGTGCGCCAATTTTTAATTTTTGGGTTGTATTAGTCTATTACTCTCTACATGCTTTACTAGCTCGAGGCTCGAGCCACTGGTTCGATGTATTCACTGGAGATAAAACTTTTGAACAAAGTTTATGTTGGAGAAACCAAAAAATCATCTTTAAAGTTAATAAAATGGTTGCAAAAGATTGGCTTGTTGAAACGCAAAATTAAATGCAAGAACTGCGGGCATAAAATGAACATGGCTCCCATTACATCTGGTAAGAATAAATGCTTTGTTTTTATGATTTAAGATCATAAAAAAACTCTTAAATATCTCAAATGGTAGTGTTAGTTGTTATTTTAAGATGTGTTTAGGGGTTATAATGTGTTATAAAAGAAAGAATGACTTAATGTGTTTAATAAACTTCAAAAGGCTATTATTTAAATAAATGTGAGCGCTACACATTTCAAAGTAAAAAAAAAAAAGTAAAAAAAAAAAATATATATATATATTGTTAAGTGAACATGCAATTTATTCTATTAGAACGCCTCATATATATGGGCTGATATGATATTAATCACCATTGTAGTTTTAGAAGTGAAATATATGTATGCAATTTATTCTGTATTAATCTGTGATCTTCATATATAAAGTATGTTACTAACTAACTTTATAACCAAGTAGAATAGAGTGTTGTATAAGAAAAGACACTGTAACTTGTTTTGTAAAAGTGTTTTATTTGTGAATCTGGTTTATTAAGAACAGACAATGCAACTTGTTTGGTAAAAGCCTTTATTGTGAAATTGTTTTATTAAGAAAGACAATGGAGATGGTTTTGTAAAGGTCTTTATTATTGAACTGTTGTGTTCAGAGAGACACTGCAACTTGTTTTTGTAATATTTTTATTGTAATAATGCATGCAAGAAATGACAATAATGTACTCATGCTTAAGTATTTAATCAATAGATAGAAGTAACATTAAGTAGTGAAAAGCATATATCTTAGCAAAGTAGAAATGGCATGCATTACCCGTTTGATGAGGAGCATGAGACGCAGGAGAAAGGCAGAGGGTCCAGAGCAGCAAGCAAAGGAGAACAAAGGAAAGAGCGTTATATATGGAGTTACAAGGGGGTTTCCAGAACGGAGGACAGTTCAAGACTTCGGATTGGACAGATTGTCTGTAAAGGACTGAACCTGTGCGGAGGGCGTGTGAACTATAAAAAGTATTGTAAAGAATGTCAAAGTCAGACGCTGTTTCACCAAGGATGGCCTCTCCGGTGTTAGATGCCTTGCCATTGCGCCTCATGAAGATGAAAGCTTGTAAATTATTTGGTTTTGATTTACTTTTATTTTTATTTTATATATTAGTACCTTTTATGTAAACTAATTAACCTGTATTTAATAAAAATTACATTTAATTGAAATTAAGAAGCTCGCCTGCCTTAAGTCTCTGTTTTACTAAATATTGAGCTGAACTAAACCACAGAGTAGTCTTTCGACTGAATTGTAAGTATGGAAATTTATATACTTATTATTTAGAACGAATTCGACTGACTTTACCTAACCTGAGTATAGACTTGACCTAACCTAACATATATATATATGTGTGTGTGTGTGTGTGTGTGTGTGTGTGTGTGTGTGTGTGTGTGTGTGTGTGGTGCGGCTGCGGGCTCTATAGTGGCGCACTGTTTCAGAGCAGTTGGCAATGAATAGCCTACTGCACACCTACGTCAAGTGATTACTTATGATCCACTGTTAATGAATTATGACAACGTTCACATGGATGAAGTATATACATAGGTAAGCAATGCAAATATATTACATAACTACAGTATTTGACATATTACACTATTTGTATGGTGTATTTTGAGTCCATAGAGCACAATTGCATTACAGCACGTTATCATAGTTTATGGTG
This sequence comes from Abramis brama, assembly GCF_963993115.1. NCBI lineage: Eukaryota > Metazoa > Chordata > Actinopteri > Cypriniformes > Leuciscidae > Abramis > Abramis brama. The sequence goes on along the minus strand of NC_139970.1, from coordinate 5,236,362 downwards.
GCATAAGAAAAAATATGATGGTCAAACTATAGCATATCCTATTGCAAAAGGATATGCTATAGTATATATATACCCCACCATACTTTGCCAGATATCTTACAGACTCAAAACTCAAAAACAAACTCTTTTTAAAATGATATCAAGTTGACTATATTTGGACCATACTTTGAATTAGTATTTAGGATGTCTTATAAGCTTCTAACAGAAGATTATGGTGGTGATTATAGATGTTTTCACTTTGATGCTTTCAAGTTTAGTCAGTTTCTGTACAGCACTACAGTATGTTGTACTTTTTACTCAACTATGTATGACAAAATGTATTAATATGCTTATGTTTTGTTATGCTTAGTAAAAAAAAAACTAGTGTTCAAAATACAGGAAACTAGGTACAAATTATGCTTTGTGGCCTGCAGGTTGATAAAGCACACATTCTACGGCAAGTAGACATGCTTCAAGGTGGCATTGCAAAGAGCACAGCAACACTTTCCATGATGTCAAAGAAACTCAGAAGAATTTGTGTACAAAGCCTGGAAAAGCACCGGAAAAAAAAGAAACAGAAAGTTGGTGGAGTTAATGTCCTTGTTCACATTGATGAGAGCAAGTTTTGCCACAAACGCAAGGTAGTGTAATCTAAATGTGCAATTTTTACTTTCACTGACATTTTATTTATTTTGTTTAACCTAAATGTAGATTAATTTAAAATAAAGATTTGTTTAACCTAAATGTAAAAGTTATAGGATTATAGGATTACTCAAAACATCGAGAGAGCGTGGCAGACTTACAAGAGGGAAGTTTGGCGTGGGAATCGTTCTGAGAAGGCCTTAAAAAAACAGCTCAGCTTCAGAGAGTGGACCTACTGGTTAGCAAGAAGATATAAACATGGAGTACTTGGAAGAATGTAAAAGTTATAGGATTATAGGAAGGTTACAGGAATGTGTTCTTAACACAAAAATTAAATTAATATTCAATGTTTAATGTAATGGCAAAAAATATCTCAATATTTTGTTACTTGTTTACAATAAATTTTATTAAAGGGTTAGTTCACCCAAAAATGAAAATTCTGTCTTGAAATCCTCACCCTCGTGTTGTTCCAAACCTGTAAGACTTTCTTTTATCTTCGGAACATGAATGAAGATCTTTTTTATGAAATATGAGCTATTCCTGTCCCTCCATTGACAGCTACGCAACTACCACTTCAAAAAATTCATGAAGAAATCATAAAACTAATCCATGTGGCTCCAGTGGTTTAACCTCAATTTTATAGAATGACGCAAGTGCTTTGTTTCCGAAAAACAAACAAACAAAAAAACATAATTTACCACTTTATTTACAAAATATGAATCTTCAAATTTTCTTTTTTGGGTGAACTGATCCTTTAAATATTTTCTTATTATGTAAGCATAGTTATTGTGTTATATGGAATTTAAAAGAGTTTTAGATGAAAAATCTCATGTAATTACATCTGATTAGAAATAAATTGATACATGGCTGATACAGAGATTTTCTTTATTTTGTAATACTGTTCATGCTGTTTTTTGGTAGTATGCAAGAGGACGCTTTGGTAACACCTGGAAAAGAAAGCGAACGTGGGTGTTTGGTATACTTGAGATCAAAGCTGCAAGCAGACGCCCCATTCTTCGCCTTGTGAAGAAAAGAAACAAGGAGACCCTTGTTCCCATCATCAAGAAACATGTCAAACGTCAAAGTCTAGTTGTGAGTGATGAGTGAAGAGCATATGCCAGTCTTTCCCAGGAGGGCTACAAGCATGTCAGAGTCAACCACAGCCAGAATTATGTAGATCCACAAACAGGACTACATACTCAAAACATCGAGAGAGCGTGGCAGACTTACAAGAGGGAAGTTTGGCGTATGCGTGGGAATCGCTCTGAGAAGGCCTTAAAAAAACAGCTCAGCTTCAGAGAGTGGACCTACTGGTTAGCAAGAAGATATAAACATGGAGTACTTGGAAGACTTCTCAAGGACATAAGGAATGGTAACCGCAGATAAGTTTAGGAACTTTCTGTCAACCTTACTGTCATGAAAGGCAAAATGTATGAAATTAATTATTATCATTATTATTATTATTATTATTTGTTGTTTAGAACTTTTGATCTTGGCCTCTGGCATTTGAAATGTTGTTGTAGGCAAGTATTGAGAGAGTTTTCTCATTTTGAAATGCTCAATATAATGTTTGTCACATAATCAGATGGTTCAGATGTGATCCTGATACCCTAGTAAAGAATGGGTTGTATTATTTGGAGTGTTTTTATTTATTTAATAAAAGTGCATTTTTTTCTCTGATGTGCTGCCTATTAGTGTTTGTTCTACTTCAGTCAGGTATGCAAAACCATTCTTGTTTTAAATGGTAATTGTGTTGCATATAATTAATGGAAACCTGTATGCAATCTGTTGATAGGTTATAGACTTTCTACTGATATCAACTGTTTTTCACTTTAATTAGATAGTCCTAAAAGATATCTACTAACGCTTAGTGGAGAATGTCTATTAATAGTCTACTGATCATAAACAATATATTTGTTGACAAGCAACAGATAAGCAACTAATCTTTAGTTGACTATCAACAGATTATCAACAAATGGACGTCGGATGACGACGAATGGGGTTTCGCTTAGAAAGCCTATCATCTTCGAGTATATAAAACGAGCCAATGGCAAAGAAATGCCATGGGTCTGCGGAATTTGCATAGCGTAACTCCGCCCCACCTTGGGGGTATAAAGGAAGTGCGCGAGCAACATGCAGATATGTCTTCGCTGAGGAGCCGAGACTGAACTCAAGCGTTCCAGCGGTACAGCGGAAGTGGCAGGGAGACGTAACGTTACATACGTAACCGAGACGTTCCCTTTCGTTGTCACTCCGAGTTACGTCGGATGACGACGAATGGGGTTCCCAGTGTAATCACGCCACCTCTCGACTGTCTTCCAGTGCCCTGCGTAAGTCTGAGCTGCCTGTCGTGAGACTGGCACGGACGAAGGACTCCTACTTAACACAGGAATACCAAGGTACACTGGGAAGCATATCTCAGTGGAAATATGCAATTATGCCCAGCCCGAAGGGGGGGACTTAGAATACGCATATGACCGCGAAGGGCTGCATATGGAGAATCACTGGGGTGTCCAGCCGCAGGTGGAATATTTCAACCCCAGGGGTGGCAAGGTGGCTTGCCAAGGGAAAGACACATGCTCAGAGAGGCTTACAGTGGAATACACATGTGGGGGTCGCCCAGAGGGGGAACCATGCACATGGAGGCACCTAGCCAAGCGCGAAAGCTGCCGGAGGCATAACTCTGGCATTGACGTCGTCAGTGCTGGAGGAGACTCAGGGCTTATTAGGCTCACCTGAGGAAATATATCGCACGTATCCCGTCCGTGGAGAGGAATGGCGAGCAAGCGAAGACACCTGAGCAGAATCTAGTACCGGCTGGTTGAAGCGAGTACATGAGAAGAAACTGGCTCTATTCGGAGATTGTAGAATCTCGCGAATGTGTTGGGTGTCACCCAGCCTGCAGCTCTGCAGATGTCTGTTAGCGAGGCGCCATGCGCTAGAGCCCAAGAGGATGCCACACTCCGGGTGGAGTGGGCCGTCACACCAAGGGGGCATGGTCGACCTTGCTGCTGGTAAGCCAAAGCAATGGCGTCCACTATCCAGTGAGACAACCTTTGCTTGGAGAGAGCCTTTCCCTTCAGCTTCCCACCATGACAGACAAAGAGCTGGTCTGAGGTCCTGAAACACTGCGTTCTGTCTACGTAAGCACGGAGAGCGCGTACTGGACAGAGCAGTGCCAAGGCTGGGTCTGCCTCCTCCAAAGGCAGCGCTTGCAGGTTCACCACCTGGTCCCGGAAGGGAGTGGTGGGAACCTTGGGCACATATCCAGGCCGGGGTCTCAGGATCACGTGAGAGTTAGCCGGCCCGAATTCCAGGCACGCTTCGTCAACCGAAAATGCCTGCAGGTCCCCTACCCTCTTGATGGAGGCCAATGCAACAAGGAGCGCTGTCTTCATTGACAGGAACTTAAGCTCCACTGATTGCAGAGGCTCAAAGGGAGCACTCTGCAGGGCAGTTAAAACCACTGAGAGGTCCCAAGAGGGAACGAGAGGAGGGCGAGGAGGATTTAATCTCCTCGCTCCTCTCAGGAACCTGATGACCAGGTCGTGCTTCCCCAGAGACTTACCATCAACTGCGTCGTGATGTGCGGCAATGGCGGCAACATACACTTTCAGGGTGGAGGGAGACAGCCTTCGCTCCAACCCTTCTTGCAGGAAGGAAAGCACGACACTGATCGGGCATTTCGAGGGTTCTTGATTTTTAGAAGAACACCAGTTGACGAAGAGGTTCCACTTCAACGCATAGGCATGCCTCGTGGACGATGCTCTAGCGGAAGTGATGGTAGCCACCACCGCTGGTGGTAGGGTACTCAAACCTACCTCCTCCCGTCCAGGAGCCACACGTGGAGGTTCCAAAGATCGCGACGAGGGTGCCAAAGGGTGCCCCGTCCCTGAGAAAGCAGGTCCTTCCTCAGAGGAATTGGCCAGGAAGGTGCTGTCGTGAGGAGTACTAGTTCTGAGAACCAGGTGCGGTTGTGCCAATACGGGGCAACCAAGATGACCTGCTCCTCGTCCTCCCTGATCTTGCGCAAAGTCTGCGCAAGAAGGCTCACTGGGGGAAACGCATACTTGCGTAGGCCCCGCGGCCAGCTGTGCGCCAGTGCATCCGTGCCGAGCGTGCCCTCGGTCAGGGAATAAAACAGGTCGCAGTGGGACGAGTCGTGGGAGGCAAACAGATCTATCTGTGCGTCCCCGAACTGATCCCAAATCAGCTGGACCGACTGGGGATGGAGTCGCCATTCTCCAGCGAGAGGCCGAACTCGAGACAGCTCGTCGGCCACCTGGTTCAGGTGTCCCGGGATATAAATGGCTCGAAGCGACCTCAGATGCTTCTGACTCCATATGAGGAGGTGGCGGGCGAGTTGCGACATACGGCGGGAGCGTAGACCACCTTGACGGTTGATGTACGCTACTGTGGCGGTATTGTCTGATCGGACTAGTACGTGTTGACCCCTGAGCAACGCCCGGAAGCGGTGCAGGGCAAGGCGTACAGCCAGCAACTCGAGGCAATTGACATGCCAAAGGCGCTGGGGTCCTGTCCAGGAGCCCGCGGCAGCATGTCCATTGCACATGGCACCCCAGCCCGTGGTGGAGGCATCTGTTGATACAACAACATGCCTGGAAGCTCGTTCTAAGGGCACTCCGGCCCGTAGAAAACTGAGGTTCGACCACGGGGTGAAGGTCTGACGGCAGGTCGGAGTCACTGGGACTCGGAGCGTGCCGTGTTGCCATGCCCACCTCGGGACTCGATCGCGAAGCCAAAGCTGAAGCGGTCTCATATGAAGCAACCCGAGCGGCGTTACAGCGGCTGCGGATGCCATATGCCCCAGGAGCCTCTGAAAACGTTTCAGTGGGACCGCACTCTTGCCCTCGATCTGACGAAGACAAGTCAGCAGTGACTGCGCGCGCTCTTTCGTAAGCTGCGCGGACATGGCGACCGAGTTGATTTCCATACCGAGAAAAGAGAATCCTCTGCACGGGGCAGAGTTTGCTCTTCTCCCAGTTGACCCGAAGGCCCAGACGAGCTAGGTGCCGGAGCACAAGGTCCCTGTGTTTGCAAACCTGATCTCGAGAGTGAGCTAGGATCAGCCAGTCGTCGAGATAGTTCAGGATGCGAACCCCGTGTTCCCGGAGAGGAACAAGGGCTGCCTCGACGACCTTCGTGAAGACGCGAGGAGACAGGGCTAGCCCGAAAGGGAGAACCGCGTACTGGTATGCCCGCCCCTCGAAAGCAAACCGAAGAAACGGTCTGTGTCGAGGAAGAATGGAGACATGAAAGTAGGCGTCCTTCAGGTCGATCGCTGCGAACCAATCCTGTGGCCGTACGCATTCGAAAAGGCGTTTGGCCGTGAGCATCTTGAACGGCAGCCTGTGAAGGGAGCGGTTCAAGATGCGCAGGTCCAGGATAGGTCGTAACCCACCGGATTTCTTCGGTACAATGAAGTAGGGGCTGTAGAAGCCAGACCTCATTTCGGCTGGAGGGACAGCCTCGATCGCACCCTTCGCCAGTAGGGTGTCGACCTCCGTACTCATGACAGGGGCATTGCCACCGACCATAGTGAAGCGGACTCCCCTGAAGAGGGGAGGAGACCGCGCGAACTGAATCGCGTTGCCGAGCCTGATGGTTCTCGCGACCCAGCGGGACAGTCTGGGGAGCTCTAGCCAGGCCCCCAGAAACTGCGCCAGCGGGGTCATTCGAACCACAGACGTACCCTCGGTGGTGCAGCGAGGCAGAATGACCGGCCCAGGCGAGGGTAGCATAGCGGCCCTGTGCGGGGGCGCGGTCATTTGCCGCATCCTGCCAGAGGAGACCAGGGGAGGACCAGCGTCCCACGGGGGCGTGCTCTGGCAGGGGTCTGGCGACAGAGGGGGATGAGAGGAGCGTGGCCTGTGGGCGGCGCATGCTGTCATCCGAGAACTCTGTGTGCTCAGAGATGAGTGAGTCAGTTCTGTCTTTAACCACATTAGGGTGCTGCCCGTCGGGGGACGAGCAGCGGGAATGGGAAAACCAAGGATTCTCCCCCGGCCCTCCACCGGGGGAAGGAGCGGCCCTGCTACCGTCTCCTGCACAGAACTGGAACTCATCTCTGAGCAGCCACCCTCAGGAGCGCCGCTTGGCCTGGCGTTTAGCGGGCGCGGGGCTGGAGGGGGCTGGGACGCCTTCCTGCGGCTTCCTCCACGACGCGGCCCGGGAGCAGCGGACTGCTGGGGCCGGTCGGGAGGGGCGGGAGCCACAGGAGGGCGTCCTCGGCGGCGAGCAGGCTGAGGCACCTGTGCCGACGGCTGCGCTGCCGGAGCAGCGGGCCGCCGGGGCAGGACGTGTTTTAGAGCCTCAGTCTGCTTCTGGGCAGTCGAGAACTGCTGGGCGAAGTCCTCGACTGCACCGCCGAAGAGGCCAGCCTGGGATATGGGGGTGTCGAGGAACCGGGTTCGCTCGGCCTCCCGCATATCAGCCAGGTTGAGCTACAGGTGTCGTTCCTGGACCACACAGGTGGACATCACCTGACCCAGGGAGCGTGCGGTCACCTTCGTCGCCCGGAGGGCAAGGTCGGTGGCGGCACGCAGCTCATCGAAGAGCCCTGGGTCAGTCCTCCCCTCGTGCATGTCACGCAACATCTGGGCCTGGTAGACCTGGAGTGTCGCCATGGCATGCAGTGAGGAGGCTGCCAGCCCCGCAGCTCTATAGGCCTTCGCCACGAGGGTGGAGGAGAACCTACAGGCTTTGGAGGGGTGCTTTGGGTCACCACGGGAAGAAGCACTCTGAGGACACAGTTGCATCGCAACAGAGCGTTCAACCTGGGGAACCCCAGTGTACCCTTTGGCAGCCGCCTGATCGAGAGGAGGCAAGGCGGAGGAGGTCGCCGAGCGATCACGGGAAGACAATGGTGCCTTCCAGGACCTCGTGACCTCCTCATGCACATCCGGGAAGAAAGGCATTGGGGTTGGGCGCCGACGAGGGTCAGCGGCCGCACCCAAAAACCAATCGTCCAGCCGCGAGCGCACTGGACCAGGTGGCGGGGACCACTCTAGTCCAATGGCCGCGGCTGCCCGGGAAAGCATGGCCGTCAGCTCGGGATCTGACTCGGACAATGCTGGCACACATGAGGGTGGCAGCACAGCCGAATCATCACTTCCCAAGGACTCCTGCCCACCTTGTGATGCAGCGATTGACATTGAATCGTCCTCTGGAGCGCCGAATGAGATCCGCGGCAAGTCAGAGGACTGTACTGCGGTCACATTCGGAACACTCGCGGGTTGCACGGAGGTAGAGGGAGGTGTGGAGCGTGGAATAGTCGGCGCTTTGTTCCACACCGTCACCCTCAGGTCACCCTGGCCGCCAGCCGAAGTACCAGCTCTCGTGGAGCTCGTAGATCGGGGTGCGGATGAGGGGACTCTACCATGAAGGTCATTGAGTCTCGACCGTAACCGTGCGATGGGCATGTTCCCGCAATGGGAACATGACTCATCCACAAACGCTGCCTTAGCGTGCTCCAAGCCCAGACACACAAGACAGCGATTGTGCCCATCAGAGTCAGAAACAAATAGACCGCAACCAGAAGTACACGGGCGAGGCATCTTTAAAAAGACGTGCCACGTGTAAGCTCTTTTAGAAAGGAGATTTCTCCGCAAATGTTGAAGCGACCAGGGAGAGAACACACACACACTGGCAAATCACTGCACAGATAAGCAGGGAATGTGCACTCGCTGGAACTCGCTGTCACACCAACACTTGGAGAGAGGCTCGTCTCGAAGAGATGAAGAGATGAACTCAGAATTGGCTTGTGGAGTGAAGAATCAACTTGGCTCCGAAGCGAAAACATATCTGCATGTTGCTCGTGCACTTCCTTTATACCCCCAAGGTGGGGCGGAGTTACGCTATGCAAATTCCGCAGACCCATGGCATTTCTTTGCCATTGGCTCGTTTTATATACTCGAAGATGATAGGCTTTCTAAGCGAAACCCCATTCGTCGTCATCCGACGTAACTCGGAGTGACAACGAAAGGGAACTACAGGTTTTTTTTAATCAGTTAAAATAATCATTAATTTGATGCATTTGAGACCCCTTGTGTTGGATATACAGTATCATATACAGATCATATGCTGACATGACTGTTGACTTTCAACTGACAGATTGATTTTGAGTTGTTGGTAGATAGCTTAGAAGATTTGACTGAATCTACAGAAAGGTAGTTGACAATTGGTTAATAACCTGTTGCAAAATAACATTGACAGTCAACAGGCACTTTTTGTAAAATCTGTAGATTAACACTTGAAATGTACCTTATAGTCTATAGGCAGTTGAACGTATGTTACTTGTCTGTTGAAACAGTGTTGTTGAATGTCAACTGATGCACTGTTGACAAGCTACTGAATGGCTACTAATAACTAGTTGAGTCTCAACGAATGGACTATCAAAATAAAGTGTTACCCTTTTCTTTTGTTCTTCCTGTTTTTCGGCTGGCCAATCGATATTTAATTTAGCTACAGCATGAGTCACAACCTCCATAAGCTCCTCATAAGCAGGAGTATGAGGTGGTGAATCCTCAATATCCCCTGCATCAATGTTTACAACATCCAGATCCTCAGAACCGGATAACCGTAACACTGGTGCCTCACCCCGAGGAGATACAACTGCAGCGGGTGCTTCTTCCTGAGATAAGGCACTGGATCTGGCAGGTGAAGGCTGAGATAAGGCTGGGCCGGTCTCAAACCCCTCTGTCAGAACCATTTGCGAACCCCATGATGAGCGTCGCCGCTGTGCCTCGGCAGCAGTGGGACCCGAAGTTATATTGCAGTTATACAGTGCAGTTATATATATATAGTTATATATGTGGCGTGTAACACGAGGGCAGTAAGAGGGGTTTCTCAAAGAATTATAATTAACAAGATGGTACCATTTGCACACCGACTACGCCACTCTGGGAAATTTGCCCAAAGAATTAGAATAAGCCCCAACTAAAGGCATACACAGGTTCGTATCACCAAATAGAGTCAGAGGCATGGGTCATCATACAAAAATATATTTTATTAACAACCTTTTTTTAAAAAGAGCATAAAGGATATAAGGCACTGTTCAAATTTGGCAACCCTTATAGGGTTAGGACCCGGTCAAGGCAGGAACGAAAAGCGCAGAGGCAGAGGGTCGTAGCAAGCCACCCGCAGATGCAGGACCACTGCAATTCACTGTGCGCACACACTCACACACGCACTCACACAGGTGTAAATACCAAACACTGCACACTGTGAGGAAGACACCATCACCCAATAGGAATCCTCTGCCCCTGGTGCTCAGGCCCTGACAACACACAAGAGATACAATAAATAAATCAAATATGAAAAATAATAGAATATGAAAAATAAACCAATATGAATATGATCAGCTATGAAAATAAATCAAATATGAAAAATAACCTTGATGGCTGGGAAGATTATTAATGCCCAAAAGAGACCAAATATTAAAAGTAATAAATTGAAATAAACAATTGGCTAGACCTCAATGTCAATGGCGGCCAAATATACAGAGAGATCAATAAAGGAAACAAAACTTCAGTTTGTTGAACAATTTGGCGCGAAATAAAGCAAGATAAAGAAAGAAACTATTCCAGAAAATAATTAGAAAATAAATAATTCAATCTTTAGAAACAAAATCAAATACAAGTGAAAAGAAAATAGAGGAATCAAATGGATGAGAGTCCTGGTAGTTAATATCAGTTAGGCAACCAGCTACATAAAGACCAAATCAAAATAAACAATCAACCGCGATTCCGAGTTGTAGTTGAGTCAGTTGATTGTTGTGAACAGGATTGAAACAGGTTCGAAACAGGTTCGAAACAGGACAGCACTGCGGCCGTGAAGGAACACGGAGCACCCCGACTGGAATGCAGTTATAGCTCTTTACGGGTCTATATCCAGGGCCCTATAAACAACATAGGACTGTTACTCTGCTAGATAAGTTCTCTAACATAATGCATGCACGTACAATGAATATACATACCGATCGTCGAGGACAATTTAAGCGTAGCTTTCTCTGGAGGGAAACTCAGGTTTTTACAACTGAGGAAGGGATATGGATTAAAACACGTTTTTAACTACAAACTAACACATCAAAACACACATTTTATACAGAGCACGATTAGCGAGGGTATCAAACTCTCCCTACCTTTTCCAGTGTCCACATCCAGCACACGCATCCAATGCATGCAAACAATAACAATCAGTAGCTCATGTCACGGAAGACAATAGCACACGCTCTCCAAGCAAAGCGGTGTCTCTAAAAGATACATTAAAAGAACGCACTCCTTAAACTGAATACATTTCGTGAGCTAAAAACAACTAGCAGCGCATTCATCTTACCGCCTCAGGTGATCGCATCCGGGTTCCCAGAAGCAGAGACGGAGCGCGTTAATGACTCAGCGAGTCAAAACGTAACGCCTGATGAACGGCAGATGCGTTGCTGTTTTAAAGCCCAGGGGCACCAATGATAGGCTAGAATGGCCATCAATCTCAATGATGAAAACAGAAACGCCCTTCCTGCCACATCTACCCCACCATTCTGCATCGACGCCCCGGCGATGAACTAAAAGGTAATTTACAAGGACACCTCTCCGTTTTACTGACTCCAAGGCCTAAACAAAGCTGAAATGCTGTTGGTTACAATCTCGGAATCAACAGTTACTCTGTTCCTTACCTCTCCCGCAGCCCGAGGAAGACGATGCAAATTCGAATGTTGACCGGCTCCAGCTCGACTAGAGTGCCGAGGGGAGGCCGCCCTCGCATTATGAGAACTGGGTGGAGTTTCACTTTCTCTCACTATAGGTTCTACACCCCGTTCCTCTGACTCCATCAAAGCTGCACCACCAGTAGGTAGGTCTGTCGGCCCTAGCTCTCCCTGCACCTCAAGCTGTACTGGGCTCCCAACACCCCAGTGTCCTGTACCCTGAATAATCCGAGGAGTCTCTGGCACTAGCACCATCAAATCGCCATTGTCTGCCCCTTCGTACTCCTGGGGGTCGTCTCGAGCTTCTACGGCACCAGTAGGCTGATTAACAGGCGGAATGTCCTTCCGGACACAAGCCTTCAGTTGGGAATGATGTACTCGCCGTACCTTGCCCAAATCTGAAACTGGCGCAATAGCATACACGGCACCTCCCTCCTCGGGGGACCGAACCACCTGATATGTCACTGAACTCCACAAGTCCTGAATTTTGTGGCGACCCCGCACGGCATGATCTCTTAAGTAAACTAACTGACCCTCTGACAAAGGTAGATCCCGCACATGTTTGTCATGCTGCATCTTGCGACGGTCTGCCGCAGCTTTCAGCCGCTCACGTGCTCCCTCAAAGGCGACTTGCAACCGTCTACGATGTTCTATGACCCAGCTGTGTACGTTTCCGGCAACCGGTTCAGGCACTCTACCCAGCAAAAAGTCTATCGGCAACTGAGGTTCTTGACCAAACATTAGATAGTGTGGAGACTCTCCTGTCACTTGATGGGGGGTGGTGTTATAGCAGAATATAACTTGTGACAAACAAGACACCCAGTCCCTCTTCCTGGAGCCTGGCAATGTTCGCAGCAAGTTGTACAAAGTGCGATTAAAACGCTCGCATTGCCCATTACCGGCCAGGTGATAAGGAGTTGTACGAGATTTCTTTATCTGGTAAAGCTCACAAAGCTGCCGAATAAGAGCCGATTCAAAATTCCGGCCCTGGTCTGAATGAATTCTGCCCGGAACACCAAATTTGTAGAACCATTCTTCAACCAAAACTTGGGCTACGGTCTCAGCTCTTTGGTCTCGTGTAGGCACCGCCATAGAAAATTTACTAAATACATCAGTCATCACTAATATGTTTTCCTGTCCAGAATGTGAAGGTTCCAGCACCGTGAAGTCAATCGCAAGGACTTCATTAGGCTTTGAAGCTAGTAAATGGCCCATAAACGCCCGTGCTACTGGCTGGTTATCTTTAGCGAGCTGACAGCGTTCACATTCTTGACACCAAAGGGTAATATCGGCCAACATATTTGGCCAATAGCACCGCTGCCGAATCAACTCACTGGTGCGCTCCACCCCTTGATGCCCATGTTGTTGGTGGAGCTGCATCAAAACCTCTTCTCTCAAAACCTCAGGCAACACTAATTGGTAACATTCTTCACCTCCGTCAGGGCGAAATATTTTCCGATGCAATACTCCTTCCCTTACCTCTAGTCGATTCCATTGCTGGAGAAGAGTCAAACATGGTTTAATCAACTGATGCCGCTTCTCCGGTCCTGGACGCTGGCCATGCTCCCAGAACTTTATTACCGGCCCAATAACGGAATCAGCCTCTTGCATAGATCGCAGGTCTGGGGCAGAATAGCCTGGCAACGCACTCACTGTCCTCACGTCTGCCTGTGCTGCGCGTCCTATGCCAATGGCCTGCTGTAACAACTGAGGTACAGCAACGCTTGCAGCCATATCCCCCAGCTGACCTTGAACTACTGGGTTCTGGCGAGAGAGAGCGTCTGCGTTACCATTGCTCCTTCCTGACCTATATCTTACCTCAAAATCAAAAGCAGCTAACTCTGCAGCCCAACGCTGCTCCGTAGCTCCGAGCTTTGCTGTAGCTAAATGACTTAAGGGATTATTATCAGTGAACACGATACACTTGTTCCCTAAAAGATATTCCCTAAATTTTTCGACCATGGCCCACTTGAGCGCTACAAACTCTAATTTCATTGAGCTGTTGTAACGAATACGATTCTGGGTAAATGTGAATTAGCTCAAGAATATGGGGAATTCTGGGAATATTAATATTTATGACTCATGGTCATAATTCATAAGTCGCATGTACATTTATTTGATCAATTACCGAGATTACCTTGTTCTGTAACTGGTCTGTCCAACCTTTAATTCGTCCAGCGAGTAAAGGTAAGATCAGTACAGTTAAGAAGAGGTATTCACAAACTTTAAGGAAGTTTATGTCCTGGCCACAGACATCAAACTTTCTGAGTTTATTAATTAAAACTACTCAAGTAGTCTATATATCTCGAGCTTGTAGCTAGATCTTTTGTTTCATTGACTTTATAAAAGTGGGCTTTCAAACACAGAGACAGTTAAAAGTATATATGGATTTTAATAAATGTAAAACTAGAGATTATATGAGCTACAAATACAAACATACGTAAAAATACAAACAATAAACACAAACACACATTTAACCAAACAAGAAAATACGTGATCAGAATACATGAAAGAAAGGAAAAAGAAATAGAGAAAAAGGGAAAAGCTAGTAATTATTACATACAGAAACCTAAGTTCACGAGACACCTGGAACAGCTTTTGTCAGGTAATATACTTGCGATTTTGTCTTTTGTTCGGGTGATGCTGAGACTGGCAGGACAGCGCGGATGGTGTCCTGTTTCTGCTGCGTCTTCCGGTGCCGCGGAAGTTTAAAAGGCTTACTGACTGTAATGTTCCCGAGAAAGTTCAGATTCGTCTTCCGGGAAGGAAGAGGCAAAATATAACTTAGTTGCAAAGAAACGCCAGCTACGACTCGAACATGTGTTCGTCCGAGGAGAAGGCCGGAGGGCCTGGAGAAGCGTTGCTGGGGAGGAGAGGAGGAGGTCAGATCGATCGGTGAGAGAAGAGAGAGAGAAGTGGGGGTCTCTTCCTTTTAACAGACATCTGTTTACGCCCTGTTTTCGGTGACAACAGCCAATCAGATCTTCTGATCTGTAGCGGGAAGAAGTCTTCTTTGTGTGAAGAAGACACGCCTCCTTTGACCATGTGTTTTATGAGGGAAAGGATCATATTTAGAAATATAATATTTCCTGGAACAAATGCATATTATTGTACTTTGCAGTCGAGATTTGACTCCGTTAGATGGAGAGGATTACAGAGATATCAAAAATAGAATATAGACGTTGTAGCAATGCACAGATACATTATTATGCATTAGTATAGGCATTTTAGTTCTGTTCATGTTACAATAGGACATATATGCTTTCCTATGGTTTACACACACCTCTTAACACAAAAAGGAATATATTTAGTACATTTAAGACTTTATTGGTGAAAAGTCTTTTCCTGTGGTGGGTTTCTGTTTGAAAGTCCAGAGTGTGTGTGTGTGTGTGTGTGTGTGTAATTCTGGAATGTCTGCTTTCCTGGGTCGTAAGTTTTATGGTCTGAGGTAGGGTTACCACAAGACACTATTGATGAACTTCTTTCAGTGAACATTTAGAATTCAAACTTATACTCTAGCAAACCACACTTCTATTATAAAGCAAAGCTAATCACACACATACATATCGGAAGGTATACACTCAAGAGCCATATTTCTACATGAAATTGTACTCAAAGGAGGTTTTGTGTGTGTGGGTGTGTGTGTGTGTGTGTGTGTGTGTGTGGGTCATGAGGTTGTAAAGTCACAGGGAGTTCATGCTGACATGGGGGTTTTAGAACGGATTGTCCAGAACAGGGTTCCTTTGGTGACTAAAATGTCCCTCTGGGGAACAACAGATTGCAATTTTGACTGTTCATGGCAGACTTAGCGACGCCATGGACAGACCCGTTGTCTGAAAAGACAACGAAGGATGTGTTTGGAGACAAGGATTTACTAATTGGAACAGCATGTGACCGCATGTCAGGCATTGTCGCTACACTGTAGTTGTTCATATTACGCTCAGTGGGCCGTAGGCTACGACTGGCATATGCGATGGGTCGGGTTTTCCCTTCAAATTCTTGGGACAGAACTGCCCCAAGCCCCCCATGACTAGCGTCTACCTCTAGAACAAAGGGTTTGGAAAAATCTGCGTAGGCCAGTACTGGGGCGGATGTTAACCTTAATTTTAGGGCCTCAAATGCTGTCTGACAGTGCTCGGTCCAGACTGGAATCAAACTCTGCCCTCGCCGTTTGCCCAGCTTACCTCCCAGCACCTCAGCAACTAGTTTATGTAGAGGGGCTGCCAATTTGGCAAACCCCTCCACAAAGCGCCGATAGTAGCTAGCAAAGCCAAGGAATGTTCGTAACTCGGAGACAGTCTCAGGGCAACGCCAACTTGCAACAGCCTCGATTTTACCTGGATCTGTTGCCACCCCTTGCGCCGATATAACATGCCCCAAGAACTTGACTTCTGGCCTGAAGAAAGCGCACTTCTCCAGCTTTGCCTTGAGTCCTTCCCTCTCCAACCGACTCAAGACCATCTCCAATCTCTCTAGATGCTGGGCTACGGAGGAGGAAAAAACAACAACATCATCAAGATATAGGAGTAGGGACTGACACCGCTGATCACCAAATAGTCTCTCCATTAACCTCTGGAACGTACTTGGAGCGTTGCAGAGTCCAAAAGGCATACGGTTCCATTCAAATAATCCAAACGGCGTACAGAACGCAGTCTTGGATTTATCTGGCTCGGAAACAGGAACCTGTAGATACCCGCTGGCCAGATCTAGTGTAGAGAACCAGCGAGCGCCCCCCAGTGAATCCAAAGATTCCTCAATACAGGGAAGGGGAAATGCATCCCTCCTAGTCTTGGCATTCAGGTGACGGTAGTCTACGCACATGCGCAGACTACCGTCCTTCTTTTTGACCAGCACAATCGGCGATGCATAAGGGCTACAACTTTCACGAACTATTCCAGCCTCCAACAACTGATGGATATGAGTTTTTACCACCTCATATTCAGAAGGGGGTATCCGTCGGTATCGTTGGCGCACAGGGACATTATCCAATAAAGGAATGTCATGGGAGATGAGGCGAGTACAACCTAGATCGCTCTCATGATATAGTTATATATATAACTGCAATGCCAATACAACACTAAATAGACAGAAACAGTATCACAGACAGCGCCTGCTGAGGACACAGAAGCAAGTGTGGTCTGTTTCTGGGTCAAAATATTTGAGGTAATCGGTTACATCAAAATTTTTAAGTTAAGAAATTCAAAGTTTAAGTTAGCAGAACTGGTAGAATATTTTTGAATGAGTTGAATGAGTATGACAATATAGAACATATAACATATCTGTTCTCAAACCAAACTCATGCTCCACTCGTCACCATGATGGAAACCCCCTAAAAAACACCACATAACAGAAACTCTTCTAAATTAGCATAGCAAATCATTAAACACTACTACATCTCCCACTTAACATTAATCTTGCACAAAAAACATTTTATAACACTTAATTTAAGCAATTAAAGCATGCTGAGATATACTGTAGAAATCCAACCCCAGTTTCAGTTATATATTAGTTTGTCTAAATTCAAAAAACAAGTTCATAAAACTCGAAACAATTAAACAATTCAGATTACTTACAATGTGTCAGTTTTGTGAACTCAGAAGAAAAAGAAAGTTCTAAATACATATAAAAGATAACTAATTTGTTTAATTTAAATTTACCCTTCTCAAATCAATTAATTATTTTGAGCATTAGGGTTTACAGTGAAGGTTTTTGCATTCACTGTTGTAGAATCTGAACTCAGCAGGAATGAGGCTTTATGATGGTTTATAGACTTGATAAACTTGTTTTGCACACGTCACTCAAACACAGAACCAGGAAGCAGGAAGAGTTCGAGAAAGAGAAACTAAAGTGGAGTTGAGCTGTTGTGTGTTTGTGTCTCAGTATTCGTGCAGTAAAATGGCAGAAGCCAGAATTTCTCAGGATGAGTTCATGTGTTCAGTGTGTCTGGATCTCCTGAAGGATCCAGTGACCACTTCCTGTGGACACAGTTACTGTAAGATCTGTATTACAGGCTGCTGGGATCAGGAGGATCAGATGAGAGTCTACAGCTGCCCTCAGTGCAGACAGACCTTCAGGCCAAGACCTGCTTTAGCTAAAAACACCATGCTGGCTGAAGTGGTGGAGAAACTGAAGAAGACTAAACTTCCTGCGGACTGTTACGCTGGAGCTGGAGATGTGCAGTGTGACGTCTGTACTGGAAGAAAACACAAAGCCGTCAAGTCCTGTCTGCTGTGTCTGGAGTCTTACTGTCAAACTCACCTTGAACAACATGAGAGTTTGTTTAAAGGAAAGAGACACAATTTGACTGATGCCACTGGACGACTGCAGGAGATGATCTGCCAAACACATGATAAACTCCTTGAGGTTTTCTGTCGCACTGACCAGAAGTTTATATGTGTGCTGTGTACGATGGACGATCATAAAAACCACAACACTGTATCAGCAGCAGCACAGAGGACAGAGAAACAGGTATGAAACTACACACTGATGAAATAATGTTGACACTATTTATATTGGCACCATATGATCAGGAAACATCATTCACACTGCAGACGTCACAGAAGTGAACAGAAGCTGTAAGTGGACTTTCACTGCTGAGCGTAGTTGTGCTTCACATTTAACTTCACAGAAAATATGGTGAAAATACACCGTAAACATTTATCAACACAAACTTTTTTACAAAAAACTCTTCACATGATGATATAGTGACAGTATAAAGTGCCATCTGTGTTATTGGTTTGTGCTGCAGAAGCAGCTGAAGGAGACGCAGAGGTCGTACCAGCAGAGGATCCAGCAGAGAGAGAAAGATCTTCAGCAGCTGAGAGAGGCTGTAGAGTCTCATAAGGTGAGTCTGGAGAAGAAGAGGAGTTTGAGAAGTCTCAGTCAGGACTCACTGAAGCTCACTGTGTGATTGTGATGTGTGTCCTAACAGCGCTCTGCACACACAGCAGTGGAGGACAGTGAGAGGATCTTCACTGAGCTCATCCGCTCCATTGAGAGAAGCCGCTCTGAAGCGACACAGCGGATCAGAGATCAGGAAAAGACTGCAGTGAGTCGAGCTGAAGAACGACTGGAGCGACTGGAGCAGGAGATCAATGATCTGAGGAGGAGAGACGCTGAGCTGGAGCAGCTTTCACACACACAGGATCACATACATTTCCTGCAGGTAACAGAGATCCAGAAGAACAGGACAATATATTTTTTTGTTATTTAAAGAGCGTGTTACTAATATGCGCCTATAGGCGGGTCCACAACACGCAAACACTTTGTCCCGTAGATGGTTTGCTTGTGTGCTTTAACCTCGCGCACGAGCAGATCCGATTCCTTGCTAGAGAAGCGTTCAGTTTTTCCACCTGCAAATTCCTCCATGTAAATAGCGGAATAACTGGCTTTTAAAGGGAATGAGAGATGAGACTCTGATTGGTTTATTTCACATTACGCCCAAAACACACCCTTTACTCATTAAGAGAATAGGGACGACCCTTTTAGACCATGCGCCGGGAGCGCCAACCGTTTTTCCCATCTTTTTGTCAATTATAATGTGATTACAGGAAAATAATGCAACAAAGTTAGTTTTGGCTGTACAGCAGATCTAGAAGAAAATAGTGTCATTGTCCAGCTTAAGTGAGTTCAGTGTTGATTCATTTCCATTGTAAAAATCATTAGTTATCTATTTAGTTCATTTATCTATACAGCCGCTCTGGAGAAAACAGTGATGTCATCGTCCAGCTCAGTTCAGTTCTCAGACAACGGTGTCAGTGCAGGCAGATCAATAATACTGATGAATATGCTGGAAGAGGTGTTAGTGAGGCCTGTGGTCTGTGTGGCTCCTAACACCCCAGTGTAGTGATAAGGACACTATACTGTCAAAGAACACCGTCCTTCGGATGAGACATTAAACTGAGGTCCTGACTCTCTGTGGTCATTAAAAATCCCAGGATGTCCTTCGAAAAAGAGTAGGTGTGTAACCCCGGCATCCTGGCCAAATTTGCCCATTGGCCCCTGTCCATCATGGCCTCCTAATCATCCCCATATATACTGATTGGTTTCATCACTGTCTCCTCTCCACTAGTAAGCTGGTGTGTGGTGGGCATTCTGGTGCAATATGATAATATGCATAATAATATAATATGCAATATGTGCAATATCATCCAGGTATATGCACATTGGTGGTGGTTGAGGAGATTCCCCCCTTCCATATGGGAAGCACTTTGAGGACCCTGAAAAGCGCTATATAAATGTAACAAATTATTAATTATTATTAAGCGCACCTATAGCGCACCTGGATCTAATTAGGTGATTACCATTCAGTTAGTACTCAGGTTGTTACCAAATTAACTACGCAGCTATGCCTGCTACAATCAGAGACGTTGCTATTTAGGTTTTGAGTGTGTACGCTTTGGGAAGGGGGCCAAAATGTTCAGAAACGGCCCTGGTCTCATTGTAGACTTGAGTAAATTCGCTCAGGAAAAGCAGTTCAAAATTTATGAGCAGATTGAACATTATTTATAACTTTTGAGCAGTTAGTGACACTGAAATCCACAAGGACTCTTAGGACACGATCCCAAGGTCAGGTTTTATGTGGTTTCAGTATGTTGAAGCATTGCTAATATACAGACTTCATGTTTATAATTTCACATTGGTGGTGGTTGAGGAGATTCCCCCCTTCCATATGTGTGAGGACCCTGAAAAGCGCTATATAAATGTAACAAATTATTAATTATTGTTAAGTTACAAAAAAGGCAAACTACAGCTACAGGTTTTAGAAAAACTAAAAAGAAAAAAGAAAAAAAATCATACATTGGGTGCAACATAGTCAGTTGTTAATATTTCATCGTCCTCTCTTGTTTTTTCATGTGTTCATAATTTCTTTGTATGACAGCCTGGCTAAAAATACAATTTTGCATGTTTCATTGTGTTATCACAAATAAACAGCAGACTTCAAACACAATATGCTTACAAAATCTTTAAGACGTTTTAATACTATTTGAATAAAGGGTGAATCTGTCAGTTTTCCTTTGCCGGACATCACTTTTGGCCACTACTGTATGGCAGTTCATTGACTTTCCAACTGATCTTCAAATCTTGCAGCAAAATCAAGCCACTTTTATGAGGATTTCGGGCTTCCCTGGAGTTGTTGAAGCCGTTGATGGAACTCATGTTCGCATAATTGATCCAACTATAAATGAGGAGACATATATCAATGGAAAAGGATTCCACAGCATCAATACTAATTTGTGATAATTTTGCACAATGCAAATATTATTATTATTATTATTATTTTTAATATTAACGTTTCCTTGTCTTAATTAAATGATTTTTTAATAATTACATTAAATGATTGGTGTCATGCTGCAGTGACCTCACCCTTGCAGGCTCACTATTGGCTGATTCAGTGGTTGAGGGTGGCCATTTTGGGTTGACATCATTGTAGTCCTTAGTTTGCAGCACTTTAGTGCCACTTCAGAAAGCACTTAAGAATCAGTCTTAAACTTTGCTGAAAGTCGCTTTTAGCTTTATTATAAAAGTCTCCAACTCTTAGAGAAGTCCTACTTTTTACTAAGAATTTTGTGACACTTAAGTCAAAGCTGTGACTTAAGTGTTGATCTGTGTGTTCGGTTATTATATAATCATCAGTCAGACTCTCATCTGATCATCTTCACTCACATTTGAACTATTTTACCTCATTTTTCCTTCTGATTTCTTATATAATGGTGAAATCCATGAACTTGAAGGGAGCAATTTGAGTAATATTCATCAAAGTTGCATCAGATTATTTTAAACTTGACAGAATTGACAGTATTTTCATAATTGTTTGCCTTTAACATGTTGATGAATTTGACCATGAAGACCCTAAACGTGAAGTCTGTATATTAGCAATGCTTCAACAAACTGAAACCACACAAAACCTGACCTTGGGATCGTGTCCTAAGAGTCCTTGTGGATTTCAGTGTCAATAACTGCTCAAAAGTTATAAATAATGTTCAATCTGCTCGTAGATTTTGAACTGCTTTTCCTGAGTGAATCTATTCAAGTCTACAATGAGACCAGGGCCGTTTCTGAACATTTTGCCTCTTCCCAAAATGTACACACTCAAAACCTACAGTCGTGCTCAGAATTAATCATACCCCTGGTAAATATGATCAAAAATGGCTGTAAAAAATAAATCTGCATCATTTATCCTTTTGATCTTTCATTCAAAAAATTGGCAAAAATCTAACCTTTCATTGAAGTAAAATAATTGAAAGTGTGTGTGGG
Organism: Abramis brama; assembly: GCF_963993115.1. Taxonomy (NCBI): domain Eukaryota; kingdom Metazoa; phylum Chordata; class Actinopteri; order Cypriniformes; family Leuciscidae; genus Abramis; species Abramis brama. The sequence goes on along the minus strand of NC_139970.1, from coordinate 5,214,764 downwards.
GGGGGGGGGGAAATCACATTATGAAATAAATGTTTTTCTCCAAAACACGTTGGCCACAATTATTGATACCCCTAGAAATTTTTATGAATAAAATATCTCTGAAGTATATTCCCATTAATATTTACCCTTTTTTTTAGCACACCAGGGTGACTAGGAACATGAAATTGTCCAGCTATGACTTCACAGGAGTTTCACGAGTTCACATGTTAATGAAATCTGATGTAATATTATAATGCGTATTTGGCTTGCTGTCCGGGGGGAGGGCTCCGAAGCTCAGAATTCGGCCCGACCCCAGAGTACTCCCCCCATGAATGTATAGATCATAGGTATCTATGAGCAGACCCAGCCGAATGTGAGGTGATGGGGTGGTGGCGGGATGCTGAGAAATTTGTCATGAGACAGGAGGTAAGGGAAGGCTTTATTTATACTGGCTTCTTCTTGTGCTGATTGGATGATTACCTGAACATCCTCCTCCCGAACTTTGTTACATAAAACTTCATTTATATATGAGGAAACACAAAGGCCAAATTCCCTTGCTCATCCATCACAATGAGTAAAACCAAAGAACAGAGGTGTCAAGTAACGAAGTACAAATACTTCGTTACATTACTTAAGTAAAAATTTTGGGTATCTATACTTTACTGGAGTAATTATTTTTCAGACGACTTTTTACTTCTACTCCTTACATTTTCACGCAATTATCTGTACTTTCTACTCCTTACATTTTAAAAATAGCCTCGTTACTCCTAGTTCATTTCGGCTTGTTTTCATTCCGGCTTGTCGTCGTTAAAAAAAAAAAAATTGGCCAATTACACAAACGGTTAATAGATCCAGGCCCGGCCCTAACCAATTTGGTGCCCTAGGCAAGATTTTAAGTGGCGCCCCCTTGCATCGCAGTACAGTACTTGCACTGTTAGTGTACATATACTCACAAGAAACTTAATAGCTTTGTTTTAGACATTCTTTTATTTAACTAAAACAATTGCACATTCAAAATACTAATTATAATAATAATAATTAAAGAAACAAATAAAAAAAAATGAACTCAATATATGAAATACAATATAGATAGCTTACTTATTACATTTTAATACTCCCGAAATGAAAAGTGTAAACAAGTGACATTAACTTATATACAATAGAAATACGGCACTGTGCAAAATAAGACATTAGTATCTTATCTTATCTTATCTTATCTATCTTATCTTATCTATCTTATATATCTTATCTATTTGTATCTTTAAGTAGGCACAGAAATACTACAAGGATTTGAATAAAAAAAATGAAAAGATGATCTTAAACGAGCTCTATTGGTGTTTTTGGTCCTGCCTTAAATTACTAATATTTACACATTTGTCCGAGGAAGGTACTCATATTACTATTTTCCATAATAATAGCGCTAGGCTTATCTGTTAGAACCATTGACTGTTAATATTTTGGTTAGAACTAGCAGATAGCGCTGGTTATTTATAGATTAACGTTAGCTAACCACCATGTATGCTAATGACTAATGGCATTATTGATCATCTTTCTGTAACATCAAAATAATATCATTAACATCATCTTTACTGTAACATTACCTTTGTCTTTGTCGTGTTTTTCCTCCTCTTATTTTCTTTTTTTCCTCCCCTGGGCACCAGATAATTTGGGACCCTTTGACATATTAACTTTTTTTGACGCAATAAAAACGAAAACCGAATGGCGGCCGCGGGTAAAAGAAGTCTGATTGGTGGAAGTGTATGATCCCTTCAACTCCCCCCTGGTCACGTTAAAGTAAGAATTTATAAGAGAAAGTCAATGCCATTATAAAAATTTGATCACAAAAAAAAAAAGAAAGAAAGAAAGTCAATGCCATGTCCCATTATTGCTCCACTCGTTGCAGTGTTAATGAAGTACAATAAAAGCGGAAAGTTCCTTACGGAACTCTGGCGCCCCCCCTAGGGTATACGGCGCCGGCGCCCTTAGCATTTGCCTATAGCCTACTGCCTATGCCACGGGCCGGCCCTGAATAGATCTGAGTCCCGCCTCCTGAACACACATCGCTAAACTGATTGGCTTTTTGTTTTCTTTTCTTTCTAACGTGTGAGAGGCTGTAGTCACATTTGGTTGTGCGAAGCGCCAAAACTCCTCCGAGTCCTAAGGAAACCTAGATGCGGTAAGCGAGGGAGAAATCAACAGTTCTGTGCTCAAGAATACGGGGCAAATCGCGTCAAATATTGATTTGGGGACAGACGTTTTTACAATAATGTATAATGACAATCGTAACATAACACTAACATAATCGTTAGTGTGTGTGTGTGTGTGTGTGTGTGTGAGAGCGAGAGCGAGAGAGAGAGAGAGAGAGAGAGAGAGAGAGAGTGTGTGTGAGTGTTGTGTGTGTGTGTGAGCGTGAGAGAGAGAGAGAGAGAGAGAGAGAGAGAGTGAGTGTGTGTGTGTGTGCAACTCTACATTATAGGGTCAAAATATCCCACAAAGATGTCAATATCCGAAATCCTTGTCCTTTTGGGGATTTTTTTTTTTTTTCAGAAAACAGCTTATAAATCAGACTTTTGTTTATTGAAAATGTAAAAATGCAGACAGTTTTCTGTGATAGGTAAGGTTAGTCTATGGGGGGTAGAATACACAGTTTGTTTGTACAGTATAAAAATCATTATGTCTATGGAAAGTCCCCATAAAACATGAAAAAATAACATTGCTTGGTCTGTTGAAGGCTGGTCTTGTTGAAATGAGAGGCCTGTTGATCAAATCATCCCAGGCTCATCAGCTGGACTGAAAGAAGTTTCAGTGCTCTTAGGACACTGAAAACATGGCTCAGAGCAATGGTCACAAGTGACACTTGACAGTATTGCTGTGTGTCGTGTCCAACAGGACAAACTGGACAGTATTGATGTGAAACATATGCCAACAGTTCATTTCTGTTAAATGATTAGTTCACTTAGTTAAAAATGAAAATTCTGTCATCATTTACTCACTCTCGAGTTGTTTCAAACCAGTTTCTTTCTTCTGCTGAACACAAAAGAAGATATTTTGAAGAATGTCGATAACCAGACAGTTGACGGTAGCCATTGACTTCCATAGTATTTATTTTTTTCCTACTACTATGGAAGTCAATGGGGTCCATCCACTGTCTGGTTATCGACATTCTTCAAAATATCTTCTTTTGTGTTCAGCAGAAGAAATAAATTCATACAGGATTGAAACAGTTTGAGGGTGCGTAAATGATTTTCAGTTTTAGGTGAACTATATCCCTTTAATGAAAGATGCGACATGTGTTTGGCTTCTTCAGAAAGCAAGGAACAAGACAGTATTGCACTATTGCATTGCACTATGAGCGGAGTAAAGTTAAGTCTCTGTTAACTGCCACCATGTCTTTATTAGTTATTTGTAACATTACAGAATTAATTAATTTACGTATTGTTAAGGTCAATATAGACTAAAAACCTTAATACATTATCCTATTAATTTCCTGATTCCTCCGCTTATTTAGCTTATTTATTTAGAAAATTAATTTTCTATGGGCATATATACGGCTGAAACAGGTAGCCTAGTGCATCATCCCAAATTTTTCAACATCAACATTTTAATATAATTATAGTCAATTATGGCCTTAAGAAAATGTGTTTTTTTGAGGAGCTGGGTAGTGCACTATATAGGCCCCTGTGGCGCGGCCTAAGCTTTTGTCCATGATGGCATTTTTTTCCTTACATTACTTTTACTTTTATACTTTAAGTAGTTTTGAAACCAGTACTTTTATACTTTTACTTGAGTAAAAAGCTTGAGTTGATACTTCAACTTCTACAGAAGTCTTTTTAAACCCTAGTATCTATACTTCTACTTGAGTAATGAATGTGAATACTTTTGACACCTCTGCCAAAGAATATAGTTCTGATGTGCAGCAAAAGATTGTTGAGCTTCACAAAATAGAAAGTGGCTGTAAGAAAATATCTAAAGAATTGAAAATCCCCCATTTTGACCATCAGGGCAATAATTACAAAGTTATAATCAAGTAAAGATGTTACGAATCTGCCAGGAAGAGGACGTGTGTCTATATTGTCTTAATGGACTGTGAGGAGGAAAGTTTGAGTGGCCAAAGACTCTCCAAGTATCAAAAAAAAATCAAACAACCCCTACATCCCCACATATTGTTTGGGAGGGTTTCAAGAAAAATGCTCCTCGCTCCTCCAAAAACAAACTCCAGCATATTCAGTGGTCAGACACGACTGGAACTTCAGACGGCACAGGGTTATGTGGTCAGATCAAACTAAAAAAGAGCTTTTTGGCAGCAAACACGCTAGATGGGTTTGGTGCACACAAGGATACAAAGTACCCCATGTGTACAATTTAATATACCACTGGATCTTTAATGTTGTGGGCCTATTTTTCTGCTGGAGGTCCTGGACTTCTTGTTCAGATACATGGCATCGTGGATTCTATCAAATATCAACAGATATTTATTCTAGCCTTCTGCTAGAAATCTTATAATGGGCTGTGGTTGGATCTTCCATCAGGACAACGATCCAAAACAAACATCAAAATCAACACAAAAATGTGTTAGGGAGCACAAAATGAAGCTTCTGCCATGAGCATCCCAGTTCCCTGACCTGATGAGTGGCTGAACTGAAGAGAAGAAGCACCAACATGGATCTGGGAATCTGAAGGATCTGGAGAGATTCTGACTGGAGGAATGATCTCTGATCTCTTGTCAGGTGTTCTCCAAACTCATCAGGCATTATAGAAGAAGACTCTTGTTATCTTGGCAAAAGGAGATTGCAAAAAGGTATTTAATAAAAGGGTATCAATAATTGTGGCCAACGTGTTTTGGAGAAAAACATTCATTTCATAATGTGATTATCCCCCCACTTTCAATTCTTTTACTTAAATGAAAGGTTAGGATTTTGCCAATTTTTTTGAATGAAAGATCAAAAGGATAAACGATGCAGATTTATTTTTTACAGCCATTTTTGGTCATATTTACCAGGGTATGATTAATTCTGAGCACGACTGTAAATAGCAACGTTTCTAAGCATTGATATGGTACTTTGTTATTTTTCTTTTTTTCCTTTTTATTTTACAAATTAATTTCCACCGCAGGAACTAGGGACTTTGGGCTGGTACTCCGTGTGTTTCCACCGCAGGAACCAGGGTATCCGGAAGGTAGTACTTTCTCAAAGTTCAGGAACTTTCAGGGCTGGGACTTGGGCGCTGAACATGCTGATTGGTTGAGTTCATGCAGCATTTTTATTTCAACCACCATTTTTTTAAATCTGTTGTGGTGCAGTAACAGTTGTTTGCGATTCAAATCAACAATGGAGTTTAAAAAATATGACCAGTGGACCGACGACGAGGTTCAGGCTTTATTAAGCTTAAAATTCAGAGGATAAATCCAGCGGGAACTGTAAAGTAGCGCGCAGTCATACGTCACCAGACTATTTGCCTAATCTTCACGGTACTTTAGACCGTGGTGGAAACGCAGACAGCAACAGGTCTGGGGGAAAAAGATCCTGGGAAAAATTGTTCCGGGTAATTTTGGTGGAAACGCTTTATATAAAGTTGTTTCTTAACATTGAAATGATTCCCAACTGATGTACATTCATTATTTTTTCTGCTCTCATATTGGTTGTAGGAACAACGTTAGCGTTTGGTGGTTCAGCGTAGTTTGTTAGCAATGAAAGTTTCACAGGTTCCAGTTCACAGTTTCCAAATCTAAACTCATTTATAGTAAATTGATTGTCCAGTTTATTTTCTATAGAGATTTCTAGTTGATCATTTCTCTCTCCTCATCACTCGCTGCCCGATCACTGATAAAAAACCTCGCTCTGTATTCACTCCATGTCAAAATTAATTCAGTGTGCTTTTAAATAAAGCCAAACTCTAGACACATGATGTATTCAATGAAAAATAAATGGACAATATTTATATTATTTCCTTTAATAATACAACAGTAGTGTTTCTTCACTTTAAAAAATGTAACAGTAGCATATTATTTTTTTCAATAAAACTTAAAGTGCTTTATTAAAAGTATTGTTTAGTACTTCACGTTTCATAGTAAATTAAATTAACAAAGACAAAAATATCACATATTAATGCCTTTTCATCACACAAATATGCATTTAGCAAAGTTTGCCCTTTAATTCTGTGAATAAAACAAAGGCTTTAATGACATTCCCATTAAAGAATGTAATTTAACTTTTTAGAGTCCAATTTACACAATATAATACAGCTAAGATGGAGATTGATGCATTTGATCAGGATAATAATATGATTATTTGAAATATTTAAAATGAGAGAGATGTTGGTGTCACGATCACCGACTCCATGACCTCCCTCTCTGGCCGCCACCAGAATACTGACTTTCCCTTACGAACTGCATTTCCCATAGTACATCATTCCTGGACTAATCCCACATCCACCATCACTGATCACTCACGCACCTGCATCTTGTTTCCATACACACATAAAAACCACGCTCACATTACAACAAGTGTGAAGTCTTGTTTTGCTGTTGTGAACATTTCTGAGCGTTTCTCCCGTGTTTCTGCCTACCTGTGTTTGACCCCATCTGATCTGATCTTCTCGTTGCCTGCTGCCTGCCTATTGACCCTCTGCCTTGTATTTGGATTCTGTTTTGCTTGCTGCCTGCCTCTGAACCCTTGCCTGGAGTTTCACCTTGTCTTTGCCTGCCCTGCTCTGTCCATTCTGCCCGTGCCTGACCTTTTCCTGTCGACTATTCTACTAATAAACCTGTTGCAAATGGACCTGACTGATGATTCATTACAGTTAGTTTATTACTGACCTCTCGATTTTATTTCAACATCTAAATGAATCACTTTCATGTTTCCTGGAATTTGTTTTTAATTATTTGGTTTATTCTGCCAATTTATATTTTAAATATATAATTTCAAAATACACTAAATTTGGATTTATTTGATCGCAATATTTCTAAATAAAATCATGTATTTCTCAAGCTAATATTGAGCTTAAATTGATTTCTAGGAAGTTCACATATAGTGTAAATGGCAAACGCTAGAACTTGTGTCTCTAATGTCACATAATGAATATGAGAAGAATGAAGCTGATGCTGTGAAAGTGCTGGATTGAGGAGAGTCACTAAAGATCAACAAGAGCCGCACAAATCTGACAGTAGAGCAGGTTATTGATGAAGTGTGGAGGTGATGAGCTTTGATTTCTGTTTTCTGTAGAGTTTCCAGTCTCTCTCAGCTCCTCCTGAATCTACAGACGTAAATGACAATCCCTTCAGTTCTCTCTCCTCTTTTGATGGCGTGAGAGAATCTGTCCGTCAGCTGAGAGACAAACTGGAGGATTTCTGCAAAGAGGAGATGAAGATCTCTGACAGAGGTAAAGTCCTGGAGATTCTGCTCTCAGAAATGATCCTCCATCATCTCAGATCATGTAGAAGATCATATTAGAAATGTCTTAGGAACGGATGCAGGGATCATTTTCTCTTGACATGATAATCACACTCTTCATATCTGTTGATTTCCACAGTCACTTTCTCCAACATTGTTCCCAGGACCAGGAACAACTTCCTACAATGTAAGTCACTGAGAAAACAAGCAGAAAAACTCACTGAGTGTGTTCGTGTTCTTCCTGGAGAAGTGAAAGAAAACATGACAGAAGAGTTTTAGAGTTGATCATGTAAATGATGATTTGCTCAGTATATCTGGTAAACTGCACTGAGACACTGATGATATATTGAACATGAAGAGTTCAGATACATTAAAAGATCAGACAGATTCATAATTCCTGATTCTGATGTGTTTTATCTCCATCAGATTCCCATCAGCTCAATCTGGATCTGAACACAGTGAATAAACTCCTCCGTCTGTCTGAGAGGAACAGAGTGATTACTGGCACTTGCCCACAGATTCAGTCGTATTCTGATCATCCAGACAGATTTGATGGATATATACCTCAGGTGTTGTGTAGAGAGAGAGTGTGTGGATGCTGTTACTGGGAGATTGAGTGGAGTGGAGAATGTGTGTATATATCAGTGTCATATAAGAGCATCAGCAGGAAGGGAGAGGGTAATGAGTGTTTGTTTGGATGTAATGATCAGTCCTGGAGTTTGATCTGCTCTTCCTCCAGTTACTCATTCATACACAATAACATAGAGACTGAACTCCCTGTAAAGCCCATCAGCAGTAGAACAGGAGTGTGTGTGGATCACAGTAGAACAGGAGTGTGTGTGGATCACAGGAGAATAGGAGTGTATGTGGATCACAGTGCAGGAACTCTGTCCTTCTACAGCGTCTCTGACACGATGAGCCTCATCCACACAGTCCAGACCACATTCACTCAACCGCTCTATCCTGGGTTTACGGTTTGTAGTGGATCATCAGTGAAACTGTGTTGATGAATCAGGATAGACTGTAGAGAGATTCTACCCATAATGCTTTGAGCTGCATGATAAATTATAAACACTGAGATGTTATAGAGTCTCGTACTTTCTCTTTATTACATTAATACTACAGCTGAGCTTCTGTCAGTGAAATAACATGTTCAGATTATGGTTGAGTAAGTGCTGAGCTTGAAGATGATATAATATTCCCTGCTAAACTCATAACAATATTGTTTTATCTCATTATCTCTCATGTGTGCCTTGTGTATATGTGTATGTGGATAAATATACGCATATGAGTGACTGTGTGTCTATTTCTTTGCTCTGTTGTTCATGAAAAGCAAAATAAAAAGTTATATAAAAAGAAATCAATGTACACAATAACACAGTGAACTGATGTTCACGTGATGATAACCCGCAGGTTCATCATCACAATAGATACAATTCCTTTTACATATAGAGCATTTTTATTTCTGAAGTTTCTATTTTAATTATTTAGTGACCTGGGTTACACTAGCCTATATAAAATCACATACTGGTGACATATACAAGTCAACATTTGAACCTTTATTGTATTTATTATTGTTATTATTATTATTGTTCATTTTTAGCATTAGATAAATTAGATTACTTGATTAAATTTAAGAATTGGGACACAGCTGTTGTGTGAGTGATTTCTACTTTCATTCTGAAGGGAAACGTCTCAGGTTACGAATGTAACCTATGTTCCCTGAGAACAGGGAACGAGACAATACGTCATCTCGACGCTATGGGGAACGCCTCAGGCGTGACAGGTGTCTGAAATCAAATATCAACTCACAGCAATCATGTTGACCGGCGACAGCCCGTGCATCATCAGCTTGAATGATGAGCGCGCGACCTGGATATATAAAAGGGGAGCCTTGCACACATGACAACATCCTATCGTCTGAAGGGACTGTAGCAGGCAGGCCCCGAGGCATGGCAGGGAGACGTATTGTCTCGTTCCCTGTTCTCAGGGAACATAGGTTACATTCGTAACCTGAGACGTTCCCTTTCGAAAGGAACTCGACAATACGTCATCTCGACGCTATGGGGAACGATACACCAACTCCACCATGCTGAGGGGAGTGCATGCCCAAAGGCAGTGACAACTGTCCGAACCAGTAATTCAGAAAACACTGGAACCACTCACCCTTAGGTCACAACGGGCTGTCAGTGACAGCACTCCCTACCGGTCATAGCCCAAGCTAATGAACCAAGAAACCTCCAGAACATAGTTAATGGGGGGTATATCTGGGCCAGCTCAAAGGCTTAGGACCACAGCTTCCAATAGAAGGGGTCACTTCTAGGGAGTGTGGCTAGGGGACCCAAGGGACCCCCAGCCAGTCACTATTCAGGGGAGCGTGCCACCTGAAATACCACCAGGCTGGCCTGGTGATCTATACTAAGACACACAGTCTGGCCATAGCCTGTCTGTCCGAGACAGAGCCTCTGGAAGTTGCCTTGGATAAGGCATCCAGAAACCAAAGGCCTGCAAAGCTGGCAGAAACCATTCAGTTCCGGAACACAGAGACGGGATCTCCCGGAGAGTGTGACTCAACCTCAAGAAACGACGGAAGTCGTCCACTCAATCCACGGGTCTACCCAGTGCTCGCTCCGAACACTGGGGAAGTAAGAGAGGGTTCAAACCAGGAAGGTCTACTGAGACCTAAGACCTGATGACCTCCTCATATGGGGAGCTCCAGTACATGAGGGCTCATATCAGGAAGGCCGGTGAGGCCTGTAACCTGGCGACCACAGTATGTGGGAGCTCATACTCAGGAAGGCCTGTGAGGCCTGAAACCTGGCGACTACCATAAGTGGGAGCTCGTATTCAGGAAGGCCGGAGAGGCCTGTAACCTGACAGCCACACAATGTGGGGCTACCTTCAGAAAGGCCTAACGAGGCCTGTTACCACAAAATGTGGGAGATAGCTTGAAAGGGAGGCGCCTGTTGTAAAACATTGCGACAGAAGACGCATCTAGAGTGGGACCCAAGGTGAAGAACCGGAGTCTGAGCCACATAAAAAGGGAATGAAGCAGAAGCGCATTACCCTTACCATAAATATGGATTTAAGAAAGTACACGAAACGAAAGTGCGTGTACTTATGCCAGTCTGAATCCAGGAAGGCCTGGTGAGGCCTCTAACCTGGCGACCACCGTATGTGGGAGCTCATACTCAGGAAGGCCTGTGAGGCCTAAAACCTGGCGACCACAGTAAGTGGGAGCTCGTATTCAGGAAGGCCGGAGAGGCCTGTAACCTGACAGCCACACAATGTGGGGCTACCTTCAGAAAGGCCTAACGCGGCCTGTAACCACAGAATGTGGGAGATAGCTTAAAAGGGAGGCGTCTGTCGTAAAACATTGTGACAACAAGACGCATTTAGAGTGGGACTCGAGGTGAAGAACCGGAGTCTGAGCCACGTAAAAAAGGGAATGAAGCGGACAGCGCATTAACCCTTACCATAAAAATGGATTTTAGAAAGTACACGAAACGAAAGTGCGTGTACTTAGCCATTCCGAATCCAGGAAGGCCTGGTGAGGCTTCTAACCTGGCGACCACAGTATGTGGGAGCTCATACTCAGGAAGGCCTGTGAGGCCTGAAACCTGGCGACCACAGTAAGTGGGAGCTTGTTTACAGGAAGGCTGGAGAGGCCTGTAACCTGACAGCCACACAATGTGGGGCTACCTTCAGAAAGGCCTAACGAGGCCTGTAACCACAGAATGTGGCAGATAGCTTAAAAGGGAGGCGTCTGTCGTAAAACATTGTGACAACAAGACGCATTTGGAGGGGGACTCGAGGTGAAGAACCGGAGTCTGAGCCACGTAAAAAAGGGAATGAAGCGGAAGCGCATAACCCTTACCATAAATATGGATTTTAGAAAGTACACGAAACGAAAGTGCGTGTACTTATGCCAGTCCGAATCCAGGAAGGCCTGGTGAGGCCTGTAACCTGGCGACCACAGCAAGTGGGAGCTCATACTCAGGAAGGCCGGTGAGGCCTGTAACCTGGAGACCACAGCAGGTGGGAGCTCATACTCAGGAAGGCCAGTGAGGCCTGAAACCTAGTGACCACAACCTGTGGGAGCTTACTTTCAGGAAGGCCTGGTAAGGCCTGTAACCTGACAACCACACCATGTGGGGGCTCCTTTCAGAAAGGCCTAATGAAGCCTGTAACCTGATCACCCCTGAATGTGGGAGATAGCTCAAGAGGGAAGCGTCTGTCATAATCCATTGCGACAGCAAGACGCATCTAGAGTCTGAACCACATAAAAAAGGGAACGAAGCGTACAGCGCATAACCCTTACCATAAATATGGATTTTAGAAAGTGCACGAAACGAAAGTGCGTGTACTTAGCCATTCTGAATCCAGGAAGGCCTGGTGAGGCCTCTAACCTGGCGACCACAGCAAGTGGGAGCTCATACTCAGGAAGGCCAGTGAGGCCTGTAACCTGGCAACCACAGCATGTGGGAACCCATGATCAGGGAGGCCAGGCGAAGCCTTTAACCTGATAGTCACAATGCGTGGGAGCTCACATTCAGGAAGGCCTGATGAGGCCTGCATCCTGACATGTAGAAGCTCACAACCAGTGAGGCCTATACCCTAGCGACCACAGTGAGTGGGAGTTCACATCCAGGAAGGCCTGGTGAGGCCTGTAACCTGACATGTGAAAACTCATAACCAGGAAGGCCTAGGAGGCCTGAAGCCTAGTGACCACTGAATGTGGGAGCTCATACTCAGGAAGGCCTATGAGGCCTGAAACCTGGTGACCACAGTATGTGGGAACTCACATTCAGGAAGGCCGGATGAGGCCTGTAACCTGACATGAGGAAGCTCATAACTAGGAAGATCTGTGACCACGGTGTGTGGGAGCTCATACTCAGGAAGGCCGGGTGAGGCCTGTAACCTGGCGGCCACAGTATGTGGGAGCTCACATTCAGGAAGGCCGGATGAGGCCTGTAACCTGACATGTAGAAGCCCATCACCAGGAAGGCCTGTGAGGCCTGTAACCTGGCGACCACAGTATGTGGGAGCTCATAACCAGGAAGGCCTGGCGAGGCCTGTAACCTGGCGACCACCGTGTGTGGGAGCTCATATTCAGGAAGGCCTAGTAAGGCCTGTAACCTGATACCCCAGCATGTGGGAGCTCATAACCAGGAAGGCCAGATGAGGCCTGTAACCTGATGACCACAGTATGTGGGAGCTCACATTCAGGAAGGCCGGTGAGGCCAGAGCTCATAACCAAGAAGGCCGGATGGGGCCTGAAACCTGGCGACCACAGCATGTGGGAGCTCATACTCAGGGAGGCCTATGAGGCCTGAAACCTGGTGACCACAGTATGTGGGAACTCACATTCAGGAAGGCCAGATGACCACTGGCGACCACCGTGTGTGGGAGCTCATATTCAGGAAGGCCTAGTAAGGCCTGTAACCTGGCGACCACAGTGTGTGGGAGCTCATAACCAGGAAGGCCGGATGAGGCCTGTAACCTGATGACCACAGTATGTGGGAGCTCACATTCAGGAAGGCCGGGTGAGGCCTGTAACCTGACATGTAGAAGCCCATCACCAGGAAGGCCGGTGAGGCCTATAACCTGGCGCCACAGTATGTGGGAGCTCATAACCAGGAAGGCCTGGCGAGGCCTGTAACCTGGCGACCACCGTGTGTGGGAGCTCATATTCAGGAAGGCCTAGTGAGGCCTATAACCTGATAACCACATTACTCCTTGACAGTCAATTCCTGGGAGCTCACCTCAGGGAGGCCCAAGCTCTCAATTAAAATGCAGCCAAAAACACTGGATAACGCGGTCTGGATGATAGGCTGAATTACTAAATATCTAACTTCTTAAAAGTCAGATAATAATCCATCATTTTAATTCATAGAATTAAATGCAGCCATAATCACCAGACAATACTGTTTTAATATTTATTTATACGTTCTCGTAATCTACACACTGCCTCGGCAAGCGCGAGAAACGAGCCGTTAAAATATATTTGGCTTTCATCCCTCGAGAAGAAAGTCAACAGGTGCGAGGTTGAAACATCCGACAGCGCACGGATTCTTTCTCACGCGCGCCGAGATATTTCTTAATGAACACTGCCAGCACCCTCAGGAACTGACTGTGAACGCCTCGTACCCAAACAGTATTGTTTCACAGATTGCGCGCACCACGGGGCTCAGATGCTGAACCCTCCTCCTTCGAGAAAAGGGTCCGACGAGAGCGGAGCATCTTTAAATGAAAAACGCTCACAGTTTGCACAAGAGGCTCTCAAGAGAGCCTCCCGCGCGCTTCAGCGATATTCTCAAAACAGACAAACAGTCCCTGAAGACGAAAAGATGTTGTCATGTGTGCAAGGCTCCCCTTTTATACATCCAGGTCGCGCGCTCATCATTCAAGCTGATGATGCACGGGCTGTCGCCGGTCAACATGATTGCTGTGAGTTGATATTTGATTTCAGACACCTGTCACGCCTGAGGCGTTCCCCATAGCGTCGAGATGACGTATTGTCGAGTTCCCTTCGAAAGGGAACTGATGTGTGGAAACAGGGAGTTCATTATTATGATTTTGTATGTGTATAGAGACCAGGGCCTGTTTCAGAAAGGAGGTTAAGTGAAAACTCTGAGTATGTTAACCCTGAAATGAGGGAAACTCTGGGTTTTCTGTTTCAGAATGGGAGGTATGTCAAACCTGAGAAAGCAGAGTAAGTCAAGCCCGTTTCTGAAAGAGAGGTAACTTATACTCAGAGTCAGTTACCATGGTAAATTACTCTGTGAACCTAACCTGGTCGGGAGCAGGTTTTCTTCAGTAAACCCAGAGTTTCTTTCGGTCTCCTCCCCTTTTTTAAAGAGGAAGCGGTGTTTAAACACCTCATTCATTCTTTCAGTACATTTATTCATTGCTGTTTTTACTGCTGTTTTTTTTTTTTTATTATTATTATTATTTTTAATAAGATGAAGTCTATATTACTCCTTAACTGGCAAATGAAAATACAGAAGTAGATTAGAGTTACATAATGTAGTTCTAAACAAATTCTACAGAATTAAACTGTGGCATTTACCCGTTTACCATACCTGTTTATTCTTAGATTTAAACCTAGATTCTATAGGCTACTCCACATAAAAATGTGAAATAATCTGAATGTGTAGATTGTTTGATGTGTAGACACATAATATTAACATTACCTCTGTGGGCCTCTCTGTGGCAGCAGAAACTCTTTATCCCCATCGTCCTGTGAAGATGAGCATTTGGTTAAGTACACTTTATAACACTATTTGTCATAATTTCTGGTATATTGAGTCGGCTACTTACGACTGCCTGGGGTTCTGTTGGGACAGGAGGCTCCAAAAGACAGATGTTACCATCAGAATCTGTTGGGACCAACAGAAAACCCAAATCAAAGTAAAATAAAAAATAACACATATGTAAACCTCTTACATTTTATGAGGCCCTTGGATCTTCGGGAGTGACTGGCTCTGAAGTCCCTCCAGGAATTCCCTCAGCCGAAAATGCTGCTGCACTGCTAGACACTGGATGCTATTTAGTTATTTAATATGTCAAATGTAAAGTCAGGTAGCCTACACCCATATGCTCAAGCCTTACCTGATTGAATTATGTTTTTATATTTAATTTTCAGCTGCTGCCATGTTCTTTTAATGCCTGCAGGATTGCTCCTACATGAAAATTAAAATTAGGTTGAATAACATACTGTTCTTCCAGTTTCACCTCTGATATTATAACAGTTGGGCAAGTTACTCTAAAATAGTTTACATTTTAATTACTATTATACAGTGTTGGGTGTAATTAATTACCAAGTAATCTAAATTCTGTAATTTAATTAAAGGGATTACTCTTAATTCATCTATTATTTAAAGTAAAATATGATGTAATTGCATTAGACTAGAACAATTCTGAATATTTAACATACATTTTTAAAAGGTATATTTTTAATATAACCTTCTCCCTCTACACACTTTGGTCAATTCAAGAATAATTCATGCAATTGTATATTGTTTATTTGAAAGCATTAAAAGTGCATTTTCTTGTCTCTCCTTGTATTGTTCAAGTGGTTGAGGTTTATATGGGATTTAGTAATTAGTAATAAGTAGACCAATACTTTCTAAAGATAGTCATTATTACATTAATCTAATTACACTGTTGAAGATGTCATTTGTAGTTAGTAATTAAACTCACCGCGGTCACATTTTCGTGAAGTAGACTGTTAATGTGGCTGTAGACGATTTGATATAAATGTGGAAGAGCTACATCGGTAAAATATTTGCACCGTGGCAGTTGATATCATGGTTCAAGATGTGCAATAAGTTGTTTACATCCAATGTCTTCTGTGACGGACAACCGGTGCTTGTCAATGCATACAAACTCTATTATCTTCGCGGTTATAGCCTTAGCTTTCTTGCTGTCTGGTGTGTAAAGTTCGTGTTTTTTTAGAGCGTCTGTAATGGATGGCTGAGTGAGAGTCGCATTACTAGTTACCGTTGCCATTTTTGCAGTTGCCAGTTTTTCTTATTCACCATACATCTCGTGGCTTGTTCTTGAGTGCCGAATCAGGTTCGTCGTATTAAATGTTTTGGACAATGCTCCTCCATGTGAGATTTCCCATATGGAAAAGGTTTGCTAAAAACTCCTGTGATTCTTATATGTTCCAACAGAATATTGTAAGGGACATATATGCTGCAAAAACCACATATATAAATTGTATAATATTAATGTATTTTTAATCATATTCTGTTCAGCATGATGCTCCAGCAGACTACAGAGGACCTCAACAACGCTGATGGCGTATATATTCGTTTTCGTCTCGACGGGAGCATGTTTAACCTGAGGCGTTTGCAGGCCCACACAAAGACCAGGGAGCAACTGATCCGGGAGCTGCTGTTTGCTGACGACGCCGCCCTCCTTGCTCAGACAGAGGCAGCTATGCAGCAAAGCACGTCCTGTTTCGCAAAAACTGCTCAGATCTTTGGCCTTGAAGTCAGCCTGAAGAAGACTGAAGTTCTGCATCAGCCCACACCACAAGAAGAGTACCATCCACCAAGCATCTCCATCGAACAAACAGAACTGAAAGTTGTCCACCATTACAGCTACTTGGGGTGCGTTATCTCGTCTGGTGCCAAGATCGACAAAGAAGTTGACAACAGGCTGGCCAAGGCAAACTGTGCATTCAGCAGACTATACGGGCGTGTCTGGAAGAACAACAACCTCAAAAAAGACACAAAGGTCAGTGTATACAAAGCTGTTGTGCTGACCACTCTCCTGTATGGCGCTGAGTCCTGGGTCACGTACCGTCATCACCTGAGACTTCTCGAGCGTTTCCATCAGCGCTGCCTCCGCACAATCCTCAACATTTGTTGGAGTGACTTCGTCGCCAACACTGAAGTCCTCGAGTTGGCAGAGGCTACCAGCATCGAGGCCATGGTCCTCAAGGTACAACTTCATTGGGCAGGGCATGTCTCTAGGATGGAGAACCACCGCCTACCTAAGATTGTGCTGTACGGGGAACTGTCCTCTGGCTACCGCAACATCGGGGCACCACATAAGCGATACAAAGACTCCCTGAAGAAGTCCCTCAACGCTTGCTGCATCGATCACCGTCAGTGGGCAGCACAAGCAGCTGATCGCGACTCCTGGCGGCGCACAGTCCATCAGGCTACCTCCCTCTTTGAAGATGCCCGCAGGGCCAGTATGGAGGACAAAAGGAAAAGAAGAAAAAAAACGTGTTCCCTCAGCACCTATCCTGGACCAGACCTTTACCTGCAGCCGTTGTGGTAGGACCTGCCTGTCCCGCATAGCGTGCCTGTAGATGACGTGGACGTCCTTCCTAAATCTTCATTCGCGAAGCCATGCCAAGATGTCATATATGTCCTACATACAACTAAAGCCATATAAATTTTCATGATGTAAAAACAGGAAAATAATGCTAATTTAATATGAATGTCCAGCATGGACATGTTGTCAAACACAGTGCAGTTTACCAATCAGTATAAGCCTGTACTTCACTCATGCTTGCTCTTATCTTGTCCTAAGTCAAGCCCTATGCCTGTAGTCAATCATGGTTATATACTGTATAATCAGCCTTTGATGAAACACAACATTTAAACTACACACACAAGCACACATTTTAATTACAAAATTATTTATTAGAGTGTATTCTACAAGATACAGTTGCATATTTCACATATCACTAGTTTTCATTTTAAATCCTGCATCATCAGATTTCATTTTCATTTGTGACAATTTATCTAAACTTTATCACAGTACTACTATGGTAGCCTATACAACAGTTCTATTCTTAACCTACAAACATAAAACTTTCCTAAATGTCGAAGTGATTCTTATACGTATCACTCTAAAAAATAATTCAGTGGCTTGGTAAATATCACAGTAATTGTCACAGGTCGGGGTGGGCCGAGCCAGACTGCACCCACCCCTGGAGACCGGGTACCACCTCGAGGAGCGTGTCAAGGAACAAGACGGACAAGAGGAGTAAGGAATAACAATTTCTTTATTAAGATAAAAGCAGATAATTTGAAAAGTCCTAATTAAAATCTTCCTTCTGGTCGCTAGTGGCAATTCGATGGCCCCTCCTGGGCCGAGGAGGACGGAACACTCGTGGCAGCCCTGCAGCTCGTTGAAGAGGGATCAGAGGGGGACTCACACCGTCAGGTAGGTCACTGGGTAAGTACTCGCGACGAGGATGGAGCTGGTCCCGGATGCTGCCCCGAGGTAAGTATCCAGGGAGTGGTGGTCTCAAACTCGGACGGATCACAGGGTGGTGAGCGGGCCGGGCCAGGAGGAGAAGCAGGTGAGTATATTCCGGCAGATGTCCTCTGGGCCAAGCCAAGTGAGACGGGGGCCTTGAGCCGGGACGGGAGAGAACCTTGAACAACCGGACGACACTTCGATCGAGGTAAGTGCCGCAGCTATTCTCTTTCCTTCTCAACAGCGGCGGCCGCTTGTAACGCGGGCATGGAAGACCACCAGGCCAGAGGACACTTTAAGCGAGACGCTCCCTCTTTGCTGTGCACTGCAACAATACAACAGGGTTCACCAGTCAACAGTATGCGAACGCTTGACAATGATACTTCTCTCTTTCTGAACAGGACGGGGGCTTCGATGGGGCATGTGGAGACCACCAGACGGAGAGGGCACTTTGAGCGAGACACTCCACTTCGACAGTGCGCTGTAACCAGGTAACAGGGTTTAACTATTCAACAATCTACGAACATTCAGTTGAAATACCTTCTCTCTTCCTACACAGGGCAGGAGCTTTCGTTAGGAGCGTGTGAAGGCCACCAGACGGAGAGGACACTTTGAGCGAGACACTCCACTTCGGCTGTACACTGTAACAACGCAGCAGGGTTTAACTGTTCAACAGCGTATGAAACATCCAGCTGAAATACCTCCTCTCTTTCCAACAGGGCAAAGGCTTCCAATTAGGGCGTGTGGAGACCACCAGGCAGAGAGGATGCTTTTAGCGAGTCGCTCCGCTTCAACTGTACACGGTAACAATGTAACAAGGTTTAGCAGTTCAACAGCAGATGACACATTCGGCTGCAATACCTTCTCTCGTTCTGAACAGGGCAGCGGCTTTCGATAGGGGCGTGTGGAGACCAACAGGCAGGAAGGATGCTTTAAGCGAGTCGCTCCGCTTCAGCTGTACGCTGCAACAATACAACAGGATTCAACCATTCAACAGTAGATGAAACATTCGGCTGCAATACCTTCTCTTGTTCTGAACAGGGCAGCGGCTTCCGTTAGGAGCGTGTGGAGACCACCAGACGGGGAGGATGCTTGAGCGAGACACTTTACTTCAGCTGCACACTGTAATAATACAGCAGGATTTAACCATTCAACAGTAGATGAAACATTTGGCTGCAATACCTTTTCTCGTCCTAAACGGGGCAGCGGCTTTCGTTAGGAGCGTGTGGAGACCACCAGGCGGGAGGATGCTTTGAGCGAGACACTTCCCTTCAGCTGTACACTGTAATAATGCAGCAGGATTTAACCATTCAACAGTAGATGAAACATTCAGCATTAATAAAGCCAGGCTGTCTCAAAGGGTACGTTGGGCACTTGATATATCAAACCTTCCTTGGGGACAGCGGGTGAAAGACTGTAAGGAGAGAGTGCACAGCAGACTACTATTACTTCTCCACACGATAAACTTCACTCCATGACACAAACCGTGTGAATCGTCACTTCAGGCACTGCATTCCACTCGCACACCGTGCATTCGGGCCAGCACTCACCCACCGGTCTTTCTCCCACCAGATAAACGCTCGTCTCTCACAAGGGCTCAACTTCTCTCCAGAGACAGCAGAAAAATGGGTACAGCAATCATCACATACAGCGGGGAGAGGACACAAGTTGGAGACAGATCAACAATTCACTCGGTGTACTAGTTCACTCGTGCCACACACTTTCCAAACTCTCAACACCACTTCAGTGTTAGTGCATATAAACAACGGATCTGATACTCATCACTTTGCGTCTTTCCCACCGCTGACAATATTCCTTGGGTTTCCGTTGACAAACACTTCACTCTCCTCTTTCCATTTCTCAGCTTCAGTCTTCGCTCGCTTCACAGCCCAGCCTCAAATACAAACAACCCGCCGAAAAGAACACAGTATCTCACGGAAGGAGAACCACCCAACAGTCTGTTTCCTCTCTCTATATGCTGTATTGCTGTAGGCTACTCATCGACAATAAAGGCCAATGTCATGTAGTTATACCGGTGGTTGTATGGAATATTTCCCACCCAGCACCAGTCGTCATTAAGACGTTGTTTTTTGGGCTAAATCAAGTCGGCCCGTCATAGTCTTCATTTAGCCCAAACATAGATGTTGAAAATTGGGCTTTGTTTGGTCTGTCTGCTTTGGTCCAAATTTAGCCCAAACATAGACGTTGAAAATTGGGCTTTGTTTGGTCCGTCTGCTTTGGTCCAAATTTAGCCCAAACATAGACGTTGAAAATTGGGCTTTGTTTGGTACGTACAATTTGGCCCAATTTTAGCCCAAAAAAAGACTTTGACAATTTAGCTTTGTTTATTTAGCCCAAGACGCTCATCTGTTTTGGACCACATATAGCCCTAATATAGCATAAATACAATTAAAGTCTATTGTAGCAAGTGAAGAAATAGATTGTAGAAATAGTTTCAAAGTTACGTGTGACTGCACATCCCAGAAATACATTATCTGTATTTACGTTCGCAAACCATATAATACCTACATGATTTGGCATAAATCCAGCAAAAAGCGCTCCCTAGTGGTTTATATCTCGTTGAAAACGCTTGTGCTGAATATTATTACACCTATTTCTGAACATTTGTTAACAATTACTACATTAAATATGCCTATAATGCATCCATAAAAACATTAAACATCACAGTAGTTTAAACACCGTAGACCCCGATAAACAACAGCACTTAAATAGCCTAACTGCATATTATTCACATATATGTGAAGCAATGTTAAATATATTGAAATACATTTTGTATATTTGAAATACATTTAAAAAATACTTAGAACTTAAAGCTTATCAATTGTTCCTCGTGTTACATCTGTAAATTTGCATCTGTAAATTATTTCTACACCACGTTTACCATTTCTAAAGGTAGACCTATATATTATATTATAATGTAGCCATATAAATGACTTGAAACATTGTTTTACATTTTCAATGCTTTCATATTTTCATTCCATTTACAGTTTGTGATGGCACACAGGCCTACTATCCACTTAATAATACATCAGGTTTCAGGATATTTTAGCTGATTATCAAATAATTCACTCCATCAATCTAAATGTATGTAAATGCTGCGTGACTTCTACGTGTTTTAATGGGCGCACGCTGAACATTCAAGCCGCATTTGAACCAAGCGGCAACATTCTAATCTGAAAAATGAAGCCTACCTGGAAGTGCGAAAAACTGCAATACATTGAAAATCCGCTAGAGGGAGGTCCCAAAAGGGAGCAAATGTCCATAGACCCCATGTTAAAATGTCCGTTTTCACAGCATAAATTCATGTTTTTACAGGTTGGTCCCATGGACTTTTATTGTTTATTTATTTTTCGATAGGTTCCAAGTACCTGACAACTGTGAGGGGGGTGCATTGTTTTTCTAACTCGTTAGTTTAGATCGTATTTAGATGTAAAATGTATGACAAATAAGGGCGTGGTTAAGTTTGATTGACAGCTTGATTGACAGCTGATAACGAGCATAGGCTGCGCCAAGGAGAATGACAACATAAGAAGCGCCATTTTTTAATATACAGTTGAAATATAATACTACTGTTTCTGTATCATGAAATGTAGTTTTAAGAGTTTTTCAGGCGAGAATGTAGTTGTTTAAAGCTCAAATCTGTGGTTTATTTATAAAGATTTATGAAAATTTTATCCAGGTTGTGAGATCCAGGTGATCAGCGGACGCTCAACGCTCATGTACCCCGCCTGGAACAGCCTTTCCTCGGCTAGACGTTCTGACGTTTGCCGCTGACTCTGGCGTCTCTGTAGTGGTTAAACATGAGATATAATTCGTCTTGTCTATATCTAACGGGCGATCTCTGTTCTCATGAATCTATAATTTGTTCCCTGGCCAATCGTTTTGGCTGAGGGCTAAGTGAAGTTTCATAACTTTATAAGCTATTTAACTTTACCGTTGTATGGTTAGACTAGAGCGCTGACTTTGTATGTTTGACTGAATTGTTTGGTTTATTTGTATAGCTTCTTGTACCTTTTACTTATACTTTTATAATGGCTAATATTGCTAAAACTGAAATTTAACAAAAAGAGACTGGGTTGAGTTTTGTCATTTTAAATTTTAATACAACAAAGATGATCTGTAATGTTGTTTACTGCAACATCTGTTGTTTAGTACAAATGCACATATTGCCTGGACCATATTAAAATGTTTAATATTTTTATATAATATTTAAACGAAAAGAGGCAGGTTTGTGTTTTATATTTCGTTTTGTTATAAATAGGCTAACGTTATATGCAGTGAATATAATCAATACGCGTTGCCTGAACCACATTTGTGTGGCTATAATGTTTAAGATTTCTTTAAATGAAAACGAAAAGAGTTAGTATGGTGTTTTATAACATATTTTGTTGCCTAAAATATACATACAGAGATAACCGGAGTAGCAGAGCGAGCTGAGTGACGCGCGCTGTTCTGTACTAGGAATAACCAGACTCACGTCCTTTACCCATATATGGATTGGCCAGAAGGTGGGCGGGGTTAGGATTTCCCAAGATTTTCCAAGATGGCGCCGCCCATACCCCCCATAAATGGCTTCAAAACCGTTCTTCAGAAAGTCTATGGGTGACGTCACAGACGCTTTGTCCATATTTTTTACAGTCTATGATTTGAACTGGAGCAGAGGAGGGCGTTACCATGGAAACGAGGCAGCAGCTCAACTGACAATCAGCGAAACTCCGTCTCTCACTATTGTTTTAACTACTTTAAGGTAAGTTTAGTCCATAAAATTACACAAATAGTACATACAAATGTTTCTGAGACTTTCTTTCATGTAAATCACTCACTTCCGTTGAATATTTACTTTATAGAAATGGTTTAGTGTCTTCGAAAAAGTCCGTTAGCATCTCAACCGTTAGGCTAACTAATGTTAGAGGTAACGTTAGGTTAACTAGACTTGAGCTGTAAGTTTGGGCTTTTAATCACTTCTTATGTGTAGATGAGATGTTTTGATAGTTTTGTAAAGGTTTTGCTGACAATTGGTCAATGGATGAATGGAAATAAGCCAATTTATTTAACCTAAAAGTACGCACTGTATGGTTAATTCATAGTTATCACGTGACGTCACACCATTACGCCCACCTGGAGGCCCAAATAAGGGAGATCTCAACATTGTCTCTCAAGGTCCACATGCAGAGGTTTACTCCAACCTAGTCCAGCACACCTGAACAAGCTACTCAAGGTGCATAACTCTGAGGTCTCTAGCTCAGTAGGCAGTGGTTAATGGCCGTCTTTATCAAACAGTGATATTAGTGATACTAAATCCTTACAGTGCACTGAAACATTCGCTCCCTAAAAACTCACTATGTTATCGGAAGTTCTGAAGCACAAAACTCAAGTGTATACTTCACATTTTGGACAACAATTGTTTTTTTACATTTACATTTTGGTTATTGTTCTCTTCCTCACTTTAGATGCTGGAGAAAAAACAGCCAGGCTAAAGCATTCAAAGTGTAAACTTCTGTCGTGGCTCAATAATCCAGGATTGGGATGGTGGAAGGAGCAGATCAGAGATCAGGAAGAGATCTACTGGTGCCCCTGAGGAACTGATTTACCTAATGTGTCAAATTTAACCAAACATTTTCATCACTCACCTTCATGTCGTTGCAAACCTGTAAGACTTTCATTCATCTTTGAAACACAAATGTAGAAATTTTAATGAAATCTGAGAGCTTTCTGTCCCTCCATTTCACAGTTTATGCCACTACAACTTTCAAGGTAGTAAGGACATTATAACAATAATTAATATGACTCCAGTGGTTTAACCTCAACTTTATGAAGTGAATGCTTTGTGTGTGCAAAAAAAAACCCATTTCATCTTTATTCACAAAATATACATCTCTGACACGTGTTCACGGAGCACCACGATTCATCAGTGTTGTGTTGGCGAGAGAGCCGGCCATCTCATGCGTCTGAGATACATCATTTGTGAATAAAGACGTAATTGTTTGCGCACACAAGGCATCTGTTAAAAATATCTTCATTTGTGTTCTCCACAAAAGTCTTATGGGTTTGCAGCGACATGAGGGTCAGTAATTAATGACAGAATTTACATTTTTGTGTGAACTATCCCTTTAATGTTTTCTAATGTGGTTATAATTGGTCATTGTTCTGTTTTATAAACATTTTCAATATTTTAAAGATTTATTGTTTTGAAAAAATGTTTATACAGAAAAGATAGATTAATTATCAAAAGTCACAGTAAAAACTTTAAAATTGTTTAAAAAAAAAAAATGTTTCAAATAAATGTTGCTCTTTTGAAAGTTCTACCAGAAAGACTCGGGAGAATAATTTCAATAAACCATACATTTATTGACAGCTCAGCAAGCTGTTAATATACAGAGTCATTTGGCGTAGGCCCCGTCCGAAGTGCATAATCCGAGGGTATCGGATCTGCAATAGGGGTTATGCGGAACGCCCAACGTTCGAACCGGAAAACAGGTATAAACATTTCCGGTTTGCGCTTCCGTACGCATCTGCAGCGGTAGGCGATCTCTGAGGTAACTTTTTTTTCCGCTTTCTTTAGAATACAAGGTAACACTTTACAATAAGGTTCATTAGTTAACTACATTAGTTAACATTAACTAATAATGAACTGCACTTATACAGCATTTGTTCATCTTTGTTAATGTTAATTTCAACATTTACTAATACTTTATTAAAATCTTGTTAACATTAGGTAATGCACTGTGAACTAACATGAACTAACAATGAACAGCTTTATTTTGATTAACTAACATTAACAAAGATTAACAAAAACAGTAGTAAATTTATTGCTCATTGTTAGTTCATGTTAGTTAATACATTTACTAATGTTTAATAAAGGAACCTTATTGTAAAGTGTTACCGAATACAATTATTATTTCTGTTTTAATTATGTCACGAATGCTTAAGTATCAGAAACGAGAACATCCTAACAGCAGTTTTTGCTGTGTGCCGATCTGTCCTGTGTCGGGGAAAGTTAATTCTGGGGTAAGTTTCCACCAGTTCCCAAAGGATGAGTCAGTCAGGGCGATATGGGTCCGAAACATTAGGCGTGATAGTTTAGTGATAAGGAGATACACCACTGTCTGCAGTCGGCATTTTATGCCTGGAGATATTATTGAAGGGGGCCGACGTCATTTGAAACCCGGGGCGATTCCTGTGTTGTTCGCCTGGAACAACTTCAGCCTGCCGATCGCTCGGCCAAGCGTGTGGCAGAGGACACAGCGGCAAGGGGAGGATGTGGATGAGGAGGTGATCGATGCCAGCTTGTCTTTGAGGTGTCATGACTATGATAGCAGACCAGAACCTTCAGCTCTGGATCTGGCCTGCGAGAAAATTGACGCACAGCAGCAGGCAATCTTACAGCTACAGAAGCGCATGGAGGAGATGTCATTGAGTCAGTCCTTTGGACTAGAAAGGTTCAAGAGCTCCGATGAGGACATCAGGTTTTATACAAGGTAGGAAAAAAAGTTATCAATTTACTTCAGTTCTAAGTAAATTTTGTTAAACTTTGCTTATCATTAGTCTGCCAATTTCTAAGCCAGACATGACAGATTAGGGTAAAACATTACATCATAACCCAGAGACCTTAAGCAATAGAGAAGGGATATTTTCAATAAAGACATGATCTGCGAGATTATTAGGGGTTCAAGCACGAAGTGCTGAAACCCTATTGTAATTGTACTGATTTTTATTATTTATTATTATTATTATTATTATTTTGCGCAATTAGCTTTAGCACATTGATTTAGACGAAGATCAGATTCCATTTAGTGACCAAATTATGCAAAAACCAAATAATACCAAGGGATTCATAAACTTCCAAGTAGGACTGTATACCGCTTATCAAAGAAGATGCTAAAGCTGAAGCACAGATGTAATGCATGTGACATCATGCACTACTTCATGGGAGACATTCTGAAAAGTGGATTGCTGCTCATGCTGTATGGTTACAATCAACATGGTCTTACAATGCAATTTGATCTTTTTCATAGATTTGCCAGCTACCGCCATTTTCATGCATTTTGGCTGCAGATTGAACCTGCCACTAGGAGAATTGCCCGTGTTGGAAGGTCATCGACAACCACAGTTCCTGATACGACTGCTGACCCACCACATAGACCAGTAGGTTTTGGGGTTAGAATTGTTGCATTTTTCCAAATAAATAGATTAAGATTATTTTTTAGCAAAAAACTGCCTGGCATTTATTTGTGATCTGCTTCTTGTGCGTTTGTAAATTCCCTATTAATGAATCGTGTCGCACTGCGTCCAGTGTAGACAGTATCTGCTGCGTTTCCACTGTCGGGCCAGAAGCTCCACAGCACTTCACTAAAACATTCCCTTAACACGCCTCTCTGGAACAACGTCACACTAACCAATCTTGTTTTCACCAACAAATGGAAGTTTTAGCAGAAAACGAATCAGAAAGAAATCACTGAGAACACCGTGATCTCAAAATTGATAAAAAATTGATAAATTTGATAAAAGTGGCCGCAGTTGCTAGCATTTTTGTTGTTTAATTGAATATTTAAAACCCAAGAATTGATGTTATACCACAGGTTTACAATAAAAAGTGATACATTGATCATAATGAATTAAAACTCCTGTGATTCTTATATGTTCCAACAGAATATTGTAAGGGACATATATGCTGCAAAAACCACATATATAAATTGTATAATATTAATGTATTTTTAATCATATTCTGTTCAGCATGATGCTCCAGCAGACTACAGAGGACCTCAACAACGCTGATGGCGTATATATTCGTTTTCGTCTCGACGGGAGCATGTTTAACCTGAGGCGTTTGCAGGCCCACACAAAGACCAGGGAGCAACTGATCCGGGAGCTGCTGTTTGCTGACGACGCCGCCCTCCTTGCTCAGACAGAGGCAGCTATGCAGCAAAGCACGTCCTGTTTCGCAAAAACTGCTCAGATCTTTGGCCTTGAAGTCAGCCTGAAGAAGACTGAAGTTCTGCATCAGCCCACACCACAAGAAGAGTACCATCCACCAAGCATCTCCATCGAACAAACAGAACTGAAAGTTGTCCACCATTACAGCTACTTGGGGTGCGTTATCTCGTCTGGTGCCAAGATCGACAAAGAAGTTGACAACAGGCTGGCCAAGGCAAACTGTGCATTCAGCAGACTATACGGGCGTGTCTGGAAGAACAACAACCTCAAAAAAGACACAAAGGTCAGTGTATACAAAGCTGTTGTGCTGACCACTCTCCTGTATGGCGCTGAGTCCTGGGTCACGTACCGTCATCACCTGAGACTTCTCGAGCGTTTCCATCAGCGCTGCCTCCGCACAATCCTCAACATTTGTTGGAGTGACTTCGTCGCCAACACTGAAGTCCTCGAGTTGGCAGAGGCTACCAGCATCGAGGCCATGGTCCTCAAGGTACAACTTCATTGGGCAGGGCATGTCTCTAGGATGGAGAACCACCGCCTACCTAAGATTGTGCTGTACGGGGAACTGTCCTCTGGCTACCGCAACATCGGGGCACCACATAAGCGATACAAAGACTCCCTGAAGAAGTCCCTCAACGCTTGCTGCATCGATCACCGTCAGTGGGCAGCACAAGCAGCTGATCGCGACTCCTGGCGGCGCACAGTCCATCAGGCTACCTCCCTCTTTGAAGATGCCCGCAGGGCCAGTATGGAGGACAAAAGGAAAAGAAGAAAAAAAACGTGTTCCCTCAGCACCTATCCTGGACCAGACCTTTACCTGCAGCCGTTGTGGTAGGACCTGCCTGTCCCGCATAGCGTGCCTGTAGATGACGTGGACGTCCTTCCTAAATCTTCATTCGCGAAGCCATGCCAAGATGTCATATATGTCCTACATACAACTAAAGCCATATAAATTTTCATGATGTAAAAACAGGAAAATAATGCTAATTTAATATGAATGTCCAGCATGGACATGTTGTCAAACACAGTGCAGTTTACCAATCAGTATAAGCCTGTACTTCACTCATGCTTGCTCTTATCTTGTCCTAAGTCGAGCCCTATGCCTGTAGTCAATCATGGTTATATACTGTATAATCAGCCTTTGATGAAACACAACATTTAAACTACACACACAAGCACACATTTTAATTACAAAATTATTTATTAGAGTGTATTCTACAAGATACAGTTGCATATTTCACATATCACTAGTTTTCATTTTAAATCCTGCATCATCAGATTTCATTTTCATTTGTGACAATTTATCTAAACTTTATCACAGTACTACTATGGTAGCCTATACAACAGTTCTATTCTTAACCTACAAACATAAAACTTTCCTAAATGTCGAAGTGATTCTTATACGTATCACTCTAAAAAATAATTCAGTGGCTTGGTAAATATCACAGTAATTGTCACAGGTCGGGGTGGGCCGAGCCAGACTGCACCCACCCCTGGAGACCGGGTACCACCTCGAGGAGCGTGTCAAGGAACAAGACGGACAAGAGGAGTAAGGAATAACAATTTCTTTATTAAGATAAAAGCAGATAATTTGAAAAGTCCTAATTAAAATCTTCCTTCTGGTCGCTAGTGGCAATTCGATGGCCCCTCCTGGGCCGAGGAGGACGGAACACTCGTGGCAGCCCTGCAGCTCGTTGAAGAGGGATCAGAGGGGGACTCACACCGTCAGGTAGGTCACTGGGTAAGTACTCGCGACGAGGATGGAGCTGGTCCCGGATGCTGCCCCGAGGTAAGTATCCAGGGAGTGGTGGTCTCAAACTCGGACGGATCACAGGGTGGTGAGCGGGCCGGGCCAGGAGGAGAAGCAGGTGAGTATATTCCGGCAGATGTCCTCTGGGCCAAGCCAAGTGAGACGGGGGCCTTGAGCCGGGACGGGAGAGAACCTTGAACAACCGGACGACACTTCGATCGAGGTAAGTGCCGCAGCTATTCTCTTTCCTTCTCAACAGCGGCGGCCGCTTGTAACGCGGGCATGGAAGACCACCAGGCCAGAGGACACTTTAAGCGAGACGCTCCCTCTTTGCTGTGCACTGCAACAATACAACAGGGTTCACCAGTCAACAGTATGCGAACGCTTGACAATGATACTTCTCTCTTTCTGAACAGGACGGGGGCTTCGATGGGGCATGTGGAGACCACCAGACGGAGAGGGCACTTTGAGCGAGACACTCCACTTCGACAGTGCGCTGTAACCAGGTAACAGGGTTTAACTATTCAACAATCTACGAACATTCAGTTGAAATACCTTCTCTCTTCCTACACAGGGCAGGAGCTTTCGTTAGGAGCGTGTGAAGGCCACCAGACGGAGAGGACACTTTGAGCGAGACACTCCACTTCGGCTGTACACTGTAACAACGCAGCAGGGTTTAACTGTTCAACAGCGTATGAAACATCCAGCTGAAATACCTCCTCTCTTTCCAACAGGGCAAAGGCTTCCAATTAGGGCGTGTGGAGACCACCAGGCAGAGAGGATGCTTTTAGCGAGTCGCTCCGCTTCAACTGTACACGGTAACAATGTAACAAGGTTTAGCAGTTCAACAGCAGATGACACATTCGGCTGCAATACCTTCTCTCGTTCTGAACAGGGCAGCGGCTTTCGATAGGGGCGTGTGGAGACCAACAGGCAGGAAGGATGCTTTAAGCGAGTCGCTCCGCTTCAGCTGTACGCTGCAACAATACAACAGGATTCAACCATTCAACAGTAGATGAAACATTCGGCTGCAATACCTTCTCTTGTTCTGAACAGGGCAGCGGCTTCCGTTAGGAGCGTGTGGAGACCACCAGACGGGGAGGATGCTTGAGCGAGACACTTTACTTCAGCTGCACACTGTAATAATACAGCAGGATTTAACCATTCAACAGTAGATGAAACATTTGGCTGCAATACCTTTTCTCGTCCTAAACGGGGCAGCGGCTTTCGTTAGGAGCGTGTGGAGACCACCAGGCGGGAGGATGCTTTGAGCGAGACACTTCCCTTCAGCTGTACACTGTAATAATGCAGCAGGATTTAACCATTCAACAGTAGATGAAACATTCAGCATTAATAAAGCCAGGCTGTCTCAAAGGGTACGTTGGGCACTTGATATATCAAACCTTCCTTGGGGACAGCGGGTGAAAGACTGTAAGGAGAGAGTGCACAGCAGACTACTATTACTTCTCCACACGATAAACTTCACTCCATGACACAAACCGTGTGAATCGTCACTTCAGGCACTGCATTCCACTCGCACACCGTGCATTCGGGCCAGCACTCACCCACCGGTCTTTCTCCCACCAGATAAACGCTCGTCTCTCACAAGGGCTCAACTTCTCTCCAGAGACAGCAGAAAAATGGGTACAGCAATCATCACATACAGCGGGGAGAGGACACAAGTTGGAGACAGATCAACAATTCACTCGGTGTACTAGTTCACTCGTGCCACACACTTTCCAAACTCTCAACACCACTTCAGTGTTAGTGCATATAAACAACGGATCTGATACTCATCACTTTGCGTCTTTCCCACCGCTGACAATATTCCTTGGGTTTCCGTTGACAAACACTTCACTCTCCTCTTTCCATTTCTCAGCTTCAGTCTTCGCTCGCTTCACAGCCCAGCCTCAAATACAAACAACCCGCCGAAAAGAACACAGTATCTCACGGAAGGAGAACCACCCAACAGTCTGTTTCCTCTCTCTATATGCTGTATTGCTATAGGCTACTCATCGACAATAAAGGCCAATGTCATGTAGTTATACCGGTGGTTGTATGGAATATTTCCCACCCAGCACCAGTCGTCATTAAGACGTTGTTTTTTGGGCTAAATCAAGTCGGCCCGTCATAGTCTTCATTTAGCCCAAACATAGATGTTGAAAATTGGGCTTTGTTTGGTCTGTCTGCTTTGGTCCAAATTTAGCCCAAACATAGACGTTGAAAATTGGGCTTTGTTTGGTCCGTCTGATTTGGTCCAAATTTAGCCCAAACATAGACGTTGAAAATTGGGCTTTGTTTGGTCCGTCTGCTTTGGTCCAAATTTAGCCCAAACATAGACGTTGAAAATTGGGCTTTGTTTGGTACGTACAATTTGGCCCAATTTTAGCCCAAAAAAAGACTTTGACAATTTAGCTTTGTTTATTTAGCCCAAGACGCTCATCTGTTTTGGACCACATATAGCCCTAATATAGCATAAATACAATTAAAGTCTATTGTAGCAAGTGAAGAAATAGATTGTAGAAATAGTTTCAAAGTTACGTGTGACTGCACATCCCAGAAATACATTATCTGTATTTACGTTCGCAAACCATATAATACCTACATGATTTGGCATAAATCCAGCAAAAAGCGCTCCCTAGTGGTTTATATCTCGTTGAAAACGCTTGTGCTGAATATTATTACACCTATTTCTGAACATTTGTTAACAATTACTACATTAAATATGCCTATAATGCATCCATAAAAACATTAAACATCACAGTAGTTTAAACACCGTAGACCCCGATAAACAACAGCACTTAAATAGCCTAACTGCATATTATTCACATATATGTGAAGCAATGTTAAATATATTGAAATACATTTTGTATATTTGAAATACATTTAAAAAATACTTAGAACTTAAAGCTTATCAATTGTTCCTCGTGTTACATCTGTAAATTTGCATCTGTAAATTATTTCTACACCACGTTTACCATTTCTAAAGGTAGACCTATATATTATATTATAATGTAGCCATATAAATGACTTGAAACATTGTTTTACATTTTCAATGCTTTCATATTTTCATTCCATTTACAGTTTGTGATGGCACACAGGCCTACTATCCACTTAATAATACATCAGGTTTCAGGATATTTTAGCTGATTATCAAATAATTCACTCCATCAATCTAAATGTATGTAAATGCTGCGTGACTTCTACGTGTTTTAATGGGCGCACGCTGAACATTCAAGCCGCATTTGAACCAAGCGGCAACATTCTAATCTGAAAAATGAAGCCTACCTGGAAGTGCGAAAAACTGCAATACATTGAAAATCCGCTAGAGGGAGGTCCCAAAAGGGAGCAAATGTCCATAGACCCCATGTTAAAATGTCCGTTTTCACAGCATAAATTCATGTTTTTACAGGTTGGTCCCATGGACTTTTATTGTTTATTTATTTTTCGATAGGTTCCAAGTACCTGACAACTGTGAGGGGGGTGCATTGTTTTTCTAACTCGTTAGTTTAGATCGTATTTAGATGTAAAATGTATGACAAATAAGGGCGTGGTTAAGTTTGATTGACAGCTTGATTGACAGCTGATAACGAGCATAGGCTGCGCCAAGGAGAATGACAACATAAGAAGCGCCATTTTTTAATATACAGTTGAAATATAATACTACTGTTTCTGTATCATGAAATGTAGTTTTAAGAGTTTTTCAGGCGAGAATGTAGTTGTTTAAAGCTCAAATCTGTGGTTTATTTATAAAGATTTATGAAAATTTTATCCAGGTTGTGAGATCCAGGTGATCAGCGGACGCTCAACGCTCATGTACCCCGCCTGGAACAGCCTTTCCTCGGCTAGACGTTCTGACGTTTGCCGCTGACTCTGGCGTCTCTGTAGTGGTTAAACATGAGATATAATTCGTCTTGTCTATATCTAACGGGCGATCTCTGTTCTCATGAATCTATAATTTGTTCCCTGGCCAATCGTTTTGGCTGAGGGCTAAGTGAAGTTTCATAACTTTATAAGCTATTTAACTTTACCGTTGTATGGTTAGACTAGAGCGCTGACTTTGTATGTTTGACTGAATTGTTTGGTTTATTTGTATAGCTTCTTGTACCTTTTACTTATACTTTTATAATGGCTAATATTGCTAAAACTGAAATTTAACAAAAAGAGACTGGGTTGAGTTTTGTCATTTTAAATTTTAATACAACAAAGATGATCTGTAATGTTGTTTACTGCAACATCTGTTGTTTAGTACAAATGCACATATTGCCTGGACCATATTAAAATGTTTAATATTTTTATATAATATTTAAACGAAAAGAGGCAGGTTTGTGTTTTATATTTCGTTTTGTTATAAATAGGCTAACGTTATATGCAGTGAATATAATCAATACGCGTTGCCTGAACCACATTTGTGTGGCTATAATGTTTAAGATTTCTTTAAATGAAAACGAAAAGAGTTAGTATGGTGTTTTATAACATATTTTGTTGCCTAAAATATACATACAGAGATAACCGGAGTAGCAGAGCGAGCTGAGTGATCACAGGGTGGTGAGTCAAACTCGGACGGATCACAGGGTGGTGAGCGGGCCGGGCCAGGAGGAGAAGCAGGTGAGTATATTCCGGCAGATGTCCTCTGGGCCAAGCCAAGTGAGACGGGGGCCTTGAGCCGGGACGGGAGAGAACCTTGAACAACCGGACGACACTTCGATCGAGGTAAGTGCCGCAGCTATTCTCTTTCCTTCTCAACAGCGGCGGCCGCTTGTAACGCGGGCATGGAAGACCACCAGGCCAGAGGACACTTTAAGCGAGACGCTCCCTCTTTGCTGTGCACTGCAACAATACAACAGGGTTCACCAGTCAACAGTATGCGAACGCTTGACAATGATACTTCTCTCTTTCTGAACAGGACGGGGGCTTCGATGGGGCATGTGGAGACCACCAGACGGAGAGGGCACTTTGAGCGAGACACTCCACTTCGACAGTGCGCTGTAACCAGGTAACAGGGTTTAACTATTCAACAATCTACGAACATTCAGTTGAAATACCTTCTCTCTTCCTACACAGGGCAGGAGCTTTCGTTAGGAGCGTGTGAAGGCCACCAGACGGAGAGGACACTTTGAGCGAGACACTCCACTTCGGCTGTACACTGTAACAACGCAGCAGGGTTTAACTGTTCAACAGCGTATGAAACATCCAGCTGAAATACCTCCTCTCTTTCCAACAGGGCAAAGGCTTCCAATTAGGGCGTGTGGAGACCACCAGGCAGAGAGGATGCTTTTAGCGAGTCGCTCCGCTTCAACTGTACACGGTAACAATGTAACAAGGTTTAGCAGTTCAACAGCAGATGACACATTCGGCTGCAATACCTTCTCTCGTTCTGAACAGGGCAGCGGCTTTCGATAGGGGCGTGTGGAGACCAACAGGCAGGAAGGATGCTTTAAGCGAGTCGCTCCGCTTCAGCTGTACGCTGCAACAATACAACAGGATTCAACCATTCAACAGTAGATGAAACATTCGGCTGCAATACCTTCTCTTGTTCTGAACAGGGCAGCGGCTTCCGTTAGGAGCGTGTGGAGACCACCAGACGGGGAGGATGCTTGAGCGAGACACTTTACTTCAGCTGCACACTGTAATAATACAGCAGGATTTAACCATTCAACAGTAGATGAAACATTTGGCTGCAATACCTTTTCTCGTCCTAAACGGGGCAGCGGCTTTCGTTAGGAGCGTGTGGAGACCACCAGGCGGGAGGATGCTTTGAGCGAGACACTTCCCTTCAGCTGTACACTGTAATAATGCAGCAGGATTTAACCATTCAACAGTAGATGAAACATTCAGCATTAATAAAGCCAGGCTGTCTCAAAGGGTACGTTGGGCACTTGATATATCAAACCTTCCTTGGGGACAGCGGGTGAAAGACTGTAAGGAGAGAGTGCACAGCAGACTACTATTACTTCTCCACACGATAAACTTCACTCCATGACACAAACCGTGTGAATCGTCACTTCAGGCACTGCATTCCACTCGCACACCGTGCATTCGGGCCAGCACTCACCCACCGGTCTTTCTCCCACCAGATAAACGCTCGTCTCTCACAAGGGCTCAACTTCTCTCCAGAGACAGCAGAAAAATGGGTACAGCAATCATCACATACAGCGGGGAGAGGACACAAGTTGGAGACAGATCAACAATTCACTCGGTGTACTAGTTCACTCGTGCCACACACTTTCCAAACTCTCAACACCACTTCAGTGTTAGTGCATATAAACAACGGATCTGATACTCATCACTTTGCGTCTTTCCCACCGCTGACAATATTCCTTGGGTTTCCGTTGACAAACACTTCACTCTCCTCTTTCCATTTCTCAGCTTCAGTCTTCGCTCGCTTCACAGCCCAGCCTCAAATACAAACAACCCGCCGAAAAGAACACAGTATCTCACGGAAGGAGAACCACCCAACAGTCTGTTTCCTCTCTCTATATGCTGTATTGCTGTAGGCTACTCATCGACAATAAAGGCCAATGTCATGTAGTTATACCGGTGGTTGTATGGAATATTTCCCACCCAGCACCAGTCGTCATTAAGACGTTGTTTTTTGGGCTAAATCAAGTCGGCCCGTCATAGTCTTCATTTAGCCCAAACATAGATGTTGAAAATTGGGCTTTGTTTGGTCTGTCTGCTTTGGTCCAAATTTAGCCCAAACATAGACGTTGAAAATTGGGCTTTGTTTGGTCCGTCTGATTTGGTCCAAATTTAGCCCAAACATAGACGTTGAAAATTGGGCTTTGTTTGGTCCGTCTGCTTTGGTCCAAATTTAGCCCAAACATAGACGTTGAAAATTGGGCTTTGTTTGGTACGTACAATTTGGCCCAATTTTAGCCCAAAAAAAGACTTTGACAATTTAGCTTTGTTTATTTAGCCCAAGACGCTCATCTGTTTTGGACCACATATAGCCCTAATATAGCATAAATACAATTAAAGTCTATTGTAGCAAGTGAAGAAATAGATTGTAGAAATAGTTTCAAAGTTACGTGTGACTGCACATCCCAGAAATACATTATCTGTATTTACGTTCGCAAACCATATAATACCTACATGATTTGGCATAAATCCAGCAAAAAGCGCTCCCTAGTGGTTTATATCTCGTTGAAAACGCTTGTGCTGAATATTATTACACCTATTTCTGAACATTTGTTAACAATTACTACATTAAATATGCCTATAATGCATCCATAAAAACATTAAACATCACAGTAGTTTAAACACCGTAGACCCCGATAAACAACAGCACTTAAATAGCCTAACTGCATATTATTCACATATATGTGAAGCAATGTTAAATATATTGAAATACATTTTGTATATTTGAAATACATTTAAAAAATACTTAGAACTTAAAGCTTATCAATTGTTCCTCGTGTTACATCTGTAAATTTGCATCTGTAAATTATTTCTACACCACGTTTACCATTTCTAAAGGTAGACCTATATATTATATTATAATGTAGCCATATAAATGACTTGAAACATTGTTTTACATTTTCAATGCTTTCATATTTTCATTCCATTTACAGTTTGTGATGGCACACAGGCCTACTATCCACTTAATAATACATCAGGTTTCAGGATATTTTAGCTGATTATCAAATAATTCACTCCATCAATCTAAATGTATGTAAATGCTGCGTGACTTCTACGTGTTTTAATGGGCGCACGCTGAACATTCAAGCCGCATTTGAACCAAGCGGCAACATTCTAATCTGAAAAATGAAGCCTACCTGGAAGTGCGAAAAACTGCAATACATTGAAAATCCGCTAGAGGGAGGTCCCAAAAGGGAGCAAATGTCCATAGACCCCATGTTAAAATGTCCGTTTTCACAGCATAAATTCATGTTTTTACAGGTTGGTCCCATGGACTTTTATTGTTTATTTATTTTTCGATAGGTTCCAAGTACCTGACAACTGTGAGGGGGGTGCATTGTTTTTCTAACTCGTTAGTTTAGATCGTATTTAGATGTAAAATGTATGACAAATAAGGGCGTGGTTAAGTTTGATTGACAGCTTGATTGACAGCTGATAACGAGCATAGGCTGCGCCAAGGAGAATGACAACATAAGAAGCGCCATTTTTTAATATACAGTTGAAATATAATACTACTGTTTCTGTATCATGAAATGTAGTTTTAAGAGTTTTTCAGGCGAGAATGTAGTTGTTTAAAGCTCAAATCTGTGGTTTATTTATAAAGATTTATGAAAATTTTATCCAGGTTGTGAGATCCAGGTGATCAGCGGACGCTCAACGCTCATGTACCCCGCCTGGAACAGCCTTTCCTCGGCTAGACGTTCTGACGTTTGCCGCTGACTCTGGCGTCTCTGTAGTGGTTAAACATGAGATATAATTCGTCTTGTCTATATCTAACGGGCGATCTCTGTTCTCATGAATCTATAATTTGTTCCCTGGCCAATCGTTTTGGCTGAGGGCTAAGTGAAGTTTCATAACTTTATAAGCTATTTAACTTTACCGTTGTATGGTTAGACTAGAGCGCTGACTTTGTATGTTTGACTGAATTGTTTGGTTTATTTGTATAGCTTCTTGTACCTTTTACTTATACTTTTATAATGGCTAATATTGCTAAAACTGAAATTTAACAAAAAGAGACTGGGTTGAGTTTTGTCATTTTAAATTTTAATACAACAAAGATGATCTGTAATGTTGTTTACTGCAACATCTGTTGTTTAGTACAAATGCACATATTGCCTGGACCATATTAAAATGTTTAATATTTTTATATAATATTTAAACGAAAAGAGGCAGGTTTGTGTTTTATATTTCGTTTTGTTATAAATAGGCTAACGTTATATGCAGTGAATATAATCAATACGCGTTGCCTGAACCACATTTGTGTGGCTATAATGTTTAAGATTTCTTTAAATGAAAACGAAAAGAGTTAGTATGGTGTTTTATAACATATTTTGTTGCCTAAAATATACATACAGAGATAACCGGAGTAGCAGAGCGAGCTGAGTGACGCGCGCTGTTCTGTACTAGGAATAACCAGACTCACGTCCTTTACCCATATATGGATTGGCCAGAAGGTGGGCGGGGTTAGGATTTCCCAAGATTTTCCAAGATGGCGCCGCCCATACCCCCCATAAATGGCTTCAAAACCGTTCTTCAGAAAGTCTATGGGTGACGTCACAGACGCTTTGTCCATATTTTTTACAGTCTATGATTTGAACTGGAGCAGAGGAGGGCGTTACCATGGAAACGAGGCAGCAGCTCAACTGACAATCAGCGAAACTCCGTCTCTCACTATTGTTTTAACTACTTTAAGGTAAGTTTAGTCCATAAAATTACACAAATAGTACATACAAATGTTTCTGAGACTTTCTTTCATGTAAATCACTCACTTCCGTTGAATATTTACTTTATAGAAATGGTTTAGTGTCTTCGAAAAAGTCCGTTAGCATCTCAACCGTTAGGCTAACTAATGTTAGAGGTAACGTTAGGTTAACTAGACTTGAGCTGTAAGTTTGGGCTTTTAATCACTTCTTATGTGTAGATGAGATGTTTTGATAGTTTTGTAAAGGTTTTGCTGACAATTGGTCAATGGATGAATGGAAATAAGCCAATTTATTTAACCTAAAAGTACGCACTGTATGGTTAATTCATAGTTATCACGTGACGTCACACCATTACGCCCACCTGGAGGCCCAAATAAGGGAGATCTCAACATTGTCTCTCAAGGTCCACATGCAGAGGTTTACTCCAACCTAGTCCAGCACACCTGAACAAGCTACTCAAGGTGCATAACTCTGAGGTCTCTAGCTCAGTAGGCAGTGGTTAATGGCCGTCTTTATCAAACAGTGATATTAGTGATACTAAATCCTTACAGTGCACTGAAACATTCGCTCCCTAAAAACTCACTATGTTATCGGAAGTTCTGAAGCACAAAACTCAAGTGTATACTTCACATTTTGGACAACAATTGTTTTTTTACATTTACATTTTGGTTATTGTTCTCTTCCTCACTTTAGATGCTGGAGAAAAAACAGCCAGGCTAAAGCATTCAAAGTGTAAACTTCTGTCGTGGCTCAATAATCCAGGATTGGGATGGTGGAAGGAGCAGATCAGAGATCAGGAAGAGATCTACTGGTGCCCCTGAGGAACTGATTTACCTAATGTGTCAAATTTAACCAAACATTTTCATCACTCACCTTCATGTCGTTGCAAACCTGTAAGACTTTCATTCATCTTTGAAACACAAATGTAGAAATTTTAATGAAATCTGAGTGCTTTCTGTCCCTCCATTTCACAGTTTATGCCACTACAACTTTCAAGGTAGTAAGGACATTATAACAATAATTAATATGACTCCAGTGGTTTAACCTCAACTTTATGAAGTGAATGCTTTGTGTGTGCAAAAAAAAACCCATTTCATCTTTATTCACAAAATATACATCTCTGACACGTGTTCACGGAGCACCACGATTCATCAGTGTTGTGTTGGCGAGAGAGCCGGCCATCTCATGCGTCTGAGATACATCATTTGTGAATAAAGACGTAATTGTTTGCGCACACAAGGCATCTGTTAAAAATATCTTCATTTGTGTTCTCCACAAAAGTCTTATGGGTTTGCAGCGACATGAGGGTCAGTAATTAATGACAGAATTTACATTTTTGTGTGAACTATCCCTTTAATGTTTTCTAATGTGGTTATAATTGGTCATTGTTCTGTTTTATAAACATTTTCAATATTTTAAAGATTTATTGTTTTGAAAAAATGTTTATACAGAAAAGATAGATTAATTATCAAAAGTCACAGTAAAAACTTTAAAATTGTTTAAAAAAAAAAAATGTTTCAAATAAATGTTGCTCTTTTGAAAGTTCTACCAGAAAGACTCGGGAGAATAATTTCAATAAACCATACATTTATTGACAGCTCAGCAAGCTGTTAATATACAGAGTCATTTGGCGTAGGCCCCGTCCGAAGTGCATAATCCGAGGGTATCGGATCTGCAATAGGGGTTATGCGGAACGCCCAACGTTCGAACCGGAAAACAGGTATAAACATTTCCGGTTTGCGCTTCCGTACGCATCTGCAGCGGTAGGCGATCTCTGAGGTAACTTTTTTTTCCGCTTTCTTTAGAATACAAGGTAACACTTTACAATAAGGTTCATTAGTTAACTACATTAGTTAACATTAACTAATAATGAACTGCACTTATACAGCATTTGTTCATCTTTGTTAATGTTAATTTCAACATTTACTAATACTTTATTAAAATCTTGTTAACATTAGGTAATGCACTGTGAACTAACATGAACTAACAATGAACAGCTTTATTTTGATTAACTAACATTAACAAAGATTAACAAAAACAGTAGTAAATTTATTGCTCATTGTTAGTTCATGTTAGTTAATACATTTACTAATGTTTAATAAAGGAACCTTATTGTAAAGTGTTACCGAATACAATTATTATTTCTGTTTTAATTATGTCACGAATGCTTAAGTATCAGAAACGAGAACATCCTAACAGCAGTTTTTGCTGTGTGCCGATCTGTCCTGTGTCGGGGAAAGTTAATTCTGGGGTAAGTTTCCACCAGTTCCCAAAGGATGAGTCAGTCAGGGCGATATGGGTCCGAAACATTAGGCGTGATAGTTTAGTGATAAGGAGATACACCACTGTCTGCAGTCGGCATTTTATGCCTGGAGATATTATTGAAGGGGGCCGACGTCATTTGAAACCCGGGGCGATTCCTGTGTTGTTCGCCTGGAACAACTTCAGCCTGCCGATCGCTCGGCCAAGCGTGTGGCAGAGGACACAGCGGCAAGGGGAGGATGTGGATGAGGAGGTGATCGATGCCAGCTTGTCTTTGAGGTGTCATGACTATGATAGCAGACCAGAACCTTCAGCTCTGGATCTGGCCTGCGAGAAAATTGACGCACAGCAGCAGGCAATCTTACAGCTACAGAAGCGC
This sequence comes from Abramis brama, assembly GCF_963993115.1. Taxonomy (NCBI): domain Eukaryota; kingdom Metazoa; phylum Chordata; class Actinopteri; order Cypriniformes; family Leuciscidae; genus Abramis; species Abramis brama. The sequence goes on along the minus strand of NC_139970.1, from coordinate 5,173,976 downwards.
ATGGAGGAGATGTCATTGAGTCAGTCCTTTGGACTAGAAAGGTTCAAGAGCTCCGATGAGGACATCAGGTTTTATACAAGGTAGGAAAAAAAGTTATCAATTTACTTCAGTTCTAAGTAAATTTTGTTAAACTTTGCTTATCATTAGTCTGCCAATTTCTAAGCCAGACATGACAGATTAGGGTAAAACATTACATCATAACCCAGAGACCTTAAGCAATAGAGAAGGGATATTTTCAATAAAGACATGATCTGCGAGATTATTAGGGGTTCAAGCACGAAGTGCTGAAACCCTATTGTAATTGTACTGATTTTTATTATTTATTATTATTATTATTATTATTTTGCGCAATTAGCTTTAGCACATTGATTTAGACGAAGATCAGATTCCATTTAGTGACCAAATTATGCAAAAACCAAATAATACCAAGGGATTCATAAACTTCCAAGTAGGACTGTATACCGCTTATCAAAGAAGATGCTAAAGCTGAAGCACAGATGTAATGCATGTGACATCATGCACTACTTCATGGGAGACATTCTGAAAAGTGGATTGCTGCTCATGCTGTATGGTTACAATCAACATGGTCTTACAATGCAATTTGATCTTTTTCATAGATTTGCCAGCTACCGCCATTTTCATGCATTTTGGCTGCAGATTGAACCTGCCACTAGGAGAATTGCCCGTGTTGGAAGGTCATCGACAACCACAGTTCCTGATACGACTGCTGACCCACCACATAGACCAGTAGGTTTTGGGGTTAGAATTGTTGCATTTTTCCAAATAAATAGATTAAGATTATTTTTTAGCAAAAAACTGCCTGGCATTTATTTGTGATCTGCTTCTTGTGCGTTTGTAAATTCCCTATTAATGAATCGTGTCGCACTGCGTCCAGTGTAGACAGTATCTGCTGCGTTTCCACTGTCGGGCCAGAAGCTCCACAGCACTTCACTAAAACATTCCCTTAACACGCCTCTCTGGAACAACGTCACACTAACCAATCTTGTTTTCACCAACAAATGGAAGTTTTAGCAGAAAACGAATCAGAAAGAAATCACTGAGAACACCGTGATCTCAAAATTGATAAAAAATTGATAAATTTGATAAAAGTGGCCGCAGTTGCTAGCATTTTTGTTGTTTAATTGAATATTTAAAACCCAAGAATTGATGTTATACCACAGGTTTACAATAAAAAGTGATACATTGATCATAATGAATTAATTTATGTCAAAATTGCATAGACGTATAAATAAAGGGATTTACAGTTAGGTCTATTTAACAAAATAATTACATTTATTTGTGATTTTTAATCTATTTATTTGAAATAATACATCAATTCTAACCCCATAAGTAGGTATCTGATTGTCTGTGCTTTTTCGGATGTAGTGCTATCTATCTATCTATCTATCTATCTATCTATCTATCTATCTATCTATCTATCTATCTATCTATCTATCTATCTGTCTGTCTGTCTGTCTGTCTATCTATCTATCTATCTATCTATCTATCTATCTATCTATCTATCTGTCTGTCTGTCTGTCTGTCTATCTGTCTGTCTGTCTGTCTGTTTGTTGTTGCCACTGCATACAGTGCTTTTAATTCCTCTTTTTAATCAACTTTAGCATGGGTGTGTTCACATATGCCAAGTACTGTCGCTGGACATACTGTACATATGTCTATATGGTTTATAATGAATATCCATATTTATTGTTTTTTTTCTTTATTCTGTTAATACACTGCATATCCTACTATTATAATGTTACTGCTACTCCATTGTACATCTGTACATGTTGTTCATACATTGCTCATTAGACGCAAATTGCGTATCGTTATCTTTGTACATGTACTCTGCACAATAACAATAAAGTTGAATCTAATCTAATGCTGTTACAGACACTTTTGTCTTGTACAATCAATGTACAACTAGTAAATAACTACTTGTCTACCAACAGAGCCGTTGTCTACCGCTGGTTGATGAGTTGTTTCTCTTTTTGGTCTATCTGTCTCTGGGTCTGAAGGAGAAGGATCTAGCAGACCGCTTCAACGTTCATCAGTCAACTGTTAGTAGAACAATTAGAACCTGGGCTAATTTTCTATACACAGTTTTGGGTGCTGTGGGTATTTGGATGTCCCCTGATGCAGTCCGTGCCATGATGCCTAGTGTGTTCGAAAGATACTCTGACACACAGGTGATAGTAGACTGCACTGAACTAAAATGTCAAACCCCTTCCTCACTGCTTTTGCAGAGTGAGATGTACTCCCGGTACAAATCTCACACCACAGTAAAGGGAATGATTGGTGTGGCCCCACACGGTGCTGTCACCTTTGTGTCAGCACTGTACTCAGGTTCTGTTAGTGATAAAGAACTGTTTAAGCAGTCTGGAATCATCCCTTTACTAGATAAAGACATGGCTGTAATGGTTGACAAAGGCTTTACAGTTGATGATTTAGTACCAGGTAAAGTACACAGACCACCTTTTCTGGGAAATAACTCTCAGCTGTCTCGTGAAGAGGTTTTAGCTACTCAGGAAATTGCGCGGCTGAGAATACACGTGGAGAGAGTGATTAGGCGCATCAAAGAAAATAAATTGTTCGATTCCATCATCCCTCTGACTATAGCTGGTAGTATCAACCAGCTGTTTGCAGTGGCCTGCCTTCTATCGAATTACCAGAACAAGCCACTGGTCAAGGCTTGGGCCAAATAGATGATCTAAGGCAGTGTATTTTAATCCTGCTCCTGGAGACCCACAGCTCTGCACATTTGTATATGTCTCCTTTATCTGACACACCCAGTTCAGTTCATAGAGCTCTTTCCTATTGTAAATACATTTGTACATGAAGCACAATTGACAAATGTTTGCAGAAAATGTTTTTATTCTGTCATAAATGTTGTGCCCAGTACCTAACGTCTGTTAGAAGTCAGGTACTTGGGCATATAAATATTAAAATAAAAACTGTCTGCCTTCTTTCTTATTACTTTTGTAACCTCTGGGTCAACAACTATTCGTTGGACTAGCATGTCATCTTGGGCACAAATGACAAAGTCACACCATGCCATTCCTGTCAGCATAAGTTGCCCCTGCACCTGCCAGTAGTACATGTGGCTTTCTTTTAACAGCAGTGTTCCTTCTTGCATGTTAAGGTACTTGCAGTCAACGTAGCTGGTAACGTTGGGGCACTTGATCTCAACCAGGCCAAAAGGTGGCTGCGCAAGAGGGTCAAATACTAGGCCATCTGGTGAGGTGCCAAGCCATGGGGCATCAGGGTGAACAATTAGGCCACAGGGCATGTAGTTAACATTCCTTATTTTGGAGTATTCTTGTGCTGCCGTAAACTCCATATCTGCACCTGTTTGAGTAAAAGATGTTTCTGAATGTGAGTTGAATCGTCACAATAAAATGATCATAATGCAAAGTATTGTAATTTGCAAATGAATTTCATTGCAAGGTAGGGTAACGGTTAACTTAGAAATGGACAGTTATGCGTGTGTGTACCTCTTTTCATCTCAGCTGTCTGCCTCGTTCCTTTAAGGATGCGTTCAGCCAGAGATTGTGCAGAGCCATCTCCCCTGACAAAGCACACCTCCCTGAAGTGAGAGGAGGTTATTCGAGGCCTGCGCAGCTGATGCCATTCTGAATTTCCTGCCTGGTCTCTGGTTGCCACTTCAATCTTTTTTGCCATTTCAAAGTTGATTTTCAAACTTTTCAGGTGGAAGTGTTGTTCCTCAGTTAGGTCATGCGCCCAGTCTGTCGGGGCGAGCCGGTTGTCATCCATGGGAAGCTGTGGAAAAGGTGGAGCATCCATATGGATTATTATTACCTTAGTAGGTAGTATCGGCTGCTGGTATGAAAGCACGCTTCCCCTTTGGGCTAAGCCAAGTGATGTCTCCACTAGTGTTTTCTCATCACTGATGGCCATTGTTGCTATGAGGGGCCTCTCTTCAATCGGAAAGTCTTTGTAAGGGTCCTCAGTACATAGCAGCCCAATATCCCATGGGTTCCCAATCACACCCTTGTGGAGTGTACTTCTGTGAAACAAAGTGATACATTTAATATCCTATTGTGACAAGGTTACAAAACTTTTACACAACTTAAAACACACACAAACTATTTAGAGTATTACACACATTCTTTTTTACACAGAGAAATATGATCCTGCATCTAATCCATTCATCCATCTGACATTACCACACATGGTAATGTTATTAAAATTGTTAGTGTTTTGAAAATATATCTGTTATTTGATATGTTATCTAGATCTGTTATATCATAACATGCTGTGCCCCAGCTAATGTTTACATGTATGATCTCAGTGACTGCAGTACAGCTCCTCACCTGATTCCTCCTTCCATCCGCCTGTTAAGCCTGGGTCTTGTTATGATAATGCTGTTTATGGGCCCGGGTTTCACTCCCTTATGAAGTAAAGAAAAAAAAAAGTCTTCACTATATTACGCTGCACCTCTAATGCTTCTGTCCTTAGATCACTATACTTTCAATTTACTATTATTTGCCTCAACCCTTACTGCAGTTCTGGGCTTGTGCCATTGTTGTTCAGTTTCTGTGCAGGCATGAACAGGGGGGACAACTTGGATGTTGAGCTTGGAGTAATGAGCTGTCTGAAAGAGCAGCGCAGCAGTGTGATTACACACTGCTGTGCCAGCTTTACACGAACACTGACTGGAGGTCATGACTGGAGGTTCTGAATCACGAAGCACTATCTGTGTAGAATACACAAAGAGACAATTGGACAAACATTGACACTGATGTATCCTTTCAAATGTGTTTGAAGTGAATTTTACTACTTAAACAGTCATCAGAACATAATAAATGGTTTAGTATGGTTGCTGGGGTAAGTTTGTTGTAGTTGTTCCTACAAGTTTACTACAATACAAGGTGAGGTATAAATATGTTGCAATAGACAGATTGGTAACAATTTATAATAACTGCACAATATTAATCATTAGTTAAGCATTAGTAAACAGTTAGGTCATTTAGAAAGTGCAAGTTAATGTAGTAAATTCTGGTAGTTATAAAGCATTTAGTAGTGTTCAGTTAACCGTTTATGAGCTCATCTAAAGTGAGGACCGTTTATGCTTTGTAAAGCAGTTACAAAGGAGATTTAAAGGCTCGGTTATCTTCTAAACAGAAAAAGGAAACAAACACAACACAGCGATACAGAACATAGAAATATTTAACTGAACCTATAAATCTCCTTTATAAATGCTTTACAGTGCATGACTAGTCCTCACTTTAGATGAGCTCACACAAATGGTTATCTGACCACTACTAAATGCTTTATAATTACATGAATTAATCCTGAATCACAGTAGAAATGTTAATAAAGCATTTATTAACACTTAACTATTACTATATATCCGAATAATATGTATGAATGTACTTTTAAATAGTTTAATCATTTACGTGCACTTTTTAAGTGATCTTATGAACCACTGACAACTCCTAAATAACTGGTTTGTAAATAATTATATACTTAATTTAGAAATGATCAATTCATAATTTAACATTATAGATATGCTTTTAAAACAAGAATAAAGCATTTATAGCTATATTTATAAACTGCTTATTAATGTATATTAATGCTTTATAAATGATGCTTTAACTGTTTACTAATGCTTAACTATTAGTAGCGCGCAGTTATTATAAAATGTTATCGAAAGGGGTACTGTCAATCAACTTAGCCCCAATTACCATACTTCTCCATTAAAAGTACATTGTGTAGGAATTTCTCCCATCTAGCGGTGAAATTGTATTTTACGAAACGAATTAAAACGAATTGTGCTCTCTAGCGCCTCTCTTTTTCAAATGCGTGTTGCAACTACAGAAGCCATTAAGTACCAAGAAGCTATGACAACATATCTTCCTATTGCACTTCATCAAGTTTAACTACCGGCATACATGTTGTACTGTTATGCTGCCTATGAATTACACAACCAAGCAATGAAAACTATTTTACTTTACTTTGTACTTTAGACCGTAAAATTGACTTACCTGTCGAGAAGAAAGCAGGCAACTTCAGTGTCCCTTTAAAAGTATTTCTCTTTCACTAGCTCTTTCCACCTGGGCAAAACTATTCCGATATTACCCTCGTTTTTTTTAATTCTACAGTCACGTTTCCTTCAATTTTGGCGACGAGGATTCCTTCTCCTGTGGCCCGGCATAAGTATGATCCTGCATTATAAAGTACCGTGCAGTGCAGCCTTTCAAATTTGCCAGGGCAGTGACAAGCGCCTCTCGCTGATCTCCTTGTCAGCTTCTGCTGGTTTCAGTCACGTTATGCTGTCGCTGAACGAACATGTGTTGTGGAAACGTGTTGAGGTAGCCTAGTGCTTTTTGTCCCTCTGTGCTATTATAGCTTTTCAAGGTGGCGGAACGACATGGAAGCCTTACCCGTCCCATGTAAATAAAGATAAGAAACTATTCTCGTACGTGGATAAGTCAGATCATTGTCAGAGGTAAATGTACACCAATGAGGACATAATTATTAATAAAGACAATGATTTTAGCTAATAAAACTACACAGTGTACCTTTAACAGGTAGACCATAGTCATTTATCAAGTGTCTCAGAAAAATGTGTGTACCATTGTCTTTGTGATCATGGTGTTTACATGGTTGAGAACATGCTCATGGCAAAATGAAAGCAGTTGTGGTGTAAATATTTTTGTTCTGAGAGGCTTGATGAACGCATGCTATGCAATCATTGAACTGGAACAGAATACCCAAACCCATCCCTAAACATTAGCCTACTCTTAAGCTGTGTGGTTTTTCATTCTTCTGCATGGACCTGTGACACGCTGCTCTGACACTGACAGTACCTGTCACCCTGTCTTTGTTTGAAACTGTGGATAAGAAGACACATCATTCATTTATTCATTCATTACTTTTGTCATTATTCTAGTCATCAAAATTATAACAAATAAAAGCTTGAAATATCTCACTTTGCATGTAATGAGTCTATATAATAAATTAGTTTCACCTTTTAATTTTAATTACTGAAATAAATGAACTTTTGCACAATATTCAATTTTTTCGTGTTTCAACTGTAGAGTCTAGACGTGTAACAGAAGAGGCAAAAAAGTGTTTGTTCACATTATTTGTATTTATTCAAGACATTGTGATTGACCACTGAGATTAACCTGTCTTGCAAAGCCTAAAAACATACAATTTCTGGACTTCAGAAAATAAATAAATAATGAATGTGAAAAATAAATACACATTTGAGTTAAGTGAATTAACAAAGAAGTGCACCCTCTGCAGCAGGTCAGACGACAACAACACTTGATAAATGTGTGCTCTCTTGTCCATTCCGGATTAAATGGGGTCTGACGTTTCAGATATGACGTAACCAGCACTTGGAGGCTTGTTTACGTTTTTAACCAATGATATACATATCAGATTTTTTTGGGGCGGATTCAGCGCAACTCCAAAAAGGACAAATGAGTGACCGGCATGAGGCTGCGCCGGACAGGGGGCTTAAAATCCGGACTGTCCGGCCAAAATCCGGATGTATGGCCACCCTATCAGATGGATTACCTAACATAACTGAAGGTTGACTAGCATAAACACACAGGACATCGTAGTAATTATACTGTTGGTAAGTTACAATAACCCCGTCGCTAAAATGCAGTCTTCATTTGATTGTTTTAATCGTAGCTAACTCTACATCGGGTGCCATTAGCAAAAGCTACATACTAACTTACATACCTTCATAATCATGAATAAATGAGGCGTAAAACTTAAATCCTTTGTCTAACAGAGTACTCGGGGCTCTGGACGTCCGTTTGGCAATACTATGTACATCTGAAATGGATAGGATGGGTAGCTCCTGTAAACACCGGCTATAAAATGTCGCCATTCCTACGCTGTTTACCTCAGGAGCTGACGACCGGAAGTAGTTAAACCTGTTTTGTAGAACCCGGAAGAATGTTGCGCATAACCCCTATTCCTGCCTGAAGACGAAGGCAGGGGCGCAGCCGACCCCCCCGGGAGGTATGGACAGTAGGGGTGTAACGGTACGCAAAAATCACGGTTCGGTACGTACCTCGGTTTTAAAGTCACGGTTCGGTTCATTTTCGGTACAGTAAAGGAAAGAAATGCAAACATTAAACTGCAGGATGTTTATTCCTATAAACTTTTTTAACAATTAACTTACACTTTTTTAAACACCTTTTAATAAAATATAATAAAATATATATAAAATAAGAAATAAAATACTGCTGCAAAGTTCTCCACTAAATAAAATACTCTCAGTCTCAAACCAATTTCACATAATAAACTATAATGAAAAATATAAATAAATATGATTACAGTGAGTGCAGCATTACCAATCCCAGCTTATTGTAGGCCTGCTCATATTTCAAAAAAATATATAAAACTTTTACAAAGTGTAAAGTGCAGCATCAACATTTTCAGTTTTTAGACCTGCTCAGATTTTTAAGAACTTTTCCACAGTCTAAAGTGCAGCATGAACAGCTTCAGGCTGAAGGCCTGCTCAGATTCATTCAACTTTCATGTTTTTTGTCAAAAAAATTAACTTGTCCACATTGTCTGCAGAAAGGGCAGATCTGCTGGCAGTTACAATGTCTCCAGCTGTAGAAAATACCCTCTCGCTAGGGACTGAGGTAGCAGGTACGGCAAGGTAGTGCTTTGCTAACTTGGCAATATGAGGATATGTGGCCTCATTGGTCCTCCACCATTCAAGTGGGTTTGAATCCAGTGAAATGCAGTCCACAACCTTGTATAAGCTAACCTCTTCCTTCACCAGCTGCAAAGTAGGCTTGTTTCCCACCTGAGTCTTGAAGAGTTCACCAAACAGTTCAGCCATGGCTGACTTCTTAACAGGAGGAGATGAAGCCTCTGGGTGTCCTGTCACTGGGGATGAACTAACTGCTGTGGCCCCCTCACTCTGCAAAATAAAATTACAAAACTTTAACTACTACTGGCACTGTCATCTTTATTTATATAAGCTTTTTTAACAATGCAGATTGTTTCAAAGCAGCAAGTATTTAAAAATTATACACAATGAAGATATTTTTACACACAAATTAACACAATACCTGTTCTTCCATGGTTGCAATCTCTGTGATGAGGTTGTTGTAGATTCTGTCACGACAGGCATCATCCACATGAGGAAGGGCCTTGAACCTCGGATCAAGAACTGTGCATTTGTGGAGGAAGTCATGACAAGCAGAGTATCTGTTCTTCAGGTTTTCTGTGATGGCAGCCTTGCTTTCTCTCACAGTTGGACTGTCTTCCTCATTGGGTGCCATAGAGTTGAGGACTGTGGTTTGGAGGGGGAGGATCATTGATACTGAAGGTGTGGATTCAGTGCTCATCAGTGTTGTGATGGTTTTTAGTGGTTTAAGAACCTCAAGTACATCCTCTGCTATTTTCAGATCCTGGTCAGACAACGTGCTTATTTCTTTATTCTTCTTGAGGGCCTTTTCTGTCAGTGCAGAGTACACAGCTGCTTGCTGTTCAAGGTACCTCTCAAGCATATCATAACTGGAGTTCCAGCGGGTGGTGACATCATGAATAAGGGTGTGTTTTGGTATATTAAGCATTTCCTGTTTGCTCTCTAAAATATGTGCAGCTGTTGGGCTACGGTGAAAAAAAGACACAACCCTTCTGACTCTACCTAGCACTCTGGACACCTGGTTGAGACCTGTTGCTTTCTGTGATGCCAAATTAATTGTGTGTGCAAAACACCCAATTTGAGGGCCCAGTCCAGCTTCACTGACTGCATTGACAATATTCCTTGTGTGGTGAAGTGAGTGACTCGTTGCCACGTCACCCTTATTACATATATGGCCAATAGGGTTCTGCCCCTTGGTGTATATAGACTCTTTGGATGCTCCCTGGGATACGTCATTGAAAGCCCGCCCCTTTGTCATTCATTCCAAGAGACCGCGGAGTGTGACACTCGGCCATCGAGGCTGTGCGCGTTCTCGTGGCGACACCTACATCGTGTGTGGCGTGCCTTCGGTCTCCCATTGGTGTGACGTCTCCTCATAGCTGCGTCGGGAGTATCAGCTGTTTATTGACTCGCTAACATCAGATGACTGTCATATGATTTCCGTGTGCCTGTGATTGTGTGTGTGCGCGCGCCGAAATTGAATCAGGGAGTTCTCTTTTGCCCGTGTTAAAGCCAGGCTGAGCAGCTACTTTAACAACTTGCTGTCAGCAATCCATGCTTCATTGAGCCACGTTTGCTGCTTTGTGGAAGCCGAATATTACTGCTGGACTCCACTTTATCTATTGCTCAGGCAATTTATTTGTTCTTTCGGGTTCAAGTGGGCCAGAAGGATTACTTTATTTGGTCTCATAATTTTGTGTTTTTTTTGTTTGTTGTATGAATGTGGCTGGTTTTGTTACCAGTCCTTAGCTGCATGATCCTCACTGTTATAACTGTGATTTATTACATGGAGTGATAATTAGCCTACCAAACTGGTCCCATCATCTGTGTAGGTTGGACTGATTGTGTGATTTTTGTGTTGTGACCGTTTGAATGGTTTATATTTATTTTCTTTGTCTTTATTATAGATTACCATTTATCTCATAACTTGATTTTTGTTTTCATTATTTGTCTTATTGTGATTTGGTTTATCTCTAATCATTTCTATATTTATTTCTTTTCTGTATTCTGCAGGAGCTGGGTTTTCCTGGAGGCAGGCTGGTGGTTTTAGCTGCAGGCCTTCACCCTAAGTAGGGGTTATAAGTGTGGTGTGATTTTTAATCACTATTTTGTAGTGGAGTGATTCTTCAAAGTGTGTTTGATTGCCATATGCAGCTATAGCTAGCCTGCTTCTCTGTGGTCTCAGCCCCTGCAGTGATCATATTCTTTTTTTTGTTTTGGTTGTCTTTTTGATTACTAAATGACACAATTGATTGTGTTATTTGTTTAATTGCTTTCTTTAATAAAAATTGCCTGTTTCAATGTGAACTCACGTCTCTTGCCTCTCCTGAGTAAACGGGCTTGTGTCCTATTTATTAGATTATTTCCCCGGTAATTCGGGGTGGCGTAGTCACTACTAGACGGCCACGTATTGCTACACTTGCATTGTCTGTTGTGACAGGAATTGTAGTTCCTGGCCTCTCCAACTTCCACTCCAACACTGTCATCTTAAGTCCCTCTGCCAGATTTGTGCTTGTGTGTTGTTCATAAATGGGGCGGGTTTGCAAAACATGGCTTAGCATGTTCCACTCTGGAGTAATGTGATGGGCAGTAACTGTTAAGTAGCTCTCAGTAGCTCTAGATGTCCATCCATCAGTTGTGAGTGCTACAGCAGATGCCTTAGACAGCTCATGGACAACAGCAGTTTTAGCCTGTTCATAAAGGGCGGGTATAACTTTTTGGCTGAAATGTGGACGAGAAGGAATTTCATACCTGGGCTCAATCACCTTCATCATGTGCTTAAAACCAGTGTTCTCAACAACCGAGTATGGTCGTAGATCAGCTGCTATAAAAACACCAATTGCTTTCGTTATTGCGTTGGCCCGATCGGAATTACCAGCAAAGGTCTGCTGAAATGCTGACGGAAGCTGCGTTTGAATTACGGTCGTTTTTTTCCTAGTTGTAGTGATGTTCACACTCGCGTGATGCCTTTTCAAGTGCGTTAACAAGTTTGAAGTGTTGCCAAAAACATACCCGATCGTTGCTGAGCAATGTCGACACACTGCTTTCGTCTTATCGACTAGTCTTTGTCCGTTGGCGTATTTCACTGGGAAACCGAAGTGTTCCCAAACAGGAGACTTTAATGATATGGGTGGCTCTTCAAGCTCCGGCTTGTCTGAATTGGCCATGATGACGGCTAGCGAGAGGCATGCCGTGTATGTTGTTGTCATAGACACAGTGGCTGTTACAGCGCGCGGTTTGTGATTTTTTTTTTCAAACCACTTCAGCGGAAATCCCGCCCTGCAGATTTCATTGGTTTAGGTTACAGTGACGACGGGTAGGTTTAGCGATCAGTGTTGGTGTAGGGCAATCTGTACAGTGATTGACATATTGACATGACCAATGAAAACTTTGGAATCAGCTGCAGGGCGTGATTTGCGCTGAACGCGGAGACTTCCGCCACTTAATATGTTCATGTGGAAACACGAAAATGTACCTATGTTCCGCACACAAAATATTGCATTCAGTCATTCGGTACACGCGTGCACCGAACCGAAAGCCCTGTACCGAAACGGTTCGGTACGAATACACGTACCGTTACACCCCTAATGGACAGGACCATCCTGGTGGTGGTGGGGAGGATGGGGGTAATCGTCGCTTCAGTATCTGCGAACTCAAACATGTGTAAGTACCGAGCTTTTATACAATGAGCCTACGAATATGATTGGATAGAAGTGAAGGCAATAGGTGACATAGTAATTGAGTCTTCCCGGCAGAACTTATGCTAAAGCTTTCATTTCTACCAGAAAGACTCGGGAGAATAATTTCAATAAACCATACATTTATTGACAGCTCAGCAAGCTGTTAATATACAGAGTCATTTGGCGTAGGCCCCGTCCGAAGTGCATAATCCGAGGGTATCGGATCTGCAATTCCTGCCTGAAGACGAAGGCAGGGGCGCAGCCGACCCCCAAAAGTAGGTGGAGTATGAATACACCGGGACGGGGCCCGCTGACCCCCAAAGTTGGTAACTGAGTATACCCACCGGTCTAGAATCTTGGGGTTCCTGAAAAATAGAGAAGGAAATTACTCTATGGTAGAATTAAGATGTGAAAAGATACAACGTGCTTATAGCTTAAAAGAAAAGAAAGACAATTAAGTCCTAGCATGACCGTAGGATGTTTTTTTTTTTTTTTTACTAGTTGCCAGTTCACTCCTAAGAAAACACAGAGACAAGGCCTCATTGGACCAGCAGTGCCGCTTTGGCCTGCATAGACAAGGCCTCATTGGACCACGCAGACAGCCGCCTTGGCAAAAATAATAAAACAGGTCTCGTTAGACCATACAGACAGAGCCGCATTGGGCTATAATAGAACGGCCGCATTGGACCACATATATCAGGCCGCCTAGGGCCGTGCATAACACAGACTCTGGCCTCATTGGACCACACGGCCTTATAGACCACGGAGACAAGGCTTTGATGAGCCACACGGCCAAGATAGACCACAGAGACAAGGCCACTATGAGCCACAACGGCCGCTAATGCCACAAAGAGACGAAGTAAGACTGGACTACACATAAAATGAAGCCATTGGCTTTTTTTTTTTTTTTTTTTTTTTACAAGATGCTACAGGCCTTAAAGACCACACAACCACGCAAGACTACGGCATCTAAGCCACATAGAACCTATGCCCCAGAGGGGCCACTGGCCGATCAGGCATCTTTTTAAAGGACAAGGCAAACATATGCCACAAGGCGCCAAGCCCCACATGTACACAAGGCCCACGTGGCCACAAGGCCACTAATGCCACACATAGACAGACATACTTGAATACAAGGCCACTAGGCCACATTTAACCATGACATGAAGGCCACAAGACCACGAGACAAGGCCACATTAGGCTACACGGTCACAGTAGACCACACAGAACATGGAATGTTTCCCAAACCATAATCCCACACTTAGACGAGACGTACAGACAATGGCCACTAAGCCACACAGAACAAGGCCATAAGGGCCGCAGCCTTGAAGGCCGAACATAGGAAAAGGCAACATGGTACCACGAAGCCATGAGACCAACACAGAGACGAGGCCCGCTGGGCCACAAGGCTGCTAAGCCACACTGAACGAGGCCAACGAGACAGAGCCACTAGGCCACACAGAACCTGCCATACTTAATGGCCACAAGACCACGGGACAGCCACATTAGGCTACACGGTCACAGTAGACCACATAGAACATGAATATCGCATGAAATAGTCACTTTTTTTATTTTTTTATTATTATTATTATTATTATTATTTATTTTTGTTTTTAAATTAAATGACGAACATGTAACAAAGGCACAACGGCTGCTACAGCCACATAGAGACGAGGCCACATTGAACGGACCCGCTAAGCCACACATAATAGATGACTAGATAGTCATTGAGGAGTGCTGGCTAGAATAATAACAGGATGAAGGAAATAAGATTGACACCACCACCAGTAGTTGCATAGTTTTTTACCTTATGGTTATTGTAGAGCTTGCTGGGCTTGAAGAATAGTTTTAGAATCGGGTCTTATATAAGACTTGAATGCAGAGGAAGACCATCTGCCCAGGATCTTGAAAGCTGAAGTAGAAATGCCACGTTTAGCTGCTGTAGTGGCTGCCCCAATCCTAAATGAATGACCGTTATACTGGAGGGGAGATAACTGCAGCTTTTGAGGACAGAACTAGAGGAGTCCTGAACCAGGCTTTAGAGAGAGATGCTTCGTAGGTAGGAAAATGGGGAAAGTGATCTGAGAATCTAGAGCGGATTTTTAGGAATGTAATCAGATGAGAAGGGACAAAATGTATTGCTAATTTTAGAAATTGTTGATGTGATACCAGAAACTTGAGTCGGTTGGAGTGCTTAAGAAAGAGTAAAGAAATTAGGGGAGAAGGTGAATCAGAAAAGGACCTAGGGAAGATCGGAGTGTTAGATCTGAAGAAAATTCCCCTGGATGCATGAGCCATGAACATAGTTAAACATGGATACGATCTGAATATGAAAATAGGAAAAGAAACCAAGATGGATGAGAGGTAATAAAAGGGGGTTAAATGGATTTCGCTTTCCTGTAATGTTACTGTTAAAGCATAAATAACATCTGCAAAGTTACAATGCACAAAGTTCAAGCATTGAAGATTTAATTGAAAGAGATCGCTTTTTAAGGACTACAACAATGCTGAGAGGGACTGTGCGGCATTCCTTTGGATTAGTGGCATCACAAACCATAAAGTTATACATTTAGCTCCCGGAATATGATTTATAGCATAACAAACAGAATGAGCTAATCAATACTAGAAGATAACTACGCATAAGCTACATGATACATCAACCAACCATCCGGAAATGGGGTATACATGTTGACGCTTCTTGAGTCTCTCCATCTTTAGCTGACTTGGTTTGAATATAAGCTAAAAGTTTTGAAATGTCTGTGAGAGGTAATCAAAGCTGCAAAACGAGCTGTTGAACTCCAGCCCTGTTCCGGGAGCAGCAGCTCGACTGCATCCAAAGGGACGACAAAAACCATGCGCTTTACTCACCCTCAATGACAATTCCAGCATAGGATATGAAATGCATTTAGGACATTCCAAGCCAAACCCCTCACACACACCATGGGGACACAGACCCACCACACATCAATTTTACTAATTGTAGATAAGGAAGGAACAACCGGCCGTGATCCGGATAAGAAATAAGGAATCTGAAAGAAAAGCGAAACAAAATCAATTCTGCAGAAATACAAGCTTTAAAGGTGTAGGGAGCCACATCTTCAGTGATATGCTGTCTAGCTGGATTGAGCAGAGTGACTAATTTATTTGATCACAGTTAGAGGAGGGCAGGGTGATGGATAAGGGTTGCTGAAGGCAGAGCCGCCTGAAGACTACAGTGCGTAGCTATGCATTGCAGTGGTCAGGAATGTGCTTGCGTGACCTTATTCATGAAATTGGAGACTACTGATTGCCATCTGAACGTCTCGGGAATAGCATGATCGTCTAACACGATCTGCCTTAGGAATGCAACCGAGCTTCGTTAGCACGTACAACATAAGTTTTGCCACCACTTCGAACCCAGAGATGTTAGCAGCTGCTATAAGATAATTCGATGAAGTGCGAATGAACGGAGTCTGAGCAGGCTTGGTAAATTATCTGACCTTTGGTATTCCAAATGTCCAAATCTGAATGGATATGCACCCTTCGACTATGGCCAGTGTTAACAGATGAGAAATAAATGCCCTGCCTTAAAGAGATACTTATACTAGAATTTTTTTTTTATTTTTTTTTTAAAATCTTTTAAATCTCAGTGCAATACTTACCTGTAGTAAGGTGACTGCATACCGATAAGATACCTCAATCACACTTGATATTCTGTTGACTTTGAGCATAGAATCTTTCTCAGCTGCGCAGCGTACACCTGACATTACTCTCAAGTTATATGAATGAAGTTATTCACGACCGAGAGATCACTGCCATGGCAACCAAGTGAGTCCCTTGAATAGAAAAATAGGTGAACATTTAAATCATACAGATAATTAAATCATACAGATAAGTAAATATAATGTCATTCGAGTCTTCTTGACTGACGTTCGTCTGGTGATTGGTTGAATTATATAGTCTACACTTATAACTGTTAGTTCTACTGTGTTAGGCAAGTTTTGGCAAAGTCTGTGACCTTGACCAGAGCATCCTTAGTCTGCCTTTGTACATTTAATATCGAATCCTTATAATGTCTATATTTCTATGACACATATCGGTGGATTAAAGTAGTCGCCAAGAAAATTTGGGTTATGGCGGTTGTACCATAAATCTGTTAGTGAAGAACTTAAATGCAAGAATTAAAAGATCTTGATATGAAAAATCATATCATTGTAGGCCTATATGCAACAAGTCAAATTGATAGAGATATAGAGAATTATTAGCACTGTAAATTTATGATTTACTTCTTTTGTATTAAACACTCCTGCTACATATACCCTTCATAACCATGTCTACTACGGCATACGTATAACATCCAACAACCAACTTGCTTCTGGTATGGACATATATTTATATCACTTTCAAATTTTTACAAACCCTTTATAAATTTATAACTTATGAATTTATTTTTATTTTTAATTTAACAGTAGCTATTAATTGCTTTTGTTTTATGTTTGAATAATAGATAGTTATATTTACAGAAAATGAACAGAGATAAAATTCCCCCTTTATTGTTAAAGCGCAGTATTTAAGTCGAAATCTTACCGGCGGTCGGGAAGTGACTATAGCAAACGTCTCCATGAATGCCGAAGCAATAACGAATTCAGATATAAGGGCGTAAAACGAGTTGAATAGGTATGCTCCTTTATTGAAAGGCACGTCATAGTGGGCAGATGAGGAGCGCGAGCTGCAAATGGCATATACATAAAGCCAATTTGATAAAGTTGCTCTTAAGCTTGATTTAATTATTTTCAGCAACCCAGCTGTTAATATTTTGCAATTAACCATGAGAGCGTGGAATCAACAACGCTGAAATAGATTAGTAGCTACTGCGCTGTGGATATCATATACGTGTCTTGAATCTTTGCTTGCAATTGCTACAACCAGTCCCTTCTTTTTAAAGCGTTACAGTATGTTGCGGTGCAGACTGTAGGCTATGTATTGGCAGTTTTTTTTTTTTTTTTAGAAAACTACCACGTCACCAGAGTCACAATTGAACTTTACCGCTGATGAAGGGAGCAGTAGAGTAGCAAATTAATATACTTACCTGAATGGAATTTAATCATAGTAGCCTAACAGGGATATAAACAGTGGCCGCGGGAAGCTATACAACGTGAAAGCCTTGAAAATGGAACTTGAACTTGAAAACCCTGTTAGGAGATCGTCTCTCGTGAGATTTAAAGCCGCCACATTCTTGTTTCCTCTGCAAGCGTGGTGCATTCGCGCACCGCGAAAATGGCTGAGATCAAATCAACGATATAACTTGTGTTGTTATGATTGGAATCGAACGCAAGTGAAGGAACGCCGGTGTCGTTCTGCGCACTGAATTAAAGCGTCAGCATCTGCGAACTAATCGTCGCTTCAGTATCTGCGAACTCAAACATGTGTAAGTACCGAGCTTTTATACAATGAGCCTACGAATATGATTGGATAGAAGTGAAGGCAATAGGTGACATAGTAATTGAGTCTTCCCGGCAGAACTTATGCTAAAGCTTTCATTTCTATTCAAAGAATATTGAAAACTGTATCATAGTTTCCACAAAAATATGAAGCTGTACAACTTATAATAATCATAAATGTTTCTTGAGAATCAAATCATATTATAATGAATTCTGAAGGATCATGTGACACTGAAGACTGAAGTAATGATGCTGAAAATTCAGCTTTGCATCACAGGAATAAATTACACACTTTATATATTGGCATGTATATTTATGAAAAGTTATTTTTATTGTAGTAATATTTCACAATATAACTTTTTTAGGGTATGCTTGATCAAATGCAGGCTTAAGATGTGATCAGGAAAATGTTTTTTATGTCAAAGATGTATTTGATGTGTCAATAAATGGTTTGCTACTCTTGTGAATTTTCTTATTATGAATATTAAATATAATCATGAATTCACGATTGAAATTAGGCCTGAAAAAGACGTCTTTTCAACTCACTTTACAACCTAATTTAGACGTGATTGGGACGTCATTTTATTGTCATCTTTTCAACGACCTGAAAAAGACGGCTTTTCACCTTTCACTTTTCAACCAAATTTTAACGTTGTTTAGACGACTGGCAATGTCGTCTTTTCAACGAATTTTTGCTGGGTGGGTTTTACAAAGGTTTAGAGGAAATAAAAAAGTTAATATTACTGAAATATAAACACAGTTAATATTACTCATAAATATTTGTTTTTAAATTGGTTGGTTTTTCCGTTCTTGCTCTTGCTGTTTTCTTTTTTCTTTCCTCCAGAGAGTCGCACTTAGTCTTCTGTGACTGGTCCAAAATTTGTTTAAACTGGTGACATAGGTTATACTAGTTTATACTCTTTAGACTTCATGTACATAGATTGACCATGGTGAACATTTTTAGATAGGTTTTCAACCCTGTTTTGTTTTTAGGCAGTTCTATCTATCTATCTAGCTCCCGAGTGCACACACTGTGTCTCGCCATGTTGAAGACGAATACGAGAAAATAAAGAAACATGTTTGGACGAGCTACAACAGGTAGGGCTGGCTACACTGCTTCCTTTTTTGTGACGTTTAATGTTGGTCTCTATTTTTAAGCCATTTTTGGGACCTACTTTTATGGGATTGTAAATTAAAAGCATATGGTCAAATAGTTATATGTTTATGTAAGATCCTGTGAAGCCTGAAATAATCTTTACACCACACTCTATTCCTTTAGTCCCCAGACTGCGCTGTGTCAACTGACCTTTGGGCAGAAGAAAGGACAAACACGCACTACATGACGGTGACAGTTCATTATATTCTTGGATGGAAATTGTTGAACAATGTCCTGGCTACAGGGGAGACCATGGGTGTCAAAACCCATGAAAATATCAGAAGGACTGTGGAGTCCATCCTTCAGGTATTTGTCTTTTACCCCCAGTCTCCTCGTGTGTTACATATATGTGTAGTACATACTTAACGGTGTTATACTGTATTTATTGTCTTGTCCAAGTAATATGGTACTATTCTATTCAGTGTCTCTTATATTTCTTTTTTACTGTTCTGACTAGCACAAGCTTTAACGATAATTTACTTACAAAGTAATCATTATGTTCAATTTATTTGTGTTTGGATTAATCTTTTATGTTTGTGCTGTTTTTTTTTATTTATTTATTTTTTTAATCTAACCTAACATATAGGAGTTTGGCATCTTGAGCAAGGATATTGTTGTAGTGACCGACAATGGTTCAAATGTGGTCGTAGCTTTCAAGGATTACACCAGACTGTCCTGTGCAGGCCAGAACATTAACCTGATCCTTAAATTCACATGTGACCATTTGGATGTGGAGAATCCACAGCACAGCCCAGTCATCAACCGGTTTCGGGATGTGAAGACTGGTTACACTCTTCAAAAGAGCAAGGTAAAATATTTTGCAGTCTTGTCATGCCTGTTTGGTGTAGTTTGTAGGTATTTAGATATGAGTTTATACAGTTTATTATAAAAGATAATAAAGAAAACAAAAACTGCTGTAATTAATAAATCGTGTTCTTGTTCAGCAAGCTATTTTGATTATTTAAACTATTCTGCTGTTAATCTATTTCTAACAAACATTAATATTTAAAAATCTGTTAACAAATTATCACCTTATTTTCACAGTCATTATCATAGTCTTTTTCTTGAATTTCAGACTGCGAAAAGCACTGGGCAGATCACTTAAGCAAGCAGTGGAAACGAGGTGGAATACCAGACTTGCAATGCTGCAATCTGTAAGGGATGCTCTGCTGTCTGGGAAGCTGCATGAGGTCCTGTTTCACCGAAATGAACTCTATGTCAACAGCATAGACCCAGTCCTTCTTGAAGACATTATCTGCCTTCTGGAACCTTTTGATGTGGCTACCATGCACCTCTCCATTGATCAGACACCTAGTCTTCACCTTGTCCTCCCAACCAAGGCAACCCTGGTGAGGGGGTTGTTGCTTCAGGATGGAGACAGTGTTATTGTGAAAGAGGTCATTACAGTCCTCGTTTGTAATTGTTTTGTTGTTTGTAACTTACAGCAGATGGCCATTATCCAATAACAATGTTGTCTATCATGAACTGAAATTTAAAATCCACCTTTACCACAAGATAGCCACAGCACTCTCTCCTAGCCTGAGGTGTTTCTTAAGAAAAACTCTCAACGCTGAGGAATATGAAGAGCTTATCAACACTCTGGCAGCAATCACAGAAAGAGTAGGGATAGAGGAGTGAACCAGTGTCCAACAGGATAATTCATAGCATTAGTACAAAGAACAGACCGTGCACTTTAAGGAAATGTATAATATAAGTACAAAATGTTCTCTCTCACTTATGGAAAGACACTCACTCACTCACTCACTACCTACCAACCAACAAGTTGTACATTACCTCCATCAATATAAAGACGTGTATTTTGGACTATATAAAGCATTATGCCTATAATGCAAACTCTATTGTACCATAGCAATCTGTCTTTTTTTCTCAGAAGATATTTGTAAGCCTCGGTGCCGAACGTCACATCACTATAGTGTCGTGTGTAATAAAGGTTTTTAGCATTTACTGTTGTAGAATCTGAACTCAGCAGGAATGACGCTTTATAATGCT
The DNA here is from genome assembly GCF_963993115.1 of Abramis brama. Taxonomy (NCBI): domain Eukaryota; kingdom Metazoa; phylum Chordata; class Actinopteri; order Cypriniformes; family Leuciscidae; genus Abramis; species Abramis brama. The sequence goes on along the minus strand of NC_139970.1, from coordinate 5,153,057 downwards.
TTACAGACTTGATCTGTTTTGCACACGTCACTCAAACACAGAACCAGGAAGCAGGAAGAGTTTGAGAAAGAGAAACTAAAGTGGAGTTGAGCTGTTGTGTGTTTGTGTCTCAGTATTCATGCAGTAAAATGGCAGAAGCCAGAATTTCTCAGGATGAGTTCATGTGTTCAGTGTGTCTGGATCTCCCGAAGGATCCAGTGACCATTCCCTGTGGACACAGTTACTGTAAGATCTGTATTACAGGCTGCTGGGATCAGGAGGATCAGATGAGAGTCTACAGCTGCCCTCAGTGCAGACAGACCTTCAGGCCAAGACCTGCTTTAGCTAAAAACACCATGCTGGCTGAACTGGTGGAGAAACTGAAGAAGACTAAACTTCCTGCAGACTGTTACGCTGGAGATGTGCAGTGTGACGTCTGTACTGGAAGAAAACACAAAGCCGTCAAGTCCTGTCTGGTGTGTCTGGAGTCTTACTGTCAAACTCATTTTGACCGTCATGAGGAATATTTCTCCCGTAAGCCACATAAAGTGACTGATGCCACTGGACGACTGCAGGAGATGATCTGCCAAACACATGATAAACTCCTTGAGGTTTTCTGTCGCACTGACCAGAAGTTTATATGCTTGCTGTGCTTGATGGACGAACATAAAAACCACGACACTGTATCAGCTGCAGCACAGAGGACAGAGAAACAGGTATGAAACTACACACTGATGAAATAATGTTGACACTATTTATATTGGCACCATATGATCAGTAAACATCATTCACACTGCAGACGTCACAGAAGTGAACAGCAGCTGCAGGTGGACTTTCACTGCTGAGCGTATTTGTGCTTCACATTTAACTTAACAGAAAATATGGAGAAAATACACCATAAACATGGATCAACACAAACTTTTGTAAAGCAAGCTTTAAATAAGCAACATAAAATAATGGAACATTTTCAACCGTTGTATGACAAAATATTTCTCTGTCAAGAATAACGCAAGTTAAATGCAGCGACAGACGAAAAGATTTTCTGTTCAGTAAATCATACTCGGTTACCTAACGTAACCTCGGTTCTCTCTAGAAGAGGGAACGAGTATTGCGTAAGTTGCTTACGCTACGGGTAAAGTTTTCTTTTCTCGAGATCTGAAGCCCAAAAATTATCCTTAATTTTGTATTTATTGTCAACGCAGTGCGGCAGCCAGCAGACCATAGCAGGCTGTATAAGCGTGCTCATTGGCTGCCCTGCGGCAACTGCAGCAGCCTACCAGTGAGCCCTGCGTGACGTTGCGCCCTCCACGCGCCTTGCCCGCCAGAATGGGTGTGGCTAGCGTGTATAAAAAAGGGGCTCACAGGCTGAAATTCTGGTTTTCATAGACTGAAGCGAATAAGCTCGTGGCACATCACGGCAGGTTACGCAATACTCGTTCCCTCTTCTAGAGAGAACCGAGGTTACGTTAGGTAACCGAGTACGTTCTCTTACGAGAGGTTCTCTCGTATTGCGTAAGTTGCTTACGCTACGGGAACCCCTTGTCAACGCTGTGCGCGCCGAGCATCCACTGCATGAGTCCCAGGGGAGCCCGGGGAACACCCGCGAAACCCCACATGTGTGGATCCAGACTCTTAGTAGAGCACCATTTAGAGAACACTGACCATTTAGATGTGTAGAGCCTTCTCGTGGAAGGAGCTCTAGACTGCATCATCGTGTTTACGACCCCTTCTGGCAAATCAACGGGTATCCGTTGATTATCCACGCATGCAGAGACCAGCGCTGTCCACAGGCCAAAGACCGGTTTGCCCTCGAAAAGAGCGCCCCAATGTAAGTTGGATGCGTCCGTCGAGATAACTTTTCGGTGTGAGACGGCTCCCATTGTCACTCCCCGCTGGTACCAGTCGGCCGCTAACCAGGGTCTCAGTGCTGAAATGCAGCTCGAGCGCTCTCAGGTGAGGCACTCGAGCGCTCAACCAGCGTTGTAGCGGGGGCATACACAGTAGACCCAGCTGAAGCACTGCTGCAGCTGATGCTATACAACCCAGCATCCTCTGAAATGTTTTTAGAGGTGCGGCGCTGCCCAACTGGAAAGACGCGGCCAGGAGTTGGACACGGCACGCGCGCTGTGTCAACAGCCGGGCCGTCATTGCCACAGAGTCCAGTTCCAAACCCAGAAAAGAGGTTGACTGGCTGGGCAGTAATGAGCTCTTGGTCCAGTTGACCGTGAGACCCAGGCTTTCCAGGTGGTTGAGAAGCACTGTTCTGTGAGAGATAAGTTCTTCCTCTGACTGTGCTAGAATCAGTCAATCGTCCAAATAGTTCAAAATCCGCATGCCCTGCCCTCTCAGGGGAGCGAGAGCCGTGTCCATGCACTTCGTGAATGTACGGGGTGCTAAAGACAGGCAGGACGGTGTACTGATATACCTGACCGTCGAAGGCGAATCTCAAGAATGGCCTGTGATGGGGTATTATCTGGATCTGAAAGTAAGCGTCTTTCAGATCGAGGGGAAATAAACCAGTCCCTCGGGCGAATCTGCGCGAGGATCTGTCTGGTTGTGAGCATTTTGAACGGTCTTTTCATAAGAGCTTTGTTCAAATATCTCAGATCTAATATCGGTCTGAGAGCTCTGTCCTTCTTGGGCACGAGGAAGTAACGGCTGTAAAAGCCTGACTCGCTCAGAGAAGGGGGTACCGGTAAGCGCGGGGGACAGCGAGCGAACTGCAATGAATAGCCCTCTCTTACTGTGCTCAGCACCCTTTCTGACGCACCTGGAATAGCTTCCCACATTTTCGCATGTACGGCTTGGGGCAGAATGGCTTGAGCGGTATATGCCAGCTCTAGAGTGGGCTCTGCGCAAACTTGAGCGGTATATGCCAGCTCTAGAGTGGGCTCTGCATGAGTGAATGACACAGGGGGAACCGTGCTTGTGTGTAGGGGTCAACACTGGGAAGCGGGCACATTTTCTACACTCAAGACACCATCGGCGTGAGCCGGATAACCAGAACTGTACTCTTATGAGATTTCTCTGGGTTGCCGTAGAAACGGTGTTTGGGTGCAGGCGAGCGGGTTGGCTCGTTGGCTGCAAAAAACACATCTGCAGTCGCCTTCTTCAGGGGCCTGACAGAGCGAAGTGCTTTGAAGGCTCATATGTTTAGACGCTCATAAATACTCGAGCACCATCCTGAGAGCGGGAGAGTGCGAGAGGCGGGTTCGCTTTCTGTAGCATAATTTTTATCTGCCGCCAGAGCCAGGATTCGAACACAGGTCTCTGGCGCAAAAGCCTAAGATTTTGCCACTGAGCCACTGGGGGGAAACACATAAGCTTTCAGTTAGCGCAAACATATTAGAGAGCGTAATGTTCTGTGTCGGCGTTTGTTTGCAGGCGTGCATGTATTATAACAGGCTCGTTTACTGCAATATTGATATTTCCAGCGACGCGCGCGAATGGGGCGCGAGGGCGGGGTAGCTTTCTTGTATCGTAAAGACAGCTAGCCCCGTGACTGTCAGCTTCTGACATCCCTTGCGAACGGCGCAGTTTGCGCGGCTCGAACAGAGGGAGAGAGCGGGAAGAGAGAGCGTCATCATGTTTTGCGTCGGCATTTGTTTCCAGGCGTGTGTGTATTATAACTGGCTCGTTAACTGCAATATTGATATTTCCAGTCACCTGAACTTGAGAGGGGACTGAGAAATGTGTGAGAAATGTGTGAGAAAAGGAGGTGGGTCCGGCCTTGGCGGGACCAAAACACTCTCTTTTCTCCTTTCGCCGGGGTAGCTTTCTTGTAACATAATGGAGCTAGCCCCGAGACCGTCCGCTTCTGACATCCCTTGTGAACGGCGCAGTTTGCGCGGCTCAAACAGAGGGAGAGAGAGCGGGAAGTGAGAGGTGTGAGGCATTTGAAACAATGCCTCGTAGGAAATTTCTCTTTTAGAAGAAGAGTGTGTGTCGCAGCGGCGAACACACACAGCAGAAAAAGGATATATGACTCCGGATAGCGTAGCAGGCACGGATGGCTGAAGGCGGCGAAGATGACCGGCTTCCTCAGACGCTGTCCTAAGCTTGCTGGTCGCTGAATTCAACGGCGGCGGCTTCTCTCAGAGTCCAGCGATGCGAAGAGCTTCGCTGAAGACATGAAAATCAGAATTTCAGCCTGTGAGCCCCTCTTTTATACACGCTAGCCACACCCATTCTGGTGGGCTGAGGTGCGTGGAGGGCGTGACGTCACGCAGGGCTCACTGGTAGGCTGCTGCAGTTGCCGCAGGGCAGCCAATGAGCACGCTTATACAGCCTGCTATGGTCTGCTGGCTGCCGCACTGCGTTGACAATAAATACAAAATTAAGGATAATTTTTTGGCTTCAGATCTCGAGAAAAGACAACTTTACCCGTAGCGTAAGCAACTTACGCAATACGAGAGAACCTCTCGTAAGAGAACTGACTCCGTCCATTTGAACTATATAGAACTTCATGTCTGTTATTCAGCAGAAACACTGTCATTGTGAAGCTTTACATCTTTGTCCGTTTCACTTATATGATACTTAATGCTTGCTGTGTTAAACAGGCCTTATGCTTCATGTAAATTCATGTACAATGGTGGTAAAACTGATCAATCATCCCTTCAGGGGTTTGAATCTCCAGCCATTGGTTATTAATTCTACTGTTACTGGATTCAACTCTTCACATGATGATATAGTGACAGTATAAAGTGCCATCTGTGTTATTGGTTTGTGCTGCAGAAGCAGCTGAAGGAGACGCAGAGGTCGTTCCAGCAGAGGATCCAGCAGAGAGAGAAAGATCTTCAGCAGCTGAGAGAGGCTGTAGAGTCTCATAAGGTGAGTCTGGAGAGGAAGAGAAGTTTGAGAAGTCTCAGTCAGGACTCACTGAAGCTCACTGTGTGATTGTGATGTGTGTCCTAACAGCGCTCTGCACACACAGCAGTGGAGGACAGTGAGAGGATCTTCACTGAGCTCATCCGCTCCATTGAGCGGATCAGAGATCAGGAAAAGACTGCAGTGAGTCGAGCTGAAGAACGACTGGAGCGACTGGAGCAGGAGATCAATGATCTGAGGAGGAGAGACGCTGAGCTGGAGCAGCTTTCACACACACAGGATCACATACATTTCCTGCAGGTAACAGTTACGCCTATAGGTGGGTCCACAACACGCAAACACTTTGTCCCGTAGATGGTTTGCTTGCACGATTTAACCTCGCGCACGAGTGGATCCATTTCCTCTCTGGAGAGGCGTTCAGTTTTTCCGCTTGCAAATAGCAACTGGCTTTTAAAGGGAATGGGAGGTGAACTCTGATTGGTTTATTGTACGTTACACCCAAAACACACCCATTACTCATTAAGAGAATAGGGACGGCCCTTTTAAACCATGCAGCGGGAGCGCCGGCCATTTTTCCATTGTTAAACTAGGAAAAGTGGATTCGGACACCCTCTAAGTGCACTTGTGCCGTGCGCTTTAGACCATGAGCTTAGAATGTTAAAATAGGGCCCGTAATGTATTGGAGTTAAATGATGACAGAGTTGATCAAACGATAAAAGCTTGATCATCAAGGTATTCTTTTTTGTAACAGACCTTTAAGAAATTGAATAGCTTCTCCCACTCTATAAATCAATGCTCTAACTGCAGAAATAAAAGTAATGACTCATTTTTGACGATGGTAAAAAGTAGCAGTGCACCGGTGATGACTTGAGCTCATCAGTCCACAGTAACCAGGGTCTGAAACAGCACTATTGTGGCACTGACCACACAAAACATACAGTAGTGGCCAAAAGTGATGTGTGGAGTTTCTTTTTTTAAACGACCCTACAAGTCTGATTAAACTATCAAATTAGGAGGAAAATATTTGTATATTTATATTTTTAAATATGAGGGAAGAACGAAACACTAAACTTAGTGAAGGTGTTTATCTGACAAAATTATTCCAAGTCAAGTCATCTTTATTTGTTATAGAGTTTTTACAATACAGATTGTTTCAAAGCAGCTTTATATTTATTACAGGAAAATAATGCAACAAAGTTAGTTTTGGCTGTACAGCAGATCTTGAATAAAATAGTGTCATTGTCCAGCTTAAGTGAGTTCAGTGTTGATTCATTTCCATTGTAAAAATCATTATTAATTTATTTAGTTAATTTATCTATACAGCTGCTTTGGATAAAACAGTGATGTCATCTTCCAGCTCAGTTCAGTTCTCAGACAACGGTGTCACGAGAACACTTGCGGGTGAAAACGTAAAAATATTTTATCAGATGTGCCTTTCGTCTATCTATCTATCTATCTATCTATCTATCTATCTATCTATCTATCTATCTATCTATCTAACCAATCTCTTTCTTTCTTTCTAACCAATCTATCTTTCTTTCTTTCTAACCAATCTCTTTCTTTCTTTCTAACCAATCAATCTATCTTACTTTCTTTCTAACCAATCAATCTATCTTTCTTTCTTTCTAACCAATCTATCTTTCTTTCTTTCTTTCTTTTTCTTTCTAACCTATCTATCTATCTATCTATCTATCTATCTATCTATCTATCTATCTATCATCTATCTTTCTTTCTTTCTTTCTATCTAACCAATCTATCTTTCTTTCTTTCTAACCAATCTATCTTTCTTTCTAACCAATCTATCTTTTTTTCTTTCTTTCTAACCAATCAATCAATCAATCTATCTTTCTTTCTTTCTAACCAATCTATCTTTCTTTCTTTCTAACCTATCTATCTATCTATCTATCTATCTATCTATCCAATCTCTTTCTTTCTTTCTAACCAATCTATCTTTATTTCTTTCTTTCTTTCTAACCAATCAATCTATCTTTCTTTCTTTCTAACCAATCTTTCTTTCTTTCTTTCTTTCTTTCTTTCTTTCTTTCTTTCTTTCTTTCTTTCTTTCTAACCTTTCTATCTATCTATCTATCTATCTATCTATCTATCTATCTATCTATCTAACTGTAACGGGGTATATTGTTATGGGAAGAAGGAGGCGGGAACCGGCGAACATTTAAAGACTTTTAATGATAAAAATAAACCAAATACAAAATGAAAGTAAAAGCCAGCAGCCCCTCACGGACGACTGCTGGCCACACGAAACAGAAACAAAACATCAACTAAAACACAGGCCTATTCCTCTCTCCCTCTTCACTGTCGTCGCTCCTCCTTTATGCTTCCGCTCCTCCGTGAGAGATGCAAGACCGGTGCGTCACGCACGTGTCGCTCATTATCAATCACGGCACCGGCCTCGCGCCGTCCTCCCACGGCCCTCGACCTCGTCGTGCTCGCCACACTAACCAATCTATCTTTCTTTCTTTCTAACCAATCTATGTTTCTTTCTTTCTAACCAATCTCTTTCTTTCTTTCTAACCAATCTATCTTTCTTTCTTTCTAACCAATCTATCTTTCTTTCTTTCTTTCTAACCAATCTCTTTCTTTCTTTCTAACCAATCTCTTTCTTTCTTTCTAACCAATCTCTTTCTTTCTTTCTAACCAATCTATCTTTCTTTCTTTCTTTCTAACCAATCTTTCTTTCTTTCCAACCAATCTTTCTTTCTTTCTAACCAATCTATCTTTCTTTCTTTCTAACCAATCTATCTTTCTTTCTTTCTAACTAATCTATCTTTCTGACTAATCTATCTATTTATGCTTCTATCTAATCTATCTTTCTTTTTAACTAACTAATCATCTTTCTAACTAATCTATCTATTTATGCTTCTATCTAATCTATCTTTCTTTTTAACTAACTAATCCATCTTTCTTTCTTTCTAACTAATCCATCTTTCTTTCTAATATATCTTTCTTTCTTTCATTCTAACTAATCTATCTTTCTTTCTTTCTAACTAATCTATCTTTCTATCTAATCTGTTTCTTTCTAACTAATCTTTCTTTCTTTCTTTCTTTCTTTCTTTTTAACTAATCCATCTTTCTTTCTTTCAAACTAATCCATCTTGCTTTCATTCTAACTAATCTTTCTTTCTTTCTTTCTAACTAATCTATCTTTCTATCTAATCCATCTTTCTTTCTTTCTAACTAATATATCTTTCTTTCATTCTAACTAATCTATCTTTCTTTCTTTCTAACCAATCTATCTTTCTTTCTTTCTAACTAATCTATCTTTCTGACTAATCTATCTATTTATGCTTCTATCTAATCTATCTTTCTTTTTAACTAACTAATCATCTTTCTAACTAATCTATCTATTTATGCTTCTATCTAATCTATCTTTCTTTTTAACTAACTAATCCATCTTTCTTTCTTTCTAACTAATCCATCTTTCTTTCTAATATATCTTTCTTTCTTTCATTCTAACTAATCTATCTTTCTTTCTTTCTAACTAATCTATCTTTCTATCTAATCTGTTTCTTTCTAACTAATCTTTCTTTCTTTCTTTCTTTCTTTCTTTTTAACTAATCCATCTTTCTTTCTTTCAAACTAATCCATCTTGCTTTCATTCTAACTAATCTTTCTTTCTTTCTTTCTTTCTTTCTTTCTAACTAATCTATCTTTCTATCTAATCCATCTTTCTTTCTTTCTAACTAATATATCTTTCTTTCATTCTAACTAATCTATCTTTCTTTCTTTCTAACTAATCTATCTTTCTATCTAATGTCTTTCTTTCTAACTAATCTATCTTTATATCTTTCTTTCTTTCTCTTTTTAACTAATCCATCTTTCTTTCTTTCTTTCATTCTAACTAATCTTTCTTTCTTTCTTTCTAACTAATCTATCTTTCTATCTAATCCATCTTTCTTTCTTTCTAACTAATCTATCTTTCTATCTCTTTCTTTCTAACCAATCTATCTTTCTTTCTATCTTTCTTTCTTTCTTTCTCTTTTTAACTAATCCATCTTTCTTTCTTTCTTTCTTTCTTTCTTTTTCTTTTTAACTAATCCATCTTTCTTTCTTTCTTACTAACCAATCCATCTTTCTTTCTTTCTTTCTAACTGATATATCTTTCTTTCATTCTAACTAATCTTTCTTTCTTTCTTTCTAACTAATCCATCTTTCTTTCTTTCTAACTAATATTTCTTTCTTTCTTTCTTGCTTGCTTTCTACCTAATCTTTCTTTCTTTTTTCTAACTATTCTTTCTTTCTTTCTTTCTTTCTTTCTTTCTTTTTTCTAACTATTCTTTCTTTCTTTTCTTTCTTTCTAACTATTCTTTCTTTCTTTCTTTTTTTCTGTCTTTCTTTCTTACTATCTTTATTTTTTCTTTCTTTCTAACTAATCTTTCTTTTTAACTTTTCTTTCTTTCTTTCTTTCTTTCTTTCTTTCTTTCTTTCTTTCTTTCTTTCTTTCTCTCTTTCTTTCTTTCTTTCTTTTTAACTAATCTTTCGTTCTTTCTTTCCTACTAATCTTTCTTTCAAACTAATTTTTCTTTCTAACTAATCTTTTTTTCTTTCTAAATAATCTTTTTTTCTTTCTAATCTATCTTTCTTTTTAACTTCTTTCTTTCTTTCTAACTAATCTATCAATCAAAATTTAAACTACTTTAAACTTTCTTTCTTTCTTTCTTAGTAATCTTTCTTTCTAACTATTCTTTCTAACTAATCTATCAATCAAAATTAAACTACTTTAAACTTCTTCAATATCTCTGGTCTGGCTTTCTCAAGCCAACTTAAAGTTTGTCTCAACAAACTTTTTTTTCTAGTTGTTCTTCACGCGCACAGTAACTGAAATTTAAAGTTGTTAAAAGAAAAGGCTCAAAAAACTGTTGCATATGTAACCAGTGGCGTCAGGTACTTGAGGGAACTGTATGAAATATATAAAGGTCGACTACGCCACCCGGTATATACCGGAAACTCAGCCCCAAGAGAGGGGGCGCACAGGTTCGTAACCAAAAGAAATGGGTGAGCAGAGAGTCATAGGCCCGGGAGTACTAAAATGAAGCAGCTTTATTTAAATACAAAATTTAAAACCATCAATACATTAACATCAAGGGCTCAATATTCATATGTCAAAAAGAAAAGGAAAACAAACAACACTTTACAAAACTTAAAAATAAAGAAATAATAAATACACAAAAAAAAAAATACAAATACACAAGAAAGCTTAATTAGGAGGGAGATGGCCTGCTGTGACCCTCAACTCACACAACACACTTAATATCCACACACACACACACACCCACTCTGGTGAAGTCAGGTCACTCAAGCACAGCACTCAATGTGAACCCCGTTAAACAGCGGCTAAACCCCTCCTTGATACACTTTCTTCGTCACGCTGTTTACGAGGGAAAAGAAAAGACAAACAATAAACATTAGCTAACTGGTAAAAGCCAGCCCCAAAAAGAAAGAAACAGTCAGTTCACAAACATAAAAAAAATAAGAATACACAAACAATATTAATTTCACAATCGTTTTGGAACTCAAAATAAACTTAAACCTAAAAAAAGTAAAATAAATTATATTACATACAAAATACGCAAAAATGAGCACAAGACAAAAATAAAGAAAAATCTAAATTACAATTTGAAGCAAACCAAGAGACAAATCAAAATGAAACAAACATGCCACGGTCGGCTGCACTCTCAAAGAGCAGAGCAAGTCAGCAAAGAAACAGCCACACTTCCACTTTAAATCTCACACTGCGGCGAGCAATCGTCCCGGCTCGCTGTTATGCAAGTTCAAGTTCGCTCCAACGAAAAGACGACCAAAATAAGCCCAGGCAAGACAGCAGTGCGTTACGTCAACCGACGCGCATCTCGTCCCGCAATATAGAGGTGAAACCCTTGCTCTTGTCACTCAATCTGTCGAACATGAAACAGAAAAATTACTAATAAAACAATAAAAGAGACAAACCACGCGAATAGCTCTCATACATACCGGAAATGTTCTCAGCGCAGCACTATACGTGTTCGCTGGCCTCAACATGCCGCCGGTTGCTCATCAATGAACTACACAGACTCAAAATAGTAAATACACATTCCATTGATGAAAATCCTCAAAACAGACGTACTAACCTCAAAACCCGGGGCAGCCTGTGCACGAACGCACAGAGCCGAGACAGCACTTCAGCTACTCTCCCATTCATAAATGGCGGCCTCCGTAAAGGGGCGGTACAGGTGTCAACGCATCCCAAGTGACAAAAACCTCCCCATTTTATACTATGACACCAGACTGCTAATAGGTTCAATGTTTTCACATGAAACTGGCCAATGATCAACACGGGTACACTTCACCCTGCTACACATAGATAGATACTGTATAATACACTATGTAAGGGATAATGTAGAGCGAGGCGGCTGTTATAGCGAATAACAACCCCGACAGGATGAACGGAAATCAGCCTGAAGGGGTTGTATTCGTTATAACAACCGCCTCGCTATACATTATCCCGATTATTACATGGCTACCTACAAAATAAATAAATAATTTGACACAAAATATTGATTTAAAAAGGAGTTTATTGATTTAAAAACGATTGTATTGCTTCCGCTAAAGAAAATAGTCTGTTCCGCGTCTTCATGGCAACGGTGTGTTATACTTCGCAGCGGTCTGTTATCAAGAAATAACAGACCACATTCTACATTGGAATTCAACCAAGCCATGTAATAAGGCATCAATATGTCTTTTCTTTGTGCTTTGAACTTTTCAATGTGGACTCGAAGAGCTGCACGCTGTGACTCCATGTTGCTTCAAGCACATCATTTTGCGCTCTGGATGCACATAAGTAGTCTGGCTCCGCCCTCCTACGTACTTCCGCTCAATTTTAATTTTCCTTCAGTACTCATATGTTGCTGCCTCATTAAATGCTGCGCTATACATTTAAAATATGTCTTAATTTTATAGTATATATAGGCTAATTGTTTTTCATTAATGTATTTTACAACAATAAGAGCAATGTGTAACATTTTACCAGATTTAGTGCTACACTTATTGTCTCTTATTTGTTCCCCACTAAATAATGTTTGTTCAGATTTGATACAATTATTGTGCACTCGTGATCTTTCTAGAGTAAATTTTACTGCTGAATTATACATTAATCTAGTAATATAATAGCATTTTTGTCATATATTATGATCATATATTTTTTTATTTGTGTTTTTTCTTTATAATGAAGTTGTCTGTATTTAGTAGATTGTGTTTAACACACAAAAGAGTGATTATCAGTTCAACACACAGAGTTATAGAAATTCTACTTGATTTAAAAAAAAAACTGCACAGGTATCAGATCGGTATCAGTAGATAGATACTCGTAGAACCGGATCGGTTCGGTTCTGAAAAAACGGTATCGGTGCATCCCTATTGTTTGCCTTTAACATGTTGATGAATTTGACCATGAATACCCTAAACATGAAGTAAGTCTGTATATTAGCGATTCTTCAACATGCTGAAACCATGCACACAAAACCTGACCTTGGGATCGTGTCCTAAGAGTCCTTATGGATTTCAGTGTCAATAACTGCTCAAAAGTTATAAATAATGTTCAATCTGCTCGTAGATTTTGAACTGCTTTTCCTAAGCTCAAGTCTACAATGAGACCAGGGCCGTTTCTGAACATTTTGGCCACCTTCCCAAAACGTACACACTCAAAACTTAATAAGCAATGTTTCTAAGCATTGATATGATCCTTTTTATATATATTTTTTATTTATTTACAAATTAAGCCGCGTTTCCACCGCAGGAACTTTCCCCAGGAACTAGGGACATTGGGCTGGTACTCCGTGTGTTTCCACCACAGGAGCCAGGGTATCAGGGGGGTAGTACTTTCTCAAAGTTCAGGAGCATTCAGGGCTGGGACTTGGGTGCTGAACGTGCTGATTGGTTGAGTTCATACCGCATTTTGATTGGTTGACTTCACGCAGCATTTTATTTCAAACACCATACGTTGCAGTTGCATTGCAACTTGGCTTGGTTCCAGAGATATAACATCGAGTTGTGGAATCCATCAATGGGACATTTGCCCACTATAGTGGGTTATTCGACAAATAGTAGGTTAGTGTGGGGGCATTAGCTCAGTATCGCCCCCTAAGGGTGTCCGTATACCACCTACTCCGGGGTAATTGGATATAGCGCGTTGCGGAAGCAGGGGTTATCATGAAATGACGAATGCCCACTATTTAATGGGCAATAGTCATCCATATTCACCCTACAGACCCTCTGGGGCACTACACTTCCAATGGCAGCTTATTTGTATGGGTGTTTGTCCACAAACCACCTGTATGGACTACCTATTGAAATTTCTAGTTGATCATTTCTCTCTCCTCATCACTCGCTGCCTGATCACTAATAAAAAACCTCGCTCTGTATTCACTCCATGTCAAAATTAATTCTGTTTTTTTTTTTTTTTCAATAATGGCAATCTCTAAACACACGATGTGTTCAACGAAAAATAAATTGTCAATGTTTAAAATAAAATGAGAAATGTTATATTATTTCCTTTTAATAATACAACTGTATTGTTTCTTCACTTTCAATAATGCAACAGTAGCCTATTATTTTTTTCAATATAACTTAAAGTGCTTTATTAAAAGTTAAATTACCCCAAATTCAAGCATATATTAAATTATTGTTTAGTACTCAACGTTTCATAGTACATTAATTTAATGAAAACAAAAATATCACGTATGAATGCTTTTTCATCATACAAATATGAATTTTAATTCTGTGAATAAAACAAAAGCTTTAATGACATTCCTAGTGTATTAAACTTGTTTAGAGTTCAATTTACACAATATAATACAAATAATATGGAGATTGATACATTTGATCAGGATAATGATATGATTATTTAATGTGAGAGAGATGTTGGTATATTACTGACCTCTCGGTTTTATTTCCACATCTAAATACATTGTCATTTAGCAGATGCCTTTATCCAAAGTGACTTACAACTGAGGACTAAATTAAGCGAGTCATAGTGAAGAGGCAAAAACAACGCAAGAAGTGCTCAAAATACAAAGTTCAGGCATTGCTCAGAGTAGCATAAGCCAGACATGGTACGATTAAAGGACAAGGAAAAGTTTTTTTTTTATTTTTTTTTTTTATGAGGTTAAGTGCTCACGGAAGAGATGAGTTTTCAATTGTCTTTTGAAGGTTGTCAGGGATTCTGCATTCCGGATGAGGGTGGGGAGAGCGTTCCACCAGCATGGAACTGTGAATGAGAATGTTCTGGAAAGTGATTTTGTGACTCTCTGTGATGGAACCACGAGACGTCGCTCGTTGACCGATCGTAGGCTTCTGGTAGGGATGTAGGCTCGTAGGAGCGAGTGAAAGTTGGAGGGAGCTGAGCCTGTGATAGATCTGTAAGCAAGCGTCAATGCCTTGAACTTGATGCGAGCAGCGAGAGGTAGCCAGTGCAGAGAGATGTGACAGAGGAGTGACGTGGGCCCTCTTGGGCTCATTGAAGACAAGACGAGCTGCAGCATTCCGAATCATTTATAGAGGTTTAGTTGCACATGATGGAAGTCCAGCCAGAAGAGCATTGCAGTAGTCAAGCCTAGATATGACGAGGACCTGGACGAGAAGTTGCGTTGCATGCTCTGTTAGGAAAGGCCTGATCTTCCTGATGTTGTGCAGTGCAAACCTGCATGATCAAGCTGTCTTTGAAATGTGATCTGCGAAGGTCAGCTGGTCATCCAATATCACTCCAAGATTTCTGACCGACCTTGAGGGGGTGATTGATGATGAATCTAGCTAGATAGTGAAGTCGTGCTGTAGAGACTGATTGGCAGGGAGGACGAGAAGCTCAGTCTTTGCCAGGTTGAGCTGCAGGTGATGTTCCTTCATCCATGCCGAGATGTCCACCAGACAGCTTGAGATCCGTGCAGCTACTGTGGGGTCATCTGGTTGAAATGAGAGGAAGAGCTGTGTGTCATCAGCATAGCAGTGGTAGGAGAAACCATGAGCCTGTATGATGTGTCCCAGTGATGTGGTGTAGATGGAGAAGAGGAGGGGTCCAAGAACTGAACCCTGAGGAACCCCTGTGGTCAGTTGATGTGCTTTGGATACCTCGCCTCTCCATGCGACACTGAAGGACCTACCTGTGAGATAGGACTCAAACCAGTGGAGAGTGATGCCCAGTGATGAGATGGTGGACAGAAGGATCTGATGATTCACAGTGTCGAAGGCAGCAGACAGATCCAGGAGATTGAGAACTGCAGATTTGGAAGCAGCTTTTGTGATCCGTAGGGCTTCTATGACGACAGCAATGCAGTCTCGGTTGAATGTCCTTTCTTGAAGCCAGATTGGTTGACATCCAGCTGGTTGTTCAGAGACAAGAAGGATGTTACTTGGTTGAAAGCAACACGTTCAATTGTTTTCGCAATGAAAGGTAGGAGAGAGACAGGTCTGTAATTCTCTACAAATGATGTGTTTAGTGTTGTTTTTTTAAGCAGTGGCATTACCAGAGCCTGCTTGAATGCAGAAGGGAAAATGCCAGTATGGAGGAATGAGTTGATGATGTGTGTGAGTGCTGGTAGAAGTGTGGGAGAGATGGCTTGTAGAAGGTGTAAAGGGATAGGGTCTAGAGGGCAGGTGGTAGGATGACTGGAGAGGAGAAGTTTAGATACTTCTTCATCGGTTAGTGGAGAGAAGGAGGAGAGAGGGTTATTGGCTGTGGAAGGGGTCGGTTCCTGTGTGTGTGGAGCTGAGAACTGACTGCTGATAGATGTTGTTTCGTTGGTGAAGAAGTTAGCAAAATTGTCAGCAGTTAAAGAGGAGGCTGGTGGTGGTGGAGGTGGACAGAGAAGAGAGTTGAATGTCTTGAAGAGTGATCGTGTGTTGGAGGAGCTGTTGATCTTGATGTGGAAATATGAAGATTTTGCAGCATGAACATCCACAGAAAAGGAAGAGAACAGAGATTGATACATACTGAGGTCAGATATGTCTTTTGATTTGTGCCATTTCCTCTCCGCTGCCCTGAGTTGTCCCGCTGTCCTCTCACATCCAGAGATGAGAATTGTGAGGGTGAGGGAAGAGAAGATGACACAGCAGAGGAAATATGGGAGGAAATGTGGGAGAAATATTGGTGGTATACGTGTAGAAAGATGTAGATTGAAAGTAATGAGGAAATTATCTGAAACTTGTAGAGGTTTCACCAAAATGTTCTCTGTGATGCAGTTGCGTGTGTAAACTAGGTCCAGTTGGTTGCCTGATTTGTGAGTACCTGTGGTGATGAGCCGTTTGAGATCGAATGAGGCTAGGAGAGAGATGAAGTCTTTTGTTGTACAACTTTTTTTATTGAGTAGATTTTACTTTTTTTTTTTCAACACCAGGTGACAAATGTAGTTAACAATAAACATTACAAAATGAACACCTGAACCCAATCCCCTCCCCACCCAACCCGTGAACTAACCCAACACAGGCCCCTAGACGAAGACAGACACACAGACCCATGCATACCAACAGAAATTCATCAGTACAGACACACACACGAAATATATATATATATATATATATATATATATATATATATATATATATATATATATATAAAATAACATAAATAAATAAATAATAATAATACTTAAATAATTAATTAATTAATTAATAATTATTATAAAAAATAACAAAAAATAAAATTAAAATAAAATGTAGGGATTCAAACCTCCAAATCAGGGGACAGGTTGAGGGAATTAACCAGCCCCAGGAAAGGGTTCCACGTGCTAAGAAATGCTGAGGTAGCGCCTTTCAAGGAGGATCTGAGCTTCTCCAACCTCAGATTGTCAAGCACTCCTCCACGATCATGTGTGGGGGGGGCAGGGAAGCTTCCAGTTGAGCAGAATCAGCCTTCGGGCTAGCAATGATGTAAATGCCAGGGCCCGCTCCAGCGCAACAGGGAGGTCAGTGTCTGGGGAAATGCCAAAAATGGCTGACAAAGGGCTGGGAGGGATAGTGTGTTCGTAGACTCTACTCAGGGTGTCAAAAAAGTTAACCCAAAAAGTTGTCAGTTTAGGGCATGACCAAAACATATGCGTATGATTGTCAGGGGACTGGTTACACCTGTTACAGGCGTCTCGGACATTAGGGTATATTTTAGACAATTTTGCATTGGTGTAATGAACTCTATGGAGGATCTTACACTGGATTAGACCATGACGGGCACATATGGAAGAAGAATGAACCATAACCTGAGCATGGCCACACTGCTCGTCCGTAATAGCCATGTTCAAGTCGCCCTCCCACGCGGCTTTGGAAAAGGCACCAGGGTTTGCAGAGGTCGATCCTAGTGACTCGTACAATACAGAAATGCATTTTCTACTATTGGGGTCTGTCGCCAAAAGGGAGTCAGTCAGGTTTTCGGGGGGCGGTTTGGAAAGTGGGGAAATGTTTTCTTAACAAAGTCTCTGATCTGAAAAAAGCGGAAGAGGTGTGACTTTGGCAAGTTGTGAAGAGATGAGAGCTCTGTGAAGGATGCAAATATGCCATCCTTGTATAGGTCCTTAACACTAATGATACCATTGCTATGCCAGGCCCTGAATGCCAAATCTGACCTTGAGGGGGTAAAGACATGATTTTGGAAAAGTGGTGTCAGGATGGAGGGACCCTGTAAACTGTAGCAACAATGGGTTGTACATTAATATTAATATTAGCTCAAATGATCTATAGGGAATTTTAATAATTAATCATGAATATGATTAATTTATTCGAAGTTGAAAATAGATCGATTTGTATATATGAATAATCAATCACAACGAATTATAATTCATCATTCATATATCAATGATCCTATTTCAGATCGACTATGAGATAACCCTTAATGGAAAATTAATGTAATTATCGAACAGTTGTTTGTCCCGCAAACGACCATAGATTAACTTACTAACCTTCTCAATAAAGTTATCACTTCTTATAATTTCAAAAAGGAATAGCTTCTGGCCATGAAAACATTCTTTTTGTCCTTATAAAATTTAGGTTACTAAACCATAATCAAATTGTAAAGCCTGTAGCTAGATCAAACATTTCAGGGACTCGTAATGTGAGAATTATAGACAGGATCAATCAAGTATATATGGAATTTTAATAATTGGACTAATACATGGAACTAAGGAATACAAAATACTACAATTTACACGAGTAAATATGTATGTACAGGACACGTAAACAAAATACAAGACTAAACGAATAACGAAAATGAGGGAGAGAGAGAGAGGAGGATGGGAGATGAGATCGGAAGTGAAAGCAAAAATCTGCGATCAGAGATCGCAGTAGGCTATGGCAAAAATCACAGACAGTAACCCTCGAGAGACCACAAAGAAATTACATTAAAAGTTCAATTCAATAATCGATACTTGCATTGCATATGGTTCTCTTTGTATGAGGAAGGAAGGCAGGGTCCTGCGTGTCGTCTGAGGGGAGGCGTGCGCGTGCTGTGTCTTCCATGAGAGCGCGAGCGCGGGAGGTTCAAAGAGTCTCTTTCTTTGAGGTGAAGTTGCCGGGAATGATTCAGGCTAAGTTCATTCAGCTCGTGAATGAACAGAGGCGAATAGGAAAACGAAACTAGACTATAGAAAAACATAAAAAGAAATAAAAGAGAAGAAAAGAGAAGCAGGCCGAAGCCGGTCCGGACTTGGGTTTCCAAAGTTTTTGAGGAGGGAGAAGAGAGCGAGGAAACTGAAGGTTTAGGCTTTTATCAGTGTCCCGTGTACTGCCCCCTTTTTCGTGGTCGACGAATCCTCTTCGAGCATTCTGAGCAGAAGATTTTCTTTGTGTGTTAATGCAGCCCGACCCTCGTGTGGAATCACACGAATCAGAAGTATGATATTATGCTCAGGGAATTAAAAACGCATGGAACCATAACGTTTATCACAGTCTCTTATTAAAAATCTTCTTCGTCGTGCAAAGGGGATCAAAACAATACTAAGGACGAATATTGACAAAGATAGCAACATAGAGATACATTCTTTTGTTGAACAAAGGCACTTAAAGATTACATTACTGTAATTCAAAAACACAACTATTCTAATATCACACTGGTGAACATGCAAATCACCTGGAACACTCTTTGTACATTTTTAATAGTTAGTAAAATGAAATTTTACTAGTGGAAGTCCATATATGTCAATGTGTGTGTGTATATCTGTGAGGTCGGCATCTGTTGCATCTCGTGGTGCATACCACGTGAGGGGTTGGGGGCTATTTGAGAATGTGTTACTCGGCAAAAACAAAGGTAGTTCTGTGGGCAGACTAACTTGACAGCCTGAGGCGTCATATAATTTTGCTGAGAGAAGCAAGATAGTCCTAGTTGTCCCAAAACAACGGAATGGGGTAAGTCTTGCAATTTTCCTTCAGTACACAAAGAACAAACGTTAGACACAGTAAGGGAATTGTGGTCGCAGCACGTGATAGTATGAGAAACAAACAGGGGCCTGTTCGTTGATTTCATTAGGTCGGGTAAAACATTAACCAGGGCCTGCTTGTAGAGACTTGTGTCAGAAAGCTAGTCAATTAGGGCTTTCTGAATATGAACGTGTAGTGTTCATATTTAGTCAGCATGAGAAGAACAATCATGATTCGCTACTTCAGAACATCTGACCGGACAGACGGTCAGTGTCGTTACAAAACCTAAGCACTTCCTAATCTGACTCCAGATCTTGAGTGAGAGGGATACAATCGGGCACGAGCCTGCAGAGCCTGAAGGCAAAGGGAGTTGGGAGCATAGGACTGACCGCAACGGGAAGCGTGCACTTGATCGCTCCAAATGTACCCAGGCAGGAGGTGAGGCATCCCCACCCATCCATTATAAAGGTTTTTGCATGTTAGCTGCCCAATAATATCGTCTAAAGTTGGGGAGGGCCAGGCCCCCCTCAGACTTAGGGGAGTGTAAGATCGTTCTGCGGATCATGGCAGGTTTGCCGCCCCACAGAAATTTCGATATCACTGTATCCAGTTTGTCAAAAAAAGATTTGGACATGAGTACAGGGATGTGCTGGAACAGATAAAGGAATTTGGGGAGGATAACCATCTTGATCAAATTTGCCCGGCTTACGAGGGAGAGTGGAAGGACCGCCCATCGGTCAAAATCACTTACAGTTTTTGCGACCAGAGGTACGAAATTTTTGCGGAACAAGTCAGACACAGTTGTTGTAATATAAACCCCCAAGTAACTAAATCTGTCGTTACTCCACTTAAATGCCGATAACGAGCATGGAAGCTGCTTAGCCAGAGAGTTTATCGCCAAAAGCTCACTTTTCTGGTAGTTGAGCTTATATCCGGAGTACGTACCGAACCGTTCCAAAACATTCAAAATGACAGGGAGTGAGGTGACAGGGTTAGAGATATACAGGAGCAGGTCATCCGCGTATAGTGAAACTTTATGAGTTACACCAAATCGTGTGATACCCTTGAAGCCTTCCTCCGCACGGAGCCAAATGGCCAGAGGTTCTATTGCTATGGCGAACAGAAGTGGAGACAGGGGACAACCCTGTCTGGTGCCTCTCCGAAGTGAGAAAGGAGGTGATAACATGTCATTAGTTTGAACTGATGCCGAGTATAATAATCTGACCCATAGAATAAAATTCCCGCCCAGACCGAACCTATCCATTGCCTCGTACAGATATCCCCACTCGACCCTGTCGAATGCCTTTTCGGCATTGAGGGACACCACAATTTCCGGGATACTATTATTTGATGAGTGAATGATGTCGAGTAGCCGTCTAGTGTTATGGAAAGACTGTCGGCCCAGCATAAACCCTGTCTGATCTAGCGAGATAATGGAGGACATTAACCGTTGGAGACGGAGTGCAAGGACCTTCGCGAGAATTTTGAGGTCTACGTTGAGAAGTGAGATTGGCCTGTAGCTGCCACAGAGCAGGGGGTCTTTCCCTTTCTTAGGAATTAGGGAGATGGTGGCTTTAGATAGGGTATCCGGAAGGCAACGCTGATGAAAAGCCTCGTTGTACATATTTTTTAGGACTGGTGCGAGAGAAGCGGAAAAAGTTTTGTAATATTCTACAGTGAAGCCATCCTGCCCTGGGGATTTACCGCTCTGTAGGGAATTAATGGCTCCCTGAACCTCAGCAGTAGTTATAAGGGCACCTAGGTCGTTCACTGATTCTGCGTCTATTTTGGGGAAAATCAAATCGTTAGGCGTCTCGTCTTCAATGGGGGGGCAGCCAGAGGTATATAGGTCAGCGTAAAATTCAGCAAATATTTTATTAATGGTGACAGGATCAGTGTGCAACTCGCCTGAGCTGGCTCTAATGGCAGGAATAAGCCGCGAGGTTGCCTCAGCTCTGGCCTGATGAGCCAGAAGCTTCCCCGCTTTATCCCCCGACTCAAAGAAACGCTGTCTAGATTTGAGCAAACGGAGCCTGGCTTTGTTATCAGATAGAAGATCAAAGTCTGTCTGGAGTCTAAGACGCTCTCTGTCCGGGTTAACCGCATATTCATAATCAATGCTCTTAATTTTCTGTAACAGGTCTAATATTTGTGACGCTTCGACTCGTTTTGAATTAGACACAAAGGAGATAAGCTGTCCTCGAATATAAGCCTTCGAAGCTTCCCAAAGTACACCTGTTACAGAGCAGGCTTCCACTTCACCTCCTCTTCACCACTGTAGGACACTTTCACCAGAATATTAACCATCACAAACTCAATATCCCCTCATGCCGATTACCTGGGACTGATTACACAGACACCTGCAGCTCATCTACACAAACACCTGCAGCTCATCCACACTCACCCATATAAACCCTGTTCACTCTCAAGTTCATTGCGAAGTATTGCATTGCCCCGGCGTACAATTTCTGAGCGTTTTCCCTGTGTTTGCTGAACTGTTACTGACCTTGGATTGTTTATATCGACTTCTGATTCTTCTGCTGCCTACCTCGACTCGGACTGTTATATCGACCTCTGATTGTTCTGCTGCCTGTCTCGACCCGGATTGTTCATTGGACCTTGATTCCTGCCGCCTGCCTCGACCCTTGCCCGTTATCTACTTCTGCTCTGAGATTATCTCCGTTGTTCTGTCTGCCCCTGTTTTACCCTGCCTGTTGATTATTCTAATAAAGCTGCAAATGGATTCTTCTGCGTCCTCCACATCATTACAACACCTCTGTTTGTGTTTGGCAAGTCATT
This sequence comes from Abramis brama, assembly GCF_963993115.1. NCBI lineage: Eukaryota > Metazoa > Chordata > Actinopteri > Cypriniformes > Leuciscidae > Abramis > Abramis brama. Next base: position 5,131,067 of record NC_139970.1, on the reverse strand, counting down.
CAGCTCAAAAAAAAGAGTGATCTGAGAGTGTATAAATTGCTTGTAGGGATCTTCTGATAATAAAGAAGAGTTAAATCTCCACTGCCTGAAGGGGCTGAAGTGAGTACATAAGTGTAAGTCAAGGGAGGTAGGTGCATGGTCCGATATTGCGATACTGTGGTAGTCACTGGATTTAATCATGGAGAGCAGTCTATCGTCTAGAAGGAAGAAATCTGTGTGTGTGTGTAAGTGTGGTGCACATGAGAAAAGAAAGAGAATCTCTTGGTCGTGGGAGAAGTGTGCCTCCATGGGTCAGAGAGGCCTAGTCGTTTGGCAAAGTCATGTAAAGTTTTGGCTGATTTGCTTACAGAGTACGGTTTGTTTGACGATCTGTCTAGTATGGGGTCTTGCACCAGATGAAGTCTTTTGCATACGGCTTCTCTAGATGAATGTTGAAATCACCAAAGACTAAAAGTGGGGTGCCATCCTCAGGGAAAGAGGACAGCAGCACATCCAGCTCCTCTACAAAGCTTCCCAGTTGACCTGGGGGGACGATATATGACTATAATATGGATCTTAATGAGAGCCTAAATTAATCACTTTTGTGTTTACTGGAATTTTTATTTTTTTTATTTTTTTTATTTCACTATTTCTGCCAATTTATTTTTTTAAAATATATAATTTCAAAACACACTAAATTTGGATTTATGATCACAGTATTTCTAATTAAAATCATGTATTTCTTAAGCTAATATTGAGCTTAAATTGATTTCCTAGGAAGTTGACATATAGTGTAAATGGCAAACGCTAGAAGTTGTGTCTCTAATGTCACATAATGAATATGAGTAGAATGAAGCTGATGCTGTGAAAGTGCTGGATTGAGGAGAGTTACTAAAGATCAACAAGAGCCGCACAAATCTGACAGTAGAGCAGGTTATTGATGAAGTGTGGAGGTGATGAGCTTTGATTTCTGTTTTCTCTAGAGTTTCCAGTCTCTCTCAGCTCCTCCTGAATCTACAGACGTAAATGACAATCCCTTCAGTTCTCTCTCCTCTTTTGATGGCGTGAGAGAATCTGTCCGTCAGCTGAGAGACAAACTGGAGGATTTCTGCAAAGAGAAGATATCTGACAGAGGTAAAGTCCTGGAGATTCTGCTCTCAGAAATGATCCTCCATCATCTCAGATCATGTAGAAGATCATATTAGAAATGTCTTAGGAACGGATGCAGGGATCATTTTCTCTTGACATGATAATCACACTCTTCATGTCTGTTGATTTCCACAGTCACTTTCTCCAACATTGTTCCCAGGACCAGGAACGACTTCCTACAATGTAAGTCACTGAGAAAACAAGCAGAAAAACTCACTGAGTGTGTTCATGTTCTTCCTGGAGAAGTGAAAGAAAACATGCCAGAAGAGTTTTAGAGTTGATCATGTAAATGATGATTTGCTCAGGTAATCTGGTAAACTGTACTGAGACACTGATGATATATTGAACATAAAGAGTTTAGATACATTAAAAGAACAGACAGATTCATAATTCCTGATTCTGATGTTTTATCTCCATCAGATTCCCATCACTTCACTCTGGATCTAAACACATTGAATGTATTCACCCGTCTGACTGAGAGGAACAGAGTGATTAATAACACTTTACTAGATATTCAGCCGTATCCTGATCATCCAGACAGATTTGATGGCTATATGCCTCAGGTGTTGTGTAGAGAAAGTGTGTGTGGACGCTGTTACTGGGAGATTGAGTGGAAGGGGATTGAAGTGTATATAGCAGTGTCATATAAGAGCATCAGAAGGAAGGGATCGGGTGGTAAGTGTTGGTTTGGATATAATGATCAGTCCTGGAGTTTGTTCTGCCATCGATGCAGATTCATATTCAGACACAATAACATAAAGACTGAACTCCCTATAAAGCCCATCAGCAGTAGAATAGGAGTGTATGTGGATCACAGTGCAGGAACTCTGTCCTTCTACAGCATCTCTGACACAATGAGCCTCATCCACACAGTCCAGACCACATTCACTCAACCGCTCTATCCTGGGTTTAATGCTCATGCCGGATCATCAGTGAAACTGTGTTGGTGAATCAGAATAGACTGTAGAGAAATTCTGCCCATAATACTTTGAGCTGCATGATAAATCATAAACACTGAGATGTTATAAAGTCTCTTACTTTCTCTTTATTACATTAATACTACAGCTGTGCTTCTGTCAGTGAAATATCATGTTCAGGATCTCCCGGTTGGGCGCTTAAGCTGATATAATATTCCCCGCTAAAACTCAATAACAATATTGTTTTGTCTCATTATCTCTTATGTACATATGAGAAAATGTGTCTATTTCTTTGCTCTTTTGTTCATGAAAAGCAAAATAAAAAGTTATATAAAAGGAAACTCCCTGTTTCCACACATCAATTTCACTTCAGAATGAAAGTAAAATGATAGTAGATCACTCATACAATGTCAGGACTGTCTGATGTTGAATTCGAAAAGTAAAATCCCTCAAAAAAGTCATAACACACTAAGTTGTGTAAATTAAAATTCTGTTGCTATATGCACCATTTCTAAATACACATTTTATGTAATGTAAGAAGAATAGAGAGATTGTGTTTTAAATTCTAAGTAGCCACAGTCGGACAAATGGCCCTAAACTAAATTTCTGCAAATTTATAGTAATATTAGTTTAAACTATGAAACAAAATGGATTCACATATCAAATATCTGGTCCAAACAACCATCAACTACTAGCTGCTCTATATTTCTAAAGTCAATCTGAAATGATGTCTTGGGTTACGACTGTTACCCTTGTTCCCTGAGAACAGGGAACGATACACTGAATCCTGAGACACATTTGGGAAACGAAATTCCACGCTGCTATGCTGAGGGGATATGTGCCAATCATGGTAGTGACAAGCACAAACACATTTACTCAGTTAAATCCTGCTATTGGAAACCTCAGGCTGTCAGTAGCACTACCACCTACAGCCACTACCCGAGGTTCATGCTCAAAATGAGGAGGCACCTCAGTGATGCCTGCTGGTTCGGAGCCAGAGCCTAGTTTCATATCGGTTCTTTGTTTTTCAACACCCAAAGCACCAGCTCTAAACCAGTAAAAGTGGTTCTTAACCCTCTGGAGTCTGAGCTGTTTTCTGGGCCCTTGAGATGTTCTGACATGCTCTGACATTTGTGCTTTTTTCAGTTATTTATAAACATGTTAATGGCAAAGGTGTAAATTCACTCTATATAGCACAAACAGGGCTACCAAAATATCTGATCAACATGCATGTATATGTTTGAATTTTTAAGAGAATAATGTTTATGCGTGGTTATTGGAAAAAATAAAAATGAAAGTTGCAGAAATAAGGCCACAAAACACATACTAAATATGTGGCAATAAGACTTTTGACTAATGGATGTCGTCGCCTATAGTTTTTTCTTCAAAATTATATGAAAATAGTCTTGCTTTATCGTTCACATAAAACCATACATTGATTTAAATTGATGTAAAACAGGTTTTGCTTGGAAAGCCAATATGCGAGGGGGGCGTGAACGAGGAGTGGTTTACACCTGAGAAATACACTGTCCCACCCACTCTGCATAATGATGAGCCATTCACTCAGGTGTGACACTGACTGAGCCACAATGCAAGGACAAAAGATATATTTAGAAGACTTATATTGACCATTTAAGATTTTGCTTACATCTATCTTGTAAATATGTTTTGCTATTTTATTAAAAAGGTTACAATTACAACAATAATTACAATTTCAACAATATTTCAAGTGTACTCTTTCTTTGTAAAAAAAAAAGATTATAGGCCTACATTTTATCTATGTATTCATTAGTTTGAATATAGCCAACATTGGAACAGCTAACATCTTAGTTGATGACTTTATTTTTGACAAAAATAGTATTTTATATATAGAAATTGCTAAACAAAAGCTTATTTGACGAGGCAGTATATTCTACAGTAAAAACTGTACCCAAATCTACTAAACAAAATGTTGTCTTTCATATTTCGCCTGACTGTAACGTTGTTTTCATGAAATATTAGGGCATATTGTTAATTTGCAGTTTAATACGTTGCTTATACAAATAGCCTACATTTTACTTCAACATATTTCAGTCGATTTTTACTCATCTCAGTATAGCAATACAGTTTGCTAAAACATCATCATTCATTCACACACGCGATTTAAATTTAAACTGTCTTTGCCAGCTGTGGTAAACAGCGCGCATCTCTGCCGTTTATTCATTCATAAACAGAAACCCACGTGAAGAAATTCACGTGAGAAGGAAAAAACTTACTAGTATTCCTCAGCTCGCTCCTTGATATACCCGCACTTCTGAGGGACATTTTCCATTATTATTATTCCTCACAGCGCTGCAAGACGGTGTAAACAAGTAATGATCTGAATAAACTTGTGAGTTTTCTCGAGCTGATATGGGGGCGTTCACAGGATTGCGCTTGGATTGCCTCAGCCATTTGCGTTTGAATAGCGCACGCTCTCCGTGGGCGGAGTCACATTACATTTGAATTAGCTCTAATGAGCTCGACTGGAATCGCTCTCTTTTAATACAGATTTCACAAGATGGGAATATTTGTTTTTTATATAAATTACTTCATTTAAAAGAAGAGAATTCAAGCTTCATGCCTGTGTGCCTGTATGCCTGTTTGACTGAGTATTCGCTGAGCTACAGTTCATTTTCGGGCGCGTTTCAGAATGGACTACACTGACGGAGAGAAGGCAGAACTCGCTTCGTGTTTATTTTTCTTTATTTGGCAAAAAACACAACACTTTGTTTTTATTGTGAGTATACACAAAAATAATACACATGTAACAGAATCGATTGATGTATGAAACTCCTATGGAAAATCAAAGTCAACAGAGTATTTATGAGTTTCTTTTACACTGATAAAAAAAAAGCGAGCTGGTATCGCCGGCGATACCGTCGACCTCAGGGGGTTAAGTAGCACCAACACATTGCTGGGCTAGATGTAAGAACTGCTTGCGTCAGGGGCTGGGGACGGGGTTACCGTGACCAACAAGACAAAAAAAGAAACTTGTGACTGCCATTTTTTAAATAGCAGCTAATCGAGCTAATGGCAGCTCGTCTGTAATCTCCGTCTATGCAGGTTGTAGGTTTGCAAAGCCATGTGCATCAATAGTAACGCAATGACAGCCATTGTTGATGGAAGGCTTGTTCGAGATGCATCGGAGTGCTGCGGACCGATCGAAGCTGCAGGAGTGTTTGGAGAGTCTACGACTCCTTGTGCTTTTGAATCACTTTCGCAGTGCTTTGATGTCATGCGCCGATCGCTCTGCGAGAAGCCGAACCATCTCGAACAAGCCTGATGTGTTTCTGTTTGGCACTGCCGCACTAGCGTTGCTGGGCAACATGAGATGTATACAGTGACTGGCTCGTCACTGACGTAAGATCTGGCTCTGTTCTGGCTCTATGGCCTGTGGAAAGGCAAACCAGTTCTTAGAAAGCTTATCAGTCGAACAAACTGGCAATAGCTCTGGCCCTGAACTAGCACCTGGTTCTTGCTGGTGGAAAAGGGGTATCAGAGGGACCAGTGTCAACCCCCATACCAGGGAGGCTATAATGCTTTACCAGCTGACAGCCGCCGACGAGCGTGAGAGATTAACACCTCTCTCAAATTCGTTGGCAAGCTCCATCTGAGAGCCCCATGATCTCAGTCTCCTCTGCCTCGGCGAGAGCAGGGGTCTCATTTATAAACGTGGCGTACGTACAAAACGGGGCTGAAAATGTGCGTACGCCACTTCCGATGCATAAGGTGTGATTTATAAAAACAAACTTGACGGGAAAATTTGCGCACCTGCATGCAAACTCTGACCCATGCGTACGAACGTTTTGGAGATGGAGCAGTTTGGCGACACCGATCATGAGCTGGAGTTAAGTGTCTTTTTGGTCACTTTTAGACAGAAAATCTAAAGAAAATTAAACATATACAGAATGATAATACAAATATAATTTCACTCACCAAGCCTGTAACTTAAAGTAAATATCCATCCCTTCTTAAATGTCCACGCCAGCGAGCGCGTTGGGCCGTTTAGTGAAACTGACACAAATAACATTTTAAATAAATAAAATAATGATTTAAACAATGTTTTACTTCTGATATAAACATTTCAATTAAATATGACACTCAAATTAATGGAGTTAAACACTTGAACATGAAATCATTACTGAGAAGTTACAACATTTTCATACAACCTTTTTTTATATTTGTTGTGGATGCGATGTTTTTGAACACTTTTCCTGTGGCGTGCTGTGTTTTAATGTTTTAACCACCGAGATAATTACTTATCATGATAATACCAGATTGTCTGAGAAAATAGTTTCATGCAAATAATGCCCAAGTTCTATCCGTTTCCATTAAAAATATAAATCAATTAAAAATACAATTCGGCTAGTGGAAAAGATTGAGAAAAACTTTCTCTGAAATGTATTTTACACTATTTGATTTATGTATTCAAAAACAAGGCAAGGATAGGCAACTACTTGATTTTTATTAATGTAATGTGTCTTGTACCGTTAAACGTTATCACGTGGATGAATAATCATATGCAAATGATACGCAGATGAGGATCTGCATAGTAAAACTAGGCGTTGTAAGCTCATATATGGTTATGTCGGGGAGGAGACGCATGTGCGCACAATCTTCCTCTGACTGGGATTTATAAAGTGAATTCTGCGCAGGTTCTGGCATACGAACGGTTTTATAAGTCTGAATTTTTTTTTGCGTACGCCATTTTTGGCTTTCGGGCGCACGTACACTTTTAGTAAGGTTCCTACGCACAGTTTTATAAATGAGACCCCAGGACCGGAACCGCGGGGTGCAGATGACTGTCCCTCTTCCCTCGAGAAAAAGGAAGAAACGAGAGTGGAGTATTCTGATAGATAAACGCTCACAGTTTGCGCACACAGCCCCCTCAAGGGTTGAGCATGCGTGCTCCTCATCCACACAAAACACGTACAGGTCGTGAGTGTCACCAGGTAACGTCATGGCTGTCACCAGCCAATACGATTGCCATGATTATACAGTACTTCAGTCATCAGTCACACTGAGGTGTTCCCCAAATGTGTCTCAGGATGCAGTGTGAGTTCCCTTTTGAAAGGAAACAGTGTGTATATTACATTTAATAAGGCTTTTTTTTAAATTCAACATCAGACAGTTCTGACATATAGTAATTGACCATCCATATAAGTAACTTTGCAAGTTACATGTCAACCCAGACAGCATGGTAACATTGATTCAATGTTGAGATTTGATCCAAACCATCATTTTGGTTGACATCAAAATTTCAATGTTTAAAGTGTGTTGGATCAGCATTGAAATTTTGATGAAAGGGAACAGCACACATGGGTGAAGACAGTGACATTGAACTAACAGTGAGTCTTTGTTCATGAGCACAATATCTTGCAGGCATGTATCTGTGCAAAACACTACTGGGTGTTTCCCAATCAGTGGGGCATTTCAGTTTATGATGGGCACTTTCAATGGTGTTACCTCATTTGCTCTAATACACTGGGGGTTTGGTTTAGGGGTGGGCCCTCATGATTTTAGCAAGTCTTTTGAAAAATGGTTGAAAAACCAATTGTAGTTTGAAAATTGGCACTAATTGGTATACGCCCATTTTGGTTTTGCATGTGGGCTTCTCAGTAGTTAATTGATGCTTCCTTATTGAGAGAAAACACAAGGTGCGTCCTATACGGAAGTCTTGACATGCATGACCTCTCTGAGTTTCAAACAATGGTGCATATAATTAATTTCTGTTTTTAGCATGCTTTTTACTTGCATTTTATTTATTGTTACTAAATCTACTAACATACATTAATTTTCAAAGTAAGTAAGGTGTTATAAGGTAAAATAAATCACACAGATAGCATGGGGACATTGATACAATGTTGAGTTTTGATCCAAACCATAATTTTGGTTGAGATTGACATTTCAGTGTTTAAAGCTCCACTATGTAACTTTGGTATTTGACCACAAGAGGGCGCAGTTTCAACAATAACAAAGGCGAAGCTTGATGACGCTATGAAGGAGGTGACGATGGGAGATGTCGTTTTTAATGCGTTTTCACCATAGCAATGTATCTAAATGGAATTAATGAATCATGATCACGGATGAGGTAATTTATTCGTTTTTGTATTACCTGTATGTCTGATCGTATTATTTTATGTCATCATAATTAATGAACTGCAAGGAACGTGAAATGTTATGCTATATTATCCCGTTACAACATACAGCTATTTGTCAAATGATTTGTTTGGTTTATGTTGTGCAGTTTTACGTTTTTATGGTTAATGGCGTGTTGTTTAACATGTTCAAACCAATATCTAAAAGTAAATTTGAACGAACATTTGCAAGTAATGACTAAATATATTTTTTTAACAACATATCCGATTGTATTTAATTGTACTGCCATAATCTCGGTCACCACACGTGATAACAAGCCTTACCGAAGTACAAAGAGCAATATAACTTTGTTTATAAGTGCTATTATTGACAGTTGCATGTCTTACCTGTCTATCAATAACGTTACACTCGCGAGAGAGTCTCTGTCAAGTCCAAGATAGTCGCGCAGCTCTCTCCATCTCGAAAACGCCTGGCTGATATTATCCGGGTTTTATTCCTCCGTTTGTCACACAGTCCGTGACTCCGCGTGTATCCGAATATGGACGCTTTCGTTTTGTTGGCACTTCAATACTCGCCAAAGAGTAATCGTGATCCATAACAGCTATAACCATACAGTCTATGGCTATAACGCTTTAACCACCACTTCCGCATTTTACCATGTGATATTCCGGTGTGGTGGGTCATATTTTTTATTTTATTCTTTTTTTATTCTTTGTCAGACGTCTTTATTGTTTATTGTGATAAGAAAAAAAACTCAATAAAGTTGTTGTTAAAAAAAAAAAAAAAAAAAAAAAAAATCCGGTGTGGTGGAATATCCTATCACATGGTCCACACCGGAAAAAAAGGATAGAGCGGACATTGCGTCACTGAGGCGCGACATTTCTTTTCCGGGACGGCCAGTTATTTAAAATCGGAATTTCTCTGAAATAAAAAATCTTTGGAGACTTTTGAGATATTGTAAGTACACAACTGGAGGAAATATATCACACTGTGCAAGTTATTTTCGGAAATTTTATTACAAAATTCCTACATATTGGAGCTTTAAAGTGTGTTGGATCAGCATTGGAATTTTGATGAAAGCCAACAGCACACATGGGTGGAGACAGTGACATTGAACTAACAATGATTTGTAGTCGATGAGCACAAGATCATTCAGGCATGTATCTCTGCAGAACACTAGTGGTGTTTCTCTATCAGTGGGGCGTTTTCAAACCACAATAGGTATTTTCAACCGCTTTACCTGATTTGCTCTAATCCATTGGGGGCTTGGTTTAGGGGTGGAGTGGTTTAGCAAGTCTGTTGAAAAATGGTTGAAAAACATTTATTGTAATTTGAAATTGGCCACTGATTGGTAAACGCCCATTTTGGTTTTGCATTTGCACTTCTCAGTAGTTAATTGATGCTTCCTTATTATAGAGAAAACACAAGGTGTGTCCTATACGGAAGGCTTGTGTGTTTGACATGCATGAACTCTCTGAGTTTCAAACAATGGTGCATATAATGTATTTCTGTTTTAGCATGCTTTTTACTTGCATTTTATTTATTGTTACTAAATCTACTAACATACATTAATTTTCAAAGTAAGTAAAAAGTGTTGAAATAAATTGTACAGTAGCATGGGGACACTGATACAATGTAGTGTTTTCATCCAAAACATGTTGAATCATCATTGATATTTTGATTAAAGGCAAGAGCCAAAATGGAAGTGGGTGATGAAAAATTATCTCCAATTCATCTTTAGCCTTGATTGATAAAATTCTACAATATTTAGCTGATCTCTAGGAGCTCATGAGCATGAATATTAAACTTGACATAGCCTATGTTTCTGTTACTCTACAATTACTCCAAGGCATTCAGTAGGAGGGGTTAAGGCTGATGAGGATGGATAATTAAAGAAAAGAGAAGCACACCCTTAATCATGCTGACATTGATCATACATTGAGTTGTAGTCCACAGAATAACTGCTTGTCACAAGATTGGATTGTATCCCATCTCCTGCTAGCAGATTTATTAGGTAAACATTCATATTCCTGAAAAAGTATCAAACGTAACAGTTCTAAAAGGTACAACTCAAAATCAAAGATGTTTTCATGTGATATTCAAATAGATTAATGGTTTAGCATTAGGTAAATCTGTAGCTTTAATGAAACAGCTTTATAATTAAGCTGTTCCCACAAACTAAATTCAGAACATTTCACTTGCTACAATAAATAGGTTCTTGGTAAATTAGGTGCCATAAAATTTACAAACCATCAACATACTGAAGTCTTGTGTATTATAGCTCTTCCATTTGCAAATGTTCAAAGCACTAAATGTAAAATATATTGAAACAGTAATAGAGTTTAGATTATTTTAAATCAGTGATACTAAAATCATGTTCTAACTGTCTGTATTCATAAATAGTTAAAAGTAAATGTTATATTTTCAATATATTTTTATTTGACTTTATGTATGTATGTATGTATGTTATATGTATGAGAACTTATTTTATTTTTTCAGAGAATCCAAAAGAAAAGAGGCACAGTCTGAGCCAGATTTTATCAAATTGAACAGTTGCACCACTTGCAGCAATAATGACTTCACGGTGGTCAAAGAGGCGTAAATTGAAATCAATGATTAAGTCCACAGAGTCAGAAATACTACAACAATTCAATGAAACCAGTGCACAAAATTCTGTGTCAGAAGAAAACCATGTTGAAGCAGTAAAAGATTATGTTGAATACCCTAAAGTTGTTATAGACTCAGCTGGTTCAGATTGTAATGATTCAGTCACAGATGAGTTCCCTGGTGGGGTGTCTGATGAGGTTCTGTGGCATCCAACCAATATACACAATGTTAATAATGACACAGTCAACTTATCAGACGTTGACTCTGATACTGAGTCAGAAGCTCCAACGAGTGAGTTTCTTTTAAGGAGTTTGCGATATTGGGCCTCAACCTTCTCAGTCTCACTTGCTGCACTCAGTGCACTTTTAAGTATTTTGAGAATGTTTCATCCAGAATTGCCCACAGATGCCAGGACAATTCTTAAGACCCAAACCCATGTATCTACCAAAGATGGAAGGTGGGGAGTATTATCATTTTGGCTTGGCAAAGGGGATATTGTCGTGTTTGAAAAGCTTAATTCTGCCTGAACAATTGAAAATAGTTAAAGTACAGTTCAATTTAGATGGCCTTCCACTTTTCAAAAGCTGTACACTTCAGTTCTGGCCAATTCTTGCCATTGTCAATTGTGACTATACTAAACATCCCTTCCTCGTTGGCCTTTACTGTGGTATGAAAAAGCCCAAGTGCATATTTGAGTTCTTAAAGCCATTTATTGATGATTTAGCTGATGTTCTTATGGGTGGTATTGTTTACAATGGTCAAAACATATTGGTAGAAGTAAGCTCTTTTGTGTGTGATGCCCCTGCCAGAGCCTTTGTTAAAAATATAAAATCTCACAATGGCTACTCAGGCTGTGACAAATGTGTTCAAGTGGGTGAGTGGCAAAATAAAATGACATACCCAGAAACTGATGCAAAGTTGAGGACGGATTCTGATTTTAATGATATGATTGATGAAGACCACCACTTGAACCAAAAACTGTAACACCTGCTTTGCAGAACTTGTGATAAACTAGATCAATGGGCCAATCAGAAGACACAGGAGTCGAAGGAGGCAGAGGTACACACACATGGACTTTTTTCCTTTTATATATCAAAAGTGAAAGTATCAAACAAATAAAAATGGATTGAATCAACAATGTTTTAAAAGAAAATAAATTGTACACAATTCAATAGTGAATTGACCTTAGTTAGATGAAAACAATTACACAAATTAAATGCAAGAAAATATCAACCAAAAGAAAAGTAACAAACGTTTAGTTCCTTTCTTTTCCTTTTTTAGCTAGTTGATTTCTGGTTTAAGTTTTCTTATAATTTAGAATTTATTTTATTGCCTTTTAACCTAATTTAGTTACACCTAATTGGCAGATTTATTAGTTATTTACTAATTTAGATGCATCTCTTTCGTTTCTTAATTTCAGTGTAATTTTTGTGAAACAACCTTTTCACAATCAAAATTAAATGACAATTTCTCAACAAAATATTCACCAACAAAACAAATTTACAATTCCATTTTGTTACCCACAGTAATAATGAAAGAAAATATGTAGGGGATATAGATCTCTTATCAGATCAAACAATTATTTTCAGTTCAAAGATTCTCAGTCCAAACAACACAAAAAAAAATAGAAATTTCCCCTTTAGTTCTCAGAAAATGTCAGTTCCAAAGGAAGAAAAATACCTCAATCCTTAAGTTCAAACGAGAAGAATTTCTACAGATGAACAAACTGCAGGGATGACTCACATCCAATGGAAAATGAGAAAGGTAGATCCAAGTTCGGGTTTCACGGGTGGCTCGCCATCTATTTCCTTCACTCGTCACGCGTCTCGATGCATCCACACCAAAGAACGCAGTCCACAATACGAAAATCCAACTTCAAAACACATACATGCAAAATCTGGCCTGCACACAACAGGGCAATGTCCTTAGTGATTTCTCTTTACATTAGCATCACTTAGCACATTTCTGAACAACAATTGACATTGTAATCACTCATTGCACATAGTGAAACATCATAGTTTTTACTGTTTAGTCTCACATTAATACTGTACATAAGCACTTAACCATACTTATCAAAATAAACATTCAACTCACCGATTCCTCTGTAAATTAACTGTTTTTTGTTTGTTTGTCTCTCTTTCCAGGTTTCACCAGATGAACCACGTTAGTGTTAGCGTGGCCTAACATCTACAGAATCAACAGGAACTCTACTCAGGTAAGTATCTAAACAAACGCTTCTCAGTCAGTGTAGTTGTAACAATAAACTGATTCTCAATGAAATTCTAGGTTTTCTTTCAGGTATTTCACCATTAATTCTCCTAATCACTGTTTCTCCTCTCTGTATTGTTTCTCTGTTTTTCCGATCTGCGCTGCGCACAGGGAGGCGCAGTCAGCGCTGCTGCCTATTTTTTCCTGATTGGATGCCTAACATCTGCAGCGCTATACACAGTTTCCATTCGTTGCGATTTGCTGCAATAATTTACATATCACTTATTTGAATAATAAAATGTATTATTTACATATTATAATAAACATTATAATAAACTATTACATTGTCATGAAGTTTTATTCTATTTGCTGTTCAGTCACATACATATTAAAGCTGCAGTCGGCAAGTCTGGCAGATTGAGTGGATTTAGCCAAAATTTTGAATGTTTACAACTCTCATGCCCCTCCCCCACTACCAACGAGCACCCGCCCATCGTCAGTGCGTGTGTACCTGATTTTCTGTGAACGCGTCCGTCTCTTCAGCATCGATCAACACCATGGACTCGGAGGTAGGCTGCCCTGGCTAATCTATCCATAGATAGCAATAACCGAGGAATTGGAAGCTTGTTAGTAGATTTTCTCTCCGCCATCACGCTTCGTACAATCTTCAGGCGAACTTCAGGCGTGTCGTGTGCATGTGATATTGTAATGTGCGCGTCTGCGCGAGGGAGGGGGGATCTGTACATGTGCACGAACTGTGATTGACAGTCAGATCTCACACCCCCCTGCGCTGATTGGACCCGATGAGACGGGAGCGGTGGATTTTTGCAAAACAAATAACACGCTCCAGGTGGAGTTAGAAGCTCGGGTTTTTTTCTAAAACCAACTTAGTTATGTTGTTCTGTCGGATTATAGTGTCAATTTCACTGAATTTGATCAAAAAAATGTTGCCGACGGCAGCTTTAAGTTAAATAAGTAATTATAATGATTTAATTGTTAAATATTTTGAACAAATTAACTTGAGCAAAGACTGCAAATATGCTAATTTGAGTCTGGGTTACATTCTCCTTTAGCTGGCTTGGTAAAAATGGTTACCATGTTTCCATTAGATTATATGCACATGTGCTGTCTAGGCGTCACTAGGAAACTTTTGAACTTATGGATCAGAGGTAAAGCACATACTACTAGGTTGTCCACTCAAACTGTAGCTGACATTTCTGAAAAGTTAAAGCTGCTGAGTTCCTACACGCCGGTTGAGTTTAGTCAGAAACCAAGAGGGTTATCAGAAATTGACCGCTGGAAAGCTACTGAGCTGCGCTCTTTTATGTTGTACACAGGCCCTGTTGTGCTTCAGAATAGCATTAAAATGCCGATGTATGAGAACTTTATGCTGTTTTCTGTTGCAATGCATTTGCTTTTATCCTCTGGAACCCCAGAGGCGATGATTGATTGTGCTCATGAATTGCTTGTCTCATTTGTATGCCACTTTGGACAACTGTATGGTAAACATGAAATACAATAGTCAAGAGTACAAGTACAAGAGTCTACAATATACACCAGCTCACTCATCTGGCTGAAGAGTATCGTGTCTTTGGACCTTTGGATAATGTGTCAGCATTTCCTTTTGAGAATTATTTAGGACAAATAAAACGTCTTTTGCGCAAGCCTCACTTACCCTTACAGCAAGTTGTGAAAAGGTTATCTGAGATGCCAAGTCCAGATTCACCAAAGCCTCATGAGTGCAACTTAAGTCAGACACATTTTGACGGTCCAGTGCTCCATAGCCTTAGTCTTGGCAAACAGTTCAGAAAAGCTGTCACTGAAAAGTACACTCTGTCAATAGTGCAAGGAGATAATTGTGTACAAATAGTTGGCCACATTGCTATTTTAAGAAATATTATTAAGGTAGATGGAGTAAGGATTTTTGTCCTGTTTCAAAAGTTTCACAATCAAGAGTCATTTTTCTCCTACCCATTTGAGTCAACCAGCATAGGTTGTTATAAAGTTTGGGAGTTGCATGACAATCTAGATATGGCCAGGCTCCAAGATATTAAGCTGAAATATTTCCTCTGTCCTGACAAGAATGTTTTCATTGCCATGCCACTCATCCATATGACATAATTAATTGTTTGTAGATTAAAACATGATTTTGCTGTTGTAAGAAAAGCTTGTACTTAACATAATTAGTTCCTGCTTTTCCATCTCCAAGGAAAAGTTTACATTTCTAATCTTGTATTGTAGGGGAGTTATTTTGTTTTAAAAAATGAAGCAGTGGTGCATCGTTCAATTTCAAAATGGTGGCACAGAAATTGTGCCACACAGCTGGATGATTGGAAATAAGCTTCTTTGGCCACCATATCCACCCAAAGACACAGCCAAGATACGGGCTGCAGTGAAAAAATATGAGCTGCCTACTGAGGAATGGTTGTCCTATGAACCTGTTAGACACCTTGCAATTCGGGGTAAGTGTATAAATTAATATGAGTTGGAATTTGAATTATTGTGGACTTTATTACACTCACAACATATAACTTGCAGCCAGATATGAAGAAGCTGAGAAGGGTTTGAAAAGATACCTACAGGAGAACTGCGACACAAGTGACATTCAGTCTGAAGTAGAAACTGAGAAGTTTAAAAAAAGAAAATCCAGGTAACACAATTAATGAATGACAAGGGGAAATAATAATCATAACATGAAATTCCTAGATGTATCTGAAGTTTTATTTCTCTATTAGACACAATCCCATTTACAACACATCTGATACAGAAGAGGAAGTTAAAAAAAGAAAGCTCTGCCCAGCTCCTAGACTTCTATTTCCAGGTATAACAGTGATGTTATGTAACTAAGACTGAGTGGCACAATATATGCAATTGTTCCATTTATGTGGACATTCCAAAATGTAATTTTGCTAACATGTCAAATCTGTTTCACTGCAGTCTCCAATAAAATGCAGGCTCCTGTTCAATCAGCTTCCAGAGTCCAGACCTTTGTCCAGCCCTCTAATCAAATTCTGCCTAACCATCCCTCCGAGTCCTCTGACCAGATGTGCAGCAGTTCTCCATACTTGACTGAGTCAAGTGACTCATCAGCCCTGCCTGCCATGTACCCCTGCCAGGAACCATCTTCCAAGGATCATGAGGGTATCCATTCCAGAAGTGCTTTGGCAGTTTTGCAATAAGACCAATATTTGCTTTGATTTTAATGTCCAGCTTCCTAATTTCAGGCAGTTTACACCAATATACAATACTGTTACTTTATCCTAAAATATAATTTGGTTGCTAATCTGCGAGTCTGTTCACTAGCAATAGTTTTTTCTTGTTGCAGATGCAGGGGATTCTGCAAGAGAGTTAATGAAAGGCAAGTGCAGAGAAGTTTTCCTACTTTCCTTATACAGTATACATGTTAAATATGTTTTGACCTGTAATGCTTTTTATTCTCCACAAGATGTTGCTTTACAAAAGTTGATCGGAACTGTAACTGAACTTGTAAAAGAAGTGAAGGAACTGCGTGAGGAATGTCAGGAATTCTTCAGACAGTCCTTGCCCTCAAAGCAACCGCTGCAACCGTTGCCTGTCTCAGTCCCTCTGCACAATAGTGATGAGCTTGAGAGTGCAGAGGAGATATTAGCATCCAGTGAAGCAAGGACAATAATGGTTTGTGGTTCTATGTTGACCATTTTGTTGTTAACCCATTTTTTTTTATTATTTTTTTTACATTTTACATGTTCTCTCTGCTTTGTGTTCACATTTTGTATGGCAGGTAAAACACTTCAGCATAATTGGAGGAACCTCATTGGAAGTTAGGGTCCGTCGCATGCTTTCTTGTGCACTGACCAATGAGCTGGCATCATCACTAAATTGGGCTGGGAAGATGGTTAAAAAGCAGTCAAGGCAAAAGAGGGCATTCAAGGATACGTTCTTGAATATGTGTATATTTGGTGAGTTATTACTATCAATGATTTTAATTGTCGTTCTGCCTTTTGTGTTCCCAGAAATTGACCTTACTTCATCCAATATTTCCCTGTTCCAGTTCCTCCATTAATGTATTAAATTGCATACATTTCATATCCTGTTGTTTTTCTTTTGTTAGATGCTATGACTTTGCAGATGGGTGTGGGAAAAGTTTCCCAGTATGAATATAGTCAGGCAGTCCAGAAATGGCTCCGATATGCACCGTACCGTGTGGGCGGAACTGCACTTCAAACAAGTGAAACTGTTCCGTCGGTGCCTCCAGATACAAATTAATTTGCTTTTTTGTTCATTGGTTTATTTGTTTATTGGTTTACTTTTGAGTCTGTATGATGTTTTTTTTTTTTTTTTTTTGTTGTTTTTTTTACATGGAATTGAGTGCTTTGAGTTGAATGAATTAAAAGAACAAAGACTGGAAAATAAAGAAGAATGTGATTGAAACAGTGTTTTTAATTTTTTATTAATATAGTTGGTTGAATATTGATTCAATGTTATGAGCATGTTTTTGTCTTCAATATTAATAATGTTTCGAATGTGGGTGCAAAAGTGACGTTGAAACATCACTTTGTAATGTTGAAGCAATATTAACACCATTGATTTGTGGTTGAAATCTAAACATTATTTCAATATTAACCGAGGGTGCAAGAGTGATGTTAAAGCAACATCACTTTCTAACGTTATTTCAATGTAATCAGCGTTGACACATCAACACTGACTCAACATTGTTTCAATGGTTACATGTTATCTGGGAACTAACTCTCAATAGAGTATTAGTAAACTGTCTGCTTAAAATCTGCTAACTCTTAATTGTGATGATCCTACAACAGACATTCTACTTACTATAAGTAACTTTGCAACTACATGTCATCTTATTCTAACCCTAACCCTACCAGTCTACTAATACTCTACTAACATTTTAATAAGAGTTAACAAGACAAGTAGGTGCTAAGTTACTTATAGTCAACGCAATGTTAAAGGGACCATCAAAATAAAGTGGAACCGCAAAGGGATCCATATAAATGATTTTGAATAAAATCTGTGTGTAAAGATTTAACTGACAATGGCTTCAAAAAGGGAACTCTTTCATCAGTAGATCAATGTTATACATGGGTCTCAACGGTTTGTAGTGCATCAATAACCTGCTGATGGTGGTGTTGCCAATCACACAGTCCTGCCAGTTCCTCTCTACAAAAAGTCTCCAAATATGTCATCTCTCGGAAAAAGAGCAAGCCACACAATTCTTCATAGATAATTAAAACCATAACAGTGAATAGTGAAGCACAAACACTAAAGACATGTTAAGGTGAATCTACAGGCAAAAATTGTGGTTTCCTTGCTTCTGTCAATTTTGAGATTTTGGACTTTTTGGCTTTTCATAAAGTGTTTTTCAGACTAGTGGAAAGAAAACATCCAACATAGACTTTTAACTGTATCTTTAAAGGGTAACTAAACCCTAAAATAACTTTTTTTAGTTAAGGATCTGTAAGACTAGGGCTTTATTAATGCTGTTCATTGATTCAAGTAATTTTTTTTGACATTTGTGTTTAAAGTGTTTTAATTATACAAAATATGGTGTAAAAAACGTCTGAGTGCTGCCCTCTTCAGGTTGAACGGTGGCTACCGCAGTTGAATTCTCTTATTGAAAGTCATGGTACCCTCAGACGTAAGAGGGTACCAGCTAACCACGCCCTTGCCTACAGAGAGATGTGTCTCAAAACGTGCCTTTTGCTGGATTTACTTCACATAGTAGCACAATAAACGTAAATTACTTTGTCATTTATGGTCATACAGAAAAAAGAAATACTGTATGAAAAAATAATCTGTGATATTTCTACTTTTGTACGTGTCCACTTACAATCAAAACAAAACATTGTGCTTTTGTAAAATAAAGAAAATAAACAGGGTGTGCGTTCTGCCTCACCGTCTCGGTGAACTTTTTTTTCTTGAGCACGTCTATAAACTGAAACAAAACTCAGCGAATACTTGTCACACATTTATGAGCCATATATCTTTATAAACATTTAAGTGTGTACTTTTAAATGATCGGATTCAAAATGAAAACAAATATTCTCTGTTTAAGTAATTTGTATAAAACCAACAAGATGTCCAGTTTCTCAAATGCTTGCTCATTATTTTTAATTTGACCACGCCCACGTGCGCAAAAGAGATTGACATGCAAATCTCCACGTGAAGGAACGCGAACGCGCTCATTACCTCAAACACAAAGCACCAAACTTCATCAGTCTCTGCTTTTCGTCAAGTTTGGACACACTGTGACACGCTGTGACACGCTGTGAGCTTAGTCAGCTTACATTGGATTTACCTCAGAAGAAGAAGAACGCGATTTGAAGACAAAAAAGATGTAAGGTAAGAAATGTATTCTGAATTATATTAGTTAATGTTATTGTTGCATAAACTTCACATTGCAGTTGAACTATTGCTAGATATTTACTCCTGATTCCCATTCGACGCAGAGGTGTCAGCTTTTGGACTCTACACATTTGGTGACAACTCTTGGAGCGAGACACAAACCGAATGGGATCCTCAAATATTCGTAGGCTTTGCCCTGAAAAGCAAACCTGTGAAATTTCCTATGAGCAGGAAAAATATCTATATGGAAATAAGTGTCTTTGAGATCTATAGATGTAAAACAATCTCCGTGATGCAAAGTCTGGGACAAGGTTTGTAACCAGAGCATTTTAAACCTGTACCTCCTGAGGTGTTTGTTTTTATTTCTTTTATTTCCACACCTCTTTTGCTTGTGGAAACATTCTCTCCTGACCTCATCATTAACCCTGTGGGTGGAGGTAAGAGAATAATCGCACGGGGCACCATGGGAACTTGTGCTACCGTTCCTCTCATAATGGTGTGTGAACCTGCTGAACTGGCCACTGGAACACTTGAACTGGGGCCATTCACACTTGAAAACATTCTTTGTTTTCCCGGGGGAAGAAAGAAAGGAAGAAAAGTATTGAACTCTAATGGTGCGTTCACACCGGACACGAATAGCGCGTCAGGCGCAAGTGATTTCAATGTTAAATCAATGCAAAGACGCGTTACGCGCGTAAAAATTCCTGCGGTGCGAATGGGGCGTAGAGCGCGGCGCGGTAGACGCGAATACGCCTCGTTCGCGCGAATGGCGCGAATTGAGCGTCTGGCGCGTTAAGCGCGAATGATTTTATTAGTGCTTTTTGTGCATTCATGCATTTGACGCGAATTCGTGTCTGCCACCCGAGTTGAAAAATCTGAACTTCTGCGTCAATTCGCGCCGCGTTAACCAGTCAGGAGCCTGCTTGCTGCTGTCATGTGGTGAAGTGACAGTTTATAATGTTATTTTATGTTTGGCCTCAATCAATTATTTTGTAATATGACTAAAATGCACAACAAAGCAAATCTTTCACATAACTCGATTTCAATATATGAGACATACTCATTTTGTATTGAATGCTATTTATTCCATATCTATTCTAGATTATATGAAACATTATTAATCTAATGTAAAGACAACAAACACAATTTAGTGTATAAAAAAAATAAATCACAGGACAGGTTTCACTTTTGGAGGCTGGCTCCATTTATTATCAAAACAAAAATAAATGACAGATTAGGTGGGTGCGGGCGAGGGTGAACCTCGCGCCGGGCTGTAGAGCGCGGGCTCATCAGGCAGCAACCACTCGAGGCCGAGGCCTTATACGGCCTACGCTGTCCTCGTCAGCGTCCTCACCGTTAGGTCCACCAAACCTAGCTCCTGGAGCAAATTGTGAAACTCCTGAAAGCCTCCGGAGGGTCTGGTGGACCTGAGTACAGCGACGATGTCCCCTACGCAGCTGTTTCTGCTCTCCAGAGCATATACGAGCGGTGACTCTCTCGATTAATGCTAATGCTCGATAAACATCTAAAAAAAGATGGCCGCCAACGGGTTTCGAAACTTTCGCCTCTGACGTGCGTAAATTTCGCTTCAAACGTTTGTTTTTTTAATTAACACAAAGTGGTCAAGCGTATAACTAGACGCGACAGGCGCGAATTTGACGCGCTATTCGCGTCCGGTGTGAACGCACAGTAAGGGGGGTGGAGTAAAAAACCCTAGGAGCTGCTCTCTGTCCTCCTGTGATAAACAAGGCTTGATCCTAGGTAGCCCGCCTCTTCTTGCCTCCCTGGGGATTGGAAGGATGGTGCTTCGCCGTGGCCATGGCGTATGATGGTTTCCTCTTATCCGTGCCGGCTTGGGCTGTGAGTGTGACATCACAGCGCTCTTTGACTGCTTCATGAAATTCACGCAGACAGGCTGATATGGTCGAGTTGTAGGCTTTCTAGGTGAGCAGGTCTCGAACGCTTCTCCCTCCTTCCTCCTCAAGTCACATAGCTGTTGGTGCATAGCTGTGATAGTAGAGCCAAACATAGCCTTGGGGTCTACGGGGGTGTCCAGAAACTCCACTCTTTCCTTATCAGAAAGGCCTGAGAGACTGAGCCATAACGCTCTGTCTCCAACCAGCCCCATACTTCTGCCGCAGCTCTGAACCGCCCCCGTGATGAGCGGAGATTCAGATCTGCTATCACGCAAATCTCCTTCCAGAGCGCTGGATTCTGAGAGCCTGCGTCCAGCATGCGGCCCATCTCCTCCAGTAGCTCCACCTGGTATGCTGTCAGAAGAGATATCACATTCAGGGCCCTGATGGCCAAAGCAGAAGATTTGTAAATCTTGTTAAACACAGACCCTGAAAACAGCTCAGTTTTTCCCGGAAGCATGGTGCCCGCTAACGAAAACGCAGCTCTTTGACTTGGATGTAGGTGGTTGGCAAGACGTGCAAAACCCTTAACAGGCACCCGGTGAGAAAAGGGTTTGTCTCTTCATCTCCGCCATGCATGCCGGGACCGCTGGGATGAATTGTCTGACCAGCGCGAGGCGTGACAGTAACCTCTTACCATCGTAGAGATCCCTCTCTGCCCCTTGGCCGACCTGCTGGGAGGGCCAGTCGATGGAAAGTTTGGCAGCAGCCCTGTGACAGACTTCTAGGAGGTCTAAGTCCACCGCGGGGGAAGGGGGGGGGGGGGGGGGGGGGGTCTCCACACTGATTACTCGGTGGACGAGGTGAATTAGGAGGGAGGATGCCGTCATCCTTTTCCTCTTCATCGTCATCTAGTAGATGAGGGGATAATTCCTCATCTTCATCATCATCATCCCCCGCTATACCGGCGAGGGCATCTCCAATGAGAGGGGGGAGTTCTGGGGACTCCACATCCATAATCTCGCTCCAGGTACCTGGCTCCGGTAGCTGTTTAACTGTCTCCTCTCTGGGATCTGAATCTGAGAGGAGAAGCATGGGTCCTTGTTTCCTGATATTGCAACTCTAAGACTCCTTTCACAGATCTTAGGCATGCTTAACACCCAAGCACAATATGCAGAGCGAATGTGTATCTCTCGCCGAAATCCATAAGCCACAGGAGAACATGCAAGGAGGAGCATCCTTTCCTCCCGTGCTCTCTGCCGTTTTAGCCGTGGCCATATCTTCACCCTCTTCGTTCAGTAAACTTTCACCATGACGTGTAGGTTTACTATCCCGGAGCAGTGAATAGAGAGTAATTCTGAAAATAATCTCTTATTTTCTGGTATCTAATACGAACTGAATCATATTAGATTAGAAGATAAGGCTGTTTATTCTCTATGGGTGGAAAAACTCGCCTTGATGTGGACGTTTTCCCACACTCGCAAGAAAATGCACTCCTAACATCAATATAGATTTTCGCCTTTGTGACTTTACCGCATTGAGCCATACCAACGTTACAGATGTGGTGTAATTGGTGCTTCCACAGTCGGTCACGTCTGCGGCGTTCCCTTAGTGAGATACCGAACGGATGTTAGAAAGAGAACTGGGACAGCACTTGTTGTTTCTATTGTTCTCCTCATTTGTAAGTCACTTTGGATAAAAGCATCTGCTAAATAATTAATTGTAAATGTTAGAATAATGCAAACATATATAATTATAAAGGCAAAATTCAAGTACTATCATACATCAGCTACTATAGACACAGTAGCTACTTCTTTTGAATATTGCAATTTATTCTGCTGATCAGTATTGGCAAGTTACAATCTAATTAGTTGTGTAGTTATCTAACTAAGAAGTGTAGTAAATTGCCTTTTTTATATTATTACTGCCTTTCAGGCACATTACTTGAGTTTCACATTTTTTAAATACTTTTATGTCCCTTAGATGAGTTTGATGTTTGGCTAGTGGTAAAGGGATAGTATAACATAAATAAAGATGTGTGTGTTACTCAATATAAAGGCCAGGGCAATAAAAGAAAAGTATCAAGTCAAAACTCCACTCAGAAGTGTTTATTGTACAGTGC
The DNA here is from genome assembly GCF_963993115.1 of Abramis brama. NCBI lineage: Eukaryota > Metazoa > Chordata > Actinopteri > Cypriniformes > Leuciscidae > Abramis > Abramis brama. The sequence continues at coordinate 5,107,770 of NC_139970.1, read as the reverse complement.
CAAAAGTGAAAAGGTGAAAAGAAAATAATATTTAGGCCTACCATATTTACACAGGAACAATTAACAATACAAAAACAAGGTGGTAAAGCGAACTCGAGAGATGCCAAATCAAAGAAAGAAATAAAACCAAAAAAGCTAACTAACTTCTTATACTTTTATAATGGCTAATATTGTTTATTTAAAAAATATTTTTCAATAAATATTATTTGTATATAATTAACATGTCATATTTAGTATTGAGAAAGGGTCCGTTAGTGATTGTGATTTTAACTTCAGTGAAAATTACATTATTACACCATTAGATGGCGGCAAAGACTGTCTTCATGAGTGAGTCAGTAGCAAAGACTTTTATACTGAAGGGACCGAAACAAGGTTGTAAACAAGGATGCTGTTAAGAAACTCCTTATTAGACGCAACTGAAAAAATGCATTGACTAGCGCGGTCATGGAAATATCCCCTTAACTGTTAAAAGGGCAAAGATATTGCTTTCCTCAGCGGACATTTAAACTGATATTTTATAATGGATTATGGACATCAATCTGAAGAATGTAAATCTTATTTATTTACATACTTGTGCCGTAGAACTGTTGTATAAACGCAATCTCACACTCATAGCAGCGTTGAGCCATATCGCACGCCTACTTGTTTGATATCGCTCATTTATTCCTCCAGACCAAACATTTTTAAGATAGTCTTAATGTTCAATGAGAACTTTCCAGCTAAGCAACAAGATGCAATACAAATGTAATACAAGTTGTTTTCCACATGCCATGGTTTATTATGTGAATCACTATGCAGCATAATATTACAACATATGAAACAGTCTAACTGAATTAAAAAATCTCATTGAAATATTAAATATGAAATAGTCATGCATTGTATGAATATTGATATAGCAATAGTGAAGTCAATTAAGCATAAATTATTTCATCCAACCTCTATCATTCATGAATATATGATTTATTTTACATTGATGCTCTTTTCAGTTTATGCAGTACATGGCTTCAAAAACACATGGATAGATGTAAATGCACATCCTATTCAGTAGTACTGCAGTATTATGTATAAAAGACTTTCTGCTTGGTGCCTTATAGCAGACGCTAGTTTCATACAATATTGTCCTTCTGAGATGTTCAGAGGTTGATATTTTGACAGTCATAAATGAAAGCTACTCATTCTTTTGGTGGGTCATTTTGATCATGGTCTCAGGTGAGCGGTACAGGAAGATGAGCTTGTCAAACAGTTGCTCTTCCATCTCCATCTCTCCAGCCTCTCTCACAATAAAGATGTCATTGCACAGTTTGAGCACGCGGTCCACACACGGCAGCTCCTCGTACATGATGGATCGAGATATGCCTGTGAAGAATTCCCGCACAAACTTACCAACGACCAGCACCACGGACATGTACATACCCACAATGCTGCAGCGCAAGAGGAGAGAAAACAACAAGATGGATAGATTTCATATTTTAAATCACCAGTTCATTCAAATATTCTTTTTTTTACATTATTTCTGCAATTGTAATTTCTGTGTAAATTAATTTATGCCACTGCAAAAAGTACTGCACACTGTTGCTGCTAAATATACATGAATTTTAATATTGCCACAAACACTGTTTTGAGTTAAATACTGTTTATTTTAAATATTAAATATTAAATTACCTTTAGATGTGCATTACATCATACATTTATTAAGCAGATGTTGTTAGATAAAGTGAATCCTCTTTCACTTCATTGCATACTGAAGATGTTCTTGGTATTTTTCCATCTTTTTGATCATTAATTACTTTCTTTTAAAGCTGCATGTATCATACCAGACATGATACAGATATTGTAAAAATGTCTTAAACTCACCCATATCCGGCTAGGAAGCCCACACTGGATGGGCTGACTTTATCATTGAACACCACCATCTCAATACTCTGGCATGTGCTGGCTGGAGGCTCAGGAAAACACTCTTCCACCACCCACCACTGCGACCCCATCCCTGCGGAGCTCCCGTTCCCCCGCTGCAGTTTGACGGACAGAGGACGGAAGAACTGGAGATGACCATCATCCAAGTCTCTGGAACGCTCTGTGAATGATTCTGTTAAAGTCACGAAAACATCCTGCAGATCTGACGTTCTAATGCCATTAATTTACATTTTTTTATTTAGCAGATGCTTTTATGCAAAGCAACTTGCAGAAAAAAAATGTAGAGATTCCTCTTAATAAACATGAAAAGTGCAAAGATTGTCTATAAGAGTACATGCAAGAACAAGGTAGAAAATCAGAAATAGTGCAATTGTAAGCATTTAAATAAATTTCAAAATACAGTATTCAACTCACCCACTTGAAGTCGATGTGCCACTTTAGCATTAGGTCCGGAAGTTCCTCTGATATACTTTGGCAGCAGATTTTCCAGCATCCTGACAGGCATCAGAAAACAGATGGAATGAGAAGTGGCAAAAACAGATGTAGAGAGAATCCACATTTGAATGTTTGAGAAACACGTACAGTGGACGGCTGTGTGTCCCTCTGAGCATAGACACCAGTTCATCTCTCAGTACGCTGTCTTCATACTTCACTGTGTGTTCACCAGCCGTCTCAGCATTCATCACCAGCGATGCATTTCTGCTCAAACGAGCAAAATACACAGTGACATATCACACGCACTGTGAAATGTTGAGTATGAGATGAGACAGAAGACTACATGAGTGAGAACCTACAGCACTGTTTCCCATCATGGTACACGTTCACATTCTGACAGGATGTATAGGATTAACTAAAAAGATATTTTGGGCTCAAGAACTTCATTGGAATACATCAAGCCTTTGGCCTGTATAATGTGTGCAGCTGTTGTGCTTGTGAGAGTATACCGTAGTAAAGTCCAGCGCAGAGTGATGTAGAAGTGTGTTGAGTTGCTGAGTTCATTGATCATGGCGTCTCGGCTGGCAGGACTGACGCTCCACAGCAGACTGGCGTCACTTTTGATCTTTGCCAACACTATGTCTTCTGCCATATAGTTCACAATGAACTGCATCGCCGACTAATTGAGGCACAAGGAGGACAGTTTGATTAGACTGACGTCAGAAGGATGACAGTCTAGCTGTTTAAACTCAAGGTTCAAAGTGTGATTGTAGATAACTACGAGGGACAAATGTAATGTGTACCGGGTAAGTGGCGTAGTGATTGGTCATCCTCTGTAAGGCTGATTGAGAGTATGGGATCAAATTGTTCTCCTGAGCACTCATGCTGAACAATGGCTGTAAACATAGTCTATATTATTCACGGAAAAGAACACATTGTTTTTCCCAGCTCTAATATATATTTATTCAAATATATTCATATAATAATTATATTTTATATATATTTCACAGATATAAACATACTTGTGTGAATGTAATGTATGTTGTGAGCACATATAATAAAGACAACAATGTCACTGTGTTAAATTGCACACCTCGTATCCTAATATGCTTAGCTGGATGGACACATCTAACGGTTGATTGGTAACTCCTGCTACAGATTTAACCAATGACATGAAGAGAAGAGGAAACCAGACGATGCAGATAAGAGCAAAAATGATGAAGCCGCCCATGGTGTATTTCACCACCTTCTTCTTCCTCTGTCCTCGTTGATGAGGGTATTTCTGTGGCCAAAAAAACATTCTGAATACACATGTGATCACTGACACACATTAGAATCATACAAGTTTCTCAATTTCGATTAGTTGAATCACGTTTGATCTGGGTGAACCACTGCACTAGAGCATTATAATGTCTTTGCAACACAACGTTGGTAACTCACCTAGCTATAGCTGTCATGTAAGTGTGACAGACACTTACATTTTAAAGGGGTGATGAACTGAGAAATCAAAATTTCCTTGAGCTTTTGACATATAAGAGATCATCATACTATAATAATATCCTGTAAGTTTCAGAACTGAAAACTACCTTGTTAGTCCAATAAAAGCTTTTATAGACATCAGGCTCAGCAAATGACTCGTTTTTCAAAGTGGGGAACTATGAAGTCAAAGAGGATAAAACACCGCCTCCACAAAAGAAGATCAACGCCTACTTCAACATGGCCTGTTTAGCCCCGCCCACCGATTCGCCCAAACATGCTAAATAACATAGGACGACATGATGATTGCTAAACCGGATCGAGCTACTTCCAAGCAATAAACATGCTGTTTACTAATGATTGTGCAGTGCCTGTTTGTGGAAGAAGACAGTCTGCATAAGCTTCCTTCAGATTCCAGCATGGTTAAACTTTATTAAATCAGTCAATCACAATTTCCCGACACGGATCTGCCAGCAACATGTAAGTAACCATGTGTATTCTAATGCCTGATCTGCGATCAGTGATTTCTGTGTAATTATTCAAGTTCAGATTCTCTTAAAATCGTTCAATACTGTTTAATGCATCAGTGACTAAACGATCAACTTCACATAATTTCTCGTAGTATTATGAAAATAATCTTTTTAAACTGTTAAATTATATACAGAAAGCGATCAAAGAACGATCCCTTTCCAATCGCCCAAGCTGTCAATCAAACAGCACAGCGCGAGCCGCAAGAGCTTATCTGGACACTTGCCAAACTCGTGATGAAATAATGACACTGTTACACTACACAACAAAGCTCTTACTGTGTATTCACATCGTGTTTACATTGTGATTTGGAGTAAGCATTTGTGAGAGTGCAAAAATTGCGTTGCAATGATAAGATCTTTATTCACGCGATCAACAGACTGTCTGTCATCTGCTCAGTCAGTGCTCGTCATGCTGCAACCTTTCATGTGATGGGATAGATTTAAATATAATGCTTTAAACGATACTTTTCACGATTTGTTAATCTCGATAGCTGTAATAGTAAAAACGTAGTAAAAGTTTTTGAGAGAGTTCATGTAATACTAGCTATTTCCATAGGCTATTTCATATGCAAGCATGTCAGCCAATCACAGCAGTGGGCGTTTGCACTGCAGTCTCACAGCAGACACGCCCCTTAAAACAGAGCGTTCAAATCTGAGCCTGAAATCAGGCTTGGAAAAATGGCTTTTATTTATAAATTATGACAATTTTTGATGTAAAAATCATACTAACATTATAAGGGCACCCCAAGAAACATTATAAAATAATAAAACAATCCAGTTCATGACCCCTTTAAAAACAATTGTAGATAAAGGTATCAGCTAAAGTTTTCAAATGGCTCAGAGGAAGAAAGATGCAAGTAAAGTATTTTATTTCTGCGAATTTGGTCTGAGATGGTGGTTGTCATGATTCCTGTCTTGTGTTCCCTTGTCTTGTGTGGACTTATTTCCTGTTCTGTGCCATGTTTTGTAGTCCTTTGTAGTTTTCTAGTTTATTAGTCTTCCCAGGTGTTTCTAATTAGCCACACCCCCTTGTTATCTTGTTTAGCTTGTTGGTCCCTGTGTATTTATAGCCCTTGTGTTTCACTTATTACTTTGTCAGTTGTTGTACGTGTAATGGTTGTATCTCTCTGTGATTCCCAAGGTTTTGTTCTTTTGTTCTTTGAGTTCTGTGTTTTCTGTTTTGTGTTACTTTATTAAATCACCCTGCGTTTAGATCCTCGTCTTCGTCTGTCTTCCTCAGCAACATTACAGTGGTAGTAAAATCGACTGAACATAGAAACATTCTAATATTATTTTTTATAGAATTACAGGTACTGAACCACTGACCTACATTGACTGATTATAATCAAGGTACTAATCAATATTTTTCCTTCTAAAGATCAAATAAGTTGAATGACTTCTCTAAGCTTACTAAGGTGACTAAGGGGCTGGCCCATGCCAGGAATGCAGTAACAGTGCTTGCTTATTTAGCTTGGCTTCCAGAAATGAAATATGGACTCGTTTTGTTTGAGAAAGGTCTGCAGCACGTGTTAAAACATATATCTATTCTTCCTACAAACTCCTTGTGAACACTGAAGCTGACTTTTGCCTGATGAAACTGCCTTCTTCAATTTATTATAATTCTGACTCTTGTCTTAAATTGACTGCACTTCTAACTTCTGGTCTTAATTAATCATATCTGGCTTTTGGGTATTTAACTGTAAATCCCCTAACAATAAAATTTATTTGGATGTCAAGTGTTCACCTTTTCCGCTTCCCTCCAGCACTTGAGGATAAAGATGTTGGCATAGATGTCCTCCACACAGATCCAGTTAGACAGGCTAAGAGTGGTGTCTGTCCACACCCAGTCCATCACGGCCCTCAACTCAGTCAGGAAAGGAACGAACCGGAACCTGTGGAAGAAAGAAAAAGTCTCGGTTACATATGTAACCCTCGTTCCATGAAGAAGGGAATGGAGAGGTACGTAAGAGGTGATCCTGTCCAAGAGGAGGTGAATGTGGCGGTTACACATATGAACTAGCCAAGCAGGGTAGTGCAACATATGGCAGTCTCTGGGGTGGTTCCAGCCTAGCTCTAGGGGTTACACCAGCAGAAACAATGCGTTCCACTTCAATGCGTAGAGGCGCCTCGTAAAGGGGGCTCTAGCGGAAGTGATAGTGTCCACCACTGACTGGAGTAGGCCACTTAGAACCTCTGCGTCCCATCCAGGGACCAAGACATGGAGGTTCTAAAGGTCTGGACATGGGTGCCATAGAGCGCCCCATCTCTGAGAAAGCAGGCCCTTCCTGTCACAAGGAGCATGAGTTCTGGGAACCGTGTCCAGTGCGACACAACTAACAAGACCTGCTCCTCGTCCTCCCTGACTTTGCACAGCGTCTGTGCGAGAAGGCTCACTGGGGGAAACGCATACTTTCGTAGGCCCCGGGGCCAGCTGTGTGCCAGTGCATCCGTGCCGAGGGTCCCCTCGGTCAGGGAATAAAACAACTGGCAATGGGACGAGTCCAGGGAGGCAAAAAGATCTACCTGTGCAGCTCCGAAGAAGTCCCATATCAGCTGGACAACCTGGGAATGGAGGTTGTCCAGCCACTCTCCCGGAAGCACAGGCTGTTGTGAAAGCGTGTCGACTTCACAATTGAGCACGCCAAGGATGTGAATGGCACGAAGCGACCTCAGATGCTTCTTACTCCATAGAAGGAGACTCCCATAGGTGAGTTGTAAAATGTGACGGGAGCGTAGACCACCTTTTTGGTTTATGTACGCAATGGTCCCAGTGCTGTCGGTATGGACCAGTACGTGTTTGCTGTGTAGCGGCCCCTTGAGGCAGCCAGGCGAAGTGGATCTCTCAAGCGAGATCCCCATTCATCGGATCACCTCTGACGTACATCGAGAGTGACCGGCTGAAAGGGAACTGCCCATAAGTGAGACACACATACTAACAATGGTCTAAGATGACAAGTACACAAGGCAAATCATCAACGCATCATGCTTCTCTGATTATTTGAGCTATAGAAATTATCCACACAGAACAGTTTTCAGGATTCCCTGGTCAGAATACTAATGGCTTGAAGTTATGCTCCAGGATTCTAGATTTTAGACTTATTAGGCAATCAATAATTACAAAATGAGATTAGCCTCATTAAGAACTATTAACTATGACAAATTGTAATGAATTAACAATTAAATAATAAATCACAAAATTAACATTTGTCTGTGATGTGAGCAACTGTCTTTTTTACTCTTAACATAGTCCTATATTAACTCTTTCCCATCCATTGACAAAACTTTCTGGATATCCATGTTTTCATGTTTATACGGTAAAAGGCTCTATTTTGCAACTTCTGAAAGAGTAGAATTAAAATTAAAACATTAAAAGTAATTTTTCACTTTAAAATAATGGCCAGATTTAAATACAAATGTCCTTCACTTGAAAATAAGATAACTTGAAGTGATCTTCAAGAACTACCAGCAATCTGGACCATTATTTTAAAGTATTTCTGAATCCGGAAAGTCCTGAATTCATATTTCATGCATATTTACCTATTAATAATGGACCATTATTCTAAACCGTTACCGTTTTCATATAATAGACTGTATGACCCGTTGTTTTATTCATTCTGTTGATTATACAGAAACAAATCAGTCATTGTAACTGACTTACCCCTGAAAGAGGAAGAGGTTGAAGTAGTTGTGGTTCTTGGTAAGAAAATTTCCAAGAACACGGTTAGGGTAGCCACATTTGATCTGGTATGCTGAGAGACCAAAATATATGCACTTGACAAAGTACCACAGTTGAGCAACTCGATTCCGGTTGAACCTCCTGAAATAAGAAACATTTGAGAAAAATTAACATGAACAATTCTAACGGCTTTTTCTCTCAGAGACAAGTAATTCAAACGTATACTATTAATTTTATACTTTTAAAATACCTTATGTAAAAGAGGAATGCTACTGTCCATAGTCCATCGTGGTTGTATCTCTCTATCAGTGTTACTCAATGTTAGTTTAATAGACTCAAAAATTATGTTGGCATTAGTGGAATTGCATTAGCATGGTTTAAATCATACTTATCTGACTGTTATCAGTTTGTAGTAGTAAACTCTGTACATGCTACCCGTGGGAGATGATATCATTGGGCAGCATTAGTTTTCACTGTTATGCCAATGATACCCAGCTCTATATTTCTTCGCGCCCGACGAAACTTACCAATTCACAAATTACAAATTAACGGAATGCATAGCTGATATAAAAATTTGGATGACTAGTAATTTCCTACTACTAGTAATAATAAAAAAAAAGAGTTTCTAATGATTGGACAAAAAACCTCTGCACATAATAACGTAGAATTCTGTCTAACAATTGATGGCTGCTTTGTCAAGTCTTCGTTATCGGTTAGGAACCTGGTTGTGATTTTTGATATCAATCTTTCATTTGAAAAACACATTTCTAGCATCTGTAAAACTACATTCTTTCATCTTAAAAATATATCTAAGTTACGACATATGCTTTCAATGAAAAATGCGGAACAGTTAGTTCATGCGTTCATGACCTCAAGGCTAGATTATTGTAATGCTCTTATGGGTGGTTGCCCTGCACACGTAATAAACAAACTACAGCTGGTCCAAAACGCAGCAGCTCGAGTTCTTACCCCAGTACTTGCATTAGCATGGTTTAAATCATACTTATCTGACCGTTATCAGTTTGTAGGCTTAGGCTGCATAAATTTGGTCAGCCGTAACCGGAAACACTTCCTATAACACCCGATGTACCTGTTACATCATAAGAAGAATGGCATCTACACTAATGTTAGTCTTTCTGTTTATTCTGAGGTTTACTGTAATCAGCCGGATCCGGGCCATATCCAGATCAGATGGCGGACCTGCGCCTAGACACGACCACAACACATGATGTAGTCAGCTGGATCCGGGCCGGATCCAGATCAGATGGAGGACCTGCACCTAGACAAGACCACAAAGCATCCCTGAAGTGTCAGAGGTTGTGTCAACTAGACTCTCCCCTGTAGAGGCCTCATCGACACGACAGCCATCGGCACTGATCCTCAACAAACCCGTCTCCATACCGGCGTGATGATTCCGATCTTCAACCAGATGGAACTGGATAATATTCTGAATGTTCCAATCCAATCTGACCTATAATGCTGCCTGAATCATAATGATACACTGTTCGTTCATTGCCAGAGGAGAACTGACCCTACTTTAGTTTTTTTTCTCCATTCTGTCACCTGATGGAGTTTTGGTTCCTTGACACTGTACTGACACCATTATATGAGAACTGAACTGAGCTGGACGATGACATCAAGGGTTTCTCCAGAGCAGCTATATAGCTATATATATCTATATATCTATATATATCTATATATATCTATATATATATATATATGTGTGTGGCGGAGCGGTGTTCGCTCAGGCAGTTCTAATTAACCTATTTTCGACTACGCCACCTGGGGAATTTCACCCCAGGAATCTAACGGTACCTCTAAGGTAGAAAGCACGCACAGGTCCTAATCACTTTGAGTCAGAGACACAGATGAATTGCAAAAAAGATGTACATTTATTTTATTAATCATTAAAAGACATTTGTCATTAAAAGGTGTTGACCAGCAATCACTTCAATTTGCTAAATTCTAATGTTGGCTGTGGAGGGACCTGGGCACACCCAGGGGGCAGTCTCGGGATATCACCTTTTTGGAAATTACTCTACTCAGTGCACACACACACCAGCACAGCACACTCAGCGACTCATGTCAGAGAAGACCACGGCACACAGTGAGGACACCACCACCTAATTTTGTCACTTGTCTGCCCCCGGGTGCCCAGGACCTGCCAAAAAGCAAAAGAAAAGAGACATTAACCAGTGATATGTAAACGAAATAATATATAAACAAAATAATAAGTAAACAAAATAAACTTGGTTTACAATTTCAGGAGGGGACCAACTCCTTGGTCCCGACCTGATCGTCACAAATCAAAACCCCAAAAAAACAAGAAAACTCTGTAAACAAAAGATCACAATTTCAGCAGCATAAATCAACCAAAAATAATATATAAATTCACCAACACAATAATTGAGTCGGAAACAAATACAAATTCAGAAAACCACTCACTCATTAACATAAATCAAAGTAATAAACAAAAAGAAAACAAACTCAAAACATACCACGGTTACAAAGTCACCGTCAGTGGAAATAGTTCGTTTGAAACGATTCACTTGATGCGGTTCACCGAAACGGTTCACTTACGATGGTTCACCCAGAATGGGTTACTCGAAGTGATTCTCAAAAACAGTTCGCTCGGATGATTCGCTGGAAACGATTCACTTAGAACCATTCACCTGGCGTGAAACAGAACAAAACAAACCGAACAGCACAAAACAGAACAGCACAAAACAGAACAGCAGCTGGTAAGGCACAGCGCAAACAGGCTCCACAATGAAGCACCAGGCAGATAACTCTCGTTCAGAATGGCGATATTGTCCTTATCGCATGCCTAAAAACAAAACAGAGGATGTTAAGCTGAGAGTTCTTCCCCCTTGGCTTCATGCTCTAACAGTGACTCTATACTCACAACTGAGCACGCTGTCCCGGGATCAATATGCGATGAATAGGGCCGAATGCCTCCGACAACGCTCACCGGCGCAGACAGATCTTACACTACAGTGGGCATACGGATTAATCAGACTAATCGCTCAGTCAAACAACTCATAGAAACGTGGTTTACAAAACGCTGTTGCACGCAAATGCTTCTCCTACCTGTCTCAGATGTCCACATTCAACTCTCCCGACAACAGTGACTAGCAAACAGCACTGCCAGTGGCTAACAGCCTCGGCGAAACTTTTACGAGCGGCAACACAGCTGGCCGTGACTCGATCAAACAGCAGCAGGGCACATGGATGACATCACGTCCCTGGACGATGACGCATCCCAAAGAGCAGGTAGGCCGTGCTCTTATTTGCACCGGACGCTGGGCCATTGGCCACACATTAAACAATTACGAGTGGGAGGGGCGATAGACCGTCCTGCTACATATATATATATATTAACTAAATTAACAACTTTTTAACAACAAAAATGAACCATCACTGAACTTACTTAAGCTGGACTGTGATGCTATTTTCTTCTAGAAACAAACTTTGTTGCATTATTTTCCTGTTATCTCTGTAAAGCTGCTTTGAAACAATCTGTATTGTAAAAAGCGCTATATAAATAAAGGTGACTTGACTTGCCTTGACAGTCAAAGCTAGTGTTATCTCCCAAAATGATGAGTAAATTGAGATCTTTCAGGGGTGTAGTAAGGGTCCTTCTTCTCAAGTTCTAGTCATGAAGATCTGGAATGTACTAAATTCATTTCTCATGATATGGCCCTTTTGGACATACCGGTTTGACAAATACGCAGACTGATACCTTCATTTGAGTAAAAGATAGTGATGGTACAAATAAATCATCTCTTGGATGCATGAGGCATCAGGGAGTTGTAGCCAATATGTTTCATCTGTTAGCTTGTAGAACAAGTTTTAAAGTTTGTTTGGCTTGGCTTGGCTTAAGTCCGATTTTTTTAAATTACATGTGTGTGTAAAGATTGTAAGTTGCTAAATATCAGGGGTTTGGAACTCAAAACTTATTTGTTAGTCCAAAAACAGCTTTTATTGAAACCAAGCTGCTAAAGTGGTTTTTTTCATATTTTTGACACAGTATGAGGTCATAGTGCAATGAAAGACCGCATCTATAGAAAAAAATTCAAAGCCTACTTCTACATTATTCATTTAAATCATTGCCTCTTTAGTCCCATCTAGCGATTCACGCATGTAGTAGGAGGTGAGTAAATCCGAGAGAGACAAAAAAACACAGGATTACTACAGCAACAAAACGATAGAGATGCATCCGAGGATTACAAGACGTTGTGCAGTGACAGTCTTTGCATTGCCTTTCTTGTGATCCTAACAATCCCTGCCATGTGAAGCTTGACGGATTAAGAGCTTTGCATATTGTAATGGACTGAATTAGGATACAATTTATAGAGCAACTTTAGACTGTGATAATGTGTGTCATTGTACTGTAGAAAGCACATGCCGATGCAGAACTTAAGTGGGTGAGAGAAAAAAAAAAGTTTTGCATTTGATGAAGAAAAACTTTGGATGAGATGCGAGTACGACAATGATTAGTCTGTTTTTTTTCAGAAGCTCATTGATCAAGAGTCTGCTCCATCCAACTGCCTCAAGTGTTTTTAAATAGATGGAAGTGATTTTTAGGACTATTTCAGCAAGGAGATGGGTCGGTGTGGCTGTTCACACTCCCAGGGCCCTATCTTGCACCCAGCACAATTGACTTTGTACACCGACGCATGTATCATTCATATTTTGCACCTGCACACAGCGACCTTTTCCCTCCACAGACGCACGTCTGTAAATTAGGAAATAAACTTGCTCTCCCGGGGGGCGGTTCAGCACAAAGAGGAGTCGTGTTCCGGCGCAAACGTTCCCTGGTGCTATTTTGTTCCCTGGTGCCCTGGCCCCGACGAGAGCGTCGGTCTCCTCGGCTGTGAACCGCTCCAGGCAAATCCGCCGTTATAATAGCAATCCGCCATGGAACAAAAAGCGCCCCTGCTCTTAAAGGGAATGTGAGATGATGCTCTGATTGGTTTATTTCACGTTATGCCCAAACCACATATATGAATAATGAAGCTACTTCAGACCAACACATTTTAGATTTGCGTCGGGCGCAAGAGTCATTTATCCCGCCGGTATAATAGCAACAGCGCCCAAGACCCGCCCACAAAGTTACTAGCGTTTCGAGCTTGATACTTGCGTTTCAGATCGATAAAATAGGGCCCCCAGTGTTTTTGCATCAGGTTTGGTGTGAAAGGGTCTAAACTTGTTTTGATCATTACATAAATATACTTCCATTTGTGTAATTTCATAATTCAGATCTTTTTCAGTGATTAACAGTTCTTCGGTTATTCCTCACCTCTCTGTGACACCAGGTAGTATGAAGAACATCCAGAAGTGGATCCCAAACACAAGCACTACCTGGAAAACACACTTCCCAAGGAGAGTTTTACGGAGATAGAGTGCTCTGTCCACAATCATGGTACTGAACTGGATGAGAAGCATGACGAGGAAAGCCTCAGGAACTTGGTCTTCTGACAGTGACTCTGTTATATCGGTGGCCGCACTGTGCTTCTGTATCAATCATTCAATACATTCATTAATTACCAAATAAACATAAACACAGAACAACAGATGAGCAAGTTAGAAATGGTGGTGGTCACATCTAAACAATGAAATTCAGTATGCTCAAATGTCCAAATAAGAGTCTTCGACACTTTAGCATGTTGATCTAACAGGCATGGGTCTTTCATGCACAAAACACTGCTAATGTTTTTTTGCATAATGCATCTAGTTAATGATGAAATGTATCTGTTTTGCTATTATGCTATTCATATCTTTATGAAAGTTCAAAATGTTGTTAAAAAAGGAATATAACACAGATAAGTATTAAATATTTTCTGTCAGGTTATTGATTATTAATGATTGTTAATGATCATTAACACCTCAATCTCTTTTCAGGGCGTCTCTATTACTGCATTTACATCATGTCATAATTATGAGATGACAACTTTTTTTTTCACCTTGTACCAGTTGTGTGTTACAAGTCGGTACAAATATTGGTACATTTGTACCAACACTATAAAGCAGCTCTACAGTGTGTTTGTGTTTTTACCCGTGGACGTCTAATCTCGATGGACTGAAGAAGAAATGAACCCATGTCTAAGAAGGCGGAGTCACAGCGCCACACCTACCCATTGCATAATTGCTACAAACCAATGGTAGTTTGAAGGTATTTACCAGCCTGAGCCAATTTTTGGCTCACTGTTTCTTGGCGAGTTTCAAGCTGTTTCAAACTCAAACGCAAACTCTTTTAAACATACTATGCTTTCTGCAATTCCTTAAAATTTAAATACTTCGCTAACATAATTAAATTAAATTGAAGAATGACTAAAAGTTATTGTAGGATTGTGAGAGCACTTCTAATACTTACTCCAAAAGCCCAATATCCAAATATAATGACGATGAAGTTCACCACATCTATCAGAAACATCAGCGCATACACATCACACACAGGGCTGTACTCGGGGTGAATGATGTCATAGAAGAATTGCCTTATCGGTAAGTATATGTGTAGAGCACTGAAAAGAAAAGAAAAGTTTTAAATGAGCAGGAGTATTATTGCATTGTTTTATTATAGCACTATTCCACAGAAATATCTTTCTAAAATACTGTTATTTGGAAGTACAGAATAGACATAAATCGACCCAGATCACATGCAGTGCAGTCAATAATCAATGCAGATGAAATGGCAATTGTGAAAACGAGCGATTGGTGAGCATATGTGCCGTGACTGCGCAACAGAGGGGATTCTGTTTCATTGTTCCTGACCGCGAGAGACAGTGCTTGGCACTAGATATTCATTTGATGGATAGAACACGTACAAAATTACTCACTGACGTAAGCCGAAGTTACTATGTACATAAGTTGCAGTGACTCTTCTCAGCCTCTGTCTCTTTCTTGCTTCATAGAGGTCATGTCAGGTAGATAGTCACTCACATAGTACTATATTTAATTTTGTTGCACTGTTGTTTAACAAAATACTGATTGTTCAGCTGACAAAACGTCTTTCCGGAAAACATTTCAGTGGACACAAAATCAACGCTTTTAAAAGTTGTGAGTTGTGAAAATACAGAACGTGCCATTGTAGAGACTGTACGTCTATCCCTCACAGCCTTGTTTTCATTTGCATTAAATTCAATATAGCGTCTAACCTGACTAAGGTAGATGTCCCAGGCCATGGTCTCAGGCCAATCATTTTTATTTCTATAGCACTTTACAAAATGCACATCATTTCAAAATAACTTTACATAAAAAATCTAGGTTACTAATACATTTGATTTATTTGGCGCCTTTCTGGACACTCAAAGTAATATAATATAACCATACAATATAACTAATATAATCCCTATTACCTGAAGGAGGGAACAGTGACATTAACCCTCTGGGGTCGACAAACGCGCCTGCGTGTTTTGCTGGATTTTCTTCACATTGTAGCACAATGAACTTAAATTACTCCGTCATTTATGGTCATACAGAAAAATGAAATATGAAAAAAGAATCTGTGATATTTCTACTTTTGTATGTGTCCACTTAGAATCAAATCAAAATATTGTGCTTTTGTAAAATAAAGAAAATAAACAGGGTGTGCTTTCTGCCTTTCCGTCTCGCTGAACTTTTTTTTCTTGAGCACGTCTACAAACTGAAACAAAACTCAGCGAATACTTGTCACACATTTATGAGCCATATATCTTTATAATCATTTAAGTGTGTACTTTTAAACGGATTCAAATTGAAAACAAATATTATCTGCTTAAGTAATTTGTATAAAACCAACAAGATGTCCAGTTTCTCACGCGCTTGCTCATTATTTTTAATTCGACCACGCCCACACGCGCAAAAAGAGATTGACATGCAAATCTCACAACACCTAATTGTAGACAAAACATGGAAAGACACAGGCTCCACTCGGAGATTGTAGAATCTTGCAAATGTGTTCGGTGTTGCCCAGCCCGCAGCTCTGCAGTTGTCTGCCAAAGAGGCTCCGAGCGCCAACACCCAGGAGGAAGCAACACTCATACTGAGTGAGCTCTCACTCACAGGGGGCACGGTTCGTCTTGGGATTGGTACGCTGAGATGATGGTGTTCAATATCCAGTGGGCCAGTCTCTGTTTAAAGACAGCCTTTCTACTGGCCTCCATAGCAGACAAAGAGCTGTTGTGAGGTTCTGAAGCTTTGCGTGTGGTCCACGTACAAACGCAAAGCGTGAACAGGATATAGCAACACATGGGATGGGTCTGCCTCCATCAGGGCCAGCGCTTGCAAGTTTACTTTGGGCATGTAAACAGGCCAGGGTCTCAGGATGAGAGTAAGCCAGCCTGATTCCATGCACGCTTCGTCAACCAAGAATGCTTCCAGGTCCCCCACCCTTTTAATGGATGTGAGAGCAGTCAGGAGTGCTGTCTTAAGAGACAGAATTTCAATCTCTACTGACTGCAAGGGCTCAAAGGGTGCTCTCTGTAAGGCTGTCAGGACCAAGGAGAGGTCCCAAGAGGGGATGAGGCATGACAGAGGAAGATTCAACCTCCTGGCTCCTCTCAAGAACCTGATTTCCCCAGAGACTTACCATCTACTGCATTGTGGTGTGCAGAAATAGTGGCAACATACACTTTCAGGGTGAAGGGAGACAGCCTTTGCTCCTACCCTTCTTGAAGGAATGATGATGACAGGGCAACTACAGGGATGATGACAGGGCATCTACAGGGGTCTTCCCTGCAGGAAGAACACCAATCAACAAAGAGTTTCCACTTCAAAGCGCAAGCACACCTCGTAGAGGGGGCTCTAGCTGAATTGATAGTGTCAACTACTGCTGGAGGTAGGTAACTTAAGTTCTCCACGTCCCGTCCAGAGACCACACGTGGAGGTACCAGAGGTAGAAGGTACGTGGGTGGCAGGTGGTACCCCATCCCTGAGAAAGCAGGTCCTTCCTTAGGGGAATCCGTCAGGGAGAGGGTGTCGAGAGGAGCATGAGTTCTGTGAACCAGGTTTGGGTGGGCCAGTAAGGCGCAACCTACAAGACCTGCTCCTCGTCCTTCCTGACCTTGCAGTGTCTGTGCGAGCAGGCTCACTGGGGGAAATGCATACTCGCTTAGGCCCTGGAGCCAGCTGTGTGCCAGTGTATCCATGCCGAGGGTAGAACAACTGGCAGTGGGTTGACTCCAAGGTTGCAAACAGGTCTACCTGAACGACCCCCAAGTGTTCCAAAATCAACTGGACTGTCCGGGGGTCTCCAGTCTCCACTCTTCCCTGGATGTACACTGTCGTGAGAGCTTGTCGGCTGCACGACTGATGACCTGAGTCGCTTCTGACTTCATAGGAGTCAGAAAGGAAAGAGATGGCAGGCAAGTTGTGACATACGACTGGAGCGTAAACCACCCTGGCAGTTGATGTACGCAACAGTCGCAGTGTTGTCTGTCCGGACCAGCACATTGTTGCCCCGGAGCAATGGCAGAAACCAGCGCTGGGCAAGGTGTACTGAGGGTGATTAATATGCCATTGCAGGTGGGGTCCTGTCCAGGAGCCCGAGGCTGCATGCCCGTCGCATACAGCACCATAGCACATGCTGGAGGCATCTGTTGAGACAACAACATGCCTGGACACTGGCGACAGACCAGAGTGATTTCCTCTCATTGTGTGCCGCGGTGGACCTGGGCTCATCTTGGGACCTGGGCATGAAGCCAGTGCTGACGTGGTCTCATGTGAAGCAATCAGAGTGGCGCGACTGCGGCTACAGATGCCAAATGTCCCAGGAGCCTCTGGAATAGCCGCTGTCCCACTCTTCAGCACTTCGTTTGTGAGGCGGGCCGTCATGTCGACTGAATCCACCTCCATACCAAGAAAAGAGAGTTTTTGCACAGGCGAGTTTGCTCTCTTCCCAGTTGACGCAAAGCCCCAAACGGCTGAGGTGCATGAGCACCTGTGTTCGTATAACTGATCTTGTGACTGGGCCATTATGAGCCAGTCATCTAGATAGTTGAGGATCCCAATGCCTGCCTCCTTCAACAGAGTGAGGGCGGCATCCACTATCAACAGATGTGCCTGTGGTGGGGCCACATGATCTGATCCTTATTAGCTAATGTTTGGCACCATCACATCAGATTTTTCTTTCTTAGCCAAGTGGAATAATTCCCCTTTTGAGTGGCGACCATGGCCTTTACGAAGAGTTTTTCTCCTTGCATGCAGGTTAACATTGGTGATGCCGGCGTGTTTTGCTGTTTTTTCTTCACATAGTAGCACAATAGACTTGAATTACTGCGTCATATATGGTCATACAGAAAAAATAAATATGAAAAAAGAATCTGTAAGATGTCTACTTTTGTATGTGTCCACTTACAATCAAAACAAAACATTGTGCTTTTGTAAAATAAAGAAAATAAACAGGATGTGCTCTGCCTCTCCGTCTCCGGGAACTTTTTATCTGGAGCACGTCTCTAAACTAAAACAAAACTCAGTGAATACTTGTCACACAGACATGAGCAATATATCTTTATAAACATTAAAGTGTGTACTTTTATATTATCTTATTCAAAACGAAAACAAATATTCTCTGTTTAAGTAATTTGTATGAAACTAACAAGATGTCCAGTTTCTCAAGCACGTGCTCATTAGCTCTAATGTGAGCACTTATGTGACCGCGCAAAATAAATTCACATGCATATCGTCCACGTGAAGGAACGCAAACCTGTAAACGCCCTTATTACCTCAAAAACAAAGCACCAAACTACATCATTCTTCTGCTTTTCATTGAGTTTGGAAGACATGCTGTGAGCTTACATTGGATTTACCTCAGAAGAAGAATGCAATTTGAAGATAAGAAAGATTTTAAGGTAAGAAATGAATTCTGAATTATATTAGTTAGAGTGTTATTGTTGCATAAACTTCACATTGTAGTTGAACTGTTGCTAGGCTAAAATGTATGAAATCGACGCAAACATGTTTAAAAATGAACTATAGACAGGTAGGCAACCTTTAAATGCTAAATAAATATAAATGAATGACACAAGAATGTTTTTATGCTCTTTAATATAAAACATAGCATGATATAAAAGTAGGCTTGTATGAGTGTATGTTTTTACTCAAATCTCATTTCATAACATCTGAAAACACTTGAAGTAACATATGAAAATCCATATTTTCTGTCTAGTGCAGTGTACTGAAGTGTTCCTTTTTAATGATTTATAGTTAATAACAATAATAATCATTTTTACTTTACAGAAAACAATTTTTTTGGGCAGAAGCAAGCCTGAATTTCTTCAAAAAAAATTGTTTTCTGTAATGTAAAAATTATTATTATTATTGTTATTATTTTATGCAGCCCTACAAGTATATGCCTACAAGGCACAATCAACCTGGTGTTCGTAATATTAAACAGAAAATATGATACTGATATCAGCATGTTCACAGTTTTTGTTTTTTTCCAGAAGACACCGATGAGTCCTGCAGACTTAAACATTCACACGAGACTCTGTACATTTACATGGTAAAATGAAAAAGCAAACTGCTTGGAAATGAAAGGTATGTTAAATGGTAACTGTTTTAGGAATGGTACAAAGGTGTGCGACTTTTCGAGCCTCTCTGTTAAGATTGTGCTCAATAATGTGGCTTTTTGACCTTTGTTGTCACAGTCCCACCTGATAGGGCCATTATGGGAGGGTCTTTATCTTTCTCAGGTTGAAACAGATCAATAATCATGATGATTCACGCCTCCTCGCTTAAAGCTTTCCTACAAAAAACATGTCTTACAAATTTTGTGGGCAGGATTGTGCTGCCTACGAGTGGGCAGGATGATTTTCACTTAGTTTTGAAGCACAAATTCTAGGCTACGTGACACAATTTTCAAATGCCTTGTGAACAAATAATCAATGTGGGTTATATGGCATTATTTCAGTGACTAACTTTTTTTTTTTTTCACAAACCATGCGTAAACATCATTTTCTCAAAACTACAAACTTTTACGTACAGTTCTTTATCACGCAGAATACGAGCGAAAGAGGACAGAGGCTGAGTGCTGCTGTGTATATATTCATCATCAGCATGGTCTGCATCACTGAGTGACTTTGTTTGTGTATGATATTCCATAATTATATACAGATTATTTTAATTGAAGCAAACAGTAGAATATTTTTAAATGAATGTTTTTGATTATGTAAAGCTTTCTCGAACAATGCATTTTCAAAGTATATACAAATGTTAAATTGAACATTTGTCATGCTACTTATCTCTTACAGCTCTATGACAGCAGCTTTGGCCTCCAGCATTCGGTCATTCATATACTTTTTCATTCGCTCCTTTCTGCTTAGTGGCACATTCCTCTGCCGTTTCTTCTGTGAATGCCTTTTCCTGCTATGGCTCTCATCTGATGATATAATATTTAAAAAAAGGATATTAACACAGATA
Source organism: Abramis brama (assembly GCF_963993115.1). NCBI lineage: Eukaryota > Metazoa > Chordata > Actinopteri > Cypriniformes > Leuciscidae > Abramis > Abramis brama. The sequence goes on along the minus strand of NC_139970.1, from coordinate 5,087,340 downwards.
TATAAATAATTGTGTATGATATCATACAACAGTAGACATGAGCAAAACAAAGAGAGAACAAGCTAGCCTGTGCAAAATTTGTCATTGTGTATATACATGTATCTTTGTAATGTACTGTATATGCGTTATCTGTGTGTGTGTGTGTGTGTGTGTCTGTGTGTGTGTGAGTGTGTGCTTATCAATGGCGTATGGTCCATATAAGCTGCGAATGCTCTGCATTCCCATGCCATTTATTTATTTGCCAAACAACGGTAATTTTCTTCAAATCTGCCAGTCATTGATAGTTCCAGGTATGCGGATTCACAGCAGCTTTGCCGCATACGCTCTGTTATGTATCGTCATCATTGTCACGCGTTCTCATTGGTTTGCTTGCATATAGAGGATTTAATGTGCAAGATAAGCTGTCCGTGGATCGCTCACCCAAGAGGAAAAATGTGCTGCTGCTGCCAGATCTTGATCCACGGAAATCATATTGTGTTTGATACAAGACTAACTAGACTAAATCAAGTGAAAAAAGGTCTTAACGGAAATTATTTTCACAGTATTTTATTTTTTCCATAGGGACATTTATTTTTAACGAAAACTTACTGTTATAGACAGACCTTCTGTAAGCAGACCTGTAACTATCAGAGGCTGTTAATCGTAGTGTATGCGTTTGTTAAAGTAATCAATTTGAATTATTTCAACTTATTTTTTATAAGAATAATTATATTTTTGTAGGCTACATACATTTATTCTAATGATATTTTACTTATATTGTATTTATAATAGGCTTCTAATATTTATTACATACATTTTATAAACAAACCCCCCCTTTCGCGCACTGCGCGTGACTGAACTTTTGACTCTTCAGCTTTTACAGGTGCTTGTGAAGGCATCAACAGGTAAATATAGGCTACTTTCAATAAATGCTCAAATATAGGAAACTTTTAGCTGTGTTGCCATGTGTTATGAGAGTAAACAACTGAGCAGCTAACACTGTCTAGAGCGAACGCACTTATTATAAACCTTAACGTGCACCAGTGCATTTTTGACATAACACGTCACCAAGCATATATATATAAAGATATATATATATATATATATATATATATATATATTTATTTATTTATTTTTATTTATTTTTTTATTATTATTTTTTATTTATTCAGAATATTCCTCATGGATTTCCATATGAAGATCTTACCCTGTCCCTCAGGACTCTCTGCTCTCTGTCTCCGAAGGAAAGAAGAGAATGAAGCCTGAAGAGGAATGAAGGGAATTCGTCTGCTTGTGTTTTCTTCTCGTCGTCTTGATCCTCCAGTCATCTTGTTTTTCTCTGTTTTCCTCTTTAGCTTCTTAAAGAAGTCTGGCATCTCCACCTCCTTGTTATCCCATAAACCATGACTCTGAAGGCACCAAAACAAAGGCAAAAAAATCTCACTGGCTCTGTTATAAAACCTCCTGAACCACAGAACCAGGCATCATAGGCACACTCCTGATGCAAAGACTGTGTTACGATTGGTGGTTGCAGCAGAGACAGTATTGTGCAAGAAAATGTGCAAAAATGTATTTATAATATTTATAAATTGATAATTTGCCTCTGTAATTATAAAAGGTATTCAAGAAGTCTGTGTTTTACAGCGCCTAGTATTAATTTCAGCTGGAAACTGCATTGAATTGTATGAATAGGTACGGCTTGGGAGTTTTGCAGAAATGTAGGTAGGGCCGCACATTTTTCCAATGGTTTTAGGTAGAGATGCACCGATTGATCGGCTGGTGACCGGAATTGGCCGATTTTCACGTGATCGGCCGTGACCGGTTACCGGCCGGTCAGTCTGACAAATGCCGATTTTATGCCGGTCAAATGCACTCGGGCGCCGCATGATTAACATTGCGCAACATCAGCATCACACGTGCACACGGAACACACATGTAGAAAACCTCGTGAATTACGTCTATTCGGACCGCAAGCGCGTATTTTTTTCGGCGTGCATGTTAATCAATAAGTGCATTCACAATGGGAGCAGGAGCAGCGCGTGAGCGTCAAGCAGGAGCGTCGCGAGCAGTGAAGCGCGTGTTTCGGCGCCGAGTCTATTTGCTGCACTGCTCACGGTCAATTAAAGGGAAAGCACACTTTGATGGACAAAATAGCCTAAATAGGGTTTCACAAAAAAGTGCCCAAAATGCACAGAATTTGCGTGTTTTAACAAGAACTGGAGTAGGCTATGCCAGAAAAGAAAACGAAGACTAGTATTTATAGAAAATGTACACAATTTTAAACTTGTTTTATTATTCAGTTTGTACAAGTGATTGCAATAGGCCTGTGTGTGTGTGCTTTAAGAAATATCTTTATACTGCAAGCTGAAGGCTATATTTATTTTTATTTTGTATGTATATATTATTTTATTGCCATTCCCTGTTTTCATACAGACGTTTAGTTTGCTAAATACATATATAAAAAAATGTATTGGATATTGAATGTGAAAAGGAAATGGTTCTTCCATAACACTGCACTTTAGATGTGTGTGAACTATGCACATAGTAAAATGTTCTATTACAGAAAAGATATAAAATAAATATTTGTGTGTGCTGTAAAGTGGTTAGAAAAAATGAAATCGGAATCGGCTAAAATCGGTATCGGCAGGTCAAACTTAATGAAAAATCGGAAATCGGAATTGGCCCAGAAAATTGTAATCGGTGCATCTCTAGTTTTAGGTTAAGGAAAAATGTTGGTTATAAACAAAATTAAATAATGAAAAATATTGATAAAACATTTCTAATTAAAAATTGAATATTTTACACAATTTAATGTATCCTTGCAATAAAACATACAGATCATAAACTGTCTTTTAGTAGATTTCTGGGAAGGTGAAGTACCTTAAGGATGGAGCGATGGAAGAACAGAGCAATTAGCTGGATGAGGTCTACCAGGACATAGCCATCTTTCTTCTCAACTCCAACTATGTTGGGTAATGCGAATGGACGCTCCGCATTAATGCCACGATATGCTGATGTAGTCCATGGGAAGAAGCCAAACTGGAAAAAGTACTTCACCACAACTGTGAGCTGAGTGGAGAGAGATGAAGAAAGGGGGAAAAGATGGGAGCTTTGAACATTTCAGGTCTATGTTCTCTGCTCCAGTGTTTCTGCTGGTGTTATCTGTAAAGCTTTTGTGTTTATCTGTTATGGTTTTGTCATTTTATTTCGAGGATCGTGTTTTGTCTTTAATTTCAAAAGTGTTTTAAATTCCAGTCTGCATCTGAAAGCTAAGGCAGCTGCCTATTGCCTCACTACAAGTAACAGACTTTCAAAGCAGCATAACATGTTTAATGATCTAATTAGCTTTAGTCATAAAGCAGATATTTAAAGACTACAATACTTCGCTAGAAATGTAAGTGGAAAATGATCCTACAACCTCTGGGCACCATTCTTCATACATGGATTACTGAGTGATCTGAATCACACCACAATCCTGGAACTCCAAGTTGTTGTCAAAACAGCAGGTCCATAAACATATTTATTTAAAATGAACATTAGATCGCACCCTTGGAGAGTGGGGATTAATAACTAGATACATATCAGTAACATTTATGACAGCTACAGCTGTATTAAAAATAGTCTAATAGATTTCTGTTAAATTTGACATGAAACTATAACAATTCTGTCATAATACCAGTGATCAGATACAAAGTTCTGAGTCTCCGGCCATGAGGGAAGAGATATAAACAGATACAACCAAGTTTTGAGTTCAGATTCCATGCTCTGAGTCTACAACTTGTGAGGAAAGAGACATTAACAAAAACTATGTTTAGAGTCTTCATCCAACAAGACAATAACAGATGCAGCACGTCCTGTGTCTCCATGCCAAAAAGACAAAAGCAGATTGTCCAAGTTCTGAGTCTCTGGACAAGAGAGGTTTCCTAAGTGTGGTTTCCTAATGTCAAAATAAAAGGACAAAGCGACTGCTATCAAATGTTTCATATTTTTAGGAAGAGTGGCTTCAGTTATGGGGTATGGAGCGTGCCTGTGATGACCAGGGCGTTTCTGCTGGGTTTGCATTCGAATGTTGGTTCTGTTGATCCTGCTTGAAATATTCCTGAGGAATAATTCTGGCCTTCTGAGAGCACCCGGGTTCAGAAAAGGAAAACAAGCAGGAAACGCAGGAATCGTGGAGTTTGACGTGGATTAAAGAGAGCTCAAAGATTCACCCCACTGACTGGAATACTCCTAAGTACTGTTAGCTCCCTTCGCCACATACTGGATGAACTGCAAGCCAATGTGAGTTTCATGCACATATATAGAAATATTCACATGATGGTGATCACCAAAACTAAGTCTGGATGACACAATTGATGACAACAGTTTACAGATTGAGGGCTTAGGATCAGCCATCTGAATGAACAGAGAGAATCACACAATGGAGGTGTGTGTTTATAGTAAATTTTGTGCAGCACAGCAATAGTTTGGCATATAATTTTAACTCAGTTATTGAACTCTGTATGTCCTTTTTATCTTCCTTGTGAGTTTCGTAAACTGACTTTCGTACACCCTCATGTTAAACTTGACGGAAACGGTGATAGAATATTCTACATTAACTGGGAACTATGGCCTGGTTTCACAGACAGGGTTTAGATTAAGCCAGGATTAGGCCTTAGGTCATTTAGGACATTTAAGTAACTTTTTAAAACGTGCCTTCGAAAAAAAACATTACTTGTGTGCATCTTGAGATAAAACAATGGCACTGCTTTCAGTTAAGACAGTTCAAACATTCATTTTAGTCTGGGACTAGGCTTAAGCCTTGTCTCTGAAACCGTGACGTATGCTGTTTCTGCGACACTAGCGGCGCCCAGCAGAATTACAAAAATAAAGCATATTTTCAGACAACCTTGAAAATACTCCAAATATATTGAAACAGTTCAAGGCCACATGTCTGGGCAGTGTATGTGGTAAAACGCTGAATCACTGAATGTCTAAAGTGGACTATTTTGTTCAATAAAGAACAAAAATCACCTCCAATTTAATGTGAATGCTCAAAGTTACTGGTGCTCCTTTCCATAATGGGAGATGGCACACATTCTTTGCACCCTCGTTTTGAGTTGATGCCCCTTGGGTGGTGTTTACAGTAAGAGTAATTAGGTGCTTCACGAATCATTATAAATCTACTAGGCTGTTGTGGCCTAATGATTATGGCTTAGTCAATGATTTATAACATCAGCTGCAGCGTTTGGAGAGATGCTGACCTGAGTGTAGATGATAGCTGTCATCCAGAAGCGCTTGGTTGGCCGTGGCACTGACAACATGGCCCACAGGAAGATGAGGATGGGCAGGAAGAGTGTTAGCAGAGAGGCGGACACCATGTGATTAAAGATAATCACAAAGTAACAGAACATCTCCGACTGAGACTCCATCAAATTGTAGAGAGCAAAGATGAGACGCACACCACACGGTAATGAAGAGTAGAATTTATCAGACTCCTCAATCTCTGGAATATCAAATATTCTGTATAAAGGAAGTGAAAACAGAGAAATTAGAAAACGGCTTTCTGAAAACCACCATATTTAAAATGTGTGTCTGGTGTGTGTTTGTGAACTGATGTTTCCAAACCTGGTCCTGAGTAACCACAGCACTGCACATTTTAGACTATTTTACTGGCGGAAGGATGGAATTGAATGATTTTACTTTAAAGAAGTAACATATTAATACATATTGTTTCCGCTTTACTATTTTAGCTGTCATAATAGGTCACCCAAAAATGAAAACTCTTTCATCTTTGGGTGAACTATTCATTTTAAGGAGCACACACATGAGCAGGGTATTAAAAGAAGCTGTCTGGCAGTCAAACAGCACATGGGTAGTCAAGTGAGTAATTTTTAACTGTATAAAATCTAGTATAGTCAAGAACATTGGTGCCTCTGACTCATCTGAAAGTATCTTACAGGGGTAGCACTTTATTTTGATGGTCCCTTTTGAACATTCTGTTGACTATAAGTACGTTTGCAACTACATGTCAACTAACTCTCATTACAGTATTAGTGTACTGTCTGCTTAATATCTGCTAATTCTTTATTGTGATGCTCCTCCAACAGACACTATACTGATTATAAGTAACTTTGCAAGTACATGTCAACTTATTCTAACCCTAACCCTACCAGTCTACTAATACTCTACTAACACTCTAATGAGAGTTAGTTGACATGTAGGTGCAATTTTACTTATAGTCAACAGAATGTGTTAAAGGGACCATCAAAATAAAGTGAAACCCTTACAGGACCAGATCCAAGAACAACCTGTTGACCCTTACTGATAAAGTCCAACTGTGTGTTGGTATATGTGTTGGTTTCACTTTTTTACCTATGATATTTGCAATGATGTCTCCAATCACACGTACGTGTGTGTGTGTGTGTGTGTGTGTGTGTGTGTGTGTGTGTGTGTGTCTCACTTGTTAAGCAGCAATTCGCTGGCAGTAAGTGCTCTGGTCTCTTGATTGAGCATTCTGGACTCTTGGACCTCTTCCTTTTTCCCATCATGCAGATGATTCAGTTCGGGAAATTCTGGCTGCACAATGTTAGGTGTATTTTCTTCATTTGTCCATTCATCCGTTATCTTTTGAAATCCTTCATCATGATCCTTCAGCTCTTCGTTGTAATCAGGATTTCTTATGAGGAATAAATTAATCAACAACATAAATTACACACTCTTGTATAAGTGCGTGCTAACAGAGAGTTATTGTACAAGGCACTGAAAGTGGTTATTTTGTTGTGTTAGACAGTGAAAAAAGAAGAAACTGATGTTTACTGGGACAGGACATCTCCATTGTTGCAGTTCTGGACAGCATCCAGTTGTGTAAGATCCAGGGCATCCAAGTCTTCTTGAGTTGGCTGGCGTGTTACTAGAAGAGTGTCATCAGTCTGGCAGCTGAAAAACATACAAAGGTAAATTCAACATGATACAGAGTTCACAAACCGTTTAATTTCCATAATTGACATTTCAGAGTGACATTTTACCTTCTAGACACTTATGCTCTACTAATTTGTCATTAGGGGTGACAGTTAAGGGGTTAAAAGTGAAGAAAAAATGATCTATTGTCGATTTTTGAAGTTATATTGTGGTTATTATTTATTTATATTTTCCTTCATAATTGAGACTGTGGAACGTAGGTTTTCAGTGGTAACAGACAGACTGGTTCTACCTATATATTGTAAATAAAGGTGATTCCCTCTCTCTCTCTCTCCCTTTCTCTCTCCCTTTCTTTCTCTCTCTCTCTCTCTCTCTCTCTCTCTCTCTCTCTCTCTCTCTCTCTCTCTCCCTCTCTCTCTCTCCCTTTCCCTCTCCCTCTCCCTCTCTCTCTCTCTCTCCAGAGATTTCAAACCACGTTTTTGAGACTGCCTTTGGTTCATTGCAGTCCCATTTGTTGTTTTAAGCTACACTGTGTAATTTTTTAAGTTGATTCTTAGAAGAAATAAAACACTTTGTTCTTTCAAAATGACATGTGCTCATTAATGTGTAATTACTTCTACCAACTTATCAAGTATTCTCGTAAGCGTAGAATCTGCCATTTAGAATACATACGAGCGAGTCGCTTGAATGACGGCAGCCATGTTGCGCCTCCATCTTGAAAATACATTAGCCAAAGAGGGACATACCTGGAAATTCAAGCTTTGTCTCTCACGTTTTTACATTCAGCGACACCGTGACGAATGTGAGGGGGAGATTACTCGCGACTGCCGGCAGATTTGAAATAATACGGCCACCGTAGGAGTTAAAACGCCCTCGGAAGGGGAGGGGCTAGAAAGTAATATTCAGTTAGTAGTCATAAACAATTTCACCGCTAGATGGGAGAAAATCCTACACAGTGTAGCTTTAAGGCAATGTCCAATCGTCATAAAGCTTGGCTTGCATTGGCATGGTTAGCTTACCTTATATGTTGGGTAACTTAAAATGTTGTTTTAATCAGATTAGCCAGAATAATACATATACATTTTTTTATTTATTTATTTATTTATTTTTTTGGTAGTTGTTTTTGTTTTACCAGTTAATTACACCATAGGATTGTACCCCCTGTTTGTTTTCTACTTCAGTATATTCATCCTGAGGTCACTAGATTCTGTAAGCACTAAACAAAAACTTTCTCTGTCACCCCATTCGAGTTTGCATACTCATACTTATTCAAGTATCATGTTATTAGCATACCTGGATAGGCTGCTGCCCCATGAGTGGGCACTGTTGAGTTTGACGTAGCCACGTGGGTAACTGCTCATGGCTGGAGGTGTGGAGATTATTTCCTCTATATCCTCTTTGGCCTTGTCCAATGATGCCTCTGTGTCTTGTCTGGAGAGCCAGTTTTTGTAGAACTGGTGAATACTCTCATGAGTGACATCCCTGCCCTAAACAGCGAGAAGTGTCATTTTAACTTCAATTATTTAGCAAAATAAATTATATACCATGAAGAAAAACAGCCAATAGTATGCCCTTGACATCACAGCATGACAAAGCAACACTTGACAGCTTGTCACAGTTGTATTAAAATTAAGTCTAATAGATTCTCCATTTAGATTTTATATGAAACCTTTACTACAGAAAAAAGTCATAATATTTAGTAATGTTATGATGTGTAGGTCCAAAAGCATACAATTTATTCTTGGCACTGGCATTATTTCTTCTGCTCATCAGAGCTGTTTATAATGCAGAGGCTGTTTTTTGCAATGTTTGTTCTCCACTACAGCACTTTCAAATTCAACATTCAGTGTAGAATTCAAATGGATTTAAATCATTTTTAACTCTGTGTCGATTTGGACATAGGATATTAGGGGCATTTTCTCACCAGGTAGTTTTAGGAACTCTACTCAACTATTCACCAGGGTGGTTCCCCGAGAACTAAATGTTCCCCAAGGGCTGTTTTCCTGGCTGCATTCGCATGTATTTGTAGGGCTGAGCAAATATGGGCAGAACTCTTTACAGCCCTAGTACTTCCGAAATCCTTTTAAAGGTAAACATGTGAATTAAACGTGGCACAATGGCCTTCATCATCACAGTATGCTAAAGCCTATCTAGTGCAGGGATTTCATCAGTTCGCGGATCAAGGACTGTTGGGACACTCCAGGCACAGGATGGTTCTGTCGGGAGAGACAGAGTCGTTTGCACCTTAATGACATGGCTGTACCATTTGCTTCACAGGACATATGCTTTCAACTACATACTGTTTATTTACTAGTGTGTTCTAATATGTAACTATGCCATGTTTGGTCTCATCTGACAGCTTATACACTGAACTGAATGGTGGTGAACTTATTAGAGATATTAAAGTATCCTAATGTACAATCTAGGTACTATTGCTTAAACATGCATTGAGGAGAATATGTTAATGTTCTTCTCCCCCTCTTGTTCACTACCCATCTGCCTCATCTTTTGGTTTCCTGTCGGTCGGTTTCGGTGTTGGTATTCCACTCATGTTTAACAGTGCTTTGCTCAGGGTATAAGAAGGAAAGGTAACTGTTGATCAAGGAGAAAGGCTTTAACCCCGCCACTCCTGCACACCGGTGCATAACCTCATTCTACAAGAAAGGATTTTACGGCCTCTTCTTCTGACTTTTATTTTAACAACGCTGAGAACGCCAGAGCCTGAACTCACAGTGCTCACATTCTCTGTGTCTAACAGTCCTGTATAATATACGTTATTAAATAGAACTGTTATACAAAGAAAGTAGACAGTATATGAAAAGGAATTAGCGTATGCCGTGTGGTTGATGGCCAATGTCGCTCGCTAAGAAGAAATACATAATCGTGTTTTGCTTGGTCCAAAGATGTGTTGGATTTTCTCCTCAGCGTAAAGGTTGAGAGGCTTGTCTATCACTGTTCTCCATGTTCGTAGAGTTGGTTTCTGAATATGTAGGCTATAAGCTGCTGGTGTTTCGTGTGCGTTCGGCCAATCAGTGAACACTAATGTCACTGTAGTTCCTGTGGCGCTGGTTTAGACCGACTCTGAAGTAGGAGCTCAATCAGTTCCTCCAAAAGAAGTTCTTAGAACTAAAATCATTCCTAGTTTCTGCGGTGCGCTGAGTACTTCCACCAATAGTTCTAGGAACTATGCTATGAAAAGGTTCCTCCGGTGTGAAATCCCTAAAATCTGTTTTTTAAGTACAGAATGATTTCATCAAAAATTTTGATCCATATCGTTGGTAGAGAGACTAAATTTTTAAAGCATATTTCTTCTAAATTAAATTTTCAATTGACCACATATGGATGTAGCATTTTTCCGTTCACACTTGCTAAATCGGATCAGATTTTCACATATCGGATCTTAACAAACATTTAGATTTGTATTGAAAGATTGAACGTAGCCTAAGAGAAAACAAAATCCTGCTCACTGTTTTACTGTTTTTAGTAAAACAAATAAATCTTTTCAGGCTTGTTCAACTAAATAAATTGGACAAGTCATGACAGGAAGTCAAGTCTGTTAAGGAAACATGCTTCTGACAAATAGGTGATGAGGTGTCCTGTTGGGACATGGGTTTCATTTTCATCACCACCCCCTTTTTTCTTAGCATCCCATGTTCAGCAATACTCCATATTTTGGGAAATAAAGGCCATAACCCCCTGCTATAATCATCATCTAATCAATCTTCCATTTCAGTGCAATGGAGTAAAATATAACTGGCAGAATGTAGACATCACCTTGTTCTGTTGAATGCTCAGTAGAGTTTTCTCAAGCCGAAGCACCTTAGAGATGTCCAAGCTGTCCTTACAGAGCGACTTCAGACCTGATATTGCATCCTCAGTAAGATAGAGAAGGAAAACCCAGAGAAACTTCACCGTGTCAAGAATTCGCTTAAATATGTGCTCTACAAGAAAAAGAGAGAAAAATGGTTAAAGAAAACAATTAACATATAAATGATTAAATGCATATGTGCATTAATGATCAAGATATGGGCTAATTTGTATAATCTGAATAATTCAAAATCTTTCTTTTTCTCCAACCTGCTAATTCAATTAAGTTGATTAAGTGTTTCCAACTTGAATTAATGCATGGTGGCAAGTTAAAAATTCTAATTTATTGATTTTGTTAAAGCGTTTAAGTTGCAAACATTATTTTGTTGATTTCTGTTGGCATAATAGCCATGTTTCCACTGTCGGGCCAGTGCGAGCCAGGGCTTTAAACGGGCTGGGCTAACAGCCTCGGACCAAAATCAACGTCACACTAACCCATCATTTCACCAACAAATGGAAGTTTTATAAAAAAACTAATCAGAAAGAAATCACTGGAAACTAGCGAGATCGCAAAACAAACATTTTTGTTGTTTAGTTAAAGATTTAAATCCCAAACAACGAAGTGACAGTGGAAACACGACTGGCCCTGGACCGCACTAGCAGCTCGCTTTTGGCCCTACAGTGGAAATGCGGCTCATTATGTTGATCATTACATTGACTTAATATGGTGTTTAATTTAAACTAAAATGTTTGTGTTAAGTTAATTTTTACAAAACTTATAGTAACTTTGGCTAGTAGATTGAAGTTTTTGTGGTTTCCATTGTCCTGAAGAGTAGATGCATGAAGCTGAACACTACATTAACTCTATAAGTAAGTTCTATTTAGCGTGTGCTATGATAGCTGTGGACTTTAACTGAAATAGATAACATTAACTGGTTCCAGGTGTACAATGCAAGTAGTTGGAGCGACTGAATTTTAACAAAACAAATTAAAGTAATCAAAAAATAATAATGTTTCATGTTACAAGTTAAGTACCTTTAACTCAATATCATTTTTTGGTTGAGTATAATTCCATTTGAAGTTGTCATAAATCCCCCAAAAAATTATGCAGACTGTTGTGTTAAAAAAAATGATTTGACAAAAGGGCATGTTGTACTACAAAAGTACTGAACTCAAATCTCAATATTCTCAAAACATCACAGCAGAAAGAGCATTTCTTCAAGCTGCCAAAATGACCCTTTTCTACATCCTCCACATTGTGATGTCACACTGTGGTTGACATGTATTTTTATCTTATTTCTTCCTTTGCCACCAATGCAGTGTTGAGCAGTGAGATAAGGAGGCAAGAGATGCAATAACATTTACTGCAATACCATAGTCACAATGTCAAGCCGCTGTTAATATGTTAAACAGTCTCAGTCAATGATTGATTTAAAAGTCAACCCATATTGAACATAAATCTGGGGGAGCATTTGCAAATGGGAGATTTTAAGCTGTACCTCAGGAGCTGTGGTTACTGTTTAGGGAAAGAAAAGACAAGTTCTCCTTTATAGTCTGTAATTAATATAGAAGGATATTACATTACAGCAGCTTTACCTCTTTCTTCCTCTTCATTTTGACTGAGCTCCTCTTGCTGCTCCTCATCAGTCTCCTCTTTCTCCATGGCTGTGATATAACAAGAAACACTTCCTTAATATTCATTTACATGCTTTCATGGACATTTCCCTTGTATATGTTGGATAAAACCCTTCTCGGCACCCTGTCTCTTTGTTAAAAATATTAAATATATATTAAATATGCTATAGGATAACAAAGACAGTATATACATAATGCAGCAACTGTACAGGGCTGGAAATGGGAGAAGCAGGATTCCTCCTTCTACTGGACTACTTTTATTTAAGACTTAAATTAGAAGGCCAGAAATGAACAAAATATCCATAACATTGCTATAGTGGCAAAGAAGTCCTTTATGGCCAGGTATTTACCTAAACTTTTCTAAAAAAAAACTAAAAAAACTGACAATGGCATTTATCAAATTTACAAATAATTTATATATCATTATATATATATGGTTAAACAATCCTGTTTTTCAATCATGGCCGCTCTAGACATTTTGTATGTCTCTCTTGTCTGTCACACTTAGGGAGTGCATTCATGAAAACAATGTACTAAACATGGAAGCGTTTTTCACATACAGACGACAACGTTGTCGAAACGATCCCCGTTCACATGGATTCACGGAAACAAATAAAAATGCTGAATTCTGCTGCCTGGCCAGTCGATGGCAATGTCACTTTGTAAATAAAGTATGTGCCTATAGACTCAACATGTAATACGCATGCACGTTTTTGTAGTTTACACTGAGACGGCATCGCTTTCAAAAACTTGCAATAATCCTATGAATGCATATAAAAATGCAGAATTGAATCATTAATCAAATTGCATCTAATTTTAATGTGACTCGTTCTGGATTTGCAAAAATCATTCTCGAACTGAAAACCTATGAATCGTGAATTGAATTGATTCGCTGTCTACCCAAAGACTCACAGCCATAATGACCATGCAACCATCGGTTACAGTGTTGGATCAGACATGGCACTACACCCCTGAGGATCAATCCCTGTCATTCTTTTCTACTGAAAAAGATGCTTCCAGAAGTCATAGATCTTAATACAAAGTTCTGTCATGAAACTCTAGATCCTTTACCTAATCATTCTCTTCAGGTTTCTGTTGCATCAGCAGCCAACTTAAAAATTACTGTAAGATAGGAAGATTCTGTACTATACATTTTTCCTATATGTTTTAATATAAAATCTGAAAAGATAGATCTCAGAGAGATAAAGAGATATTTAGTGGAATTGCTGTCTCAAATCATTCCTGAATGAGATCAAATGAGCAGTTGGTTACACAGAAAATGTAAGACACAGAGTAAACCTCTTAGAAATGAACTAATACTTCCACAAGTCAAGCACAAGCTTGGTATTTCATGCAAGCATAGTTCAGAAACTGTACCCTCTTGTCTGTGCAACTGTCTTTTGGCTTTTCTTTGCTCTTCTTCCTCTTGAAGTTCATGGTCTCTCAGGGTCGCCTTGGCGCCTGACGTCCAAGCCATGTATGCCAACTGTTGGTGAAAAAGAAGATTACCAGTAGCTGTATTTGCTTCCGTATTGTCCCACTATACTGTTATGAGTTAATTATGTATTTGTTATTATTATCAAATAATATATAATAAGTATAAATAATATATTTTTATATTAATATTAAATAATATATTTTCTGTTACATTGTTGATGATATGTAAAGACATCTGTGAGAAACTTAATGGATTCAGGATCACCCCCTCACTACAAACAAGTAATAAAAACTCGGTGAGTGTTTTAGCGCAATTTTCTCAGCTCATGGGATCACAACACTAAGAGATAGTAAATCTTTTCCTGGATTTTTTTTTTTTTTTTTTTTTTTGTGCGTTCCCGAGATTAGACCTTCCTTAACATAATGCCGAAAACCCGAAGTCTCTAGGTGGTCTGGTTGAGGAGTAGATAGAAGTGCAAGATTGGTGCGCACAGACAGAACAGAAATCATGAGTTAACAATCACAATTTTGGCCGGTGGAAAATTGCGCTAAAAACATCAGTTTGGTTTGGGATTTGCTGATTGTAATACGTTTGAAGGCTCGTTAGGCATCGTACACAAATTCAAATGTTAGCATACAAATGAATACATGGATGATTGTTCATTTTTCCCCCATTATGTTTGACATTAACAGATACTGAGTGTCCGTCCAGAGTGGCGGAAAGCAATAGAAGATACAAAGTTTGGAGTCTGTGGCATGTCCAGTGAAACATTAACACATACACAAAGTTTTTCACAAAGATGTTTTTCACTTTAAAATAATGGTCCAGATCACTAGTAGTTCCTGCATCGTGACTAGGCAACACTTGAGTAATAAGTGATGCATTTTATGACTATATTCAGAGTAAAAATGATGACTCATTACGTCTCAGTTAGTTAATAGTTATTAGGCTAATCTCATTAAGTAATGATTGATTACCTAATAAGTAACTATCTCATAAAAATTCGATATTACTGATTAGTTAAGCTTGTTTCTATATTATTTAATAGTAGCTGAAGTGTTAATGTAGTACTATTCATTAATTCTGCATGCCATCATAGTTACATATTAATGACGGACCATTATTCTAAAGTGTTACCCCCGTAATTAAAGAATGAAAGGGTCATCTGACACGCAAAACATGTTTTGGTGCCATGTATGAGAATCCCAAAAATGTAGTTACATTTATTCAATATATGAATTTATTTATCTCTATAAATTGTGGGTTACACTTTATTTTAAGGTGTCGTTGTTACAGTGTAATACTATATTTAAGTACTGAGTAATATTAAATAGTTTGGTTGAGGGTTAGTTGCATGTAATTATGCATAATTTACTGTTATTACTACAGTATGTTAAGTACATGAAACAAAAAAAAAAAAAAGTGTTAACAAATTGTGTTCTTTGTGAATAGTATTGTGTGAATGCATACTGTGACAACCAGGTTCTGTTTTTGTCATGTTTCTGTTTGTGTTTGGACTTTGTTTTATTTCATTCAGTCTTCTTGATTCTGCCGGTGCTTATTGTATTCAATTATCCCTAGCTTGCTTTATCATTAGTTCCCTTGTTTCAGGTGTGTTGTCTTGTTAGTTTGTATGGTCCCTCTCGTTGTTCTCATTTGCCCCAGCTGTGTCTCGTTCCCTGATCCCCTCTGTGTATTTAAACCCTGTGTGCTCTTTTGTTCCTGGTCAGTTATTGTATGTAGGTTTCGTGTGCATGTACCTGTTTTCCGTTCTGAGTTTATCCTGTTCTGAGTCAATTAAAGTCTACTGCTGCATTTAGATCCAACTACCGTCTCTGCTTCCATGCAGTTCATGACACATACTTTTGTTCTCTCTGTACCTGAAAAGCAGTTTTCTTCTTAGGTAAAATGTTGTCCTGTGTCCTGTCCTTCACCTCCTCTTCCTCTTCCTCACTGTCAGTTTCAAACAGATCATAGCCACAGTCCCCATCTGAACATAAGCAGACACACAAACAAAGACACATCAGTACGCTCTTTACATTAAAGAGATCATATATTATTTTATGATGTTCATTCAATTTTATTCAGATTGGTGATGTTGTGATCTGGTCTGGCAGATGAAATAAGCACCAGTGAGAAGACGATTTATAGTTCATACCAACATGTGGATTTCATCACAACTATATAATATTAAAATATCTGTTCAAAGTGGGCTACCTTTTCGCTTTGGGAAATGTGAGGATTCGGGATGAACATCAGAGGATGTCTCTTGCTCATGAGGAGCATTCTTCTGTTTTGACTTGATTTTCTCCATTCTGTGGGACACGAATGAAACCGGCTTTACACGCATGTACAATATTAAAGTATTTCATTAATCGGTGATAAAAAAATAATAATAAAATGTCTCCATACTGTTTCTTCAGTGTCTCCACAGATTTTATCTCCATCTCCAATCTTGCTGCCACCTGTTTCTTCAATTTGGCTTCAAACAACTCTGCACCTCTTAAAATAAAGAAATATTAGAATAAACCTATAGGTTAAGTTCATATTATGTAAGACTTTAAAAAAAAATTATAATAATATAAATACATTTTTGTGAGCATTTTCATGTATACATGTTTTTACATTTCTATTGTTGTTAATACATGTTAATAATGTTTACGGGTTAGATGTTGTCAACACGTCCTTGAATACCTTGAAGCAAGGATCTTCGAAGTCTGAAGGTCAGACACGACGTAGAGGAAGTAGTAGCTGAGGAAGACCCTCCTCTGAGCCAACAGCACAGTGAAACAGATCGCGTCCCAGACGATACCAGCTTCACCCTCCGGCAGTTCACACTGACCGTCAGGCTTAGCTACAAACATATGTTAATGATATAACACATTTAATTGATGTAATGCCTCTTTTAGAACGGATCTAATTCTAATCTCTGCTGCAGAATCACTTATCTGGTCAAACATTAACATTAATTATTGGTTGAAAAGTTAAATCTCCACCTGCAGGACAGTTGATGTAGATTCACCCTTCAAAAATGACTTTTTAATTCATAGGCTACTATGCTATACTGTACACAACTACACACACACACACACACACACACACACACACACACGCACACACACACACACACACACACACACAACCAATAGCCATCATAAGATATCATAATTGTGGGAGGGATGAGAGTTAACTTAAAATAAATGAGAAGCTGTATTGATATTCATTACTGCTTGTTTATGAAAGTTGTTAGAACTTAAGAATAGTCTTTGGTTATTTTTTTTTATACAGTTTACATGGTGGGAAAAAAACAACAATTAAAAGCACTAGCTTAATGAGTCTGTGGTAGTTTACAAACAATTTTCCGACAATAATAAGACTCCAGTAACTAATGTTAGTTTTGGGAAAAATAGCTAACACCAAACAAGTTAAAATGGCACCTGTGTTTCTCATTAACAATCGCAAAATGCCAAAACATTGGTACAATTCTCTCATCCATCATGGTTACTGAATTGCTTGCACATATGCAATGAATTACTGAAGATGAATCATTGAATTATTGAAAATATATGCACACCTGAGGTGATACACAACGTGAAGTGGAAATGCCATTACACCTCAGGTGTGCATTGATAAATGCAGTTGTTATTCGCAAAACTTTGCAGGGTGTACAAATTAAATATGACATTTCCAGTGGTGTACTAATGATATGATATGTATATATAATGATATCATTTGACTAATGATATGATGACTCTACAAAGAATCCTTTTCCATTAGGTTACTCACGTAAACTGTAGCCTTTGATGGTGCAGAACATGCTAAAAGCTTGAATGAGCCAACAGCCGTTCTTCTGTAGACTCTCCAGATAAGCACAAGAGCCAAGCTGATCACACACACAAACACAAGAAGTACTTATACTTCAGAGGAATTACGAGCTATTTTCAGTATACATGCTGCCTCTTGGTAATATTATTAGAAAACATGGGATTATATTCCATTGTATGCAGATAATACTCCTGAAAAATATTTCAAGACCAGGTGAAATTTCTAAATTATCCAATTTGACAGAGTTGCACTTCATTTTACAGCATGTGTACTTACAGTGTTACTTATACCTACCTAAGAAAGTACTGAGTAATATAAGGTAACTGCATGGGTTAAGGTTAGGTTTAGGGGTCGGTTCAGTGTTAGTATTTAGTTATAACCCAGTTATTGTAATTATTGTAATAAGTACATAGTGTGAACATGGGAAACAGGACTGTAAAATAAAGTGCTACTGACATTACTTGTTGGACCAAAAACCTGTACATAGAAGTTTGTATATTTACAAGTATATAGTGTATTGTATATTTAATACAATTTGCATTTAGAAGGATGTACTGTAACTTTATCCTCTACAGTTAAAGATCTGTGTGTTATAATAGACCGCAACTTGTCTTTTGAAAATCATATTTCATATGTTATAAAAACAGCCTTCTTCCACCTCAGAGACATCGCTAAGCTCCGGAGCATGCTATCTGTTTCTGATGCAGAAAAGTTAGTTCATGCATTCATGACCTCTAGACTAGATTACTGTAATCATTAGTCCTTCATCCTAAATTAACAAGCTACAAGTGATCCAAAATGCAGCTGCTAGAGTTCTGTATCAATTATAAGGTATTGCCATTTACTTATAAGACCCTAAATTGTTTAGCTTCTGTGTATTTATCGCGCTATAATCCAATATGCTTTTTAAACTCACAAAACTCTTGGTGGTACCTAGGATAGCAAACTCTACTGTCATGAACAGCAGCTGCTACAGGTATACTCATTATTCTCCATTTGCCTTTCTGTTTCTTGGGTAGACTTTTTACATCCACTGTAGGGTTATATGTTTGGGATTTAATAAAACCATATCTATTTATTGATCTGATTTTATCTGTACATGGCATTTAATAAACATATGAACTCAAAAACTACATCTCTGAACCCTTTGTGAATCTTCGACCTTATAGAAATTGCCTGTAATTGGCAGAAATTATGTTATTCTCTGGGTGAAATTCCCAGAGTGGCATAGCATGGTTATATTTACTTGTTCGACCTCTCTTGGTCACAGTATCATACCACAGAGCATGACGAAACACTCAAGAGATGTGCTTACTGAGAGCATGTTCTTGAGGCTGATGACCACACAGGTGTACGCTATGAGACCGTCCCACAGTCTGAGCACATACTGCACTGGCTGCAGCAGCAACGTGCCTCCAAACAGCATGAAGTAGAAACAGGCCACCAGATAACCCAGACAAAAGATGTTAATTCGTGTGGTTCCAGTGATGAAGATGAGACATAACACCATCCAGAAAAAATAACTGAACACAAACAGCTTCAACATGTCCAGAAATGACCTGAAGGCACACACACACACAAGCATAACAGATCACAACATCTTACATATGACACAATGTATTTACATCAGCATTTATGCTAAAGGGATAAAATAAATGACACTCTGAACCTTATTACATTTTGCATTATCTGAAATCCTGAATCTTTTTTTTTTTTTTTTACATTACATGTTCAAATCAAATTGAAGTTTATTTATAGAGCACTTTTTAAAAACAGCAATTGTTAACCAAAGTGATGAACAAGCATAATCAGGGTGAAAAAATGTACATCTTCTTCTTCTTTTTCTTTAGCGTTTATCCCACATAGTAGCAGGGTCTGCTTTTCTGGATCGCTGGCGCCATCTGATACGATCATCGGCGTGATCGGGGTGCAAACCGGTAAGCTTGAGATCGTTGTGCAACGTGACGAGCTACCGCTGCTTTGGCCGTCCCTTCGGCCGCTTTCCGCTGACTTCCAGCTGGAAGCCAATTTTGGCAAGCATTGTACTGTCAGCGCGCAGGACATGGCCATTCCACCGAAGCTGGGCTTCACGTAGCTTGTTAGATATTAAGGCAACACCACACCGTTGCCGAATGTCATCATTACAGATCCAGGTCAAAGCGCGTGATGCCGGAGATCCATCGCAGCATTTTTGTTTCCATGACACAGAAACGGCATTCTACATCTTTCATCACAGGCCAAACACTCAGCGCCATAAAGAGCAACAGGACGAACGACAGTACAGTAGATCTTGGACTTGAGACCAAGCGTGCCGCACAAGCTCTGAAAAGTGAAGCCAAAGCGTCTCGATCGCCCCCCGGTAACTGGTCCTAGTATAGGTCATAAACCCCGCCTCCACATGTTATTTAACGGCACGTGAGACCAACTAAACAATTAAATTACACTTCAAATATCTTTAGGAAATGAACACTAATGGAAAACCAATACACACCGGCAATGAAGGAAGTTGTTGACAGGAGTGTACTGGTTTAGGGTTTGAGGATCCAGGGTTCGGCTGATCTCCACATTCTCTCCTGCCAGGAGTCTCATGCAAGCCTGATTTTCATCCTCAAAGACCTGCCACTGCAGAGACGCTACCAACAACAGCAGGCAGTCATCTGACCGAAAAGAAATTAGAAAATGAGAGTGATACACGCATTTCTCTTGGAATATACTGTATGTTAATTCAATTCAATGTGGTGTGATGGAGTAAGTTACAAAGGATGAAGGTGGCGTTGGGACTCATGGCATAGTCTGGTAGATACAGCCACTTTATCAGATTAGAGCTCAAAGCCGGCGATGATTTCCTCCAGGGATAATCTAGCACAGAGTGGAAGTGTTTCATTAGGACACATTTTATTGATTTTGTGCTTTATAAAAATGTACTTTTTGATTCTAAAATGATCTTGGCCCTATTCTTGTACTTCCTCAAGCACTACTCTTACCTAAAACTCTTGATTTGACTCATTAGCTCATTAATAGAGACTCCTTTTTTTGTTATTAAATCCAATTTTCTCTTTTTCTAAATTGTACTTCTGCTCCAGCTTAACCCAACCACTGGAGTTGCACAAGATAAAATGAGGAGGGTTGTGTCAGGAACAGCATCAGGTGTAAAACCAGACTTCCAACATAAACCAGACTTCCATACCAGACCAGTCGAGGAACGGGTCACCAACAACCGCCACCAGAACTATTAACCAGCAAGCTGACCAGCACCCACTATGCTACAGTTGGGCAAAGCAGGAGGAGGAGGAGAGGGGGAGGTGTGCCCAAAGACAGAGGGGAAAAAAGTAAGGTACGAATGTAGAGGTGAGAGTCAAAACATTAAATGTTGTCACTGTGACGGGTAAAGAAAGAGAGCTGGCTGATATGATGGAATGGAGAAAAGACGACGTACTGTGTATGCAAAAGACAAGACAGAGAAAGGGGAGTAAGGCCAGGAGCATTGCAGGTGCATTCATACTGTTTTTCCATGGTGGGGATGGAAAGAGAGATGGTGTATTTGAGGTGAAGTGTCTGACAGAATGATGCATGTGAAGCTGGAAATTAAAGGGGTGATGATAAAATGTCACCAGTGCATTTGGAATGTGAGATGAATGAGAAAAAAATATATTTGTTCTAAGATGAATGAATGGGTGGAGAGATTAGAATGGGTGGGTGAAGTTAGACACTAAAGAAGAAGAAAATGACTTTTACCAATTGGCCAGACAGACCTAACTGGGAAAGATGTTCTGCAGGTTAGGTTGATAATGGATGTAGTTTGAAATGTCCTGCAAGTGATGAGATTGTGTTGAGAAGGTGGATGGAGTATATCGACGAGCTGATGCATGTAGAAAATGACATAGAAAGAAGGTGGGATGATGTATACATAAAAAAGTGCAGGGGATTAGTAAGGATGAGGTGAGGGCAGTGGGAAAGCTTTGGTCCAGATGGCAGACCAGTGTAGGCACGGAGATGTTTAAGAGAGATGGCAGTAAAGTTTTTAACCAGATTGTTCAGTAAAATCTTACAAAGTGAGAGGATGCCTGAAGCCAGAGCTGCTGTAACTACAGGGGCTTGAAGTGTATCCGCCACATCATGAAGTTATGGGAAAGAGTAGTGGAAGCTAGACTGAGAGAAGAGGTGATGATCTGTAAGCAGCAATGTGGGTTAATTCCAGGAAAGAACATGAGACATTTGCTTTGAGAGTGTTGATGAAAAAGTATAGAGAAGGCCAGAAAAAGTTGCATTGCGTGTTGTGCATCTAGAGAAAATGTATGACGGTGCCAAGAGAAGAATTTTGTCACTGAATGAAGAATTCAGGAGTGGCAGAGACGTACAGTGCGTAAGAGTGGTTCAGGATATGTATAATGGCAGTGTGACAACAGTGAGGTATGCAGTAGGAATGACAGACTGGTTCAAGGTAAAGTTGGGATTGCATCAATGATCGGCCCTTTCTTGTTTGCAATAGAGATCAGGGCCCGTATTCATAAAGAATCTTAATGCAAAGAGTAGCTCCTAGTGACAAAATTCTAAGAAAATTCTTAGAAATGTGGGCGTTTACTCTTAAAATTAAAGAAAAACTCCTAGTAAAGAAAAAAGTAATTCAGAAAGCATCTTAACCCTTAAAAGAGGTCTTAAGGTCAAAATTGTTAGGAGCACGGATGAGGACTTTTAAGAGGCTTAAGAGTTTCTTTAGCAGAGGAGAAAATGACAGAAAGACGAAGAGGGAGAAGAAATGTGTTGCAGACAATGGATGACAGTGAGTTAATAAGACGCTATAGATTAGATCGTGCAGGGATCATGTTTGTGACTGATCTTATTAGAGACACGCTAATATCTCCAGCACAGCGCAGAAATGC
Organism: Abramis brama; assembly: GCF_963993115.1. NCBI lineage: Eukaryota > Metazoa > Chordata > Actinopteri > Cypriniformes > Leuciscidae > Abramis > Abramis brama. The sequence continues at coordinate 5,064,876 of NC_139970.1, read as the reverse complement.
CATAGCGCCAGAAATGAAAGTAATCACTACATTACGATATTTGGCAACTGGGAAAATTCCATGTTTGATACATTAAAACCAACATTCAAACCACCACTTAAATAGACATGCCAACAATCAGTGTATTTGGAAAGAGTGGAACAATTTTTATCATTCTAAGCCAAGCAAATACCTTATAGGAAATTAACAGCATGGTTAATAAAATAAGGATTTATATATATAATGTGTGTGTGTGAGAACGGTCAAATAGGAAAAATGACGCATGTAATTTCAAAGTGAAGGCTTAGAATAGACCCTATACTTAAAATCACTTTTTTCCCCTTCTTGGACAACCAACCAATCACAGTCTTCAAAAGATTGTGTCATACATAGCAACGGGGTCAACCCCGCCTTCTTACTAAGATAAAAGTTTTTGTCTTTTCCTTACTCAGAGTTGCTCTCAGATCAGTCCCGAATTGCTCTTAAGCTAAGACTCCTACGTAAAAGTTTTTAAGCTAAATTAAGAGTTTTCTGAGAGGATTCTTAGAATCTTTATGAATACGGGCCCAGATCACTACAGATCACAATGTCCTCTGTGAACATCACAGGCCATAGGGTTTCTGTCCTATCTCATCTGTCAGCCTTTCCTGACAGATGAGATAAGACAGAAACCCTATGGCCTGTGATGTTTACAGAGGACATTGTGGGTGATAATATCATCCAAGTGGCTTTTTTTATTCATAATACCCCTTAGCCAAAGGATACATCTTCATCAGATTGGTAAATGGAAAGTCTCCTCTTCTCATGTGCCCGTTTCTCACAGTTACACATTTAACACATCTGCCACTTTTATCAGTAAGGAAAATTAAAAATAAGGTAAAATGATGCAAATAAATGTATCCCTTTCTCACAAGTCAACTTTGCAGTAGTAAATGTTGAGTAACTGACCGATGCAGAGCGCTGGTGGTAGGCCAATGCACAGCAGGTACTGCAGTACCATGAAACTTGCGATGAAGCAGCAGTATTTTGGCCACACTTCTCCTATGGCTTTCCTACGTCGACGTGCCAGAACAGCCATTAGAGCGAAAGAGTGCAGAAGTGCACAGACATCCATCCGTTGGCCAATGACATTCACTGCTACCACAATACACACCTGATACATAAAATAATGTGGAAAATGTAGTAAAATTTTTTAGAAGCTAATGCTAGTTTGAAAACCTGCATTCTCAACAGAAGCTGGAACATAAAATACTGAATAATTATTTTTCAAAAAAAAAAAAAAAAAATGCAAAATAGATATTGAATCTGTAAAGTTTTTTTCAACTTTATAACCTTTCTGAATCTCTTCGAAATCAATGCTAAAGGTTTCAAAGGTTTAGGGTACGTTTACACGACAACAATATACTATAAAATCAACAACATTGTCAAAACGATCCCCATTCAAGCAGATCCTCAATGGTATTGTGTTGGTACACCATGCAGAATACACAATGCTGTCTTCTGCTGTCAGGCCAGTAGTTGGCAATATCACTTTGTAAAGAAACATGACATGCCTATAGACTGAACACATAATAGGCATGCACACACTGTCATCCTTTTCACGAATTCGTGTTTTTGTAGTTTATACGGAAACAATGTCATTTTAAAAACCCGTTTTCAAAACCCGTTTCGGGACTCCAAAATGCCATTGTCATGTAAATGAATGGTCAAAACGTTTAAAAAGTTTTCATTTTTTAGTTGTAAAGGGTATCTTGTAAACACTCCCTTAGTCCCAAAGTATAAAGGAGACATCCAAAACATTTCTGATATGTCTCTAAGCTGCTCGCTTGTGCAGCCACACTGATCAGTTTAATTAGTTTAATCAGGCGCTTTCTTCAAGTTCAATTATTTGTTATTTTTATTGAACTTGTAATTATTTTACCTCCGTTAATGTTCATTTTATTTCAAGTAACAAATTGTTATTGTAGTCAACTATCATAATCTAAATTTAATTTCAGCCTAAATTTGAGATTTGAGATCCAACGTAAAACACTCAAATGGTCACATTTCACACTATGCTATTTGAAAGAAAAATAGCTTTTTGCTTGAAATGCAGATAATTTTGTCTATGCAACTATAAGCTAGTGAATATGTAACAAAGTTAGTGTCTCTATTTTTAGTTGGTTACTCTGACTTATAATTGTTTCAGTTGCAGTGATGTTTGTAAAACATGAAACAGCAAAGAAGAGTCTGTAGTTTACTGCAAATTAAGATGGTAGACGTCAAAAGATAAAAAGGTTATGTTGTACTCAAACGTAACTAGTCATGTAATACATGCTATTATTGTATATTAACTTTACGTACCTCCAAACCAAACTTGTAGAAGAAATAGTTAGCAAAATATCTGAGGCAGGGCAGAATGCCGTGGTCCAGATTATGATGTGTCACACCCTGGAATATGATTTGGCTGTATGTTGCTTTAAGGCCATATTGAAGACGGTGATGCAGCTGGTGGCGATGGACAGTCACATCAAACACAAGGAGGCCTAAAATTAACAGGTGATTCTATTGGAATCACCAAAAAATAAAAAAATAAACATTATTCTTCAGTCTGCATCTATAGACAATTTACTTAAACTCAACATGAATCTCCATTCATTACAGATTTCAATTCTGTAATGTGACATTTCTGGGTGAAACAGGATATGCTAGGATGTAATTCCCCTAGATCAGCAATATGAAACATTAAAAATGGTTATGTTTTTTCATTTGGGGTTTTTTAAAAATGTATTCCAAAAAAAAGAATGTAAATCATTCATATTATTATAAAAAATGCGTAGCAGAATACCCAGAGACAGGGCAGGATGCGATCCTCACACTTCCTCAGTCCGCCGACCCACATCGCCGGATCTACTGGTGCCACATACAGAACTGAAGTCCTCAGTAGCTCTGCTCTGTTACCAGCACTCCAACTCTCATTAGATGATGGCAGGCCCTTTGGAAAGGTTGGACTATTAAGGAACTTTGAAATAAAAATGTGGACACTTAACAGAACACAAAATGTATAGATCATATTTTGTTTAACTTTTTATCTTTTGGTTACTGTAATAGTTACTGTATGTGTGCATGGAAAGTGATTTGTCTATCCCAAATAATGCCAAGCAAAAAGCCAGAAATGAATACCAGTATTCAGGAATGAATACTGGGCATTCTTTTCCAAATTAAAATGTTGTACATATTAAATGCATCAATCTAATGCACTTTAAGGGCAACACTGAGCTCCAACCTCTCTTCATTGACTTTTTTTAGCAAAATAAAATAAAAAAGTATTTACATTGACTTGTACCTACCTGGACTTTTAAAGGACTCAAACCTTTTTTTTTTCTTTTTTTTTTGATGGTGCCTCAGTCCATATCACACAATTATTATATTTTATATTATTATAATTTTATTATCGTACATTTCTAAGACAGAAACAAATTTATATTGTAATACTGCATTGTTAAATAAAAAATTATATTTAATTCATATTATCCACCGCTTATCCTAGATTGGGTCACGGTGGCAGCAGTCTAAGTAAGGATGCCCATATGTCCTTTTCCCTGGCCACTTCATCCAGCTCATCCTGCAGGATCCCAAAGCAATCCCTCCATTATGTTCTGGGTCTGCCTTGGGGTCTCTTCCCAGTTGGACATGCCTGGAACACCTCCACTGAGAGATCCTGAGCAGATCCCACACCAGATCTGGCTCCTTTCCGTGCAGAGGAGCAGTGGATCTTCTCTGAGTCTCTCAAGGATGTCTGAGCTTCACACTGTCTCTCAGGGTCAGAGGAAACTAATTTTGTACCCACAATCTCATTCTTTCGGTCACTACCCAGAGCTTGTGACCATAGGTGAGGTTTGGAACATAGCTCGATTGGTACATCAAAAGCTTGGCCTTCAGGCCTAACTCTTTCTTCACCACGACAGTCCGGTACATGACCGCATTACTGCTGCCACCGCACCTATCCACCTGTCAATCTCATGCTCTGACCTAGCCTCACTCGTGAACAAGACCCTGAGGTACTTGAACTCCTCTACTTGGGGAAGCAATGCACTCGAAGCCGCCCTGCAGAACTATGGAGTCTCCAGGTGGAACCCCTTCCAGGGCCCCACCCAGGACCTTCAAGAAGGCCTGAACTCCGAACTTGTGTGTGCATCAAACAAACCTCACTGGCATGCACAAGTTTCTGTGGTAACAATGTGCATATGTATGTGTGTAATGCCAAAATTAAACATTGCCATTTCCATGTTTCTGTTCATCATGAAACTGTGGTAAAACAGATTAGACTTTGGTGGGCTGCCACACTGTGTGTGAGTGTATGTGTGTGTGTGTGTGTGTAAGAATTGCTGGTGCATTAGTAATATAACAGTAAAATGATGTTTCCAAGTCAGCAGGTACATAATTCATACTTACAGCAGTGCAGTTTGAAGAATATTCAGACGGTTTGATACTTTTTAGCTGGTACATCATTTTACACACAACCATCACACAGGCCCAAACAGAAGACACATTGAAGGCCAAAGGCCGCAGTCTCGAATATGGCAGAGCAAATGTCCAAAACACCAAAAACAAAAAGTTCATCAGCGATACCTGAAATACAAATAGCATGTAAGAGTGTATTTAATAGTGTATAGGTGCTAGTTGAGCTTGACTGCATGTCCAACTAATCTAATGTAAGGTTTGTGTAGGATGTACACTGGTTTATGTCTTACCTCCTTCACGCAAACCCAGATGATGCCTGTGGAGACTAGTTTGAAGCTGTGGAGCTCCAGTATTCTCCAGCACACCTCCTGACCTCTCCAGAACAACAGGACAGCACGCAGGATCAACTCATGCACCCTGTCCACCACCACCAGCCAGTGGTTCACTGCGTCCACTACGAAACATGCACACATTCTGCTTATTTCAATATATTGCATTACGTCATTTTTTTTCTGTCTTAGGGTCCTTGCACACAGAGTCCGAAATTTTCGTATGCTTTTTTCGTATTCATGATTCGTTGGCTCTAAATAGTCAAAAAACCTCTCAAAGTGCTTGCTACGGATGCGAAAAACACAGAAAATCTAACCCAATCCGAATTTTTTTATGACGGACAAGGTTTCGGAGGCAGTGTGCAAACGTGATTGACACAATGTGAGGTCGTATTTATTTTTTAAACGTGTGAAAATTTCAGACGAAAATGTAATGCCTTGATAGGGTCTGCCTTGTAAATAGAAACCTTTGACGTTCTCCAGAGCAAGACTACAGAGACACACTGGGTCGCTTGCCAAATCTGCTATTATTAGGATCGTCCAGGTGATATGTGATGATGAGAGTTTACGGCCCTGAACATTTTCATAAATGGAGCCAATCACAAAAACACCTTGTGGCGGCCATTTCGCTTTTCACCATAACCAAATTATGTATTTTGTATGATATCTCCTGATCAAAAGATAACATGGAAAATGTGATGTCTACCCCTATGTTTTGATGGCCAAGGATCACAATGATACCATATAAAACATCATAAACCGTTCAGGTGAATAGTTAATGGTGAATTCAGTGATAATGTGAGGATTACAATGAAATCGCAGTATCTGAGATGAAGATGCAGAATGAAATTTCAGGCATATTTCATGTACTCTTAATTTGCCATCCCTCTCTTGGGCAGGAGTTGTCTATTATGTTAGTGTCCACAAGTGGGAAGCATTTATTTCAGTTGATACTTCTCAGTGCAGCCTTCCCTGGAAGATCAACCTGTAGAGCACATCTACTGGGCAGCCATTCATGCCAATCAGCTGACACCAAAGGAGCTCACCCCTGCAATCTCAGCTCTACTTCCCCTATGATGACTCCAAATCAGTGGCCATGATTCGTCATGCAATGAATGTCATCAATCAAGCAGTACAGAGAATAAATCCAGGACAAGTACCCGTTGTCACTGCGGACCAGGCTCTGTACAGAATAGCCAAACAAATACAGTGGAGTTGGCCCATTAGACATGGAGAAGATCATTTTGTCATTGTCTTAGGAGGACATGTCTTGAGATGGCAGCTCTAAAGATACTAGGGGACTTGCCAGAAGGTAGTGGTTGGGTGGAAGCCCTTGTCCAAGCCAACATAGCTACCAAAGGAGTTGCAGAGTCCTTCCGGAAAGCATCCCATATCACACGGACAAGTTGTGCACATCAAGTAACTGGCAGTAGTCTCCACGTCCCGATGACAAAGGCCTACAAACAGTATACTGAATCAAGACTACCAGCTGATCCGCTTGTCACCATTGACAACTGGTGTACCATGAGGCAGCAAGAAAGTCCTCAGTCCTCAGATGGAGCTCACTGTCTTGTCATTTGTAAGATCCCATTGCGACGGGAATCATGGAGGACACAAAGGTTTATTCTTGCCTATTTATTGGGAAAATCTTATTAAAACCTAAATAATATCTAACATTCCATTCATTGATGGCCATATAAACATTCACCATGCTATCTAGTTAACTTGCTGAAAATTTGGTCAAATACAAGCTTCAAATGATTATTCACATATATAAATATGCACTACTTTAACGTCAAGACAAGGCAAATGTAGCTGGAAAAAATAATAAATAATACAAGCAGCAATCATTCTCTCCGCCGCTATGTTTAAGGTTATTTTTATTTTATTTTTATTTTTTAATAAAGGCTATTTTGGTTTACACAATTTTGGTTTGCTACACAAGAACTTCAATTAATTCAATTTGTTTCGCAAAACATAATTTGCTTGAATGAACTGTTATACTCTCTACAAAGTTTTCCTCAATTTATTTCAGGAAATAAACTATTTTTGAGTGTCGTTGGAGAAAAAATATTTCCACTAAATAATGGCTTTCTCACACAGAACGTGTTGTATGGATTATTTGGGTGGTGCATTTTAAACCAAATTGTCCAGGTAGGAATTGTACATACCATCATCTGCTAATTCTGTTTCATGATGTTTGTCCAAGGAGGAAGACGAAATATGTATTTGATCACCACCTTTTCCCCGGAGCTGCCCTTCCTTCAGCCTTTAAGGGAGAAAGACAGAGTCACGTATATCTCCCCGGTGAGATGTGTTGAGATTTTGAAACAATGCAGTTGAATTACATGCAGTTGCTTGCTTTATTGGGGAACAGCGCCATCTGGCGTTTTCTCACCCCATTTACTTTTGTAATATGGAAAAGTGCACAAGGGTCAAAATGTTTTTTTAAAAAAACAATAAATTATGGACAGAACAGTGAAAAAAAAATTTGCAACAAGTTAGAACAAAGCATCTTATTCAACAATAAGGGTGAAGGGGGAGATACTAACAAACAGCATTTCTGTGATTTACATGTCAGTTTACATGTCACACTCAGGGCATGGACAAAAATAATACTGAAGCAATTCAACAGAAAATCAATGTACATTCAGATTCTTTACAATTTATTCAAGAAAAAGAAAAGTACACCTGTCTCTCTTTTATTGTGTCACTTCCAGCTGTACTTCTGTTTCTAAAAAAATCAAAAGCATCTATCGAAAGTCTTTTTAGTAATGGTCATCATTTAAGGGCTGCAACGTTCAATTGTTCCACAGCCGAAAACCAGCTGTGTTTTTCTGGACTGCAACCACTAATAAACATATTCAAAAAGTGTAAGAAGAATCAAAATCAGATGTGTGCAGTAGCTCATCTCTTCATCTAGAAATTTTCCATTTAATATAACCATTGTGCCTGTGAGTAAGGCACTGAAGCCCAGACTACACATTAGACCTGAATTTTGTTCTGCAACAAATGGCTGGACCATCTGTTTCTGTGACATGAATAGCTCTCTAATAAACTCTCACATGAAGCCCTGCAAACCTAAACCTCACTCACCATTTCATCAGTTTCTCAGTGTTTTTCCTTATCCTGCAGTAAAAAAAAAGAAAAGAAAAAGAAAGTCAGTTTATTACAGGAGTTCTTATAACGCACAAAGGATGAAGGTGCTTTAGAGGGGGAGATGAGGAATGACTTCAGGATCAAGGAAACTCAGGTTGTATTAAATAAATGCACAAAATCACCAGTCACCTCGGCTGAAGGATGCAATTATGATTAAGGAAAACAAATAATATATTAGAGCTGTCAATTTATTGTGTTCAATTAATTATGGAAAATGTATTTAATGAAGTAAAAAAAGAAAACTATTTAAAGCCGCTGCAAGAGGTGAAATACTCACATATCAAAAATCCCCTTCAGTGTTTCCTTCAGATCTTCTTCTCTGAAATCATATCTCAAGATATTAACAGACATTAATGCAATGTTGCTTCTCAAGTAAATTCATCTTGTTTTAATTGGAAAATTATACAAAACTGTTTATTAAGAATGCATTTTGCAGTGTAAAAGGCAGGTGAGTTAGCATTAGCCATAAGAGAATGTTTTTCAGTTCACTGCTGATGGAACTGATTACCAGAAAAAACAAGATCAAATTTGAAGAAAAGTTTGAATGGAAGCTATGGAGTATGCAGAGTTTTTATTCTGATGGTATTGAGTTCTCTCACAATAATTTTATTGAGTCCAAAAGACAAAGATGCAATGTGTTTGTGTGTCTGCGTATTTTGACACACCTGTTTGTTCTGTTCTTCGTTGAAACTGTCTGAAGATCGGTTACAGAGAGGAAGTCACAGTTGAAATAATGCAGCTGAAGAATGCAGGCCAGAAGGAAGAAGGCCGGCCGTAAGATTCGTGCAAATAGTTCAACGGTGTCAAACTGTTCTAACCCAAGGTCTCGTAACCTGACAGAGTGAACACACGGATTTCATGTGTAAAAGCTGTGTCATAATCATATGTACATGATATCAGAAACATCAGTCATTTTTGGTGGCATTTTTGCCCCAAAGCCCTGTTAATTTCATAAATGATTCTAAGAAATGATTATCTTCATGGCAGGACTTACCTTTCCTCTGTTATGCCTAAGATCTGTTGGAACAGGTTACAGACACTTTTAAACTGGTATACGTAGATCAGCATCAAAACTAGCATAGAGTATCCAACCACAACTGCCCAGAAATACTTCAGTTGACTCCTCCATACTTCATAATGCACCTGGACAAAACAGTTACATCAATATTCAAGTTAAACAGAATTCACAACCCATTTTATTTGAGTAATTTGACATATTTCCAAGTGAAGTTAAAATCAATGAGAGAACAAAAAAACAAAACAAAAAAAAAGATAGGGAGTCTAATGACTTTATTTTTATGCATCTGGAAATGACTGGATGGTGAAAAGTACAGAAATGAGTTTCCTCGCTAATGGCCAGGTCAGCTCCTGCTAGTAGACACCGTTACGACACTGTGACAAGCTCGAAAGAGCATTGAGTCTCATTCACAAAACATGCGTACGCACAAATTTACAGAAAAATTAAGGAACAACTGAAATTAAACATACACAAAAAGCACTTTCTCTGTGTGGACTTATAATCTTGTAAAGAAGTTATATATCATCTTAAAATGACTATATTATGTCATATTATATTATTTTTTTATTAAAAAAAATTGAATAATGAATAAAATTCATATAGAATATGAATAAAATTAATAAATAATACAATTTAATTTCATATTGAATATATTTCATAAGAAAACCTGTGTTATAGCTTCAGTTGCAAGATTTCTCTGAATAATGTGTATGAGGTCTGCAATCTGGATCTGTATAAAAGGTGTGTATTGTGTTTGAACTGGTTTTGAGAATGACACACTTGGCACTGCTCCAGGATCTGACGAGAGTGGCATACGTTTGACGAGACTGACAACAGGTTGTAAAGGAAAGGTTGTGCGTATATGGAGATGGTTTGGGTGTATGGAGACCTCGCGGCGGCTCATTTAGAAAACTCTAAATAATAGTGAATAAATTCACTAACATTAGAACCAGATTAAGGGTGCGTTTACATGTCAATGATGTACTAAAACCGAAACGTTCTTTCTTTGCTTTTTTCGTGTACAGAAGATAACTTTCTCAAAACGTTCTCACATGGATCCGTGAAAACGACTAAAATCGCTGTGTTCTGCTTAGGGTTGGGAATCGTAAGAAATTTTCCGGTTCCGATTCCGGTTCCACCAAACGATTCCGGTTCCCATTCATTAAAAAATATTAAAACAACTAATAAAAAAATAGTAGTAAGGGAAAAATCCCAAATGAGTTTAACAGACTGGTAATGTCAACAAATTCATATTATTAAGCAATTTTTGCAAAAAATTTAATTTTTTCTGAAGGAAAATAAAAAAATTCTGCATTCTCTAGAATAATTTGGGACCTCTCCTATAGCTTATTGTATAATCTCCAGCAGTGGAGAATACCCTCTCAGAAGGGGTAGATATGCTTGAACACCCATGTAAGATGTGTGTAGAACAGATTATTTTTAAAAACCGTTTTGAATGATTGATTCATAAAGACTTTACTTGTTTCATTACTGGATAAATCAGCGCTCTAGCAGTTAATAAACAGAACTGCATGCGTCTTGCGGAAGAACATTGTTGCCGGAGCTACTTCTCTCTATTTATGTCTATGGCGAGTCACGCAGGCACTGGGCTACTCCGCAGCGGCTGCGATCCGCCAGTCCGAGTATAAACGCTTATTGCAGGCTTATATAGTAATTCAGGATAAGACAAAAACACGGTTTGAAAAAAAGGCATTCATGATGCGCTCATTGTATAGCTACATTTTGTAAATTCTGAACAAAATTCTGAACACAAAAAAATCATTCATGCGTCTTTATGAATGTTTTGAAGCATCAGCTGTAATCGATACACTCGTTATTTGAAGGCAGCGACTTTCAAAAGGTGATTTACTCTATTTTGGTTGTCGTAGACATCAGTGTTTATACTCTAATTATAAACTTTTATCTCAGTACTTCTGTGATCATTTGAATATTTGTAACATAAATATCGATACTGTGTGATTGTAAAGCTGTTTCATATTGACAACTGCTCTCTCTGGGTCAGCGACAGCGCAAACAGATTTGAATGTTCAGGGGTGAGGTTTTTGTAATTTAGGATAAGATCGCGTGGGTGTTTGAATCAAGATCTTTTAAAGATTAATCGTGCAGCTCTGTCTACTCTCTCTCTCTCCGTTGATATCTGACGCAAAACGTATTTAAGGAGCGCGAGGGCTTTATTCATTACTATTTTTATGAGGTGAGACGTCGCTATTAAAGGATAAGCTCCCAGCACTTCACCAAAACAGCGCACCAGAACCGTTTTCGGAACCGAAACTTAAGCCGCCTTTCCACTGCAAACGACAAACGACAGCCGTCGGACCGGAAGTCATTCATTTCCAATGGAGAGTCGTACGGGAGCTGCGGGGAGTTCCGATCATATGCGTATGCGGAAATTTCGGATCCGATTTGAGCTTCGGATGCGTTGAAATATCTGAACTTCTGCGGCTAGACCGTATGCGACCGGTCGACCGGATGTGATGTATTCTAATCAAAACTATGAGCGCGAAGCTAGAATTGCCAATATTTTAATACTTTATTGTAAACGCTATTCCTGCAAAATGACGGTTATTAATAATAATGGCTGAAAAAATATTTGTATCATTATTAAATCAATATTTATATTGATTAGCTCTATAAAATCGACTGTTTTTTATATTAGATGTATTGAGGGTCATTCGTTTTGTGTTGATATATTCATGCATGCATTATATTCATTAAAAGCATTAATTTTACCATTGTGAATAGCCGAGGGTAACGGTTGCTTCACGACCAATTTCAAAGTTCCTTGCGACTGACACCAGGGGGTGAAATGCGACAATCGAATGCGAATGTCGTGCGCAGTGGAAAGGCGGCTTTAGGAATTTTGCACGGTTCCGGTATTTTTTCAAAAACACTACCGGTTCTGGATAAGAACCGGTTCTCGGTTCCCAACCCTAGTTCTGCTGCTAGGCCAGTAGATGGCGATGTCACTTTGTAAAGAAACACTACGTGCCTATAGACTAATAATAATAATAACCTTTATTTTATAAAGCACCTTTAAAAGCAGCTTCTCAAAGCGCTGTACACATAATACACAATTGTTAAAAGCAACAAGAAACACATCAACAGGAAAATGCAAGTTTAAAAGAACATGTCTAAAAATGGCATAAGTCTAAACTTCCCTAAGTTCAAGTCCTCTTAATACACATGATGTCACCGTTTTCACAAATTCACGTTTTTGTCCATGATGGTATCATTTTCAAAAACTTGCACTTTGAAACTGGTTTGCAAAGGCTTGAGTTTTCAGGCTTGAGAGTCGTGTAAATGGCCCCTTAGAAAAAAATGATGTGCTATGAATAATTTATGTAACCTTTAAAAGCAAGGAACAACCACCAGAGCAGCAAAATATAGCGAAAGAGCTAGTTAACTATAAATACATAAAATCTCTAACTTTTACATCATTTCCAATTAGTGGTGCCCAGTAATTAAGGATTTTTACTATAGAACTGTTCTCAAGTATTGTACTTTTATTTTGGAAAACTTTTACTTTACTACATTCCAAAGCATAATAAAAAATGTAAGCACTACATTTCATAAAAACATAGCATTCATCGTTATTTCAAACTGAAGAAGCTGACACCCGTCTGAGACGTGATCACTGTATGTACGCGGTAGGTTAGTATTAAAATAACTAGTGCTGTGTGCATCTTCCACTCTGCTGTAGCAGTTTCAAATTATGGTAAACTAGATCACATAAAATGCAACCTAAAATGTTTACATTTTGCCCCATGTTACGTCTGTTGTAATATTTATGTTTAAACTCAAGCATAGCTCAGCTATATTCAACCAGTTCCTCTGAATAAACTGAATCAATCTTAAGCAATGATTTGACCCTATATATATATATATATATATATATATATATATATATATATATATATATATATATATATATATATATATATAGTGCTATGCATAAGTTTAGACACCCATGCTAAAGTTGACTAAAAAGAGGAATAAAAAATCATCTTTTGGAAATTGAACTTAATGCCTTAATTTAAAAAATTAGGAAAAATCCAACCTTTAAGGACACCAATTTTCTTTGTGAATGAATAATGTATCGTAAATAAATAAATGTTCTTCCTTAAAATACAGGGTGCATAAGTTTGGACACCCCTATGTTAAATTCCCATAGAGGCAGGCAGATTTTTATTTTTAAGTATTTTTATTTATTTATTTTTTAGGATACTATGCATCCTGATAAAATTCCCTTGGCCTTTGGAATTAAAATAGCCCCACATCATCACATAGCCTTCACCATACCTAGAGATTGGCATGGGGTACTTTCCATAAGATCATCTCTCAATGCAAATCAAACTAGCTTTTAGGCTAACTGAAATAAAACCATGCCAATCTCTAGGTATGGTGAAGGCTATGTGATGATGTGGGGCTATTTTAATTCCAAAGGCCAAGGGAATTTTATCAGGATGCATAGTATCCTAAAAAATAAATAAATAAAAATACTTAAAAATAAAAATCTGCCTGCCTCTATGGGAATTTAACATAGGGGTGTACTCACTTATGCACCCTGTATTTTAAGGAAGAACATTTATTTATTTACGATGCATTATTCATTCACAAAGAAAATTGGTGTCCTTAAAGGTTGGATTTTTCCTAATTTTTTAAATTAAGGGATTAAGTTCAGTTTCCAAAAGATGATTTTTTATTCCTCTTTTTAGTCAACTTTAGTATGGGTGTCTAAACTTATGCATAGCACTGTATATATATATATATATATATATATATATATATATATATATATAGTGAAATTGGTGAGCATGACATTGAGTTTCTGAATTAAGGACAGTTATTTTGAATTGTTAGAGAATATTTATTAGAGGTTGCTCAGGTTGGCTAATAAATGGATCAGCAAACTCTGGTTGTGAAAAGGTTGACACATGGTCTAAACTCACCTCGTACAGAACCACACCGAAAAGGAATAAGCAGATATAGAGAATTTTGTAGACTGCCACTTTGTCTGAGAAACTGACAAAGAAGAACATGAAGCAGCAGCAGAAGATCCAGTACTTCACCAAAATGCCTTTCACTAATCCTCCAAACACAGTCATCATTTGAGAGCTTTGACTGTTGTCACCTGGAATAGAAATATACACACATTACCACAATATATTAATTATTTTGCAAGTGAGATGTTATATTTTCAAACAAACATGAAAGACATAAGACTTAAAGACATATTAATATACTGTCATTTATAGAAACAGCAGCATTTTCTACCCCTTGACATCAACTGAAATTGAAGTAATTGATAAAAATTATGTTTTAAAAAAACTGTAACTAAAGTCTAAGCTCCTGTTTACACCTGGTATTAAGGAGCATTTTCTTCAATCTGATCACAAGTGGACGACACTGAATACAGGTGTAAATGGGGTCTAAAATGTTTTGAGCTTGTCCACTTCCAGGACTCTACCGGATTGCTTTCATAGTTCAGTCAAGAGGTCGAATGCGTTCAAACTGCCACAAAAGAAGGCCTACTCTCTGCCTACTAACCTAATGCGTAAACATTGTGTGTAACACATAGACCCTCCCCTCTAATAAATCAGGACAGAAGTGGTCAAAAGTGGGGAAAAAAAGCAAGCATAAACAGCGTAACCTCGCCTACTTGTGATCCGATCTACCAAAATGCATCTTAATAGCAGGTGTGAACAGGACCTAAGCTGGCTTAGCTGATCTCCCTAAGCTGATTCAGGCACTTTTCAGTGAGGAAAACTAGCTTGGCTAAGCTATGAGAAGACCTTGAATGAGCTAAGACCATCATAAACAACCGCGGCCACCATTCAGCCCTGAATGTCAGTGAAGACCACGACACTTTGACAGGCCCTAAGGACAGATCTCCTGTGAAGACCAAGTCCACTAGACAGCCCTTGGCACAGACCCTCAGCAAAGACAACAAGAACCAAACAAGTCCTCTGCACAGACCCCTATGGCCAGCTTCTACTGTTCCCACTAAATATAGGAAATGGCATATCAATCTTCAAGCAGAAGGAGCTGGATGAAACATTTTGAGTCATATCAATCCACAATCTCACAGCCTGGATTAAATCCCACTATGTTTTTTCCTTTGGCCATGAGAGAGCTGGCCAACCCCACTGAGCCTTGTTTCTCACAAGGTTTTTCTTCTCCATTTCTGTCAACTGCTCTTCAACTGTAATCAACTTTGTTTCATAACTGACCAATTTTGCAACATTAATACTGTTACTGAACTGAATTGAATCAAAATTAAAGTGTCTTCTGTAGCTCTTCTTTACAGCAGTTTGCATCATTACTGTTTGTTCCTGTTTATTACTGTGAAGCTGCTTTGAAATAATCTGTAATGTATAATTCACTCCACTTTGTGCATTAAAATCATGTAATACACACCTAGACCATATACAGTATTAATTAGGGTCCTACTTTATATCAAGTGGCTATAGGTACTATGTACTTACATTGAAATTAATAATTTGATACAATGGACTTATTGTGTACATGCATGTTTTTACATTGTACTTATATTTTGAAAATACCTGCATGTAATTACAGCTGTAATTAATGTTATTACATTTGTAATTACACTGTTGACCCTTCCCTTACACCTTAACCCATCCTTAAACCACACCTTACCCGTATCACACCTCAATAGCAGCACAAGTGTTTTACAATCCATCATGAACACAGTGTACTTATTTTTTGATGTAAGTACATACAGTAGTACTTAAATCCACTTAATATAAAGTAGGGTTGTTTAGGTTTTAGCATCTGCTTCCATACTGCCTTTGTTTTGTGGCCTTCAATCATCTTAACACATTTTACATGTATTTTGCAAAAACAGTTGCAGCCCAAATAATGTTTTTTAATCACATATTTATGTTATACTTATAAATCTATAGTGACTTCAGCCAGCCCTAATCAGACAATGCAGAACAACCACATGCTGTATATCATACACAGATTCTGTTAAAAAAATAAAAAAATAATCAAAAGATCAAAAAGATATCCATACATGCTTGAACTTTGACTTCCATTAAATCATCCGTGCTCTGTAGCTCCTCTTTTTTTTCCTTCAGCCGTTGCCTAAGTAAAATCCAGAAACTAAACGTAAAAGAAACCTGCAAAGAAATCATTAGATTTTAAAACAGATATGGGACGTTACACATATCTATAACACATCTTATAAAAATTAGTAAATCGATACAAAAAAACAAAAAAAAATTCTGCAATTAATCAAGATTAATAAAACCTAATATTAAAGTTTTAGATATATTTTTAAAATGTAATAATTGCACATTTCCATGACAAGTTCAAGATAAATCTTAATTAAACAATTGAATAATCAAGTAAAAAGGAATTTAAACATGTATGATGTTATGCTGTAGCCACATTAGATCAGAGGTTTAGAAAAATGGATGGATGGATTATTCAGTTGCGGGCGTAGCGTGTACATCGGTTGTAAACTTGTTATTGCGGTGCATTGTGGGATTGAATGAGTTCACTCATAACGTCCACTACGGTTTCGGACACCACTACAAATGGTGGTCCCTTCAAATATTGCCCTATTTAAGGGCATATGGGGTGATTTCGGACACATACATAACAACTGCTCTCACTCTTGTAGCCGCGATGTGATCGTAATAGATGTAGCTAAATTGTTGTCATTCAGGAACAACAACACATTTTAACAATTCCTTTAACAATTAATCGTGCAGCTCTATACTGAGAACACTTTGTTAAGCTCTATCACAAAATGTCATACCTTTGCAGCAAGGTGCACACAGGGCACTGGATAACCATAGACATCAAAGTCAATCAACACAACCTTCGGTAAAGCAGGGAAAATGTCAACATGCTTAAGATGGAGTTGGCTGATGAATGTAACCACGAGCAGCAATGTCCCGTAGACAGCAAGAAATGGAGCGCTAAGCATAGCGAACCGCCGCCGATCCTTCAGCATCCAGATCACACATGACCACACCAGTAATATTAATGTGAGCCATGAGTTATAGCTGATGCTCCATACCTGCACACATATACAGAAAAACAAGCATGTAACAAGTAAGTAAACTAACCCTGGATCATAACCTGCTCTGTTAATGGCCAGACCAAGGGGCGTAGTTTGAACATTGGGGGGGTTGAAGTTTGGGTATGCTTCCTGATGCCTCCTTTTCATATGATCATGGTATAAATATTGGGGGGGTTGTAATGCATAGATTTAAATATTGGGGGGGTCTCCCCCCAACCCCTCCACAAATTACGCCCCTGGGCCAGACACTCCAACATCATTAGTGACATGCACTTCACTTTCATTAACAACTTTGATAATTATCCTAGGTAACAAGGACAGAAATTGCATGGAACAATGTATTTTCATGAACAGTTCATAAAGCATAATATTTGTATTGTGGGGTAACCATTTTATAAAAGCAATAAGGTACTCAAGGAGTGCTGGGGTGATTGCAGCCAGACAGGGTTTTTGGCTTTATCTGAAGTGCAAGAAATTCCACACACTAAAAAATGACGTTATTGTTTTTCGTCATTAAATTAATTAAATCTGTTGGACATTGGTCTAAAATACAGCTTTTGTCACAGCTTCTATATATGTCATGTATGCGTTTTGATCACATGATTAAAAGTTTGAAAACGCCCACTGATTAGCCGCCACCCATTCTGAGCAACCTGTAAAGGTGTTATGTTGAAAAATAAGAATATGAACAGTTTTTTCCTTCTCTATAATCATCTATAAATATCAAAAGGTCAGAAAATACTCAGATTATACTGCAAGCATGAAGCAACATAGGGCTATTCTGCCCTCAAACACTACGTTACCATTGTGATGATGAGAGCAATTATATAGCTCTGTTTCATGATGAACTGTCCAAGCTGGATCAAGGCACTGGGTCCAGGCCGATCAGTGGAAGGTAGAGGGTCCTCGTCATTCAATATTTCATTGCCTTCGTCACAGCTTTCATTCTCCACAGTATATTCTGTGCATGCATTTAACACACAATCACACACACACAGATTCTAAAATGTGAACAAAATAAACTTAATAAATAGATGTGAACAGAGTGTAAATCTCAAATATTTTAGGAGTTTGACGTTTGCAAACCATTACCTGTATATGCATCTGTGACTGTTGCAATGACAAAACTATATCTAGCTTAGCAATAGTTCAGAAAGTTCAGATATCAGCACATCAACCCACCTCCTTCCCAGCTCCTCTATGCATTGTTTTATCGTCTAGCCTTTAGTCATAGCTGACCTTGTTCTCAAACTCTCTTCTGTCCTGTTGTTTTGTGTGTATTTGGGCAAAATGTACACATGAATAATGTAGACTTTCTATATTTAATTACTTTTTAATGAACAATAAGAGATCTTCTGTGTGTATGGAGATAAAGCCAAGCAATTTGGGTAGTCATCCTCCAGAATCAGGGAATCCACCCCAGAACCTTCGTGGTCTTGCCACGTCCTCTTCCACACCAACACCATAGCCTAAAACATGGCAACAACAGCACAGAAAGCATGTGTTTAAATAATGGTACGATGTAGTACTGCAAGTAACTGCTCTAATTATGCTTAAAGGCACACTATGTAAGATTTCTGATAAAAATATCCAAAAACCACTAGAACAATGTTATATATTTTGTTAATTTGTGTACTTACATTATCCCAAATGTTTCTAAAAATGTTTAAATCCAGAGAAATAAGCATAACTTGTTGGCAAACTGACGAGTGGAAAAGATGAGATGGGTCATGTGCTCGTCACATGATAGTAGGGCAGGGAACAGCCAGTCACATCATGAAACATGTGCTGCGTCTATATACTACGCCCTAAAAGTATGTACTCTTTTTGTGAAGAAAAAGTAGGTACTTTTGAGTGTGTAGCAAAAGAGTACACAAGCTTTGGGAAATACTATCACATACAATTCCTCTTTAACTGTTGCTCTCTGTCGCATTCTGTCACAGTAAACTGACCTGTCAATCCCCTTGTCAAAGATAAAATCCTCCACATTTGATTTAATTTCATTTCCTACCGTATCGGAGAAAAATGCAGAAGCACATTGATCTGCCAGTCGCGGGTCTTTCATGCGGAGATTTCTCCTCATATTAATGCATTTTAAAAGTTAATGGCCAAAAAAAATGATTAGGTTAAACTTTGATTAGTCACTCAAACCTTTATCTAAACCTCTCACCCTCGGTTGCGCATATCCGCCATGTTTTGTTGTTTTTTAACACTTTTTACTCGTGTTTGTAGTTCCTCCTCCAAAGCGCAATAGGTTGTGGGCAATATATGCTGTTATACTGAGCACGGATCCACACTTCGATAATCCACTGGAAATAGTAGACCATCCGGGGACTTCTGGCATACTCTTTTCAACATACTATGTTACCTCTTAACCACTTAACACTATACATAGACCTAGAGCACAAGGTGCCTCACAAATGGCCTTACGCCACAAAAAAACCCCAGACATATATATCCTGCCCCCTCCTGTAAGCTCTATGTGATCGATAGCCGTAATCCCATGCAGAACTGCCCTGCAGCCTCATGTAGGCCCAACATGTTTATGTTGTCCTCCAGTCCTCTGCTGAACAATGTCTTCTTTCTTGCTCAACACAGTCCCCACCTGTTCAGTAAGTGGTTGTGTGTCAGGGACGTCGCTAGGCCCTTTTTAGATGGGCTTCAGCACCCTTAAATTTATACCCAAAAAAATCTGATTAGCTCCATAATATGTTCACAAATTCGCAATCGCCTTAGCCCCCTTTAAAACTTTTAAAACGGCTGCATGCTTCGGCTCCTCCCCGTCTTTTAGTCTGCGTTATTCAGTGCATTCTACAATCCGCATCTGCAATTCCGGGGAGCGAATCCCCTTTGTAGTTTTCTTGTTTATTATTCCCATGATAATTTCCAACTGTTTCTTGTTTGCCAATTAGTGATTGTGTACTTACAGACCTCATGTTTCCTGTCAATTTTTGTGTCAAAAGCTTTGTCCGAGCTTTGTTTGTGTCAGCCTTCTGTCGTTGAGTCTCAATCTCACAGTTTAGGCAAGCCAAGTAATCATCTGTTTTTTTTTTAGTATTTGTTCTCTTCTGTAATAAACTGTTCTTGGTTTCTACTGGACTAGCCAACTTTACGTGACAGATTGTTATATAGATAAAATATGCCTACTTCACAAGATGGATGAGGCAGTATAGCACAGACTCCAGAAGGTTACAGTATGGCATCACTGACTGCCATGTGGCATGGGAATCACAAAGGCTTAAGAAAGTAACAAACCTTCCCTGTTTTATTAACCATGTAAATAATAAAGGTCTATTGCTCGTGATCATCACCTAATGGCAGTGTTTCCCATCACTGGTCCTGGAGCCTGTCCTGTGAATATAGTGGCGAGTGCGCATTTTGCTGTGTGTGCTCAAAATGGATAGTCTTTACAGAAACCTCATGAGAGCAATTCTATCTATATTCATTTTTATTTCTATTGATAAATTATATCTTACCTCTTTTCTTTCAGGGGGGAAATGGTGCATTTTGGAGAAGCTTGATTGGATGCTGGAGTCTTCAGAATAGTTTTCAACATGTTCCTGAGCATGGTATATATTCGGGTTACAAATGCAGATACATAGACAAACATGTACACAATTGCCTTTTTTTCAGTGTTTTCAGCAATACTTTTGGAGTGCAAAATAAAACAGATTTACTCAATTGCATTAAGTAGAAGTAGTGACTGCAGTAATATAATTAAGAGATTCAATTACAGGATTGCCAGGAGTTAAAAACTAGTTAGGTAGTGGCATTTTAGATATGCTAGAGCAGTAGTTCCCAACCCTGGTCCTGAAGTGCCCCAGCACTGAACACTTTAGATGTCTCCCTAATAAAACACACCTGTGTAGCAAACAGCACATTCTAGGGCCCAGTTTGATGATAGGGCTCCCTCTCTGACTGCAACAGTGAAGAAAGGTTTGCGACATTTCGATTGGATTGTCCAACATTATCAGATAAGGATGCTAAGACAACTGACAGACACTTCAAATGTTGGATAGGCAGGACTTCTCATTGATCCACAGGCAATTTCTGCCCTGCACCCATATTGAGACTAATTGGGTTAACATCCAAACAACCATTAAAATTCCTTTTAGATGCAGAAGTGGTGGCTGAAAAAAATAGAAGCCACACAAATCCATCTAAATATATTCATAACCATGTTTAAAATCCTTGAAAATGATGTAAACTACAACACATCGGGCCACATGGGGTCTTAGGCACTCGATGTGCACAATCGCCTACACTGCAATGACGGAATTTTTGTCACTCGCACCTTTGCGCTTATGCAGAAGCAGTGAGTATAAACCAGGCTTAAGAGGTCATCTCACAATTTCACACTCACATTAAGTGGTGTGACCAAAACTCACAATATTAATTTGGCGCCACCTATAAAACTCCAACATAACTGGGGTCTTGTTTGAGGTTAAGTAAAACTGCTACACCTGACTCATCTTATCAGCTTGTTAGTAAACTCCAAGACCTCAAATGAGTGTGTCAGATAAGAGAGACATCAAAAATGTGCAATGTTGGGGTTGGACCAGGGTTTGAAACCACTGTGCTAGAAGTGTTTAAATCATGCTGTAGGAGGGCCACTTTCCTGTTCAGTTTCAACTTGCCCTAACACACCTGCCTGGAAGTTTCTAGTTATACTGAATATTTTGATTAGTTGGTTCAGATGTGTTTAAGTAAGGTCGGAGATAAAAGTCTAGCTTCCAGGAGCATGTGCAAGCACTTCTTGAACTGTATAGTGAGAGAGTGATGAGGGTGAAATACCCCTCACCCCCATTCAGCTTGCATACGGAAACATATATATATTACTTCTTCCAAGCTCGTACCCCAAGGGGACACCACTGATAAAGTGGGATGCGTAGCTGCGGAAACGCCCATCCTCTTTCAGCCATGTAAGGCAGCCCTTATTATGCGAACATGAAAGGAGCATATCCTTCTCTCTGTATTTAAAAGGAGAAGCGACACATGAGGAAGTGAGACGCGAGAAATGGAATAACCCATCCTGCCTCACCTGGCCAGTCGCCATAAACCTTAACAGTCCCTCATGGAGGTCTGGGAGAAATGGAAGACTGGCGGGGTAAACACGTTCATGACCCGCTAATAAACACTCATCCAGTCTGCTTGGAGTGCGCTCCTGTCTCTCCACCGACCAATCTAGGCTTAATCTGGTGGTGGCGCAGGTCATTACATCAAGTAACTCCCCATATGTGGGTGACGTGGAGGAGGCAGCCTCCTTAGAGCTAGATCGACCGAGCAACATGCTCTCGCCCGGACTGGAAGAAGCAGGCGAGCGGGCTTCAGAGTTCGGTGCGAGAGCATCGGAACTGGCAACATAGGATTGGGAAAGGGACAGACCCGACCCAAGCTCTTCAACCAGATCCAGCTGCAAACCCCATGTGTGCAGACAGCGCTCTGCCTCGGCAGTAGCGGGTCCAGCACTGCAGGGCGCAGACGCCTGGATCTTGTCCCCCGAGACCAAAGCCAGGCGAGAGCAGAGCTTTTTCACTGTCAATGCATCACAGTGCGCACAGCTAGCCCCCTCAAGAGCTGAACATGCGCGCTTCACTCCGAGACACACCACACACAAATTATGAGTCATTGGGCGTGATGTATCTCTCACATGGAGGCATGCACTTTCTTTGCACTTTCGTACTATTTTTTTGAGCACATGCACAACAAATAAACGGCTTCATAGACTGGATGAGCAACTCTCCTGACTGCTGTGTCATCAATGTGAGTACTTAGCAGCAGCTGTTTAGCCCTGTAACTACATAACAAGTTAGGAGGACAGGTATTATATGGCGTATGCATATATCTGATGTTAAACTCTGCAGAAGATGATGGTAGCCCTCCAGGAGCAGATCTGGACACCCCGCCACATAGAAACATGTTTTTTTGTAGCTTCATGTCTATGCGTTTGTGAAGTGTATTACAGTACCTCCTCAACAGATTGATTCCACTTTTGTAGTAGACTCATGACTGAAAAATACAGCAGTAGGAGCATTAGTGGGTTCATTATTGCAGGCCAGCTGCCATCTTCATGCAGAGCCAGGATATACGGTTCTGACATGTTGGTCTGGATGAGCGCTGTCAAACCAAACAACCTGGTAAACAGACATAGATATTAGATGCAAACAGATGCTGAATGTGTTTTAGTAAGGTGTTGGACCAACAGCTTCAATGTGCCTTGACCCTGCAAGACTCTGGGACTCTACTGGTGTCATGTTTTGAGTTCTGTTCATGTTTAGGGGTGCTTTCACACTGGGCTCGTTTGCTGCGGTCCGAGCCCTGGCGCGATTGTTCCCGGCACCCCCGCAACATTGGTCTGGTTCCACACTCAACTTGATTCTATCGAACTCTGGTGCGTTTGCGTGCATCTTACATCATCGCAAACATGCACGGCGCATGATGGAAAACAATATATTGTGTTTTTTTATTAATTTGGTGCTATTATGCGTAACTGAGTAAACAAAACAGTGTGTGTGTGTGTGTGTGTGTGTGTGTGTGTGTGTGTGTGTGTGTGTGTGTGTGTGTGTGTGTGAAGCATAAGATGGCTTTCTGCTGCTTGCAAATGGACTCTTTTGAGGAGACAGTGGATTTCAATTAATTTGTTGCCCTGATTGCACGCGCTATTCGCGAATACACTGCAGACTCACTCTTGCTCGTACCCAAGGTAAAACTTCAACACTATCATCCTTTACATGTGTTTTATTTAACTACATACATCAGAATCGGCTAAAACACATGTGTAGGATACTTTACTTCCTGAACAAGTAAAGTGATTATGCTTCTTCATTGTAAAACACACTTGTACAGCATGCTTGATGTCAATAACATTGGCTTTTACTGAATGATATTGGTTTACTTAGTAGAGATCTGACCCAGACAGCAACATAGTGTCGGCCCAGATCTGGACCACATCTGGTATATGTGGATTCCACGTGTACCAGATGTGGGCCAGATCTGGGCCGACACTGTGTTGCTGTCTGGGGAACTGCACCTGGCAAAGTCATCCTGTGGAGGAATGAGCTGTTGGAAGAGGGGCAGCTGGTAGAGGTAGAGGATAAGGATGTGTCCTCCACTGAAGATGGTCATCATTACACACAAAGAGCTGTAGTGCAGTAGAGAGATGGTGTAGTCCAATACCCAGCACCATACAAGGCCAAGAAACACCATGAAATACAGTGCTGACGTCAGGGAGGGAAACGTTATACCTGTCAAAATATGTAACATCATTGACTGCATCTATAGATAATTTTCCAGAATGCATGCACACGTTCATCTCTATATGCATTACCTGCCAGTCCTAATAGAACAGTAACCAAAACTTTTCCAGCAGTGTTCATTACAGAAGACATGAGGAATCTCAGACCAGTCATAAATATGATGAGTTTCTGCAGAACGTCGGGGGAGGAGGCAGGAGCGGTGCAGCTCTCAGCAGAGGTGTCTAAAGAGGAACCCTCAGATATTCCACTCTCCCCTTCATATTCTGAGTCTGAAATCTCTTCTTCGGAACCCTGTCAAATTAGGACACAGGACAAAAGCAGCCAACACTAAAAATGGAAATAAAATAAATACAGCAAAAAAAACATTAATCCTTATAATCATTTATGTTACAACACAAAGTAGCCAGTACGTTTTGGATGATTTAATCAATTAACCTTTAAGCAAAGTTAAGTTCCAGCCATGCTTTAATTTTCAAGTAAATTAAAGTCCTTTATAGAGTCCTTTATCAACTGGCCCAGGTGTGTTTGATCTGACTCACAGAAATCTGGACCTGCAGCAGCAGGACTGAGCAGAACCGCTCTAAAATAACAAGACTAGCTGTTCATTACCTCAGTCTTGTAGAGCTGCCGGCTGTTTTCACTGTGATGTGGCTTCTTGGGCTTACACCGGCGAATGATGAACAGTGTAGACAGGAAGACAGCAAAATCTGGCATTAGCAGACGTATTATGTTAAGTGTGTCCACATCGCTAAACCTGGAAAGAGTTCAATAAAAAAAGTTTCACTTACAAAAAGCAAATATACTAGAATCATTGATAAAATTTAAAGTGCCCCATTATGCTATTTTAGTTTCTAGTTCTAGTTTCCTAATGTTGTTTTGGAGTCTCCTACAACAGGTTTACATGCATCAAAGGTCAAAAAACTGTTTAATTTTCTCATAATATACACTTGCACATCACCACATTTTCAATGATTCTCAAACGACTCGTGAGATGAATCAATCTCTCTAAATCCCACCTTTCCGCTACTCTGCTCTGATTGGCCAGACAGCTCAGGCCCCATCCACACTACTGCGTTTTCGTTTAGAAATGGAGACCTTTTGCTACGTTTGCACCTCCCGTCCAGACTAAAATGGCAAAAATGAAGACCTAAAACGGAGAAGTTTATAAACGCTGCCGACCCCGTTTTGCGTTTTGAATCTCCGGAGGGCGTTTTAGTGAAGACGGGTCAACGTCCTGAGGCTTCCTACACCGTAAACTAAACACAGAAATGAACAATGACGTTGATTTTACCATATCAATCCGAGCGCGAGTCCGATGATGAAACACCGGAAGAACTAGTTATTCAACCCGAACCTCCATCGCAAGGACGACATGAGCAGGACTCAGTGTTTCTCAGTGATACACTACTCAGTTTGATGGACATTATGAGATGTTGCAACTGTAATTCCTCACCATCAGCATTAACAAGTGCATGACCATCAACAAACCAATTATTTTACTTGTAATAATTTATTTTCAGAGTATTTTTCTAATATATTGCCATGAATACATGTAAACTGTATCAATAACAGTGCATGTATGCAATGTTGTATACATTAGCCGAGCTCTAGCGTGAATGATCTGATGTAACATAAACGTTGGTAAAACAGATCTTGCTCAATGTGTAATCTTTCCTCAAAGTAGTGAGAACGACAGACAATCTGCATTCATAGACACAGTTATAGGTAATAGTGGCCCACAGCTGATTAGCAGAAGAATTTCAGTAAGACAGTAATAATGTGAGTTAACCAGTTAGCAGGAGACCTACACAATTCTGAACACCATCTTTCAAGAGCAAGCGGTTTGTGAATCCTGCATTGAACTCCGAGATTTGAGAAGCAGTTGTCAGTGAAATAAAGGGAACACAGCAAAAGTTTAGGATTATATTGCTGTGATATCGTGGTAAAGATGAATTTTAACCACTGATTCTTCACATGCTCGTCCTTGGGCAGTAAAAAAAAAAAAAAACTGGCTTTACCGTCACAGTGTAGACTCAACATGATGCTATCCAGTATCCACAGGAATCAGCTGCCGGTTTGAGGTTCGAGTTTTCCCTGGTGTCTGTGGGCGCAATAGGTGGGTGGGCAATATGCTAATGTTTCATCTTGACATCAGAACGAAACGGCTTATGACTCGTTTGAAAAACGATTGCGAATTAGACTTGTAGACTAGATTACTGGTAGACTTGCATGGGATGCTGGTTTTCTGCTTAATTTCTCCTTTTTTGTTCTGAATTTAAAATGTGTTGTTTTTTGCAATGCAGTCAGAGTCTTTTTTGAAACTTGTCTCCCTTATGCAATTTTTATTGTTTTACTTTTTTTTATTCTGTTTGATTTTGTTGCAATAAACTGAAAAGCAGTTTCACTCCAGAACAATGGAAGTTGATCAAAAACCAAAATAGTTTTAATACGGCTTTCATAAAAACATAAGCTACTTATACGGATGGTGTGTTATATATTTGTCACATCCTTTCCAGAATTAACATTACTCTTTCCCTGTCATTGATCAGATTTTCTGTATGCTCTGTACATGGTCTTCGGGGGCACCCTTTGATTTCACAGCTTGATATCAACTGGTTTCTAAACACTGGTCCTGAAGAACACCCAACACAGCACTTTTTGTTTCTCCCTAATCAAACAAACCTGACTCAGATTTTCAGGTCATATGCTCTGTTGACTATTTCTTTGATAAATCGGATAAAAGATCTGTTTTATTTCTTCTTTTTTTGTATTTCATAAAAAAAAAAGTTCTACATTCTGCCCAATGTTGTCCTCCAAACAATGTGCAAATTGAAGCATATGAAAGCAAGTATAGTATCTATGCTACGGACTTCTACAAATTTATTGGTACACTTACAGCTCATTGGGGGAACAGATTATTGATTCCATACTTAAAAGGAATATTCTCATGTATATCTACATGCCTTTGGTATGCCATATGTAATGCAAAGAAAGTGCGAAAATATATGAATAGTTTATTCTACAGATATATTCTAAAATGGTCTGGACAGATTTGATGGTACACCTTTAAAAGAAATACAAAGAATTGTATTACAGTGATGCTTTAAACTTGACTGTTTTGCTTAATTTTGCACAGTTCGCTTTGTCATCCGCAAAAAGAGTGGGTGATATAAAATGAGTGGATGTCTCCTGCTTGGTGTTTGGAGCACATGAGTGTTTCTGAGCCCAGGAGGGGCTACAAAGTAAAATGTTTTTCACCCTTTTAAGGCTTATGGGTCAGTTGTTCAAAGGTAAGCTGATCGGATCTTGGTTATCGGATTGGATCAAATCTTGAAAATGAGTTGTTCAAAAGGGAAAGAAGGAATCTGAAATCAGATTAGATCACAGAATCCAATCCTAGTTTTAATCTGGATCAAACCTTCAGTTTGTGTTGTTCAAAACTTGTCAGTAGGATTTGGATAACTTTGATCCAAAAAAACAGGATTATCCTGATCCCAACAGGGGGTAGGATTTCAAGGTGGATTCCAGGAAGAAAATGTAGTAAAACTTTAAAATTGGTCAAATAATACATTTGTATCATTTAGTGTATATACTTTTATTTATATTTTGCACTTCACTTGTGTAACCGTTGTAACAGTGATAAAGTAGATAAAGTAGACATAGGCTACCAATTAAGCTAGTCAGTATAGTAAAGTAAAATAAAATAAAAGTAAAAATGATCTTGTCCCCATGAAATAATCCCCCAAACAGATTTCAATAACAAATAAAAATAATATATTCCATTTTTCTGTCATTCATCACCATATATTAATTTCAAAGAAACAGTCATCAGAGATGAGCCTGTCAAAAATAATGTCTAACAATTGCATCCCTTACTATACGTCCAGTCAGTCCCTCATTCTGACAAAACGCCAGAGGTTGGTCTGGTTCTTCAACAGGCTCAGGTGCATCATAAACATCATCACAGAGAGGGACACTGCGCCTGGTAGCGATGTTGTGCAGGACGATACACGCAAGTATTTTGTTGCATGCTCCCTGTGGTTCCACTCGCAAGTAGTTAAGGCATGCAAAGCATCTCTTCAGAACTCCATTTAAACGCTCAATTGCACATCTTGTTTTGCAGTGAGCAGTGTTGAAGCGTGCCTGCACAGGTGTGGTTGCTGCAAGAAAAGGAGTCATCAGCCATGGTAGGAGTGGATAGGCACTGTCTCCTAATATTATGCCATCCGGTCGGTTGGTTTGGAGCTCTCTGTATAAAGCACTCTCTCTCAGGATACGTGCATCATGAACAGACCCAGGCCACTTCACGACACAGTTTGTGATGATGAGGTCAGCATCGCCCACAAGTTGGATGTTGATGCTGCACCTCCCCTTTCGGTTGATGTACTCCCAGTCCCTCTCATGAGGTGCTTGGATATGCACATGAGTGCAGTCAATAACCCCAATAGTATTAGGCATGTTCCCCAATAGAAAAAACTTGTGCTTGGTCTGGGCAATCTGGACATCCTTTGGAAGTGAAACAAACTGATTGACCAGGCTGGCCAATGCAATTGACACAGCTTTCACTACATCACTCACAGTTGATTTGTCCACTCCTTTATTGTCACCAACAACTTGGTAGAAAATCCCAGATGCATAGAAGAGCAGACCAATAAGGGCCTGTTCTTCCACAGACAGACTGTGACTCCTTCGGGTTCTCCATTGAAGTTTTGGCCTGACAAGGTCTGCAATTTACTTAATATCAGCATTCCCAAAGCGAAAGTGAGCATACAGTTCTTCAGTGGTGTATTGCTCCAGTGGTTGTGCATGCTCAACATACACCCTTTGACAGTATCCTCTTCCACCAAAACGGTGGTAGCGATGGACAATACCTGCCATGTCAGTGCCTCTCTCTAAGTCCTCTGAGAAAGGCTGAATATAAGATGGCTGTCAAATACCCACACACCAATTGGCTGACGTGCTGTGGCTTGTGTTCAATTAAATCAATCATGCCCAAGGCCTATAAATACTATGTTCACAACAACAGATGAGGTGGAACCATGGACTCAGAAGGACCTAATTTCACTGTTGCAGAAACCCATGCACTGCTGGAGGGTGTTAAGTGCCATTATGCCTCAATGGTAGAAAGCTCTGTTATGGGTGGAATGGTGACTAACAAAAGGAAGAAAGACATTTGGGTTGAAATCACCCAGAATGTGAATGCAATGGGGTCTGGCCAGAAGAGGACCTTGGAGCAAGTGAAATATAGATGGAAGAATCTGAGGGCCAGAGCAACAAAGGACCTTGCTGAAGCAAAAAACACCCAAACAGGCAACAAACCCTTTAAGAAAGGTGAATACACAGATGTGGTTCTGGACATTATTGGAGGTGAGAATTCTAAAGCTCTGCATGGGATTCAAGGTGTTGTAGGGGATGGTGAGCCTACGATTGTAGAGGAAAGTGGGCCAGTTCCTCCTAATGCAGAGGAAACATTCATTCTGGATCTCAGCCCTATTATTGAAGAACAACCTGGATCCTCACTGGTAGAGCCAGCAGTCACAGGAGCTCAGAAAAGAGACTTGAAGCATCCTTTGCCGAATAATAATGATGATGCCTATGAATCACTTCTTAAACGAGAAACTGAAAGAGCAGAAGCACAGATATTCCTGGCAGAGGAACAAATCAAGCTGACCAAACTGCAGCAAACCAAAGCGAAACTTCAGATCAGCCTCCTAAAAGCAGGGCCTGGAAATGCTGGTCTCTCATCCTCAGATGAAGAAGAACCCTGAACATTCTTTATTTTGTTAACTATTGGACATTTAGCCATTTTATTTTTTTAAGACGTTTTCAAAATAGCCACAATGTATTTGTTAATGTATATTTGTTTATTTGTTGTGGCTCAGATGAGGGGTCATAAAATAAATTATGAATGGAAGTGGATGTTTATGTTATTTTTGTGTTTTGTCTCAAAATAAGAAACACTTACAGTGACCCCATGTTGGCCCTTCTACCTGTTCTTTACATAGCTGGTAGCCCACATTGTGATATGTTGTCCCATTTAGAGCACTGGTAATCTGGATTTGGTAATCTTGAAAACTGTGTATCTGGCTCAGGGTGATCCAGTCCAATGATGCTTTGAAAAACCGGCATAAAAGTAAGACGGATTACCTGATCCTGAATAGGAAAAAATGTGATTTCAAAATCCGGATCATTTTGATCCAGATTAAATGTTTTGAACAACTGGCCCTAGAAGGTTACACTACAGGCTTCTCCACTCCACCTTTTAGCTCGGAGGAATCACTCGTTTAAACACTCCATTCTTATGTTTCTAACCTCTATTGTGAAGTGCTTGAAGTGCACTGGATTGTTGACCTGATTCTATGGCAAATAACTCTTTTTTTTTTTTTTTTGGAGAAGCTTGTTAGGATTACAATGTCCCATTCGAATGAGACCCCATTTTACAAGAATTATAGCTTCCTTCTGGGCAGAATCTCAGGAAATGGTGTTCACCGCCACCTTATATGGACACCAATTGTGCCAAGAAAGCTGGGTTACACATAATTGGCCAAATGTATGACACAATTGCTGAGTTCAGAACCGCATTCTAGTATACTACTCTTTCTACTAATACAATATCTTTTTATGACAGAAATAGTAGTAGTATGCTATTATGTGGTTCTGAATTCACCAATTGCCTTGATCCCTTCATCTCATGGAACTGAGGTTTCATGCAAAATAAGAGGGGAAAAAAAGTTAATATTTTTGCTGGGTTTGAATAATTATATTATACTTTTTACTATATTATACTATACTATAGCACAGTTATTTGGCATTTTTAATAAAATTGAAATTCTAAATTGAAAGAATTCATATGTTTCATACCTGACAATGCCGAGGTGAAAGTAAATGTTGTCCCATGGCCCAGTCGCTGATGAATAAAAAGCATGTATTATTATGCATGGATAATTTAGGGTAAATAGAAAACTTGACAACTTTTCAAAAAGCTGATGAATATGGAAGCCCTTTACCACTTCAAAGTAAGTAAAGTGATTAGGGACTTCATGTAATCGTGACTTTACATTCATCCATTCATTCTCCTAACCACTTGTCCTGTGTAAAGGGATAATGACACCTATATGACACTTGCATCGTTTTGAATTTTCATTTAAATGCATCTGGTTGTTGAAACCACATATGTAAATTTTACTCCTCCCAATAATGCTAAAAAATAAATGTGTGAGAGCGTGTTATAGGCTATATGTCTTGTTACAGCCAGATAGGACACACGCATCACCGCAGATGAGCAGCTGAGCATCTATTCATCAAGCCTATGTGCAAACTATCACAAATCAAAGTGAAAGTAAGTCACAGACGCTTAAGACTTGTTTTTGTTGTTGTTAAGACATAAGAGCATGAAATAATATAAAATATGAGCATGCAGTTTATCTGTCTTTTCAGTTTTGCTCAGTTTTGCTCATTGAGGCCTGGTTTCACAGACAGGGCTTGGATTAAGACAGGATTTTGTTCAATTAGGGCATTTAAGTAGCTTTATAAACATGCCTTAGAAAGAAAACATTACTGACGTGCATCTATATATAAAATCTAGAACAGTACAGGCTAGAATAGTGAAGAAAATAAGGCACAGTGAAAGAATAGGAAGTTTTTTTTTGAGACAGCATCAGCAGGATTCAATTAAGTGGTCACATTTCTTGAATATTGCAAGTGACTTGTCTGCCCACCACTGAGGAACAGTGAATGCGAATAATTATGCAAGTAATTTAATGCCTTGCATAATTTAATACTCCAGGCTTCTGGGGTTTCAAAAAGTTGTAATATTGAGTGGAAGTAGGAAGGTGCAGAACCCATGACTGTTCTCAATGTCCTGAACTTGATGTGAGCAGCTACTGGTAGCCAGCGAAAGAAGTAAAGAGAGGTTTGGCTTGGGCTCATTAAAGACGTGCTGCTGTGATCAAGATCATTTGTAGAGGTTTGATTGCGCACGCTGGAAGTCCAGACAGAAGAGCACTGCTATGGTCCAGCATCCTCACAGTTCAGGAAGGGCTTGATCTTTCTAATGTTGTGCAAAGCAAACCCTCAGGACCTCGCTGTTTTTTGCATTGTGGTGTTTGTTGGTCTAGTGTTGTTCTTAACTATAACAAAAGTTTATTATTATTAAAAATCTTTTTCTTTTAAACAATGCTGAAATAAAAATAAAATAAAGCTAAAAAATTTGGTAAAATAAACAAAGGACAGCATATAACAACAAAATTACTCAAATTTAAATTAAAATGAAAAGTAAAACAAAAAATAAATAAAATAAAAGCTAATTTAAAAAAATTAAATACTATATAAATAATACTAAAATAACACTTGGTTGGTCAACTTTTGTCTGTTCACAGTTTGACTTTATCTCCTATCTTAAACTTTCACAATTACTTTTATATTTTTTAACTGTGAGCTACTTTTAAGCAATAATAACAATACTTGCACATATAAGAAAATATCTTACCGTCCTTGGGAATATATGTGAAGGTGATTTGCATCCCACACTGCAATGCCAAAAATATTACTCCAGTGGAGCAAAGAGCACGAAGAAAACTGCCAGTTTTCCCTGCATATACAAACAGAAACAATTTTGCAACAGTCAATTCATTGCATTAACAATTTCACATATGATCTTACAACTTTCAGTTGTTAGGTTCTCTTCCATAGGTTCAATCGATGCGGTGTCCGTAACAGACACTGTGGGTGCACCCAAAAATTCATTGGCTGATGGCACTAGCATCACCGGAGCCTCAAAATGATGCATCACTCCTCAGATTTCTCTTTCAGAAATCTGGCCTGTGCTTGATAGTTATAATCAGGGCCTAAAATGAAGAGCCAAATGCAAGTAAAAACCGGTGTTGGCGGGTATACCGTGTCACTCGCAGGTTGGCTGGTATGAATTCTAACATTGCAATATTGCGAGAACATGAACGTGAACGATGCAACAGAGCTGCATCATCAGGAAAGTTTAAGCCTTGACAAATGAAATATTCAAGTGTAAGAAGATGCAAAAGGGAGCTCATTTTGTTATTATAGCCCAGAAAATCATTAGTAGAGCCCAGAAAGCTAGGTCTCATACTGTGCATGAATACTAAACTGAGCTCTCTTTCAAGTCTTCTTGTGCTTGAACAGACAAATTTACACAAAATTGTCAAAACAATAATGAGTGTCCTAGTAAACATAGTCGGTTATGTCTGAAGTGAACGTTAACAGCTGAAAAAGTAAAAGCATTTGTACAGACGAAAAAAAAAAAAATCACTCATTGCTTTTGACTGAATGACACTTCCTCTAGTTGGTCCCTCACATTCATTCTCTGTCCGATCACCATTATGTTAAGTTATGTTTGCAATCACCTGTCTGCCTGCTGAAGGAACTATTAAACTTTGAGTGTTTTGATCTTGATCCATCCATCCGTCTTCGTCTTCCTGCCTGAACACGTTTGTGACAGATGATCGGACCGCCCAATAGGGATGAACGGGCAAAGTTTATCATCCTGGCTCAGGAGAGCCCTAATTTTTCTCAAGAATTTTCTTTGTTTGGCCGTCACCAGCTCCCTGGACGACGAGACCCTAAAGAACCTGTTCTGGATCGGGGCGGACTTCCACAACACCATTGACCTTCCAGACACCACCGTACTGAATTGGAGGGAGGTGTCTGGAGAGCATTGCACCCCGATTCAGAGCACAGCCAGACCCAGAGCCGTTTCACCACCAGCGATCGTGGAGAAGTCATGTGGGCCCCCCGCAGACCGAGCGGCACCACCCGCAGCGACAAGTGAGCCAGAGCCCGAGGATAAGAGGACAGAGCATACCATCGCCCCAGAAGCAGTGCCCCAGCGTGGATCTGACCTGGGGTGTGAGCCCGAGACAACAGCGGCCGAGGGCGGAGGACTGGCTGATAGAATTCGATGGGGACTTGTCGACTCCCACCCTATCCCGACCGATATCTAATTCATCTGTATTATCCAAGGAGAACTGTGAGAACTGGGAATTATTTTTTCTTTTTTGCTCTATCTTGTGTGAACTTGTGCCATGATTACCTTTGTCATCTCAAGTCTAGTTTCATCGCCACCACCACCACAGAGCTCAGCCAGTACTACAGTCCCATCGCTGCTGGATGCTTGCAGCCCCGCACCGTCTCTGGGGATGCCCTGCAATAACATTGAGCAACCACCAGCAGTGACTATCCAGGAGGATCCTTGAGCTACGCCTCCAGCCTCAGATCTCTTCGCTCCATCTTGGCCCATCGGCTCCGTCATGGCTCTGTCATGGCTCCTCCCACCTTCGGGTTCACCAGAGATCCTCAGTCTAGATCCCTGGTCCCACCGGCTCCCCTTTGGTCAGTCCACTTCCGCCACGGACTTTCGAGCTATCTGCTGCACTCCGTCCCTTCACCCCTTCAGCTGCAGCAGGTTCCTCCTTCCCGTCCTTCCCGTCGGCTTCGCTCACACCATCGTCGCCCCAACCCTCGAGTACTCTGGCTCAACCTACGACGCTCGTCGCCGAGACATCGCCTGGATCTCCTGCACCAGCGATGTCGCTCAGCGCCCTCAACCCTCTGTCTGCGCCACTGTCTCTGTCTCCGTTAGTCGTCCCCCAGATGCTGTCAGCCACCTTAATAATTTGTTACATTTATATATGAATAATAATAAGATAAAAATAATAAGAATTCATTATATTTATATAGCGCTTTTCTCTGCACTCAAAGCACTTTACATAGAAGGGGGAATCTCCTCAACCACCACCAATGTGCAGCACCACCTGGATAATGCGAAGGCAGCCATATTGCACCAGAACGCCCACCACACACTAACTTATTGGTGGAGAGGAGACAGAGTAATGAAGCCAATCATTATATATGGGGAGGATTAGGGGGCCATAATGGACAGAGGCCACTGGGCAAGTTTGGCCAGGATGCCAGGGTTACACCCCTACTCTTTTCCGAAGGACATCATGGGATTTTTAATGACCACAGAGAGTCAGGACCTCGGTTTAATGTCTCATCCGAAGGACGGACATCTTAAAGCCCGGAACACACCAAGTCGAACGTTGGTCAGTCGGGCCATCTGATAATTCTGATTGGCTGTTCAGCTAGCGAACCAGTCCACGAGAAAAAAAACCCTGAGGTGAAGAAGCAAGTAAACAACGAAGTCAAGAGGGAACACACAGAACGCTCTTCTCATTTGCTTTGCATTTCTCATTCCGATAGGTGAATATTTTAAAAAGATATGGCTGTCTGGAACGAGGCAAGTGAAGAAGAATTGATCAGCATGATCAAGGAAGGCCGGCTTTGTATGACAGTACAGAAAAATGTTATGTTAACCATGTGGTGAAAGCTGAACTGTGGCGTAATATAAAAAATAAACTTGTAAGTCAGGTAAGATTTCCTTTTTGGCAAATGATGTCTTTAGAAAACTTTTTTTGTTATTTTTCAATAGTCCATAGTAAAAAAAAAAAAAAAAAATCACATTGGTTAGGGTTTTGTGTTGTGTGTGTGTGTGTATTTTTAAAATCGGAGGTTTCAGCTAACTTGAGCTCTCGACACCGGTTCGGGAAAGACCCTTGAGCCTGTTTCTGGAGTATCCATGGTTTCACCCATTTAGTGCACTTTTGCTTATTTTTCACCTCTGCTTCTTCCTTTCCTCTTCCACAAGCAAAAGAACAAGGGCTGACAACGCCAGTGCCATTTGCAACGTGTCAGACATTTCTAAAATTTCACGAATCCGTCTGTGATGAGCGAGATTCTGATCTGCCATTTAAGGCACCTTTGCTTATGTTTTGTATCCCTGTAGCTCTTCTGGTTTCCCGCTTTGAGTAACTAAAACAGACTACTGCCATCTGCTGGTACGAAAAGGTATTTCCTCTTACGCAGGCGCAGAACGGACGTGCTACTTGGCCATCGGGTGTCGAGTGTCGGCTTGGTGTATCAGGGCAACTTTTGACCCAGACGCTGCTGACGTGAGCCGACCCCGCAGTCTGCGTTTGTCGCACCTAGTTCGTCGGCGTCGGCTTGGTGTGTTGCGGGCTTAACCCCATCTTGGCTCCTCCCTCCTTTGACTTCGCCATGGGCTGTCGGCACTGGGGAGCTTTGGGTCTGTGCCATCGGCCAACCACCATCGCCGCCACCAGGGGATCATCGTCCTACCATCACCATCCTTTTGTGTCGTCTATCTGGCCACTCTACCCGTCATCACCCCCATGGATGCTCCCTCCATCTGTTCCTTTGTGGAGTCTCTGCCTGTTTCTGCCAGCCCTCTGCCTGCTCCTCCTTTTCAGCCCTTCTCCAGCTCCTCGCCCGCCTCCAAAATCTCCACCCTCCCTCCTCTGTTTATGTTGTTCTTCTTACGGCGCGAGGTCATGCCTACTCCAAGGGGGCGTTATGTCACTATTATGTTCAGTTTGTTTTCATTAGTCACATGTTTTCCTTTATTCAGTTTTCCCGCCACTCCATTGTTACCATGGTCACCGTCATTATAAGTTAATTTGGTTCAACTGTGTTCTATTAATCATCCTCATTTGTGTTTGCTATATAAGTTGGTCCCTCACATTCATTCTCTGTCCTATCACCGTAACGTTAAGTTGTGTGTCCTATCACTTGTCTGCCTGTTTAAGGAATTATTAAACTTTTGAGTGTTTTGATCTTGATCCGTCTTCGTCTTCCTGCCTGAAGATGAGTGTGACAGTTATGCTGGGTTAAATAGGTACTAAAATAACCCTATAGCTGGAAATAACCCTATAGTCACTATAAAAAAAGATTCAATGTTTAAAAAACTAAAGAAAAAACAACGTTTTTTAGACCCACATGGATGAGTTGGGTCTTTCTCGCACAGCTGAAAATCATTTCATGCCAGGTGAGGAAATGAAACAGTTCATGGAAGCAATAATGCATACTATATTGTCCTTTATACAGTATATGCCACTTCGTCATCCTCACAAATGATAAAATTCAACTATAACACATTTAGTGATCTTTCTTAAAAAAGGAACAGAATGCTTTGTGTTCACTATAAAAGCGAGGTTGATTCTGACTTTTACTGCCCTGTATATCCTGCTTCACTACATTCACTTCAATAGTTGACAGGAACACTTTCTGTATCTTAACAGTTCATGAACAGATTATGCCAGATCTAGATCTAGAAAATCAAACAGAGTGGGAAAATAACTCAGCGAAGGGAAGCCAGACACAATTACAAAAGAAACCCATCTTAAACATATCATAAGTAGCATCTATTGCTATTTGCACTTAGTGAAATTAATAAATTAAGACAAACATAATATTTGTACTGTAATTTTACTATTGTTCTGTAAAATAAAAGTAATAAATATATATTATAATAAAATATACTCTAAAACTACATTTAATAATACCTATCCCAGCATCTCGAGGCAGTGTAATAAATGTAATACTATTGCACTGTAAAAAATCAATAATAAATGTCTTATCTATATAGCCTGTCTTTTAATGAACAAAACAGCCTTTGCAATAGCTGTAAAGAAAAAAACATTAAAAACCACAATGTTTTTTATTGTGTTTGATAAAATTTATTGGATTTGTTGGATCTTGAATTTAATGCACTTTTAATACATTTTGGACCCCGCTCTGCACTCTCTTGACTGTGGATTTATTTATTATTTTTTAACACTGCTAATTCTGCCAGTTAATCATCACTGTTTGATCCTGTGCTTTCCCCCACAGGATATTTAACATCATTAGTCTTTGTAAAAGTATGGGAAATGAGAATGCTGTATCATCTTGGTTGGATAAAGTGTTAAAAGAGATTTTGATTAGTTAGCAATAAATCAATTATATTTGTGAAAACACTTAGCTGATGCAGCAAATGTGTTACTGATTGCCTAATTTTTTCTAAAAGCTTTGTCATCTTTTTTTCAGCTGAGACCTTATACAATTATACCATCCTTAACTTGCATTTTACAGTAAACACTGTGTGTGTGTGTGTGTGTGTGTGTGTGTGTGTGTGTGTGTGTGTGTGTGTGTGTGTGTGTGTGTAAATTAGTTTAAAGCAAGGACAGAGGAAATATAGGGAAATATGTGAGAAAATGTCTGACAGGATTATATGGATCTATAAAGCACTCAACCAAATGTCCACTTGCAGGTAATCTCTGTAGCTTGACTCTGCTGACAGCACAACTCTCTGGAATTATTGTAATGCATCATTGATGAGATGGCTAGACCTTTAACAATGTTTGCTGAATTGAGAAGAATACCAACCAAAACTAAAAAAATACACTGTGTGCCACCACTATATGTACATACTACACACACACACACACACACACACACACACACACACACACACACACTACTACAGATACTCTTTTGTCGTATCTATAGGAAAAGCTGTCACAAAATATTACAGTACATTACCTTAAACATTACCTTACTATAGACAAAGCATTACTGATTCTCACTTACCCTTCATAGTAGCCAAGTCTGGACTGGGCAACAGTGGTACGGACAGAAGGAAAAAAAGATACACAACTGACAGCCCATTGTACCTCAGTGATATTGCTGTGGGGAGAAAAGTATTACAGTATAAGTAAATGAAAAAGTATAAGAGACATAAGAATACATGGGTTATCATTTGGCATCATTATTCTATGTTTTTTCTGCTACCATGCTATTTAGTGGCAAAATTCCAGAAATAATTTCCCAGATGCAAGTTATTTATCGGCAAGAGCATATTTTAACCAAACAGGAAAGGAAACGGCATGCAATGTGGTATTTTAATAATATAGTTTCTCTTTGAAAATATTTGT
This sequence comes from Abramis brama, assembly GCF_963993115.1. Lineage (NCBI taxonomy): Eukaryota > Metazoa > Chordata > Actinopteri > Cypriniformes > Leuciscidae > Abramis > Abramis brama. The sequence goes on along the minus strand of NC_139970.1, from coordinate 5,025,814 downwards.
TCAAATTATGAACAAAAAAAAAAAAAATAATAATAAAAAAAAAAATATATATATATATATATATATATATATATATATTTTTTTTTTTTTTTTGAAATGTTAAATTAATTCAACTTAAACACTTGAATATTAATATTCCATACATTTATTGTAACACCAAATTTCCTGGTTCAAGATTTTCTATTCAAGTCGATTCATTTGAGGAACATCTTGGTAACGCCATCACACAGCATTGCTTTATAAGGCAATAGAATGCATGTGTAGCACCTATTTACTTGAATGGGGAAAGACCAAAACCTGATTTAAAGACCAATTATATTTCAGCATTATTGAAATATCTACAATACTTGACAAAAATGGTCTCATGGCGAAAAAAAAATTACAAATTTCAGACTGGTCCAGTTAATGTGGAATTAACTCTAGAAAAGAGGTTTGACTTCTACTACAAGATGCCTATGGAGTTATTCAGTCAGACATTTTTTAAAACACACACCGGTTTGGAAAATATGTGAGAAAAAGAATTTCACTAAGTGCTAGAATACACTACACGGCTCCGCACTACAAGTCAAGTCAACTTTATTTATATAGCGCTTTTAACAATGCAGATTGTTTCAAAGCAGCTTTACAGTGATAACAGGAAAATGATCAATGATGCAAACAGAGTTCATTTCGGCAGCTCTAAAAGAAAATAGTGTCATTGTTCAGCTCAAGTCAGTTCTGTTGTAAAGATCATCAATTATTAAATTCATTAAATTCATCTATAAAGCAGTTCTACCAAAAACATTGATGTCATCATCCAGCTCAGTTCAGTTCTTACACAGAGGAGTCAGTCAGACCAATAATACTGTTGAATATTTAGTGTCCCCAACTAAGCAAGCCACGCTGGATTTCAAGGCATTGAACACTTGCCAATTTTGTAAATGGTTACAGAGAAAAACTGGGCATCATATACTAAATGACTGAGGATTACACATTACCGGATTTTCAAATCATTCCCAACACAACAAATTTACACAGAAACACGCACCTCATTGCCCAATGAAACAAACATACACTCCTGGGCAGAAAAAAATAGGCCAAGCCAAAAATGGCAAAATATGTAATGGTCTTAACCATAATCACAAATCACTGGTCAGTAAATTAGCAAGAATTATTACACGAATACTGTAGATAAAGTAACTTAGTCTGGAATAGTCTTCCCCAACTTGCAGACAGTTTTTTACAGGAAGAAGAATCAGTGCCGTTTCACTCAGTGCTGGTGGCTTCAAACAGTCACAAGTAGCTGAAAAATGTCTCCCAGTTCGTTTGAGTTTAATTTAACCGTTATCATTTTGTCTTTTTAAACGGGGAAAAATCTAAGATAATGTCAGTAAATTATGGAGTGTCGCAAGGATCTGTGTTAGGCCCTCTGCTATTTTCAATATATGTGCTGCCACTTGGTAAAATTATAAGAAAACATGGAATTAGTTTCCACTGTTATACCAAAGATACTCGACCAGATTCATCACGACCAGATGAATTATCTAAATTATACAAGTTGACAGAGTGTGTTAAAGATATAACATATTGGATGACCAGTAATTTTCTTCTATTAAATGAATATAAGCCTGGGTGTTATATTAGACAGCAAAATCATATTTCATATGTTACAAAAACAGCCTTCTTCCACCTCAGAAACATTGCTAAGCTATGGAACATGCTGTCTGTTTCTGATGCAGAAAAGTTATGACCTCTAGACTAGATCTCCTGCATCCTCAATAAACAACTACAGTTAGTCCAAAATGCAGCTGCTAGAGTTCTTACTAGGTCAAAAAAATATGATCACATAACACCAATTTTATCTACCTGATGTTACCTTCAGTTTTAAGTTCACAGTTTTTTTTTACAGAGAAATTGACATAGAATGTGTCTGAGACAGACGATAATATTGAGGAAAACCCTGATTATTAGGTATCCTCATCAGATGAGAAGTGTTGACCCTCATGTTGTCTCTCAACCACCAGCAGACGCATTACCTTCCAAAAATGGAAAGTTATTATGGTCCTGCTCCCCACTTGAACATCAGGGTAGCCTTAGTTCTGCTAATGTCATCAAAATGGTTCTAGAGCCCAGCAGATATGCTTTCAGTCATGTCCAAGATCTACAGGTGATATTTTTCCCTGCAAGCGTTTTTGATAATTTTCACAAATCGTTCATGGCACCCATAATATTTTGTTGTAATATCTATCATGCAATATATCAAAAGAAAGAACAGACCCTCTGCTTAAAAAAAAAAAAAAAATTCTAGCTTCATGCATTCCTTTTTTATCAACACTTGAATGTGGGTAAGTTTAATAAAAAACAACAACAACATTTTGAGCAAAAAGCTGAGAAAAACATGTTTTTGTCAAAGACTACATTCATATGGGATTCAGAACGATGATCAAAACACAGATGGAGTAGATCGAGTTCATCAAAACCTCCAAAGCTTCTCAGCCCTATAGCTCGTCCTGGGTCAACATTTCATTCAGTAACATTAGGCAGTTTTGATTTATATGCTGTTTAATAATGTTGATGATCGTGTTACTTTACATATGCATATGATATCGCTTGTTTCTGCTTCTTTGCCTGTGTTTTGATCAGGAGATTCAGTCATCTTTCAGAAGATGCGTAACAGCGCCCCCTACTGTATAAAGAATGAAAACACGGAAAGCCGGAAAATTCCGTCAATGGCAGGGAAAGAGTTAAGGAAGGTATAGCCAATGACGACATGTGGCTTTGAAAATACAGTGATTGGGTTCAGCAACTCTTTACAGTTTTACTTTCTTAAGTGAACGTCTCGGTTACGTATGTAACCCTCGTTCCCTGAGGAGGGAACAGAGACGTTACTTCAGTGACTGACGAATGGGGGTTTCGCTTAGAAGCCTATCACCTTCGAGTTCTTACAAAATGAGCCAATGGCAAAACAATGCCATGGGTCTGCGGAATTTGCATAGCGCAACTCCACCCCACTTCACTTTACTTTACTTTATTAATTCACCCACACATAAAATCAAGACAAATGGCACAGACCAAATGGCACATATAGTCATGTGTGAATCAGGTGAGGACAGGCTCCCTAGGACAGGACCACGTGGGTATAAAGGAAGCAGCGCAGGAATCTCGCATTATGATATGCTGAGGAGCTGAGACTGAACTCCCGGCTGTTCCAGCGGTACAGCGGTACAGTGGTTGTGGCAGGAGGATGTAACGTCTCTGTTCCCTCCTCAGGGAACAAGAGTTACATACGTAACCGAGACGTTCCCTTTTGTTCAGTCACTCCGAGTTACATCAGTTACTGACGAATGGGGGTCCCAATTCAATCACGTCACAGAGGCTGTCTTCCAGTGCCCTGCGCAAGTCTGAGCTCCCTGTCGTGAGACTAGCACGGACGAAGGACTCCTACTTAACACAGGAATACCAAGGTAGGGTGGGAAGCATATCTCAAGGGAAATATGCAACACAATGCCTGCATGAAGGGAGGACTTACACATACACATTTGACTAGCAAGCGGGCTGCATATGGAGAACACTGGGGTGTCCAGCCCGCAGGGTGGAATCTTTCAACCCCAGGGGTGGCAAGGTGGCTTGCCAAGGGAAAGACACACGCTCAGAGAGGCTTACAGTGGATATACACATGTGGGGGTCGCCCAAGGGGGGAACCATGCACATGGAGGCACCTAGCTTACACGAAAGCTGCCGCAGGCATAACTCTGGCGCTGATGTCAACAGTGGTGGAGGAACTTGGGGCTTCCGGAGAAACTCACCTGAGGAGAACATTGCACATATCCAGTCCGAGGAGTGAAATGGCGAGCAAGCGAAGACACCTGAGCAGATCCTAGTTACCGGCTACTTGAAGCGAGTACACGAGAGGACGCTGGCTCAACTTGGAGATTGTAGAATCTTGCTAATGTGTTAGGTGTCGCCCAGCCTGCAGCTCGCCATGCGCTAGAGCCCAAGAGGAGGCCACACTCCGAGTGGAGTGTGTCCGAACCCCAAGGGGGCATGGTCAACCTTGCTGCTGGTATGCCAAAGCAATGGCGTCCACTATCCAGTGAGACAACCTTTGCTTGGAGAGAGCCTTTCCCTTCAGCTTCCCACCATAACAGACAAAGAGCTGGTCTGAGGTCCTGAAACACTGCATTCTGTCTTTGTAGGCACGGAGGGCGTGTACTGGACAGAGCAGTGCCAAGGCTGGGTCTGCCCCCTCCAAAGGCAGCGCTTGCAGGTTCACCACCTGATCTCGAAAGGGGGTGGTGGGAGCCTTGGACACGTATCCAGGGCACAATTCTAGGCATGCTTCATCAACTGAAAATGCCTGCAGATCCCCTACCCTTTTGATGGAGGCCAATGAAACCAGGAGTGCTGTCTTCATAGAGAGGAACTTAAGCTCAACTGATTGCAGAGAGCTCTCTACAGGGCAGATAAGACCACTGCGAGGTCCGAAGAGGGTACGAGGGGAGCGTGAGGAGGATTTAATCTCCTGGCTCCCTTCAGGAACCCGGTGACCAGGTCGTGCTGACCTATTGTTTTCGACTCCAAGAGGACATGGTAGGATGAGATAGCGGCCACGTAAACCTTGAGGGTGGAAGGAGACAGCCTCCGTTCCAACCCTTCTTGGAGGAAGGAGAGCACAAACCCGATCAGGCATTTTCTGGGGTCTTCCCTTCGCCAGTAGGGTGGCGACCTCTGCATGACAGGGGCATAGCCACCGACCATGATGTAATGGACTCCCCAGAAGCTGGGAGGAGAAGCTGGGAGGAGAACATGCAAAGTGATTTGCATAGCCGAGCCTGATGGTTCTCGCAAGCCAGCGGAACAGATTGGGAAGCTCCAAAAACTGAACCAGCGGGGTCATGTGAACCGCAGAAGTACCCACGATGGGGCAGCAAGGCAGAATGACCGGCCCACACATGGGAGGCGGAGCGTCCTAGTGTGGGGGCACAGTCATATGCCGCGTCCTGACAGAGGAGGTCAGGGAAGGACAAGCGTTCCACGGGGGCCTGCTCTGACGGGTCAGCGACAGAGGGGGACGTCAGTGGCGAGGCGGAGCATCGTAAAGTCAAAGGAGACCTTGTGATGCAGCAATAGAGTCAGTGAAGATAGACATGATTTCAGTGCTGAAGCCCCCAGGGAGAAACATACACTTGTTGGCAGATCACTGCACAGAAATAAGATCTCGCTGGAACACGCTGTCACACCAACACTGCTGAAGAGTCTCGTATCAAGAACTCGTAGACAGCTTGCAGTGGAGAGAAGTGAAGAGAACACTCGGCTCCGAAGCAAAAACATAATGCGAGATTGCCGCGCTACTTCCTTTATACCCATGCGGTGGGGCGGAGTTGCGCACTGCAAATTACACATACCCATGGCATTGTTTTGCCATTGGCTCGATTTTTTGTAAGAACTCGAAGGTGATAGGCTTCTAAGCGAAACCCCCATTCGTCAGTCCCTGACGTAACTCGGAGAGACTGAACGAAAAGGAACTAAAGTTCTTTGCAATGAAATAACTGAAGTAATTTATTTTCAGCAAACTACTCATTTTCCAATACTTTATATTTTTTCAGTACTTGTAATTAAGTGAATTATTTCTTAACTTCAAATCCTAATTTTATTTATATAGCATATTTAAAAACAACTTTTCTGCCCAAAGTGCTTAACAGTCATTTTAGAAGAAGAGTCTATAAAAAAGATTTTCATTTTTTAAATGAAAAAAGATAAGAATCCATATAATAAATGAATAAATGCCAACAATTGACATGCTTATACACAAATACCCATCACATTATCGTGCCTACAGCACACACACAATTACTCAAGGTCCCCTTCAAAAACTAGGTTTAAAAAGATCCGTTTTCAACTGAGACCTAAAAACCTCTATAGATGGAGCCTGCCGAATACAGATTGGAAGACTGTTCCTCAATTTAGGAGCAACTACTGTAAAAGCTCGGTCACCCTTTGACTTCTTCTCTGAACGAGGGACTGCCAACAACATCCCCAAGCCGATGTATAAAATCCTGAAATGTTACTGATATAAATTGGAGACATGTTGTGAAGAGCTTTAAACCCAATAATAAAATCTTAAAATCAATCCTATACAGAACCGGCTGCCAATGAAGAGAGGATAACACAAGTAATGTGATCCCCTTCTTTTTGTACCGGTCAGAAGCTTGGCTATGGTGTTCTGTACAAGCTGCAAACCAGATAATTGTTGCTGACTGAATGAACCCTGCATAGAGGGAGTTGCAGTAATCCAGTCTTGAGGTAATAAAAGCATGAACAATAATCTACAAATTTATAAAAGTAAGAGTTTTAACCTAGAAATCAGTCTAAGTTGATAGCTACTTTTTACAACAGATTTGATCTGTCTGTCAAAGCTGAGGGATTATGACACCCAGATTCCTCACACTGTCTTCCACCGTTATTCCTAGGGAAGCAATAGTACTGGCTATATTCTCTTTAACTTTTGGTTGACCAAATATTATTATCTTGGATTTTCTTTCATTAAGCTGAAGAAAATGTTGAGTAGCAATACTTTTACAAGTACAAATTTTCAGTACTCTTTCCACCTCTGAATGTGTCCAAATACCTTTATGTTCTTTAAAATAAGTTTTATTCAGAATATAATAAAATGTGCCAGACAAATATGTGCACTTATGCATTAAAACAGTATAACCATATAAATGTTATAAATTTGCATACAGTACATTTATTTCCACTAAAAATATCCAAGACTAAAACACTTAATATGAAAATCAATACTTCAGTCTTTGCAACATTTTAGACTCTTAAGTGCATATCCAATATTCATTAATGTACTTACTCTTCCATATTTACTCTTTTAGAAATGTATGAATAAATTTTATAGTAATGTCATAAGTTATTTCCACATCTTTCCAGCCAATGGCCTGAAGTTCATTGCTGAAGTCACACAGTCATTAGAAGAGCCTTCTTTTCTCGCTTTCTGCAACCCATATTGGCATTTTTTAAATTATTCATATTCAAAGTTTAAGAAAATCCACCTACAAGTTTTTTTATGTTTAATAAAACCATTAGAATTGGGATTGATTTTTTGTCAATCGAGCAGCCCTAATGCTTGGTATGCAAAACAAAATGTTACGCACTAATTTACAATTAGTGTAAAAAATGGCAGATGCTACATTGTGTAAAAGTGGTAAATACTGTTTGTCTAGAAAATAATACTAGCTTCCAGTTATTGGTCAATACCAAAATGCAGAAGAATTACCATAAAATATCTCTGCTGTGCAGAGACATTTTAATCGTTCTTCTACCTGCACATTAACATGAACGTATTCCCTAAGATTTTGTATGGACAGCAGAATATTTGCCTCTACTCCCATTTGACTAAGAATGGGCTACAATTTTATGAAATTATTACATGCCTAAGATTGTTTTAACAAGCCAACTGTTTTCAAACTACCTACAAGTAAGCTTTAACTTACCGGTCAGAAGTAAAACAGGTAGAAGTAAATGAAATAGAGTCCCCACTATGACATCTCGTGGCATTTCACCCAGACTCTGTGCTCTCATGATGGAGTTGTGCTGTGACTGCACTGACAGCACATTAAATCACATCATCTTCAGGAAGTCAACCCCCCCCCCCACCCCCACACCCACACCCACACCCACCCCCACACACACACGCACGCACACGCAAGCATTTATAAAAACATGAAAATCACAGTGATAGAAAGCTGTAGATGTTTAACTTAAATGCAGATGCTCATTTTCAAGTTAAGTTTTAACCTACATACAACACATATATTTATGACTAATTCATTCCGATGTCACTGTACTCCAGACTGCACTGAATTTTCATGGTCTTGGAGTTTTTCCTCAAGACATTAATATTTTTGTGGTGAAATATTAATGAATCAATAAAAACAGTATGTTCTCCTGTAAGAGGAACATTAGTGCAGAGGTAAATTTGAAGAGCATATTGTATTCCTGCAAAGATGTAAAGAAGAGGAAAAGTCAGGCAAAGGTGGTCAGAGGGGAATAGATATGAGACACTCTTACAATATGTGGTGCCATGTTGACTGTTCAGGTGGAACAATGTATATCTGCCACAACTGAAAAAAAAATCATTAATAAAATCATTATTCTACCGAATTACTTCAAACTGTGGTCTTACAATAAGAAGAACTATTCAAAAACATATGAACTTAGATATTTGATAACATTTGTGTTCTGTTTAGTTTGTCTTCATTGGACTTGTCAGCCTGTCATCACGTCACGTGTCGTCTTCACTGTCTTGTATTCTCAGTCCTATTTAGTGTGTGCTCATTCTGCCTGTCTGTACCTGTTGGAATTATATTGTAAGTAAAAGTTTGTATTGGAGCTTTTGACTCCTCTTCTTCTGCCTACACCACACCGTGACAGAAGAATGGACTGCCCAAAATGGACGATTGGGCCAGAATAATCGTCCTGGCTCAGGAGAGCCCTAACCTTTTTTCTTTTATAAAGAACTTCATGTGTCTTGCCACCACCAGCACCCTGGACGTCGAGACCCTAAGGACCCTGTTCTGGATCGGGGCAACTTTCCACCACCACAGCGACCTCCCAGACACCACAGGATTGGACTGGAAAGAAACCGTCAATAGGTGTCTGGAGAGCGTTGCGCCCCGATCCAGAACACTGCCTGACCAGCCTGATCTTTACGTCATGCACGCCATGCCTGAGCCCTCGTCTTCAGCCAAGATGGCCGCTGCCTCACCGCAGGAGCCCTCAGCCAAGATGGCCGCCTCGCCGTCTGAGCCCTCAGCCAAGATGGCCGCCTCGCCGTCTGAGCCCTCAGCCAAGATGGCAGCCGCCTCACCGTCTGAGCCCTCAGCCAAGATGGCCTCCGCCTCACCACCTGAGCCCTCAGCCAGGATGGCCGCCGCCACACCAATACCTGTTCCTGCCCCCAGGACTGTCCATATTCCCAGACCTGTTCCTGTCCCTCTTCCAGAGTCTCGTCCCGCCGAGACCGCCCATCAAGAGTCTCGTCCCGCTGAGACTGCCCTGCCTGAGCCTTCTGTCCCCGAGCCCCCACCCAGCCTCCCTCACCTCCTCCCATCATCCCTTCCTCAACCACACTGTTGCCACCTCCAACTAGCCCCACAGCTCACCCATATGCCACCTTAAGTGAGGTGAGCTCGCGGTTCAGTGTTCAGCTCCAGCATGGTAGGTGGATCCCTGGTCTCCACCTCCAACCTCCGCGACCAGGACTCCACCTCAACCCGTCAGTCCATCAGCTCAACCTTGGCTCCTACCTCCCTCAGCTCCACCGTGGCCCATCAGTCCACCAGCTCCCCTGTCAGTCGTCCCCATGGAGTCGTCAGCCCTGCCTCCTCCATGGCTCCTCCCTCCGTCGGCTCCGCCCTGGACGCCTGCACCGTCTGCTCTGCCCTTGTCCCTCATGCCTTCTGTCTGCCCTTCACCTACTCTTCGTCCTCTCCCTCCGCAGTCGGTTTGTCTGCGGCGCGAGGACGCGCCTACCGGAAAGGGGAGTACTGTCACATTTGTGTTCTGTTTAGTTTGTCTTCATTGGACTTGTCAGCCTGTCATCACGTCACGTGTTGTTCACTGTCTTAATCAGTTCATCCGTATCACCTGTTTAGTTAATCATCCTCATCTGTATCACCTGTGTTCTATTAATCAGTGTCATCTGTGTTGGTATTAAGTTCCTTCTGTTCATTCTGACATTATCTGTTCTCAGTCCTATTTAGTGTGTGTGTGTGTACATTCTGCCTTTCTGTACCTGTTGGAATTATATTGGAAGTAAAAGTTTGTATTGGAGCTTTTCTCTTCTTCTGCCTACACCACACCGTGTGTACAAACAAGATATTTTTCCCCAGTAAATTCACTCAAAAAGGGCAAAATTTAACACAGCTTATTATTATATATTATCCTACAACAATAATAATGATAATAAAAACAGTCCTCTGCACTCAACCTATATAAAGCTTTTCCTCCACTTCCATCTAATTTGCTAGCCGCGGCAGCATTAAGGCCTTGTATTATTTATTTATTTCGTACCACCACTGTTTACCCCTAGAGAAAAAAAGCCAAAGGTTGAATACATTATGATGTGTATTAATAAATAGGTCATCCTCTGCTTGTCAGGGAAGTGTTGGGAGTGTCAGAAAGACATCAACAAATGTATAAAGGGAATGCTAGACTAATTCCAACAACTAAAAAAGGTGGACTAGTTACCCCTTCATGGACAGACGGTGAGTTCAGATCATGGTTAGGACAGCACATGGACTCAATAGTGACAGTCAGTTAAAATACATTCAACAAAGAAATTGTATATATATAATTAGGGTAACACTTTACAATAATAGTACATGAATAATCATGTACTAATACCTGAATTAATAATTACTTTACTATGAACTAATGATGAGTTAAGACATGTATTAATGAGGTACTAACCTTAATTACGACATGAGTATCATGAATTCCTACATGAATATACCATCTTAACTACGCGTTAGTACATGCTTGTTAATTAATGTATTAATTAACATTTCGAGGTAAAGTAAATCAAACATGCTCTAGATCAAAAGAAAGATGTACTAAAAGGGCACAATGTTAAACACTAACCCTAACATGAATTCATGACTTGTTAATGTATCATAATGTCATGACTTTACTTGGAGGGGCACATCATTACTAACTCATCATTAATTACTTGGAAAGTAACATGAATTCATGATTTGTTAATGTATCATGTAATTTCTTAAAGTTACTTAATTTCTTAATTTCTTGAAGTAAATCTTCAAAAATGTATCAATTACACATGTTTTATACATATTCAGCTCTTCTAAATCAGATATCATTTGGTGCTTGTCGGTGGTTTGTAAAGAAGTGGAAGAGCAGAGGTGCTGTGCCTGAATTTAGATGGAGAAGGAACTGAACGGTAGGAAAAAAGTGGACAAATTTTGAAGGGGCAATAGTGGCCCCAAAGAAGAGCCAGCAAACAAGACTAACATCCGACTGCATTATGATATAAAGACAGTAAACAAATCCAGAAAATAACCATCATCTGTGCTATCACTGATTTTAATTTTGAAAATTGCATCTGTTTAATGAATATGCTAGTGTAGTAGGTATTTTACACTTGAAGGCAGCAGTGGAATCACTTAAAACGGAATGAGATAGTTTTAATTAAGAATGCATCATTGTGTGTTCAATAAGTAGGTTTAATATAAATATTTCAAGACATCTTGTGTCATTCACTGATGTATGTGACAATTGATGGTGTCAAATTTATGAACAATTTAACATTGTGCCCTTTTAGTACATCTTTCTTCTGATCTAGAGCATGTTTGATTTACTTTACCTCGAAATGTTAATTAATACATTAATTAACAAGCATGTACTAACGCGTAGTTAAGATGGTATATTCATGTAGGAATTCATGATACTCATGTCGTAATTAAGGTTAGTACCTCATTAATACATGTCTTAACTCATCATTAGTTCATAGTAAAGTAATTATTAATTCAGGTATTAGTACATGATTATTCATGTACTATTATTGTTAAGTGTTACCATAATTATTACTCAGAGCTGAGGTGGTTTAAATATTCCCAACAAATAGTAATACCAGATTTTTTTTTTTATCTTGTCAGGACTTTTTTATTTTTCCCCATGAAGAAAACAGCATGTAATTTTAAAGTTTTCTGTGATGAGTAGGTTTCGAGTTATAGGGGACATAATATACCATTTGTACAATATAACAATGGTTTTGCCTAAGTCCTCATAAAAGATGAAAACACAACGAGTGTGTGTGTGTGTGTGTTGGCCAGGAGGTTCTGAATTTTGGAAGCAGTACAGCTGCAGCGATCAGCTCTGGTTCCTTCATGACCTCTCCAAAGCGTTTCAGGATTCCTTCTAGGACCTCAATGAGAGTCTGACAGACTGTACAGGTTGACTTCAGCCTCTTCAGCTTGTCCTGCAGTTGGTAAAGTGATGGCAGCAGAAAACCCATATGGATGGACGATTCTCCTTGCCCTTCATTCCTGCAGTGTACTCAATCAAAAATCCAATCCAGCATGCACCAGAAAACACAACTGGTTATTAAAGGGTAACTCTCACCAAATTGCAACCTAGGCTATTTTTGTCAATCTACCTGAGTAAAACATTAGTTTAAAGCATAATTAGAATGGAAAGGCCACTTTTAAGATTGACCGTATTTTCGTTTTCAGTCAAAATGCCTTTTGAATGGGAGTGCTAGGGGCACTACAGTGATAGCATCAAAATCGCTATTTTTCTTGTCCAGGAACAGCTTGAAAGGTGTTTCGATGCCTTAAGGAGCGCATTCCTTCTCCTAGACACCCCATGACAGTCCTTCAAGGTGCACCATTGCCTTGTTGTGCTCCACATTGCTCTGATCTTGCAGAAATATCGGGTGTTGAGGGTATGTTTTCCTGTCAAACAGCAAAGATACATAAAGCACTCTCTTCTTTGATTTGATTTGCAGCTTGTCCATAATAAAGCTGAAGAAGGCCTGCTTCATTCAGTTTCTCGCCGGCATCTACTTTTAAGGGCCGAAACGGCTCCAGGATCTTGTCCAGGTCTTCAGAGCTCCACTCAGGTGAAGAAGCTGATCTCTTCTCTTTGACTTCAATTGATCAAAATGGCACTTCTTATACATGTAAAATTTGCTTACATGATTGATTGTGCAGAGAGATTAATCTTCCTTCTCATCCTCTGATGACTTCTGGTGAATAAAGAAATATATGTTAGATAGTGAAAGTCTTGTTTTTAGGTTAAATTAGAGGTGGGCGATATGGCAAAAATATCATATGACGATTTTTTCAGACCGGATCACGATCCACAATCTTATTTCGATTAATTTACATGTTGGTTTTTCTGAATTTTTTGCAGTACAGCCAAACTAATTTGTTTATTAAAAAAAAAATTGCCTTACAAGATAACAATAAATAAAAATGACAGACCATTTTGGGCATAGTAGGGGTGGGCAATACAATCAAAAGCTTTAAATCGCTATATTTTTAATTTCCAGCCACAGTAGTTATATTTTACAGTAGCATTTATGTAAGAAATTGAATGAATACATAGACTTCACTGTATAAATTAAATATACACTGATTCCTATTAAAGCTACTGAAGTTATTCAGTAGAGTAGTGAGTGATCTTCTCTTTGTACTGTGTTGTTTGATTAGGGGCTTTCGCACAGAATAGTTATAGGCACTAGTCACCAGGGTGGATCCCTGATAACTAATGGTTCCCCTAGGGCCGTTTTTCTGGTTGCATTCGCACAGCTGAGCTCACTTTCCGTCTTCATTCTTTTTCGATCTGGTTGATGTCCAGTGTTGCTAGCTGAGCAGAAATACATAATCATCTGTTTCTGTTGGTCCCCTCCAAGTTTCATTGGATTTTCTCCTCAGCTTAAAGGTTAATAGGCCCATCTATCACTGTTTTCCATGTTCAGGTTTTTGGAAGTTTAAGTCCATTTACAATTTTTTTTTTATTTCTTATAAATAAGCGTATTGCCTATGTTACATGATCATATATTCTGCCATATAAACAGCATAGAGACCATAAAATAATTAGACCTCCATTTATTTGCATCAAGCAACTCTTTTGGTATTTTTTATAATTCGTATTAATATAATTGTTACATTTAATTTATTGCCACACTTTAATATGTGAATTATATTATCAGAATACAGAACATTTAGCGTTGTCAGGCTTTTATTTGTGCTTAATAGATAAAACAATGCTACGCACTGGGGCTGCTATAAATTTGACCTGCCACAAGATGGCGCTTTTTTCAACACTCATGATGATTCAAATCTTTTCCCAGAACAATCAGGGGAAAGCCTCAGTGCTTCATAAGGCTTCATTTGCCCATCCCTAGTGTGAGCCTCGAGAGAAAGCTGGTCCTGGTCCAGGTCCAGGCAAAGCAATTGCACTGCTGGATCCATCTTCAGTTTGAGTCAGTTCTTCTGTTACAGATGGTGGTGCTGAGAAAGGTGCATGACGAGGAAGAACGTTGGAAGGAAGACTTTAATTATCAAATACATGGGAACAAGGAATTATGCAGGAGAAAAACAGCCAAACGTTGACAAGAACCGACAAAGACAGAGGGAGAACACAGGGAATATATACACAGGTGACAGTGAGGAACTGATTAAACTGATTAACAAGATAATTACTAACATACAGCTGAACTAAATGAATTAATGAGAATGGTGATCATGGAAACAAAGGAGAACAAAACTGAATAACATGAACATGAAAAGAAGTCCAAGAGAGAAACTTGCGATGGCGTATTGGATCAGATTAAAAGGAAGTGGAAAAGAAAACCCAACAAAAGAAACAATACAGGAATGTTGGGAGTATTCCAAGTTTCAGGGGCTTGGGTTTGGATGGACAAGGGAAAAAAGAGTGAGGGAATATGAAATGGAAGCCTTAGATTTCACCACGGCCAATCCAGTTAGTAATGTTTCATCATGGCTTTTTCCAGAAGTAAAGGCCGATATTAATATCCTGGAAAAGAAAAGAGAATGGAGAACGGAGGAAGTGGGAGTTAAAACAAGCATTTACATGAGAAACAGTTATTATAATTGTTTAAAGATTTACACAGACAGATCCAAGAACAAACAGGAATGTGTGGGTGTTGGAGTTCATATCCCAGAATTTAAAATAAATCTCTGCAAAAGACTATCTGACCGTTATCTGTATATACAGCAGAAATAGTGGCAGTCATTATTGCAATACAGTGGGTTGAAGAGGTCAGGCCTGATAGGGTGGTACTCAGGCCCGGCGTCAAGGGGGGGCTTGGGGGGGCTTAGCCCCCCTAAGATGATCTCAAGCCCCCCTTGCGGTGATCTGAATGATGATTGTGTGACTGAGCGTTCGTGCAGGGTTCGCCTAAACACTTTATGAACAAGATAACAATAAACGAGAAATGAAAGCTTTAGCATAAGTTCTGCTGGGAAGACTCAATTACTACGTCATTTATTGCCTTCACTTCTATCCAATCATATTCTTATGCTCACTGTATAAAAGCACGCACTTACACATGTTTGAGTTCGCAGATACTGAAGCGACGATTACCCCCATCCTCCCCACCACCACCAGGATGGTCCCGTCCATACCTCCCAGGGGGGGTCGGCTGCGCCCCTGCCTTCATCTTTAGGCAGGAATTGCAGATCCGATACTCTCGGATTATGCACTACGGACGGGGCCTACGCCAAATGACTTTGTAGTTTATCAGCTTGCTGAGCTGTCAATAAATGTATGGTTTATTGAAATAACTCTCCCGAGTCTTTCTGGTAGAACTGCCTGAGCTGTTCTTTAGGCTATATTAAATGTCTCACACACATGTGAGAGGAAAACCCGAAGACCGTGACACCCTAAGTACGCAATGCATGACCTTAATTGCCTATCTACACAAGCCCCGAGGGGAAAATGCATTGCGCACACACACATAGAACAAGCGCCAGCACATCCAGAATTAATGCATCATATACACAATCAAACATAAGGTCTGTTACAATTATTATTATGAGGCTACTTTTATTATCAAATCAATATTACAATTAATTAGCCCCGCAATAATCTCATAGCGCATCACTGCATAACCGACGCACAGCGATGAAGATGTTATATTAGTCCTCATTTAAAAAAAACATGTTTAGCACGAAATAATTTTCATTTTTTTCACCATGGGCCACAAGAGAAATATTAAGAAAATAAATTAAGGTTAGGCCTATTCGTTATCAGCACATGTTGAGTAGATTCGGCTCTCATCGGTCAGTTTTTAGTTTCACTTTCTATAGTGAAAAATTGAATGGGATTTGATAGTACTTCTTCACCGACATAACTCTCGCTCAAAGTGGTCGCCTTCATAGTTTAAAACGCAAATATTTCAAATGTTGTGACGTGACGTTTTTCTTTTTCAACAATTGCGCAGAATGATGGACAACAATCACATTTCGCGCACGTCTAATCCCCCCCCCCCCCCCGTCACGCAAGCCCACCTAAGAATTGTAAAAGCCCCCCCAAGTAGTTGGTCCTGGAGCCGGGACTGGTGGTACTATGCACAGACTCTTTAGCTATCATAAAAAGCATACAGTCAGTGACATCGGTCAGAGAAGACCTACTAATAGAACTTTATCACAGTTTGCTAAGATTACATTACGCAGTTAGTTAGTTACCTATGATCACGCGCGTGAACTCGACAATCGATTACTATGGACTTCGACTGAAAACAGGAAGAAAATACAGGTATGTGCGCTGGCTGAATTAACATCACTTTTATTCATATCTTTCATATCTACTGCAGTCAGATTAAGGATGTTAAGAGGATAAAAGCAGGTTTAAAACTTGCCCCATTGAAGTCAACAGGGTGCAAATTTTAAAAAGAGGATAACACGGTGTAGGCAACACCGATATTTGTCGTTGTTCTCTGTATTGACAGCACTCCAAATTTACAAAAAAATTAGCTCAATGTTAAAATTGACCGGAGTTCTCCTTTAAAAATTATTTAAAATCTTTTTTTATTATTATTCTGTTAATCTTATGATAGGATTCCCTAGAGAGTCAATAGACTGCACACATGTTGCAATCTCCACTGCTCTAGGGGAACATGAGGCAGATTATGTTAATAGGAAGTCCTTTCACAGCCTTAATGTTCAGGTAGGCATACATGTGAGATGATTTTTATTTTCTGTGAGATGAATCTTTAAATTAATAGTAACATTAACAGATATAACAATGATATAACAATGATCTACTGAACATTTAATCTGCAGATGACTTGTGATCATGAACGTATGATCATAAGTTTGGATGCCAAATGGCCTGGCTCAGTACATGACTCACATTGTTAGTCATGTGTTGTGTCAGCGCTTTGAGGATGGCAAGTTAAATTTGGTACAGTACAAAACACTGTTAATTTGAATTGAGACAGCAAAACCTACACAATTTTCCCTTTTCTGTTCTATGACAGGGCTTTTTTATGGCCTGTTGGTAGGAGACAGGGGTTTTTGCTAACCCCCTATCATGACCCTCAGACAGGGCCACAGAACTGCTTCAAAGTGGCCCTCAGAAAAACCAGAGTGAAGATAGAGATGACCTTTGGCATCCTGAAGGCACGTTTCAATTGTTTTCGGCGCTTAAGAGCGTCACCAGAGTGGGCATCAGACATAGTGGCTGCATGTGCCATTCTGCACAATATAGCCACCATCAAAAAGGACCGAGAATCACCACAAAACCAGCTTCTCCCCGATGAAATTGACCCAATCACACTTAAACACCCAGCTGGCGCAGCTGTCAGCGATGCAATCACCATACAATATAACACTTAATAAAAGCACATCGAAAATGCAGATAGGTCTCAAACTGTTTTATTGATTTTGTGGGATGGGAGGGAGAAAGAGAGCAAGAGAAAGTTGCATTAATAAATATTCATACTAAAGTGTTACCTGGTTAAATAAGATCACATACTGAGATCATTTTTCCCATCTGTTTGATCTCTTTGATCTCCTTCGGAGCTCTGGATGATACAACACTTATGATGGTCGTCACAGCTATGATGTGTGTGTGGGCAGCACACCTCCAGCCCGTGATCCCTCACCCATGATGGCGGTGAACGTGATTTCACCAAGTACTACATGTTCCTGGATCAACATCTTTGTTGATCCTGGAACAACTTTCCAATCAACCAATCAGATTTGAGGAACAAGTTTACAGTTTATGTCAAGTTTAACCAGGGTGAGGTACTTCAACATCAGTGTTATTCACCTGTCATGTCCCTCAGATTTTAGGGAAAAGTTTGGGTAGGGTTAGGTTTAGGGGTAGGGATAGGGTTAGGACTAAATTTTGGGACAGGTATGTTAATCCAGGATCAACAAAATATGTTGATCCAGGAACATGTCTTACTTGTGTCACGGGTGACAAAAGCGCTATCGAGCGGAACCCCCTTATGAGCCATGAGTTTCCAGAGGGAACGATTTGTGGGCAACACATCCTACTCCGGTTCCGGGTGTGGCAGGAATTTTGCCCGGCCTGATTAGCGCTGATGCACTGCAGGTGCGAGAGACACAGCCTCCACATAGGCTTTTCGCTTTGTAAAGCAAACATAAAAGAGCCATGGAGAGAAGCGAAAGGCGTTGATTGTGGTTCTTGTTCATCGTGGTTCGTCGTGGTTGTTGTTCATCAGCCGTTCGTTCTCGGCAAGCAAAGTTTCTGGGCACAATCTTGTTTGTGAGAGCGATCGGGGTGAGAAGGTCTCCTGTGGAAGTGGTCTATATTGAGAGTTAAAATCGGCTGTGGCGAAGCCTTGTTGGGGAAAACCTGCTCATTGAAGTCTGCTGGACTGATTGATCGATCGGATCTGTGCTGAGGAGAGAAAGATAAGTGAACTGATTTCATCTTACAAACAATTGAAAAGCTTGAAGAGGATGCAGAGAATATAGATCTGACGGTTGGGAAAGTTATGTGTTTCAGAGTGTGTTGAAGAGGAACCAAAGATCGAGTATCCTTCACGGGAGTGTAATGAAAGGATTGAGGTCTCTGATCAGCCGTATTGTGTGAGTGAATTGCAGTGCTTTTGCCTTATTGATACACATTAATTCATTGCTGTGGATTTGAAGTGAACACATGTGCGGTGTGCTTTTGCTGAGAAGTAGCTTCAACTTCTGCATACGCCTTTGTGAAAAGTGATGATATCTGCTCTCTACTATTAACCTTTTCTCTGCCTGAGCCCGGTGAGTGTACAGATACACTGGTGAAGTACTATTAACCTCTTCTCTGCTGAGCCCTGTGAGTGTGCAGACATACTGGTGAAGTGCCATCAACCTTTTCTCTGCCTGAGCCCGGTGAGTGTACAGATACACTGGTGAAGTACTATTAACCTCTTCTCTGCTGAGCCCTGTGAGTGTACAGACATACTGGTGAAGTGCCATCAACCTTTTCTCTGCCTGAGCTCTGCAGTATTATTGGTGAAAAGAGTTTCTGAATCATTGTTTCATCACTGTGCGCCGACGAAAGTATCCTGTAATGAGAAGAATCCTTACCTTCCTACTTACCGTAGATTCCCGAAGAATGCAGTTGCTGGTAAAGTAAGCTTTTAAATCACTCTCACTATTGTGTACCGACTAAAGTACTTTGTACTGAGAAGAATCCTTACCTTCCTACTTACTGCCCAAGTTTTGAAGTATGCAGCATTATTGGTGAAGAGAGTTCTTGAATCATTGTCCCATCACTGTGCGCCGACGAAAGTATCCTGTACTGGGAAGAATCTTTACCTTCCTACTTACCGTTGAACCCCGAAGAATGCAGCATCGCTGGTAAAGTAAGCTTTTAAACCACTCTCACTATTGTGCACCGACGAGAGTACTTTGTACTGACAAGAATCCTTACCTTCCTACTTACTGCCCAAGTTTTGAAGTATGCAGCATTACTGGTGAAGAGAGTTCCTGAATCATTGTCCCATCACTGTGCGCCGACGAAAGTATCCTGTACTGAGAAGAATCCTTACCTTCCTACTTACTGACCGAGACCTGAGGAAGACAGCATTGCTGACGAAGTAAGCTCTTGAGTCATTGTCCCACTACTGTGCACCGACGAGAGTTCCCCAGGACGACGAAGGCCTAGAAGACATTGAATTCCATTAAGATTTGTGCCCTTTTTATATCTTGTGATAAATAAAGATTATTATTCTTTGGAACTTATCTGGTGTCTGTGTCGTCCATCGGTTGCGGACCTGTGGTGTCGGCTCCTCGCGGTGGTGGTGTGTTTCAAGTCCGGGGCGGCGGGTCATCCGAGTCCGCCCCGGTGACACTTGGCAAAATCACGGTGACCCATGATGGCCACCAGGACAGAATCTCATCCCAAGATGGCCGCCGCCACACCAGAGTCTCGTCCCGAGATGGCTGCTATGCCAGAGTCAGAGTCTCGTCCCGAGATGGCCGCTACGCCAGTGTAGCACTTGTTTGGATTATCAGCAGTAATTAAGTAGCTTTTTACTTTATTATTATAATACAGATAATATTTGAATTCTGTCAGAAGAACTAGGGATCGCTATGGAGACGGCGGGTTAGCATAAGAAGTAACAGACAGACACAAGATTAATTTAGAAATATAATTGGTTTCAATTTGATTTGGAAGAAAAGTAGAAAGTCAATAAAATAAAAGCAATTACAGGATCACAATAAACAATAAAACTGACTGTGCAAATTTCCACCTCGAGTGCACTCTTGTCGGTGTTTTCAAATATGTTCCCACATAGTCAGTTCAACACTCAGGAAAAAAATTAATAAAATAGACAGAATATCACAAAAGAGTATAATCTCTCTCTCAAAGGGACTTTCAAGTGACTCAAGTCTCTCTCATGAAAAGTTAAATGTCTTTCAAATCTGGGTGGTAGTTGACCATACACCCTCAAGTAGAAAAGAAAAAGAAACAGTTCTTTAAATCGAATTAACTCTTTATGATCGATTTTTTTTCTTTTGCTCTCACTCAGGCGCACCTCGTGCATGATCGTAAAATGGCGTCGGTGAACAAGTGTAGTTTATTCCTCTATTCAGTCGGCTTCTTGTTCAGAATGCATCAAATTAACTAAATCTCAACTTCTCAATACTTTTTTTCAAAGATTTTTAACCTCAGATATATAAAATGGATCGCGAAGATGGGATTACGTCTGCTCCTCTCAAACAAGCTCGTCTCTTCTGTCATCGCGCATGCTCGTCGACACTCATGACGTTAATGACAGAGAGCTCTCATTGGTTGATCGCTGAGAATTTATTCTAGAATATATTCACATATTTTTCTTAATATTCTTAATCTTAATAATCTCTTATCGACTTTTATTAAGGGAAAATCATATAACTAAATTGTGTAAATTAAATAATTAACTTCATTTAACCTGTGTTACACCAGAGTCTCGTCCTGAGATGGCCGCTACGCTAGAGTCTCGTCCCGAGATGGCCGCTATGCTAAAGTCAGAGTCTCGTCCC
Organism: Abramis brama; assembly: GCF_963993115.1. Classification (NCBI taxonomy): domain Eukaryota; kingdom Metazoa; phylum Chordata; class Actinopteri; order Cypriniformes; family Leuciscidae; genus Abramis; species Abramis brama. Next base: position 5,004,788 of record NC_139970.1, on the reverse strand, counting down.
GAGATGGCCGCTACGCCATCGTCTCGAGATGGCTGCTATGCCAGAGTCTCCTCCCAAGAAATTTTTTTTGGGGGGGGGCAGTAGGTACCTGATTAAGGCCATGGAGGCAGTGCCACCCTGGCCCCCTACACTGCTGGCTCTGCCCACACTACATGGCCCAGGCCCGCCATGCCACAGTTCCAGCCCTGTTCCCCTGCACGGGCCTGGCCCGCCATCCCTCCCCCAAGACCACCCTCCTGGACTCTGTTTATGTTTCAAGTTATATATATATATACAGGTGCCCTTGGATTCGAACTCCTCTACTATCACAAGATCCTCGTTCTGTTTCGCCAACCTCGTGGCCATGGTTGGACTAGTCAGCGTTTGAATGTCTTCCATTATTTTTCATTTCATTATGTTTTCTTCTAGAACCTTGTAATACATATATTTTGTAACCATATTTATATTGTGATCGCCTTTTTTTGTAGCAGTTACGAGTCGAACTGTAACGCGTGTTAAGGGTGGGTTTTAGTGCAGCATTGATGGGCTATTGGCACTGGAAAAGTAACTTGATGTTGTCCTTGGTGCTCGAGGTCCGAGGCTATTGACATGTTTTAGCCCTGGCTCGCACTGGCCCGACAGTGGAAAAGCTACTATTGATTCAGATTCATATACTCACATTAGTTGTGTGTTAGGGCAAGCTAACACTACAAAACTATGAGACTACATGAATTGCCAAAGACCACTTCTTTACATTTTTAAAATATGTTTCTTGTCAGTTTATTAGTGTAAAATAATTATGATCAAATTGTCGCCTTGCATTCATGTACATGAACAATATCATAAGAGCAGTTTACCATGTTGTTTCATCACTCACACTACAAGATCACGTGGCGATAACATCAAACAGGAAAATATTGCAGCATCTGTGACCGCTCAAGACAGGCTTCGATCACATCTCTGACATGCTCATATCTGACGAGCATCAGCAACCTCAACAATCACCGATTTGGCAGCAATCCGGGGGTTTTGTCAAAAAATTCCAGCCAAAAGTTGTATAGTGTGAGCCTGCCTTTAGTTAACAAATTACAAAATTATTTCACTTCTATTATTAGAATTCTTTTAAAACTGATGCTGGTATCTGGACTGGTCTGACTCACAGTGATGTGGAGAACACATGGAAATTGGTTGATAGCAGCACACTGAACTCTGGGTGAGAAATCACTGAATTCAACTGATTTATCTAATAAATGATTATCAACGCCAGTATCATATCACACAAAAAGCAGTACTGAACATCTAATGCTGATCTGTAGTTTCAGATTTTGGGCATCTGGAGAGGCAAAGAGGAAGACTGTGCTATGCTGTATCCATCAGAGTGAAATGATTATCCAGTTAATGATGTTTTAAATGGATATGTGTGAGAAAAGCATCTTAAAATAAAATCTGTAAAGTGATCACTAATAGGAAGCAGGTAAAAATAGTTGTATTTGCAAAAAATATAGTTGTACATTTTTGTAAGCTATAAGTTGTACTGTAATAAATCATCTTCATTAATGAATCATTAAGCAAATTAATTTGTCTTTCTGTTATATTTTATTGTTTCATGTGTGTAGCTTCTCTGCAGTTTTCTGGCATTTTAATATGTGTAGAAGCGCTACTCAACATTCACAATAAAACTGTTATACTTCCGACATCTCAGTACCAGTGATGGCAAACTACCAAACGATGAGCTCCAACACACATCAGATCAAGAGCCTCACACAGGAACAACAGACTGATGCTAGCATTAGGCTAAAGGCTAATTCTGGCTAATATTTACTTCCTAGACTACAAAATGCAACAAAATTTCCTATGATGTTGAGGACACAGTAGAAATTTAGATAATGTTCAGTCTATATTTCCACAGACACTGTTTTGCTTTAGTAACACTTTTATATTCAATCTAAAAGGGGAATCTATTAGACTGTGGCTGTCATAAGCTGTCAAATGCGGCTTTGCAGAGCTGAGATGTAAACAAAACACTATTGGCTGTTTGAAATGCTGTTTTCCTGTTTCAGTGGAAATTGCATCAACACATTTAAATAATGCTGTGTTTTTCAAGGCACTTCAGCTGGCTTTTAAAGTCAGTCATGTGTTCCCAACTAAGGAATGCCAGCAAAACTCTTCTTATACTCATTTACTGCAGTTCATTATGAAAAGTTACTCTTCATATAACTTTACTCCTTCACTAGTTTCATTCTTTGTATAACAAACACATTAGTTGAGACTAGTTGCATTGGGTATCTTGAGTCCTTGTATATTGTCCCCACACTTCTGTTGTTATTTTGAGCCTGTTTCTAGTGTTATCTTTTGTTTTTGGATTGCCTTTTGGATTGTGACCTTTGCCTGGACTGGTTGTGAGTACGGATTACCCTTTAATAAAACACTGCTTTTGGATCTCTAATTCCCTGTGTGTGCGCGTGTCGTGACAGTTTGTGATCCAAGTTTTTCTTTTTACTTGTTTTTTGGACTGTTTTGAATTGTTCTTAAAGACTGGTCTCTCTTTTTAGGGGGTGTGTGAGACGGGTTGTTCCTGCTACGGCTGGCCAGTGTGTGTGGCTGGGAGACCTCATCAAGTGAACGATGTCCACCTGTTCTTCCCACTATTAAGCTTAGGTTTTGTCGGCGTGGTGTGAGCGTGCTCCTGTTACTTTGATCTTGATTCTGGTATTTGTTTCTTTATTTTGATCTCTGTATTTACTTAAATTTGGTTCTGTCTGTTACTTGGATTGATCATGTGTCTAACAAAAATTGTGTCTGTGTTGACTTTTTGTTTTAAATATTATTTTTATTTATGTCAATAAATGTTTTGTAAAGATCATACCAACCAGACTGTGTGCTCCATTCATTTGCCACGGCTTTGAGCCGGTTGTGATACCAATCTGTATGCTTTAAAAATCTGGTAGGCTAGTCTCGTAAAGAGGAGATTCAAGGCTTTTCTGTGGTATCGTGTTTTTTGCGTTTGGAAATTCAGAGGTTCCATAGTGAATGTGATTGCGTCATCAAGTTTTGATCAGCATTGATTAGTCAAAGAAACCCATGTGGTTTGTTAAACAGCAATGATTGTTAATGCTTAGTCCCACCCCAATGCCCAGATTGGTCAAAACTATCATCTACTCAACCAATAAACATATGTTTTTGCACCACCAATTAGCATCTTTCTTTGGAAATTTGAACAGAGGCAAAGTGAAAGTAGTTGTGCGTGAGTGCATATTTGCGTGCATGAAAACAAACACAAAATAACAGATTTGCATGAGAGCACTCTCTGACAAAGCACAATTCAAAAACAAATATAAAACAGCGAAACACATCAGATGAGGCACTGAAATTTGTGTTTTCAAACAAGTCACTACACAACGTCCCAGTGGAATTGCGTCCGACGGAGATAACTGGCATAGCCAAGAGTACCGTTTCGTATATGTAAATTTATAGTTTGTGAAAATCATTTGCACTGTTTGTATTTTTGTTGCACAAGTGTCACGCTGGTTCTCAAAGACAATGGAGGCAACGGGTATACAAAAATAACAAGAAGATTTATTTCCAACAACGACTGTAATCCAGGATACGAGAAAGCATGTGAGACACAAACAGTGTGTGCTAACCACAAACAATTACCGACAATGAACATGGACACGAGAGGAACTTAAATACACTGAAGAACAATGATGACACAGCTGAAGACAATGAATGATAACGATGATGACTAGATGACTGGCAGGTGCGGGTAATGGAGAAGGACGTGTAGGTGTGTGTCATGGGAACTATAGTGCAGACAATGATGGTGACAGTGAAGACTATGACAGTGACGATGAACGTGATGGTGACAAGACAATTTTCACAATTGTTTACATTACTTGCTGGACTGTTTGTATTTGTTGTTCATGATCATATTGAAATTATATATATATATATATATATATATATATATATATATATATATATATGTGTGTGTGTGTGTGTGTGTGTGTGTGTGTGTGTTTCTATTTACTTCATGAAATTTTTTCAAAAAACACCAGCATTTCACTGAAAATCGCCTATAATATTGTAATAACTTGTTATAACTTGCTTGGGGATTGTTACATGTAGACCAAATTTAATCTGGAAATGTAGAATATCCAAGTATAACTTTCTAAAGGAAAAAAATCCAAACTTCAGGAGGATTTGTATTTTCTTAAATCTGGTAAATGAATCCATTCTAAGACAAAATAAATGTAAAACTGGGAATTTAAATGAGCTAGATTGAAACTTCAAGTTGTCCTGTTAAAAATGATATATAGCACTTGATGCTGACTGCTATTATGGGATAGAAAAACAAAGAAAAGAATTGGCAAGTCATGTTCCCCAAGAATGTTCTAGGTCTTTAAGGGTTAATGCAGAATTTTAATGTTCCCCTTTAGGCCAGTTTTAGTTGGCAGCTCTGGTCTTTTTCTTATCTTATATCTATCACATGTTAGAAGAAAACAGAAGGTGATGTGTTAAACATACCATGTGACAAACAATAATAATAAAAAATATGTTTATGATTTACTTTATAGTGAGTGTGTGAATTTGCATGTATGTGTCAGTATGGGTCATTGAAGTAAATAAAAAAACTCGGCTCATAACATGGACGCAGTTATTATAGTTATCATAGACAGTGCAAGAACAATGTAAGTGTGTTAAAAACATGGACACAGTTTAATTGAATGGTAAAGCTCGCCCTCTTTAACAATACAGTTAAACTAAATGTAAGAAACAAACTTTGTACAAAGCTGGAAAAACCTCAACAACAGTGAAATAAGATTGCATGATTTGTCTGTCAATCGATGCATGTAAAAGTGTAGTTTGTTATTATAGCAACAGTGGGCTTCCTCCCAGCACATTTTCGGTAGAATGAAAGAAAAAGAGCATACAATTTAACATGTGAACATTATGAAATGATTCAAATGAAAACATTCAAATGATCTTACCAGGACTTACTTTTCCAAATTAGTAATAAAACATTTGCTCTTGACAACAGGGAAAGCTAGTATGTTTGCTTGACATACCGTCTAACACTACAATTTATGAGTTTAATATCATGTTTTGCTTCAAAATAACAATAGGCTACATGTCAGTCGTGTTTGAAATTACTTCTGTGGTATCATGTTGCTTCTTAACACAGAGTGAGAATATAGTATTTTATTAAATTCTATGATACAGGCTATGTTGATTAGCATTGCATTAAAGGGTTAGTTAACCCAAAAATGAAAATTAGCCCATGATTTACTCACCCTCAAGTCCTCCTAGGTGTATACGACATTCTTCTTTCAGATGAATAGGTCTGTCAGGACCACTACCGTCAAATACGATTGGCAATTAGCATACAGTTTGTTCTGTCAGGACCATTATCGTCAAATACAATTGACAATAAGCATACAGTTTGGATTGGCGGTATGGTTCCGTTCTGGGCAGGAACTCCCTGTGCATCCATGCAGCCTAGCATGGATAAGAGCAGGGAGAGCAGCAATAAACCCCCAAAACAAAACCATATGCCAATATCCCCCAAACCCAACTGAAAGCCTTAAGCAACAAGTATGTTGCCCTTCAGTGATGCGCGGGTTGATCCGAAATGAGCGGGTGCCTGCGGTCACCCGCGGTCACCCGCGGTTACGAGTCATCCAAAAATATTTTTAATGATATTCGGGTCGCGGTCGGTCGGGTCGTTTGAAATAAAGATGCCAATTAAACCTTTGTAATTTATATATTACTAGACACTATTTTTAATGAAATACATAGGCCTACACTTTATTGGCTAAATAACTGGCAAAAAGTATGATGACGCACGAGCTCAGTCTGCAGGTAGAGATGGAGGCGGCAAGAGAAAAGGTGAAGACTGGGGAGTGGAAGCTGTGTGAGTGTGGGAGACATTTGCCGAAATAATGAAAGATGATGACCAAAGTGCTGGTTTTGTCATGTGTACTTCTTGTGATGCTATTTACACATTTGATAGCCACAAAACTGGCACGACCAACCAGGCACGGCGCCGGGATTTCAGTTTTGGATAAGCCAGACCAATTGTGGGTGGGCCTTAAATTAAAAACGTTAAATAAAAAAATAAAAAACGTTATCCAATCACTGCTTAACTTAATAAAAAAAATATTGACTAATATAGAGCGCTTTGGAATCTCCATTACGCATCATACCTGGGCTGCATTTTCCGAAAATATTGTCTATTAGCGCGCTACGAAGACTCTTAAGGTATAACTTAACTAAAGGTATACTACCACTAATGTATAGGCTATCATTGCTAGGCGTCTTCAGGGCTATCATCATCCACTCGCGAGGCAGAGCCGCTGAGAGGCAGAGGCGCTGGCGCCCTCCTAGCAACGGCCCTGTTTTTGGTAAAACATGATTTTGACGACGTTTTGTTTTATTGAAAACTCTTTTTAAAAGATTTTCGTTTTGTATAAATTGTATCTTAATTTTGATCAATGTTTTATCAATCAATTGTCTACTTTTAAACGAAAATATTCAAACCAAAATAAATAGGCTACTCTCTGATTATGTAATCCAAATGAAATGTGCATTTCTCTCTGGCGTTCACGGCGAGTCCGAATTGTCAACTTCATCTTTGCAGCGACACAGAAAACACCAGTTTATTAATAAACAATTAAATGTCTCCTTGCTAATTTAGACACATTCATAATCATTACTTTAACCGGTTCTTTGTGGCAAGCTTTATGCGTGCGGTCATAACGCTTATTATCCATAGGCTATAGCCTATTTAAGTAGGCTAATTAAATTAATATAAAGGGGCGATTTGTCCACGAATGGCTTAAATTAAAAACTACTAGTCGAATAGAAAAAAAAAAATTAGTCGGAGGTAGCCCTTATTCCACATATTTTCGAACCAGCAGGCCATTCTGGGTTGAGCGAGCGACCCTGCGGAATGAGTGAGCGGAGCGGAATAGGTTCAGCTCTCCGCTCACGAGCTCTGATCGGAACAAACCCGAACCTCACTGTCTGCTGAACTTGCACAGAAACATCAAAATAGACATATAGCCAGCTTTTTAAAATTGTTGTTAAAACTAAACATTTAGACTATTTACAAATTATGAGCTTATTGACGATTTTTTATAATTCTTGACAAAATTAGAATAGCCTAGGCTATATTCCTTTTTTTCCCAACGACGCAACGATGAGCATTTACTAGGCTACTTTTAAAAAATGCGGGTCAGGAAGCGGGTCGGGTACAATATTTTCTTTTTCTTTTTTTTGCGGTCCGAGTTGCGGGCGGGTTAGTTTAAAACGTCGGTCGGGTGCGGGTTGTTTATACATTGACCCGCGCATCACTGTTGCCCTTACCTAGATGATGGGAGGTAAACAGGGTAGACAGAACAGAACAGAACCAACATGAATGTTTGCAAATATATGTAATTAAAGATTTTAAAGTACAACATAATTCGAGAATTTATTCTGATTCAAGGCGAATCAGAATGCCAAATCCTGACTGGGCGAGAGGAGAAGCTGGGGATGGAGGAGGGTAATTAGCTCCTGAGAAACGTGATAGCTGCTGATAATACTGAAGGAGCTTATATATGTATACGGTGACAGGCGTCGTATTCCTATAGGTAGGTGTGGATCAGCTGAGAGTCACTGATGCGAGCTTGACTAACGTGACCTGCCAGAACTGACGCTACGCTTGATTTCTGTCAGGACCACTACCGAATACGATTGACAATTAGGATTAGCATACAGTTAAGATTGGCGGTATGGTTCCGTTCTGGGCAGGAACTCCCTGTGCATCCATGCAGCCTAGCATGGATAAGAGCAGGAAGAGCAGCAATAAACCCCCAAAACAAAACCATATGCCAATATCCCCCAAACCCAACTGAAAGCCTTAAGCAACAAGTATGTTGCCCTTACCTAGATGACCTAAACGAGTATGTTACCAATACCCGTATAAGCCATAGCAACAAGCATGTTGGCAATACCCGAAATGTTTAGCAGTAAGCATGCATATTGCAATAAATGACATACCACCTGAAGTGAAGAAGTGAAAATTGAGATATCAAAATGAATCAGCTGCTTGCTTGTTTAATATCCGCAGTCCAGTTCCAGTTTCTTTGAGTGACGCCTGTGAGCTAGAGATGAGAGATGGAGATTTCCTTTTCAATTATCTTTTTCATTAGAAATAAGTACTGAAGTACACAATACTGAAGTAATCCTGGTGGAAACTTCCAGTTCACACAGAATTAGCAACACATGTCATTAATACAGCTGGATGGTTTAATGTAACAAGCGTGATGCTGATGCTTGGATATATTTAGTCACACTCACAAATATGTAGGTTTGTATAAATTCCACTCACTAGACAAGTTATTTGTTGACGTGCACACTGTCACCCGTCAATGATTTCATAACCTTGTTATACTTGGTTGTAGTTTACTTCTGTAGAAACCAATAAAAAAAATATATATATATACATATATATATATATATATATATATACATATATATATATATATATATATATATATATATATATATATATATATATATATATATATATATATATATATAATTTATTTTATTTTATGTTATTTTTTTTCTGTTATTTATTTTTACTACTACCTCCACCACGACTGTGGCTGATATTTCAGGTTACATCCTGATGTTAGCGGCATGTGTTGAGCACTATAGATCCAATCTTATGGGGGATGCATCACCTCAAGTAAGGACACATTGCAACAAGCGTGTTGCTGTAGCCAATTTAACAATTGTATGGGATCTATTGGGTGAAGCTTACATGTTGTGTAATCGCGGAACTATTGCTAAAGCTAGTGTAGTTTGGCAGGGGAAGCCTACACCCCAAGCAATAGCTCCGACTAGCGGCAACAAAACTGATACAACTAGCATGTTTGTATAACCATAGGGCTAGTATTAAAACTAGTGTAGTCTGGTCGGAGAAGCAAACACCCTCTAGCTCTGAGTCAGATGCAGTGCGCAGCTAAGCAATGACATACAGTGTGCTTCCTCATTCATGAACATGTTTTTTTCGGTGAAGATGACGACTGCCATGATTCCACACTCCTTCACAGGACCATCAAGCTACGATGTTGTTAGTGTTGAATACCAGACCTCTGTGGTGAATGTACTGTGTATTTTGCACAAGTATGTTACCGATATCTAGATAGCTTTAGCCACAAGCATGTGGCAACTTTAACACAGCATGTTGCAATAATCAGATAGAATAAAGAACAGGCATTTTCCAATGCAACCAGATAAGCATAAACAACGCTTGATTACTACAGAATGTTGCTGAGGACAGTATGTGCAATACTAGAAGCCGAAGTAACAAGCATATATTCGATAACATTGCACTAGCAACCACCATACGGTACTGATCAATGTTGCTGAAATGACAGCATATTGCTGATGCCTGATAAACTTAGCACAGCATGTGACAATGACACCAGGTATAGGCTAAGCCTAAAACACAGCCATGTTCCAAATAACGACTGGGCTAAATAACCTTAAAGGGATAGTTCGGCCAAAAATTATATTAAACCCATGATTTACTCACCCTCAAGCCGTTCGAGATGCATATGTCAATCATTTTTCAGACGAACACATTTTCAGTTATTTTAGAAAATGTCTTAGATCTTTCAGTGGTTATAATGTCAAGTTATGGGGTCCACCTCCTTCAAGTCCCAAAAATGTGCATGCATCCTTCTCAAAAGTAATCCATCCGTCTCCAGGGGGATAAACGAAGGCCTTCTGAGGGTAATCCGTGCGGTTTGTCGTAAAAATAGAATAGAATAGAATAGAATAGAATAGAATAGAATAGAATAGAATAGAATAGAATAAATCTTTATTGTCCACCGAAGTGGAAATTTTTCTTTGGCTCACCAGACTAAAATGACAAATACAATAAACATGCAAACAACAACTCGTACAAGAGAGAATATTTCTAAAAAATAAAAAATACAATATAATAAAATCATGATGAAGATAAGTATACTTAAATACATCAAGTTAACTCCTTAGTTGTTGACACTTAATTTGATTAAGGATACTAATGGCATTCGGAATAAAGGATTTTTTAAAAGTACTTTTAGCCAGAGGCACTCTGAAGCGCCTCCCGGACTTCAAAAGTTCAAACTCACTAGAGAGAGGGTGAGTACTATCTTTTGTGATCTTTCTTGCTTTTTTACTCAAAAAAATATAAAAATATGTAAAAAATATACATATTTAAAACTTTATCAATGAAAATAACTGGCTTCCGGCAACGGTCGACGCGCGTTCACGGGAGATGGATGCCGGTGTCGTGCCGAATTTTGACTCCTGCCAAATTATTACCCCCCGAGTATTGGTAGGTTTAGGATTAGTTGTGGGGGTGGGGTTAGGATTAGGGGTGGGGTTAGGATTAGGCAATCAGGTACTGACTTCAACGAGGGGGGTAATAATTTGGCATGGGGTCGAAATTCGGCACAACACCGGCATAGGACGTAGCGTAGGAAGCGTCGTGACGAGAAGCAGCCTCCTCCATATTCCTGAGTTTTTCATCGCTGTACTCCGGTTCAAACAGATAGGGCTGGGCCAAAAACTCAATATCCTTTTCTCTTATATCAAAATCCTCCGACATTTTCTTTTAAATACACGGTTTTTAAATCGCGAAAATCCTGAGTGGAGTTTTGTTTTGCTCTGCTTTCTGGCTGCGCTGTCGAGTTCGTTCTACGTCACAGATACAGACATTCAACGTTATGCCATAAGATGGTATAACTTGGCTGCAGACCGTGGTGTGGCGAGGAGGCGCCTGACCAACCGGTCTAACCAGGCTAAGGCAGATGATTAGGCTACTTATGTTTATGTGTTCTTTTGTTAAATAAAATGTTTTATTTCTTTCAAATTGTTTCAGTTTTAATTTAAATAGTCTGTCGCAGGCTACACATTGTTTTCCAATTCAGAGACCATGCCCTTTACAAATTCCATTGGCCTGTATACAACTAGTCTTGCTGATCCCAGCACTTAGAACTGACACTCGACTGTTTAAAAACAGCACTCACTGATGCACTTATTCTTATTGTACTCCACTTTTTTTTAAATATAATTGTTGAGAGAATTGCCTTAAAAAGCAAACTGTGTTTCACAGCCAATTTCTCCTCCTGACATCTTTAACAAGGCGCAGTGCAATCACGTTCACACACTGGATTCATTGCATGAATTTTGGATGAGGAGGATGGTATCAGGCAGTGTGGGGAAAAAAAGTGGCATTGCAGACGGAATTTTATGAACGGGTCCAAAACGGACCCGGGCCGGATACGATGCTCATATGACCGGGTCCAAAACGGACCCGGAGCGGATAAGCGGCTCATTCGCAGATCCAAAGCGAAGCCGGGGCGGATGTACCCAGGATACCCCATACAGAAAAAAAAAATATTGAAATATATTTCATAGTGTCAAGAATATATGTGGCATATATTCCAAATACATTGAAATATATTTGCATTGTTGTTCACTTATATTTATCATTTTGAAATATATTCTAAAATATGACAAAAATATTTGATGTTAAGTGTGAAATATATTTACATTTATAACAAAATATATGGTCATAAAATGTTTAGCTTGCTAAAGAAGGGTCGAAAATGTATTTTGATCATAGTAATTCCTCTACCTTTTCCCCTATACACAACAGTAGGCTACCATATTTCACTACTGTATTATGACACACAGCTATAATAAATACTGTACTTACATTTAAATGACTGCAATGTAAAAATGACAGATAGTTGCTTTCCTAGGACTATTAGGCCATATTAGGTGGCACGTACCTAACACTAAGTGCAATTATTAGATTTATTGTTGTTTTATTGACATCTTTCCTGAAGTCATTTAAATATTGAAAATATGCACAATATTTATGATGCAAGTATAGCAGTGACACTCCAACAGTGAAGTGCACTTAAACAATAGATAGAACTCAGTGTCTAACACTGCATACACACACTATTAAATAACTGTATTCAATTCTGTAAAAATAGGGAAAAAAACTCTGCATTCTGTGTGTTATTTCCTACATAAACTTGTCATTTTAGGCCAATAAAGTCAGCAAAGGGGCAGCTGTGGCCTACTGGTTAGGGGTTAGGGCTTCGGGCTTCGGGCTTGTAACCGAAGGGTTTCCGGTTTGATCCCCGACCAGTAGGAAAAATGTGGGTGGGTAAAGTAGAGCACTGCTCTCCCATGCCCACATCCACAGCTGAAGTGGTCTATCTAAACAATAAATTGAAAATGTGTTGTTTGTTTGTGAAAATGTTAACTTTTGAAATTTCAAAATATATTTCAAATGAAACAATTTGTAAAAGTTAAAACATATATGAACATATATGTAAACATATATGAAAATATATTTGCATATATTTAACTAAAATATATTTATTGGGCCAATTTCAAATATTTGCATATATTCCAAAAATATATTTTGAAAAAATATATTTCAAATATATTTCTTTTGTGTATGGGACGCAAAAGGACCGCAGCGGTGTCGGACCGGATCCGCATGCAAGTGGACGCAGTTTCGGATCCGCTTTCTGGATCCGTTCCGGAGTTCACTGTACGTCCGCGGCCGCGTTTCGTAGTCAGTTTGCTGTCTGGGATAGTAACACACATAGCCATATGATAGCATAAGCTTAGCAGGAGCATTTTAATGAAAATGACTAAGTTAGATAAGCCCAAGCCACACGTATAGCATTAGCAACAAGCATGTTGCCAATACCCTGATAGCTAGCAATGAGTATTAAAAAGGACTTAGCTTAGCTTAGAAGACTTTCAGAGATGAATGGAGAATGAATCACGTCGAGTCATGTGTCAATAATGCAGCGATGCGAGCAGTAATGCAGACTGAGGTAACTTATGATCAATGCGGCAAATCTCGTGTTCAAATTTAAGATGAATCTGAGGTGAAATCCTTGTGGGGATCGAATTCCTCTTGCTAAATTCCTGATTGCACGATTCCTTGTGAGATGGTGTTGTTTGCCTGCTGAATTTCGCCATTTAATTCACTCCTGAGAAACGCGATAGCTGCTGATAATACTGAAGGAGCTTATATATGTATACACTGATACTCGTCGTATTCCTATAGGTAGATGTAGATCAGCTGCGAGTCAGCTGATGCGAGCTTTACTAACGTGACCTGCCAGAACTAACGCAACACTTGATTTACATTAAAAAATGTCCTGGCTCTTCTGAGCTTTACAATGGGAGTGAATGGCTGGAAAAAATGTAAAACCCCAAAAATGCATCCATTCGTGATAAAAAAAAAATACTCCACACGGCTCCAGTGGGTTAATAAAGGCCCTTGGAAGCGAAGCCATGGGTTTTTGTAAGAAAAATAGCCATATTTATAACTTTATAATCTAAAATAACTAGCTTCCGCCAGACGACAGTACACATACTACGCAAATTGACTTGCGCCACAAGAATAACCCGTGACACATGTATGACGTCGGATGTAGGAGTATCATCAGCTTAGACGCCTCTCGCAGTTTAAACAAATAGGGCTATGCAACAAACTGAAGCTCCTCTTTTATTATATAGAAATCCTCCATCATTTCTCTTAAAAATTGCTAATTCACGACCAGGGTTTAGTTTAGCTCTTACCTCTGAGCTTCCATGTTCATCATTACGTTGTGCGTCGAGTCAGGGGTTAGTCTTCCACTGTAAATCGATGCATACGGCCACCTGGTGGAAGCTAGTGATTATAGTTAATAAAGTTTTAAATATGGGTATTTTCCTTAGACAAACGCATGACTTCACTTCCGAAGGCCTTTATTAACCCCCTGGAGTAAAAGTGGAGCACTTTTATCATGGATGGATGCACTTTTTTGGGCTTCAAATTTTCTTCAGCCATTCACTGCCATTATAAAGCTTGGAAGAGCCAAGACATTTTTTAATATAACTCTGATTGTATTCGTCTGAAAGAAGAATGTCATATACACCTAGGATGACTTGAGGGTTATTTTAAATCAGGGGCTTATTTTCCTTTTTGGGAGAACTATCCCTTTAAAGACATACATCATTCTTATGAAAATACCTGAGATAGCTTGATGAACAAAGATATATTATCGCTATCATGTGTTTGTCTTCATGTTTCATCAGTCAAAATGTCTCTATTTGCATGTTATTATATCCATATAAGGCATTTCCTGAAACGTCATAAGTTTAATACTTCTATGAAAATCGGAGCTGAAAGATAACGACAGCTTCAAGGACGTAGATGTGTCTTCAGCGAAATCACATGCCGAACAGATGATGGAACTTAACTTTAGAACTTTGATCCGTGAAACTGCAGTCGGGAGGGACTTCTACTTGGCAGCCAATGGACGCATGGTGAAGCGGACGCAGTCGCTTCAGCGTGCGACGAGAGAGGGATTGGCAGCTGATGGCGGTCATGCTTGAGAAGGGCTTGCCCAGCCCGTCAGGTTTGTTAATGAACAGTTTTTGTTAGCCCACTGGAATGTTAATGGGTGGACGCTGTCAAACTGTGAACTCAGGAGACTGCTACTTAAATCTTTAGACCCTGACTTCATTTCTCTTAATGAAACTCACTTATGCAATGACACACTGGACTTTGATGGATTCACTTGGTTTGGACATTATCGTATTGCCCATAAGAGGGCTGTTAAAGCCTCGGGTGGAGTTGGATTCTTGGTTAAAAATGCTGTGTTGGAGCGGTATTCAGTTAGCATTGTTGATAAAACATTTGATGGAATATTCTGTTTACGCTTTGAGCATAGAGAATCGCAATATTCTTTCATTTTAATTTCATGTTACCTGTCCCCAGAATCATCTGTCTGGGGCAGGAACGCAGATCTCTACTTCAGCCTTTTATTGGGGTTGCTATATACTGTTACCGACAAGGTGGATTCAATTTATATATGTGGTGATGTTAACAGTCGAACCGGGGCGCTTAAGGATTATGTGGAAGGAGATGATCTTTCTCCTCGAATAGCTTTGGACACGAATGTAAATAAGCATGGTCATACCTTTATGGAATTTTTGAAGGACTCTAAATGTTGTATACTTAATGGGAGGTTAAATCCTGAAAATGACAACTTTACTTCCATTTCTGTAAGGGGCAAAGCTGTTGTTGATTACATAGTGACACCTCATGTAGATTTGAAAACATGTCTTGGATTTAATGTTTATTCCCCTTCTGAGCTTAATGACAGGGATGGTCCATAAAGTTTTAATTTGATTGGTGATCATAGCAGACTCCCTGATCATTCAGTTCTTTGTTTACGTTTTCAAGCGGGGGAGGTAGTTAATATTCAGAATAATTTTGACTGTTTACAGCATGTAAAATGACGAGACAGGAATTACCCTGTTGATTTTCTGTCTTCAAAGATGTGTTGCAGGGCCCTACTGGAGGTAATAGGCCAATTACAGATTGTACAGGAAAATCAGGAAAAGATGGACCAGTGTTATATTAATCTCTGTAATCTTTTACATGCTGAGATGGAGAAATATTGTCCTGTAAAAAAATGGGTTCTACAAAGAAATATTACAGAGCTAAACAACCTTATTGGAATAATGAATTAAATGAGTTATGGTTGAAGTTGCGTTCTGCAGAGAGAATATTTCTTAAATGTGGTCCTGGAGAACCCTGGAAGAGGAGGGCCTTGCATAGTGAATTCATGCAATGCCAGACTAACTTTGATAGAAAGCTCCGGTTCTTAAAAAGAAGGTTTAAAGGAGGCCAAGCCCTCAAATTAGAACAGTTACAAACTGGTAATCCTCAGCAATTCAGGAGGGAAATACATAAGTTAGGCCCAAAAAAGAAAACATTAATACCCATGGAGATTTTATTGGAAAGTGGTGGATCTTCTTTTGAATTCGGTCAAATAATAAAAAGTGGGAAAAAGATTACAGTGAATTATATGCTTATAGTAGTTCCACTTTATTTGATGATCATTTTTTAGAAGAAACTTGTAAAGTAAAACTAGAGCTGGAAACTGGGATGAATACTATAGGCCTATACTATCAAAATGATATACTGAACAGTGATATTACATTAGATGAGGTAATTAAAGTGTTAAATAAAGTCAAGGAAAATAAAGCTGTGGGCATTGAAGATCTCCCTAAAGAGGTACTTAAGAACCCTAACTTGTGTAATGTCCTACATTGTTTGTGTCACATATGTTTTCAAAATGGTATTATCCCATCTGAGTGGAATAGATCAATCATCAAACCCATCCCGAAATCTATAAAAGATGACCCTAGTCCCATTGAATTATAGAGGGATTAGTTTGATTAGCACAGTTTATAAAATTTACTTAGGAGTCGGACTTCCGGTTTAACGTCTGACATGTGAGGTCGTAGGATCAGTGTCACGGAACACTAAACGAGAGACGAGGATTCAAGTGCAGAGGAGATTTAATAAACAAACACAGATGAAGTACAAAAACTCAGAACTCAGGTATCCAACAGACAGGAACATCAAGGACAGGTAACTCGGACAACGAACCAGTACAGGACTACAAACACAGGGAGGCTAAATAGGGGAACAAACAAAGGAGGGAAACGAGAAGGACAGGTGGGACAAATTAACCAATAATTAGATAACAAGATGGGAGGGGCTAAACAATAGACAGGAGAGCACATGGCACAAAACAACAAACACCCATGTGCAGCACAAGACAGGACAGACATGTGACATTACCCCCTCCCTACGGAGCGGCTACCAGACGCTCCACAAGACCCGGACGGGACGGGAGGGACAGACCAGGGCGGGACGGGAGGGACAGACCAGGGCGGGGCGGGGCGGGACGGGAGGGACAGACCGGGGCGGGGCGGGGCGGGGCGGGGCGGGGCGGGGCGGGGCGGGGCGGGGCGGGGCGGGACAGACCAGGGCGGGGCGGGACAGACCAGGGCGGGGCGGGACGGGAGGGACAGACCAGGGCGGGACAAGGGGAATGGACAGTTCAGAAATCCAGGGAAGCCCACAAAGTTCAGGAGTCCAGGGCGGGACACAAAGTTCGGGAGTCCCGGGCGGACCACAGAGTTCGGGAGGCCATGGCGAAAATGTCAGTCCCTCGGGCGGCCATGGCGGAGACGACCCCTCGGGCGGCCATGGCGGAGACGACCCCTCGGGCGGCCATGGCGGAGACGACCCCTCGGGCGGCCATGGCGGAGACGACCCCTCGGGCGGCCATGGCGGAGACGACCCCTCGGGCGGCCATGGCGGAGACGACCCCTCGGGCGGCCATGGCGGAGACTTTCCCTCGTGCGGCCAGGGCGGAGACTTTCCCTCGGGCGGCCAGGGCTCAGGAACTGGAACAGACACCACCGAATCAGGTACTGGAACTGGAACTGGCACCACCGGCTCAGGCACTGGAACTGGCACTGGAACTGGCACCAACGGCTCAGGCACTGGAACTGGCACCAACGGCTCAGGCACTGGAACTGGAACTGGCACCAACGGCTCAGGCACTGGAACTGGCACCAACGGCTCAGGCACTGGAACTGGCACCAACGGCTCAGGCACTGGAACTGGCACCAACGGCTCAGGCACTGGAACTGGCACCAACGGCTCAGGCACTGGAACTGGCACCACCGGCTCAGGCACTGGAACTGGCACCACCGGCTCAGGCACTGGAACTGGCACCACCGGCTCAGGCACTGGAACTGGCACCAAAGGCTCAGGCACTGGAACTGGCACCACCGGCTCAGGCACTGGAACTGGCACCACCGGCTCAGGCACTGGAACTGGCACCACCGGCTCAGGCACTGGAACTGGCACCACCGGCTCAGGCACTGGAACTGGCACCAACGGCTCAGGCACTGGAACTGGCACCAACGGCTCAGGCACTGGA
Source organism: Abramis brama (assembly GCF_963993115.1). Taxonomy (NCBI): domain Eukaryota; kingdom Metazoa; phylum Chordata; class Actinopteri; order Cypriniformes; family Leuciscidae; genus Abramis; species Abramis brama. Next base: position 4,986,930 of record NC_139970.1, on the reverse strand, counting down.
ACTGGGACCACCGGACTCGGGACCACCGACACTGGGACCACCGGAACAATTACGGAGGGAACCTTTCTCCTCCTCCTGTGTTTCGGGACCACCGGAACTGGGACCACCGGACTCGGGACCACCGGAACTGGGACCACCGGAACTGGGACCACTGGAACTGGGACCACCGGATTCAGGACCACCGGACTTGGGACCACCGGACTCGAGACCACCGATACTGGGACCACCAGAACAATTACGGAGGGAACCTTTCTCCTCCTCCTGTGTTTCGGGACAACCGGAACTGGGACCACCGGAACTGGGACCACCGGAATAGTCACAGAGGAGGTCTTCCTTCTCCTCCTCCGTTTCCGGACCACCGGACCACCTCCTCCGCTCTGATCACCGTCTGACATGGTGCTTTCCTCCTCCAAAGTCCTTTGAGCGCATCTGGAGAAATACTCAAATAGGGAAATGGAATTTCCCTTATCCTCCTCTGGAGAAAAAATCTCGCTCCGCTGAATCCACATATGGCTGGTTCGTTCTGTCACGGAACACTAAACGAGAGACGAGGATTCAAGTGCAGAGGAGATTTAATAAACAAACACAGATGAAGTACAAAAACTCAGAACTCAGGTATCCAACAGACAGGAACATCAAGGACAGGTAACTCGGACAACGAACCAGCACAGGACTACAAACACAGGGAGGCTAAATAGGGGAACAAACAAAGGAGGGAAACGAGAAGGACAGGTGGGACAAATTAACCAATAATTAGATAACAAGATGGGAGGGGCTAGACAATAGACAGGAGAGCACATGGCACAAAACAACAAACACCCATGTGCAGCACAAGACAGGACAGACATGTGACAATCAGAAGCTCTGCAAACTAATTGTTATATTTACTTTCTATATAAGTTATAACCCATTTTATACACTCATCACAGCTGTTAAATTGTTTTGTGCAATATTTTTGAACTTTGCGCCTCAATGTCGAAAGCTCCGCGACAGAAAAAGACTGATTTGGCGAACTCTAACGGATCTGCAGAGCTAGCAAAAGATGAAACTAGCATAACTGATGGTGCTACAATAATGTCAGCGATTAAGTCTTTGGAAGCTGGAATTCACCAAAAGTTTGACGCGCATGCAGCGGAGTTACGGAAAGAAATATCATCCCTGAGAGAAGAAGTACATACTTCACTAACGGCGGTAACTTCAGAAGTGAAAGCGCACGAGGATAGACTAACTAGTCTGGAAAATGCTACATCAGAGTGGACGACTAGTTTGCAGGCACTTGAGCCCACCGTTACTTCCTTACGGAACGAGATTACCGCTCTTCAGGCTAAATGCACAGATTTGGAATGCCGCTCACGTCGAAGCAATTTGCGTCTTGTGGGTATTCCCGAGGGTATGGAAGGCACACAGCCGACAAAATTTATCTCAGAAGCACTGCAAGACATATTCAACCTCCGTGAACCCCCGCTTCTTGCCCGAGCCCATCGTACGCTGGCAGCGCGACCCGCGGAGGGTCAAAGACCACGGGCGTTTGTCATATGCTTTCACCGATTTGACGTCAAGGAAGACATTCTGCTGATGGCTATTCAATCCAAACAGCTCAAATTCAAAGACAGATTCGTCCACATTTTCCCTGATTTCCCCCCTGAGATCGCCAAAAAGAGGGCAGCATATTATAACATGAAACGAGTGCTGAAGTCCCGATCCAATGTAAAATATGGGCTAAGAGGTCTAACCGGCTTTCGGATCACATATGATGGTACTGAGCACAAGTTTGATACACCAGCTGAAGCGATGGACTATGTGAAAAGGCACATAATGATCCCTTAAGACAAGAGGACACGAGCTATATGAGCAGCTGAGGTAACATTAATAGAAAGGTCAGCTGGTAGAAGTAACTTAGCTGCCTGACTTTCAAAGCCGTTATGGACTAAGTTAGTTGAAAGAATATTATGTTATTCTTTCTACCTGCTTTATGTTATATTACCAGATTTGTCATTTTGTGTTAAAGTTAATTATCCTTCTCTTGGGAATCCTCGCTGCGGTGCAATACAAATAAAATAGGTGATGAGGCTATTTTTCGCTTGTTAGCCTTATTATAACAATATTCAAAATTTAATTTTCTTGTTTTGGTCATAACCATAAATGTGGTTATAACATGATTTAGTTGTTTGCAGAGTCACGTACGAGTTTCGTTTTATGGTGACTCGGGCGTATTGTTGGGTGTTAACCCAGGGAGGCGTACACCCCGTTAAGGGTAGTGTTAGCTTTGTGCATAGGGTGGGTGTGGGTAAGGGGTGTAGGGGCGGGGAGGGAGGTTTGGGTGGTGTTGCAGTTTCAAAGCTGAGTCCACCTCTAAGTTCATTTATTCTTCGTGGTGTTCATCATTGGATGTCTTTTACACATGGATGTTTTTCTGGTTATTTTAGGTTTCTGTTTGGGTTTTTTGCTGTTATTGTTTTTATGTATTTTGTTATGTAAAAGGGAAAAAAACGAATAGAAATATCCAACTCCATAGCGCGTATTGATAGCCAGTATTCTTCGGATCCCTCCCCTGAGCTTTTTGAAGAGCGTCAGTTATTACAGGCAGAATATGATATTTTATCAACCGATAAGGCTGAAAAACTGATTCTGTGTGCTCAACATAAGATTTATGAGCAAAGTGACAGAACAGGGAAGTTGCTTGCTCGGCAGATTCGTGAGGCTGAAGCATCTCGTATGATTCCCCAACTTTAATTACAATCAGGAGCCATCACAGCAAACTATAAAGAAATAAATTCTGAATTCAAGCAGTTTTATGTTGACCTATACTCAGAATCCCCACCAGATACTTTCACAATGAACACTTTCCTTAATGGAATTGAATTCGCTGCTATTAATAAAGTGTCCCATGACTCTTTAGAGAAGGATATTCAGGTGGAGGAAATTGAGGAATCTATAGCGTCCATAAAATCTGGTAAGGCCCCAGGACCTGACGGATTTCCGTCCGAATTTTATAAAGTATTTTCTAAATTGTTAAGCCCTATTTTACTTTCGTTTTTTTTAGAAAGCCTTCAGAATGGTTATTTGCCTGCAGGTCTCTAACAAGCGACTATTTCTCTGCTTCTAAAGAAAGACAAGAATCCACTTGAATGTGGTTCGTATCGTCCCATTTCACTGTTAAATTGCAACTATAAGATCTTAGCAAAACTCTTATCTATCCGTCTGGAAAGCTCTATGGGTCAAATTATTTCGCATGATCAAACTGGATTTATTCGGGATAGACATTCTTTTTCTAATATTAGGCGCCTTTTTAATATATTGTATTCTTCCCATTCAAGCAATCCAGAGGTGGTCCTGTCACTCGACGCTGAAAAGGCGTTTTATATGCAGCCCCTAAAGCTTCTGTACGTACTAATAATATTCTTTCAGAGTATTTCGAACTACAACGGGGCACAAGACAGGGTTGTCCACTTTCCCCATTGCTATTTGCCATAGCCATTGAACCCCTTGCAATTGCCCTGCGGTCAAGTGCACAGGTCTGTGGTATCACCCGTGCAGGTATAGTACACAAGGTCTCTTTATATGCAGATGACCTTCTTCTTTTTTTGTCTAATCCTCTTATTTCAATTCCTCGAGTTTTTTTCCATTCTGAATGACTTTAGTAGTTTCTCTGGATACAAACTAAATTTCTCTAAAAGTGAATTGTTCCCATTGAATTTATCTTCCCTTCAGATTTCATATTCAGATTTTCAATTTAAGGTTGTCAGAAATCGTTTTAAATACCTGGGGATTCAGGTGACTCATAAATACTCTGACCTGTTCAAAGCCAACATTAGTCCTCTTTATAATCATGTCAAGTCTCTCTTCTTGTCCTGGAAATGTCTCCCTCTTTCTTTGATAGGAAGGGTGAATATCATCCAAATGAATGTACTTCCTAAATTTTTATATCTTTTTCAGTGCCTTCCTATATTTATTCCAAAATCCTTTTTTACAGTTTTGCAACGGAATATTTCTTCTTTCATATGGGATAAGTCGAAAAAAAGAATTAATCAAAGTCATCTTATGAAACCAAAGTGTTTGGGCGGACTGGCTTTGCCAAATTTTCAAACCTATTATTGGGCAGCAAACATTAGGGATCTGTTATATTGGGTGCAGCAGGATTTGCAATTAAAGAAGTCTCAGTGGGTACTATTGGAATCTGCCTCTTGTACTCCAGCAACTTTAACATCCTTATTATGTGTACCAATTCCCTATAAACATACTATTTTAGTAAAAAAAAAACCTTTTGTCAAACATTCATTAAGGATTTGGTCTCAATTGCGTTTGGCATTAGACCTTAAGGACCCTTGTATTACAGCGCCTATTTTTTGCAATATATTATTTCCACCCTCTCTGATGGATGGGGCTTTTAGTATCTGGAGGGAAAAAGGCCTATCTACAATTGATCAACTATACATAGATAACAATTTTGCATCCTTTACGCAACTCCAAGAAGGATTTGACTTACCCAATTCACATCTATTTAGATACTTTCAAATACGTAACTTTATTCGAAAGCAGTTTTCAAACTTTCCCTCTCTGCCAACTAAAAATATACTTGATAACATATTAGACCTTCATACATCTTTGAAAGGGGCTATTTCTAAAATATTTACCATAATCAATGCAAAACAGTCCCCTTCAGTGCGTCCACTGAAAGCGCTCTGGGAGGAGGAACTGAATTTGACGCTGGAGGAAAATATTTGGGATCTAATTCTTGCCCGTATACATTCATCTTCTATAAATGCTAGGCACACCCTCATCCAATTCAAGGTAGTGCACAGAGTTCATTGGTCTAGAGCTAAACTAAGCAGAATATTCCCTGATCTCGACCCAACCTGCCTTCGCTGCTTAACTGAACCAGCTACCTTATCACATTCGTTTTGGTCCTGTCCGAAATTGTCAGATTTTTGGGGGAAAATCTTTGGGTGCTTCTCTGTTATTTTTTCTTTAACAAAAGACCCTAACCCATTAACAGTATTGTTTGGTATCTTGCCAGAATCCGTTAGTCTAAACACATTGCAGGCTGATAGTGTAGCCTTTGGAACTTTACTAGCTAGGTGACTCATTCTTATGAATTGGAAGGCAGCAGCTCCCCCTTCTTACCGCCAATGAGTTTTTGACCTTTTGTATGCTCTCAGGATGGAAAAGATTCGGTTCGCAATGAAACAAAAGCCAAAACTTTTTCTGAAAGTCTGGGGCCCTTTTCTAGAGTATTTTAAGGAGTCAACAACTACTTAATTTGTTTTATTTGATTTGATTTTTTTATTATTTATTTATTTATTTTTATTTATTTTTTTTTATTTTTTTTGTGTATGTGTGTGTATTTGTATGCATACAATTATATTTGTCTTTTTATTTTCATAATCTGAATTAATGTATGTTACATTACGAGTGTACATGTATCTATATTATTTATATTATATTACATGTTATTGTTACTCTCTGTCAGACCCAAGATGAACCTAATAAAAAAAATAAAAATAAAATAAAAAAATGTACTCAGGAGTCCTTAACAACAGACTTAATACTTTTTTGGAGGTTTATGGAGGGTTGGTAGATGAACAGAATGGTTTTAGGAAAACCAGGGCCTGTATTGATCATATTTATGTGTTATCCTCTGTGGTGAGAGCTCGTTTGGACAAGGGTAAAAGTACCTTTGCCTGCTTTGTTGACTTCAAAAAGGCGTTTGATTGTATTAACCGAGACCTGTTGCTGTTTAAATTACTTTCATCTGGTATCAATTGAAAATTCTATAATGCTGTAAAAGCCCTTTACAAAAACCCCATTGCTTGTGTACAAATAAATAATTTAAGAACGGACTGGTTCCCAACGCCTTTTGGGGTGAAGCAGGGAGACTTACTCTCCCCTTCTTTATTTGCTTTTTATATAAATGATTTAGCTCAAGAAATTAAGCAGGGTAATCTTGGTGTGCCAATTGAGGACATGAATCTAAGTATTCTGCTTTATGCAGATGACATTGTTTTGATAGCTGAAAATGAAGTGAATTTACAAAATATGCTGAATATTATGAGTTCATGGTGTAGTAAATGGCGTCTTACTATTAATAGCGAAAAAACACAAGTTGTTAATTTTAGGGGAAAAAATGAATTACAGAGTATTCATACATTTCAGTTTGGCCCTGTGCCCTTAAAGTATACTCGTTATTATAAATATCTTGGTTTTGTTGAAAATATGAAGAGAAGAGGGAAGGAAAATACTAGCAGAGTCTGCTGGAAGAGCATTAGGTTCTGTGTTGAGCAAAATGAAACTATGTACAGATCTTGGTTTTTCTACATTTACACAATTGTATAAATCTTTGGTTGATTCAGTTTTGTTTTATGCTGCAGGAGTTTGGGGTTTTGAAGAGGTTTTTGATTGTAACTCTGTTCAAAATCGTGCTTTAAGGTGTTTTCTTGGTGTGCATAAATATGCAGCAAAGGTAGCTGTTGATGGGGATGCAGGATGGGATCCATGTATTGTAAAACAAAGGTGTGAAATGGTGCGATTGTGGAACCGTCTTGTTAGTCTGCCAGAGGAAAGGCTAACTAGGAAAATTTTGAATTGGGACAGAGCAAAGTATCACCCCTGGTCTGGAGAGGTTTCAATAATACTGTCTGCATCTGACTTGCATATAATGTATCAAAATAATCTTCAATGTAATATAAATGTTGTCAGACAAAGATTGTTAAGTAAATATGAAGATCAATGGAAACAGGAGATATGGAAGAAGCCAAAACTTAGAAATTATGTTCAGTTTAAGAATGATTATGTTACAGAACCTTATATTTTCCTTAATCTAAATCTGCCTTCTCGGCAGAGGTCCCTCTGTGCTCAATTGAGAACTAGTACCTTACCTCTGGCAGTGGAAGTGGGTCGATTTAAGGGTACACATTTGAACATTTACGTTTGTGTGAATTCTGTGATCTCCAGGTTGTGGAAGATGAATTTCACTTTGTTTTTTATTGTCCTTTATATTGTGATTTAAGGAACTTTCTTTTTGAATCAATTCAGTTAAAAAATCCTGATATATTTTGGAAATATGAAGGGGAGATTTTGTGCCGGGTGTTTGAAAATTATGTTTTTGCTTTGGCAAAATTTATAGAAAAGGCCTGGTATCTGCGGCAAAGTATTTTGTATCCCATATGACAAGCTATCTTTATTTGTATGTGTACTTATTTTTAGTGGTTTAGTTATGTTAGGTTGAGTTCTGTGTTACATGTACGTCACGTGGCTATCTGGAGATAATTGTTAAATTATTACTGTAGTGTCTAATAAGCCCATGAGGGCTGGGCACCATGGTGTTTGACACTTAAATAAACAAATCAATCAATCAATCAATCAATCAATCAATCAATCTATGAATCTCACTTGTGGACTTTCTGCGGTGAATCGGTATGTACTGGGCTTCCAGTATGAATAAAAATGATATGACATGAGATTGTTTAGTGCTACATATCGCTATCATCTCCACAATTTGGGTAAAAATAGAAAAATAATACTAAAGTACTTTGTAACGTAGTTACTTGAGTAGATTTTAAGCAAACTACTTATTACTCTTACTTGAGTCATATTATTTTTCAGTACTTCTACTTGTAATCAAGTAAATTATTACTAAAGTAGCAGTACTTTTACTTAAAGGGGAACTGAAATGAACAAAATATAATTCGATAACATGTTGGTTATTAAAATTGTAAACGAATTAATTCAAAAATAATATTAAAAACAAAACATATATGAAGTTTTTCCCAATACTGAAATTTACATTTGTTGTTATCAGAGCGCAGCCGTGTTCGATGACGTCACTGGCATGGTACCACTGTAGGCTACTAACGTTACACTGTAAACCCAGATTTTGATTCAACTCAAAGAGATTGAGTACATATTACTTAAATGTGTCTAATTTATTGACATTACTAGTTAATTCTGATTAAGCTGAACTTTTTCTTGTCCTTTCTTATTGTAATTGAGTTTTTAAGTCCAATCAGTAGTGTCTACTCAAACAAACTGAGTTTGTATTACTTAAACGTGTCATTTCTTTACATTAATTATGAATTCTGAGTAAACTGTACTTTTTAATGGCCTATCTTATTGTAATTATGTGTTTGAGCTAAAACAACTTAATATCATCAAGTTTTGCCTGTCCAACGTTAAGTTTAGAGGGTCAAAAACAAAATACGAAATCGCGAATTATTTTCCAGATGGAGTCACTGGTAAGTTCGTGATTTCTGGACATTATTGTTGTGTCCCTGATGTTAATGTACAATTGATGAAACCTCATTTAAAACTGCATTAGCGTTGGTTGACATTTGTTAGCGAATATTAGCTAACAATTTTAGCCATACATATAGTTTGCTGATTTCTGGATGTTATTGTTGTGTCCCTGATGTTAAAATACATTTGATCAAACCTCATTTAAAATTTAGTCTGCATTTATTTTATAGACGGGCATAATCTTGCATTTATCTTACTGTTTAGTTAAAAAACAAAATATATTTTAAAGTATTTTATTCATTAGCATGATAGTCTGCATGTATCTTACTGTTTAGTTAAAAAACTCCAAATATTTAAAGCATTAGCTTTAAGTATTTTATTCATTAGTATGATAATCTGCATTTATATTATAGAGAGATTTTTTTTAAAAAAAGTATTTTATTCCAGACGTGAGCTTTTACTTTGAAAAGTAGTAGCTCGGTGAAGTTTTTATTTTGAAAAGTAGAAGCTCGTGGACGGCACAAGGCGGGATGGCATGACACGGCATTGACGTCACCCATGCAACCGCTAAAAATATATATCAGTTTTGACAGAGTGGCATTGATGACTTTGAACTTTGGAGACAGAACAAGACAAAGAATTCAGCTGTATTGAAATTTTCGTCAACTGACGTTCTAGCAAGCAAGTTGCTCGACCCACGTTTGAAGCCTTCGATGAATGAACCGAGTTCAGACACAAAACGGTAAGTTGGAACCTGGCACTGGTTAACTGCCAACTAACTTAGCTTAGGTAACGTTAACTTAGCTACAGAGGTGGAAGTAACGAATTACAACTACTCACGTTACTGTAATTAAGTCGTTTTTTTGGGTACTTGTACTTTTTTGAGTATATTTTTAAAGCTGTAATTTTACTTGTACTCAAGTACATATTAAACTAAGTAATCTACTTCGCTACTTGTAAAATCACATTTCGTTACTGAGTACAATTTGAATTGATATTCAAATCTTTGACTGGCATTTCGGTAGCCAATAAAAATATTCGATCGTAAACGGACCAATAAAACCCCTGATATTTGGACTGAATTAAAGCCGCCGCAGTCGCAGCAGGTTTTGAAGAGCTGATCATAAGTGAAGAAGACGAGGAGCTCAAAGTGATTAATGGCTGGAATGAAAGTTTGGAGAAACAACAATCTACATAGTAGTATTGTCAAAATATCTATATTTTGATACATATCAATACTGAAATATCTGTCAATACTCATTTTGGCCAATACACCGATACGATACCAGCTGCGCGTTCTCATTCTCTCATCTCAACGACAGCGAGTTTGACACACCCGCCTCCTCTCAGCGCGGGATTGCAGGTAGGCCTATTACGCATAATTTTATTAATACCTGCAAGTTTCTATGGCATATTTTAATGGTAAATATCACAAGTGCAATATTATAACGCTAGGGCACATTCATGTTATTGCAGAAAACTGGACGCGAGCTCTCAAATATACGAATGAACTGGACTCGGATATTGAGTCTGCGCTCTCGGACTGTGTCATATCATGTGCAATCGCGAATCTCTCCAAGTGGTTCTCACTGCAGACTCAAATGACGTCCAGCTCCAATCTCTCCATGCTCTTGAATTAAACGTTGTCAAAAGTTATGAAAAATCTGGTCTTTTTTGCAAATTAAATTCAGCTTGAAATAAAGCTTCCTTGTGCTGTGTGTGAGCTATTGCAACAGTTAACGTTACCCTATTGTAAAGACAAATACACTGAGTGAGTAAATATTTAAGTTAGATTATTGTAATGGTTATTGATCAATGTTTAAATATGTAAACAAAAGCCCAAATTAAAATCTCACAGTATAAAGTGGACGTGTCTCTTGAGAAGACTTGAATTAAACTTTCCCATTAAAATAGATTACTGTTACAATGAGTGTTGTGCTTTTCGATGCTTGAAAATAATGACTGCCTTGACAAAATGGATGGACAAAAATGTAGATATTAAAATATTTAGTTTGTGGTAGTTTTCCCGATGGTATTAAAAATTATAGGCTAGGCCTACTGAATACTGACATATTTCAAGGTGTCATATTGAAGTTAGAAATTCCAGTATCATGACCACTAATGTCCTTCAACAATAGGGTAAAAACATGTTAAAAGTAGCTATTTTTTACATAAATCTATGATTTGGTTGAATATTTATTGGTAATACATTAACTATCGCCAGTTAAAAAGTAACTAGTAACTAGTACTCTGAGTAGTTTTTGAGAAGAGTAATTTGTACTTTTACTTAAGTACTTTTTTGACACCAGTACTTTTACTTGTAATTGAGTATTATTTCAGCAATGTAACGGTACTTGTACTTGAGTACAAATTTTCAGTACTCTTTCCACCTCTGCTTAGCTAGCAGTATATCACGAAAGTGAGTACACCCCTCCCATTTTTACAAATATTTTATTATATCTTTTCATGGGGACAACACCTATGGGACAACACTATAGAAATGAAACTTTTATATAACTCAAAGTAGTCTATATATCTATCAGATATATATCTGTATATCAAAGTTTCATTTCTATAGTACTGTAGTTATTAAAAAAGAAAAAAAAAACGTAGCTAGCTAACGTTAGTCCCAGCTTGCACTGCGCAGTGACGTCGGTTGCCAAGCCCTATTAACAAGCTAGCAAGGTAGCTAACCAGCTAACTCTACCCCACACTCTCTTAGCTAATGTATGTGTTCACTGGTAACGTTAGCTAGCACCAGTAACGGAAATTGTATGTCGCTCCCAGACAGCTAGCTAATGCAAGTTGAGCTGAGCCGGACACCTGAAGCAGCTACCTATCGTTAGCTCGACCACGGACCACGGACCAGCAAACGTCCCGGTAAGTTGGCGCAGATCCCAGCTGCCTTGTTAAAGCGGATTCTATTGTGTGACACCGAGTACGAGTATGCGGAGTCCGCCCGGACATATGTCACGGGGTGACTAAAAGCCAGAACTTTTCTTTTGTTGTCCCCCCTTCCCCCCGGACGTCTTTCCGGAAACCCCGAGTCTGATTCCGGTGGCTAGTGCGCATGAGCTCGAGACAGCTCATGTTGATGATGAGAGATTGGCCGCACCTGTGGGAGCGAACAAAGACGCGAGTGATATGCGAGAGAAGGATATAAAAGCAGCGTTCTACAGGAGTGTGGCATGTAAGCTGTGACGTTGATACCTTGTGGCGTGAGCTTTTCTTGAGAAAAATCGACAAGTGCAGTGTTGAGAGGACGTGCTCAGTACATCTGGCCAGCTTCTTCCAGTGAATCCGTGCATGTGGTGATGAATTATCAGCCGTGGAGTTGAGGAGGGAAGGATTATACATCGGAGCTACCACTAGAAAGATAAGTGTTCCACTTTGTGGTGTGAGAAACAAGGCGACAGTAGAGGAACATCTTTGACTGTTATCAGGAATAAAGCTGTGTTGTTTCACTAGATGTCCGCCATCGACCGGCATGGAAATAACTCGCTGGACTTGAGCATTGTTCTAGTTTTGGGGAATTGGAGTGATACTGCGGTGTCTGCTGAACTTTGCACGATTAATGAGAGTGATATTGCGGTGATTGCACGTGTGGGGCGGAGTACAGTGTTTGCAGCGAGGGAAAAAGTGTAACAACGACGTGTCGACGGACGGAGGATCCAAGCATCTAAGTTGAACGCAACCACAGCTGAACGCCCATTGTGAGTACTCTCTCTTGAAGTTACACTGAACGTTCTGAATGTCTTCTCTCTTCATGCTGTTGCATTGATATCTATATGCTGAGTCACCACAGTCTAAAGCGCTGTCTTCTATGCTGAGCCATCACAGCTGAACGCCCATTGTGAGTACTCTCTCTTGAAGCTACACTGAACGTTCTGAATGTCTTCTCTCTTCATGCTGTTGCATTGATATCTATATGCTGAGTCACCACAGTCTAAAGCGCTGTCTTCTATGCTGAGCCACCACAGCTGAACGCCCATTGTGAGTACTCTCTCTTGAAGCTACACTGAACGTTCTGAATGTCTTCTCTCTTCATGCTGTTGCATTGATATCTATATACTGAGTCACCACAGTCTAAAGCGCTGTCTTCTATGCTGAGCCACCACAGCTGAACGCCCATTGTGAGTACTCTCTCTTGAAGCTACACTGAACGTTCTGAATGTCTTCTCTCTTCATGCTGTTGCATTGATATCTATATGCTGAGTCACCACAGTCTAAAGCGCTGTCTTCTATGCTGAGCCACCACAGCTGAACGCCCATTGTGAGTACTCTCTCTTGAAGCTACACTGAACGTTCTGAATGTCTTCTCTCTTCATGCTGTTGCATTGATATCTATATGCTGAGTCACCACAGTCTAAAGCGCTGTCTTCTATGCTGAGCCACCACAGCTGAACGCCCATTGTGAGTACTCTCTTGAAGTTACACTGAACGTTCTGAATGTCTTCTCTCTTCATGCTGTTGCATTGATATCTATATGCTGAGTCACCACAGTCTAAAGCGCTGTCTTCTATGCTGAGCCACCACAGCTGAACGCCCATTGTGAGTACTCTCTCTTGAAGCTACACGGAACGTTCTGAATGTCTCCTCTCCGTATGCTGTTGCATTGATATCTATATGCTGAGTCACTACAGTCTAAAGCGCTGTCTTCTATGCTGAGCCACCACAGCTGAACGCCCATTGTGAGTACCCTCTCTTGAAGTTAAATTGAACGTTCCGAATGTTTCCTCTCTTTATGCTGTTGCATTGATGCCTATATGCTGAGCCACTACAGTCTAAAGCGCTGTCTTCTATGCTGAGCCACTACAGTCTAAAGCGCTGTCTTCTATGCTGAGCCACCACAGCCTAAAGTACTGTCTTCTATGCTGAGTCATTACAGCTGAACGCCCATTGTGAGTACTCTCTCTTGAAGTTATACTGAACGTTCTGAATGTCTCCTCTCCGTATGCTGTTGCATTGATGCCTATATGCTGAGCCACTGCAGTCTACAGTGCTGTCTTCTATGCTGAGTCAATACGGCTGAACGCCCATCGTGAGTACTCTCTCTTGAAGTTACACTGAACGTTCTGAATGTTTCCTCTCTTCATGCTGTTGCATTGATACCTATATGCCGAGCCACAGTCTAAAGCGCTGTCTTCTATGCTGAGTCACCACAGCTGAACGCCCATTGTGAGTACTCTCTCTTGAAGTTACACTGAACGTTCTGAATGTCTCCTCTCTTCATGCTGTTGCATTGATACCTATATGCTGAGCCACAGTCTAAAGCACTGACTTCTATGCTGAGCCACCGCAGCTGAACGTCCATTGTGAGTACTCTCTCTTGAAGCTACACTGAACGTTCTGAATGTCTCCTTTCCGTATGCTGTTGCATTGATATCTATATGCTGAGCCACCACAGCCTAAAGTACTGTCTTCTATGCTGAGTTGTTACAGCTGAACGCCCATTGTGAGTACTCTCTCTTGAAGTTATCCCGAACGGCCTGAAGGTCCTTCTTCGTAAGCTGTATGCTTTGAAGCCGCTACCTCCAAGAGCCTTGTCCCCTACGTCGAAGCACCCCCATTGATGGCTTGACCTGACTACTCGAACTACGCTCTCTGCCTACCTGGAGCGGTGACCCGAGTCGATTCAGATCTTTAGAGGTCAGAGTGGCGGCTCCACGCAGTCTTCGAAGAGGTGTACAGCCCAAGTCCAGAGCCCGAGGCCGTTCCGGTGGTGCATTGATCCTGAAACACAAAAGCCGAAGAATAGAGGATATAGCTACTTACCCACATTGACGCTGTCCCGAGCCTCCTGTAGTGCCGTTTCTGCCCAAGTCGACGATCCTTCCCGGCCGTGGTCCAGGCTGACCCTGTGGAACAGATGCTCAACGTTAGTGCATTCACTCTCATTCAACTGCTGCTGTGGAATTAGTGCTGCCGCTTTCCTGTTCTTCCCTTGCTGGTTCCGGCCCGTCCTCGGAAGAATTCCCGTCTCCTGAAGTGGTGCTTAGCTTGGCTGGCAGAATCTTGATCCTGTGAAGTAGAAAACAACGGTAAATAGTACCTCCATCGAGTCCCCTGTACCCACCCCTTTGTAAGAGACGGAACGGCCACAAGGGGTGAGGACCTGCGCCACTGTGTTCGAGAGCTTTTCCCCCAGTGCCATACTCGCCCACCAACGGACCTGACCTGGGCGTCCAGATACTTACCATCCGTCCACATTCGGAGCAGCTTCTAATTTTAGAATCATTCAAATAATAAAGTCTTTTAAATTGTTACTCTGTTGTCTGTCGTCTCTGGGCTGTGGGGTAGCTCCTCGGAAGGGCACTGCCAAGGGGTTAACGGGGAGGTCGGTTGGCGCGGTGCCACCATACTCCCGACCTGTGACACATAGAAATTGATCTTTGAGGAGGCGCGGGCGCGATCGAAAAGTCGCAAAGTGTTTAGCACTTATATTTGTGCGTGTGTGAGGCGCGGGCGTGATCGAACAGTGGAGACATAAAAACATACTCCATCATTTTATTCATACAGGACACCATTCAAACTGCAAAGTGTTTAAGTTACTGTTAATTAAAATTTTAAGGAAAACAAAATATAGTGTCCGGTGACCGTCCGCTTTGGGTACACTTCGAGTCCGCCGCGGTGTCCGGGTATGCGTACTGAGTCACACAATAGACTGCTCGGCAGGCAATCTTCACGTCTATTTGCTTTTAATGTGACACCGAGCTGATGTGTCCGCTCGACTCTGAAGCTATTTTACTCTGTTGCTTCCAGACAGCTAAAGTTGAGCTGAGACGGTGAAGCAGATAGCCACAGAACTGCAAACATCGTAAGTTGGTGCACACTACCTCACATTATTAGTTAGCTAATTAGCTTTAATTTCTTGATTTATTTTGTCCCACTCTTAGCTGTCATGCCTCTTCAAAGTTTTGTTATTTAGCTAATGTTAGCTTGTTGGCTATTGTGTTCAAGCCCATTTCAAATAGTTCTTTTCAGAAGCTTTACACTGTAAGCTAACGGTAATTTTTCCTTAGTTCATGTAACTTTAGCTAGCTGAAGATGGAGTGGAAGTGTGGCAAAGCGGGCGTGAACTGACTCAAATTGATGTAATTTCCGACTACGCCACCTGGGGAATTTCACCCCAAGAATTAAATATAACCTCTAAGCTAAGGCACGCACAGGTCCCAATCACCGTTGGAGTCAGAGACATAAGTAATCGTACAAAAGTATTTTATTTAAGCAACATTCATAGTTAAAAGAGGCATTGACCAGCAATCACACTCATCTCAATTGTTAAGTTCACTCATTGGGGGCAAAGAACCCAGGCTTACCACAGGGGCAGTCTCAGAATATCACCCTTAATGAAAGATCACTCAAATCACAGTGCACACACACACTAGCACACACACAGCGACTAAGGTCAAGGAAGACCACGACACACAGTGAAGGATGCCACCACCAGAAGGTCACTCGTCTGCCCCCGGGTACCCAGGTCCTGCCAACAACCAGAAAGAGAATGGCATTAAGAGAGCAGAGATATGCATAAACAAAATAATAATAATAATAATAATATAAAAAGTAACTTGATGCAGTTCCGGGAAGACACCAACTACTCGGTTCCGCCCGGGTCGTCACAAACCAAGATAAAATAATAACAAAAGAAAGCATAAACTCAAATTAAATATAAACAAATGGTTAAATAAATTGGCAGTATAGCTCACTGTAGGAATGGTTAGATGAAAACAATATATATTAAATAATCACAAATAAATGACTTTAAATCAAGATACAAATTCAAACAAAATACCCAACCACTGACATCAATTAAAGAAATAAACCAAAAAAAGGAAAACAAAAGAAACTCATAACAGATCACTGAGACACAGCTTAGAAAGCACAACAAAGTTCACTTAGAACCCGGAAGATCTCATTGAGAGCGTCCCAGTATCGTAGAAACGGAACAATCCAATGGAAACAGAACAGCAACTATGATGAGAGACGGAGCGTCGGAGCGACCAGCAACTCTATGATGAAGCACGGAACATTGGAGCGAACAGCAACTCTATGATGAAGCACGGAGCGTCGGAGCGACCAGCAACTCTATGATGAGGCACAGAGCATATAACCATTGACCAGAACGCCGCCATTGCCCTTGTCACGCGCCTATAAACAAAACAGAAAGTGTTACACTGCCATTCATTCTCCCCCTGGCTTCCGGCTCGAGCCAACATACTCACAATAACAGATGCTGCACTGGGATTAATATCCCGAATTCCTAGCGATGCATGGAGCCAGATATCTCATCGGCAGAGAGCGCGGATGAACTTTAGACTACATAAAGCATACAGATTAGTACCCGTTCGATTAAAGCAACCCACAGGAATCTCATTACACAAACGTCGTCGTACATGCTTTCCTTACCGTATCAAATGTCTACATTTGATTCTCCAGCACAAGCAGCAGGGCGCGTAGGTGACGTCACGGCCCCGGAAAGTGACGCACGCCTGTGACTGGCAGCCCGTGGTCTTATACACCCATGGTCCCAGCCCATTGGCCAAACCTCAAATTAAAAAATTAGGAGGGGTAATAACCCATCCTGCCACAGAAGTGTAAATATTGTGGTTTTATTAGTGGGAAGAGGGCGCAGCTATTTAAACACTACCGGTTAAAACATGGAAGTTACACAAGGACAGTACCATTTCCTTGTTTGCACCAGGACTGTTTGTGCACATTTAAGTCCTTAAACAGCCTTAAAGCACACATATCTCATGTTCACTCTAAAACTCATGAGGAACAACCAGGAGAAAATTAAGCTGTCAAATTCTGCTGTCAGTTGTGTGAATTCATTGAGCCCTGCTCTGAAACTGAATTTTTCACCCACCTCCGAAGCAGACACTTTAAAGTTAACCAAAAGGTTCAGTGTCCATATGCAGGCTGTAGATTTGAGAGCAGTGTGTATTCAACTTTCAATGCACATAAAAGTAAAGCACATAGAGAAGACAACTGGAAGATGTTCAAGAAAGAAATAGTTAATGTTGACATAAGTGATGAAAACAAAGACAGTGATGTTGCAGATGAGCAAATGCAGATGAGCAAATGCAGATGAGTGAAGACACGGGGGAGATGGATGATGTTAGTGAAGAAGCTTGTGAGATAGATCTTCATGATTTGGAAAAGCAGTTAGAGCACAACTTGGCTGCACTTTTTTTTAAAGATGCAGACTATCCTCCATATACCTGAGCGCTCTGTACAGGAAGTTATCAAACAGCTTTGTGATATACATTATTTGTCAGAGCCACTTCTGCATCATAAGGTGAAGATGATTCTTAAGGAGTATGATTCCGAGATAGATGAGTCCATTGTGAAACAGGTGAGCAGTGCTGTTTCAGAGACCAACGTAATGACAACATTTTGCGGCAAAGTTGGTTCCTTAGCAACCACGAAAAAGAGAGCATCGTATGTGTCTAAACATTTTCCGCTGGTAATGCCTGTAGAGTATGTAGTTGACAAATACAAGAAATCAGTTGTATATGTTCCCATACAGCAAATGCTGCAGAAGTTGCTGAGCAGGACAGATGTGTTAGATAAAGCAATGTCTGAGGAAATACATGTTCCAAATGAATACAAATATACTTCAGAGAAAATGGCCTTCTTACTAGTGATGAGTTCACAATTGCCATTGGGCTGTACATCGATGACTTTGAAGTGGCCAATCCGTTAGGAACATCGAAGAAGAAGCATAAGATGTGTGCTGTGTACTGGGTAATTGCCAATATGCCAGCAAAATATAGAGCATCACTCAACTCTATCCAACTTGCTCTTATATGCAACACAACCACTGTAAAAGAATGTGGTTATGATGAAGTGCTGGACCCACTTATACATGATCTGATGTCACTAGAAAAAGATGGTGTTTACGTAGAGGCCTTAGGTGCAAGTGTGAAAGGATCTGTTTTGTATGTAGCTGATGACAACCTAGATGCTCATGCACTGGCAGGATTCTACGAGAACTTCTCTGTTGATAAGTTCTGCAGATTCTGCATGGCAAGTAGAAGTGACACTCAGGAAAAAGAGGTGCGCTCTGGTGCCTTTGAGCTCAGAGACAAAGACAGGCATGACAGACAAGTGCAGGAAGTGATGGAAGACCCAGAACTGGGTAGAAAATACGGTGTGAAAAAAGAGTGCCCTTTGACTGCAAAACTGGAGCACTTTCATGTTGTTAAAGGTTACCCTCCTGACCTCATGCATGATCTTCTGGAGGGCATAGTCCCCGTAGAGTTGTCTTTGTGCCTTTCAGATCTGATTTCCAAGGGATATTTTAATCTAGAAACACTGAATCAGGCTATCAGGTCCTTTACATACACCTTTACTGACAAAACTGACCAGCCACAGCCTATTACAAAAGGCTT
Source organism: Abramis brama (assembly GCF_963993115.1). Lineage (NCBI taxonomy): Eukaryota > Metazoa > Chordata > Actinopteri > Cypriniformes > Leuciscidae > Abramis > Abramis brama. The sequence goes on along the minus strand of NC_139970.1, from coordinate 4,968,301 downwards.
CTCCACAAAAGGCACAATCGGGGGAAATGCGCATGAGAACTGGTGTCTAATTAGGCTCCTTACATTTCTTGTTGGTCAGTATGTTCCTCCGGGGGAAAAGGCATGGGAAGTTCTAATGCTTGTCAAAGACATTGTGGAGTTAGTAGTTGCCCCCAGGTTTACTGATGAGACACTCACTTCCTGGAGTGCAAGTTAGCAGAACACAGAGAACTGCTGCAGTCTACATTCCCAGAGTTAAGATTACGACCAAAACACCATTACATAGAACATTACCCTCAACTTATTAAGGCATTTGGTCCACTGTGTGATGTCTGGACTATGCGCTTTGAGGGCAAGCACAAATTTTTCAAAAAGGTTATCCGTGACGCTCAGAACTACAGGAATGTAGCCCTTACACTTGCTGTGAAACACCAGAAAGCAGTCAGCTATCATTTGGACTCAAGCTCATTTTTCAAACCTTCAGTCGAGATGGAGAAGGTCACTACAGTCTTGGTATCATCATTCCCTGATAACGTCCAGATGGTACTCCGTCAGAAAATCCACAAGCCAGCAGCAGTTTTTGTAGCATCATCCATATGTCTAGATGGAGTTACATACAAGGCAGATATGGTAGTCTCTGCTGGATCCTGCTCAGGTCTCCCTGAGTTTAGGCAGATCACACAGATTGTTGCAGTTCATACAGAAATCATGTTTGTGTGCAGAGTAATGAGTGCATGGTACCATGAGCACCTTAGATCGTATGAAGTTTGCTACTCTGTAACCCCACCCCTGTGTGTGGTTCCGCTGTCAGAGCTTAACGATGTTTTCCCCCTTTCAGCTTACAGAATAGGTGGGAAACTAATGGTGACTCCCAAACGTTATATTCTGTGCTGAACAAGCTCTCTCTTTCTCCCCAGATGGCGGAGCAACAGAGAATGCTTGTGAGAGTTATCTTCACTGAAGCAGACATAAGGAAGGTGGAACTGACGACAAAGCCTGATACAGTTGACCATTTAATTCGGTCCCTTAAAGATGTTCTTCAAATAAACTATGACTTCAGCTTACAGTTTAAAGATCCCAACTTCGACAATGAACTGTGCAATCTAACAGAGATATCAGAGCTGACTGTGTGACCTACCCTTAAAATCATTCCAGTGCCTTCTCTTGTGGAGGTGCCCGTCCCACGGTCAACATCAAGTGAAGAACTAAGCGACACACCCAGCCAGGCAGACACGGACATCCTGTCCAACTCCTCTGAGAAAAGACAACGCCAGTGGCCAGAGGTATTTGATATGCATCAAATATACCGAAATTCTCTGTGGATGTGGAGTATAGACTGCGTCAAGCAAACCTGCTCCATCTCAGGGATGGAACACACCTCAATCCGTCAAAGGAGTTCAAACACGACATCCTCGAGAGGCTGGCTGAGACCATATATGCCTTGAAAGCATATCCAACAAATGCAGAATTTGAAGCTGTTGTCTCAGCACTGGTGCGAGCACACCCATGTCTCAAAGAACAAGGATCAGTGTCTGGCTGGTGCGGTTGGAAAAACAGCTTGAAATTCAAGATGGGGAATTACCGAACAAAAATGCGTCAGCGGGGACACCGTGATATCACTGTGAACGGCGGTAAACATGGAAAGCACTCTCCTTGTGGAGACCCACCTAACAAGAGAATCAAGAAGCCAAAGAGAGGAGAAGTCAATTACTTACCAGATTATCCAGATGGACAGGATGACTCCAGCCTTGAAGATGCTCGACAGCTCATGGTGGACGAAATGAAAAAGAAAACGCCTCGGTTACGACTGTAACCTCGGTTCCCTGAAGAGGGAACGAGCGTTGCGTCGAGTTTGACGCTATGGGAACGCTTTGCGTGATGCACATGTAAAATCAGTCCAATGGTGTGGCGGAACGTCAGAGGCGGGTGACGTCACGTACCAGGAAGCTATAAAAGCCGGCCCGAAACAGAAAACGAAAGCTTCGTAAAGTCTGAAGTCGTGTTGACAGGCATGAAGGAGATATGGCAAGGTGACGCAACGCTCGTTCCCTCTTCAGGGAACCGAGGTTACAGTCGTAACCGAGGCGTTCCCTTTCAAGGGAACTCGCGTTGCGTCGAGTTTGACGCTATGGGAACGTCTATACCAACGCCTCCATAGCTACAAATGTCTGTCCTGTGTGAAATCTGGTGAGCAGCACTAGGAAGACAAAACATGAGACCCTGGAGCAGAGTCTAGATCCAGAGAGTAGAACCTGACGAAAGTGTGCGGTGAGGACCAGCCTGCCGCATCACAAACGTCCTGTAACGAAACTCCTGATATAAGGGCCTTAGAGGCCGCCATACTCCTCGTAGAGTGCGACCGGACAGCCAAAGGAGAAGGCTGTCCAGCCGCCTCATAAGCAAGTGAGATAGTCTCAACCAACCACTGCTCATCCTTTGCTTAGACACTGGACCTCCCTAGTTAGGGGAGCAAATGTCACTTTTACGCCACAGGGCAGCTCTGTGGACATACGCGTCTAACGCCCGAACAGGGCAAAGCAAATTATTAGCCTCCTGGTCCGATTTCGAAAGGGAGGAGGACCTCCAAGTGCCACGAGGGAAACGAGATACCAAAGGGGTCTTTCCCCACAGACATTCCACCCAAAGGACTGTGGTAAGCACCTACGGCCGCCACATAAACCTTTAAAGTGGACGGGGTCAGACCTGCAGTGAACCGGTCCTGCAGGAACTCCAGAACTGTACCAATTGGGCAGTTGACTGGATCCAACCGACGGTCACTACACAAAGAGGTGAATACTCTCCAGTTCAGGGCATAAAGTTTCCTCGTGGAGGGAGCTCTGGACTGTAGAATGGTCTCAACAACCTCAGTTGAGAGACCTGACTCTATGAGCTGGGCCCCCTCAGAGGCCAAGCCCACAGGTTCCACAGTTCTGGGCGGGGGTGAAATATCGAGCCCTCCGCCTGGGACAGAAGGTCCCTCCTGACGGGTAGCTCCAGAGGAGGCCCGTCGAGGAGCGACACAAGATCAGGAAACCATACTCTGCCCGGCCAGCGCGGGGCTATAAGAAGCAGGCAAACCCGGTCCCTGCGAACTCTCTCCAGAACTCCCGGGAGCAGAGCAACTGGGGGAAAAGCGTACAGACGTAGCCTCGGCCACGTCTGCACCATAGCATCCAGTCCAAAGGAGCTGGATGCGTGAGGGAGAACCAAAGTGGACAGTGAGACGTCTCTCGAGACGCAAACAGACCCACTTATAATTTCCATATCAGCTCCACCACCTCGGGGGTGGAGCCACCATTCCCCGGGCCTCGGCCCCTGTCTCGACAGAGTGTCTGCTCCTATATTCTGGACCCCGGGGATGTAGGCTGCCTTGAGTGACAGCAACTTCCCCTGGGACCACAAGAGGATATGGCGTGCCAGCGCAAACCCCCTTGATATAGGCGACTACCGACGTGTTGTCCGTATGTACTACACATGGTGTCCCCTGAGACCTGTGATAAAGCTCCTCAGAGCCCGGAAGACAGCTAACATCTCTAGGCTATAGAATGCCAGGAACGATGATGGTCTTCCCACAGACCTTGAGATGAGCGACCCTCAGGATCGCTCCCCAACCCGTGAGGGAAGCATCCGTCGTTAGCAGTTTGCGACGACAAGGAGCTCCCAGCACTGGGCCCTGGGACAGGAACCAAGGTTTCTTCCACATAACCAAGGCACGTAGGCATCACCGCGTGACCTTGATTGTGCGAAATGGGTTGCCCCTCGGGGAAAAACCCTCTGGTCCTGAGCCACCACTGCAGGGGCCTCATGTGCAGCAGTCCAAAAGGTATCCCGTTGGAAGCTGCTGCCATGAGACCCAACAGTCTCTGGAACTGTTTGACAGTGAGTAGCTGGCCTAGCTTTACACTTCTCACAGCTGCCAGGATCGAAGCGTGGCGATGACAGGCGCGCCTGCATCGACACTGAATCCCAAACCACGCCTAAAAAAGTGGTCCTCTAAAATAGAGAAGCACACTCTTCTTGGCGTTCAGCCGTAACCCCAACTCTTTCATATGGGCGAGAACAACATCTCGATGTTGAACCGCCATCTAATGCGACTGAGCTAAAATCAACCAATCGTCGATGTAGTTCGTGATGCGAATACCCCGGAGGCGCAGAGGCGCCAGAGCTGCATCCACGCATTTGGTGAAAGTGCGGGGTGATAAAGCCAGGCCGAATGGAAGAACTCGATATTGGTATGCTTTGCCCCCGAAAGCAAACCTCAGGAACTTCCAATGACACGGACGGATGGAAATATGCGTCCTTGAGGTCTATCGTGACAAACCAGTCCTCGGACTAATCTGTGGCACGATTGTCTCAATGTTAACATTTTGAACTTGAGCTGCATGACAACTCGAAGACCTAAAATGGGACGCAATCCCCCGTCCTACTTTGGAACTATGAAGTACCGGCTGTAAAACCCGGTTTCCCTGTTGGAGGGAGGTACATATTCTATGGCCCCTTTCTCTAACAGAGTGTTTACTTCCTGTTCCATAACCAGAACCTGCTCGGGGCCCACCATTGTGGGCAGGACCCCCATAAACCGCGGTGGGCGTTACTAGAATTGTATCTAATACCCTTTTTCCACGGTCTGCAGGACCCAACGAGAAACATTTGACAGTAGCTTCCACGCTGTCAAAGATTCTACTAGAGGTACCAGTCTCTCGAGACTGGTTTCTGGATTTTGTTGCTGTTGAGTAGTCGGTTTGTCGCCCTGTAACGGCGCACCGGCAGGGAACGACCAAACAGACTGCTCTAGCACCCTCCTCAGAGGGGGCGGGCATCCCGAGGCCACTACGTTTCCGGGTGGACCTTGAGATATGTGCTCACCGTAGACCGCTGCGCCCTGTAACACCGGAGGCGGCAGGGTTGGCAGAACGGTCCCCTGAGGGCACCGAAGAGAGACGGCACCGTATTTTTCTCCTGCTGTTGAGCAGTCGGTTCGTCGCCCTGTAATGGCGCACCGGCAGGGAACGACCAAACAGACTGCTCTAGCACCCTCCTCAGAGGGGGCGGGCATCCCGAGGCCACTACGTTTCCGGGTGGACCTTGAGATATGTGCTCGCCGGAGACCGCTGCGCCCTGTAACGCCGGAGGCGGCAGGGTTGGCAGAACGGTCCCCTGAGGGCACCGAAGAGAGATGGGCACCGTGAAAAGAGGTGTTAACCGCTCTGCTTCGGGGGGACTACCCTCATTTGTCCTGAGCCCTCAGACATCAGGACTTTTTCCCAGCAGCCTTCTTGGCGGTAATAACGGTCCGCAGATCCGTTTTACCCCTCGAAGACTGCTGGGTTTGAGAGCGCCCTCCGTGTCCCCGAGATTTTTGTGGGGGAGCACGGGAGGAAACGCTCTGTTTCTGAGTGGCGCGGTGCCCAGCGCTCTTTTTAGAGGAGTGAGGCTGCTCCCGCTCAGCAGCCTCATAGAAAGAACGGCGGGGGAGAAGTTTCTGAAGTGCAGCTGCCTGTTTTGAAGCTTCTTGTGACTTCGCTACAGCACTATTAACTGCGTCTCCAAATAACCCTTGCGTGGATACTGGTGCATCTAAAAGAACATGTTTTTCTTTGTCCTTTATGTCACTTAAGTTGAGCCACAGATGCCTCTCAGTGGCCACCAGGGCTGCCATAGAGCGGCTGATGGATTTAGCCGTCTCCTTGGTGGCCCTGAGAGACAAATCCGTGGCTCTACGCAGTTCAGACACCGTATCAGCACTAATACCCCCGCCCTCCTCAAAATCACCCAATAACTCAGCCTGGTAAGCCTGCATTATGGACATTGTATGTAAACACGCTGCAGCTTGACCGGCGGCGGCATAAGCTTTATGAACCAGGGAAGAAGTAACTTTTACTGGCTTGGATGGAAGTGCAGGAGCCTTCAGAGAAGATGCCGTTGCTGGAGAGAGATAGCTCGCGAGCGTCTCTTCCACCTTCGGCATCTCCCCATAACCATGCTCTTTATAATTGTGAATGGATGAATAGTGTGATGTTTGTGCAGTATACACTCGATATGACACTGGTTTCGCCCACGATCTCGACACCTCGGTGTGGAGATCGGGGAAAAACGGCAGGCTCCTGCGCTGGGGCTGCGCACGAGATGGCAGGAAGCGTTCGTCGAGCTTACTTTTCGAACGAACGTCCTGCCTATCTTCTGGCCACTCAATAGACAGTCTGTCAACAGCTCTAGTAATGACATCGAGCAGTTCCTCAAACGCATGAGACTGAGGTGGCGAATCCTCAGACTCAGCTACAATACTCACAACATCCAACTCCTCAGAGCTGGATAGTTGCAGTACTGGTACCTCTATCGGGGGGGAAGAAACCGCAGCGCGTGCTTCCACACCCTAATAAGAGGCACTGGATCTATCAGACGGATGCTGAGATAAGGCAGAGCCCGTCTCAACATCCACTGATAAATCCATCTGTGAACCCCAGGTCTGAGATCGACGCCGTGCCTCGGCAGCGGCGGGACCCGAGCCCTGGGGAGCGTGGTCGGGATTGAACCGAGCCAAGCGGGATCGGAGCGTACGCAATGGAAGCGCACAGCAATGCACACAGTCACCACCCTCGAGTGCTGACTGGGCATGCTCCTCTCCCAAACAAACAACACAAAGAGTGTGTGTGTCACCTCCCGTTAAATAACGCGGGCAGGGATGGACACACACTCTAAACTGCTGCTCGCTCGCCATACTGAATATATATATATATGATATAGACAGACAACACCAAATATACAGACAGATTTCACACAGAGCGCAACTGAAGACTCAGAAAGCTTTCGTTTTCTGTTTCGGGCCGGCTTTTATAGCTTCCTGGTACGTGACGTCACCCGCCTCTGACGTTCCGCCACACCATTGGACTGATTTTACATGTGCTTCAAGACGTCATCACGCAAAGCGTTCCCATAGCGTCAAACTCGACGCAACGCGAGTTCCCTTGAAAGGGAACCCCAAATGGAGCCCTCATCAAGTAGAAGATGGATCTGACATTCGCTCTTCAAAGGAATGAAGTTGTGAAGGACAAGCCTGCCATCACCCAGATATGTCAACGTTGGCCAGCTGTCTTTACTGAACACCAGGTAGGCCTATAGATTTGTCTCATATGCTGTATTCTACGGAGCCCCTCTGCTGTCACTAGAGGGGCTTCGTAGTACTCATCAAAATTGTATTAAAGAGTAATACATGCAGACTGGGTTGTTGCATAAAAAGATCACATCATGGTGTCAACTCATTTGAACATGAACATGTTTTGTTTTTACATGTTTCAGGTGTGTCTGGAGTTCAGCAGGGTGGTTGGTAAGAGCCTGAGACAGGATTTCTACGAGGCCCTTGACCATCACAGTCCCAGGCTCATGGAAATCTTCAAGGCAAAGAGGGGCCTCACAGGGCAGGTCTTGGCTGACCTGATGCGACAAACAAAGGTTAGTTGATTTTCAACTCTATATTTACGTCTTAGAAAACATTCTGATATTTGATTGAGCTTGAAAGAACACACGTGTAAATAAATGTACTGGTATTGTGAGTGTAACGAATGTGCAAGAATCATGATTCTGTTTTCCCTGCACACAAAACTCCAGAAGCCTTGTCATTATAAATTTTGGGAAAACTTTTAACGTTTAACCTGTAAATGTAACTCATAGCCTTGGCGCCGCTAGGTCTGCGCTTGTGGCAACTTTTACAGCTCCCCCGATACTTTATAGCACCCTAGACACACTCCAGAACAACACTTCTCCGGGCTTCACAAGCTTCAAAGAATTCCAAACCCCCTTTCTCTCAGTCAGAGAGATAACGAAACTTTCTATAGACATTCCAGACACAGAGCATTCCATACACACACACAAACGTTTCTTTACACTCATGTAAGTCATTACTAAGATGTATTTGATAGGTTTGTGCATTGCATAACTGATTAGCCCTGTTATGCGATGGTTATGATTTTCTGATTTGTAACTTGGGAATGTTTCTCCTAATTAAGGTTCTCAAATAGAATCATGGTTTTGTAACCCTACCTGTTATGAGGTGAGAAAAGACCCAATAGCGAGTGACAGTGAATCAGTCTTTTAGTAGAAAGTAAATGAGGTAGCCTCCAGCGGAGCAGTTCAACAGAAATCTTCCTTGTAGATAATAGACAACAGAAACAGCCCAAAATACGGCCAGTGATCGTAAACAGAAATAATCCTTTTGCAAACAGTATTTAGACAGCGGGCAGCGGCGATGCGAGAATACAGCAGGTGGCTTGCCTCAGGTCACAGAGATGGATGCATAGTAGACACACAGCGGGGAACAGCAGCAGCACAGTCAAGCGTATCACTGGACACAGAGAGCTGGTTAGAGCATGAGTTGTAAATACTTGCAGCTAGATGAATTCCCCGACAGGACACAACAGGACACGACAGGATAGGAATGAGGTAGAGCGAGATAGTAACACAGTTCTTCATTCAACTGAAGTCAACGAACAATCCGACAAAGAGGCAGGAGAAAGAGAGAGAAGAAGTAGCAAACGTAATCAGAGAGAAAAGGGGACAGGTGCGATGCACTTAGGGTAGAACAGGAGAAGATAGGAAACAGCTGGGACAAAAAGAGTGAGTGATTGATTGCGTGCGTAAAACAAGTGAGTGTAAAGAATGAAGTGACCAGAAGAGGGCGGAAAAGGATAGGAAAAGCCAGAATCATGACAGTACCCCCCCCCCCCTCAACGAGCGCCCCCTGGCGCTCCCAAGGAGGAAGACTGGCGAGAGCGGAGGAAATCATCGATAAGCGAACGGTCCAGGACGTCCCGAGATGGAATCCAACTTCTCTCCTCCGGACCGTACCCCTCCCAGTCTACTAAATATTGGTAACCGCGACCACGACGGCGAACGTCCAGAAGCTTACGGACTCTATAAACCAGAGTCCCCTCGACTAAGACAGGAGGATGCGAAGGACAAGACGGGGCGCGAATAACGAACTTAATGCATGAGACATGGAAGACCGGGTGGACGCGTCGGAGATAAGGAGGTAGCTTCAATTTGACTGAGACAGGACTGACAATCTTAGAAATCCGAAAAGGACCGATAAACCGAGGAGCTAGCTTCCGTGAAATGGATTGAAGTGGCAGATTCTGGGTGGATAGCCACACCTTTTGACCGCAAAGATAGCGGGGACTCTTGACACGACGCTTATTCGCTGCAACGCACATCCTAGTTCTAGAACGACAAAGGGCTGATCTAACCCTCTTCCAGGTTCGTTTGCAACGCTTAATGTAAGCTTGAACAGACGGAACGCACGAGTCTGGATCTTGGGAAGAGAATAAAGGCGGTTGATACCCAAGGCAACTCTGGAAAGGCGAGAGTCCGGTAGCGGAGGACGGTAGAGAATTATGGGCGTATTCAGCCCAGGGGAGCTGCTCGGACCAAGACGCGGGATTCTTAAAAGCAAGACTGCGCAGGATGCGGCCGACAATTTGGTTTGCGCGTTCGGCCTGACCATTGGTCTGGGGGTGGAACCCAGACGAGAGACTCGCGGAAGCTCCGATCTGACGACAAAACTCTTTCCAAAATTGAGAAGCGAATTGGGGACCCCTGTCAGAAACAACATCGGAGGGGAGACCATGGAGCTCAAAAACGTGATCGACCATTATCTGCGCCGTCTCTTTGGCGGAGGGAAGTTTAGGAAGGGGGATGAAATGTGCGGCTTTAGAGAAGCGATCAACGACAGTAAGGATAACGGTATGACCCGCCGACGAGGGGAGCCCAGTAATAAAATCGAGAGCTATGTGTGACCACGGACGAGACGGAACAGGCAACGGTCTTAAAAGGCCAGTCGGAGGAGAATGACTGGACTTGGTTTGAGTGCAAACGGCGCATGCTGCAACAAAGCGACGAATATCCTTCTCACGGGACGGCCACCAAAAACGCTGTTTAACTAAAGCAAGGGTACCCCAAACACCGGGATGAGCTGCCAATTTGGAGGTATGGGCCCACTGAAGGACCGCGCGCCGAGCAGAGAAAGGAACGAAAAGTAAGTGTTTAGGGCAGCCTCGCGGTGGAACGGAGCGAGCGAGCGCACGTTTGACGAGTCTCTCTATTCCCCAAATCGTCACCCCAACCACCCGTGCAGGAGGAATAATCACCTCCTGGGTTGGAGTGATCTCAGAGGAATCGAAAAGACGAGAGAGCGCGTCGGGTTTCATATTCTTAGACCCTGGACGATACGAAATGGTAAACTCGAAACGGGCGAAGAAAAGAGCCCAACGAGCCTGACGCGCGTTCAGACGCTTAGCGGAACGAATGTATTCGAGATTACGATGATCGGTCCATACAATGAAAGGAACCGATGCTCCCTCTAACCAGTGACGCCACTCCTCCAAAGCCAGACGAATGGCGAGTAACTCGCGGTCACCGACGTCATATTTGCTCTCTGAAGGCGAAAGACGGTGAGAAAAATAGGCACAAGGGTGTACCTTGTCATCAAGGAATGAGCGTTGGGAAAGAATGGCCCCAACGCCCACTTCTGATGCATCGACCTCGACAATAAACTGGTTAGAAATGTTGGGAGTAATTAAAATGGGAGCTGTAGAGAAAAGACTCTTAAGACGCTCGAACGCACTCTGAGCGGAATCGGTCCAGACAAAACAAGACTTGGATGACGTAAGCGCGGTTAACGGTGCTGCCACTTGACTAAAATTTCGAATGAACCTGCGATAAAAGTTAGCAAAACCAAGGAATCTCTGAAGGGCTGTGCGTGAATCAGGAACTGGCCAATCTGTGACCGCTTGGACCTTTGCAGGGTCCATACTAATTCCCTCGCCGAAATAACGGAACCGAGAAAAACTACCGACTGTGTGTGAAAAGAGCATTTCTCCGCCTTGACAAAGAGACGGTTCTCTAACAGGCGCTGAAGAACGCGTCGAACGTGCTGTACATGAACCTGAAGCGAGGGCGAAAAGATCAGAATGTCGTCTAGGTAAACAAAGACAAAGATATTGAGCATATCACGAAGGACGTCATTAATAAGTGCTTGAAAGACAGCGGGAGCGTTTGCGAGCCCGAAAGGAAGAACCCGGTATTCAAAGTGCCCGAGAGGAGTATTGAACGCGGTCTTCCACTCGTCACCCTCCTTTATGCGTATCAAATGGTAGGCATTGCGCAGGTCTAATTTTGGGAAAAATTTAGCTCCCTGCAAGATCTCAAAAGCAGATGACATAAGCGGCAAAGGATATCTATTCTTTACCGTAATGTCATTGAGCCCACGATAATCTATACAGGGACGCAAGGAACCATCCTTCTTTTTCACAAAAAAGAAACCCGCGCCGGCAGGGGAGGAAGAGGGAACTATGGTACCCGCATTTAGAGCCTCAGAGAGGTAATTCTCGAGAGCCTTACGCTCAGGAATCTACAAAGAATATAATCTACCGCGTGGTGGTGTAGTTCCGGGAAGAAGATCGATACAACAATCGTAAGGATGATGAGGAGGGAGAGAAGTGGCCCGTGAACGGCTGAAAACCGCTCACAGATCGTGATACGTCTACGGCACTCCAGACAAATCTCCTGGCTCCTCCTGAAACACAGAGACAGATGAAACAGGAGGTATGGCAGAGACAAGACATTTAACATGACACGACAGATTCCATGACAGGATGGTTCCCTTAGACCAGTCAATATGGGGATTATGCAAATTTAACCAAGGATGACCTAGTACTATGGGAGAAAAAGGGGAACAGAAAATTAAAAAGGAAATAGTCTCGCGATGATTGCCTGAGACCGTGAGAGACACAGGAACAGTCTCACGGCAGATCTTGGGCAGGGAACTACCATCTAGGGCAAAAAGGGGAGTGGCCTCTTTCAGTTCATTGAGAGGAATACCTTGCTCACGGGCCCACGTCTCGTCAATGAAATTCCCCTCGGCCCCAGAGTCAATCATGGCGTTAGTAGAGACAGAGAAACCTTGCCAATGCAGATGAACAGGAATGGTAGTGTTGGCTTGATGAGAAGGGGCCTGAGAAGTAGCGCTCGCCAGTATCCCTCCTATTACTGGCGAGCGTTGGCTTTTACTTGACACGTCGACACAAAGTGCTTGTCGGAGCCACAGTAGAGACAGAGTCGGTTCATAATTCTTCGTTCTCGTTCCTTCGAGGAGATTCGTAAGTCCCCCAGCTGCATGGGCTCCGCGACAGAAGATGAAAGAGAAGAGGCTGGGGGCGGAGAGAAAGAAACGGTCTCGGTACCTCTGGCTCGTCGTCGCAAGTCGAAGCGCTTCTCCACTCTGATGGCGAGGTCGATGAGTGGATCGAGACGACTGGGAATCTCCCTGGCGAGGATCTCGTCCCTGACCTCGGTGTTGAGACCCTCCAGGAAGCGGGCCACCAACGCCGGCTCATTCCAGCCGCAAGTCGTGGCAAGAGTGCGAAACTCAATTGAGAAATCAGCGGCTGAACGCCTCCCTTGACGAAGAGAAGAGAGCAAGCGGGAAGCCTCAGGTCCATGAGCGGAGCGATCGAAGACACGAATCATCTCCTCCTTGAACAAGGAAAATCGATCCAGGAAATCCGCCTCAGCATCCCAGCTGGCCGCTCCCCACTGACGAGCCCGTCCAGTAAGGAGGGAGATCACAAATGCGACCTTGGCGCGGTCCCTGGCGTAAGTAGATGGTTGAAGAGAAAAGATTACTTCACACTGTGTCAAGAATGAACGACACTGTGTTGGCTCACCCGAGTAACACGGTGGATTATTAATTCTAGGCTCTGGAGACGAGGGCAGCAGAGAAGATGAAGAGGGTTCTTGACGAAGATGATGAAGTTGCGCGGTCAGATCAGACACCTGCGCAGCCAGGGATTCCACCACGCGTCTTGTGGCGACCAGCTCCTCTTCATGCCTGCCCAGTAAAGCACCTTGACGCTCGACAGCAACTTGAAAAGGAGTCTCACTCGCTGGGTCCATCTTGGTCGGATTGTACTGTTATGAGGTGAGAAAAGACCCAATAGCGAGTGACAGTGAATCAGTCTTTTAATAGAAAGTAAATGAGGTAGCCTCCAGCAGAGCAGTTCAACAGAAATCTTCCTTGTAGATAATAGACAACAGAAACAGCCAAAAATACGGCCAGTGATCGTAAACAGAAATAATCCTTTTGCAAACAGTATTTAGACAGCGGGCAGCGGCGATGCGAGAATACAGCAGGTGGCTTGCCTCAGGTCACAGAGATGGATGCATAGTAGACACACAGCGGGGAACAGCAGCAGCACAGTCAAGCGTATCACTGGACACAGAGAGCTGGTTAGAGCATGAGTTGTAAATACTTGCAGCTAGATGAATTCCCCGACAGGACACGACAGGACACGACAGGATAGGAATGAGGTAGAGCGAGATAGTAACACAGTTCTTCATTCAACTGAAGTCAACGAACAATCCCGACAAAGAGGCAGGAGAAAGAGAGAGAAGAAGTAGCAAACGTAATCAGAGAGAAAAGGGGACAGGTGCGATGCACTTAGGGTAGAACAGGAGAAGATGGGACAAAGAGAGTGAGTGATTGATTGCGTGCGTAAAACAAGTGAGTGTAAAGAATGAAGTGACCAGAAGAGGGTGGAAAAGGATAGGAAAAGCCAGAATCATGACACTACCTCTGACCAGGTCATAAAACTTTATGACACCAACTGGGAGAAACAGGAAAGCCCAGCTCGCTGGAATTCTTGTAAGGAAAGAGAAAAGTACCTTTTAAATGTATTAACTATATTTCCTTTTTGTGCTTAGATGGCTTCCCATATCAAATTGGAGTATCTGCAATTTTATTGTGTGTTAATCAAACTTTAAATGTTTATAATATACATATCTTATGTAACTTTGTATTCCTATAATCTTCATGTGACGTGTTTGATATTTCTGTAATTCTCTCAATCTAACGGAGTCGAATTCCGATAGCAGAATGCAGTAATGTACATTGTTTTATACATTTCATATTTCTGGAGCCGAAAGGCTTAAGTCAAACACCACTGTAACTCAAGCCAGGAGGCTGTTCCAAACAAACAAAGGAATCTTCCCGCTCGAAAATCTCGGGAGATGATTGGCCCTCCCCGCAAAAAGGGGGCGTGGACGGGATTCCCTCAAAAGACGGAACTTCTTCTGTTCTCTTCTCTTCGGTTAAACTTCGGGAAAACACCAACTTCGGACAGGTTTTGGCCACCGTCTTCGGACACGCACCTCCGCGTCACTCCCGCCCTTTCTTTTCTTTTCTTTACTAAGTTTTATTTTCATATTCGCCTCTTCCTCCACGAGGGAGATGAACTCTGAATTGCTTCTTTGGTAACTTCACATTCGGTGAACCTTTACATCTTCCCGCGAGTCTGCTCGCCCCGGAAGACACGAGAGAACACGCCCAGCTCCGAAAGAACGACACACGCGCCTTCTTTCCTCAGCAAATACAAAGAGAACCATATGCAAGTATTGATTATTGATTTGATTTGATTTGATTGATGTGATTTCTTGTTGTCTCTCTCAAAGGTTACATTGTCTGTGATTTTTGCCATACTGCGATCTCTCCCTATTTTGGCTTTCACTTTCGCTCGCTCATCCTCTCTCCCTCTCTCTCATTCTCTCTCACCTCTCTCATCGTCTGATCTCTCTAATTCTCTCATCCTCTGTTAATTCGTGTTCGTAATGTTTTTCGTTTTGTTTGTTTCGGGTGTATATACATACATATATTCTGTGTGAATTGTAGTTCGATGTATTATTAGTTCAATTATTAAAACCATTATATTCTTGATTGCTTCTGTCTAAAATGCTCATATTACAAAGTCAATGAAATGTTTGATCTTAGCTACAAGCTTTACGATTTGTTACTTTTCAGTAACCTAAATTTTATAAGGACAGGAGAATGGTTTCATGGCCAGAAACTATTTTCCCTGAAATTATAAGAAGTGATAACTTTATTGAGAAGTTGATAAGTTAATCTTACGGCCGTTTGCTGGACAAACAGATTGTTAGATAACTAAATTAAATCTCATACAATCAATCTGTAAAAGACTATTGATATATTAATGACGAACCATAACCCGTTGTGGTAATCATTCATATATACAATCGATCTATTTTCAGCTTCGATAATTTAATGTAACTGTAATATGCGATATATATATTAATCATATGGCTGATTAATTATTAAAATTCCCTATATATCATTTGAGCTAATGTTAATGTACTACCCTGTGCGGTTACATGAGCTATCCTGTTGGTAGATGCTTTCTTCTCTTTAAAGGAACACGCCGACTTATTGGGACTTTGTGACAAAATAACGGCAACATGTTCCTATTTACATGTTGTGATTTGTATAGTCACAGCGTGTACCATAAACAACGTAACATGAGACACAGCCATCCTCTAACCGTAAACAAACCGGGAACTATATTCTCAGAAAGGCTTGCTGCAAAGCAAATCGCGTTATTTTGTCACTTTTGTCACAATTCGGAGCAGTAGGATTGTTGGAACCAGTCACCTGCATGTTCTGTGATGGGCTGCTACGCTGGAGCCGTCAGACAGCGTTACAACACGCACGAACATGAGAAGGGTATCTATGGACTTATCTAACTCTGGGGGATACGGTGAATAAGACAAACGATGACGTCATGTACATGTGTATTACGTGTTCTGTCTATAGTGTTTCATTGCCATCTAATGGCCTGGCAGCAGAATACAGCGTTTTTAATCGTTTTCGCAGATCTGTGTGAATGGGGATTGCTTTGACAATGGTGTTGTCTGTATGAGTCCAGCAGGCGTAATGATATGACGCAGTGCCTGAAAATAGTCGACCCTATAGTCTACCAAGCTGGGGACTATTTTCAGGCGCTGCGTCATATCATTACGCCTGCTGGACTCATGGCATGGCAGCAAAGTTTCTTGATTATTACGCAGGAATGAGAGTATAGTTCCTAGCCATATCAGCCTAGAAAATCGCAACTTTTAATTTTCTGTCGGTCTTAGTACACGATGTAACTACAGAAGAGTCAAGTTTTAAATAGGAAAAATATCGAAACTCTTTGGTCATTTTTTTGAGAGAGATGCTAATGGTCTTGTCCGATTCAATGATCTATGCTAAGCTATACTAAAAGTGGTACCGCCAGACCCGGAGATCGGCTGAATGGATTCGAAAACAGTAAAACTCAACTGTTTAGCTCTGGGGAAGTAGTAAAATGAGCCTATTTCCAAAAAAAGTGGAGTATCCCTTTAAGTGTTGAAGTACAAATGTTAAGATGCCAGTGTTCAGCAGGGCTGAGTTTTATCTTGCCAGTTTGTCAACCAAATGTAAAAGAGTAAATGTTAAGTGTTTAAGTATAAATGTTAAGATGCCAGTGTTCAGCAGGGCTGAGTTTTATCTTGCCAGTTTGTCAACCAAATTTGAAGAGGCGCAGTACAATATTGTAATGATTGGCGGTAAAGAGGAAGAGATTTTTTTTTCTTTTCATGCCATCACTGAGAAAACTACACACTAGAAGCCTATTAGGCCATGGCTTTGTTTCTTTTGTTGCTAAAAAGAAGACATGTTCAATAAAAATAAAATTGGATCAGAGTAATGTTGCAGTTGTATGTATTTATTTTACATGGCTCTATTGATTGAAAGATATTTTGAGTTTCAGGAACTAAAAGTTAAGTTGGGTCAGTTACAATATACAATTTAGTTGAATTGGTAATGGAGTAATGCTTACTTAACAAGCTGAGTTAAATAAATGGGTGGGGAATGATTGTTTAAACTAAGTACCTTCAGTTACTGTAACTCAGTTATAAGTACATTCAACTTAAATGTTCTATTCCATTCCATTATGGGCTTAAGTACATTGAACGTAGTCCACTTCACTTATTCAACTAATGCTTCATTACTTAAAAATTTTAAGGCAACGAGTTACCTCGGTTTTTTTAAGTAGATTCTACTTATCCGGGTTTACAGTGTATGTCAGGCTACTTGACTGCTACTCTGACTGAACTGGCTGATTTTGACTGTAGGCTACACATTTTTTTTAACTGTACAAGTTAACACTAAAAACAGCATTTAAGTAAGAAATTGAATCATCAAATGAAATAATAAAACTGCATATTCTTCACTGTATGAATGAAACGTATACTGATTCTTATATAGACTGCTGTCACTTTAAGAACTACAGTAATGCAGGGATCTAGATAGAATATACTGATACACATAGAACCTTGTGTTTTTGACACTTTAAATGTAATAAGACGATAAAGATAATTAGTTTAGTGCAATAAGACGATAAAGATAATTAGTTTAGTGCACGCGCTGTGACAGCTGGCTGTCTGTGCATTGCGTTAAACTGCCAAGGCGCGCAGCCTTGTCATACACAGATTGAAAGCGGCTGAAATCACACTAACAAGTATCTTGCGGGTGTCGTCGATGGATATTGCTTATATTGGATAGCATCCTCGATGTCGGATTAATTTAGCAAGGTGATCTACGGTGAAGGTGAACATCACGATAACAACTAAGGGGTGAGTGGAACTTGTTTACAGGACCCACCGTGGTCACATTTATGCCAGTCATTTTGCAAACAGGTTATTCAGTCCTTGATGGCATCGGAGGTGTTATATTCGCTTGTTGGACAGATCACAATTTTTTAATTTTTGCAATGCAATAAGACCCCCCTCTCGATCTGTTATGCTCTTGAGATGCCATTTTGCTGGAGCTGTCAAGATCATGCAGTGACGTCACGGACCATTGAAGCTCAAGATGGCTGCGCCCTAGTAACAAAACAACAAACTAACATCACTGTCCTCCCCCACCCTTGTAACTACTTCAGCAGTTTTAAGTATCCTACCACAAATCAATGATAACACATCTGTTATATCACCTTTACTTCCTATTTCGTTTCAGTTCCCCTTTAAGTACAATTTTTTAGTAGGCTACTCTTTCCACCACTGGTCAGTAGGGCCTCATCTGACACGTTTTATGTGTTACAGCCGTTCCCACATTTAAAAATACCATACATCTTCCTCCCAAATTTAAAACTCACACCCATGAACAGAATTTTGTACAT
This sequence comes from Abramis brama, assembly GCF_963993115.1. Taxonomy (NCBI): domain Eukaryota; kingdom Metazoa; phylum Chordata; class Actinopteri; order Cypriniformes; family Leuciscidae; genus Abramis; species Abramis brama. The sequence continues at coordinate 4,950,284 of NC_139970.1, read as the reverse complement.
ATATTTATAAGTACTTGTTGAAGTAAAGATATCAAAATGAACGTAAAACAGATCCAAATGATTTCAGTTGATCTCTAATTATATGGTGAAACGAGTTCTAGTAGCTGTGCAGGTCTATTAACTTCAGTATGATAACACGCTTTGTCCATGTTAATGAAGTATATGGACAATGTCATATACATACTAAACACAAGACATAAATGCACAAGTACAAATAAATTGTTTTTACTGAAAAAAACAAACAAAAACATTTTGTCTATAGCCCCCTAACTGGATATCACATGATCTTGATGACAGTGGTTGTGTCTGCTGAAAGTAAAGCTCAAAAGCAGAAGTTCAGAGCTGTGCAATCCACTTGAAGAAACAGCTTCTAATAATCTCACATCTACTTCAGCAGACTGAATATATCTTACGGCAATATGAACATTCCCAGGAAAGATGGCATGGACAGAGTAGATGAAGAAGAGATGAATATCTATGCCAATGTGGATCCTATAAACGGTTCTGATGTCATGACAGAAACAGAGAACTCCCAAACACCTCAACACACAGGTACAGAGATTCATTTCATTATATTTGAGTCATATGAGACACATTTGAGTAATACGAGCAATTAGCGTTGATCTTCATATCTGTGGTTTTCAGGAAGTGATACTGTGAGGAACAGAAGCTCCAGAGCAGCTCTCGTGTGTTTGGCTCTGCTGTGTGTTCTTCTGCTGACTGCGGTCATAGTGCTGTGTGTCCACATCAAGACAAAGAGCACTAACTACACTGAAGAGACACACCAGCAACTAACCAAGATCTCCAACCTCACAGAAGAGAGAGGTGAGCTTACCAAGAACACGCAATTGACAAAAGAGAGAGATGGATTATCAAGTAACCTTGACCTGATTAAACACAGAGACCAGTTAAATAAGGAGAAGAATGAACTGTCAAAATGTCTTTGTGTAAAGGGTAAACAAAGTAGATTAAAAACTAAACTTGGTTGTTTCGTTTTTACAGGATGCATTACTAATTATTTAGGTGAAACCGGTTAAAAATAAAGTTTGTAGATCAGTGTGAATAAAGTGCTTGAATCTAAACTGGTTGTGTTTACAGAAAGATGGATTTACTATGAATCCAGTCTTTACTTCATTTCCTGTGAGAAGAAGAACTGGACTGAGAGCAGAAGATACTGTACAGAGAGAGGAGCTGATCTGGTCATCATAAACAACAGAGAAGAACATGTGAGTAAACTCATTTTCTGACTGGATGACAGTTTATAGGAAGGAAATTGTTAATACTCTTTAAGATCTAAATGTGTTATTGTTTCACTTTCTCAGGGTTTTGTTAAGAAAATATCTGCTAATGATAAAGTCTGGACTGGTCTGACTGACCGTGATGTGGAGGGCACATGGAAATGGGTTGATAACAGCACACTGACCTCTGGGTGAGAAATCACTGAATTCAACTGATTATTGTCTAATAAATGATCCTCACAGTCAGTATCATATCACACAGAAAGCAAATGCTGATCTTTAATTTCAGGCTCTGGGCGTCTGGAGAACCAAATAATCACAGTGGAATTGAAGATTGTGTTGTAAATCATGAGTCAGGATTGGCTGATTATCCATGTAATCATGTTTTTCAGTGGATCTGTGAGGTCATTTTAAAATATGTCAATCCATGTAATCCAAAAAAAAATACATAAAGGTGTTTCCTAGTTCAGTATGTCAGTCCATTCAACTGATGATGAAAGAAATGTGGAACATGGGTGTTTCTTCAGCTTCATCCACTTTTTTTAATTGAAACTATTTTATTAAGTCTTTTTGTTATATGAAGGTCACATTAAAACATGGCAACTTTTTGAAATGCCCTTTAATGATCTTCAGCCTTTACAGTATTGATTTTTTTAATATGAAAATATGAACAAACATCATAAATGTTATTACATCTTTTTAATCTGAGTGAAATACAGTAAACAAACATTTTATTTAAAATATTTACAATTTTAAATTTTATTGTATGCAAATATTTTTGTATTATTTTATTTATTTATTTTTTTGCATTAATTAAACCACCCCTCAGTTTCATAACTTCCCCCAGATGAACAATTTCACCCCTAAAAAGTTCTTATTAAAAGTGAACTTGTTTACTAAAGCAAAAAAAAAAAGTTAACTGATTAAAATAAATGATGTGATTTCTCATGAGATGAAGACATATCAGTAGCTTAATGTACAGTAGCTTATTTAGGTCTGTTCAACATGTAAATGCTTATTGTATCAACACAGTATAAAACGTTGCTGAGTTGACTTCACTAAAGCTCACAAAATTATGTAGTTCATTTACACTTTTAGGCTGATAATATCAGTTGTAATAAGTCTTTCATTCTTTGAAAAATAGAAAAAAAATGTTTTTGAAAAATAGAAAACAATGTAAATTACTTTCTTCCAACTTTTATTAATATGGAGAGAGAGAGAGAGAGAGAGAGAGAGAGAGAGAGACAGAGAGAGAGAGAGAGAGAGAAATTAAAATAATTTATATTGTTATTGCTATTTCGCTTCTAGTTGCCATTTAAATTCAGTCATGTGTCATGTGGTCTCAAATAAGGAAAGACAGCAAAAAGTTCTGTTTTCAATGCAGAAATCTTTTCAGTAAAAACAATGTATTTGTACCTAAGTGCATGTTTGTGTTGTGTTGTCCATATATTTGATTAATAAAGACAAAGCATGTTTTCATAATGTAGTTGATAAACTATGAACTGGAATAATCTGGATTTGAATTCTGACTGTTGTATGTTCTGACAGAGAGTTTGAAATCTTTACTTAAAAATCTTAGTTAACAGATATAAGTATAAAATTCTGTTTATGAGTGAGTGTTAAGCCTGGGTTAATTAAGAGGAACATGTGACGGTTTCCCAGTTGTTCTGTGTTTTACTGTGTGCTACATTGCTTGTACGGGGAGGTAACTTGGTGGGACTTTAAAATGGATTTAGCCTGATCGGCAATTTGCTATTGAAAGGATTTGCTATTGAAAGGATTTAATGACAATATGGTTATGGTTACACTTAAAATAGTTACAAAATAGATGTATGAGATGATAAAAACTTATACCATTACTTGTACCCAGCATGTAAAATGTTACCTTAGAGATAGGGAGAGAGAGAGAAAGAGTGTAGAGAGTAAGAGACAAAGAAAAGAGAAAAGAGAAAGAGCCAGCGCAAAGAAGAGCCAGATAATAACAAAGACAGAGCAACTGTTACAATCTTCTTTTATCCCTTCCTTGACCATGTGACCGAAACCCAAATGTGAGACGTTCAAACTGACCAATCAGATAATTACAACTTCCCCCATCGTACTAAAGGTGTGACGATTAGAAGACACCCATGCTGCGTCTCAGTTCGTCTACTTATACTACGCCCTAAAAGTATGTACTCTTTTTGTGAAGAAAAAGTAGGTCCTTTTGAGTGTGTAGTAAAAAGTAGACAAGCTTTGGGACATCACGTCATACAATTGCGTCTTTAACTGTTGCTCTCTGTTGCATTCTGTCACAGTAAACTGACCTGTCAATCATCTTGTCACAGTTAAAATCCTCCATTTCATTTCATTTCTCCTCATATTAATGCATTATTAATGATGCATTTAAAAGTTAATGGCCAAACAGATCTTTATAAAAGTCCACATTGTTATTGCAGATGAAATATAACACGGGTAACATTAAATAAATATATATATATAAATTTTTTTTATCAGATTAAACTTTGATAAGTCACTCAAACCTTTATCTAAACCTCTCACTGTCGGTCGCGCATATCCGCCATGTTTTTTAACACTTTTTACTTGTGTTTGTAGTTCCTGGGTTGTGGGCAATATTAGCTGTTATAGTGAGCATGGATCCACACTTCGAAAATCCACCAGAAATAGTAGACCATCCGGGGACTTCTGGCATACTCTTTTCCACATACTATGCATTGGGACACACTTATTTTAATCTCACATACTGTTTAGGATGGATGGTATGGACATTGAGACGCAGGGCCAATGTCCAGATATCTTGGCCTACAGGTCTCGAGCCCTATCGGCACCTCATGTCTTTAGGAATTCCCAATGGTCCTTGGGGTAAGAAAGAGGGGACTTCAAATATCTTTGATTATTTTCAATCTTACACTATCGTAACAGCTCTGTCCAGTGTAAGATCAGTTTCTGGTAAAAGTCTCTCACATATTCATAAGGTAATCACATTCTCTACTCACTGACCGCCAGTGTTGGGTGTAACTAATTACTTAGTAATTAGTTACAGTAATTTAATTACTTTTCCCTCGAAAAAGTAAAGTAAGGGATTACTCTTATTTTTTCTGTTATTTAATAACAGTTACTTCTGATGTAATTGAGCTAAATACTGTGTATAGACCAATCCGATCTCACGGCAATTCGTATGCACTTTATGAGGTGGCTAAATCATACAACCTCACTCTTACGAGGTGGCTAATTTATACGAATTTGTACAATATGTATGAGATGCCATGAGATCGGACTTCCCATATTTATTTAGTGATGATTTTGATGTTAAACCCACTATTGTTTACTTCTCCCTTTAAATTGTTTGGTCAGTTTAAGCTTAATTCATGCAATTTTATAGTATTTATTTGAAAAAATTTAAACAATTCCGCTGATTGAGGTTGATTTAGAAAGTAATAAGTAATTAAAGCTGCAAGCAGCATTTATCGGGGTTCAAGCTATTAAGGCCTTTAAGGGTTTTTAAGCATAAAAGTTATCAAGTTTTATTTTTAAGCATCTAACCACTGACATAATAGATGGAAAACACCATTTACAGTCAATACAGGCAATTTACCATAGGAAATATATGGTTTTAAAGCTTTTTAACAGTTATAGCGCCACCTTTGGACCGATGTCCATAAAATCTGGCATGCTTGTTAATGATGTTATGTTACATATGCTCACCAATTTTTGTGAAGTTTTGAGTTTTCATTTAGGATTTATAGGCTTTTTAGTGTATTTTGCCACGCCCATTTTATAAATGACCCTATTATAGCCATCCAAATGCAAAAGTTCAACTTTTTTTTGATAATTATTGATCTAGAGAGTCCAGAGAATTGTCCTAGACTGGTTTGGTTCCGATCGGGCAAAAATCCTAGGACTAGTTCGCAAAAGTAGGTTTTTAACATGTTTGCGAATATTAAATGAACGGTTTGATTGACAGCAATGGTTCTTGAGGCAAAGTTGTTCAGTATGAGGAGATCTATCAACTGATATGCATATTGTGTGGATGTATGCAACACCACGTGATTACAGAGACGAAAAAACTCGTTAGCGCCAACTAGTGGCCGATTTCTTTCAAAATTCTTACAGACCTCTTGGGCCATGAGTCGAACATGCCCATCGAGTTTCGTTCCGATCAGCCTCCGATAACCTTGTCTAATAGGTGCTCAAACTTCATTGGCCGATGGCGGCCATGTTTTTTGAGATACGTCAATGTCCTCATAGGCATACATGGCACCTTGGACCAAGACACTGCATACCAATTTTCAAGTCAATCGGACAAATGGTCAGGTGGTTATAGCCCTTTTCATGTTTTTTTCAAGTTATAGCGCCACCTAGTGTTCAATCGTCGCGATTTTTTTTACTGTGACCTCAAAGTGAACTATTACACATGTGTACCGAGTTTGGTGAAGATACCTCATTTACTTCTCGAGTTATAGCAGTTTTAGTCAAATAGGCTCCTCCCACAACGTACATTTTGGCGCCCCTTAGCGACTGTGAATCGAAATTTAAACTTTTTTTCGATAATTATTGATATTCAGACTCCAGAGAACATTTCTGCACTGGTTTGGTTCCGATCGGACGAAAAAACCTAGGACTAGTTCGCAAAAGTAGGTTTTTGACAAAATTCAAAATGGCGGAAAATTTACCTAGGCGGAAATGAAATCGGAGATATACGTTTTGACCGTCTTGAGCCAAGGATTACAGTGATATAAGACACTTGATTCTATGACAAACCGTCTAGGAGTTAGTAGCGATTTCATACTTTTGCTTGATATAGCGCCACCTATTGGCCAATCGGGGTCATACTTTGTCAACCTTTCCTCGATTTTTGTACTACCATCTGGCAAAGTTTCAAGTCTCCAGCACTTACGGTTTGGGCTGCACGACGCGTTTTACGGCAGAAGAATAATAATAATTAAAGCTGCAAGCAGCATTTATCGGGGTTCAAGCATTTAAGGCCTTTAAGCACATAAGCATTTAAGACATTAAGATTTATTTAGAAAGCTTTTAACCACTGAAAAAATAGATGGAAAAGTCCATTTACAGCCAATACAGGAAATTTACCATAGGAAATATATGGTTTTCAAAGCTTTTTAACAGTTATAGCGCCACCTATGGTCCGATCTCCATAAAAATTTCCATGCTTCTTTAGCATGTTATTTCACATATGCCCATCAATTTTTGTGAAGTTCTGAGTTTTTATTTAGGCTTTATAGACGTTTGAGTGTATTTGGACACGCCTATTTTATAAATGATCCTCTTATAGCCAACCAAAAGCAAAATTTTAACTTTTTTTTGATAATTATTGATCTAGAGAGTCCAGAGAATTGTCCTAGACTGGTCTGGTTCCGATCGGGCGAAAAACCAGGGACTAGTTCGCAAAAGTAGGTTTTTAACATATTCGTGAATAATTAATAAACTGTTTGATTGACAGCAATGGTTCTAGAGGCAAAGTTGTTCAGCATGAGCAGGTCTATCAAATGATATGCATTTTGTGATGATAAGTGTAACACCACGTGATTACAGAGCCATAAAACTCGTTAGCGCCAACTAGTGGCCGATTTCTTTCAAAATTCTTACAGACCTCTAGGGCCATGAGTCGAACATGCCCACCGAGTTTTGTTCCGATCGGCCTCCATTAACCTTGTCTAATAGGTGCTCAAACTTCATTGGCCGATGGCGGCCATGTTTTTTGAGATACACCAATGTCCTCATAGATATACATGACAGCTTGGACCAAGACACTGCATACCAATTTTCAAGTCAATCGGACTAACGGTCAGGTGGTTACAGCCTGATTTATGTTTTTTTAATGTTATAGCGCCACCATGTGGCCAATCGCCGCAATCTTTTTACTATGACCTCAGATTGACCTCTTACACAGGTGTACCGAGTTTGGTGAAGATACCTCATTTACTTCTGGAGTTATAGCCATTTTAGTAAAATAGGCTCCGCCTTCTTTAAACATTTTGGCGCCCCTTAGCGACCGTCAATCGAAATTTCAACTTTTTTTCGATAATTATTGATATTCTGACTCCAGAGAACATTTCTGCACTGGTTTGGTTCCAATCGGACACAAAACCAGGGACTAGTTCGCAAAAGTAGGTTTTGGACATAATTCAAAATGGCGGAAAATTTGCATACCGGAAATGAAATCCTTGAGGCCTTTTATGTTCGGCTTGACCCAAGGATTCCAATGATATAAGACACTTGAGTCTGTGACAAACGGTTAATGAGATTTAAGCAAAAATATGATTTTTTTTTGTTTTTTGTACTGTAGCGCCACCTATGGGCCAATCGGGGTCATATTTTGATAACCTCTCCTCGATTTTTGTACTACCATCTGGCAAAGTTTCAAGTCTCTAGCACTTACGGTTTGGGCTGCACGATGCGTTTTACGGCAGAAGAAAAATAATAATAATTAAAGCTGCAAGCAGCATTTATCGGGGTTCAAGCAGTTAAAGCCTTTTAGGCATTTAAGCACAAAAGCATCAAAAGTTATTAAGATTTATTTAGCAAGCATGTAACCACGGACATAATAGATGGAGAAGACCATTTACAGCCAATACAGGCAGTTTACCATGGGATATATATGGTTTTAAAGCTTTTTAACAGTTATAGCGCTACCTATGGTCCGATCTCCATAAAAATGTTTACTGTGACCTCAAATTGAAACCATACACATGTGTACTGAGTTTGGTGAAAATATCTCATTTACTTCTTGAGTTATAGCCATTTTAGTAAAATAGGCTCCTCCCACAACAATTTACCACATTCTAGTATTATTTACTATGATTCTAGCCTGATTTGCCATATTCTAGCATGATTTACCATGATATACTACATTCTAGTAGGATTTACCATTGTTTACTGTGATTGTATACTCTGACAAAATATGATTTATGAGTGATAAACTCTGACAAAATATGATTGTGCTACAATAGTAATTGTTATATACGTTATTTTTTAGTGTCTTATTGTTATATAAGTGATTTTTAGTGTATAATGAATGCCAAAGCATATGTGAGTAGACTTCATTAATACGTAGAATGGCCAGCAGAGGGCAGTAGAAGACCACTTATTGGCTCACTTTGACTTTAAACTTCATGATTTTCACCATTTTTCTGTACTAAATCAAACCAGTTTTTCCATTTTAACTCCATAATGCATGTTTACACACACACACACACACACACACACACACACACACACACACACACACACACACACACAAAGACAAATGTTGTTGTTTTTTCAATGCTATTGGGATATGTCATTATGAAAATATATTTCAATGGTCTATAAACATTTCACAAAGTCTTTGTAAGCTATTAATCAGATGATTCAGAATTTATTCAGAAACCTAAGACTACACACACACATTATGTTGTAGATACAGACATTTGAAATATATAATGTGATCAAACTGTCAATACTAATACTTTAACAGATGGATTTTGACTAAATGTAATTGTAAATGTTAAAATAGTGATTTTATAAAGTCTAAATATGAATTATAGAACAATATGACAACATGACTATTTTAAACAGCAGGGGGCAGTAAAAAACCACTTATTGGCTTAATATGCCATTATATTCATATCATTTTCACCTTTTTAACTGTTATAGAGGCAAATTTTGTCAGATCTGTCTGAAAATTTTCATGCATGTTCAGAGTGATATTTCACATGTTCTGACTTGTTTTTAAGAAGGTTTGAACATTCTTTAAAGAGATATAGGCTTTCAGGGACAATTGGTAAAGGCCACATTTTGAAGTGAACCTATTATAGCAATCCAAATGCAAAAGTTCAACTTTTTTTTGATAATTATTGATCTAGAGAGTCCAGAGAATTGTCCTAGACTGGTTTGGTTCCGATCGGGCGAAAAACCTAGGACTAGTTCGCAAAAGCAGGTTTTTAACATATTCACAAATATTTAATGAACGGTTTGATTGACAGCAATGGTTCTTGAGGCAAAGTTGTTCAGCATGAGCAGATCTATCAAATGATATGCATATTGTGATGATATGTGTAACACCACGTGATTACAGAGCCATAAAACTCGTTAGCGCCAACTAGTGGCCGATTTCTTTTAAAATTCTTACAGACCTCCAGGGCCATGAGTCGAACATGCCCATCGAGTTTCGTTCCGATCGGCCTCTGTTAACCTTGTCTAATAGGTGCTCAAATTTATTGGCCAATGGCGGCCATGTTTTTTGAGATACACCAATGTCCTCATAGACATACATGGCACCTTGGACCAAGACACTGCATACCAATTTTCAAGTCAATCGGACTAACGGTCAGGTGGTTATAGCCTGTTTTATGTTTTTGTCATGTTATAGCGCCACCATGTGGCCGATCGCCGCGATTTTTTTACTGTGACCTCAGACTGACCTCCTACACATGTATACCAAGTTTGGTGAAGTTTACTGAATTACTTCTGGAGTTATAGCCATTTTAGTAAAATAGGCTCCTCCCACAACGTTAATTTTGCACCCCCTAGCGACTGTGAATCGAAATTTCAACTTTTTTTCGATAATTATTGATCTTCAGACTCCAGAGAACAATTCTGCACTGGTTTGGTTCCGATCGGGCGAAAAACCAGGGACTAGTTCGCAAAAGTAGATTTTCGACAAAATTCAAAATGGCGGAAAATCTATCATGACGGAAATAAAATCGGAGATATACGTTTTGTTCGTCAGGCGTCCAGCTTTCCAATGATATAAGACACTTGAGGCTGCGACATACGGTCTAGGAGTTATGAGCAGTTTCGCGCTTTTGGTCGCTATAGCGCCACCTATGGGCCAATCGGGGTCATAATCTCTGAACCTCTCCTCGATTTTTGTACTACCATCTGGCAAAGTTTCAAAGCTCTAGCCCTTACGGTTTGGGCTGCACGATGCGTTTTACGGCAGAATAATAATAATAATAATAATAATAATAATAATAATAATAATAAAAATCAGTACAATTACAATAGGGTTTCAGCACTTCGTGCTTGAACCCCTAATTAAAGCTGCAAGCAGCATTTAGCGGGGTTCAAGCATTTATGGTCTTTAAGCATAGTGAGTTGTCTGAGTTTTCGTTTAGGATTTACAGGCTTTTGAGTGTTTTTTGCCATACACATTTTCTAAATGATCCTATTATGGCTACCCAATGGGTAAAGTTTAAGTTTTTTATATAATTATTGATCTAGAGAGTCCAGAGAATTGTACTGCACTGATATATTTCCGATCGGGTGAAAAACATAGGACTAGTTCGCAAAAGTAGGTTTTTAACATAATCGCAAGTATTTAATGAACAAATTAATTGACAGCAGTAGTTTTTGAGGCAAAGTTGTTCAGTATGAGGAGATCTATCAAATGACATGCATCACGTGATTACAAAGCCGTAAAACCTGTTAGCGTCAACTAGTGGCCGATTTCTTTCAAAATTCTTACAGACCTCTAGGGCCACGAGTCGAACATGCCCACCGAGTTTCGTTCCGATCGACCATTGTTAACCTTGTCTAAGAGGTGCACAAACTTTATTGGCCTATGGCGGCATAGACATACATGGCACCTTGGACCAAGACACTGCATGCCAATTTTAAAGTCAATCGAACTAATGGTCAGGTGGTTATAGCCCTTTTCATGTTTTTGTGATGTTATGGCCTGATCTCCATTTTAAATAATTATTTTAAAGGTGCCGTAGAATGCATTGATATATTTTAAATTGTTCTCTGATATCTCTGAAACAGAAATGTCTTCAACAGTCAAGTAGTGGATAAAATCAGTAACGTTACTTTCTGCTTGCGGTAGGGGTTGTAATGGAAATATAACATTAGTTGGAACTGCCCCCTTCTTCAGTATCAAACGATGAGCGAAACCTGCTTGATATTGTCCCAGGTTAGAAAAACTGTCAGTGGTGAAATGGGCAGAGCAAACTAACAGCTTTGAATTAAAATGGTAAGGTATCCTGTTGTAAAAATCAACCATGCCTGTTGGCAGTTCTCTTTTGTGGGAAGGGAATGAAAAGTTCTGAAATCCGCAGCACAGCCTCGAACATAACATTTATATCCATGATCTGACATTTTCACTATTGTCCTTGCTTGCTTCTTCACAATACCTGCAGAACTTCTGATGATTCGGCTGTGCAGGTCCACGTTAACACTGCCTGGCCTAGAACATGGGCTGGTATATGCAAATTGGGGGGGTATAAATATGAATGATCCCGACTCCAACGTCACAGTCAGTGTTATGCTGTAATTCACTCATTTTTCAGCGGTCTTTTGCAAACAGGAGATTTACACATGAAGGAGGAAACAATGGTGTTTGAGGCTCACGGTGTGTCAGTTCCATGTCCAGAACTCTTACCATTCAACTATGCCAAGATAAATACAGTTTTCAATTGTATGGCACCTTTAAAATAGTTGATTAGTAATATAATGCTTACTTGTAGTCTGAAGTGGCTTTAACAAAAGAAGAAAAATATTCTTAGATGTCTGTTCATTCTAATCATGTACAAATAAAGTAGCACAGTAAGATTACATTTATTTGAATGCATTAGTGGGTGTGTGATTGCGCTGTGTGTGCAGCTTATCAATATTAAAAGTGAAGGTGTAGTTGATATCTTTGTTGATAATATCTGTAGTAATCAGAAAAAAACAATTAAGAAATAAAGAATTAAAATTACAAATAATATTCTGTTAAGATATGAGTTACAATAACATGATTTGCAATAGTAATAATATCAATACTATATGCACAATACACAAAGATTAGACTATCAGGTCTGTGTCTTTCAAAAACATTAGTATTGCAGCCAATGTGAGTCTGTGGGATTTATAAACAGACAAAATATGATTTGAAATGTTATTTTAATGATTTTATAAAGTTTAAACAATATTTCAAATGGAAACTAAATGGAAAATAATATTTTAGTAAGCAGAATGAAGCAATGAGTGGTCTTCTGGTGGTTAAAATGTAAATGAAAACAATAATACTTAAACAATAATACTTAATACACTAACCATGCTTCAACACACACATGCAAACACATTTGGTTGTAGATGTAGATATTTTAAACAAAAGATAGGTAACAAAATGATAATTGCAAATCTCCTCTGTATAACACCATTTTCAGATTTCAAATTAATCACTGAGAGGCAGAATTGTTCAAACTGAGAGCTCAGTACAAATGAAGTGATAAACTGACAAAACATGATTGTGTTATAATAGGTGATTTTCATGCAAGCAATTTTATATAGTCTAAAAATGTATGCAAAAGCACAGGTAAAAATATTTTAATAAGTAGAATGTCCTGCAGAGGGCAGTAGAAGACCACTAATTGACTCACTTTCATTTGAAAGACTTTTTTATCCACCAGTAAAACAAAGCAGTTTCTCCATGTTCTTTCCATTAAGCATGCTTACACACACAGACACACACAGACACACACACACACAAAGACAAATATGTTTTCAATGTTTTTGGGATGTTATTGTGAAAATATCTTTTAATGGTCTAACCATTTCACATATTTCTTTGTGATCTGTATTATCAGTCCATAATAATAATAATAAATAGCTTTAAGCATTTGCTTGTTGGCCAAAGCTGAAAGCTGATAAAAAGATTAATACTATGTCTAATACTGCTGCTCCCTCTAGTTGACAACAGTGGAATTACAGCCTCCATCTTACAATTGAAGTGAATGAATGGGAATTAGTTTTTTCACTTATATCTCGGGAACCAGATGGCGAAAAATTCTAAACCTCAGAGCATAGATAGTGCTTGAGGAGCCCTGTTGAATGAGACCATCACAGTGTTTTTGGGCGATTGGGGCCGGGAGCTACGTTTCGATCAAGAGCCCGGAGAGGTCCTTACCATCAAAATTTGAGCGCGCGGCGACTTTCCGTTTTCGAGTTATGAGTGAATTTGTACTGGGGGGGGGCGTGGCCTAAATGGCGGACAAGGTTTTACTTTCGTTTTCTAAATGTAAAACAATTGTCAATAGTAACACTCCAATAGATGCATTTTGACAAAATGTGATTGTAAATGTTAAAATAATGATTTTATAAAGTCTAAATATGAATTATATAACAATATTAGGGAGTAGTATGATTAAATGACAGCAGGGGGCAGTACAATACCACTTATTGGCTTAATATGCCATGTTATATCATTTTTACCTTTTTAACTGTTATAGAGGCAAATTTTGTCCGATCTGTCTGAAATTGTTCATGCTTGTTAAGAGTAACATGTTCTGACTAGATCTGAAAGATATTTAAAAGATATAGGCTTTTGGGGACACTTGGTCAAGGCTACATATTGAAGTGACTCTATTATAGCCATCCAAATGAAGAAGTTATACTTTTTCTGATAATTATTGATCTAGAGAGTCCAGAGAATTGTACTGCACTAGATTTGAACATTATGATTTGAAAATTATAAGATCATAAATGGAAAACACCATTTACAGCCAATACAGGCAATTTACCATAGAATATATATTGTTTTAAAGCTTTTTAACAGTTATAGCGCCACCTATGGTCCAATCTCCATAAAAATTCCCATGCTTCTTTAGCATGTTATGTCACATGTGCTCATCAATTTTTGTAAAGTTCTGAGTTTTTATTTATGATTTATAAACGTTTGAGTGTATTTTGACACGCCCATTTTCTAAATGATCATGTTATAGCCAAACAAAAGCAAAATTTCTACTTTTTTTCGATAATTATTGATCTAGAGAGTCCAGAGAATTGCCCTAGACTGGTCTGGTTACGATCGGGCGAAAAACCTATGACTAGTTCGCAAAAGTAGGTTTTTAACATGTTCACGAATATTTAATGAACGGTTTGATTGACAGCAATGGTTCTTGAGGCAAAGTTGTTCAGCATGAGTAGATCTATCAAATGATATGCATAATGTGACTATAAGTGTAACACCACGTGATTACAGAGCCATAAAACTCGTTAGCGCCAACTAGTGGCCGATTTCTTTCAAAATTCTTACAGACCTCTAGGGCCATGAGCCGAACATGCCCATCGAGTTTCGTTCCGATCAGCCTCCGTTAACCTTGTCTAATAGGTGCTCAAACTTCATTGGCCGATGGCGGCCATGTTTTTTGAGATACGTCAATGTCCTCATAGACATACATGGCACCTTGGACCAAGACACTGCATACCAATTTTCAAGTCAATCGGACAAACGGTCAGGTGGTTATAGCCCTTTTCATGTTTTTTTCAAGTTATAGCGCCACCTACTGTTCAATCGTCGCGATTTTTTTACTGTGACCTCAAATTGAACTATTACACATGTGTACCGAGTTTGGTGAAGATACCTCATTTATTTCTCGAGTTATAGCCGTTTTAGTAAAATAGGCTCCTCCCACAACGTACGTTTTGGCGCCCCCTAGCGACCGTGAATCGAAATTTCAACTTTTTTTCGATAATTATTGATATTCAGACTCCAGAGAACATTTCTGCACTGGTTTGGTTCCAATCGGACGAAAAACCTAGGACTAGTTCGCAAAAGTAGGTTTTTGAGAAAATTCAAAATGGCGGAAAATTTTCCCAGGCGGAAATGAAATCGGAGATATACGTTTTGACCGTCTTGAGCCAAGGATTACAGTGATATAAGACACTTGATTCTATGACAAACCGTCTAGGAGTTATGGCTGATTTCATACTTTTGCTTGCTATAGCGCCACCTATTGACCAATCGGGGTCATACTTTGATAGGTTCTCCCCAAATTGAGGACTACCATTTGGCTGAGTTTCAAGTCTCCAGCATTTACGGTTTGGGCTGCACGATGCGTTTTAGGGGAAAATAATAATAATAAAAATCAGAGCAATTACAATAGGGTTTCAGCACTTCGTGCTTGAACCCCTAATAAAAATCAGTACAATTACAATAGGGTTTCAGCACTTCGTGCTTGAACCCCTAATAATAATAATTAAAGCTGCAAGCAGCATTTATCGGGGTTCAAGCATTTAAGGCCTTTAAGCACATAAGCATTTAAGACATTAAGATTTATTTAGAAAGCTTTTAACCACTGAAAAAATAGATGGAAAAGTCCATTTACAGCCAATACAGGAAATTTACCATAGGAAATATATGGTTTTCAAAGCTTTTTAACAGTTATAGCGCCAGCTATGGTCCGATCTCCATAAAAATTTCCATGCTTCTTTAGCATGTTATTTCACATATGCCCATCAATTTTTGTGAAGTTCTGAGTTTTTATTTAGGCTTTATAGACGTTTGAGTGTATTTGGACACGCCTATTTTATAAATGATCCTCTTATAGCCAACCAAAAGCAAAATTTTAACTTTTTTTTGATAATTATTGATCTAGAGAGTCCAGAGAATTGTCCTAGACTGGTCTGGTTCCGATCGGGCGAAAAACCAGGGACTAGTTCGCAAAAGTAGGTTTTTAACATATTCGTGAATAATTAATAAACTGTTTGATTGACAGCAATGGTTCTAGAGGCAAAGTTGTTCAGCATGAGCAGGTCTATCAAATGATATGCATTTTGTGATGATAAGTGTAACACCACGTGATTACAGAGCCATAAAACTCGTTAGCGCCAACTAGTGGCCGATTTCTTTCAAAATTCTTACAGACCTCTAGGGCCATGAGTCGAACATGCCCACCGAGTTTTGTTCCGATCGGCCTCCATTAACCTTGTCTAATAGGTGCTCAAACTTCATTGGCCGATGGCGGCCATGTTTTTTGAGATACACCAATGTCCTCATAGATATACATGACAGCTTGGACCAAGACACTGCATACCAATTTTCAAGTCAATCGGACTAACGGTCAGGTGGTTACAGCCTGATTTATGTTTTTTTAATGTTATAGCGCCACCATGTGGCCAATCGCCGCAATCTTTTTACTATGACCTCAGATTGACCTCTTACACAGGTGTACCGAGTTTGGTGAAGATACCTCATTTACTTCTGGAGTTATAGCCATTTTAGTAAAATAGGCTCCGCCTTCTTTAAACATTTTGGCGCCCCTTAGCGACCGTCAATCGAAATTTCAACTTTTTTTCGATAATTATTGATATTCTGACTCCAGAGAACATTTCTGCACTGGTTTGGTTCCAATCGGACACAAAACCAGGGACTAGTTCGCAAAAGTAGGTTTTGGACATAATTCAAAATGGCGGAAAATTTGCATACCGGAAATGAAATCCTTGAGGCCTTTTTTGTTCGGCTTGACCCAAGGATTCCAATGATATAAGACACTTGAGTCTGTGACAAACGGTTAATGAGATTTAAGCAAAAATATGATTTTTTTTTGTTTTTTGTACTGTAGCGCCACCTATGGGCCAATCGGGGTCATATTTTGATAACCTCTCCTCGATTTTTGTACTACCATCTGGCAAAGTTTCAAGTCTCTAGCACTTACGGTTTGGGCTGCACGATGCGTTTTACGGCAGAAGAAAAATAATAATAATAAAAATCAGTACAATTACAATAGGGTTTCAGCACTTCGTGCTTGAACCCCTAATAATAATAATAATAATTAAAGCTGCAAGCAGCATTTATCGGGGTTCAAGCATTTAAGGCCTTTAAGCACATAAGCATTTAAGACATTAAGATTTATTTAGAAAGCTTTTAACCACTGAAAAAATAGATGGAAAAGTCCATTTACAGCCAATACAGGAAATTTACCATAGGAAATATATGGTTTTCAAAGCTTTTTAACAGTTATAGCGCCACCTATGGTCCGATCTCCATAAAAATTTCCATGCTTCTTTAGCATGTTATTTCACATATGCCCATCAATTTTTGTGAAGTTCTGAGTTTTTATTTAGGCTTTATAGACGTTTGAGTGTATTTGGACACGCCTATTTTATAAATGATCCTCTTATAGCCAACCAAAAGCAAAATTTTAACTTTTTTTTGATAATTATTGATCTAGAGAGTCCAGAGAATTGTCCTAGACTGGTCTGGTTCCGATCGGGCGAAAAACCAGGGACTAGTTCGCAAAAGTAGGTTTTTAACATATTCGTGAATAATTAATAAACTGTTTGATTGACAGCAATGGTTCTAGAGGCAAAGTTGTTCAGCATGAGCAGGTCTATCAAATGATATGCATTTTGTGATGATAAGTGTAACACCACGTGATTACAGAGCCATAAAACTCGTTAGCGCCAACTAGTGGCCGATTTCTTTCAAAATTCTTACAGACCTCTAGGGCCATGAGTCGAACATGCCCACCGAGTTTTGTTCCGATCGGCCTCCATTAACCTTGTCTAATAGGTGCTCAAACTTCATTGGCCGATGGCGGCCATGTTTTTTGAGATACACCAATGTCCTCATAGATATACATGACAGCTTGGACCAAGACACTGCATACCAATTTTCAAGTCAATCGGACTAACGGTCAGGTGGTTACAGCCTGATTTATGTTTTTTTAATGTTATAGCGCCACCATGTGGCCAATCGCCGCAATCTTTTTACTATGACCTCAGATTGACCTCTTACACAGGTGTACCGAGTTTGGTGAAGATACCTCATTTACTTCTGGAGTTATAGCCATTTTAGTAAAATAGGCTCCGCCTTCTTTAAACATTTTGGCGCCCCTTAGCGACCGTCAATCGAAATTTCAACTTTTTTTCGATAATTATTGATATTCTGACTCCAGAGAACATTTCTGCACTGGTTTGGTTCCAATCGGACACAAAACCAGGGACTAGTTCGCAAAAGTAGGTTTTGGACATAATTCAAAATGGCGGAAAATTTGCATACCGGAAATGAAATCCTTGAGGCCTTTTTTGTTCGGCTTGACCCAAGGATTCCAATGATATAAGACACTTGAGTCTGTGACAAACGGTTAATGAGATTTAAGCAAAAATATGATTTTTTTTTTTTTTTTGTACTGTAGCGCCACCTATGGGCCAATCGGGGTCATATTTTGATAACCTCTCCTCGATTTTTGTACTACCATCTGGCAAAGTTTCAAGTCTCTAGCACTTACGGTTTGGGCTGCACGATGCGTTTTACGGCAGAAGAAAAATAATAATAATAATTAAAGCTGCAAGCAGCATTTATCGGGGTTCAAGCATTTAAGGCCTTTAAGCACATAAGCATTTAAGACATTACGTTTTATTTAACAAGCTTTTAACCACTGAAATTATAGATGGAAAAATCCATTTACAGCCAATATAGGCAATTTACCATAGGAAATATGTAGTTTTCAAACCTTTTTGCCAGTTATAGCGCCACCTATGGTCCGATCTACATGAAATTTTGCATGCTTGTTTAGAATGTTATGGCACATATGCTCACCCATTTTCGTGAAGTTCTGAGTTTTCGTTTAGGATTTATAGGCTTCTGAGTGCATTTTGCCACGCCCATTTTCTTTATGACCCAATTATACCCATGCGAAAAATGCAAAAGTTCAACTTTTTTTCGATAATTATTGATCTAGAGAGTCCAGAGAATTGTCCTAGACTGGTCTGGTTCTGATCAGGCGAAAAACCAGGGACTAGTTCGCAAAAGTAGGTTTTTAACATATTCATGAATATTTAATGAACAGTTTGATTGACAGTGATGGTTCTTGAGGCAAAGTTGTTCAGCATGAGCAGATCTATCAGATGATATGCATTTTGTGATGATAAGTGTAACACCACGTGATTACAGAGCCTTAAAACTCGTTAGCGCCAACTAGTGGCCGATTTCTTTCAAAATTCTTACAGACCTCTAGGGGCTTGAGCCGAACATGCCCATCGAGTTTCGCTCCGATCGGACTTCGTTAACGGTGCTCAAACCTCATTGGCCAATGGCGGCCATGTTTTTCGAGATACGCCAATATCCTTTTAGACATACATGGCCCCTTGGGCCAAGACACTGCATACCAATTTTCAAGTCATTCGGAAAAACGGTCAGTTGTCTATATGTTTTTATTTGTTTTATAGTGCCACCATGTGGCCAATCGACGCAATTTTTTTACTGTGACCTCAGATTGACCTCTTACACATGTGTACCAAGTTTGGTGAAGTTTACTTAATTACTTCTTGAGTTATAGCCATTTTAGTAAAATAGGCTCCTCCCACAACGTTAATTTTGCACCCCCTAGCGACCATTAATCGAAATTTCAACTTTTTTTCGATAATTATTGATCTTCAGACTCCAGAGAACAATTCCGCACTGGTTTGGTTCCGATCGGGCGAAAAACCAGGGACTAGTTCGCAAAAGTAGGTTTTTGACAAAATTCAAAATGGCGAAAAATCTATCATGGCGGAAATGAAATCGGAGATATACGTTTTTTTCTTCAGGAGCTCTGGATTTCAATGATATAAGACACTTGAAGCTACGCCTTACGGTCTGGGAGTTCTGAGCAGTTTTGCGCTTTTGATTGCTATAGCGCCACCTATGGGCCGATTGGGCTGAGTCCGTGTATCTGAGTAGCGAGCAATAGTACTACCATCTGGCAAAGTTTCAAGTCTCTAGGTCTTACGGTTTGGGCTGCACGATGCGTTTTATGGCGGAAAAATAATAATAATAAAAATCAGGACGATTACAATAGGGTTTCAGCACTTCGTGCTTGAACCCCTAATTAAAGCTGCAAGCAGCATTTATCGGGGTTCAAGCAATTAAGGCCTGTAAGGCCTCAAAGCACAAAAGCATAAAAAGTTATTAAGTTTTATTTAGCAAGCATTTAACCACTGACATCATAGATGGAAAAGATCATGTTCTAGCATGATTTACCATGATATACCACATTCTAAAATTATTTACCATAGTTCATCATGATTTATCATGGTTTACCATGATTTACCCTGTTCTAGCATAGTTTACCATGATTTACCATGTTATAGCATGATAAACCACGTTCTAGAAAGATTTAACAGGATTCTTACTGATTTACCTTAATACACCACATTCTACTATTATTTACTATGACTTACCATGCTTCTAGCGTGATTTACCATGATTTACCACATTACTAGCAATTATGTGAAGTGTCAGTGCAAATGAAGTGATAAACACTGACAAAATATGATTGTGTTATAATAGTTATTGTTATACAAGAGATTTTTTTTAGTGTCTACCCTAAATATGAATTAATCCAAAAGCACATGTGAAAAGACTTCATTAATAAGTAGAATGGCCAGCAGAAGCCAGTAGAAGACCACTTATTGGCTCACTTTCACTTTAAACTTAATGATTTGCACCAGTTTTCTGCACTAAATCAAACCAGTTTTTCCATGTCAACTCAATAATGCATGCTCACACACACACACACACACACACACACACACACACACACGCACACACACACACACACGTTTTTTGGATATGCTATTGAGAAAATATATTTATTTGTCTATAGGCATTTCTTTGTGATCTAATAATATAAAACTATGTTACCAGTATAGGGCTGTAACGATTCCTCAATTATAGTCAAGTACTCGATTAAAAAAAATCCTTGATTGCAATTTACCCCTAGAGTAATTGGCAAAATACCAAAAGTGGTGCATTCCACAGACGAGAATCAAACAACCGCAGAATTACAGTTTTCTAAGACAACGCGATATTTAAAACCATTTACAGTCATAGTATAGCATAGTGCCATTGTGAAATCACAAAGTCTGTGATTCAGGTAAATAAATATATCCTCTGTTTTTTGCTTGTTTGTTTTTTTTTTCACACAGAAGACACATGGGTGCAGATTAGCCTACATGTTAAAATTACCTCAGCTCCATCCACAGTAAACGCTGCTCCAAGCAAACTCAGTCTCTGCAGTGCTGTTTGTTTAGGTTTCCAATAACGTGCAAATATGGGAACGCAAGTCGGACGCAATTTGTGTTTCATAGTTGCACTGTTATCATTTGTGGAGCACATCTGGGTTTCTCAAACTGCTGTCCATCGCGATTTCAAAATAAAAGTTTAAACTCTTGCTCTGAATTTGCATGTTTTGATGTGCACATGTTCTCGTTCAAGAAATTACAGTGACTGTAGCATTTCTATCGTACAGAAGTGGTCAAATATTAAAGTTTAAGTTGACATTTGAATTAGTTGTTTGGACAATATTAAACAAGGATTTGATAATGCCAGGCTTAGTGTAACAACAACCAGGCAGCTGGCGCCCTCTGCAGGCATTTGTTATTTATGTACATAAGTTATGTTTATATTAGTTTATATAATTTATTTTACATGGGTATATTTTAACAGTGTTCTTCAATAAAACCAATATAATTACTTACTTTGATACTTTACTTGAACCAATTATTGTTGCTTGTTATTATATATTTCTATATTTAAGTCATTTTAAAGGCTGTTGTTAACTTGAATCTATTTTTTACCACAATTTTTTTTATCCGATTACTTGAATAGAATACTAAAATACTAAATACTAAAATACTAAAATAATCGATAGCTACAGCCCTATCATAATAAAAAAGATTGCTTTTTAAAGCATTTGTTTGTTTCCCAATACTGAAAGCTAATGAAAAGGTAATGTGCAATCCTGCTGCTCCCTCGAGTGGACAAAAGTGGTATTAAAGCTTGCATTTTACAATTGAAGTGTTTTAATGAATTAATGAATGGGAATTTATATCTCGGGAACCAGAAGGCAAAAAAGCATATATAGTGCTTGAGGAGCCCTGTTAAATGAGACCATCAATGTGTTTTTGGGCGATTGATGCTGGAAGTTATGACTGTTCAAATGCAAATATTTGGGGGCTTTTATCTCTGGAATGCGCAGGACAAATTACACCACATTTGAATCGAAGCTAGCCAAGGATGGGCCCTTTCCAACGAGCTCTCACACAAGGTTCGGGGTGGTCTGGATCGGGAGTTACGGCCGTTCAAAATCGGGGGTCCCGCGGACTAGATCCGCGCGGGGGGCGCGCTCCCGAGGCCCGCGACGACACGTTTCGATCAAGAGCCTGGAGAAGACCTTACCATCAAAATTTGAGCGCGAAACGACTTCCCGTTTTCGAGTTATGAGTGAATTTGTATTTGGGGGCGGGGCTTAAATGCCCGTTTTACTTTCGTTTCATTTCATTAATTTACTTTAGTCCATTTCCATATCTCAGTGTGACACAATTGTCAAGTAATACTCCGATAGAGAATAGATACAAAATATGATTTAAAATGTTAAAATAATGATTTTATAAAGTCTAAATATGAATTATATGACAATATTAGGGAGCAGTATGATGAAATGGCAACAGGGGGCAGTAAAATACCACTTATTGGCTTAATGACATGTTATATAATTTTTACCTTTTTAACTGTTATAGAGGCAAATTTTGTCTGATCTGTCTGAAATTTTTCATGCTTATTAAGAGTCATGAACATTATTATATGAGAATTATATGAACATAGATAGGAATAGGAATTTTTCCTAGGAAAAGACCATTCACAGCCAATACAGGCAATTTACCATAGGAAATATATGGTTTTAACTGGAGTCTGAGGTGTTTTTGGGGCCCTTGAGATGTTTTGACATGACCTGACATTTGTGCTTATTTCAGCTACTTACAACCTACTATTGGCCAACATGTAATTTTGTTGTATTCAGCACAAACTCTGCTACAATAATATGTGAGCAAAATGGATGTACATGTTTGCATTTTATAGAAAAAAAATATTATGCGTGGTTAGTATGTTTTGGGAAAAACATTGTCACTGCAATAAGGCCATTTAACACATACTGAATAGTTTTCCATAAGACTTTGGAATTACTATTCTTGTAGGCTAGAATTTTTTCTACAAAATGAGGTGAAAATCATTCTGACCACTCTTTCACAAACAACAATATAACGATTTTAATTTTGCATGTCAGTTTTTGTGTCAGCACTGCTGTATGCGTGGGCCATGAATATTAATGTGATTCACACCAGGGGTGTGACTAAAGACACTCCCCCCATGGCTAATGGGCCATCAAGGTGCTGTGAGGCAGCCTGAACAAAGAATGATGACCTAAGAATGATTCACTGATGAATAAAAAGTTAAAAAGAACAGCATTTATTCAAAATAGAAATCTTTTCTAACAATGGAAAGACTTAAAGTTATTACTATCACTTACATCCTTTCCAAAAAAGAATCCTGAGAATCCTGAAAAAACTATTACAGGTTATAAAAAATATATATTAAGCAGCACAACGGTTTCCAACACTGATTTAAAACTCATTGCCGTTTTCTGTGACACACCACAGAGCTCTGTTATAAGTTGCTCCATAAACTCTTTATGTGACAAGTTACCATGTAGCTCTTTGTGCACAATGAAAGAGTTGGTGGAAGCAATGTCCAAGAAGTGTAGAAAAATCTTACTGTACCACTTCATGGTTATGTGCTGTGTTGTGTAGTACTGTATCAGCTGATCAGACAGGTCAACACCCCCCATGAGTTTGTTGTATGCAGTCACAGGTGCAGGACATGGAAATGTCTTTGTCCTCCATGTATCTTGTGTTTTCACCCTCATCTGCGCAGTGTCTCCTGTATAAGCAGAATGGATGGTTTTTGTCATTTCACACAAGAATAGGTAGGCTACTTTTATATTATGACGATGTAAACACAATTAGGCTACATTTCATCTGTAAAATATTACGTCTATGCACTTACTCTGTATGATTTCTCGATCGCACTGAGAACTGAAGGTTCACATTCCTAAAAAACAACATCAAAATAAAACTTTTAGCATACATTATACAAAGTAAACTGCTGAGCAAGTGATGGTTATGGACAAACAATGTATAGTTGATGGGCCATAGAACGGAAAAAAATATCTATTTATGGGCCATAGACCGCGTCACCGCGAGTATCTGTTGATGGGTATCCGCACGCATTTAGTGACACACGCAATGAACGGATCGTTCGCGAACGACACACATCACTACATTTCAAACATTTACACCTGTATTCACAAACATCTGTGCATAAGGCAGTATTGAAGCGTGTCTTAGGCTAACCAAAATCGAGCATTTATATAAAAATATAATGTAGACAGTAGGCTATATCACATATTTTACCGGAGGCTGAAACATATTTGCACTAAATCACATTAGTAGATATTCGCAAACAAGCTACATTACGCATAAAGAAGTATTTTAGCATTATTTCAGTGTCATAAGCTAATCAAAACTGAGTGAAATATATATGAAGTATATAAATTTAGCACTGAAAGGTTGCCTACCAGTCTAGTTCACATTTTAACATGTTTCTGTCTATTTATAGATGCATATACATGTACGATATTAGGCTTAGTTCATGTTTTTACTCCAAACTCATTTCATAACATACATTTTAATCTGGCATGACCAGTTTAACATGTCTTACCTTAAAAATCTTCTCATCTTCAAAACGCGTTCTTCTGAGGTAAATCCCAAGGTAAACAGCACAGCACAGCACAAGGTAAACAGCACAGCACAGCACATCTTCAAACTCGATGAAAAGCAGAGAGGAGTAAGTTACCGAAGTCTCTTATTCTTTGTTTTGAGGTGATGAGGGCGTTTACAGGTCTGCGTTCTGCCGCGTGGATCATTTGCATGTCAATCGCTCGTGCGCGCGTGGGTGTGGTCACATTATAGTTAATTAGGATGTGTTTGAGAAACTGTACATGTCGCTGCTTTCTTACGGATTACTTAAACAGAGAATATTTGTTTTTTATATAATTTACATATTTTAAAAATAGAGACTCCAAGCGTTGTATAGACATGTGTTTTAAGTCTGTGTGACAAACATTCGCTGAGTTACAGGTCATTTTCTGTCGCGTTTCAGAATGAGTTTCACATTGAGAGAGACGGCAGAACGCGCATCATGTTTATTTTTCTTTATTTGGCGAAAAGCTCAACACTTTGTTTTTATTATGAGTATGCACAAAAAAAATACACACTTAACAGGATCGATTGATGTACAACACAAGCATATAAGATAAAAATTAATATTAGAATTTTGATTTTGTTTGCACTGATAAGGAAAAAAAACGAGCCTATCGCGCCGGCGCGACAGCCGACCTCAGGGGGTTAAAGCGTTTTAACAGTTATAGCGCCACCTTTGGTCCGATCTCCATACAAATTTCCAGGCTTCTTTAGCATGTTATGACAAATATGCGCATCAATTTTTGTGAAGTTCTGTGTTTTCGTTTAGGATTTATAGGCTTTTGAGTGCATTTTGCCACGCCCATTTTCTTTATGACCCAATATACCCATGCGAAAAATGCAAAAGTTCGACTTTTTTTTGATAATTATTTATCTAGAGAGTCCATAGAATTGTCTTAGACTCGTTTGGTTCCGATCGGGCGAAAAACCAGGGACTAGTTCGCCAAAAGTAGGTTTTTAACATAATTACGAGGATTTAATGAACGGTTTGATTGACAGCAATGGTTCTTGAGGCAAAGTTGTTTTCCATGAGAAGGTCTATCAAATGATATGCATATTGTGTGGATATTTGTAACACCACGTGATTACGGAGCTGTAAAACTCGTTAGCGCCAACTAGTGGCCGATTTCTTTCAAAATTCTTACAGACCTCTAGGGCCATGAGTCGAACATGCCTACCGAGTTTTGTTCCGATCAGCCTCCGTTAACCTTGTCTAATAGGTGCTCAAATTTCATTGGCCGATGGCGGCCATGTTTTTTGAGATACGCCAATGTCCTCATAGACATACAAGGCACCTTGGACCAAGACACTGCATACCAATTTTCAAGTCAATCGGACTAACGGTCAGGTCGTCATAGCCCTTTTCATGTTTTTTTCATGTTATAGCGACACCTAGAGTTTAATCGTCGCGATTTTTTTACTGTGACCCAAGATTGAACTCCTACACATGTGGACCGAGTTTGGTGAAGATACCTCATTTACATCTTGAGTTATAGCCCTTTTAGTAAAATAGGCTCCTCCCACAACATTAGTTTTGCGCCCCCTAGCGACTGTGAATCGAAATTTCAACTTTTTTTCGATAATTATTGATATTCAGACTCCAGAGAACATTTCTGCACTGGTTTGGTTCCGATCGGACGAAAAACCTAGGACTAGTTCGCAAAAGTAGGTTTTTGACAAAATTCAAAATGGCGGAAAAATTTGCATACCGGAAATGAAATCGGAGATATACGTTTTGTTCTTCAGGGTTCCAGCTTTCCAATGATATAAGACACTTGAGTCTACGACATATGGTCTAGGAGTTATGAGCAGTTTCACGCTTTTGGTCGCTATAGCGCCACCTATGGGCCAATCGGAGTCATACTCTTTGAACCTCTCCTCGATTTTTGTACTACCATTTGGCAAAGTTTCAAGTCTCCAGCACTTACGGTTTAGGCTGCACGATGCGTTTTACGGCAGAAGAAAAATAATAAAAATCAGCACAATTACAATAGGGTTTCAGCACTTCGTGCTTGAACCCCTAAAAATCAGTACAATTACAATAGGGTTTCAGCACTTCGTGCTTGAACCCCTAATAATAAAAATCAGTACAATTACAATAGGGTTTCAGCACTTCGTGCTTGAACCCCTAATTAAAGCTGCAAGCAGCATTTATCGGGGTTCAAGCTATTAAGGCCTTTAAGGGTTTTTAAGCACAAAAGCATCAAAAGTTATTATGTTTTATTTAGCAAGCATTTAACCACTGACATAATAGATGGAAAACACCATTTACAGCCAATACAGGCAATGTACCATAAGAAATATATGGTTTTAAAGCTTTTTAACAGTTATAGCGCCACCTTTGGTCCGATCTCCATAAAATTTGGCATGCTTGTTAATGATGTTATGTCACATATGCTCACCAATTTTTGTGAAGTTCTGAGTTTTCATTTAGGATTTATAGGCTTTTTAGTGTATCTTGCCACGCCCATTTTATAAATGACCCTATTACAGCCATCCAAAT
This sequence comes from Abramis brama, assembly GCF_963993115.1. Taxonomy (NCBI): domain Eukaryota; kingdom Metazoa; phylum Chordata; class Actinopteri; order Cypriniformes; family Leuciscidae; genus Abramis; species Abramis brama. The sequence continues at coordinate 4,923,197 of NC_139970.1, read as the reverse complement.
GCAAAAGTTCAACTTTTTTTTGATAATTATTGATCTAGAGAGTCCAGAGAATTGTCCTAGACTCGTTTGGTTCCGATCGGGCAAAAAACCAGGGACTAGTTCGCAAAAGTAGGTTTTTAACATATTCGTGAATAATTAATAAACTGTTTGATTGACAGCAATGGTTCTAGAGGCAAAGTTGTTCAGCATAAGCAGATCTATCAAATGATATGCATTTTGTGATGATAAGTGTAACACCACGTGATTACAGAGCCATAAAACTCGTTAGCGCCAACTAGTGGCCGATTTCTTTCAAAATTCTTACAGACCTCTAGGGCCATGAGCCGAACATGCCCATTGAGTTTCGTTCCGATCGGCCTCCGTTAACCTTGTCTAATAGGTGCTCAAACTTCATTGGCCGATGGCGGCCATGTTTTTTGAGATACGCCAATGTCCTCATACACATACATGGCACCTTGGACCAAGACACTGCATACCAATTTTCAAGTCAATCGGACTAACGGTCAGGTGGTTATAGCCTGTTTTATGTTTTTTTCATTTTATAGCGCCACCATGAGGCCAACCGTCGCGATTTTTTTACTGTGACCCCAGATTGAACTCATACACATGTGTACCAAGTTTGGTGAAGATACCTCATTTACATCGGGAGTTATAGCCATTTTAGTAAAATAGGCCCCTCCCACAACGTACGTTTTGGCGCCCCTTAGCGACCGTGAATCGAAATTTCCACTTTTTTTCGATAATTATTGATATTCAGACTCCAGAGAACATTTCTGCACTGGTTTGGTTCCAATCGGGCAAAAAACCAGGGACTAGTTCGCAAAAGTAGGTTTTTGACAAAATTCAAAATGGCGGAAAATCTATCATGGCGGAAATGAAATCGGAGATATACGTTTTGTTCGTCAGGCATCCAGCTTTCCAATGATATAAGACACTTGAGTCTACGACATACGGTCTAGGAGTTATGAACAGTTTCGCGCTTTTGGTTGCTATAGCGCCACCTATGGGCCAATCGGGGTCATAATCTCTGAACCTTTCCTCGATTTTTGTACTACCATCTGTCAAAGTTTCAAAGTTCCAGCTCTTACGGTTTGGGCTGCACGATGCGTTTTACGGCGGAATAATAATAATAATAATAATTAAAGCTGCAAGCAGCATTTATTGGGGTTCAAGCAGTTAAGGCCTTTAAGGCATTTAAGCACAAAAGCATCAAAAGTTATTAAGATTTATTTAGCAAGCATGTAACCACTGACATAATAGATGGAAAAGACCATTTACAGCCAATACAGGCAATTTGCCATGGGATATATATGGTTTTAAAGCTTTTTAACAGTTATAGCGCCACCTATGGTCCGATCTCCATAAAATTGTTTACTGTGACCTCAAATTGAACCCATACACATGTGTACTGAGTTTGGTGAAGATATCTCATTTACTTCTTGAGTTATAGCCATTTGAGTAAAATAGGCTCCTCCCACAACGATTTGCCACATTCTAGAATTATTTAATATGATTCTAGCATGATTTACTATCATATACCATGTTCCAGAATGATTTATTAGGATTCTAGCATGATTTACCTTGATACACCTCATTTCAGTATTATTTACTATGATTTACAATGTTTCTAGCATGATTAACCACATTACTAGCAATTATGTGAAGTGTCAGTGCAAATGAGGTGATGAACACTGACAAAATATTATTGTGTTATAATAGTTAGTTATATACGTGATTTTTAGTGTGTGTCCAAGTATGAATGCAAAAGCACATGTAAAATATTTCATTATTAAGTAGAATGGCCAGCAGAGGGCACTAGAAGACCACTTATTGGCTCACTTTCACTTTAAACCAGTTTTCTGCACTAAAGCAAACCAGTTTTTCCATGTTAACTCAATGCATGCTTACACACACACACACACACACACACACACACACACACACACACACACACACACACACATACACACACAGCATAGTTAACCATGATTTACCATGATATAACACGTTCTAGTATTATTTACCAGGAGATAAACGACAATCTAGTATTATTTACTTTGATTTACCATGTTTCTAGCCTGATTTATCACATTACTAGCAATTATTTGAAGTGTCAGTGCAAATAAAGTGATTAACACTGACAAAATATGATTGTGTTATAATAGTTATTGCTATATAAGTGATTTTTTTAGTGTGTATTCAAGTATGAATGCAAGCACATGTTGAAATATTTCATTAATAAGTAGAATGGCCAGCAGAGGGCAGTAGAAGACCACTTATTGGCTCACTTTCACTTTAAACCTCATGATTTTGACCAGTTTTCTGCACTAAAGCAAACCAGTGTTTCCATGTTAACTCAATAATGCATACTTGCTACATATGCTACACACAATAATGCTACACACACACACACACACACACACACACACACACACACACACACAAATGTTTCAGTGATATTGGTGTCACATTCACCTTCATCACATTCACCTTCTGTCTTCATCACATTCACCATCTGTCGTCATCACCTGCACCTGCTCCTCATCACCCTCCTCATCATCACCTGCTCCTCATCATCATAACCGTCACCTGTTGTCCTTGTCTTGATCTGTGTATTTAAGTTCCCCTCTCATCCATTATCATTGTCGGTTATTGTTTGTGCACTAGCACTCTGTTATGTTTGTTTTCATGTTGGAAAATAAAACCTTTGTTATATTTGTACCACACACACACACACACACACACACACACCATCATTTATCATGATTTACCATGGCTGATACCAATACCAATATGAGAAAATGACTATTTTAAACAGCAGGGGGCAGTAAAATACCACTTATTGGCTTAACATGCCATTAATTCATATCATTTTCACCTTTTTAACTGTTATAGAGGCAAATTTTGTCCGATCTGTCTGAAAATTTTCATGCTTGTTCAGGGTGATATTTCACACGTTCTGACTTGTTTTTAAGAAGGTCTGAGCATTGATTAAAGAGATATAGGCTTTCGGGGACACTTGGTAAAGGCCAGATTTTGAAGTGAACCTATTATAGCTATCCAAATGAAGTAGTTCAACTTTTTCTGACAATTATTGATCTAGTGAGTCCAGAGAATTGTATTGCACTAGTTTTGAACATTATGATATGAAAATTATATGATCAGAGATGGAAAAGACCATTTACAGCCAATACAGGCAGTTTACCATAGGAAATATATGATTTTAAAGCTTTTTAACAGTTATAGCGCCACCTATCGTCCGATCTCCATAGAATTTTTCATGCTTGTTAATGATGTTATGTCACATATGCTGACCAATTTTTGTGAAGTTCTGAGTTTTTATTTAGGATTTATAGGCTTTTTAATGTATTTTGACACGCCCATTTTATAAATTACCCTATTACAGCCATCCAAATGCAAAAGTTCAACTTTTTTTTGATAATTATTGATCTAGAGAGTCCAGAGAATTGTCCTAGACTGGTCTGGTTCCGATCGGGCAAAAAACCTAGGACTAGTTCGCAAAAGTAGGTTTTTAACATATTAATGAATAATTAATGAACAGTTTGATTGACAGCAATGGTTCTTGAGGCAAAGTTGTTCAGGATGAGGAGATCTATCAAATGATATGCATATTGTGTGGATATTTGTAACACCACGTGATTACAGAGCCGTAAAACTCGTTAGCGCCAACTAGTGGCCGATTTCTTTCAAAATTCTTACAGACCTTTAGGGCCATGAGCCGAACATGCCCATTGAGTTTCGTTCCGATCGGCCTCCGTTAACCTTGTCTAATAGGTGCTCAAACTTCGTTGGCCGATGGCGGCCATGTTTTTTGAGATACGCCAATGTCCTCATACACATACATGGCACCTTGGACCAAGACACTGCATACCAATTTTCAAGTCAATCGGACTAACGGTCAGGTGGTTATAGCCAGTTTTATGTTTTTTTCATGTTATAGCGTCACCATGTGGCCAATCGCCACGATTTTTTTACTGTGACCTCAGATTGACCTCTTAAATAATTGTACCGAGTTTGGTGAAGATACCTCATTTACTTCTGGAGTTATGGCCGTTTTAGTAAAATAGGCTCCTCCCACAACATACAATTTGGCGCCCCTTAGCGACCGTGAATCGAAATTTCAACTTTTTTTCGATAATTATTGATATTCAAACTCCAGAGAACATTTCTGCACTGGTTTGGTTCCGATCGGGCAAAAAACCTAGGACTAGTTCGCAAAAGTAGGTTTTTGACAAAATTCAAAATGGCGGAAAAATTTGCATACCGGAAATGAAATCGGAGATATACGTTTTGTTTGCCATGAGGTCTTGATTACATTGATATAAGACACTTGAGTCTACAACATACAGTCTAGGAGTTATGAGCAGTTTCGCGCTTTTGGTCGCTGTAGCGCCACCTATGGGCCGATTTTGCTAAGTCCGTGTATCTGAGTAGCGAGCAATACTACTACCATTTGACCAAGTATCACGTCTCTAGGCCTTACGGTTTTGGCTGCACGATGCGTTTTAGGGAAGAATAATAATAATAATAAAAATCAGGGCAATTACAATAGGGTTTCAGCACTTCGTGCTTGAACCCCTAATTAAAGCTGCAAGCAGCATTTATCGGGGTTCAAGCATTTAAGGCCTTTAAGCACATAAGCATTTAAGACATTAAGTTTTATTTAGAAAGCTTTTAACCACTGAAATAATAGATGGAAAAGTCCATTTACAGCCAATACAGGCAATTTACCATAGGAAATATATGGTTTTCAAACCTTTTTAACAGTTATAGCGCCACCTATGGTCCGATCAACATGAAATTTGGCATGCTTGTTTAGAATATTATGGCACATATGCTCACCAATTTTCGTGAAGTTCTGAGTTTTCGTTTAGGATTTATAAGCTTTTGAGTGCATTTTGCCACGCCCATTTTCTTTATGACCCAATTATAGCCATAAGAAAAATTCAAAAGTTCAACTTTTTTTCGATAATTATTGATCAGGAGAGTCCAGAGAATTGTCCTAGACTGGTCTGGTTCCGATCGGGCGAAAAACCAGGGACTAGTTCGCAAAAGTAGGTTTTTAACATATTCGCGAATAATTAATGAACGATTTGATTGACAGCAATGGTTCTTGAGGCAATGTTGTTCAGCATGAGCAGATCTATCAAATGATATGCATTTTGTGACAATAAGTGTAACATCACGTGATTACAGAGCCGTAAAACTCGTTAGCGCCAACTAGTGGCCGATTTCTTTCAAAATTCTTACAGACCTCTAGGGCTATGAGTTGAACATGCCCATCGAGTTTCATTCCGATCGGCCTCCGTTAACCTTGTCTAATAGGTGCTCAAACTTCATTGGCCGATGGCGGCCATGTTTTTCGAGATACACCAATGTCCTCATAGACATACATGACACCTTGGGCCAAGACACTGCATACCAATTTTCAAGTCAATCGGACTAACGGTCAGGTGGTTAAAGCCTGTTTTATGTTTTTTTCATGTTATAGCGCCACCATGTGGCCAATCGCCGCGATTTTTTTACTGTGACCTCAGATTGACCTCTTACACATGTTTACCGAGTTTGGTGAAGATACCTCATTTACTTCTGGAGTTATAGCCATTTTAGTAAAATAGGCCCCTCCCACAACGTACGTTTTGGCGCCCCTTAGCATCCGTGAATCGAAATTTCAACTTTTTTTCGATAATTATTGATATTCAGACTCCAGAGAACATTTCTGTACTGGTTTGGTTCCGATCGGGCGAAAAACCTAGGACTAGTTCGCAAAAGTAGGTTTTTGGCAAAATTCAAAATGGCGGAAAATCTATCATGGCGGAAATGAAATCGGAGATATACGTTTTGTTCGTCAGGCATCCAGCTTTCCAATGATATAAGACACTTGAGTCTACGACATACGGTCTAGGAGTTCTGAGCAGTTTCGCGCTTTTGGTCGCTGTAGCGCCACCTATGGGCCGATTTGGCTAAGTCCGTGTATCTGAGTAGCGAGCAATACTACTACCATTTGACCAAGTATCACGTCTCTAGGCCTTACGGTTTTGGCTGCACGATGCGTTTTAGGGAAGAATAATAATAATAATTAAAGCTGCAAGCAGCATTTATCGGGGTTCAAGCATTTAAGGCCTTTAAGCACATAAGCATTTAAGACATTAAGATTTATTTAGAAAGCTTTTAACCACTGAAATAATAGATTGAAAAGTCCATTTACAGCCAATACAGGCAATTTACCATAGGAAATATGTGGTTTTAAAGCTTTTTAACAGTTATAGTGCCACCTTTGGTCCGATGTCCATAAAATTTGGCATGCTTGTTAATGAGGTTATGTGACATATGCTCACCAATTTTTGTGAAGTTTTGAGTTTTCATTTAGGATTTATAGGCTTTTTAGTGTATTTTGCCACGCCCATTTTATAAATGACCCTATTACAGCCATCCAAATGCAAAAGTTCAACTTTTTTTTGATAATTATTGATCTAGAGAGTCCAGAGAATTGTCCTAGACTGGTTTGGTTCCGATTGGGCAAAAAACCTAGGACTAGTTCGCAAAAGTAGGTTTTTAACATGTTTGCGAATATTAAATGAACGGTTTGATTGACAGCAATGGTTCTTGAGGCAAAGTTGTTCAGTATGAGGAGATCTATCAACTGATATGCATATTGTGTGGATGTATGCAACACCACGTGATTACAGAGCCGAAAAAACTCGTTAGCGCCAACTAGTGGCCGATTTCTTTCAAAATTCTTACAGACCTCTTGGGCCATGAGTCGAACATGCCCTTCGAGTTTCGTTCCGATCAGCCTCCGTTAACCTTGTCTAATAGGTGCTCAAACTTCATTGGCCGATGGCGGCCATGTTTTTTGAGATACGTCAATGTCCTCATAGGCATACATGGCACCTTGGACCAAGACACTGCATACCAATTTTCAAGTCAATCGGACAAACGGTCAGGTGGTTATAGCCCTTTTCATGTTTTTTTCAAGTTATAGCGCCACCTACTGTTTAATCGTCGCGATTTTTTTACTGTGACCTCAAATTGAACTATTACACATGTGTACCGAGTTTGGTGAAGATACCTCATTTATTTCTCGAGTTATAGCCGTTTTAGTAAAATAGGCTCCTCCCACAACGTACGTTTTGGCGCCCCCTAGCGACCGTGAATCGAAATTTCAACTTTTTTTCGATAATTATTGATATTCAGACTCCAGAGAACATTTCTGCACTGGTTTGGTTCCAATCGGACGAAAAACCTAGGACTAGTTCGCAAAAGTAGGTTTTTGAGAAAATTCAAAATGGCGGAAAATTTTCCCAGGCGGAAATGAAATCGGAGATATACGTTTTGACCGTCTTGAGCCAAGGATTACAGTGATATAAGACACTTGATTCTATGACAAACCGTCTAGGAGTTATGGCTGATTTCATACTTTTGCTTGCTATAGCGCCACCTATTGACCAATCGGGGTCATATTTTGATAGGTTCTCCCCAAATTGAGGACTACCATTTGGCTGAGTTTCAAGTCTCCAGCATTTACGGTTTGGGCTGCACGATGCGTTTTAGGGGAAAATAATAATAATAAAAATCTGAGCAATTACAATAGGGTTTCAGCACTTCGTGCTTGAACCCCTAATAAAAATCAGGGCAATTACAATAGGGTTTCAGCACTTCGTGCTTGAACCCCTAATTAAAGCTGCAAGCAGCATTTATCGGGGTTCAAGCAGTTAAGGCCGTTAAGGACTTTAAGCACAAAAGCATCAAAAGTTATAAAGTTTTATTTAGCAAGCATGACATCATAGATGGAAAAGACCATGTTCTAGCATGATTTACCATGATATGCCACATTCTAGCATGATTTACCATAGTTTATCATGATTTACCATGGTTTACCATGATTTACCTTGTTCTAGCATAGTTTACCATGAATTTATCTCAGTTTACCTTGATTTACCATGTTCTAGCATGATTTACCATGATATACCACATTCTAGCAAGATTTACCATAGTTTATCATGATTTACCCTGTTCTAGCATAGTTTACCATGAATTTATCTTAGTTTACCTTAATTTACCATGTTCTAGCATGATTTACCATGATATACCACATTCTAGCATGATTTACCATAGTTTATCATGATTTACCATGGTTTACCATGATTTACCCTGTTCTAGCATGATTTACCATGATATATCACGTTCTAGAATGATTTACCAGGATTCTAGCATGATTTACCTTGATACACCACATTCTAGTATGATTTACTATGATTTACCATGTTTCTAGCGTGATTTACCATGATTTACCACATTACTAGCAATTATGTGAAGTGTCAGTGCAAATGAAGTGATAAACACTGTCAAAATATGATTTTGTTATAATAGTTATTGTTATATAAGTGATTTGCACAAAGCACATGTGAAAAGACTTCATAAGTAGAATGGCCAGCAGAGGGCACTAGAAGACCACTTATTGGCTCAGTTTCACTTTAAATTTCATTATTTTTACCAGTTTTCTGCACTAAATCAAATCAGTTTTTCCATGTTAACTCAATAATGCATGCTTACACACACACACACACACACACACACACACACACACACACACACACACACACACAAAGACAAATGTTGTTGTTGTTTTTTCAATGCTATTGGGATATGTCATAATGAAAATATATTTGAATGGTCTATAAACATTTCACAAAGTCTTTGTAAGCTATTAATCAGAAGATTCAGAATTTATTCAGAAACCTAAGACTACACAAACACATTATGTTGTAGATACAGACATTTGAACTATATGATGTGATCAAACTGTCAATACTAATACTTTAACGGATGGATTTTGACTAAATGTAATTGTAATTGTAAATGTTAAAATAGTGATTTTATAAATTTTAAACAGCAGGGGGCAGTAAAATACAACTTATTGGCTTAATATGCCATTATATTCATATAATTTTCACCTTTTTAACTGTTATAGAGGCAAATTTTGTCCGATCGGTCTGAAAATTTTCATGCATGTTCAGAGTGATATTTCACTGGCTTTTTAAGAAGGTCTGAGTCATTCATTAAAGAGATATAGGCTTTCGGGGACACTTGGTAAAGGCTACATTTTGAAGTGAACCTATTATAACTATCCAAATGAAGTAGTTCAACTTTTTCTGACAATTATTGACCTAGTGAGTCCAGAGAATTGTATTGCACTAGTTTTGAACATTATGATATGAAAATTATATGATCAGAGATGGAAAAGACCTTTTACAGCCAATACAGGCAGTTTACCATAGGAAATATATGGTTTTAAAGCTTTTTAACAGTTATAGCGCCACCTATGGTCCGATCTCCATAAAATTTGGCATGCTTGTTAATGATGTTATGTCACATATGCTCACCGATTTTTGTGAAGTTCTGAGTTTTTATTTAGGATTTATAGGATATTTAATGTATTTTGCCACGCCCATTTTATAAATGACCCTATTAGAGCCATCCAAATGCAAAATTTCAACTTTTTTTTGATAGTTTTTGATCTAGAGAGTCCAGAGAATTGTCCTAGACTGGTCTGGTTCCGATCGGGTGAAAAACCTAGGACTAGTTCGCAAAAGTAGGTTTTTAACATGTTTGCGAATATTTAATGAATGGTTTGATTGACAGCAATGGTTCTTGAGGCAAAGTTGTTCAGGATGAGGAGATCTATCAAATGATATACATATTGTGTGGATATTTGTAACACCACGTGATTACAGAGCCGTAAAACTCGTTAGCGCCAACTAGTGGCCGATTTCTTTCAAAATTCTTACAGACCTCTAGGGCCTTGAGTCGAACATGCCCATCGAGTTTCGTTCCGATCGGTCTCCGTTAACCTTGTCTAATAGGTGCTCAAACTTCATTGGCCGATGGCGGCCATGTTTTTTGAGATACGCCAATGTCCTCATACACATACATGGCACCTTGGACCAAGACACTGCATACCAATTTTCAAGTCAATCGGACTAACGGTCAGGTGGTTATAGCCTGTTTTATGTTTTTTTCATGTTATAGCGCCACCATGAGGCCAATCGTCGCGATTTTTTTACTGTGACCTCAGATTGACCTCTTACACATGTGTAGCAAGTTTGGTGAAGATACCTCATTTACTTCTGGAGTTATAGCCATTTTAGTAAAATAGGCCCCGCCCACAACGTACGTTTTGGCGGCCATTAGCGTCCGTGAATCGAAATTTCAACTTTTTTTCGATAGTTTTTGATATTCAGACTCTAGAGAACATTTCTGCACTAGTTTGGTTCCGATCGGGCGAAAAACCTAGGACTAGTTCGCAAAAGTATGTTTTTGACAAAATTCAAAATGGCGGAAAATCTATCATGGCGGAAATGAAATCGGAGATATACGTTTTGTTCGTCAGGCGTCCAGCTTTCCAATGATATAAGACACTTGAGTCTACGTCATACGGTCTAGTAGTTATGAGCAGTTTTGCGCTTTTGGTTGCTATAGCGCCACCTATGGGCCAATCGGGGTCATACTTTTATAGGTTCTCCCCAAATTGAGGACTACCATTTGGCCAAGTTTCAAGGTTCCAGCTCTTACGGTTTGGTCTGCACAATGCGTTTTAGGGGAAAATAATAATAATAATAATAATAATAATAATAAAAATCAGTACAATTACAATAGGGTTTCAGCACTTCGTGCTTGAACCCCTAATTAAAGCTGCAAGCAGCATTTAGCGGGGTTCAAGCATTTAGGGTCTTTAAGCACAGAAGGCAGTTTAGTGAGTTGTCTGAGTTTTCGTTTAGGATTTACAGGCTTTTGAGTGTTTTTTGCCATACACATTTTCTAAATGATCCTATTATGGCTACCCAATGGGTAAAGTTTAAGTTTTTTATATAATTATTGATCTAGAGAGTCCAGAGAATTGTACTGCACTGGTATATTTCCGATCGGGTGAAAAACATAGGACTAGTTCGCAAAAGTAGGTTTTTAACATAATCGCAAGTATTTAATGAACAAATTAATTGACAGCAGTAGTTTTTGAGGCAAAGTTGTTCAGTATGAGGAGATCTATCAAATGACATGCATCACGTGATTACAAAGCCGTAAAACCTGTTAGCGTCAACTAGTGGCTGATTTCTTTCAAAATTCTTACAGACCTCTAGGGCCACGAGTCGAACATGCCCACCGAGTTTCGTTCCGATCGGCCTTCGTTAACCTTGTCTAAGAGGTGCACAAACTTTATTGGCCTATGGCGGCATAGACATACATGGCACCTTGGACCAAGACACTGCATGCCAATTTTAAAGTCAATCAAACTAATGGTCAGGTGGTTATAGCCCTTTTCATGTTTTTGTGATGTTATGGCCTGATCTCCATTTTAAATAATTATTTTAAAGGTGCCGTAGAATGCATTGATATATTTTAAATTGTTCTCTGATATCTCTGAAACAGAAATGTCTTCAACAGTCAAGTAGTGGATAAAATCAGTAACGTTACTTTCTGCTTGCGGTAGGGGTTGTAATGGAAATATAACATTAGTTGGAACTGCCCCCTTCTTCAGTATCAAACGATGAGCGAAACCTGCTTGATATTGTCCCAGGTTAGAAAAACTGTCAGTGGTGAAATGGGCAGAGCAAACTAACAGCTTTGAATTAAAATGGTAAGGTATCCTGTTGTAAAAATCAACCATGCCTGTTGGCAGTTCTCTTTTGTGGGAAGGGAATGAAAAGTTCTGAAATCCGCAGCACAGCCTCAAACATAACATTTATATCCATGATCTGACATTTTCACTATTGTCCTTGCTTGCTTCTTCACAATACCTGCAGAACTTCTGATGATTCGGCTGTGCAGGTCCACGTTAACACTGCCTGGCCTAGAACATGGGCTGGTATATGCAAATTGGGGGGGTATAAATATGAATGATCCCGACTCCAACGTCACAGTCAGTGTTATGCTGTAATTCACTCATTTTTCAGCGGTCTTTTGCAAACAGGAGATTTACACATGAAGGAGGAAACAATGGTGTTTGAGGCTCACGGTGTGTCAGTTCCATGTCCAGAACTCTTACCATTCAACTATGCCAAGATAAATACAGTTTTCAATTGTATGGCACCTTTAAAATAGTTGATTAGTAATATAATGCTTACTTGTAGTCTGAAGTGGCTTTAACAAAAGAAGAAAAATATTCTTAGATGTCTGTTCATTCTAATCATGTACAAATAAAGTAGCACAGTAAGATTACATTTATTTGAATGCATTAGTGGGTGTGTGATTGCGCTGTGTGTGCAGCTTATCAATATTAAAAGTGAAGGTGTAGTTGATATCTTTGTTGATAATATCTGTAGTAATCAGAAAAAAACAATTAAGAAATAAAGAATTAAAATTACAAATAATATTCTGTTAAGATATGAGTTACAATAACATGATTTGCAATAGTAATAATATCAATACTATATGCACAATACACAAAGATTAGACTATCAGGTCTGTGTCTTTCAAAAACATTAGTATTGCAGCCAATGTGAGTCTGTGGGATTTATAAACAGACAAAATATGATTTGAAATGTTATTTTAATGATTTTATAAAGTTTAAACAATATTTCAAATGGAAACTAAATGGAAAATATTATTTTAGTAAGCAGAATGAAGCAATGAGTGGTCTTCTGGTGGTTAAAATGTAAATGAAAACAATAATACTTAAACAATAATACTTAATACACTAACCATGCTTCAACACACACATGCAAACACATTTGGTTGTAGATGTAGATATTTTAAACAAAAGATAGGTAACAAAATGATAATTGCAAATCTCCTCTGTATAACACCATTTTCAGATTTCAAATTAATCACTGAGAGGCAGAATTGTTCAAACTGAGAGCTCAGTACAAATGAAGTGATAAACTGACAAAACATGATTGTGTTATAATAGGTGATTTTCATGCAAGCAATTTTATATAGTCTAAAAATGTATGCAAAAGCACAGGTAAAAATATTTTAATAAGTAGAATGTCCTGCAGAGGGCAGTAGAAGACCACTAATTGACTCACTTTCATTTGAAAGACTTTTTTATCCACCAGTAAAACAAAGCAGTTTCTCCATGTTCTTTCCATTAAGCATGCTTACACACACAGACACACACAGACACACACACACACAAAGACAAATATGTTTTCAATGTTTTTGGGATGTTATTGTGAAAATATCTTTTAATGGTCTAACCATTTCACATATTTCTTTGTGATCTGTATTATCAGTCCATAATAATAATAATAAATAGCTTTAAGCATTTGCTTGTTGGCCAAAGCTGAAAGCTGATAAAAAGATTAATACTATGTCTAATACTGCTGCTCCCTCTAGTTGACAACAGTGGAATTACAGCCTCCATCTTACAATTGAAGTGAATGAATGGGAATTAGTTTTTTCACTTATATCTCGGGAACCAGATGGCGAAAAATTCTAAACCTCAGAGCATAGATAGTGCTTGAGGAGCCCTGTTGAATGAGACCATCACAGTGTTTTTGGGCGATTGGGGCCGGGAGCTACGTTTCGATCAAGAGCCCGGAGAGGTCCTTACCATCAAAATTTGAGCGCGCGGCGACTTTCCGTTTTCGAGTTATGAGTGAATTTGTACTGGGGGGGGCGTGGCCTAAATGGCGGACAAGGTTTTACTTTCGTTTTCTAAATGTAAAACAATTGTCAATAGTAACACTCCAATAGATGCATTTTGACAAAATGTGATTGTAAATGTTAAAATAATGATTTTATAAAGTCTAAATATGAATTATATAACAATATTAGGGAGTAGTATGATTAAATGACAGCAGGGGGCAGTACAATACCACTTATTGGCTTAATATGCCATGTTATATCATTTTTACCTTTTTAACTGTTATAGAGGCAAATTTTGTCCGATCTGTCTGAAATTTTTCATGCTTGTTAAGAGTAACATGTTCTGACTAGATCTGAAAGATATTTAAAAGATATAGGCTTTTGGGGACACTTGGTCAAGGCTACATATTGAAGTGACTCTATTATAGCCATCCAAATGAAGAAGTTATACTTTTTCTGATAATTATTGATCTAGAGAGTCCAGAGAATTGTACTGCACTAGATTTGAACATTATGATTTGAAAATTATAAGATCATAAATGGAAAACACCATTTACAGCCAATACAGGCAATTTACCATAGAATATATATTGTTTTAAAGCTTTTTAACAGTTATAGCGCCACCTATGGTCCAATCTCCATAAAAATTCCCATGCTTCTTTAGCATGTTATGTCACATGTGCTCATCAATTTTTGTAAAGTTCTGAGTTTTTATTTATGATTTATAAACGTTTGAGTGTATTTTGACACGCCCATTTTCTAAATGATCATGTTATAGCCAAACAAAAGCAAAATTTCTACTTTTTTTCGATAATTATTGATCTAGAGAGTCCAGAGAATTGCCCTAGACTGGTCTGGTTCCGATCGGGCGAAAAACCTATGACTAGTTCGCAAAAGTAGGTTTTTAACATGTTCACGAATATTTAATGAACGGTTTGATTGACAGCAATGGTTCTTGAGGCAAAGTTGTTCAGCATGAGTAGATCTATCAAATGATATGCATAATGTGACTATAAGTGTAACACCACGTGATTACAGAGCCATAAAACTCGTTAGCGCCAACTAGTGGCCGATTTCTTTCAAAATTCTTACAGACCTCTAGGGCCATGAGCCGAACATGCCCATCGAGTTTCGTTCCGATCAGCCTCCGTTAACCTTGTCTAATAGGTGCTCAAACTTCATTGGCCGATGGCGGCCATGTTTTTTGAGATACGTCAATGTCCTCATAGACATACATGGCACCTTGGACCAAGACACTGCATACCAATTTTCAAGTCAATCGGACAAACGGTCAGGTGGTTATAGCCCTTTCCATGTTTTTTTCAAGTTATAGCGCCACCTACTGTTCAATTGTCGCGATTTTTTCACTGTGACCTCAAATTTAACTATTACACATGTGTACCGAGTTTGGTGAAGATAACTCATTTATTTCTCGAGTTATAGCCGTTTTAGTAAAATAGGCTCCTCCCACAACGTACGTTTTGACGCCCCCTAACGTCCATGAATCGAAATTTCAACATTTTTTCGATAATTATTGATATTCAGACTCCAGAGAACATTTCTGCACTGGTTTGGTTCCAATCGGACGAAAAACCTAGGACTAGTTCGCAAAAGTAGGTTTTTGAGAAAATTCAAAATGGCGGAAAATTTTCCCAGGCGGAAATGAAATCGGAGATATACGTTTTGACCGTCTTGAGCCAAGGATTACAGTGATATAAGACACTTGATTCTATGACAAACCGTCTAGGAGTTATGGCTGATTTCATACTTTTGCTTGCTATAGCGCCACCTATTGACCAATCGGGGCCATACTTTGATAGGTTCTCCCCAAATTGAGGACTACCATTTGGCTGAGTTTCAAGTCTCCAGCATTTACGGTTTGGGCTGCACGATGCGTTTTAGGGGAAAATAATAATAATAATTAAAGCTGCAAGCAGCATTTATCGGGGTTCAAGCATTTAAGGCCTTTAAGCACATAAGCATTTAAGACATTAAGATTTATTTAGAAAGCTTTTAACCACTGAAAAAATAGATGGAAAAGTCCATTTACAGCCAATACAGGAAATTTACCATAGGAAATATATGGTTTTCAAAGCTTTTTAACAGTTATAGCGCCACCTATGGTCCGATCTCCATAAAAATTTCCATGCTTCTTTAGCATGTTATTTCACATATGCCCATCAATTTTTGTGAAGTTCTGAGTTTTTATTTAGGCTTTATAGACGTTTGAGTGTATTTGGACACGCCTATTTTATAAATGATCCTCTTATAGCCAACCAAAAGCAAAATTTTAACTTTTTTTTGATAATTATTGATCTAGAGAGTCCAGAGAATTGTCCTAGACTGGTCTGGTTCCGATCGGGCAAAAAACCAGGGACTAGTTCGCAAAAGTAGGTTTTTAACATATTCGTGAATAATTAATAAACTGTTTGATTGACAGCAATGGTTCTAGAGGCAAAGTTGTTCAGCATGAGCAGGTCTATCAAATGATATGCATTTTGTGATGATAAGTGTAACACCACGTGATTACAGAGCCATAAAACTCGTTAGCGCCAACTAGTGGCCGATTTCTTTCAAAATTCTTACAGACCTCTAGGGCCATGAGTCGAACATGCCCACCGAGTTTTGTTCCGATCGGCCTCCATTAACCTTGTCTAATAGGTGCTCAAACTTCATTGGCCGATGGCGGCCATGTTTTTTGAGATACACCAATGTCCTCATAGATATACATGACAGCTTGGACCAAGACACTGCATACCAATTTTCAAGTCAATCGGACTAACGGTCAGGTGGTTACAGCCTGATTTATGTTTTTTTAATGTTATAGCGCCACCATGTGGCCAATCGCCGCAATCTTTTTACTATGACCTCAGATTGACCTCTTACACAGGTGTACCGAGTTTGGTGAAGATACCTCATTTACTTCTGGAGTTATAGCCATTTTAGTAAAATAGGCTCCGCCTTCTTTAAACATTTTGGCGCCCCTTAGCGACCGTCAATCGAAATTTCAACTTTTTTTCGATAATTATTGATATTCTGACTCCAGAGAACATTTCTGCACTGGTTTGGTTCCAATCGGACACAAAACCAGGGACTAGTTCGCAAAAGTAGGTTTTGGACATAATTCAAAATGGCGGAAAATTTGCATACCGGAAATGAAATCCTTGAGGCCTTTTTTGTTCGGCTTGACCCAAGGATTCCAATGATATAAGACACTTGAGTCTGTGACAAACGGTTAATGAGATTTAAGCAAAAATATGATTTTTTTTTGTTTTTTGTACTGTAGCGCCACCTATGGGCCAATCGGGGTCATATTTTGATAACCTCTCCTCGATTTTTGTACTACCATCTGGCAAAGTTTCAAGTCTCTAGCACTTACGGTTTGGGCTGCACGATGCGTTTTACGGCAGAAGAAAAATAATAATAATAATTAAAGCTGCAAGCAGCATTTATCGGGGTTCAAGCATGTAAGGCCTTTAAGCACATAAGCATTTAAGACATTAAGATTTATTTAGAAAGCTTTTAACCACTGAAATAATAGATGGAAAAGTCCATTTACAGCCAATACAGGAAATTTACCATAGGAAATATATGGTTTTCAAAGCTTTTTAACAGTTATAGCGCCACCTATGGTCCGATCTCCATAAAAATTTCCATGCTTCTTTAGCATGTTATTTCACATATGCCCATCAATTTTTGTGAAGTTCTGAGTTTTTATTTAGGCTTTATAGACGTTTGAGTGTATTTGGACAAGCCTATTTTATAAATGATCCTCTTCTAGCCAACCAAAAGCAAAATTTTAACTTTTTTTTGATAATTATTGATCTAGAGAGTCCAGAGAATTGTCCTAGACTGGTCTGGTTCCGATCGGGCGAAAAACCAGGGACTAGTTCGCAAAAGTAGGTTTTTAACATATTCGTGAATAATTAATAAACTGTTTGATTGACAGCAATGGTTCTAGAGGCAAAGTTGTTCAGCATGAGCAGATCTATCAAATGATATGCATTTTGTGATGATAAGTGTAACACCACGTGATTACAGAGCCATAAAACTCGTTAGCGCCAACTAGTGGCCGATTTCTTTCAAAATTCTTACAGACCTCTAGGGCCATGAGTCGAACATGCCCACTGAGTTTTGTTCCGATCGGCCTCCGTTAACCTTGTCTAATAGGTGCTCAAATTTTATTGGCCGATGGCGGCCATGTTTTTTGAGATACACCAATGTCCTCATAGATATACATGACAGCTTGGACCAAGACACTGCATACCAATTTTCAAGTCAATCGGACTAACGGTCAGGTGGTTACAGCCTTATTTATGTTTTTTTCATGTTATAGCGCCACCATGTGGCCAATCGCCGCAATCTTTTTACTGTGACCTCAGATTGACTTCTTACACAGGTGTACCGAGTTTGGTGAAGATACCTCATTTACTTCTGGAGTTATAGCCATTTTAGTAAAATAGGCTCCGCCTTCTTCAAATATTTTGGCGCCTTTTAGCGACCGTCAATCGAAATTTCAACTTTTTTTCGATAATTATTGATATTCTGACTCCAGAGAACATTTCTGCACTGGTTTGGTTCCGATCGGACACAAAACCAGGGACTAGTTCGCAAAAGTAGGTTTTGGACATAATTCAAAATGGCGGAAAATTTGCATACCGGAAATGAAATCCTTGAGGCCTTTTTTGTTCGGCTTGACCCAAGGATTCCAATGATATAAGACACTTGAGTCTGTGACAAACGGTTAATGAGATTTAAGCAAAAATGTGATTTTTTTTTGTTTTTTGCACTGTAGCGCCACCTATGGGCCAATCGGGGTCATATTTTGATAACCTCTCCTCGATTTTTGTACTACCATCTGGCAAAGTTTCAAGTCTCTAGCATTTACGGTTTGGGCTGCACGATGCGTTTTACGGCAGAAGAAAAATAATAATAATAAAAATCAGTACAATTACAATAGGGTTTCAGCACTTCGTGCTTGAACCCCTAAAAATCAGTACAATTACAATAGGGTTTCAGCACTTCGTGCTTGAACCCCTAATAATTAAAGCTGCAAGCAGCATTTATCGGGGTTCAAGCATTTAAGGCCTTTAAGCACATAAGCATTTAAGACATTAAGTTTTATTTAGAAAGCTTTTAACCACTGAAATAATAGATGGAAAAGTCCATTTACAGCCAATACAGGCAATTTACCATAGGAAATATATGGTTTTCAAAGCTTTTTGACAGTTATAGCGCCAGCTATTGTCCAATCTCCATGAAATTTTGCACGCTTGTTTACAATGTTATGGCACATATGCTCACCAATTTTTGTGAAGTTCTGAGTTTTCGTTTAGGATTTATAGGCTTTTGAGTGTATTTTGCCACGCCCCTTTTCTTTATGACCCAATTATAGCCATATGAAAAATACAAAAGTTCAACTTTTTTTGATAATTATTGATCTAGAGAGTCCAGAGAATTGTCCTAGACTGGTCTGGTTCTGATCGGGCAAAAAACCTAGGACTAGTTCGCAAAAGTAGGTTTTTAACATATTCGCAAATAATTAATGAACGGTTTGATTGACAGCAATGGTTCTTGAGGCAAAGTTGTTCAGGGTGAGGAGATCTATCAAATGATATGCATATTGTGTGTATATTTGTAACACCACGTGATTACGGAGCCGTAAAACTCGTTAGCGCCAACTAGTGGCCGATTTCTTTCAAAATTCTTACAGACCTCTAGGGGCTTGAGCCGAACATGCCCACTGAGTTTCGTTTCGATTGGCCTCCGTTAACCTTGTCTAATAGGTGCTCAAACTTCATTGGCCGATGGCGGCCATGTTTTTCGAGATACACCAATGTCCTCATAGACATACATGGCACCTTGGACCAAGACACTGCATACCAATTTTCAAGTCAATCGGACAAACGGTCAGGTGGTTATAGCCTGTTTTATGTTTTTTTAATGTTATAACGCCACCATGTGGCCAATCACCGCGGTTTTTTTACTGTGACCTTAGATTGACCTCTTACACATGTGTACCAAGTTTGGTGAAGATAACTCATTTACTTCTGGAGTTATAGCCATTTTAGTAAAACTAGCTCCGCCTCCTTCGAACATTTTGGCGCCCCTTAGCGACCGTGAATCGAAATTTTAACTTTTTTTCGATAATTATTTATATTCAGACGCCAGAGAACATTTCTGCACTGGTTTGGTTCCGATCGGGCAAAAAACCTAGGACTAGTTCGCAAAAGTAGGTTTTGGACAAAATCCAAAATGGCGGAAAATTTGCATACCGGAAATGAAATCCTTGAGGCCTTTTTTGTTCGGCTTGAGCCAAGGATTCCAATGATATAAGACACTTGAGTCTGTGACAAAGGGTTGGTGAGATTTAAGCAAAAGTATGGCATTTTTTTGTTTTTTGCACTGTAGCGCCACCTATTGGCCAATCTGGCTCATATTTTGATAACCTCTCCTCGATTTTTGTACTACCATATGGCAAAGTTTCAAGTCTCTAGCACTTACGGTTTGGGCTGCACGATGCGTTTTACGGCAGAAGAAAAATAATAATAATTAAAGCTGCAAGCAGCATTTATCGGGGTTCAAGCTATTAAGGCCTTTAAGGGTTTTTAAGCACAAAAGCATCAAAAGTTATCAGGTTTTATTTAGCAAGCATGTAACCACTGACATAATAGATGGAAAAGACCATTTACAGCCAATACAGGCAATGTACCATAGGAAATATATGGTTTTAAAGCTTTTTAACAGTTATAGCGCCACCTATAGTCCGATCTCCATAAAATTTGGCATGCTTGTTAATGATGTTATGTCACATATGCTCACCAATTTTTGTGAGGTTCTGAGTTTTCATTTAGGATTTATAGGCTTTTTAGTGTATTTTGCTACGCCCATTTTATAAATGACCCTATTACAGCCATCCAAATGCAAAAGTTCAACTTTTTTTTGATAGTTTTTGATCTAGAGAGTCCAGAGAATTGTCCTAGACTGGTCTGGTTCCAATCGTGCGAAAAACCTAGGACTAGTTCGCAAAAGTAGGTTTTTAACATGTTTGCGAATATTTAATGAACGGTTTGATTGACAGCAATGGTCCTTGAGGCAAAGTTGTTCAGGATGAGGAGATCTATCAAATGATATGCATATTGTGTGGATATTTGTAACACCACGTGATTACAGAGCTGTAAAACTCGTTAGCGCCAACTAGTGGCCGATTTCTTTCAAAATTGTTACAGACCTCTATGGCCTTGAGTCGAACATGCCCATCGAGTTTCGTTCCGATCGGCCTCCGTTAACCTTGTCTAATAGGTGCTCAAACTTCATTGGCCGATGGCGGCCATGTTTTTTGAGATACGTAAATGTCCTCATAGGCATACATGGCACCTTGGACCAAGACACTGCATACCAATTTTCAAGTCAATCGGACAAACGGTCAGGTGGTTATAGCCCTTTTCATGTTTTTTTCAAGTTATAGCGCCACCTACTGTTCAATCGTCGCGATTTTTTTACTGTGACCTCAAATTGAACTATTACACATGTGTACCGAGTTTGGTGAAGATACCTCATTTATTTCTCGAGTTATAGCCGTTTTAGTAAAATAGGCTCCTCCCACAACGTACGTTTTGGCGCCCCCTAGCGACTGTGAATCGAAATTTCAACTTTTTTTCGATAATTATTGATAGTCAGACTCCAGAGAACATTTCTGCGCTGGTTTGGTTCCAATCGGACGAAAAACCTAGGACTAGTTCGCAAAAGTAGGTTTTTGAGAAAATTCAAAATGGCGGAAAATTTTCCCAGGCGGAAATGAAATCGGAGATATACGTTTTGACCGTCTTGAGCCAAGGATTACAGTGATATAAGACACTTGATTCTATGACAAACCGTCTAGGAGTTATGGCTGATTTCATACTTTTGCTTGCTATAGCGCCACCTATTGACCAATCGG
This sequence comes from Abramis brama, assembly GCF_963993115.1. Classification (NCBI taxonomy): domain Eukaryota; kingdom Metazoa; phylum Chordata; class Actinopteri; order Cypriniformes; family Leuciscidae; genus Abramis; species Abramis brama. Next base: position 4,901,647 of record NC_139970.1, on the reverse strand, counting down.
GGTCATACTTTGATAGGTTCTCCCCAAATTGAGGACTACCATTTGGCTGAGTTTCAAGTCTCCAGCATTTACGGTTTGGGCTGCACGATGCGTTTTAGGGGAAAATAATAATAATAAAAATCAGAGCAATTACAATAGGGTTTCAGCACTTCGTGCTTGAACCCCTAAAAATCCTTACAATTACAATAGGGTTTCAGCACTTCGTGCTTGAACCCCTAATAAAAATTAAAGCTGCAAGCAGCATTTATCGGGGTTCAAGCTATTAAGGCCTTTAAGGGGTTTTAAGCACAAAAGCATCAAAAGTTATCAGGTTTTATTTAGCATGTAACCACTGACATAATAGATGGAAAAGACCATTTACAGCCAATATAGGCAATGTACCATAGGAAATATATGGTTTTAAAGCTTTTTAACAGTTATAGCGCCACCTATGGTCCGATCTCCATAAAATTTGGCATGCTTGTTAATGATGTTATGTCACATATGCTCACCGATTTTTGTGAAGTTCTGAGTTTTCATTTAGGATTTATAGGATTTTTAATGTATTTTGCCACGCCCTTTTTTTAAATGACCCTATTAGAGCCATCCAAATGCAAAATTTCAACTTTTTTTTGATAGTTTTTGATCTAGAGAGTCCAGAGAATTGTCCTAGACTGGTCTGGTTCCGATCGGGCGAAAAACCTAGGACTAGTTCGCAAAAGTAGGTTTTTAACATGTTTGCGAATATTTAATGAACGGTTTGATTGACAGCAATGGTTCTTGAGGCAAAGTTGTTCAGGATGAGGAGATCTATCAAATGATATGCATATTATGTGGATATTTGTAACACCACGTGATTACAGAGCCGTAAAACTCGTTAGCGCCAACTAGTGGCCGATTTCTTTCAAAATTCTTACAGACCTCTAGGGCCTTGAGTCGAACATGCCCATCGAGTTTCGTTCCGATCGGCCTCCGTTAACCTTGTCTAATAGGTGCTCAAATTTCATTGGCCGATGGCGGCCATGTTTTTTGAGATACGCCAATGTCCTCATACACATACATGGCACCTTGGACCAAGACACTGCATACCAATTTTCAAGTCAATCGGACTAACGGTCAGGTGGTTATAGCCTGTTTTATGTTTTTTTCATGTTATAGCGCCACCATGTGGCCAATCGCCGCGTTTTTTTACTGTGACCTCAGATTGACCTCTTACACATGTGTACCAAGTTTGGTGAAGATACCTCATTTACTTCTGGAGTTATAGCCATTTTAGTAAAATAGGCCCCGCCCACAACGTACGTTTTGGCGGCCCTTAGCGTCCGTGAATCGAAATTTCAACTTTTTTTCGATAGTTTTTGATATTCAGACTCTAGAGAACATTTCTGCACTGGTTTGGTTCCGATCGGGCGAAAAACCTAGGACTAGTTCGCAAAAGTATGTTTTTGACAAAATTCAAAATGGCGGAAAATCTATCATGGCGGAAATGAAATCGGAGATATACGTTTTGTTCGTCAGGCGTCCAGCTTTCCAATGATATAAGACACTTGAGTCTACGTCATACGGTCTAGTAGTTATGAGCAGTTTTGCGCTTTTGGTTGCTATAGCGCCACCTATGGGCCAATTGGGGTCATACTTTTATAGGTTCTCCCCAAATTGAGGACTACCATTTGGCCAAGTTTCAAGGTTCCAGCTCTTATGGTTTGGTCTGCACAATGCGTTTTAGGGGAAAATAATAATAATAATAATAATTAAAGCTGCAAGCAGCATTTATCGGGGTTCAAGCAGTTAAGGCTTTTAAGGCATTTAAGCATTTAAGACATTAAGTTTTATTTACCAAGCATTTAACAACTGCCATCATAGACGAAAAAGTCAACTTACAGCCAATACAGGTAGTTTACCATAGGAAATATATGGTTTTAAAGCGTTTTTACAGTTATAGCACCTTTTTGCCTGAGTCTTCTTATAGTCTTGCCTGATGTCCACCACTTTTATTAGTAGTACTCAAAGTGTGCCCATATATATGTATCAGATTTGCTGTAAATATGTAATTTTGATAAGGAGTTTAGACAATTATTTTCAGTGGCGTAACGAGCCAACACCGGGCCCTTAAGTAGGATTATCAAGGCGGGCCCCATGATGACGCAATTGATGACATTGATGACGCAATGTCCGCGAGTAGGCTACCATGAATAGGGCAGGATATGATCATACACAGCATATAAGAGATGAGATGACTAACAAAATCAGGAGTAGCCTACGCTCACCAGTGCACCATAACACATTGTTAGGCCTAAGTCCAAATACATAATAAATATGCTCTCTTACATTATAGCGGGATTTTCTGGGCTTTTACTATGTGCAACTGCAAAGTTGTCGATTAGATCAGGATTATGCGCACAGACATTCTCAATTGACCCTTCGCATGGAGTTTGATTGACAGGCGATCTGACTAACCATAATCCGCCATAATTTGTTCAACAAAGCAGTCAGGAGAGTTAGTAGATTAACATTAGAGGATTTAAATTTGAAAAACAAAGTGTACTGACGTCTAAGCACTTTAAAACAACATTCCTTTTATGTTCATTCATGTTTATTTTAATGCTATAAATTAACTACAAGGAAGAGATGATCAGTTCACAAGCAGCTTTAACTGAGCCTTGAGTCTACAGCGATCTGTCAGACACATTAAAGAGTCACAAAACAGTATTTATTCTTTAAATGTCTCCAAAAAATGACTACATTTGAAAGGTGAGACTTTGTTTCATATCAAAAGTACTTGTCTGTCAGTGCGCAGTCTCCTCTCTGATCCGCAATGTATTTTTCACTGCATGAGAACTTGGTGTGGAGTGAGAGTGGCGTCGCTTGTCAGACATAGCAACAGTAACTAAAGTGGGCAGGTCTTTGCGAAGGGTCATTGACAGTATGGACGGTACCATGGGTGAAATTGATTGGATTTAATTTAGTTTTTTGTCAGTTCCTATCATATTTTTAACATTTTGGCATTATTGTTTAGCTATTTACCTGTTTTCAAATTTCCTTTGTTTTTTTGTTGTTGTCTCGATCGGACTAACGGCTTTAAAGATAACCACAATTTTTTAAAGCTCTAAATGACACTTACAAAAACCATAAGGTGAAACCTGGTATGTTTGGTATTGTTGGACTGGACAAGGATTCAGGAGTCTTAGGAGGTCACTCCTGTTAAAAAAACACGGGCTTGAAACTTCTAAGGCTCCTTCAAGGCATTGTGCCAATGACGTATACTGAGTTTTTTGAGATACACCAATGTTCTCATAGACTATCATGGCACCCTGGACAAAGACACTGCGTGCCAATTTTCAGTAGAGTAACGGTTGGGTGCGCTTATAGCTATTTTCATGATTTTTTTCCCTGTTATAGCGCCACCAAGTCGCCAATTGTCACGATTTTTTTCATGTCAACTCATATTGAGCTTATGAACACGTGTCCCAAGTTTAGCAAAAATATCTATTTCCGCTCACAAGTTATAACCATTTTATAGTGCCACCAAGTGGCCAATTGTCGTGATTTTTTTTCACGTGACCTCAGAATGAGCTCATGAACATGTGTCCCAAGTTTTGTGAAAATATCTCTTTCCGTTCACAAGTTAAAACCGTTTTTTAGTGCCACCTAGTGGCCAATTGTTGAGAGTTTTTTCCACGTGACCTCAGAATGAGCTCAGGAAGATGTATCCCAAGTTTAGCAAAAAAATCTCTTTCCGTTCACAATTTATAACCATTTTAGTAAAAGTGGCCCTGGTGCCATCAAATATTTTGGTTCCCCTTATTGACCGCTAATTGAAATTTTGAATTTTTTGGATGATTATTGATTGTCAGACTCCAGAGAACATTCTTGCAGTGGTTTGGTTCTGATCGGGCTAAAAACCTAGGAGAAATTCACAAAAATGGGTTTTTCAAAAAAATGCTATTTACTCAAAATTGGCGTCTGAAGGGCGAGCAAATCGGAGATAGCCATTTTGTCCGCCTTGAGCCAAGGATTCCAACGATATAAGACACTTGATCCTGGGACAAACGGTCTAAGAGTAATGGGCGATTTTGTACTTTTGGTCGCTGTAGCGCCACCTATGGGCCAATCGGGGTCATACTCTGATAGGTTGTCCCCAAATTGAGGCCTACCATCTGGCCAGGTTTCAAGTCTCTAGGCCTTACGGTTTGTCCTGCACGATGCGTTTTACAAATCCTTACAATTACAATAGGGTTTCAGCATTTCATGCTTGAACCCCTAATAAGAATGAAGGCTTTTTGCCAGTTATAGCGCCACCTAAGGTCCGATCTCCATGAAACTCTGCATGCTTCCTCACCATGTTCTGACACATATGCTCATCGATTTTGGTAAAGTTCTGAGTTTTCATTTGGGATTTATAGGCTTTTTAGTGTATTTTGCCACACCCCTTTTCTAAATGACCCTGTTACAGCCACCCAAATGCAAAAGTTCAACTTTTTTTCGATAATTATTGATCTAGAGAGTCCATAGAATTGTCCTAGACTGGTTTGGTTCCGATCGGGCGAAAAACCAGGGACTAGTTCGCAAAAGTAGGTTTTGGACAAAATTCGACATAGAAGAAAATTTTCCCTGCCGGCGAGCAAATCGGAGATAGCCATTTTGTCCGCCTTGAGCCAAGGATTCCAACGATATAAGACACTTGATCCTGGGACAAACGGTCTAAGAGTCATGGGCGATTTTGTACTTTTGGTCGCTGTAGCGCCACCTATGGGCCAATCGGGGTCATACTCTGATAGGTTGTCCCCAAATTGAGGCCTACCATCTGGCCAGGTTTCAAGTCTCTAGGCCTTACGGTTTGTCCTGCACGATGCGTTTTACAAATCCTTACAATTACAATAGGGTTTCAGCATTTCATGCTTGAACCCCTAATAAGAATGAAGGCTTTTTGCCAGTTATAGCGCCACCTAAGGTCCGATCTCCATGAAACTCTGCATGCTTCCTCACCATGTTCTGACACATATGCTCATCGATTTTGGTAAAGTTCTGAGTTTTCATTTGGGATTTATAGGCTTTTTAGTGTATTTTGCCACACCCCTTTTCTAAATGACCCTGTTACAGCCACCCAAATGCAAAAGTTCAACTTTTTTTCGATAATTATTGATCTAGAGAGTCCATAGAATTGTCCTAGACTGGTTTGGTTCCGATCGGGCGAAAAACCAGGGACTAGTTCGCAAAAGTAGGTTTTGGACAAAATTCGACATAGAAGAAAATTTTCCCTGCCGGCGAGCAAATCGGAGATAGCCATTTTGTCCGCCTTGAGCCAAGGATTCCAACGATATAAGACACTTGATCCTGGGACAAACGGTCTAAGAGTCATGGGCGATTTTGTACTTTTGGTCGCTGTAGCGCCACCTATGGGCCAATCGGGGTCATACTCTGATAGGTTGTCCCCAAATTGAGGCCTACCATCTGGCCAGGTTTCAAGTCTCTAGGCCTTACGGTTTGTCCTGCACGATGCGTTTTACAAATCCTTACAATTACAATAGGGTTTCAGCATTTCATGCTTGAACCCCTAATAAGAATGAAGGCTTTTTGCCAGTTATAGCGCCACCTAAGGTCCGATCTCCATGAAACTCTGCATGCTTCCTCACCATGTTCTGACACATATGCTCATCGATTTTGGTAAAGTTCTGAGTTTTCATTTGGGATTTATAGGCTTTTTAGTGTATTTTGCCACACCCCTTTTCTAAATGACCCTGTTACAGCCACCCAAATGCAAAAGTTCAACTTTTTTTCGATAATTATTGATCTAGAGAGTCCATAGAATTGTCCTAGACTGGTTTGGTTCCGATCGGGCGAAAAACCAGGGACTAGTTCGCAAAAGTAGGTTTTGGACAAAATTCGACATAGAAGAAAATTTTCCCTGCCGGCGAGCAAATCGGAGATAGCCATTTTGTCCGCCTTGAGCCAAGGATTCCAACGATATAAGACACTTGATCCTGGGACAAACGGTCTAAGAGTCATGGGCGATTTTGTACTTTTGGTCGCTGTAGCGCCACCTATGGGCCAATCGGGGTCATACTCTGATAGGTTGTCCCCAAATTGAGGCCTACCATCTGGCCAGGTTTCAAGTCTCTAGGCCTTACGGTTTGTCCTGCACGATGCGTTTTACAAATCCTTACAATTACAATAGGGTTTCAGCATTTCATGCTTGAACCCCTAATAAGAATGAAGGCTTTTTGCCAGTTATAGCGCCACCTAAGGTCCGATCTCCATGAAACTCTGCATGCTTCCTCACCATGTTCTGACACATATGCTCATCGATTTTGGTAAAGTTCTGAGTTTTCATTTGGGATTTATAGGCTTTTTAGTGTATTTTGCCACACCCCTTTTCTAAATGACCCTGTTACAGCCATCCAAATGCAAAAGTTCAACTTTTTTTCGATAATTATTGATCTAGAGAGTCCATAGAATTGTCCTAGACTGGTTTGGTTCCGATCGGGCGAAAAACCAGGGACTAGTTCGCAAAAGTAGGTTTTGGACAAAATTCGACATAGAAGAAAATTTTCCCTGCCGGCGAGCAAATCGGAGATAGCCATTTTGTCCGCCTTGAGCCAAGGATTCCAACGATATAAGACACTTGATCCTGGGACAAACGGTCTAAGAGTAATGGGCGATTTTGTACTTTTGGTCGCTGTAGCGCCACCTATGGGCCAATCGGGGTCATACTCTGATAGGTTGTCCCCAAATTGAGGCCTACCATCTGGCCAGGTTTCAAGTCTCTAGGCCTTACGGTTTGTCCTGCACGATGCGTTTTACAAATCCTTACAATTACAATAGGGTTTCAGCATTTCATGCTTGAACCCCTAATAAGAATGAAGGCTTTTTGCCAGTTATAGCGCCACCTAAGGTCCGATCTCCATGAAACTCTGCATGCTTCCTCACCATGTTCTGACACATATGCTCATCGATTTTGGTAAAGTTCTGAGTTTTCATTTGGGATTTATAGGCTTTTTAGTGTATTTTGCCACACCCCTTTTCTAAATGACCCTGTTACAGCCACCCAAATGCAAAAGTTCAACTTTTTTTCGATAATTATTGATCTAGAGAGTCCATAGAATTGTCCTAGACTGGTTTGGTTCCGATCGGGCGAAAAACCAGGGACTAGTTCGCAAAAGTAGGTTTTGGACAAAATTCGACATAGCAGAAATGTTTCCCTGCCTACATCCAAATCGGAGATAGCCATTTTGTCTGCCTCGAGCCAAGGATTCCAACGATATAAGACACTTGATCCTGGGACAAACGGTCTAAGAGTTATGAGCGATTTTGAACTTTTGGTTGCTGTAGCGCCACCTATGGGCCAATCGGGGTCATACTCTGATAGGTTGTCCCCACATTGAGGCCTACCATCTGGCCAGGTTTCAAGTCTCTAGGCCTTACGGTTTGTCCTGCACGATGCGTTTTACGAATCCTTACAATTACAATAGGGTTTCAGCATTTCATGCTTGAACCCCTAATAAGAATGAAGGCTTTTTGCCAGTTATAGCGCCACCTATGGTCCGATCTCCATGAAACTCTGCATGCTTCCTCACCGTGTTCTGACACATATGCTCATCAATTTTGGTCAAGTTCTGAGTTTTCCTTTGGGATTTATAGGCTTTTGAGTGTATTTTGCCACGCCCCTTTTCTAAATGACCCCGTTACAGCCACCCAAATGCCAAAGTTCAACTTTTTTTTGATAATTATTGATCTAGAGAGTCCAGAGAATTGTCCTAGACTGGTTTGGTTCCGATCGGGCGAAAAACCAGGGACTAGTTCGCAAAAGTAGGTTTTGGACAAAATTCGACATAGCAGAAATGTTTCCCTGCCTACATCCAAATCGGAGATAGCCATTTTGTCCGCCTCGAGCCAAGGATTCCAACGATATAAGACACTTGATCCTGGGACAAACGGTCTAAGAGTTATGAGCGATTTTGAACTTTTGGTTGCTGTAGCGCCACCTATGGGCCAATCGGGGTCATACTCTGATAGGTTGTCCCCACATTGAGGCCTACCATCTGGCCAGGTTTCAAGTCTCTAGGCCTTACGGTTTGTCCTGCACGATGCGTTTTACGAATCCTTACAATTACAATAGGGTTTCAGCATTTCATGCTTGAACCCCTAATAAGAATGAAGGCTTTTTGCCAGTTATAGCGCCACCTATGGTCCGATCTCCATGAAACTCTGCATGCTTCCTCACCGTGTTCTGACACATATGCTCATCAATTTTGGTCAAGTTCTGAGTTTTCCTTTGGGATTTATAGGCTTTTGAGTGTATTTTGCCACGCCCCTTTTCTAAATGACCCCGTTACAGCCACCCAAATGCCAAAGTTCAACTTTTTTTTGATAATTATTGATCTAGAGAGTCCAGAGAATTGTCCTAGACTGGTTTGGTTCCGATCGGGCGAAAAACCAGGGACTAGTTCGCAAAAGTAGGTTTTGGACAAAATTCGACATAGCAGAAATGTTTCCCTGCCTACATCCAAATCGGAGATAGCCATTTTGTCCGCCTCGAGCCAAGGATTCCAACGATATAAGACACTTGATCCTGGGACAAACGGTCTAAGAGTTATGAGCGATTTTGAACTTTTGGTTGCTGTAGCGCCACCTATGGGCCAATCGGGGTCATACTCTGATAGGTTGTCCCCACATTGAGGCCTACCATCTGGCCAGGTTTCAAGTCTCTAGGCCTTACGGTTTGTCCTGCACGATGCGTTTTACGAATCCTTACAATTACAATAGGGTTTCAGCATTTCATGCTTGAACCCCTAATAAGAATGAAGGCTTTTTGCCAGTTATAGCGCCACCTATGGTCCGATCTCCATGAAACTCTGCATGCTTCCTCACCGTGTTCTGACACATATGCTCATCAATTTTGGTCAAGTTCTGAGTTTTCCTTTGGGATTTATAGGCTTTTGAGTGTATTTTGCCACGCCCCTTTTCTAAATGACCCCGTTACAGCCACCCAAATGCCAAAGTTCAACTTTTTTTTGATAATTATTGATCTAGAGAGTCCAGAGAATTGTCCTAGACTGGTTTGGTTCCGATCGGGCGAAAAACCAGGGACTAGTTCGCAAAAGTAGGTTTTGGACAAAATTCGACATAGCAGAAATGTTTCCCTGCCTACATCCAAATCGAAGATAGCCATTTTGTCCGCCTCGAGCCAAGGATTCCAACGATATAAGACACTTGATCCTGGGACAAACGGTCTAAGAGTTATGAGCGATTTTGAACTTTTGGTTGCTGTAGCGCCACCTATGGGCCAATCGGGGTCATACTCTGATAGGTTGTCCCCACATTGAGGCCTACCATCTGGCCAGGTTTCAAGTCTCTAGGCCTTACGGTTTGTCCTGCACGATGCGTTTTACGAATCCTTACAATTACAATAGGGTTTCAGCATTTCATGCTTGAACCCCTAATAAGAATGAAGGCTTTTTGCCAGTTATAGCGCCACCTATGGTCCGATCTCCATGAAACTCTGCATGCTTCCTCACCGTGTTCTGACACATATGCTCATCAATTTTGGTCAAGTTCTGAGTTTTCCTTTGGGATTTATAGGCTTTTGAGTGTATTTTGCCACGCCCCTTTTCTAAATGACCCCGTTACAGCCACCCAAATGCCAAAGTTCAACTTTTTTTTGATAATTATTGATCTAGAGAGTCCAGAGAATTGTCCTAGACTGGTTTGGTTCCGATCGGGCGAAAAACCAGGGACTAGTTCGCAAAAGTAGGTTTTGGACAAAATTCGACATAGCAGAAATGTTTCCCTGCCTACATCCAAATCGGAGATAGCCATTTTGTCCGCCTCGAGCCAAGGATTCCAACGATATAAGACACTTGATCCTGGGACAAACGGTCTAAGAGTTATGAGCGATTTTGAACTTTTGGTTGCTGTAGCGCCACCTATGGGCCAATCGGGGTCATACTCTGATAGGTTGTCCCCACATTGAGGCCTACCATCTGGCCAGGTTTCAAGTCTCTAGGCCTTACGGTTTGTCCTGCACGATGCGTTTTACGAATCCTTACAATTACAATAGGGTTTCAGCATTTCATGCTTGAACCCCTAATAAGAATGAAGGCTTTTTGCCAGTTATAGCGCCACCTATGGTCCGATCTCCATGAAACTCTGCATGCTTCCTCACCGTGTTCTGACACATATGCTCATCAATTTTGGTCAAGTTCTGAGTTTTCCTTTGGGATTTATAGGCTTTTGAGTGTATTTTGCCACGCCCCTTTTCTAAATGACCCCGTTACAGCCACCCAAATGCCAAAGTTCAACTTTTTTTTGATAATTATTGATCTAGAGAGTCCAGAGAATTGTCCTAGACTGGTTTGGTTCCGATCGGGCGAAAAACCAGGGACTAGTTCGCAAAAGTAGGTTTTGGACAAAATTCGACATAGCAGAAATGTTTCCCTGCCTACATCCAAATCGGAGATAGCCATTTTGTCCGCCTCGAGCCAAGGATTCCAACGATATAAGACACTTGATCCTGGGACAAACGGTCTAAGAGTTATGAGCGATTTTGAACTTTTGGTTGCTGTAGCGCCACCTATGGGCCAATCGGGGTCATACTCTGATAGGTTGTCCCCACATTGAGGCCTACCATCTGGCCAGGTTTCAAGTCTCTAGGCCTTACGGTTTGTCCTGCACGATGCGTTTTACGAATCCTTACAATTACAATAGGGTTTCAGCATTTCATGCTTGAACCCCTAATAAGAATGAAGGCTTTTTGCCAGTTATAGCGCCACCTATGGTCCGATCTCCATGAAACTCTGCATGCTTCCTCACCGTGTTCTGACACATATGCTCATCAATTTTGGTCAAGTTCTGAGTTTTCCTTTGGGATTTATAGGCTTTTGAGTGTATTTTGCCACGCCCCTTTTCTAAATGACCCCGTTACAGCCACCCAAATGCCAAAGTTCAACTTTTTTTTGATAATTATTGATCTAGAGAGTCCAGAGAATTGTCCTAGACTGGTTTGGTTCCGATCGGGCGAAAAACCAGGGACTAGTTCGCAAAAGTAGGTTTTGGACAAAATTCGACATAGCAGAAATGTTTCCCTGCCTACATCCAAATCGGAGATAGCCATTTTGTCCGCCTCGAGCCAAGGATTCCAACGATATAAGACACTTGATCCTGGGACAAACGGTCTAAGAGTTATGAGCGATTTTGAACTTTTGGTTGCTGTAGCGCCACCTATGGGCCAATCGGGGTCATACTCTGATAGGTTGTCCCCACATTGAGGCCTACCATCTGGCCAGGTTTCAAGTCTCTAGGCCTTACGGTTTGTCCTGCACGATGCGTTTTACGAATCCTTACAATTACAATAGGGTTTCAGCATTTCATGCTTGAACCCCTAATAAGAATGAAGGCTTTTTGCCAGTTATAGCGCCACCTATGGTCCGATCTCCATGAAACTCTGCATGCTTCCTCACCGTGTTCTGACACATATGCTCATCAATTTTGGTCAAGTTCTGAGTTTTCCTTTGGGATTTATAGGCTTTTGAGTGTATTTTGCCACGCCCCTTTTCTAAATGACCCCGTTACAGCCACCCAAATGCCAAAGTTCAACTTTTTTTTGATAATTATTGATCTAGAGAGTCCAGAGAATTGTCCTAGACTGGTTTGGTTCCGATCGGGCGAAAAACCAGGGACTAGTTCGCAAAAGTAGGTTTTGGACAAAATTCGACATAGCAGAAATGTTTCCCTGCCTACATCCAAATCGGAGATAGCCATTTTGTCCGCCTCGAGCCAAGGATTCCAACGATATAAGACACTTGATCCTGGGACAAACGGTCTAAGAGTTATGAGCGATTTTGAACTTTTGGTTGCTGTAGCGCCACCTATGGGCCAATCGGGGTCATACTCTGATAGGTTGTCCCCACATTGAGGCCTACCATCTGGCCAGGTTTCAAGTCTCTAGGCCTTACGGTTTGTCCTGCACGATGCGTTTTACGAATCCTTACAATTACAATAGGGTTTCAGCATTTCATGCTTGAACCCCTAATAAGAATGAAGGCTTTTTGCCAGTTATAGCGCCACCTATGGTCCGATCTCCATGAAACTCTGCATGCTTCCTCACCGTGTTCTGACACATATGCTCATCAATTTTGGTCAAGTTCTGAGTTTTCCTTTGGGATTTATAGGCTTTTGAGTGTATTTTGCCACGCCCCTTTTCTAAATGACCCCGTTACAGCCACCCAAATGCCAAAGTTCAACTTTTTTTTGATAATTATTGATCTAGAGAGTCCAGAGAATTGTCCTAGACTGGTTTGGTTCCGATCGGGCGAAAAACCAGGGACTAGTTCGCAAAAGTAGGTTTTGGACAAAATTCGACATAGCAGAAATGTTTCCCTGCCTACATCCAAATCGGAGATAGCCATTTTGTCCGCCTCGAGCCAAGGATTCCAACGATATAAGACACTTGATCCTGGGACAAACGGTCTAAGAGTTATGAGCGATTTTGAACTTTTGGTTGCTGTAGCGCCACCTATGGGCCAATCGGGGTCATACTCTGATAGGTTGTCCCCACATTGAGGCCTACCATCTGGCCAGGTTTCAAGTCTCTAGGCCTTACGGTTTGTCCTGCACGATGCGTTTTACGAATCCTTACAATTACAATAGGGTTTCAGCATTTCATGCTTGAACCCCTAATAAGAATGAAGGCTTTTTGCCAGTTATAGCGCCACCTATGGTCCGATCTCCATGAAACTCTGCATGCTTCCTCACCGTGTTCTGACACATATGCTCATCAATTTTGGTCAAGTTCTGAGTTTTCCTTTGGGATTTATAGGCTTTTGAGTGTATTTTGCCACGCCCCTTTTCTAAATGACCCCGTTACAGCCACCCAAATGCCAAAGTTCAACTTTTTTTTGATAATTATTGATCTAGAGAGTCCAGAGAATTGTCCTAGACTGGTTTGGTTCCGATCGGGCGAAAAACCAGGGACTAGTTCGCAAAAGTAGGTTTTGGACAAAATTCGACATAGCAGAAATGTTTCCCTGCCTACATCCAAATCGGAGATAGCCATTTTGTCCGCCTCGAGCCAAGGATTCCAACGATATAAGACACTTGATCCTGGGACAAACGGTCTAAGAGTTATGAGCGATTTTGAACTTTTGGTTGCTGTAGCGCCACCTATGGGCCAATCGGGGTCATACTCTGATAGGTTGTCCCCACATTGAGGCCTACCATCTGGCCAGGTTTCAAGTCTCTAGGCCTTACGGTTTGTCCTGCACGATGCGTTTTACGAATCCTTACAATTACAATAGGGTTTCAGCATTTCATGCTTGAACCCCTAATAAGAATGAAGGCTTTTTGCCAGTTATAGCGCCACCTATGGTCCGATCTCCATGAAACTCTGCATGCTTCCTCACCGTGTTCTGACACATATGCTCATCAATTTTGGTCAAGTTCTGAGTTTTCCTTTGGGATTTATAGGCTTTTGAGTGTATTTTGCCACGCCCCTTTTCTAAATGACCCCGTTACAGCCACCCAAATGCCAAAGTTCAACTTTTTTTTGATAATTATTGATCTAGAGAGTCCAGAGAATTGTCCTAGACTGGTTTGGTTCCGATCGGGCGAAAAACCAGGGACTAGTTCGCAAAAGTAGGTTTTGGACAAAATTCGACATAGCAGAAATGTTTCCCTGCCTACATCCAAATCGGAGATAGCCATTTTGTCCGCCTCGAGCCAAGGATTCCAACGATATAAGACACTTGATCCTGGGACAAACGGTCTAAGAGTTATGAGCGATTTTGAACTTTTGGTTGCTGTAGCGCCACCTATGGGCCAATCGGGGTCATACTCTGATAGGTTGTCCCCACATTGAGGCCTACCATCTGGCCAGGTTTCAAGTCTCTAGGCCTTACGGTTTGTCCTGCACGATGCGTTTTACGAATCCTTACAATTACAATAGGGTTTCAGCATTTCATGCTTGAACCCCTAATAAGAATGAAGGCTTTTTGCCAGTTATAGCGCCACCTATGGTCCGATCTCCATGAAACTCTGCATGCTTCCTCACCGTGTTCTGACACATATGCTCATCAATTTTGGTCAAGTTCTGAGTTTTCCTTTGGGATTTATAGGCTTTTGAGTGTATTTTGCCACGCCCCTTTTCTAAATGACCCCGTTACAGCCACCCAAATGCCAAAGTTCAACTTTTTTTTGATAATTATTGATCTAGAGAGTCCAGAGAATTGTCCTAGACTGGTTTGGTTCCGATCGGGCGAAAAACCAGGGACTAGTTCGCAAAAGTAGGTTTTGGACAAAATTCGACATAGCAGAAATGTTTCCCTGCCTACATCCAAATCGGAGATAGCCATTTTGTCCGCCTCGAGCCAAGGATTCCAACGATATAAGACACTTGATCCTGGGACAAACGGTCTAAGAGTTATGAGCGATTTTGAACTTTTGGTTGCTGTAGCGCCACCTATGGGCCAATCGGGGTCATACTCTGATAGGTTGTCCCCACATTGAGGCCTACCATCTGGCCAGGTTTCAAGTCTCTAGGCCTTACGGTTTGTCCTGCACGATGCGTTTTACGAATCCTTACAATTACAATAGGGTTTCAGCATTTCATGCTTGAACCCCTAATAAGAATGAAGGCTTTTTGCCAGTTATAGCGCCACCTATGGTCCGATCTCCATGAAACTCTGCATGCTTCCTCACCGTGTTCTGACACATATGCTCATCAATTTTGGTCAAGTTCTGAGTTTTCCTTTGGGATTTATAGGCTTTTGAGTGTATTTTGCCACGCCCCTTTTCTAAATGACCCCGTTACAGCCACCCAAATGCCAAAGTTCAACTTTTTTTTGATAATTATTGATCTAGAGAGTCCAGAGAATTGTCCTAGACTGGTTTGGTTCCGATCGGGCGAAAAACCAGGGACTAGTTCGCAAAAGTAGGTTTTGGACAAAATTCGACATAGCAGAAATGTTTCCCTGCCTACATCCAAATCGGAGATAGCCATTTTGTCCGCCTCGAGCCAAGGATTCCAACGATATAAGACACTTGATCCTGGGACAAACGGTCTAAGAGTTATGAGCGATTTTGAACTTTTGGTTGCTGTAGCGCCACCTATGGGCCAATCGGGGTCATACTCTGATAGGTTGTCCCCACATTGAGGCCTACCATCTGGCCAGGTTTCAAGTCTCTAGGCCTTACGGTTTGTCCTGCACGATGCGTTTTACGAATCCTTACAATTACAATAGGGTTTCAGCATTTCATGCTTGAACCCCTAATAAGAATGAAGGCTTTTTGCCAGTTATAGCGCCACCTATGGTCCGATCTCCATGAAACTCTGCATGCTTCCTCACCGTGTTCTGACACATATGCTCATCAATTTTGGTCAAGTTCTGAGTTTTCCTTTGGGATTTATAGGCTTTTGAGTGTATTTTGCCACGCCCCTTTTCTAAATGACCCCGTTACAGCCACCCAAATGCCAAAGTTCAACTTTTTTTTGATAATTATTGATCTAGAGAGTCCAGAGAATTGTCCTAGACTGGTTTGGTTCCGATCGGGCGAAAAACCAGGGACTAGTTCGCAAAAGTAGGTTTTGGACAAAATTCGACATAGCAGAAATGTTTCCCTGCCTACATCCAAATCGGAGATAGCCATTTTGTCCGCCTCGAGCCAAGGATTCCAACGATATAAGACACTTGATCCTGGGACAAACGGTCTAAGAGTTATGAGCGATTTTGAACTTTTGGTTGCTGTAGCGCCACCTATGGGCCAATCGGGGTCATACTCTGATAGGTTGTCCCCACATTGAGGCCTACCATCTGGCCAGGTTTCAAGTCTCTAGGCCTTACGGTTTGTCCTGCACGATGCGTTTTACGAATCCTTACAATTACAATAGGGTTTCAGCATTTCATGCTTGAACCCCTAATAAGAATGAAGGCTTTTTGCCAGTTATAGCGCCACCTATGGTCCGATCTCCATGAAACTCTGCATGCTTCCTCACCGTGTTCTGACACATATGCTCATCAATTTTGGTCAAGTTCTGAGTTTTCCTTTGGGATTTATAGGCTTTTGAGTGTATTTTGCCACGCCCCTTTTCTAAATGACCCCGTTACAGCCACCCAAATGCCAAAGTTCAACTTTTTTTTGATAATTATTGATCTAGAGAGTCCAGAGAATTGTCCTAGACTGGTTTGGTTCCGATCGGGCGAAAAACCAGGGACTAGTTCGCAAAAGTAGGTTTTGGACAAAATTCGACATAGCAGAAATGTTTCCCTGCCTACATCCAAATCGGAGATAGCCATTTTGTCCGCCTCGAGCCAAGGATTCCAACGATATAAGACACTTGATCCTGGGACAAACGGTCTAAGAGTTATGAGCGATTTTGAACTTTTGGTTGCTGTAGCGCCACCTATGGGCCAATCGGGGTCATACTCTGATAGGTTGTCCCCACATTGAGGCCTACCATCTGGCCAGGTTTCAAGTCTCTAGGCCTTACGGTTTGTCCTGCACGATGCGTTTTACGAATCCTTACAATTACAATAGGGTTTCAGCATTTCATGCTTGAACCCCTAATAAGAATGAAGGCTTTTTGCCAGTTATAGCGCCACCTATGGTCCGATCTCCATGAAACTCTGCATGCTTCCTCACCGTGTTCTGACACATATGCTCATCAAATTTTGGTCAAGTTCTGAGTTTTCCTTTGGGATTTATAGGCTTTTGAGTGTATTTTGCCACGCCCCTTTTCTAAATGACCCCGTTACAGCCACCCAAATGCCAAAGTTCAACTTTTTTTTGATAATTATTGATCTAGAGAGTCCAGAGAATTGTCCTAGACTGGTTTGGTTCCGATCGGGCGAAAAACCAGGGACTAGTTCGCAAAAGTAGGTTTTGGACAAAATTCGACATAGCAGAAATGTTTCCCTGCCTACATCCAAATCGGAGATAGCCATTTTGTCCGCCTCGAGCCAAGGATTCCAACGATATAAGACACTTGATCCTGGGACAAACGGTCTAAGAGTTATGAGCGATTTTGAACTTTTGGTTGCTGTAGCGCCACCTATGGGCCAATCGGGGTCATACTCTGATAGGTTGTCCCCACATTGAGGCCTACCATCTGGCCAGGTTTCAAGTCTCTAGGCCTTACGGTTTGTCCTGCACGATGCGTTTTACGAATCCTTACAATTACAATAGGGTTTCAGCATTTCATGCTTGAACCCCTAATAAGAATGAAGGCTTTTTGCCAGTTATAGCGCCACCTATGGTCCGATCTCCATGAAACTCTGCATGCTTCCTCACCGTGTTCTGACACATATGCTCATCAATTTTGGTCAAGTTCTGAGTTTTCCTTTGGGATTTATAGGCTTTTGAGTGTATTTTGCCACGCCCCTTTTCTAAATGACCCCGTTACAGCCACCCAAATGCCAAAGTTCAACTTTTTTTTGATAATTATTGATCTAGAGAGTCCAGAGAATTGTCCTAGACTGGTTTGGTTCCGATCGGGCGAAAAACCAGGGACTAGTTCGCAAAAGTAGGTTTTGGACAAAATTCGACATAGCAGAAATGTTTCCCTGCCTACATCCAAATCGGAGATAGCCATTTTGTCCGCCTCGAGCCAAGGATTCCAACGATATAAGACACTTGATCCTGGGACAAACGGTCTAAGAGTTATGAGCGATTTTGAACTTTTGGTTGCTGTAGCGCCACCTATGGGCCAATCGGGGTCATACTCTGATAGGTTGTCCCCACATTGAGGCCTACCATCTGGCCAGGTTTCAAGTCTCTAGGCCTTACGGTTTGTCCTGCACGATGCGTTTTACGAATCCTTACAATTACAATAGGGTTTCAGCATTTCATGCTTGAACCCCTAATAAGAATGAAGGCTTTTTGCCAGTTATAGCGCCACCTATGGTCCGATCTCCATGAAACTCTGCATGCTTCCTCACCGTGTTCTGACACATATGCTCATCAATTTTGGTCAAGTTCTGAGTTTTCCTTTGGGATTTATAGGCTTTTGAGTGTATTTTGCCACGCCCCTTTTCTAAATGACCCCGTTACAGCCACCCAAATGCCAAAGTTCAACTTTTTTTTGATAATTATTGATCTAGAGAGTCCAGAGAATTGTCCTAGACTGGTTTGGTTCCGATCGGGCGAAAAACCAGGGACTAGTTCGCAAAAGTAGGTTTTGGACAAAATTCGACATAGCAGAAATGTTTCCCTGCCTACATCCAAATCGGAGATAGCCATTTTGTCCGCCTCGAGCCAAGGATTCCAACGATATAAGACACTTGATCCTGGGACAAACGGTCTAAGAGTTATGAGCGATTTTGAACTTTTGGTTGCTGTAGCGCCACCTATGGGCCAATCGGGGTCATACTCTGATAGGTTGTCCCCACATTGAGGCCTACCATCTGGCCAGGTTTCAAGTCTCTAGGCCTTACGGTTTGTCCTGCACGATGCGTTTTACGAATCCTTACAATTACAATAGGGTTTCAGCATTTCATGCTTGAACCCCTAATAAGAATGAAGGCTTTTTGCCAGTTATAGCGCCACCTATGGTCCGATCTCCATGAAACTCTGCATGCTTCCTCACCGTGTTCTGACACATATGCTCATCAATTTTGGTCAAGTTCTGAGTTTTCCTTTGGGATTTATAGGCTTTTGAGTGTATTTTGCCACGCCCCTTTTCTAAATGACCCCGTTACAGCCACCCAAATGCCAAAGTTCAACTTTTTTTTGATAATTATTGATCTAGAGAGTCCAGAGAATTGTCCTAGACTGGTTTGGTTCCGATCGGGCGAAAAACCAGGGACTAGTTCGCAAAAGTAGGTTTTGGACAAAATTCGACATAGCAGAAATGTTTCCCTGCCTACATCCAAATCGGAGATAGCCATTTTGTCCGCCTCGAGCCAAGGATTCCAACGATATAAGACACTTGATCCTGGGACAAACGGTCTAAGAGTTATGAGCGATTTTGAACTTTTGGTTGCTGTAGCGCCACCTATGGGCCAATCGGGGTCATACTCTGATAGGTTGTCCCCACATTGAGGCCTACCATCTGGCCAGGTTTCAAGTCTCTAGGCCTTACGGTTTGTCCTGCACGATGCGTTTTACGAATCCTTACAATTACAATAGGGTTTCAGCATTTCATGCTTGAACCCCTAATAAGAATGAAGGCTTTTTGCCAGTTATAGCGCCACCTATGGTCCGATCTCCATGAAACTCTGCATGCTTCCTCACCGTGTTCTGACACATATGCTCATCAATTTTGGTCAAGTTCTGAGTTTTCCTTTGGGATTTATAGGCTTTTGAGTGTATTTTGCCACGCCCCTTTTCTAAATGACCCCGTTACAGCCACCCAAATGCCAAAGTTCAACTTTTTTTTGATAATTATTGATCTAGAGAGTCCAGAGAATTGTCCTAGACTGGTTTGGTTCCGATCGGGCGAAAAACCAGGGACTAGTTCGCAAAAGTAGGTTTTGGACAAAATTCGACATAGCAGAAATGTTTCCCTGCCTACATCCAAATCGGAGATAGCCATTTTGTCCGCCTCGAGCCAAGGATTCCAACGATATAAGACACTTGATCCTGGGACAAACGGTCTAAGAGTTATGAGCGATTTTGAACTTTTGGTTGCTGTAGCGCCACCTATGGGCCAATCGGGGTCATACTCTGATAGGTTGTCCCCACATTGAGGCCTACCATCTGGCCAGGTTTCAAGTCTCTAGGCCTTACGGTTTGTCCTGCACGATGCGTTTTACGAATCCTTACAATTACAATAGGGTTTCAGCATTTCATGCTTGAACCCCTAATAAGAATGAAGGCTTTTTGCCAGTTATAGCGCCACCTATGGTCCGATCTCCATGAAACTCTGCATGCTTCCTCACCGTGTTCTGACACATATGCTCATCAATTTTGGTCAAGTTCTGAGTTTTCCTTTGGGATTTATAGGCTTTTGAGTGTATTTTGCCACGCCCCTTTTCTAAATGACCCCGTTACAGCCACCCAAATGCCAAAGTTCAACTTTTTTTTGATAATTATTGATCTAGAGAGTCCAGAGAATTGTCCTAGACTGGTTTGGTTCCGATCGGGCGAAAAACCAGGGACTAGTTCGCAAAAGTAGGTTTTGGACAAAATTCGACATAGCAGAAATGTTTCCCTGCCTACATCCAAATCGGAGATAGCCATTTTGTCCGCCTCGAGCCAAGGATTCCAACGATATAAGACACTTGATCCTGGGACAAACGGTCTAAGAGTTATGAGCGATTTTGAACTTTTGGTTGCTGTAGCGCCACCTATGGGCCAATCGGGGTCATACTCTGATAGGTTGTCCCCACATTGAGGCCTACCATCTGGCCAGGTTTCAAGTCTCTAGGCCTTACGGTTTGTCCTGCACGATGCGTTTTACGAATCCTTACAATTACAATAGGGTTTCAGCATTTCATGCTTGAACCCCTAATAAGAATGAAGGCTTTTTGCCAGTTATAGCGCCACCTATGGTCCGATCTCCATGAAACTCTGCATGCTTCCTCACCGTGTTCTGACACATATGCTCATCAATTTTGGTCAAGTTCTGAGTTTTCCTTTGGGATTTATAGGCTTTTGAGTGTATTTTGCCACGCCCCTTTTCTAAATGACCCCGTTACAGCCACCCAAATGCCAAAGTTCAACTTTTTTTTGATAATTATTGATCTAGAGAGTCCAGAGAATTGTCCTAGACTGGTTTGGTTCCGATCGGGCGAAAAACCAGGGACTAGTTCGCAAAAGTAGGTTTTGGACAAAATTCGACATAGCAGAAATGTTTCCCTGCCTACATCCAAATCGGAGATAGCCATTTTGTCCGCCTCGAGCCAAGGATTCCAACGATATAAGACACTTGATCCTGGGACAAACGGTCTAAGAGTTATGAGCGATTTTGAACTTTTGGTTGCTGTAGCGCCACCTATGGGCCAATCGGGGTCATACTCTGATAGGTTGTCCCCACATTGAGGCCTACCATCTGGCCAGGTTTCAAGTCTCTAGGCCTTACGGTTTGTCCTGCACGATGCGTTTTACGAATCCTTACAATTACAATAGGGTTTCAGCATTTCATGCTTGAACCCCTAATAAGAATGAAGGCTTTTTGCCAGTTATAGCGCCACCTATGGTCCGATCTCCATGAAACTCTGCATGCTTCCTCACCGTGTTCTGACACATATGCTCATCAATTTTGGTCAAGTTCTGAGTTTTCCTTTGGGATTTATAGGCTTTTGAGTGTATTTTGCCACGCCCCTTTTCTAAATGACCCCGTTACAGCCACCCAAATGCCAAAGTTCAACTTTTTTTTGATAATTATTGATCTAGAGAGTCCAGAGAATTGTCCTAGACTGGTTTGGTTCCGATCGGGCGAAAAACCAGGGACTAGTTCGCAAAAGTAGGTTTTGGACAAAATTCGACATAGCAGAAATGTTTCCCTGCCTACATCCAAATCGGAGATAGCCATTTTGTCCGCCTCGAGCCAAGGATTCCAACGATATAAGACACTTGATCCTGGGACAAACGGTCTAAGAGTTATGAGCGATTTTGAACTTTTGGTTGCTGTAGCGCCACCTATGGGCCAATCGGGGTCATACTCTGATAGGTTGTCCCCACATTGAGGCCTACCATCTGGCCAGGTTTCAAGTCTCTAGGCCTTACGGTTTGTCCTGCACGATGCGTTTTACGAATCCTTACAATTACAATAGGGTTTCAGCATTTCATGCTTGAACCCCTAATAAGAATGAAGGCTTTTTGCCAGTTATAGCGCCACCTATGGTCCGATCTCCATGAAACTCTGCATGCTTCCTCACCGTGTTCTGACACATATGCTCATCAATTTTGGTCAAGTTCTGAGTTTTCCTTTGGGATTTATAGGCTTTTGAGTGTATTTTGCCACGCCCCTTTTCTAAATGACCCCGTTACAGCCACCCAAATGCCAAAGTTCAACTTTTTTTTGATAATTATTGATCTAGAGAGTCCAGAGAATTGTCCTAGACTGGTTTGGTTCCGATCGGGCGAAAAACCAGGGACTAGTTCGCAAAAGTAGGTTTTGGACAAAATTCGACATAGCAGAAATGTTTCCCTGCCTACATCCAAATCGGAGATAGCCATTTTGTCCGCCTCGAGCCAAGGATTCCAACGATATAAGACACTTGATCCTGGGACAAACGGTCTAAGAGTTATGAGCGATTTTGAACTTTTGGTTGCTGTAGCGCCACCTATGGGCCAATCGGGGTCATACTCTGATAGGTTGTCCCCACATTGAGGCCTACCATCTGGCCAGGTTTCAAGTCTCTAGGCCTTACGGTTTGTCCTGCACGATGCGTTTTACGAATCCTTACAATTACAATAGGGTTTCAGCATTTCATGCTTGAACCCCTAATAAGAATGAAGGCTTTTTGCCAGTTATAGCGCCACCTATGGTCCGATCTCCATGAAACTCTGCATGCTTCCTCACCGTGTTCTGACACATATGCTCATCAATTTTGGTCAAGTTCTGAGTTTTCCTTTGGGATTTATAGGCTTTTGAGTGTATTTTGCCACGCCCCTTTTCTAAATGACCCCGTTACAGCCACCCAAATGCCAAAGTTCAACTTTTTTTTGATAATTATTGATCTAGAGAGTCCAGAGAATTGTCCTAGACTGGTTTGGTTCCGATCGGGCGAAAAACCAGGGACTAGTTCGCAAAAGTAGGTTTTGGACAAAATTCGACATAGCAGAAATGTTTCCCTGCCTACATCCAAATCGGAGATAGCCATTTTGTCCGCCTCGAGCCAAGGATTCCAACGATATAAGACACTTGATCCTGGGACAAACGGTCTAAGAGTTATGAGCGATTTTGAACTTTTGGTTGCTGTAGCGCCACCTATGGGCCAATCGGGGTCATACTCTGATAGGTTGTCCCCACATTGAGGCCTACCATCTGGCCAGGTTTCAAGTCTCTAGGCCTTACGGTTTGTCCTGCACGATGCGTTTTACGAATCCTTACAATTACAATAGGGTTTCAGCATTTCATGCTTGAACCCCTAATAAGAATGAAGGCTTTTTGCCAGTTATAGCGCCACCTATGGTCCGATCTCCATGAAACTCTGCATGCTTCCTCACCGTGTTCTGACACATATGCTCATCAATTTTGGTCAAGTTCTGAGTTTTCCTTTGGGATTTATAGGCTTTTGAGTGTATTTTGCCACGCCCCTTTTCTAAATGACCCCGTTACAGCCACCCAAATGCCAAAGTTCAACTTTTTTTTGATAATTATTGATCTAGAGAGTCCAGAGAATTGTCCTAGACTGGTTTGGTTCCGATCGGGCGAAAAACCAGGGACTAGTTCGCAAAAGTAGGTTTTGGACAAAATTCGACATAGCAGAAATGTTTCCCTGCCTACATCCAAATCGGAGATAGCCATTTTGTCCGCCTCGAGCCAAGGATTCCAACGATATAAGACACTTGATCCTGGGACAAACGGTCTAAGAGTTATGAGCGATTTTGAACTTTTGGTTGCTGTAGCGCCACCTATGGGCCAATCGGGGTCATACTCTGATAGGTTGTCCCCACATTGAGGCCTACCATCTGGCCAGGTTTCAAGTCTCTAGGCCTTACGGTTTGTCCTGCACGATGCGTTTTACGAATCCTTACAATTACAATAGGGTTTCAGCATTTCATGCTTGAACCCCTAATAAGAATGAAGGCTTTTTGCCAGTTATAGCGCCACCTATGGTCCGATCTCCATGAAACTCTGCATGCTTCCTCACCGTGTTCTGACACATATGCTCATCAATTTTGGTCAAGTTCTGAGTTTTCCTTTGGGATTTATAGGCTTTTGAGTGTATTTTGCCACGCCCCTTTTCTAAATGACCCCGTTACAGCCACCCAAATGCCAAAGTTCAACTTTTTTTTGATAATTATTGATCTAGAGAGTCCAGAGAATTGTCCTAGACTGGTTTGGTTCCGATCGGGCGAAAAACCAGGGACTAGTTCGCAAAAGTAGGTTTTGGACAAAATTCGACATAGCAGAAATGTTTCCCTGCCTACATCCAAATCGGAGATAGCCATTTTGTCCGCCTCGAGCCAAGGATTCCAACGATATAAGACACTTGATCCTGGGACAAACGGTCTAAGAGTTATGAGCGATTTTGAACTTTTGGTTGCTGTAGCGCCACCTATGGGCCAATCGGGGTCATACTCTGATAGGTTGTCCCCACATTGAGGCCTACCATCTGGCCAGGTTTCAAGTCTCTAGGCCTTACGGTTTGTCCTGCACGATGCGTTTTACGAATCCTTACAATTACAATAGGGTTTCAGCATTTCATGCTTGAACCCCTAATAAGAATGAAGGCTTTTTGCCAGTTATAGCGCCACCTATGGTCCGATCTCCATGAAACTCTGCATGCTTCCTCACCGTGTTCTGACACATATGCTCATCAATTTTGGTCAAGTTCTGAGTTTTCCTTTGGGATTTATAGGCTTTTGAGTGTATTTTGCCACGCCCCTTTTCTAAATGACCCCGTTACAGCCACCCAAATGCCAAAGTTCAACTTTTTTTTGATAATTATTGATCTAGAGAGTCCAGAGAATTGTCCTAGACTGGTTTGGTTCCGATCGGGCGAAAAACCAGGGACTAGTTCGCAAAAGTAGGTTTTGGACAAAATTCGACATAGCAGAAATGTTTCCCTGCCTACATCCAAATCGGAGATAGCCATTTTGTCCGCCTCGAGCCAAGGATTCCAACGATATAAGACACTTGATCCTGGGACAAACGGTCTAAGAGTTATGAGCGATTTTGAACTTTTGGTTGCTGTAGCGCCACCTATGGGCCAATCGGGGTCATACTCTGATAGGTTGTCCCCACATTGAGGCCTACCATCTGGCCAGGTTTCAAGTCTCTAGGCCTTACGGTTTGTCCTGCACGATGCGTTTTACGAATCCTTACAATTACAATAGGGTTTCAGCATTTCATGCTTGAACCCCTAATAAGAATGAAGGCTTTTTGCCAGTTATAGCGCCACCTATGGTCCGATCTCCATGAAACTCTGCATGCTTCCTCACCGTGTTCTGACACATATGCTCATCAATTTTGGTCAAGTTCTGAGTTTTCCTTTGGGATTTATAGGCTTTTGAGTGTATTTTGCCACGCCCCTTTTCTAAATGACCCCGTTACAGCCACCCAAATGCCAAAGTTCAACTTTTTTTTGATAATTATTGATCTAGAGAGTCCAGAGAATTGTCCTAGACTGGTTTGGTTCCGATCGGGCGAAAAACCAGGGACTAGTTCGCAAAAGTAGGTTTTGGACAAAATTCGACATAGCAGAAATGTTTCCCTGCCTACATCCAAATCGGAGATAGCCATTTTGTCCGCCTCGAGCCAAGGATTCCAACGATATAAGACACTTGATCCTGGGACAAACGGTCTAAGAGTTATGAGCGATTTTGAACTTTTGGTTGCTGTAGCGCCACCTATGGGCCAATCGGGGTCATACTCTGATAGGTTGTCCCCACATTGAGGCCTACCATCTGGCCAGGTTTCAAGTCTCTAGGCCTTACGGTTTGTCCTGCACGATGCGTTTTACGAATCCTTACAATTACAATAGGGTTTCAGCATTTCATGCTTGAACCCCTAATAAGAATGAAGGCTTTTTGCCAGTTATAGCGCCACCTATGGTCCGATCTCCATGAAACTCTGCATGCTTCCTCACCGTGTTCTGACACATATGCTCATCAATTTTGGTCAAGTTCTGAGTTTTCCTTTGGGATTTATAGGCTTTTGAGTGTATTTTGCCACGCCCCTTTTCTAAATGACCCCGTTACAGCCACCCAAATGCCAAAGTTCAACTTTTTTTTGATAATTATTGATCTAGAGAGTCCAGAGAATTGTCCTAGACTGGTTTGGTTCCGATCGGGCGAAAAACCAGGGACTAGTTCGCAAAAGTAGGTTTTGGACAAAATTCGACATAGCAGAAATGTTTCCCTGCCTACATCCAAATCGGAGATAGCCATTTTGTCCGCCTCGAGCCAAGGATTCCAACGATATAAGACACTTGATCCTGGGACAAACGGTCTAAGAGTTATGAGCGATTTTGAACTTTTGGTTGCTGTAGCGCCACCTATGGGCCAATCGGGGTCATACTCTGATAGGTTGTCCCCACATTGAGGCCTACCATCTGGCCAGGTTTCAAGTCTCTAGGCCTTACGGTTTGTCCTGCACGATGCGTTTTACGAATCCTTACAATTACAATAGGGTTTCAGCATTTCATGCTTGAACCCCTAATAAGAATGAAGGCTTTTTGCCAGTTATAGCGCCACCTATGGTCCGATCTCCATGAAACTCTGCATGCTTCCTCACCGTGTTCTGACACATATGCTCATCAATTTTGGTCAAGTTCTGAGTTTTCCTTTGGGATTTATAGGCTTTTGAGTGTATTTTGCCACGCCCCTTTTCTAAATGACCCCGTTACAGCCACCCAAATGCCAAAGTTCAACTTTTTTTTGATAATTATTGATCTAGAGAGTCCAGAGAATTGTCCTAGACTGGTTTGGTTCCGATCGGGCGAAAAACCAGGGACTAGTTCGCAAAAGTAGGTTTTGGACAAAATTCGACATAGCAGAAATGTTTCCCTGCCTACATCCAAATCGGAGATAGCCATTTTGTCCGCCTCGAGCCAAGGATTCCAACGATATAAGACACTTGATCCTGGGACAAACGGTCTAAGAGTTATGAGCGATTTTGAACTTTTGGTTGCTGTAGCGCCACCTATGGGCCAATCGGGGTCATACTCTGATAGGTTGTCCCCACATTGAGGCCTACCATCTGGCCAGGTTTCAAGTCTCTAGGCCTTACGGTTTGTCCTGCACGATGCGTTTTACGAATCCTTACAATTACAATAGGGTTTCAGCATTTCATGCTTGAACCCCTAATAAGAATGAAGGCTTTTTGCCAGTTATAGCGCCACCTATGGTCCGATCTCCATGAAACTCTGCATGCTTCCTCACCGTGTTCTGACCCATATGCTCATCAATTTTGGTCAAGTTCTGAGTTTTCCTTTGGGATTTATAGGCTTTTGAGTGTATTTTGCCACGCCCCTTTTCTAAATGACCCCGTTACAGCCACCCAAATGCCAAAGTTCAACTTTTTTTTGATAATTATTGATCTAGAGAGTCCAGAGAATTGTCCTAGACTGGTTTGGTTCCGATCGGGCGAAAAACCAGGGACTAGTTCGCAAAAGTAGGTTTTGGACAAAATTCGACATAGCAGAAATGTTTCCCTGCCTACATCCAAATCGGAGATAGCCATTTTGTCCGCCTCGAGCCAAGGATTCCAACGATATAAGACACTTGATCCTGGGACAAACGGTCTAAGAGTTATGAGCGATTTTGAACTTTTGGTTGCTGTAGCGCCACCTATGGGCCAATCGGGGTCATACTCTGATAGGTTGTCCCCACATTGAGGCCTACCATCTGGCCAGGTTTCAAGTCTCTAGGCCTTACGGTTTGTCCTGCACGATGCGTTTTACGAATCCTTACAATTACAATAGGGTTTCAGCATTTCATGCTTGAACCCCTAATAAGAATGAAGGCTTTTTGCCAGTTATAGCGCCACCTATGGTCCGATCTCCATGAAACTCTGCATGCTTCCTCACCGTGTTCTGACACATATGCTCATCAATTTTGGTCAAGTTCTGAGTTTTCCTTTGGGATTTATAGGCTTTTGAGTGTATTTTGCCACGCCCCTTTTCTAAATGACCCCGTTACAGCCACCCAAATGCCAAAGTTCAACTTTTTTTTGATAATTATTGATCTAGAGAGTCCAGAGAATTGTCCTAGACTGGTTTGGTTCCGATCGGGCGAAAAACCAGGGACTAGTTCGCAAAAGTAGGTTTTGGACAAAATTCGACATAGCAGAAATGTTTCCCTGCCTACATCCAAATCGGAGATAGCCATTTTGTCCGCCTCGAGCCAAGGATTCCAACGATATAAGACACTTGATCCTGGGACAAACGGTCTAAGAGTTATGAGCGATTTTGAACTTTTGGTTGCTGTAGCGCCACCTATGGGCCAATCGGGGTCATACTCTGATAGGTTGTCCCCACATTGAGGCCTACCATCTGGCCAGGTTTCAAGTCTCTAGGCCTTACGGTTTGTCCTGCACGATGCGTTTTACGAATCCTTACAATTACAATAGGGTTTCAGCATTTCATGCTTGAACCCCTAATAAGAATGAAGGCTTTTTGCCAGTTATAGCGCCACCTATGGTCCGATCTCCATGAAACTCTGCATGCTTCCTCACCGTGTTCTGACACATATGCTCATCAATTTTGGTCAAGTTCTGAGTTTTCCTTTGGGATTTATAGGCTTTTGAGTGTATTTTGCCACGCCCCTTTTCTAAATGACCCCGTTACAGCCACCCAAATGCCAAAGTTCAACTTTTTTTTGATAATTATTGATCTAGAGAGTCCAGAGAATTGTCCTAGACTGGTTTGGTTCCGATCGGGCGAAAAACCAGGGACTAGTTCGCAAAAGTAGGTTTTGGACAAAATTCGACATAGCAGAAATGTTTCCCTGCCTACATCCAAATCGGAGATAGCCATTTTGTCCGCCTCGAGCCAAGGATTCCAACGATATAAGACACTTGATCCTGGGACAAACGGTCTAAGAGTTATGAGCGATTTTGAACTTTTGGTTGCTGTAGCGCCACCTATGGGCCAATCGGGGTCATACTCTGATAGGTTGTCCCCACATTGAGGCCTACCATCTGGCCAGGTTTCAAGTCTCTAGGCCTTACGGTTTGTCCTGCACGATGCGTTTTACGAATCCTTACAATTACAATAGGGTTTCAGCATTTCATGCTTGAACCCCTAATAAGAATGAAGGCTTTTTGCCAGTTATAGCGCCACCTATGGTCCGATCTCCATGAAACTCTGCATGCTTCCTCACCGTGTTCTGACACATATGCTCATCAATTTTGGTCAAGTTCTGAGTTTTCCTTTGGGATTTATAGGCTTTTGAGTGTATTTTGCCACGCCCCTTTTCTAAATGACCCCGTTACAGCCACCCAAATGCCAAAGTTCAACTTTTTTTTGATAATTATTGATCTAGAGAGTCCAGAGAATTGTCCTAGACTGGTTTGGTTCCGATCGGGCGAAAAACCAGGGACTAGTTCGCAAAAGTAGGTTTTGGACAAAATTCGACATAGCAGAAATGTTTCCCTGCCTACATCCAAATCGGAGATAGCCATTTTGTCCGCCTCGAGCCAAGGATTCCAACGATATAAGACACTTGATCCTGGGACAAACGGTCTAAGAGTTATGAGCGATTTTGAACTTTTGGTTGCTGTAGCGCCACCTATGGGCCAATCGGGGTCATACTCTGATAGGTTGTCCCCACATTGAGGCCTACCATCTGGCCAGGTTTCAAGTCTCTAGGCCTTACGGTTTGTCCTGCACGATGCGTTTTACGAATCCTTACAATTACAATAGGGTTTCAGCATTTCATGCTTGAACCCCTAATAAGAATGAAGGCTTTTTGCCAGTTATAGCGCCACCTATGGTCCGATCTCCATGAAACTCTGCATGCTTCCTCACCGTGTTCTGACACATATGCTCATCAATTTTGGTCAAGTTCTGAGTTTTCCTTTGGGATTTATAGGCTTTTGAGTGTATTTTGCCACGCCCCTTTTCTAAATGACCCCGTTACAGCCACCCAAATGCCAAAGTTCAACTTTTTTTTGATAATTATTGATCTAGAGAGTCCAGAGAATTGTCCTAGACTGGTTTGGTTCCGATCGGGCGAAAAACCAGGGACTAGTTCGCAAAAGTAGGTTTTGGACAAAATTCGACATAGCAGAAATGTTTCCCTGCCTACATCCAAATCGGAGATAGCCATTTTGTCCGCCTCGAGCCAAGGATTCCAACGATATAAGACACTTGATCCTGGGACAAACGGTCTAAGAGTTATGAGCGATTTTGAACTTTTGGTTGCTGTAGCGCCACCTATGGGCCAATCGGGGTCATACTCTGATAGGTTGTCCCCACATTGAGGCCTACCATCTGGCCAGGTTTCAAGTCTCTAGGCCTTACGGTTTGTCCTGCACGATGCGTTTTACGAATCCTTACAATTACAATAGGGTTTCAGCATTTCATGCTTGAACCCCTAATAAGAATGAAGGCTTTTTGCCAGTTATAGCGCCACCTATGGTCCGATCTCCATGAAACTCTGCATGCTTCCTCACCGTGTTCTGACACATATGCTCATCAATTTTGGTCAAGTTCTGAGTTTTCCTTTGGGATTTATAGGCTTTTGAGTGTATTTTGCCACGCCCCTTTTCTAAATGACCCCGTTACAGCCACCCAAATGCCAAAGTTCAACTTTTTTTTGATAATTATTGATCTAGAGAGTCCAGAGAATTGTCCTAGACTGGTTTGGTTCCGATCGGGCGAAAAACCAGGGACTAGTTCGCAAAAGTAGGTTTTGGACAAAATTCGACATAGCAGAAATGTTTCCCTGCCTACATCCAAATCGGAGATAGCCATTTTGTCCGCCTCGAGCCAAGGATTCCAACGATATAAGACACTTGATCCTGGGACAAACGGTCTAAGAGTTATGAGCGATTTTGAACTTTTGGTTGCTGTAGCGCCACCTATGGGCCAATCGGGGTCATACTCTGATAGGTTGTCCCCACATTGAGGCCTACCATCTGGCCAGGTTTCAAGTCTCTAGGCCTTACGGTTTGTCCTGCACGATGCGTTTTACGAATCCTTACAATTACAATAGGGTTTCAGCATTTCATGCTTGAACCCCTAATAAGAATGAAGGCTTTTTGCCAGTTATAGCGCCACCTATGGTCCGATCTCCATGAAACTCTGCATGCTTCCTCACCGTGTTCTGACACATATGCTCATCAATTTTGGTCAAGTTCTGAGTTTTCCTTTGGGATTTATAGGCTTTTGAGTGTATTTTGCCACGCCCCTTTTCTAAATGACCCCGTTACAGCCACCCAAATGCCAAAGTTCAACTTTTTTTTGATAATTATTGATCTAGAGAGTCCAGAGAATTGTCCTAGACTGGTTTGGTTCCGATCGGGCGAAAAACCAGGGACTAGTTCGCAAAAGTAGGTTTTGGACAAAATTCGACATAGCAGAAATGTTTCCCTGCCTACATCCAAATCGGAGATAGCCATTTTGTCCGCCTCGAGCCAAGGATTCCAACGATATAAGACACTTGATCCTGGGACAAACGGTCTAAGAGTTATGAGCGATTTTGAACTTTTGGTTGCTGTAGCGCCACCTATGGGCCAATCGGGGTCATACTCTGATAGGTTGTCCCCACATTGAGGCCTACCATCTGGCCAGGTTTCAAGTCTCTAGGCCTTACGGTTTGTCCTGCACGATGCGTTTTACGAATCCTTACAATTACAATAGGGTTTCAGCATTTCATGCTTGAACCCCTAATAAAAATCAGGGCAATTACAATAGGGTTTCAGCACTTCGTGCTTGAACCCCTAATAAAAATCAGGGCAATTACAATAGGGTTTCAGCACTTCGTGCTTGAACCCCTAAAAATCAGAGCAATTACAATAGGGTTTCAGCACTTCGTGCTTGAACCCCTAATAAAAATCAGTACAATTACAATAGGGTTTCAGCACTTCGTGCTTGAACCCCTAATAAAAATCAGAGCAATTACAATAGGGTTTCAGCACTTCGTGCTTGAACCCCTAATAATAAAAATCAGTACAATTACAATAGGGTTTCAGCACTTCGTGCTTGAACCCCTAATAAAAATCAGCACAATTACAATAGGGTTTCAGCACTTCGTGCTTGAACCCCTAATAATAATAATAAAAATCAGTACAATTACAATAGGTGTTCAGCACTTCGTGCTTGAACCCCTAAAAATCCTTACAATTACAATAGGGTTTCAGCACTTCGTGCTTGAACCCCTAATTAAATACTTTCTAGAGAGAGTAATTAGTACAGTGATCTAATTACACTGTTGAATAGGTAATTAATAACTACAACAAGCTCTCCTAGGTTGAATACTGGTAAAGTGGGACAATGGGTAAGAGATGGGTTTTTACCAAGATGGGTAAAATACATTTAAGCTTCTCAATTTATATCTTTAAATATGCTTTAATTAATAAAATATCTAAATCAACACTGAGCTCATCATAAGCAAGTATGTGATAAAAAAAAAAAAAAGGTTTTGTGGCTATGACATCACTTCCGGGGGTGTGGCACACCATATTCAACCTTGCAGTGGACCGTGATTGTAAGTAAAATGACGTAGCATTCTGAGGTGAATAATGTTGAGGTTATAAAAATTAAAATTAAAATAAACTGGGACAGGGTATTACTGGCAAACTGGGACAACCATTCAAGTAATTCTAATGGGGGAATTGAGTTCCCTTTCGTAGTCACTCCGAGTTACGTCGGATGACGACGAATGGGGTTTCGCTTAGAAAGCC
This sequence comes from Abramis brama, assembly GCF_963993115.1. NCBI lineage: Eukaryota > Metazoa > Chordata > Actinopteri > Cypriniformes > Leuciscidae > Abramis > Abramis brama. Next base: position 4,869,216 of record NC_139970.1, on the reverse strand, counting down.
TATCATCTTCGAGTATATAAAATGAGCCAATGGCAATGAAATGCCATGGGTCTGCGGAATTTGCATAGCGTATATCTCCGCCCCACGCAGGGGGTATATAAGGAAGTGCGCGAGCAACATGCAGATATGTTTTCGCTTCGGAGCCAAGTTGATTCTTCACTCCACAGCCAAACTCTGAGTTATCTCTTCACTCTCTTCGAGACGAGCCTCTCTCCAAGTTTTGGTGTGACAGCGAGTTCCAGTGAGTGCACATTCCCTGCTTATCTGTGCAGTGATTTGCCAGAGTGTGTGTGTTCATCTCCCTGGTCGCTTCAACATTTGTGGAGAAATCTCCTTTCACAAAAGAGCATTGCACGCGGCGCATCTTTTTAAAGGTGTATTTCTGGTTGCGGTCTATATGTGTCTGACTCTGATGGGCACAATCGCTGTCTTGTGTGTCTGGGTGTTGAGCACGCAAAGGCAGCGTTTGTGGATAGAGTGGTAGAGTCCCCTCACCCGCACCCCGATCTACGAGCTCCACGAGAGCTGGTACTTCGGCTGGCGGCCAGGGTGACCTGAGGGTTACGGTGTGGAACAAAGCGCCGATTATTCCACGCTCCACACCGTCCTCTAGCGCCGTGCAACCCGCGAGTGTTTCAAATGAGCCTGCAGTACAGTCCACTGACTTGCCGCAGGTCTCATTTGGCGCTCCAGAGGAAGACCGTATGTCGATCGCTGCATCACAAGGTGGGCAGGAGTCCTTGGGAAGTGACGATTCGGCTGTGCTGCCACCCTCGGGTGTCCCAGCATTGCCCGAGTCTGATCCCGAGCTGACGGCCATGCTTTCCCGGGCAGCCGCGGCCATTGGTCTTGAGTGGTCCCCGCCACCTGGTCCAGTGCGCTCGCGGCTGGATGATTGGTTTTTGAGAGCTGACCGCTGACCCTCGTCGCCGCCCAACCCCAATACCTTTCTTCCCGGATGTGCATGAGGAGGTCACGAGGTCCTGGAAGGCACCATTGTCTTCCCGTGATCGCTCGGCGACCTCCTCCGTCCTCCTCTCGATCAGGCGCCTGCTAAAGGGTACACTGGGGTTCCCCAGGTCGAACGCTCTGTTGCGATGCAACTGTGTCCTCAGAGTGCTTCCTCCCGTGGCGACCCAAAGCACGCCTCCAAGGCCTGTAGGTTCTCCTCCACCCTTGTGGCGAAGGCCTACAGAGCTGCGGGGCAGGCAGCCTCCTCACTGCATGCCATGGCGACACTGCAGGTCTACCAGGCCCAGTTGTTGCGTGACGCCACCGACCTCGCTCTCCGGGCGACGAAGGTGACCGCACGCTCGCTGGGTCAGGTGATGTCCACTTGTGTGGTCCAGGAACGACACCTGTGGCTTAACCTGGCTGATATGTGGGAGGCCAAGCGGACCCGGTTCCTCGACACCCCCATATCCCAGGCTGGCCTCTTCGGCGGTGCAGTCGAGGACTTTGCCCAGCAGTTCTCGACTGCCCAGAAGCCTACAGTAATTAGCCAATGTCCTGCCCCGGCGGCCCGCTGCTTCGGCAGCGCAGTCTTCGGCACAGGTGCCTCAGCCTGCTCGCCGCCGAGGGCGCCCTCCTGCGGCTCCCGCCTCTCCCGATCGGCCCCAGCAGTCCGCTGCTTCCGGGTCGCGTCGTGGAGGAAGCCGCGGGAGGGCGCCACAGCCCTCTCCCGCCCCGCGCCCCGCTAAACGCCAGGCCAAGCGGCGCTCCTGAGACGGGCTGCTCAGAGATGGCACTGAGTTCTTTTCAGGAGACGGTAGCAGGGCCGCTCCTTCCCCCAGTGGAGGGCCGGGGGAGAATCCTTGGTTGTCCCATTCCCGCTGCTCGTCCCACGACGAGCAGCATCCTAATGTGGTCAAAGAAAGAACTCACTCTCCCATCTCTGAGCACACAGAGTTCTCGGATGACAGTGCGCGCCGCTCACGAGCCTCGCCACTCTCGTCCCCCTCTGTTAGCGTACATCAACCGTCAAGGTGGTCTACGCTCCCGCCGTATGTCGCAACTCGCCCGCCACCTCCTCATATGGAGTCAGAAGCATCTGAGGCCGCCTCGAGCCATTTATATCCCGGGAGACCTGAACCAGGCAGCCGACGAGCTGTCTCGGCTTCGGCCTCTCGCTGGAGAATGGAGACTCCATCCCCAGACGGTTCAGCTGATTTGGGATCAGTTCGGGGACGCACAGGTAGATCTGTTTGCCTCCCACGACTCGTCCCATTGCAACCTGTTTTATTCCCTGACCGAGGGCACCCTCGGCATGGATGCACTGGCGCACAGCTGGCCGCGGGGCCTCCGCAAGTATGCGTTTCCCCCAGTGAGCCTTCTTGCACAGACTTTGCGCAAGATCAGGGAGGACGAGGAGCAGGTGATTTTGGTTGCCCCGTATTGGCCCAACCGCACCTGGTTCCCAGAACTAGTACTCCTCGCGACAGCACCTCCCTGGCCAATTCCTCTGAGGAAGGACCTGCTTTCTCAGGGACGGGGCACCTTATGGCACCCTCGTTCCGATCTTTGGAACCTCCACGTGTGGCTCCTGGACGGGACGAGGTAGGTTTGAGTACCCTACCACCAGCGGTGGTGGCTACCATCACTTCCGCTAGAGCATCGTCCACGAGACATGCCTATGCGTTGAAGTGGAACCTCTTCGTCGACTGGTGTTCTTCTAAACATCTAGAACCCACGAAATGCCCCATCAGTGTCGTGCTTTCCTTCCTGCAAGAAGGGTTGGAGCGAAGGCTGTCTCCCTCCACCCTGAAAGTGTATGTTGCCGCCATTGCCGCACATCACGACGCAGTTGATGGTAAGTCCTTGGGGAAGCACGACCTGATCGTCAGGTTCCTGAGGGGAGTGAGGAGACTGAATCCTCCTCGTCCTCCCCTCGTACCCTCTTGGGACCTCTCAGTGGTTCTAACTGCCCTGCAGAGTGCTCCCTTTGAGCCTCTGCAATCAGTGGAGCTTAAGTTTCTGTCAATGAAGACAGCGCTCCTGGTTGCATTGGCCTCCATCAAGAGGGTAGGGGACCTGCAGGCATTTTCGGTTGACGAAGCGTGCCTGGAATTCGGACCGGCTAACTCTCACGTGATCCTGAGACCCCGGCCTGGATATGTGCCCAAGGTTCCCACCACACCCTTTCGAGACCAGGTGGTGAACCTGCAAGCGCTGCCCTTGGAGGAGGCAGACCCAGCCTTGGCACTGCTCTGTCCAGTACGCGCCCTCCGTGCTTACGTTGACAGAACGCAGTGTTTCAGGACCTCAGACCTGTGACGGCCCACTCCACTCGGAGTGTGGCATCCTCTTGGGCTCTAGCACATGGTGCCTCGCTAACAGACATCTGCAGAGCTGCAGGCTGGGCGACACCTAACACGTTCGCGAGATTTTACAATCTCCGAGTAGAGCCAGTTTCTTCTCATGTACTCGCTTCAACTAGCCGGTAAGAGATTCTGCTCAGGTGTCTTCGCTTGCTCGCCATTCCTCTCCATGGACGGGATACGTGCGATATTCTTCTCAGGTGAGCCTAATAAGCCCTGAGTCTCCTCCAGCACTGACTACGTCAACGCCAGAGTTATGCCTCTGGCAGCTTTCGCGCTTGGCCAGGTGCCTCCATGTGCATGGTTCCCCCTCTGGGCGACCCCCACATGTGTATTTCCACTGTAAGCCTCTCTGAGCATGTGTCTTTCCCTCGGCAAGCCACCTTGCCACCCCTGGGGTTGAAATATTCCACCTGCGGCTGGACACCCCAGTGATTCTCCATATGTAGCCCTTCGGGGTCATATGTGTATTCTAAGTCCCCCCCTTCGGGTTGGGCATGATTGCATATTTCCACTGAGATATGCTTCCCAGTGTACCTTGGTATTCCTGTGTTAAGTAGGAGTCCTTCGTCCGTGCCAGTCTCATGACAGGGAGCTCAGACTTTCGCAGGGCACTGGAAGACAGTCGAGAGGTGGCGTGATTACACTGGGAACCCCATTCGTCGTCATCCAACGTAACTCGGAGTGACTACGAAAGGGAACGTCTCGGTTACGTATGTAACCCTCGTTCCCTGAGTAGGGAACGGAGACGTTACGTCTCCCTGCCACTTCCGCTGTACCGCTGGAACGCCTGAGTTCAGTCTCGGCTCCTCAGCGAAGAAACATATCTGCATGTTGCTCGCGCACTTCCTTATATACCCCCTGCGTGGGGCGGAGATACGCTATGCAAATTCCGCAGACCCATGGCATTTCATTGCCATTGGCTCGTTTTATATACTCGAAGATGATAGGCTTCCTAAGCGAAACCCCATTCGTCGTCATCCGACGTAACATCTCCGTTCCCTACTCAGGGAACGAGGGTTACATACGTAACCGAGACGTTCCCTTGTGTCCCTCATAAATTTAGTTAGCTAGGTAGATATTTGAATAAAGATAAACTTAAACTGTTTATATTGAGCAAGCTTGTAATGCTAATCGCTAGCTAGCTAGTTTGCATAAAAAAATTAAAAAGGTAGTTAGCATAATTCATTTGCCAATTACAGATCAACAGAATAATAGCAATGATGATAATAACCATGTAGGCTGATCAGTACTGGTTCGAAAATGTTATGTGCCGAAATCCTGTCCTCTGCCAAAGGAAACCGGAGGCCTTCTCTCCAGCAAGAGGGAGTTTAACCCCACAGCAATTGAGAAATGGTTTAAGCAGTATCAAAACCTCCTTACTGAGCTGGGAATCAAGGATGTGCCTTCCCACATTTTGAATTGCGATGAGACAGGATCATTTTCTGTCAGCCACTGTGATTTCAGAGGTGGGGAGTGCCTGCTATGAGGTCACGTCAGGTGAAAAGTGGGAGACGAAAAATGCTTTGGCCAGCTTTAATGTTGCAGGGGACTACGTCCCCCCTCTTAGTCATTTTCAAAGCCAAGTGGCTTAATAACATTACCCCCAACAACAGTGGTGAAGGTGTCCAATAACAAGAGAGTGCTAGATAACAACTGAGCTGTTTTTGGAGTGGGAGATGCAGGTCGTGGACATGCTCCCTAAGGATGACCTCAGACCACATGTGCTGCTGCTGGACGGCCACACCAGCCATGTATTCAACATCAAATTCCTGAGGCTCATGCAGTCACACAGGGTACATGTGGTGGGCTATTCTTCCCACACCACCCACTGTCTGCAACCAGTGGACAAGTCCCTCTTCAAGTCCCTGAAACATCATTGGAGTGAGGAGGGACGAGCTTCATGTGGCTAACAGTTTTCATACATTTCATACAAACAAACAAAGCCTGACAAAAAAAATAAAATAAAGATGGAGGGTACAAGCTCGGATAGCCGGGACATTTGCAATATTTGCAAAGCCAGATATGGTGATGAAAATGATCACAAGAAGAATGAGGATTGGACTTCTGCTGTACCTGCACCCCTCCTTAAAAAAGTGATGTTTATTATTATTGTTGTTGTTGTTTATATTGTTATTGTGTATTTAATTCATTAGGCCTACACTTGAATAACATTTGAATGTGTTTAAAGTGTCCCAGTTTGCCAATAGGGCCTGAAATAATTTGTCTCCCTTTCGATACGTTTCTTTCGCATTACATCAGTCTCTGAGGCTTATGGGGAAACTCAGTTTTCTCCGCATACTGAAGCCTGACTGGTTCATGTCACCAAAATGGGCAAAGCCGACTGCCTATTTAAGTCGCACTAAAAAGCCATTGAGTTTGAATTTGTTTCCTTCAGTACAAAGATCATCTCCTCAGAAGCTTTTCTACCCGCCATTGACATCAAGCCTCCTCGCAGCTCGAAGCTGACTCTGCACTTCTCCTCTACGGCTTTCTGGCGAAAGCAAATTTAGCAACGTTTTTTGCTAAATGTCACACCACGAGTGTGGCTCATGCAGGGTTCCCTCCACCAGGTGTCCAGACCTTTTCCCGCTGTTAAGGCGAATCAGATTAAAAACAAACACCTTCACAAAAAAAGCATTCTTCCTCTGTTTCATGCTGCTGTAAGCGTCTGCTCCCCACCACAGCACGGCGAGCTGCTATCTGTGGCTCTCCAACCCTTTCCCGCCCGGAGCCAGGCTTGGGAAGCCATTCCTGGCATGCTGAATTGGGTTTTAGAGACAATAAAAAGGGTTACTCGCTCCAATTCGCTCGCAGAACGAGCGTGGCGCGAGAGCCATATGTTTCTCAGGGTGACCCATGGCTGAATCAGAGCCCTGGTCTCCTGGAAATTGGCCCACCTGTATCAGATGGGAGTGGAATTGGGCTCGGTTTCCAGAAGGAAAGTAGTCTGACAGACGCCTCCAAGACTGGTTGGGGCACCCTGTGCGACGGCAGGCCGGCCTTTGGTTCTTGGACGGAGCCAATGTCAGGCTGGAACATCAACTGCCTGGAAATAATGGCAAGGCCACTATGTCCTGGTCCGGACAACATGACAGTGGTAACCTAGTATTTAAATCACCAGGGGGTCTCAGGTCTCATCTGCTGAACATACTGGTGCGTCGCTGCCTCCTGTGGGAACAGGACAATCTCCACTCAGTAAGAGCAATACGTTTGCCGAGCTCAATGAACACGAGAGCAGATATTCTGTCCCAGAACGGACCGCCTCGAGGGGAATGGAGACTCCACCTCCAGACAGTCCGCATCATTTGGAGCATTTTCGACCAGGTGGAAGTAAATCTTTTTTGCATCGAAAGAGAACACCCCCACCGCCCATTATTTTCGAGGGAAAAGGAAGCATTAGCCCATGTTTGGGGTCAATGTGTGTTTGAGGAAGAGTCATCCATCCAGTGTTTAATGTTTCTTTCTTTTTTATTCTGTATAGTATAATAGAGCTCTTAAGCTATTTAGAATAGTATTGTATGAGGGGCTAAGACATTTGGATCATAATAAAAAAATATGCATAAGGTACATTTTCAGAAAGTGTCACACATTACCAGAATTCTGTCTGGTGAGGCGCTTGACAGTAGCTGAACGCTATGTTAGCTTGTGTCACAAAGTCACTTTTCAATAACTCATGAGTAAATTTCAATGATCAGCAGCCATGTGCTTAACGGCATAGCAGGCTAACCATGGTAAGGCAGGAAAAAACTCGGGAAGGCACGTTAGCAACAGCCATCTTAATGACCAATGATAGCGAAAAAATGCCTAATCTTCGTCATCAATTTGTTGTTTCTGTCAGGAGTTAATAAAGCACACTTCATCCATCTTGTTTACTCATCACTTCAATGGTTCTGACTTCCTCTTTGAAAAGAGTAGTCAATAATAAAATCCTGTGTAGCATGTTGTAAGTCCTGTTTGTTAACATGCGTCAAAGAGCCCACCTCCATCTCTATTGTCTATGACAAATTCATCAAAATAGGAAAGAGCTTTATTCTTTTTTCTACAAAACACATTTAATGATAAAAATAAAATTCAAAAATATAGACAGCAAGGTTGTGTCAGAATAAACATTTACATATTATGAACATATGTACAGCATTATGGATAATATGAATAAATAGGAGTGAATTTACAAGACTAAACAGTGGGATTATTGCACTAAGAGAGACATTGGGAGGCATTTAACTGTTGAAAGAGGAGATTTCCTGTAGGAAGAAGCTGCTCCTGTGCCTAGATCAGGGTTCTCCAACCTACAGAATGGTAACTCTCCAGGAGCAGAGTTAGAGACCCTTTGCCTAAATGTTCTAGTGTCCAGTGTTTTAAGACATTGGCTGGACGGTAACAGGGTCAGGGTGAGTGGATTCTGTGATGATTTTACCTGCCCACTTTCTCACTCTGGAAGAGCAGAGTTTAATAGGAGCTCCAATAATTCTCTCAGCAGTCCGGCCTGTCCGTTGTAGTATTCTTCTGGTTCATCTACAAAATTAGACATCAGATTTGGTAGCTGAACCAAACCAGACAGTTATTCAAGTGCAATGAGGCAACTCTGTGACGAGTAGAACTGGGTCAGCATATCCCGTGGCAGGTTCAACTTCTTCAGCTGGCGAAGGAAGTACAACCTCTGCTGGGCTTTTTTCACAATGTAGTCTATGTGGAACTCTAACTTCAGGTCCTGTGTAATGCATGTGATAAAAGCCCTTTACCATCATACAGATCTCTCTCTGTTCCTCGGCCGCCTGCTGTGATGGCCAGTCAATGGAGAGTTTTGCTGCTGCACTACAGCACATATCAAGTGAGTTGAGCTCTACCTGAATGGGGAAGGGCACCCTTTGCTCAATACGCTGCCCGACTGGGAGGGATCATGTCATCTTCATTCTCCTTGAGCTTCCTCATCAACTCCTTACTTTCGCTCTATTCAGATTACAAAATGGGGAGGCAGTTACAGCAGGAAATCTATTAAGCCAGTCGGCCAACGGCCATTTTCTTTTCTCTTCTCTCTTTCCTTTCCCATCCTTCTCCTTGTCCATGAATCTCCCTCTGATTCTGCAAAACTTCTGGAGCATTGGGTATTGAAGCGGTTTCAAAAAACCTGGACAATACATTTATAACTTGTTCAGTTCTTATGTAGACAAAGTCCACGTCCTCATGAATGGATGCCAATCTACATCTAAGGTCGAGTAATATGTTAGAGACCTCTTCCAAAAATTCTTGGGGTAGCTGTCACTCATCTCTGAGAAGACAAGACAGCATCACTGCTTTTTGACAAATGTTACAAATACATGCAAAACAAACAACCTATAGCAATCTTAGGCCGCTAGTTGTTGTCATGGCTGACAGAAAAAGGAAGAGGAGATGTGGATCTAAAAAACATGTTCTGTGCTTAAACAAAAACAAAGAAGATAAACCATCATGAAACAATAAAAAAAATGCAACAGCTTCACATAATATAAAGGCAACACCAGTCAGAGATTTGAATCAAAATTAGGGTACATGAACACGAGTGTAACGACTGAGACAAGTCAGACACAAGTATTTGTTATAGTTTAACAAATGATATTTAAAACTCACTCTGGGATCTGTGGCCCCATCCCCCCAAACAGGGCAAGAAGGTCTTAGTTACCATGACCACGATCAGATAAGTTGGTTTTATGACTGTTAGCAATGTGATATGAGAGGGCTGCAAGATGGCGGAGGTGGCGGCGTCTCATGCGAAGGCAGTTGGTAGTAGTGGAATAAAAACTAGGTATCTGCACGGTTTGTTGGGCTCCATGCTGAATATACTGCTCTACTACTGTAACATCTTTAATGCTGCAAAAACATGCGACAAATGGATGTGAGGAAATCAGAACGGATACAATTGCAAGTAAAAGGCGTTTATTAATGGTCAGAAAACGCACAAACACAGGTCGGGGAAACACACTCAGATGACGATTGTGGCACAGGGACTTTGATGGCCTCCGGTGGTGGTGAAGTGAAGCGTGCTCAGGAAACCAGGAATCAGTGGAACATTCAGACGAGGTGACGAAACACAATGAATCCACACAACGAAATCCACAGCAGGGAAACAGAGAGCCACACGGGAACAGGACACGACACCGGGGAAACCACAACGATCTGACAACATGAGATGGGAATTACTGCACATATAAAGGGAACGGGGATTGAACACAGCTGGCAACACTAATCACTACAATGAGTAACCACGCCCACATACAGACACACACACACATCAGAAATGAGACAGCCGATTCATGAACCGTGACAATGGAATATCAAGCAGCCACCTAAGCGTAAAGAAAGATTCTGGAATCGCCGCTGTCAAGATAAACAAAGGCGGCACACATCAAAGGATCACGCTGAGCCTTTAGAATCACTGGCTCTTTATGCGTTTTGTTTCTGATTCTCCCACTGTTTTACACTGACATTATACGAAGGTATGTGCTTGCGCGCCCACTGAGTATGATCTCATGCAAGTTTTTAAAGACTGAATATGGACATTGTGTAATATCTGCAATCCTACACAATGGTTTGGTCAAAACACAAGGAACAACAAAAGTTACCATTAAGGCCCACACATTAGGATTCAAATACATATGGTCAAAAATCAGACTTTACCTGATGCTTTTGCTTCTGGCGGGGGACGTACACCTAAACCCCGGGCCTGTTACGCGCAGTCACGGCCCACTGGCAGCAGGACTGGAGCCTGCCATTACAACGGAGGTGCTGGGAGTGACTCTGCTGGGGAATGGAACAACTCCCCAAACTACCATCACAAGCCTTGCTGTGGCACCAGAACCGCTCTCGGCGCTGCTGTCAGTGGACCCGACGCGGAGGATTGGAGCGGGCATGGCAGATGGGGACACGACGACAGCTGAGATGGGGGGCTCACCGCTGATGTCAACGGATCCAGCGCGGAGGACCGGTGAATGTATGGCAGGCGGGGATACGCCAGGTGAGACGGGGGGCTCACCGCTGGAGAACATCGGGCGTGGCGTTACATCGAGCAACCCGAACGCGGAGCTGATCGTGTCGGACGAAGTGGAACACGTGCTGGCTACACAGAATCGGACAACGGAGTGGACTATCTCGGACAAATCCATGCTGGGCATGCAACCTAGGCCACGCGGAAGGAAACCTACTGGGCAAAATAAAGCAGCAAAAGGAACTAATACTACTGATGCAGTTGAATATTTAATTCGACATAAAGCCACACTAAACAGACAAACTGTGAGTAATCACTCATATCCATTGCAACATATTGTCTCTACAGTTAGTGGTGCGAAAATTATATGGGACAGGGATCAAAAGCCAAAGGGAATCTTTGGTGCGCACTTAAACATACGCAGTTTATTACCAAAACTTGATGAGATAAAGACACTGCTAACAGGTTCAAATTTACATCTCTTAGGCCTTACTGAAACCTGGCTTAATGGTAAAATTAATACTAGTTTTTTGGATGTTCCTGGTTATAGTTGTTTTCGAAAAGATAGAAAGACGAAGAAAGGTGGAGGGGTGCTAATCTATGTGCGCAACTCTTTGAAATGTATAGAAGTAACAATTGACTGTGATGTCCAAATAGAATACCTATGTGTTGACATTTCTCTCTCTCCCAGAATGCATTTTTTTATTCTGCTGTTGTATAACCCGCCATCCACTAATGATGAGCAATTTTGTAATGAATTAGAGAAACTGTTGAAAGTAATATCACATAAATCCGAAATTATTGTCATGGGCGATTTTAACATTGACTGGTTTAACAAAAGTAAAAAGAGAAAATTAAAAATGTTAATGACCAAATTTGATTTTACGCAGCATGTGAAAGGGGCCACAAGAATTACAAAATCTAGTAAGACGCAAATTGACTTAATTTTTACAAACAAAGAAGAACGCATTCTGAAGTCTTATAACCTTTTGACTGGAATGTCAGATCATAATATGACCCTGATGGTGAGAAAATTATCTAATAAACGCTTTGTAAAACTCAAAAAGCCTAACTACAACTCACTAATAATTCCTAAAATGATGTTCCCAAATTGGACAATGAGTTAAAAGAAATAAATTGGACTAAAATGGCGTGGGATGAGGTGGACAGTAGCTGTAGGCAAGTCATGAATAAAATAGATGGAAATGTGTTTAAATACCTAAAAAAGAGGAAAAGTGGTAAACAGAGATCCCTACCCTGGATAAATTAATCTATTAAAAAACTTATGGAGCAGCGAGATCAAATTCTAAAACAAGCAATTAAAAGCAAGCTTAACACTGATATGGTTTTATATAAAAGCTTAAGAAATCGCGTGATAAAGGATATGAGACTTGCTAAAAGCAACTTCTATATCACAGCAATTACTGAGGCAAGAGGAAATCCATCAGTAATGTGGAAAACAATTAACAACATTGTGAAACCTAAAGGAAAGCAACCCCACCTGTGTGAACTCCAAATTGGGGACGCGTTTGTAAATGATAGTAAGCGTATCGCCCAGGAACTTAATGATTACTTTATTTTGTCGGTTCAGGAAGTGTCGGATTGCTATGATTTGAACAACAGGGTAGAGCATCACCAACCAAATAATTTAATTGACGCATTTTTCCTTGAACAAACAACTGAGCAAGAGGTGCTAGCTGTCATTGAAAAAGTAAAAAATAGTCATGCCAAAGATCTTTTTAACATTGACACTTCCTTTCTAAAAAGAAATAAAGAAATACTGGTAAAACCTTTAACTCAACTGGTAAATCTCTCTTTTAAAAATAGAGAATTTCCAAATGATTGGAAACAATCCAGGGTTATATCTATATATAAATCCGGAAAGGTAGATCTAGCATGCAATTATAGACCAATTAGCATTTTACCAATTTTTTCTAAGGTACTGGAAAAAATTGTAGCCAATCAGCTAATGTCTTTCTTACAGTACAATGACATACTGCATCCTCTACAATTTGGATTCCGGCCCCAATATTCGACGGAAACGGCCAATTGCTATTTTATTGAACAGCTTAAACTAGCAGTTGACAAAGGCCAAATAGTTGGAGCAGTTTTCATGGATATAAAAAAAGCCTTCGATGCACTTAATCATAATGTACTTTTACAGAAATTATCCCAGTTGAACTTTGACAAAACAACTTTACAGTGGTTTAAGACATATTTGGAACATAGACAACAATGTGTAATAATTAACAATGAAAAGTCATCCTTCACAATACTGAAAACAGGTGTCCCCTAGGGATCAATTCTTGGGCCTCTGCTTTTCACATTGTACATAAATGATTTACCAAACATCTGTCCGGGTGCAGGTTTCCAAATGTATGCAGACGATACAGTCGTTTATGTGAGTGGTAAAAGTGTTGAGGCCATCACTGCGCAGTTGCAGCAACACATTAACTCTGTGTCAGTACGGTTTTAAAGCTCAGGACTAACCCTAAATCTGAGTAAGACTGTGTCAGTTTGTTTTGCTTCCAGATCACACCCCTTGGAAGAATTGCATCTGACAATTAATGGTCAAAATATTGCCCAGGTTAAAGAAGTAAAATATCTGGGACTAAACCTGGACTCCCATTTATCATTTGAAAGTCATGTCAAAAAGATCACTAGAACAGCCAGGGCAAACTTGCACAGCTTCAGAATCATACGGGACTGTTTACCATTTCATGCAGCAAATACATTTATGCATGCAATGATTTTCTCCCACCTCAGTTATTGTATAACCTCCTGGTCACAGGCAACAGCCACAACAATCAGGCCTTTAAGACTGATTTATAACAGAGCACTAAAAATATTAGATAAAACATCTGTCAGAACACACCATTGTGGAGTATTGCAGAGGTTAAACTTTTTAAACTTTGAAAATGTTATTAAATTTTGTAACTTGAAATTAATGTATAAATGTCTGCACAATCAAGCCCCTGATGTTTTCAGACGACTCATAGTCCCACTTCGATCAGTGGGCTCCATCACACGAGGAGCTGCTAATGGAAATGTGAAAGTGCCCGTTAGAAAAAAGACCTTCGGACAGTCGGCCTTTACTGTCCAGGGTGCTAAACTCTGGAACTCCTTGTCTACCGAGCTGAAACAGGACTTAGATCTGGGGGCTTTTAAAAATGAACTAAAGCGTATTTTAAAACGAGATCAAGTGTGCAATCATTTTTAGTTTGCGCTCAAATGCACATTCTTTATGTAATGTCAGAATTAAGTAATGTTACTGTAAATGTAAATTAATTTTTTGTACTTTCTGTATGTATGTGAAAAGCCCTTCTAGGGACGGACATTGCAAATTAGCCTTGGCTATAAATGTTGTAGTGTGGTACAGGTTTATTGTTCACACATGTCCCTATTAAATAAAATTAAATAAATAAATAAACAGGGCCTCTGCCACAAGACCTACAGACATTAGAACAGACTCTCCTGCATTCATTTATCGATGAACTGATTAACATGAAATTAACATGCATCCCAGCACATTTTGTGAATGATTTACTGTCTTGTGTTGTGTCTTTTAATACTATTATCTTTTTATACTATTATCTCTTTGATACTATGTATTTTATTATAGAACCAACAGTCAATGTAACCTCACCTATACCATGATTGGTCTCTATAAATTGGTACTTTGAAGATCGAAATTATTGTGTACATGGTATGCCGATAGCTGCGCAACATATTAGTATTACAAGAATGTTTCTTAGTTTCGTCATCAGAAACCAATCCAGCTGCCATTGCAAATGAGCATGCTTAGAACAAAGATCCATAAATAAACCACAGAGGAATCTTCCCGCTTGGAAATTCCACCCTTCTCATTGGTCAAGCAAACCCGGAGAGGTAGGGCCTTTCTCAGGCTTTATTAGAGACAAATCGTCTCAGGTTACGACTGTAACCTATGTTCCCTGAGAACAGGGAACGAGACACTATCGACGCTTTGGGGAATGCCTCAGGCATGACAGGTGTCTGAAATCAAATATCAACTCACGGCAATCATGTTGACCGGCGACAGCCCGTGAATCATCAGCTTGAATGATTAACGCGTGACCTGGATGTATAAAGGGGAGTCTTGAGAACATGACAACATTCTATCGTCTGAAGGGACTGTTGGCAGCAGGCCCCGAGGCATGGCAGGGAGACATAGTGTCTCATTCCCTGTTCTCAGGGAACATAGGTTACTGTCGTAACCTGAGACGTTCCCTTTCAAAGGGAACTCGACATTACGTCATCGACACTTTGGGGAACGATATACCAACTCCACCATGCTGAGGGGAGCGCATGCCCAAAGACAGTGGCAACTGTCAAAACCAGCAATTCAGTGAACGCTAGAACCCCCTCAGGTCACACTGGGCTGTCAGTGACAGCACTCCCTACCAATCATAGCCCAAGCTATAAGATACCACAGAAAACCTCCATAAACAAAGGAAGGTCTACCTGGGCCAGTTCAAGGGCCTAGGACCACAATTTCAATAATAGAAAGGCTCCCTACTAGGGAATGTGGCTAGAGAACCCGAGGGAACCTCAGCCAGTCACTATTCAGGGAAAACGCCACCTGAAATGTCACCAGGCAGGCCTGATCTGGTGTCAAAAACATAAGACACACAGTCTGGCCACTTCTTGTCTGTCCGAAGACAGAGCCTCATGCCTTAGGTAAGGTATCCAACCCGAGGGACTGCGAAGCTGGCAGCGAACCACTCTGCCCGGACCTCAGAGACGGGAAAATACTGGAGAGTATGACTCAGCATAGTGCTTAATCCGGTAGGCAAGCCGTATCAGGGAGGGAAAGCCTGCTACCTGATAACCACAGTATGTGGGAGCTATATTCAGGAAGGCCTGGTAAGGCCTATAACCTGATAACCACAATATGTGGGAGCTCATATTCAGGAAGGCCGGGTGAGGCCTATAACCTGAAAACCACAGTATGTGGAAGCTTGTATCCAGGAAGGCCTGGTGAGGCCTATCACCTGGTGATAAGCCACATTATGTGGGGGCTCACCTTCAGGAAGGCCTGGTGAGGCCTCTGACCTGATAACCACAGTATGTGGGAGCTCATATTCAGGAAGGTCTAGTAAGGCCTCTGACCTGATAACCACAGCATGTGGGAGCTCATAATCAGGAAGGCCTGGTGAGGCCTATAACCTGACAACCACAGTATGTGGGAGCCCATATTCAGGAAGGCATAGTGAGGCCTATGACCTGATAACCGCAGTATATGGGAGCTCATAATCAGGAAGGCCTGTTGAGGCCTATAACCTGATAACCACTGTATGTGGGAGCTCATACTCAGGAAGGCCTAGTGAGGCCTCTGACCTGATAAGCCACTGTATATGGGAGCTCATATTCGGGAAGGCCTGGTGAAGCCTATTACCTGAACATCACATATGTTTTTTTTTTTTTTGAAAAATACTCGGCAGCCAACTCCTGGGAGCTCACCTCAGGGAGGCCCAAGCGCTGTCCAGTTGCAAGATGGGGACTGTCTGGTCAAGGAGGCCTGCTAAGGCCTACTACCTGACCATGCAGCCTCCGAAAAAGCTTTTAGATTTTACTTTCTTACCCATAACATGCCCCAAACTCTATACAGGAGACGCAATCTGTAAGAGAAACAGAAATATGTTATTTGCGCACAAAAAACGTTTCACAAAAAGACCAGACAGTACACCTGCGGCGTGCGGAGTGAAGACACGTCACGAATCCTTTCTTTTTTTCAAAGAGCACCTGTGCTCACCACTTACATGCCTGAAAGAGGCGCTCCTACTAACCAGGTCGAGGAGGGCCATCAGACATGGTTCTCATCATGGGCCCAGCCCCAGGCCTGATGTAAGAGACGCCTGGGGGAAGTTAGGAGAAGGCTCCGGGGAGATTATCCCTAGCGCCGCTTAGTCCGCTTTTCCTGGATAACCTCCCTCAGATCCTGCTTCCTGCGGGAGTTGCGTCTCTTCTGCGACCAGCTCCGGACAGGAGGGGGCACACAAGAGGCGACACTGGCTCTCTGGCCCTGTCTATGGCCCTCAGATCAAGACGGGCCAGGCCTTCCCGCCTGGTTGGGCGCGGACTCGGATCTGAGCGGTATACAACTCCTAAAAGCAGCTGAGCGCGCCCTCACCTCCCTGAACCTTTCAACCACCGTCTCAACGGAAGGGCCAAAAAGTTCAGCAGGCGAAACCGGCGCTGTCTTCTTCTGGCCTCTACTGCTGCTTCTTCAGGTTGATTGTCTGTGGGGTCAATCCATGGGCCCCGGCAGGCCGTGAGCACCGCCTGCTATGCTTTCACTCTCCCAACGGAGTCAGACTGTATTTTCTTCAATCCAACTCAGAAGAAAACTGCAAACTTACCATCACTGAATGGGCAATAATCAACTCTCTTGGCCTTCTCGGTATGTTCAGGGTTCCGTGCTGTCCAGCGTGGCCTCAGCAGGCCCCAGGGCAGCAGGCTTCGCCTCTCTCAACCACAACAGCATCAAGGACAACCTCAGGATGTAGTATGTTTGTAGTAAGTATGTATGTATGTTTGTTTAGTTTAGTTATGTTTGTGATTTAGTTATGTATATTATTTTTATTGAGGTTTTCAAACATCAAAAACAAAAAATAACAGACAAAAAGACCCTTCATAAAACAGAAATCTGTGCAATGTGTAAAATGAAACAAAAGTACTGTAGAAAAGGAAGACGTACATAAAGCCTACAGATCAGGAAAACATAAATAAATAATTAGTCCTTCTGGTTTGACAAATAAGTAAAAACTGGTTCCCACATCTTATTGAATTTTGTAGGGTTCCCGGATATGTAGTATCTAATTCTTTCAAGATGTAACGTAGAAGTGAGTCCAGTTAGCCAGTCAGAAAAGAGGGGTCTAGTATTTTTCTTCCACAAAAGCAAGATAACTTTCTTAGCTACAATCGCACCATATTGAACTGGTAACCGTACCTTTGGCCTGAGAGCCTGCAATGAGTCTGACCAACCAAGAATTGCTATGAATGGGTCAGGAAGTAAAGCACAATTGTAGACTTTGGCAAAAAACTGAAAAATTTCTATCCAAAAACTCTGAATTTGTGCACAGAACCAAAAAAGATGTGCCAGGGTACCCTCAGCAGCTTTACACTTATCGCATATAGGAGAGACAGAAGAATAGAATTTACTAAGCTTTGTTTTAGAGTAGTGAAGTCTATGTAATACCTTGTACTGAATAAGTTGGTGTCTTGAATTTATAGAACCAGAATAAATAGATGAAAGACATTTGTCCCAAACAGTCTCAGAAACCTGAATCCCTAAATCTTCTTCCCAAGCCTTTTTCAAATGAAGTGAAGAAAAGTCTGTATTATCTTTAAAACCATTAACAAAAAGAGATGTTATGCCCTTAGCATCAGGAGAGTTAGAAAATAAATCAAATATTTTACATTCTAAAGGCAAAGTTGCAAAGTGTATAATATTTGTACGAACAAAGTTCCTGACTTGAAGATATCTGAAAAAGTGAAAAGAGGGAAGGTCAAATCTTTCGCTGAGCTGAGAAAAGGAGGGAAATGTATTATTAATATACAAATCTTTCATACTGAGAATTCCTTTACCTTGCCATTCCCTAAAAACATTATCTGTAAGGGAGGGTTTGAACGCATGATTATAACAGATAGGAGTAAACAGGGAAGTACTCGGTAGCTTAATTACCTTTCTGATCTGATACCATATTTTGATGGAGTTGTTAAGGATTAAATTAGTTTTAGGAACTTCTTTACTAGGCAAAGGTGCCGAAAAAAGCAGAGCAGAAAGAGATGAGTGGATGGCATTTTGTTCTATCGCTAACCAAGAGGGGGTGTCTACTTGAACAATGCCTGGAAAAGAATCCCGCCAATACATTAATGTTCTGCAGTTTGCTGCCCAGTAATAATGACGAAAGTTGGGCAAACCCAAACCCCGCAAGCATTTTGGTTTATACACGTGGGTTTTGGATATACGAGCGACTTTATAACCCCAGATGAAAGGCATAATTATTTGTTTGTGATTTAGTTAATAAAACTTGTGCATGATATTTATTTGGTTCTGATTCTCTGCTTGCAACAAAGTCCATATTACGATCTTGATCTTGTTACATGCTCTAAGCGCTGTACATGCTAAGAAATAATTATTTTTCGGTGGCCATGAAAGATACACTTTTCTTAGAATAAATTAATAATCAAAAGAGTTCGTTTGAACTGATTAATTGATTGTAATATTAATTTAGCTACCTCAAGTTAATCCAATTAACTGACCCAAATATTAATAATTAATCATAATTGATAATTATGAGTTATTATTAATATTTCCCCTTTGAGCTAACTTGTTACACGTGATACGAGTAATTCAAATAGAAACAGGTGTGGAACACAATGAGTAACAACTAAAGCAAGCTAGTGACTGACAAGATCAGACAAAACAAGAACTAATAGGAGAAAACAAGAACAAAGAAACGGCACGGCAAAAATTTATACAAAATAATAGTCAAAAAACAAAACTGCTAGTTTCAAGCTGGTCCAAGCTTTTCATCTGGGGATCACTCATAACAAATTGAACAAGGGATATTAAGAATAATCCCATCAGATAATGACGAAAAATTGTGCCAAATCAAACAAGTAACAAGACTTACCCTGATGAACTGGATTGGTTCATTTTGATAGATTTTAATTTCGCCAACAAAAATCCAATGTAGTCAGTCAGTGAGCGGAATAGGTGCAGATTCAACGAAATTAACGCAGCAGGAGACAGACTTCACGCCGCAGCCAGTTTCATTGGTCAACTGGAGTAATGGGCGTGCAAAAGGTCTTTACAATTGGTCGCGAAAGCTGCCTATTCCATGCAAAGGCGGGCCGTAAACTTAAAAGCCTTTGGCCTAAAGATTAAAAGGAAATGATAAATTCAACATAGACAAGGTGTGTACTTTGTATTCATAATCAGACCACATTTGTAGGAAAGGCTATCTTACACTATCTGTTAGGCTATCTGTTAAGGGTATCATAAAGTAGACATGTGGGCTTGTATTTGTTATGTCAATTTGTCTGATATAAATGGTCAGCATATTTTATGTAGCCTACTATATATAATTCATTGCCTATGATTTTTATATTTAGGCAAAGCAGATGGGATACTGATTGCAGTTGTCGCCGCATTTGAATATGGTACAGCGTATTTCTATTAAATAAGACACATTCCAAAATTAGATCTATTCCTGAACCTTCCGATTTAATGGGAGATGGAGAAAAATTATGTAGAATATCGTGCTTTTCAGAAATGGCTGTTAAAGGTGAACTAAGTAACTTTTTTATCTTAACCGAACAGCTTCGAAGTCATTGGAATGGTTATATGACTGTTTTGGGGTTGAATGGTGGTCTTCTCGCACCCCCTGAGCGCCTGTGAGCGGAAAAAACACACTTGCAACTTTGGGCCAAAGCATCAGAAAGTATCGCGTGATATCAGGTCTCGCAATGTAACAAATTGCTTTACGGCACTGCACACATACACTATCTAAACATTTATATGCTGGCCTTCTGTGTATCATACATACCTCAGTGGACATGGCTCCGTGTGTTCGCCGGCTTCTTTGAAAACAAATGCACAGGACCAGCGGGAGAAGATGGTAGGGGGGCGAGTCGCCAACGAGTTTTGACAACAGTGTTGTCAAATATTTATTCCGAAGCTGTAGGGGGAGCTCTATAGAGAAACCCGCGAGCAAAAAGCGAGAAAACAGCGAAGAAATCGGCAAAGCTGCATAATGCTGCTTTAAAGCAGACCAGGTTTGTCAATAATAGCCTCTGCTACTTTCTTTAACTTTAATAATACACTGCACATAAAATCAGCCATTGCAATAATCACATGTGGACTAGTTAGAGGATACAATCGAAGCATAAGAAGTTAAACTAAGGTAAGAAAAACACAAATGTGTTACAACGTGTCTTCTTTTCTTTATGAAAATAATCAATACTTTAGTTTTGGCTCATTGTTTATATGTGGCACACGTGAAAATCAACGAACCCTAATTACAAAGTAAAGTATATTCAGCTGATTATTTCTAAATGTAATAGAATGCTTATACAAATGTTTTTAATAAACCTTTCCACTTTAACATTTATGATGTTTATTTGTGAAAGATTATGATAATTTAGTAATTTTATTAAGATTGAGTCTGTACTGAGATCTCTTAGTTCTTGAAAAAAAGATTGTGCTTGATTAGATTTTATCCACTTTTTATTAGAGGTCGACCGATAGTGGATTTTACCGATAACGATAGCTAGGTTGGGCCATATTGCCGATAACCGATTAATCAACCGATAGTTTTTAAAATTGATACTGGATAAAAACAAACATAGCACTCCAAGTAAAACAGTGCTGAACTTTATTATAAAAATAATAAAACTGTATTGAACCATGAAAAGATGCTAAATGAAATAAATATATAATATGAATAAATATTGAAGTCAATAAATGACATTCATTCAAACTGAAACAAAAAGTAATACTCTAAATAACAAATAAAACCAGTTACATTCAAAATGTAACTGTTTAACTGTTCTTTTTCAAGCCAACTTAATGAATAAAAAAGTAACAAAAGCAGCAACGGACGCAACCAGGAAAAACTATCGGTATGTATTTTTGCCGATAACGATAGTTCCACCAATCAACTATCGGTGCCGATTAATCGGCAAAACCGATGAATCGGTCGACCTCTACTTTTTATTAGTTTGTTATTTGTTTGATATTATGCATATTTTTATGCATGTTTTTAATCTAGGCTACATTACAGTTTTTCTGAATGGCTAAAACACATTTCTCGGAACTATCACCCACTTTCTCAAAACCATAAACACAAAACCAAACAACAGGAAAACCCCTAAAGCAGATCCAGCCTTGACAACATTCTCCACACCTGCTCTTTCTCGTCCACATCCTCTTCCTCTTTGTTCACCACCTCTTACTGTATTCATATACTCTTCCTCCTCTCCCTCTTATATTGTTTCCATCCATTGTTGGTAACTGTCAGGGTGTGTGCAGGCAGAAGAAGACGAGGAAGGCAGAAGGCTCCAATACAAAGTGTTTACTTACAAATATAACTTCAGAGATACAAACAGGCAGGATATACACACACTTGTAACAAGGTTACATAGACAAGAACGGACAAAGACTGACTGAACAGAGGGAACTAAATACAGACACTGAAGAACATAAACCAGGAGACACAGAGGAAGGTGATTGACAAGACACAGGTGATGATGAACTAATGATGGTAGACAACGGATAAGTGGCGGGAAAACAAAAGACATGTGATAAACAGGAACACAACTGTTACAGTACTCCCCCCTCCCGGTAGGCGCGTCCTCGTGCCGTGGAGGGACCAACTGCAGAGGGAGAGAGGGACCAGGGCGGAGCAGACGGAGCAGGTGGCCAGGGCAGAGCAGGCAGTGCAGGCGGCCAGGACGGAGCAGGCGGTGCAGGCGAAGCAGACGGAGGGAGGAGCCATGGTGGAGGTAGGGATGACAACACCAGGGGGCCGACTGACGGGGGCGAAGCAGGTGGGATAGGTGACCAGGGTGGAGCCGTAGAGCCGACGAGACAGGGTGATGCTGAGGGACTGGAGGGACATGGTGACACCGACGGCTCCGGCGACCGAGGCGTAGGCGCGGATCCAGAGGGCCACGGCGGAGCTGGAGCGACCGAGGACCCAGGTGGAGCCGGAGGAGGGTAGTCCCGGGGCGTGGACGGGTTGACGAGGGACCAAAGCAGAGCCGGAGGAAGTGAGGAGCCCAACTGAGCCTGAGGAACGGAGTGATGACGTGAAGCTGGAAGAGAGAAGTTCCGAGGTGAGGGCAGGGCGAGAAAGGACCGAGGCGCAACCGGGGGGACGAGGAAGCCCAGCTGAGCTGGTGGGCTGATGGGCCACGGTGGAGATGAGGGAGGTAAGAGCCACGGTGGAGGTAATGGACCGACAGGCTGCAGCAGAGTCCTGCTTGACGAAGTTTGAGGTGGAGACCGGGGATCCACCGACCCTGAAGGAGTTGGTGGCAGGCAGATCCTCGGCCACTCCACCTCCTCAAAGGTGGATACAGGAGCAGAGGGGCTGCCAGGCAGTGGTGGAGGAAAGGTAGAGAGGAGGCAGATGGGAGAAGGTGGGAGAAGAAGGCTGGGTGGGAATTCAAGCTCTGGTGTCAAGACGGGCTCCTGGCTGGACAGGACCAGCGATGAAAAAGTCTCTGGGCTGGACGGGACCAGCGGTGAAAAAGGCTCTGGGCTGGACGGGATCAGCGGTGAAAAAGTCTCTGGGCTGGACAGGACCAGCGGTGAAGAAGGCTCAGCGGGCATGACGTCAACTGTCTCAGGCTCGGTGGGCCTGACGTTTACAGTCTCTGGCTCGGCGGGCATTACGTGACGCGCAGGCTCGGCAGGACTGACGTGAAGTGCAGGTTCGGCAAACATTACGTGAAGATACTCAGGATCAAAATTAAAGTCGATTAAGTTTAATTCTTCAGGCTCTTCAGATATGATGTGAAGGTCAGACTGTGGAACGGCGTACTGAGGAACGAAGCTCTCCAGACACATGGAGAGCGCCTCTCTCCAGTCCCTCGGATCGACGAAGCTTGCCCCCTTCCGAAAACAGGCCTTGATAGCTTCATCATTTAGGGTGCTGGTGACGGCGAGATGATAAAACCCCTCCAAATATTCAAACAGATCGTGGCTACCTTGAGCCACCGCCGCGATCTGTCCAGCGAGTTCCCAACTCATTTTTCGGTCCGTTCTTCTGTCAGGGTGTGTGCAGGCAGAAGAAGACGAGGAAGGCAGAAGGCTCCAATACAAATACTGATAATTCAGGTGGGCAACAAGTATAAATTAGCATGGATATTACTAGTATAATGGCTGTATATTAGTACTTTTAAAGCACATATTAATGCCTTATTCTACATGACCACATTCTACATCCCTTAATACACCCAATACCTAAACTTAACAACTACCTTACTAACTATTAATAAGCAGTAATAAGGGGTTTATTGAGGCAGAAATCATTGTTAATAGTGAGAAATTAACCCTAAAAGTTCAACTGAAAGCCGTGAATAAATATATAAATAACTGATACTTGTAAGCCAGACTTTAGTTTGCTGTTAGACAGTAAAGTTAAATCTCTTTGTAACTTTACACTGTTTTCCTCTGATAGCTATCTAAAATATCAAAGTTACTGATAATTCAGGTGGGCAAAATATACCATACAATGTTTTAAAAAATACAAATTTGTGTAAACATGTGGTGACAACATACATATAGTATAAAAAAATTAAAACAAAAAAAAAAACAGATGTTTTTTATGCTAAATAGCCTATACACTGAACATGGCACTGGATTTTTGGTTGTATCATAATGCCTTGCTGAACTGATACTGGAAAATAATGGTTTTTTTTGTGAATATTTTTTATTTATTATAATTACTGTGTGGTGTGTTCTGCTGTGACGTGTACATTTCCCCTCTGGATTAATAAAGTTTATTGAACTGAATTTGATTGAATTATTGTGTCATAACAGGCGGTAACAACGTTCAGCACACCTACAAGCAGAGATTTATTAATTAAGTTTTACTTTGGTTTTACTTCAGGTGATACAAATTACATATTGGAAGAAGAGACGTAAATTGTGCTAAATATATTTAATGTGGCTAAACATATTTCATTAATTTCAAACCACCCTGTTATCCTTGGCAGCATTGCATCTACGTTTTACATAGAGGAAAAAAAATAATAATAATGCATTTACTGTTTAACATATAGGGCCCTATCTTGCACCCAGCGCAATTGACTTTGTACACAGACGCATGTATCATTCCTATTTCTCACCCGACGCACAGCGGACTTTTCCCTCCACAGACACACGTCGGTAAATTAGGGAATGAACTTGTGCTCCCGGGGGCGGTTCAGCGAAAAGAGGAGGCGTGTCCCGGCGTAAACGTTCCCTGGTGCTATTTTGCAGTTCCAGAAAACAATTCTGCCACTGACCAGGAAAACCCTAGTCTAAAGTCAGTGGCGCATTGCACATGTTATTCATATGCTATTTTAAGGGCGCATGCTTGGCCATAATGTAGCGTGTGCACAACGCGCATACACTTTGATTCTCTCATCTACACAGAAGCAGCAGTTTTAATTTTTGCAAATCATAGGCTACATTATTACAAGGAACAATATTAACACACGAGGGAAATCATTGTTGTGTCCATGAAGATGTGAAAAAATAGGCATAAATCTAGCTTACACATTTACCCAAATTATCATACGCCTGTTTAACCGAAGCTAATTTAGGTGGGTTTCTCCCCATACAATGTCACTTCTCTGTGTTTTACGGCCCTGACGAGAACGTCGGTCTCCTCGGCTGTGAACCGCTCCTGGCAAATCCGCCGTTATAATAGCAATCCACCATGGAACAAGCGCGCCTGCTCTTAAAGGGAATGTGAGATGACGCTCTGATTGGTTTATTTCACGTTACGCCCAAACCACACCTATGAGTAATGAAGCTACTTCAGACCAACCCATTTTAGATTTGCGTCGGGTGCAAGAGTCATTTATCCCGCCGGTATAATAGCAACAGCGACCATTTAAGAAACATAAATGCTTTGCTATTCAATTCTAGAACTTTCTTTTACACTCCATGTTTTTTTTTTCTCTCTCCAAAAGCTCTAGCATTGCTTTGCTTAATTTGTGCTCTGTCTGTACACGAGTTCGGTACTGAGTCGTCCTTCCGTCGTTTCCACAGATGAGCAGTACTTTATCCATGCAGTGACACACAGTATCAGGAATCAAGTGAATATAAACTTTTGAATGGGGTCATTATTTATTTATATTTTTTTATTTGTTGGTCTTGTGAACTGTATGTAAACATCTGTTATGTAAAATAACTTGTACTAAATAAAAAGCAGCGGTTTCACTTTATTTTGATGGTCCCTTTAACGCATTCTGCTGACTATAAGTAACATTGCACATACATGTCAACCAACTCTCATTAGAGTATTAGTTGAATATTATTATTATGACCGCCGCTAGCGTAGCTAGCGAAAGCGGTCATATAGGGATTGTCAAAGTTATTTTTTTTTTTTTTTTTCGTCATCTACTGAATTTTTCGTCAACGATACCAGGGACACCGAAACACCGGGGAACATGAAATTTGGTGGGCATGTAGCCCCACTAGACTTTTACGGAAAAATTTCGTTTGGTCCCCGGGGGCCACTCCCCCCCCGCGCTGGGCCCCCCCAAACCCAAAAAATGCAGTTTTTCCTAAATAACTACCTGAACCGTGGCACCGAGGATGAAGAAATTTTTATGGTATGTTGCTCTTAAGGGCCCACATCAACCTAGCCCATAATCACTCATTTGTGATTTGCGCCCCTCCCATAAAAAATGAAAATGCAATATTATTCTGCTTTAATCGCCCCTATCTTCAGTTGAGATGTTCAGAACTGCACCATATTTCATGTGTATGATTAACTTGACATCCTCTGGGGGTATGCTAAGTTTCGTAGAATTTCATCCATGGGGGGGTATAAAATAAATTCATTTATGTGCACATTTAGTGACTGTACACTCATCGGCCTGTAGATGGTGGTGTTGAGCGAAGGGTTGCTGGTTTAGGATGATACTGTCACTAAGGTTGCCAACTGTCCCGAATTAGGCGGGACGTCCCGTATTTTGGCCCTAATTTATTTGTCCCGTGCGTGACCTCCCGTGTCCCGTTTTTTGACAAGCTGATAAACCACTGACTGATACAACAGCAACAGCAGCAGTGCTGACCACGACACTTGAGAATGATCACCGACACCTGTCATCATCCAATCACAGCTTTTTTTAATCACTGTTTTGAGACAAATCATTGTTTGATTTGCGAACATCCTCTGCCGTCTGGTCGCTTCCGCTTCAAGCCGGACTCGTCTCGCGCTAACGGTAATTTCCTTTCACTGTCCACGTTTTGATTTCGGTTAATCAATTTTGGCGAATGCAAACAACGTGATTATTGTTCATGAGTCTAACATCCAGCCACGCAAGAAAACATGTAATCTACCTGAGGGAATAATATGCTCAAAAAACATTTCTGATTATTATTAATGTTTTAAAGCTTTTAGAAAGTACATAGAAAGCTTTTGTAACATTATCTTAACTGTCACTTTTGATTAATGTAATGCATCCTTGCTGAATAAAAGTAGGCAATTACTTATTTTCTTTTTTTTCCCAAAAAATAATCTTACTAACCCCAAACTTTTGAACTGTAAGCCTAGTGTATAATGTTAAAAAAGCTTTCTATTTTAGATAAATGCTGTTATTTTGAACTATGGTTTGTTTGTAATGTGACTTTTTTCATGTATGACATTAAAATTATTTTTAGAATTAAATACATAAATAGGTTAAGCAATACAAATGTGTTTATGTCTGATAACCTTTTAAACACAAACTTAACTGCAGACACTGAAATGACGTACACTGTGTGATACAGTACAAATATTTTGAGTGTCCCTCATTTTCCTATAAATAACCACGATTGTCCCGCATTTTCCTTTTCTGAAGTTGGCAACCCTAACTGTCACACACACACACATGCAGGAATACAAACAAACGCAAGCATGCACACACACTGACATCCACACGCACAGACACACACCCATACACACACATACAAATCCACATGCACAGACACACACACACAAACACACACGCGCACACACATGTACACACATACATACACGCACAGACACACACACACATACACAAACACATACACACACACACACACACAGACAGACATGCACATACTACTACTTTTTTTAGGTATATACATAAACACGCAATACAGCCAGATTGCTCCACGTCATTTCTTTTTGTGGAAAGCCAGTGCAGGCCTGAGCGGCGGTCATATTTTGTACCGCCATGCGGTACATCTAGTTAGTTGAATATTAGTGGACTGGTAGGGTTAGGGTTAGAATAAGTTGACGTAGTTGCAGAGTTACTCATAGTCAATTGAATGTCTGTTGGAGGATCATCACAATTAATAGTTTGCAGATATAAAGCAGACAGACTTCTAATACTCTAATGAGAGTTAGTTGACATGTAGTTGCTTATAGTCAACAGAATGTTCAAAAGGGACCATCAAAATAAAGTGTTACCAAAGCAACATGCAATTTTATATGATCCCTCTTTTCTGTTAATTATTAAAGGGATAGTTTACCAAAAAATGACAAGTCACCATTTACTCATCCTGATGTCGTTCTAAATTCATAAGACTTAACATGAGACACAATATGAGATTGGCCTGTTAATTCAGATTTTTTTTTTGTTTGTTTGGGGAAACAAAGGCAGTTTGAATCAATCTACAGTATATTGGCTCTTTATATCCATTAACTCCAAAAAAGACATGTTGAATGGGCACACCTTATCCTTTATTGTTAGGAAAGCAAGATGGAGACAAGAAAGACAAAACAGCAGCAGATGACAAGGTAAAATACCGCTGTACTATTGTCAAAAACCTTGCAAGGACAGGAGCAAAGGTTGCATGGACTGGTTTGCCAACTTTATGCAGCATTTTCAAAGTTTCTACTTCCAGCTCATGATTCCCTCATGAGTTTGGGTGTATACGTGTGTGCCCTTCAGATTGTCCTGTTAAATGGTGTTTGTTGGGTAGTTTTAGTTGTCAATAGTGGTGCTTGTTAAAGTATGTATCACTAATACTATTGGTTATATGATGGGTTAAGGATTTGAACACACCCCTAGTACTAAACTATAGTGCATAACTCACACTACAACATTTGTGCTATGGGCATGATTTGTACCTCAAATTGTGTGGCTTGTTGAGGAGAGGTGTGCTATTTCTTTTCTAAAAGACTAAAAATCCTATAAACCTGAGCTATATCTAGAGACCAGAATTTCATAGAGACTTAAAGGAATAATTTACCCAAAAATGAAAATTCTGTCAACATGTTGTTCCAAACCCATTAGACTTTGGTTAATCTTCGAAACGCAAATGAAAGTTTTTGTAATGAAACCTGAGAGGCTTTGAAAATCTAGCTAAGCAAAACCTACCAGATCTAAAAAGGTTATAAATCCAAATGGATCGAGCAGTTTAATCTAAAATAAGTCTTGTAAAGAGATATGATCACTTTATATGATGAACAGGTTTTTATTTACATCTAAACAAAGAATGACACACATAGGACATCACATATGGTAATCACAGAAGATTGTTCCTCACTCAACAAACCTCTTTGTTCTTGTACATAAGCTTCTATTGTTTACCAAATGTAATTTGTGTCAATCATTGAAATAAGGCAGACTGATAGAGAACATAGAACATATCTCTCAAACCCTTCTATTTGCATCTCTAATAGATCATTTTGATTTCTAAAATACTGTATTTTGCCATAAAACACATATTATTAGAAAACTTTCTCTGTTACATGGCCATCATGTCCTGGAGGAAACTGAGAAGCTTGGGACCAACACCACCTAGTGGTCAAAGACTTGATTACTTTGGCCTGTTTTCATGGTCTAAAGATGATCTGAGACAAATTATGCACATTTTCACTTGTCACCATGTCATAACCAGACTTCTATTGACCACAATGCAGAGAAATAATAACACAAGACTGTTGTATTTGGGTATGCCTTTAATATTTCCTGCATAATTAATTAAAACAGCTAAATGCATATTTTGATAGGTCAGTTACGTTTGACAGCATTGTGTATAAACAGTAGATGCTCATCTCAATGTCAAAAAATACTTTACCGATTTCTTGAAACCTAATTTTTTAGTTCCATTGGGGGAAAAATCCAATTAAAGAGCAACTTGCAGGTAAAAAAAAAATCTAAATGAATATATAACCGTGTATGAAAATACCATATGAAAAGAATGCAGGATTTAAAATGTTTTAAAACGACATAATGACACCAATTTAGTAGATAAAGTGAGCGTTTCTTTGACTGCTCGTACAAACCGCTTTTTTTTCAACATCGCGTCATTTTACGTCACACGAGGGAGACGTGTGCTGTGCTCTGCCGCAGCTCAGTGCAGAGTGGGTTGGTATTCAGTAAGAGCGGTCGTGAGACAGTGTGTTTTCAGTAGTTTTTGTATTTCAATTTATCATCGTCATGGTAAATTTATGTGTTTGTGGAGCTTGCAAAAACTCCAGCCTGTCAGGACATCGAGTCCACCGGTTTCCTAACAGGAAAAAGGACGGTGCTATCTTTCGTGCCTGGGTGCGGGTTGTGCAGGTGAAGAGACGGGATTTCTCTTCCGCGTCGGCTTCGGAAAACGCGGTCGTGTGTAGCGTTCACTTCAGATCGGAGGATTATCGTCCCGGCGATATGAAGGAGTTCAACATGGGATACCGAAGTAAGAACCGGGTGAGACTCAGAGCTAGTGCGGTTCCTTCAGTGCACGCATCTTCGGGTTCTCCCGCCGGATATAGGCGCGAGCACAACATCAACTGGCAAACGCAATGTAAGCGGAACGAAACTGAGCTAACAGTTACTCGTTATTGTGTTTGTGTGGACCGTTTATCAGTTTGGACCAGTGCAGCGCGAGCCTGATCAAGCAACACTGTAGCCTAACTGCGAGATCCAGTAAATAAAGAATTCGCCACATTAGTAATAACATCGCTGCGAGATCTAGTGAGAAATATTCACATTTCTCCGTTATTAACGGATCAAACAGCGCTGACGTGAAAACCAGGAATAAACATTGTGCAATGAATGAACGAACTATCCAGTGTCCATAGATCAGCAACATTCACCATGGCTTTACTGTAGTAACACTAACTGCAACCATGGAAGTTTGGCATTTTCCACTAAGGCCCAGTATGCATCCACCTCCCTGCAACACTGACTTTCCTCAGCTGTAAACATTGCCTCGCATTTCCCACACAAGCACCTATGGAACAAAAAATGTATCAGGAATAAATATCTCTCTGTCTCTCGATGAGAAACCGCTAAGTTATATCACGTAAGGTTAGTCTGGGCGGATATTAATGAGCATGACAAACGCCTGATCAAAGCTTAGTTTCTGTTATTGTAAGTTCCAATATGTTCTGTCTAACATTAATCCTGGCCTGTCCCTGCTCTCTTGGCAGCCTAGCAGGCTCATAATTGTATGGCTGTGGTCCGTAAACAATTTCCTCAGCGTCCGAAATGTCATTGCAATCCATATTTCCCTGTTGTTTGAATCGACCGCTCTCCCTCGTGCTACGTCACGACTCTCGCCCGTCACGCCCATTTTCAGATGCGGAAGTAAAATTTTCTCACAAAAACGACTCCAGAAGCCACTGTAGCATATTTATAATTTTTTTTAAAAGAAAATCTAGTTCCTACATTATTGTTCTATACATTGACTTGTTGGGTCTTCTAACCTGCAAGTTGCTCTTTAAATTCTTTTAACTGCAAGAGACTTTGTGGGACATGTGCTCTGGCATGTAGTGCACACTATTTTCTGGTTTCCTGATCTCACCCCCACTTCTCTGTCGCTGTCCATGAAAGAGGCAAATCAAACCCTCTAACAGACTGTGTTTGATTCGCAGAACAAGAAGCAGCAGCAGACGTTCAGTCAGTCTCACTATTATATGGCTCTGTATCGCTTCAAAGCCATTGAGAAAGATGACCTAGACTTCCAGTGAGTCTATTCACATATTTATTAATATTTCAATTTAGTCGCATCGCATTCATGCATTGTCATAACGATCATAAATGCTTCATTAATTGGTTTAATTTCTAAACCTGATCAGGTGTGTTGTGTGTGTTTCAGTCCAGGAGGTCGCATCCATATGTAGTGGGATGTATTGTGGCGCTGTAATTAGACTAATGTGCTTGGGGTAGTGCGGGTCCAATTACGAGCAGGGTGGGACAGTATAAAAGAACATGTAGTTACCTCCTGCGTGTGCTTGGCGTTTGAGCGTCGCGTCATTACCCGTGGGACCGCCCCTTGTTTCTGCAGCGCTTCCGCTTTGAGGTAGGTGCGTTTGAGCTAGGTCGTAAAAACAGATGTGGGATTTTGTGTAAACGCTTGTTTTGTTTATAGCTGCGTGGATGGCCCGCGGCTGTTGGCGGCTCCGGCTCTCACGTTACATGCCTCTTGCAGTCCCGTGTCTCATATGCTTGAGATAACCTTATGTGTGTGCGTTGGCTGCTTAGTTAGTACCCAGGTATGTGATTTGTCGTAATGACTGTGTGATTTACAGCTGCGTGGATGGCCCGCGGTTTGAGTTTTGAGTGGCTGCTGCTCTCCCTTTGCATTCCCGTGCTTCGGGGATGTTGTGTCCTGTTCCTGTGTATGCATGGATGGGCGATGGGTTTATGAATTAAAGGTACGTGAAACGTCCACTTTGTATAGCGCTCATTTTTTTTATATATTGTAAGTTTATGTTTGTATTTTAAAGGAGAATATATGTTCTGAGACGCCTGGTGGGCAACGCTGATTTGACGCTGCTGCTTTCATATCTCAAGATTATCTCGATAACAAACTTTCTTCCAACACACGTGTGTGTGCGTATGTGTGTGCGCACTGTGCAGCCTAACGTGACGCCCGTTCTCCAGTATTAACCACTCTAAACGATGAGTGTCTTCCACACTATACATTCAAATTTTGCAGTATTTTCATTTATAATTGTTTGTGTGTATTGAGTGATCTGATGTTTATTTTGAGTGTTTTGTAGTGTTGTATTTATTTTGATTTGTGAGTTCCTTCAAGAGGTGCTGGTAGCATAGGCGGAGTTTGACATTCGAGCCAGGGGGGGCAAAAAAAAAAAAAAAAAAAAAAAACCTTGTAGCAGCTGGGCCTGCATGGCCTATCAATTGGGGAACTCAGCACTAGCACATATGGACAAAACAAACATGCTAAATAAACATAAATTGTTAACCCAATAAAAAAAACAGTAGGCTACAACAATACAATCATATTTGTAAACAGGTAGATCTTTGCATAAACAGCCACTTGACTTCGCATCGCATCTTCGTTCGGACACAGTTAGGATCAATAAAATGTGGACCACTTTTGCACTGTTAAAATATTATCTTTAACCAAAACGAAAAGATTTTTAAAGTTTTTCTTTCCTTTTTTCAAAACACATTGTTGGAAGCTTGTTTCTGCCACTGAATAATAAATAAATAATAGCGACTTTTTCTCGAAATTCTGACTATTTTTCTCACAATTGCAGTCAGAATTGTGAGAAATAAAGTGGCAATTCAGAGAAATAAAGTAGCAATTGTGAGATATAAAGGCGCAATTGCGGGATATAAAGTCGCAATTCTGAGAAATTAAGTCGCAATTGCGTGTTATAAAGTCAGAATTGTAAACTATTCTGAGGTAAAAAAAAAAAAAAAGTCCGTCTTTTTTTCCCCTTAGAATTGGACTTTATATCTCACAATTGTGAGAAACGATGTCAGAATTGCGAGATATAAACTCGCAATTGCGTGTTATAAAGTCAGAATTGCGTGATATAAAGTTGCAATTGCGAGAAAAAAAGTCCGAATTCTGACTTTATATCACGCAATTCTGACGGAATTGTGGCGGAAATACATTGTGGCAATGAGAGTGATTAAAAAACAAGATATATTTCGCATTTTGTTGTACTTCATAAAACATTTAAAACATTTTGAGACACGGGAAAAATGAACAGTCACTCAACACTCAATACTCTCCACTTTTGAAACATATTGAACAGCATATTGAAAGCAGTGTGTTGAGTTTCTCCAGCTTAAGCAGTTATTTGGAAGAGAAATAAAACTTACAGTTTTGGTGTAACGAGTCCGAGATAACTACAACGCTATTAAATGCTAGCTTTTTTTTACTAAAGCAGTATATGAAATCAGATGTATTACCTACCACCATTTAGTTGTTTTGTGTTATTTAAAATATTTATAATATCTTTTTTTAAACAATGCAATTATTATTTATTTTTTTGTTGAGAAAATGCAATTACGTTTCAGCCAACAGGGGGGGCAATGCGTCTCTAGCCCCTTCTTGCTAATTACGTTCCTGTGTATCTTTTACCAATTCTTAGTAGTAACATCTATATTTCCCTATTAAATAGGGTGGCGTAGTCATGTGACGCTAGAGGCAGTGTTTCTATATTTGCCCCAAGTGTGAAGGGCCAAGGTCCCGCTACACATAGATATCATATATAAAGGCTAGATATCTCGTGCGCGCTGCTGGCCAATGGAGGTCGACGTCCGCACGTGGCGGCCATCTTGCCAGTGTTCTCGCTCCCTTGTTTAATGGTGCATGTACTTTTAAATAACCATAACTTGCTCAATTTTCTACCGATTTTCAAACGGTTTGGTTTGTTATAAACGTCAGATGTAGTTATGACACTGCATACATATACTGCATACATATGAAAAATTATAACATGTTCAAGCATTCTGAATTATAGCCACGTTAATAACGTTTGTAAGAAACCAAACCGTTTGTAAATCCGTCAAGATTTCAGCGAGATAAGAGGATTTGTGTGCGTGCTGATCACTCACCTTAATTCACAGCTTCACTGAGACAAGATGGCCGAACGGTGATGCCGGAAGTGACTGCGCCATAAGACATCTAGCATTTATATGATATCTATGATCGCATCACAGTGCTGGATGACTCTAATGAGGAGTGGTGGAGGGTGAGTTCATTGTGGTGGATTGCTATCAGAAGTTAAGGTTAGTACAGGAGTACATGAGTGAGTCAGGAGTACAGTTTTACTCTTCCATACATTTAACGCAGGGCTGGGCAACTTTGGTCCTCGAGATCCACTTTCCTGTAGAGTTCAACTCCAACCATGATCCCAATCACCTGCCTGTAGCTTTCTAGTAGTCCTGAAGACCTTGATTAGCTTGTTCAGGTGGGTTTGATTAGAGCTGGAGCTGAACTCTGCAGGAAAATGGATCTTGAGGGCCAGAGTTGGCCAATCCTGGGATTTCTAAGCAGAAGTCTCCTCAACACATAGTACAACGTTTCTTTGAGCCTTATCAAAGAAACATGCAGTGCTAGAACATTATTGGTTCATATTATTATTATTATTACTAAGGTTTCAAATGCACACCTTAATATTTTCAGAAGCACATGGGACCAACACCCTTTATTTACAAGGCCACAAATCTGCTCAGCAACTGTGGATTTCAGGACACATTTCAAGTACAGAAACATTGTGTGATCAGGTGGAGTAAGCCTTGATAGCTGGGTATTTCTGTATTTAAAAAATAAATGATTCAATATTTTTTCAGAAAATCCTTATATTTTTTTTTCCCTCTGTTATTTCAGTTCTGATCTGATCAGTTAAGCATTGACTGGGATGGACCGGTCGATTGATGAAGAATCAGCAGTTTCTGTTCCAGAACCCCCTTCCTTACTTAGGGAGGTGGTTGTGGCCAAATTACAAGACAGTACTGACCCTTTCATGCACAGTAACACATTTGGCATGGAGGTTTACAAGGAAGCTGTGAGAGTTGCAAGTAACTGTAATTACTTTGTGCTGTAAATAATGTGTATAGAAACAGATGTATGATTACCGTTTTATTCCCAGCTGCTTAAGAGCCATATAGAGAAGCAACCCCTTTACAGTGGTGATGACAGTCTGAATAACGTTGTTAATTTTATTTCCACTGCTTAAATAACAACAACAACAACAACAAAAAACACGATCATTACCTGTAACTGTTTGTAATGTCTGGCATTAGCAACTACATAAAACATATGTAGCTATATATCTTAAATAAAAATTTAATCGTGAATGTGTCAGAATCATTTATAAAATAAGTTTTGTAATAACTTTAAAATTAGTGTTTTGTTTTTTGTTTGGTTTTTACAAAGGGTAATTGACCAATTAGAAGCCTGAAAATTGCAGGAAGCGTCGATGTTGTACGCATCTCAGGGCAGCCCGCCTGATTTGATCAGAGCTGCATGCCTCATTTCAGCGGTACAATGCAGAGAGGTCGATTTCCGTAAGTTGCAGTTGTTTGTTTTATTTATTTATTTATTTATTTATTGATATCTTAATATGTATGAAGTATTAAGTATGATGATCATGTATTTACGACGTTTTAATGTTTAAAAGCAGACAATATAATTGTTTGCTGGGTCTAGGCTACAAGCTCATTATAGTCTACCATAACTAATTTCTGCAGCAGCAACAGAAGGAGGTGGTCTTGTATAAAAACTTAAGATGCCAATTTTTAAGAATAAAAGTATGTAATGTTTTTTTCTATTATTTGTAAGTTCTGCAAGTAAATCACAAGGCTTATTAAAAGTCTTGTTCATCAAATGGTGATAAGGTCAAATACAGGTATAACAAAATTCTTAAAGGGTTAGTTCACCCAAAAATGAAAATTCTGTCAGTAATTACTCACCCTCATGTTGTTCCAACCGCATAAGACCTTCGTTCATCTTCGGAACACAAATTAAGATATTTTTGATGAAAACTGAGCCCTGTCTCACTCCTCCGTAGGCTGCTATGTGACCGAAACTTGCTGGCCCAGAAAAGTTATTAAAGAGATCGTTAATATAGTCCAAGTGACTCCAGTGGCTCAATCTTAAGTATATCAAGCGACGAGAATACTTTTTGTGCGCAAAAACAAACAAAAATAACGACTTTATTCCACTATTCATTTCCTTCTCTCTGGACCTCTAGTTGGTTCGCGTAGTGTTTTTGCGCAGCGCGTCTGTGTTACACGTCACCACGTAGGCTCACTATTGGCCGACGCTGGTCATGTGTGTGATGCGTGTTGACGTGCAACACAGACGCGCTGCGCAAAAACACTACGAGGCCCAGAGAGAAGGAAATGAAAAGTGGAATAAAGTCGTTATTTTTGTTTGTTTTTGCGCACAAAAAGTATTCTCGTCGCTTGATATACTTAAGATTGAGCCACTGGAGTCACTTGGACTATATTAACGATCTCTTTAATAACTTTTCTGGGCCAGCAAGTTTCGGTCACATAGCAGCCTATGGAGGAGTGAGACAACTCTCAGATTTAATCAAAAATATCTTAATTTGTGTTCCGAAGATGAACGAAGGTCTTACGCGGTTGGAACATCATGAGGGTGAGTAATTACTGACAGAATTTTCATTTTTGGGTGAACTAACCCTTTAAAGGAGAAGTTCACTTTTAAAATGAAAATTCTGTCATCATATAATCACCCTCATGTTGTTTCAAACCTGTATAAATTTCTTTCTTCTGCTGAACAGAAAGGAAGATATTTAGAAGAATGTCAGTAACCAGACAGTTTTTGGGTCCCATTGACTTCCATAGTAGGAAAAAAATATACTATGGAAGTCAATGGGACCCAAAAACTGGTTACTGACATTCTTCTAAATATCTTCCTTTGTGTTCAGCAGAAGAAAGAAATTCATACAGGTTTGAAACAACATGAGGGTGATTATATGATGACAGAATTTTCATTTTAAAAGTGAACTTCTCCTTTAATGACCATTTCAATTCTGAAATTTGTGGACAAAAATAAACAGTCGCGATACAGCCTATTGTGATGATTAAACTTTAAGAGGCTATGACATAAACGTGAGTGCTGCAAATTTCAAAGTAAAGATAAAAAAATTTGGACCACATCTTGCGGTTTCAGTGCATTTTGCGATCAATGATTATAGCGTACGTTTATGCCAAGCGATTGCATAATCTACTGTTGATGAATTATAGTAATTATCAGTGCTCGAATTGAATAAAGTGTTATGGGGGTCCCCACCATATTTTTATTGTTTATTTTTGGGGGAGGGGTTGGGGGTGAAATATTGATTTTTCTGATTTAAGTTACAAGTGCATTTGTTTGAAGGCCAAAAATCTGATAATATCTTTAAATCCATGTCAGTGGGTAGTGGCATACATTTGTCAAGCAGATAGGAGGATCAAAGATCGGTGTCAGCAACTTGTTTCTTTCCTGAATGTTTTTGGACTTATCAGTCCAATTAATGGTTCAATTTCTCACTCATAATCATCAAGTTGAGCAAACACAGACAAGCGTAGGCCTACAAACGATGATTCACTGAATTCTGAATTCCCAGTGCTGATTCTGGTGAAATATTCGAACACATTCGAGGACCATACAAATATACTATTATTATTATACAATAATACTATTATTATAATACTAATATATTTAATAGGTGCTTGTGTTATTAAATTGAGCTTATATTTTCTGTAATTAGCAAAGAATGTGTTAAATAGGAACGCAATACTTGTGAGGATACTCACCGAAAAAGGGGTATTTTTACATAATTGTATGTGTTTTTGTCGGTTGGAAGACGATAAGATTCAAAAGAGAATGCAATACTGGCGCACTGTCAAAAATAGGGGGTGGGGTACTTTCTGTAAACACCGATTTGA
The DNA here is from genome assembly GCF_963993115.1 of Abramis brama. Lineage (NCBI taxonomy): Eukaryota > Metazoa > Chordata > Actinopteri > Cypriniformes > Leuciscidae > Abramis > Abramis brama. The sequence continues at coordinate 4,831,554 of NC_139970.1, read as the reverse complement.
GTTTTCAATAGCATTCTATCACACTATTTTCTCCTATTTATTTATGCATTTATTTATTTGCATTTGTTCCCTCAAACTGTTGCGTTATATTTTCAAGCTGAATAAATCATTATTTTGTTATGTGTTTTGTCAGATTAGCATTTATTTCTAACTTGACTAAGCTTCTGAAATGCTCATCAGACTTGATCAGAGGACAACAAAACATAACATCGTCATCCACATTCATCCCGACTCAGTCTCATCCCCACACAAATCCCCTTACCTTAAAGGGGCTATGTGTAGGTTTGTACTTAAAAATCTTTAAGATAGAGTTTTCATTTGTACACGTATGAGCCTACCATGATGTAATAGAAAGAATGACACCTTGACTGTCCACCACGGTTGCCTCTATCAGCCTGTAGGCTCAATTGTGTGTGGAGGAGTCGGGCCCGAATCGACGCGAAAATTCACAAAATGTGACGTCATGCGCGTTCTCGTCTACTTGGGCTTACAACCATACGGCACGGCAGCCATTATTAGTAAGCAGCGGAAATCGGTAGTGTTTTCAAATGGACTCTGCGGATGGAAAGAAGCGACCAGCCTCCAGCACAATTCAGACACCCACGGACACTCCTCGTAAGTTAAAAAATAAAAAAATAAAACGTATCTAGTGTGGCAAAAAGAGAGAATGACCGGCGTCGGGCAAAGACAAGAGTCAACATCGGAGCGGCATTTGATTCTTGGCGGGAGCTCCGGTCAGCACTGGGTATAAAAACAGACCAATTAGCTGGCTTTCTTTTTACTGCAAAGGTAAGACATAGTTATCCCATACACAAAATAAATATATTTGAAATATAGTTTCAAAATATATTTTTGGAATATATGTAAATATTTGAAATTGGCCCAATAAATATATTTTAGTTAAATATATGTAAATATATGTTCATATATGTTTTAACTTTTGCAAATTGTTTCATTTGAAATTTAAAAAGTTAACATTGTCACAAACAAACAACACATTTTCAATGTATTTTTTAAAATGACAATTTTATGTAGGAAATAACACACAGAATGCAGAGGTTTTTTTTCCCCTACTTTTACAGAATTGAATACAGTTATTTAATAGTGTGTGTATGCAGTGTTAGACACTGAGTTCTATCTATTGTTTAAGTGCACTTCACTGTTGGAGTGTCACTGTTATACTTGCATCATAAATATTGTGCATATTTTCAATATTTAAATGACTTCAGGAAAGATGTCAATAAAACAACAATAAATCTAATAATTGCACTAGACATGTGCCGGTATTCGGTAATGCGATAAATCACGGTAACGAATATGCACGATATTGTTATCGCGGGCACTTCAAAATACCGTGAAAAATAATAGATCAGAATTTATATTTATAGAACGCGCATTAGCTTATTTTCCATCAACCGCTTAAACAAACACTGCGTATATGCTGCGCGAAACACGTGCGCACTCTGATGTAAACAATCCCCACATGAAGCACTGTGTGCATGCGGCGCAGTGCGCACTCTAGTTAATGTAAATAATCCTCACATGGAGAAGAAGCATGGCGGAAGGAGGAACGCTGCTGACGATTTATCCCCCTTCTAAAAGCAGGGCTGTCAACTCTACGCATTCAGCGTGAGACTCACGCAATCGACACTTTTCACACGCAGAGAAAAATCACGGAGCAAAGAGGACACTGACACCGACAGACTGGACAGAGCAGGTTACTTTTGATATGAAAAAAAATCTCAGCTCTCATGTTCTGTCCATTTTATTACGAAATTCAGACAATAAATACCGTTTTGGCGCTTGTAAATGTGACATGACCGATCGCTGTAGCGCCTCAGTTCAAGTAAACCGATCCTCTGTTACTTTTTATTTAAAGATACAGTACAACTTACCGAAAGGTATTTATGCCTCATACATAATATCGATCAATCAGTGTTTTTCAACCACGGAAAGAGGTTAATAAAACTGCAGGTGAACAATTATGTCACAAAACGTCACATTTACCTCAAGAAAGCCATTTAATGACCAACACATTAGTTGACTAGAAAAAACAGCTATAGAGAGGAGCATTTTGCTAAATATGTGCACTATATTACATTTGTATTATATTTTTACTTGTGTCAATTTATTATAATGAAAACCAAATTGTATTTAATTTAATTTGTTAATTTTTAACCTTTAATAATTATAGCAATTAAAATATTGTGATAATACCGTATACCGTGATAAAAGCTCAATCAATTAATCGCAGCATGAAAATTTGATACCGGCACATGCCTAAATTGCACTTAGTGTTAGGTACGTGCCACCTAATATGGCCTAATAGTCCTAGGAAAGCAACTAACTGTCATTTTACATTGCAGTCATTTAAATGTAAGTACAGTATTTATTATAGCTGTGTGTCATAATACAGTAGTGAAATATGGTAGCCTACTGTTGTGTATAGGGGAAAAGGTAGAGGAATTACTATGATCAAAATACATTTTCGACCCTTCTTTAGCAAGCTAAACATTTTATGACCATATATTTTGTCATATATTTTACATTACATGATATAAATGTAAATATATTTCACACTTAACATCATATATTTTTGTTATATTTCAGAATATATTTCAAAATGATAAATATAAGTGAACAACAATGCAAATATATTTCAATGTATTTGGAATATATGCCACATATATTTTTGACACTTTAAAATATATTTCAATTTTTTTTTTTTTCTGTATGGGTACAAGCCATTTGCAATATATTATTTTATTGTTTTTGTGGTGTAATGCTAACAATAGCATGCTAGCCAAAATGTGGATGCTAGGTAGCCAGCCACAGGACCGTTTCAAAATGTTACTGTCTTTTAAATTATCTTTTTTTCAGAGCACGAGTGCATTAAGATTGTTTCTCCATAGAAGTATTAAAATGGCCAAAGAAGTACTGGTTGGGTTGTTATATATGTTGGCTTTTTTGCTAAATGTGTTTTGCTAAATTTATTGGCTAGTAAGGCAAGCCATGACAAACTTCGTAACTATAGCCCTTTACAAAGAGCGCCTCTGAACCATCTGATGTTCTCCTGAGGTGTGCGCACATACAGGATTAAGTGTAGGATTGAGGATTGAGTAGTGTACACATGAGGGGAGACTAGATACACAGAAACACTAACAAAAGTAACACTTGTAAATGCACTCTGTACTCCCAGCTTTCTAACAATGGCTATTTGTTTACAGCTATGAGAAAACAACACTGTCAGGAGGAAAGGGTCCATCTACGTCGACACCTATGAAGGTGTTAGAATAGAAGAGGCAACCAGGATGCAAAGGGTAACACATCCCCAACCATTTGAATGCTGCATTTTTATTTAGAGTGCAATCATGGTCAAATTACATTGTGACACCGCCATAATGCATAGTAGTAATTCTGATTTCTAAAGTGCATTCTCAATAGAGTAAGGATAAAATAAAACATTCCTGTCTGATTCCCCTGTAGTTACTGAACTAGGAAGGTCTGGCAATTCTAACATGGTAATTAGTCACCAGACGGTTACCTGACACCGCTAAATCTACTGGGCAGATAATTCAGTTCTCCACCAGGGGGAGAAACAAAGGGAAATACCCAATCTTGGTAATTTGACTGTTGATGGCATTCTGTTCAATTCTGTTATATGTGTGGTTTGGCTATGGCACAATGTGTTAGTTTGTAATACCAAAATACTATTTAAACAGGGATGACTTCCAAATAGCAGGAGTACAACCGCTGGCAGAAGATCAAGCATTGGGGCTATTGGAGGAAAGGTAAACGTGTGTCATTATGAATAAAATGCATATCTTTTCATTTTTCTATATTGTGACATTGTAAATTTTGTGCTCCACGTATTCATGCTGTGTGTTTCTGTAGCATCAAATCACTGAAGTTGCGGGATCACTCAGTTCTCATAGATGAAAAGCAAGCCAACAGCCTTGAGAACAGTGTGTAAGTTACAAATGATCAACACCATACTTTGGCTTCTAGCATGTCAATATTACAGTTTGTGTGTAGTAATGAATTATTTCTCCCTGCTTTTGCTATTACAGGATAGAATTGCTGGACGAACTGGCCTCAGACCCATCTGATGCAGACTATGTCCCAAATATCTATGTGCAGTATGTATTGTGGCAATGTCACAAGCTAGTGAGCTATCAATCAATGTTAATAGAGATTTTTTTTTTTTGTTATCTGGAAAATAGTCTATATTCATATTTTTCACTTGGGTGTTTTTATGATATTTTTTTTACACAGTGCTAGTGGGACATTACAGAAAAACATTGACAGCCTACCCGTCATTGGGCTTGAAGAGGCTGTCCTGGACATTTATGACCGCGAGGAGACGGTTCAAGAGCCAGACCTTTCGGAAGATTTTCATCATCCAACAACAGACATTCCCACCTTCCCTACCTTTGCTCGAGTCGATGCAGAAACTGACCTCATTAACCAGCCTGCAAGCATAGCTTTCCACAAAAACCTTATCCAACTGGTCTTCTGAAACTGCCAATCAACAAATGTTTTTACATTGACCAGAGCACAGGAGTGGAATGTGATGGACTCCCACCTTTTCAGGTCAACTTGCAACCACGAGGCACTGCAGCTGTTCTGGAATGGGTGAATTTACATTATCAGTTGTAACTAGCATAGTATCAAGTTATTTGTAATAGAGAACAGCTGTCAGTAGAACCTAAGAAAAAAAAACTGGAGTATTTTTATAAAATATTTCTGTTCTCTTCTCTATACAGTATTGCCCACATGGACATAAACTGTGGATGTGGAACAGCCAGCCATTACTAAAGCATAACATGCAAGGGGGAGACTTCATGTTATCCACAAACATTCTTCTGTCTGGCAACAATTATTCCAAGATCGCCCTCCTCTTCCAGTTTATGAACATGAAAATGGTGGCATCCACCACTTTCTACGCTATACAATCTGCCTACTGTGTAGTTTTTTTTGTTTCTTTTTTTTCATGCAATAGTGCAATTATTTTACTGTGTAGATCCAATAAAGGAGTTTTGGGAGGAGAAGAGGAAGACCATTATCGAAAAATTAGGCTCAAAAGACAGTGTTGTTGCCCTTGGTAAGTACTAAACTTTGTTGATTAACAAGGCCTCAGATGTTTGAAACGACAGTGTCAAGTAATTTACTACAATTTATAACTAATTGAACCTTGAGAATACATGATCAGCTTCAGTTTAGACAATAAACTGAAAACAGTCAGAGTTTGGTGCAGGTTTACAAGGTTCTTTATTTATTTTCTAGCTGACGGAAGGATGGACTCTCCAGGTAAGTCACAAAGGTTTGTGACTTGTCAGTACTGTTGAATTTATTTGATTTACTGACTTTTTTTTTCTTTCCATCAAAAAAAGGTCTATGGAGCAGGACACAATGGACATCATCAGTATTGTCACTGTGGACAAGAGGCAGACTGACCTTAGGAGTGTGGCCATGGAGAAGTATGCATTCATAAAGACCTTTGATAGACTCATGGGGAGCTAAACATCAAAGAAATAGTAACCGATGCCCACGTGCAGATTGCTTCCCTAATGCGTAAGAATGAAATCATGATTTTATTTTGATATTTGAGGGAGAATTTGTCTTTTTTTTTTGTTCATGTGTGTTTGGTTGTTGCTCATCAGATCCAGAAAAAGGGAGATACAAGGACCAGGGTGTAGTCCATTCCCTGGACATCTGGCATGCAGCTATGAATCTGACCAAGAGACTACATGCGGTAAGACCAAAACACGGTATTATTTGGTTTATTTCATTGAGTACTACTTTACTGTTTAACAGTTTTTCCTAAAAACACTTTTTGACTTTTCTCCACAGGCTGGGATGATATCTGGTCAGTCACAAATACTTGTTTGGCTGAAGGATGTTGTCAACCACAATTAAAAAAAAATTATTGTTTTTTTTATATTTAAATGTTTTATTTTTATTTTTATGTGGATTCATTTATAACATTATGCTTTGTATTATATTACCTTTGTATCAAATTACAATAAAACTAGTTAACGCTGCTGTGAGGGTGTTTCTAATACAGCGGCTGTGGGAGTGACGGTAAAATTGTCAAATGCTATTGTGGAGTTTTTCTTTTGCCATTTGAGCAAATGGGAACACAAAAATATATTTAATGTAGTCTCTCATTCGCCGTTATAGAAGTTTACCTAACTATGACGACCTCCGCTTCTGAAAATCCCGGAAATGTGAAGAGGGTTTATAATTTGATGTTATGTATTGTTGTTGGATACTCTAGTCTGTCCCTCAAACTGATAAGCAAACAAAGAATGTCTGTATTCTTCATCATGCTATATTCCAGGTTTTATAAACTTGTGAAAATTATAATCCTGTATTCCACAGCACCCCTCACCATGAAAACACTTTACAAATGCAACCATCTTGGTCCTTAAGAGTGGTGCTGGTGCATGACCCATTCATGGAAGTGTATAATTCAAAAGATGGTAATTTCTTTTACAGAACTTAAACTTTAAAAAACTTTTGGTTTTACTTGCTGTAGTTTTAGGAATGTACTGTTTGAAGATGTCATTGATTTAAACTGTAAATAGTTATAAAAATGCTGAACTGAATACTTCATATATTTAAGATTTGTACATGAGTTTTTTAATTTATTGCCGAAATCAGAGTTTGCCATTACTGATCTGGCTATGTTTGAATTGTCCCCCTCAGCAAATAAGATACGACGCATTACGGTGCCCCTGACACTAAATGCTCAGCAATTTGAAGAGTTTCTTCGAAAAGAGTTTCCACTACTTGCTGCATGTCCTGCCCAATCAAGACACCTTCTGCAATCAGGGCTATTGGTGAACTTGGGCGATCTACCCTGTAGATCAGGCCACAGGTAAATGTCTTTTTATTAGGGATACAAACATTAATTTTAGGCTGATTTTAATTAATTGCCAATGATTTCCCTCAACTAATATTTGGGAAAAGCACACTTTTTCTTACTTCAACAGTGTGAAAATAATTACAACAGCTATGCAATTGTTCAAACTATAAGTAATATTGCAGATTATTATAGGACTTTAAAAATTACTTGTCAAAAAGTTATGCAATTACTTTAATGATCACTAATTGTCAGATAACTTCAGATGACAAGTAAACTAGTGCATATCTTTTATCTTGTGTTCCTGAAATTTTTGCCTTGACATTCCTGACTTACAATGATATACAGAACATATAACATGATGCGTCAATAGACAAGATTTTTTTTTTTCTTTGTTGTAGATGGACAATGAGAGTACACCCTCTGACCCAGATGAACTTTCAGAGGTGAACAATGTACAGAAAATATGAATATATTATACTTAATATAATACCATCCATCCATCCATCTTCTTCCGCAGCAGTCTAAGCAGAGATCCCCAGACTTCCCTCTCCCTAGACACTTCCTCCAGCTCTTCTGGGGGGACACCGAGGCGTTCCCAGGCCAGCCGGGAGACATAGTCTCTCCAGCGTGTCCTAGGTCTTCCCCGGGGTCTCCTCCCAGTGGGACGCGCCCGGAACACCTTCCCGGGAAGGTGTCCAGGAGGCATCCGGAACAGATGCCCGAGCCACCTCAGCTGACCCCTCTCGATGTGGAGGAGCAGCGGCTCTACTCTGAGCTCCTCCCGAGTGATCGAGCTTCTCACCCTATCTCTAAGGGATCGCCCAGCCACCCTGCGGAGAAAGCTCATTTCGGCCGCCTGTATCCGGGATCTTGTCCTTTCGGTCATGACCCAAAGCTCATGACCATAGGTGAGAGTAGGAACGTAGATTGACCGGTAAATCGAGAGCTTCGCCTTGCGGCTCAGCTCTTTCTTTACCACGACAGACCGGTACATCGACCGCATTACTGCAGAAGCTGCACCGATCCGTCTGTCAATCTCCCGTTCCATCCTTCCCTCACTCGTGAACAAAACCCCAAGATACTTAAACTCCTCCACTTGAGGCAGGAACTCTCCACCAACCTGAAGTGGGCAAGCCACCCTTTTCCGACTGAGGACCATGGCCTCGGATTTGGAGGTGCTGATTCTCATCCCAGCCGCTTCACACTCGGCTGCAAACCGTCCCAGTGCATGCTGAAGGTCCTGGCTTGATGAGGCCAACACGACAACATCATCCGCAAAGAGCAGAGACGAAATCGTGTTGTCACCAAACCTGACACCCTCCGGCCCCTGGCTGCGCCTAGAAATTCTGTCCATAAAAATTATGAACAGAACCGGCGACAAAGGGCAGCCCTGCCGGAGTCCAACATGCACCGGGAACAAGTCTGACTTACTGCTGGCAATACGAACCAAGCTCCTGCTTCGGTCGTACAGGGACCGGACAGCCCTTAGCAAAGGGCCCCGGACCCCATACTCCCGGAGCACCCTCCACAGGCTGCCACGAGGGACACAGTCGAATGCCTTCTCCAAATCCACAAAGCACATGTGGACTGGTTGGGCAAACTCCCATGAACCCTCTAGCACCCCGTAGAGGGTATAGAGCTGGTCCAGTGTTCCACGGCCTGGACGAAAACCACACTGTTCCTCCTGAATCCGAGGTTCTACTATCGGCCGGATTCTCCTCTCCAGTACCCTGGCATAGACTTTCCCAGGGAGGCTGAGAAGTGTGATCCCCCTGTAGTTGGAACACACCCTCCGGTCCCCCTTCTTAAAAAGAGGGACCACCACCCCGGTCTGCCATCCCAGAGGCACTGTCCCCGACTGCCACGCGATGCTGCAGAGGCGTGTCAGCCAAGACAGCCCCACAACATCCAGAGACTTGAGGTACTCAGGGCGGATCTCATCCACCCCCGGTGCCTTGCCACCGAGGAGTTTCTTGACTACCTCGGTGACTTCAGCTTGGGTGATGGACGAGTCCACCTCTGAGCCCTCAGCCTCTGCTTCCTCAATGGAAGACGTGACAGCGGGATTGAGGAGATCCTCGAAGTATTCCTTCCACCGTCCAATGACATCCCCAGTTGAGGTTAACAGCTCCCCACCTCTACTGTAAACAGCGTTGGTAGGGCACTGCTTCCCCCTCCTGAGGCGCTGGACGGTTTGCCAGAATCTCTTCGAGGCCAGCCGATAGTCCTTCTCCATGGCCTCACCGAACTTCTCCCAGGCCCGAGTTTTTGCCTCCACAACCACCCGGGCTGCAGTCCGCTTGGCCTGCCGGTACCCGTCAGCTGCCTCAGGAGTCCCACAAGCCAACCAGGCCCGATAGGACTCCTTCTTCAGCTTGACGGCATCCCTTACTTCCGGTGTCCACCACCGGGTTCGGGGATTGCCGCCTCGACAGGCACCGGAGACCTTACGGCCACAGCTCCGAGCGGCCGCTTCGACAATGGAGGTGGAGAACATGGTCCACTCGGACTCAATATCTCCAGCCTCCCTCGGGATCCGGTCGAAGCTCCGCCGGAGGTGGGAGTTGAAGATCTCTCTGACAGGAGACTCGGCCAAATGTTCCCAGCAGACCCTCACAGTACGCTTGGGTCTGCCGAGTCTGTCCAGCTTCCTCCCCCGCCATCGGATCCAACTCACCACCAGGTGGTGATCAGTTGACAGCTCCGCCCCTCTCTTCACCCGAGTGTCCAAGACATAAGGCCGGAGGTCAGATGAAACGACTACAAAGTCGATCATCGACCTACGGCCTAGGGTGTCCTGGTGCCACGTGTACTGATGGACACCCTTATGCTTGAACATGGTGTTCGTTATGGACAAGCTGTAACTAGCACAGAAGTCCAATAACTGAACACCACTCGGGTTCAGATCAGGGGGGCCGTTCCTCCCAATCACGCCACTCCAGGTGTCACTGTCGCTGCCCACGTGGGCGTTGAAGTCCCCCAGTAAAACGACGGAGTCCCCAGTCGGAGCACTTTCCAGCACCCCTCCCAGAGACTCCAAGAAGGCCGGGTACTCTGCACTGCCGTTTGGCCCGTAGGCACAAACGACAGTGAGAGACCTATCCCCGACCCGAAGGCGCAGGGAAGCGACCCTCTCGTTCACCGGGGTAAACTCCAACACATGGCAGCTGAGCTGGGGGGCTATAAGCAAACCCACACCAGCTCGCCGCCTCTCACCATGGGCAACTCCAGAGTGGTGAAGAGTCCATCCTCTCTCGAGGAGTGTGGTTCCAGAGCCCAAGCTGTGCGTAGAGGTGATCCCGACTATCGCTAGTCGGAACCTCTCAACCTCACGCACAATCTCAGGCTCCTTCCCCGCCAGCGAGGTGACATTCCACGTCCCTAGAGCTAGTTTCCGTGTCCAGGGATCGGGCTGTCGAGGCCCCCGCCTTCGACTGCCGCCCGATTCTCTAAGCACCGGCCCCTTACGGTCCCTCCTGTAGGTGGTGAGCCCACGGGAAGGCGGCCCCACGTCGCTCCTTCGGGCTGAGCCCGGCCGGACCCCGTGGGGGGAGGCCCGGCCACCAGGCGCTCGCATACGAGCCCCAACCCCAGGCCTGGCTCCAGGGTGGGGCCCCGGCTGCGCCATACCGGGCGACGTCACGGTCCTTGGAATAAATTTCTTCATAAGGGGGGATCTGAACCGCTCTTAGTCTGACCCGTCGCCTAGGACCTGTTTGCCTTGGGAGACCCTACCAGGGGCATATAGCCCCGGACAACATAGCTCCTAGGGTCATTCGGGTACTCCACCCTCCACCACGTTAAGGTGGCAGTTCAAGGAGGGGTAATATATATATATATATATATATAATAATATAATATATATATAATATATAATATAATACCCTTAGTTAATTAATCTCTAATCCGTTAATTTTGACACTGAGACTACATCATCTGACCAGTCAGAGAATATGGAAAGCCCAAACTATCCATCTGATTCACCACTGCCTGCGAGAAGCCCCGTCCTGTCCGAACTGGATGAAGAAGGTCCTGAAAATGTAATTCCGGATTCAAACCCTGCAATTGATATTAATGAATTAATAAAAAAAACTTAAGCAAAAAATACAAAGAGAGCCACCTAGAGCGAATATTATAAATGTGTACAGGGAGGATGTATTAGATTGTGCCATACGGGCCTTCCAGAGGCAGAGGTTCAATATAATGGTTAATATAAAAATGTATTTTTATATTAACCATGTTATGAATATTAATATTCATAACATGGTTAATATAAAAATACAAAATAGAATTGCATTTGGTTTCTTTTTTGATGTAATGTAAAGTAATGTTCATAACATGGTTAATATAAAAATACAAAATAGAATTGCATTTGGTTTCTTTTTTGATGTAATGTAAAGTAATGTTCATTTAATGAGGAAAATGTGACCGTTAAGAGTAACGGACATGGTTTACATATGATTTATAAATAAATAATTAAATATAAAACTGTGAGGACTTTGCCTTCTCATTTCAGAACACCACTACATGCCACTGGTTATAGTATATAAATCATCTAACTTTACTGAAGTAAACGCTGCACAATGGCAAGTGGAAATACTGGTTTAATTCAGCGATATATGTTTGAAGCAGAAACTGATTCAAATAATCTAGGGACTATTTTTGAAGAAACTTGAGGGTTTTAAAATCCTAATGCAGACATCATAGATGCTAAAAAAAATGAATAATGGCAATAGTTCTTCTCTAATAAGATAGAATGGGTGAAGTTACTTTGCCGGACTAGGTACGAATAATAACCCAGCTCAGGACAGTTAGCCAAATTCATCCATGGTCGTTATTTTATTGGGTATATTTTACCCTGTGGGCCCACTTAATAAATTTAGATACAGCTGTTTTGATTGACATAATTTATTTGTCTTAGAACACCATATTTCACACACTCACTTTCACACACTTTCACACACCCCTCTCCGGCCAGAGATTCATACCTTTTTGTCTGCCTTAGCAGTTTATGACCTGAATGGGGAACATATATATTTATTATGTGTGGAATACCACCAAATCTGAACGCTAACAACTTTAACGACGACAGAAACTACTGAACATAGACACTGTGGCATTCCCCTTGCGACAGTGTCTAAACGTTAGGATTTCAATTTTCAATTGTCCGATGCAGTCGCCATGTGTTTGAGTTTAACACAGTGAACGTAAACCTAACTTTACAAAATCAAACAGATTTAAACACTTTAAAATAATAATTGTATAGACCTACAGTTGCAGTTGAGAGAATCCGTTTTAATTTCTCAAATGCAATTTGTCATTCTTTGCACAATTTCACTTTTCCAACTTTTTGTTGCTGCTCATAAGCTATTGAAAAGAAGATTTGAAGATCTTCAAACAACACTCAAAAAAATAAGCTGTTGAACGAACTTGATTAAATTAAGGAAAACTTTTCCACGAAAATGAATTACATTTTTCCAACAAAATCTAATTTGTTTGAAATGATTTGTTGTAATCTTGTTGTATGAACTTAAATTCATTTAGTCATTCCTGCTAGATAAAGTTTTGTCAGGTCGACTACATTTAATTTTTGCCCTGCCTAAAATCGTCAACATTATAATTTTAGCAAATTTGACTCTACAGTTATTTCCAATGATAGAAGCTACTAGTGTTCAATTTAATTAAAACCACTTTTTACAGAGTAATATTGAATATTACTTATGCAGGTCTGCAAATGAGGTTTAATGCATGTATAGTGCATATACTGAGTGCCCACAGCCCTAAACTAAACACAGTCGCCACTCTTCTGCATAATGGTAACCACAAAATTCAAAAACATTACAGAAAGTCCTCTAAGTTTCTAACATAACTGAATATTAAACACTAACATTAACTAACAACATCTTTCCATTTACAGAAAAACACATAAAATAACACTTTAATCCCTAAATTTACCCTCCTAATGCAGTCCCTTGTAAAGCATGCTGGGAACTACAGATCCACTGCCCAGTTAGTTGTCAACAAAAATGATTCATGTAGTTTTCACACAAATTAAGTAAGTAAACTTCAGTTTTAAATATATTAGGTTGATTGAACACAATTAAATTAAGTTGTGACAAAATATTAAACAATTGTGTTACTTTTGCTTATTTTAATTAATTAAATTTAACAAGAGGCAAAAATTCATTTTTTTAGTGAATCTTGGATCCATGGACAAAAAGAAAAATAACATTTCCATCTCGTACCCCTGGTGATGACAGCATGTGATTTCAAAAGTTTATAATTAGAAACATTGTTTTTATTGAATATAGAAAATTACCTTTTAATGAAATGGGGTGACCAATATTGTTGCGTTTCTATTCATAATCATTCTCTCACTTCCGCTATTGAACTTCCTGCAGTAGGGCTGTTACTGGTATCTACTGAAAGCAGGTTAAAAGTGTTAGTTGAAGAAATATGAAGAATTGCTGAAACCAGTGGATAATCAAAAACAATCAAGTTAATATGATAATTAACTAAATTTGAAGTGGTCTCTGTAGTGATCATTAAAAATTCAGCACCTAGCCCACAAGGCTGATACATTGGATTGTCTTTCTGTGTGGATTGTCATTCAGTTGAACTTCAGGCTGATACATTGGATCGTCAGGCTGTGATGGCACTCTCCTCGGTCTGGCTTTTGATCCACCCTGCCACAAAATATCATAATGCATGGCAAAATTGTCTTAAGAAAAAATCTCAAGTGAAATGACACCTTTACACTGTCTCAGTCTCCCCATGTTGACCCCTCTCAGAAGTGTCAACTTCCTCTTTCACGAGGGTGGCTGCAGGCCCCACTTCCTCTTTCTCTCTCTGCAGTCATTCCACTTATCAAGGCAGCTGTCTGAAATCTTGAACACTCAGAGAACCGCAAAAATCAAATTAAACAGCTTAATTTCCAAAAGTCTCTTCTGGTTGTCAACACAGCAGTTCTTCATTTTATTAAAAAGCTTAGTACTTCATTGAGGAAAATAGCAAGCATTCTTCGTTGCAAAACGCTGGAAAAAGCAAGAAAACGTCTCAGGTTACGTATGTAACCCTGGTTCCCTGAGAGGGAACGAGATGCTGCGTCGAGTCGCGGTGGGAACGTCCTGCGTGATTGCGTCGTGAAGCACGTGTATAATCAGTCCAATGGAAAGACGTTGAACCTGGACGTTCCCTTTCAAGGGAACTCGAGCTGTGTCGAGACGCGGTGGGAACCCTATACCCACGACGCCATATGACAAATGCCTGTTCTGTATGAAGACCATGCGCACACTAGGAAACAAGCACCCTAGACCCTGGAGTGGAGCCTAGGTCCAAGTCATAAAATCTAACAAATGTAAGCGGTGAGGACCAGCCTGCCGCATTACAGATGTCATAGAGTGAAACTCCTGATAATAAAGCCTTAGAGGCAGCCATACTCCTGGTAGAATGGGCCGGGACAGCCAAAGGTGAAGGCTGTCCGGCCGCTTCATAAGCAAGTGAGATAGCCTCAACTACTCACTTGCTCATTATTTGTTTAGATGCAGGGCAACCTATCTTAGGTAACCCGAAGCAGACAAATAACTGCTCTTATATACAGTGAGGAAAATAAGTATTTGAACACCCTGCTATTTTGCAAGTTCTCCCACTTAGAAATCATGGAGGGGTCTGAAATTGTCATCGTAGGTGCATGTCCACTGTGAGAGACATAATCTAAAAAAAAAAAAATCCAGAAATCACAATGTATGATTTTTTAACTATTTATTTGTATGATACAGCTGCAAATAAGTATTTGAACACCTGAGAAAATCAATGTTAATATTTGGTACAGTAGCCTTTGTTTGCAATTACAGAGGTCAAACGTTTCCTGTAGTTTTTCACCAGGTTTGCACACACTGCAGGAGGGATTTTGGCCCACTCCTCCACACAGATCTTCTCTAGATCAGTCAGGTTTCTGGGCTGTTGCTGAGAAACACGGAGTTTGAGCTCCCTCCAAAGATTCTCTATTGGGTTTAGGTCTGGAGACTGGCTAGGCCACGCCAGAACCTTGATATCGTCGATGTCGGGCGGAAACCTCGTATATCCAAATTTAGTCAATTTCATATTTTTTCACAAATTTATTTTTACAAATTATTAACCAATCTAAAGTGTTGAAAATAGCTTGAGAGCAAATCTCTTAACTCCATTGGACACTTCAACTGTCTGAGAATCCTCGTAACTCCACCTCTTCTTCACTTCACGGGCGGCGGAAACTTCGCGGCATTTTGTCTCTTCAGCCGTCAAGATTGAACGTCTCCAGAAATCCTCGTCGAGCAACATCCTCTGAGGTAAATGTTTGAGGTAAAATATATTATATATAACAGTTTTATCTCGATCTTGAAGTAATGGTAGTGATAAGGTGTAATGTATCGTTTCTGAGGATGCTAGATTTTTCTTTCTGCTAGGTCTAGCATTGGACGGTAGCTATCTTGTTGATTGAAATCTCTGATAGCTAACGTGATTTTCGTGGGGCTTTAAATAAAAAAAATCGCGACCCCCGCTAGTTCTGCAACATAATTTAATGTAACGTTAACTTACTATGTCAGGATTGTAGCTTACAATGTTAAGGCACGCCGTCATGTTCAACAAGTAACCTAGCTGCCTTTGCCGTCATGTTCATCACAATCTGTATTGTAAAAAGCGCTAACGTTATATAAATAAAGGTGACTTGACTTTAAGCAAGCTAGCTGGCTTCTTGCCTCGTTATCATACGTAAACATGCCGTATAACTTAGGGAAACGATCATTTGACCTTTATTCATTTTATTTTTTGCAGCAACCATGTCTGTGTCCTTAAAGGAACTCTGTCAGATGGTCAATGTGCCATATGATCAGGCAAGGGCCCTAATAGAGAGTGAGAGCTCTGATGGAGAGAGTGAGAGCTTTGATGGAGAGAGTGTAGAGAGAGAGGAAGCAACAATGGAGGATCCAGTGGTGGAGGATACAGTGATGGAGGATAAAGTGATGGAGGATACAGTGATGGAGGATACAGTGGTGGAGGATACAGTGGTGGAGGATACAGTGATGGAGGATACAGTGATGGAGGATACAGTGGTGCATGCTGGTAGAGTGAATTTCTGAGAGATAATCATGATTTCACATGCCAAAATTTATGAGTTTTATGCAGATGGATTTCACAACAATAGACATTTGTTTAAAAAATGATTCACACTAATTGTACCATGTGTTTGAAAAGATTTATCTGGTGGTCTGGAGGGAGAGGAGGCCTCGCTGCTGGCTCCAGAGCAGGTGCAGTTTTACACGGGTAGGTTATATGCTTTTCTACAGTTTCTCATTAAAGAGTTAACACTGTTGACAATGTATAAAGATGTAACTCATTCATGCACGTTTGGTTTGTGTGTGTATTTTGAAGTTTTCCATGGTGGAAGGGAAGAGGACTCTGATGCAGAGGAAGACGCACCTCCAAGGAAAAGACTGAGAGCTGAAAACACCTGGAAGAAAGTTATCAACAAGAAAAGAAGAATGGTTGGGAAGTCATACGTTGGAAAACAGAAGCAGAAGGAAATAATGAGGGAGCCACGGGCTATCGGGCCTAGATGTTCATCAGCAGCATGTGCCAAGTCAGCTAATCATCACTGCAGTGCAATCGGCGAGCCTGAGAGGAATAACATTTTCAATGAGTTTTGGCAACATATGACCTGGGAGGAGAAGAGGATGTATGTGCATGGTTTAATTGATGTGGTCCCCGTGCAAAGGAGAAGGGGGGCTGAAAATTCTCGAAGATCAAATTCCATTTTTTTTTTTTTACGGGTCAGCGGGCAGAGAAGACGCATCTGCAAAGGTATGTTTTTGTCTACCCTAGGAATAGGCGAGTGGTCAGCACTTAACTGGGCAAAGGAGGGACACACGCAAGCAGACACAGAGGGACAAACACACAGCAATGCACGTCGTTCAGTGGCAGGCCATGAATTCATTCACAGCTTTTTGCAGGACCTCCCAAAGGTGCCCTCACACTACTGCAGATCCACAACATCCAAACAGTATCTGGAGCCTGTGTTTCAGTCGATGGCTGATCTGTATGCAGTGTATTGTTGCGCTGCAGCAGAGAAGAATGCAACACCTTTGTCAAGGCAAGTGTTCACAGATGAGTTCAAGCGTCTCAACCTAGGCCTTTACCACCCAAAAAAGGACCAGTGCAACATCTGTTGTGCTTTCAAGACCGGCAGCTTACCTGATGACGAGTGGCAGCACCACCTCCTGCAAAAAGAAGAGGCCCGCGCTGAAAAGTTGTCAGACAAAAGCAAGGCCAGCAACAACACTATGGTCTTATGTATGGACTTACAAGCCCTCCTTTTGTGCCCAAAGCTAAAAGCCTCTGCCTTGTATTACAAAACAAAGCTTGCAGTTCACAATTTTACTGTGTACAACATGCTGACACACAGTGCCACATGTTATGTCTGGCATGAAGGTGAGGGATCCCTGTCTGCCAGTGAGTTTGTGTCATGCATTGTCGACTACCTCTCTGCACACACTGAGCCTGACACATTTATTCTGTGGAGTGACGGCTGCGGGTATCAGAACCGGAATGCAGTTCTAAGCAATGCACTTCTTCAGTTCTCTATGAAGAAAAACAAAGTCGTCATTCAGAAGTACCTTGAGAAAGGGCATACTCAGATGGAATGCGACTCCGTTCACAGCGTCATCGAGAGGCGTCTGAGGGACCAGGATGTGTATCTCCCAGCAGAGTATGTTAACCTGATGAAGAAGGCCCGTGTGAAGCCTCATCCATATGAAGTTAAGTACATCGACCACACCTTCTTCCAGGACTTCACCAAGCTGAGGCTCTGCAAGTCTCTGCGCCCTGGAGTAAGGCCTGGTGACCCAACTGTCCACGATATCAGAGCCATCAGGTAATTACCAATGTAAATCTTATGCATGACATTATGATGTTGCATATTATTTTATGAAATCTTACAGTAATTATGTTGTTGTGTTATATTTTGTGCTATTAGGTACAACAACAATGGAACGATGGACTTCAAAATCAACCACTCTGATGACTGGCATCCACATCCAAGTCACCAACTCCGAAACTCCACCTCAGACAGCCACACAGTCACCCCACTCTATTCAGACCGCCTGAAGATCAAAGAGCTGAAATTCAAACACCTCCAAGACCTGAAGGAAGTCATCCCAAAGGATTTTCACAGCTTTTACAACAATTTGCTTCACTAGCTTAGAAACTTGAAACTTGATAAGAAACTTGGTGAGTTTCTTTCTTCTGCTGAACACAAAGGAAGATATTTTGAAGAATGTCAGTAACCAAACAGTTAACTGGACCCACTGACTTTCATAGTATTTTTTTTTTCCTACAATGGAAGTCAATGGGTCCAGTTAACTGTTTGGTTACTGACATTCTTCAAAATATCTTCCTTTGTGTTCAGCAGAAGAAAGAAACTCTTGAAAATAACTTGAGGGGCAATATATGATGACAGATTTTTCATTTTGAAGTGAACTATCCCTTTAACACAGTCAATATGATGGCAATGTAACAACACACACAGAGCATCACAGATACACGCACACAGACAAGGGCTCACCCTACTCACAAACACAAATACACTCAGTATTGGGCTTAGTAAAGCAAGCCTTGTCTGTGTGCATGCATCTGTGAGGCTCTGTGCGTGTTGTTACATTGCCGTCATATTGACTGTTAATCTGTTAAACTATGATATCAGTTTAGATATCAGATATTTTTACAGTTTTGATATCAGATATAAATAATATTTATTATTTATGTATTTATGTATTTATGTAATATCTACTTTTTACTAGGCTTATTAATACTAGACTTATACATGTGTATTGAAGTTTTTAAATGTATCTGATATAATACTTGAATTAAATTGAATGTTTTGGATACCACCATTAAATTATTGTTTTTATTATTATTTTACTGACTCGAAGTTCAGCTGTTTGGCCTACTTCTAGACTATGCCTCTCTTGGCACTGTGCATGTAAAATAGTAGCAAGTTTTTATTTATGGGAGAAAAAAGGGCTGTCTAATGGTGCCAAGTAAGCCTATCTTTGGATAACTCTTGTCTGTTTTTTATACAATAATGAGTGAAAATAGTTAGGTTAGATACATTTGAGTAGGCCTGTTTTGTTAAAAATCGATAGCTGTAATGCTTACGTGCAGAATGAAGCCTATGAGCCACGAAGGTAAGTTTGCATGCAGATTAGGCTAATTTCTGTCTATTAGACAGCCTAGTCACCTCATCGTTTTTTGTATTTCATTACTCATAGCTCTTAAACCTTTAAAATGGAGTTTAGGAAGATGTATGTAACCACAGTCGTTAGTTTTTGTAACTATTTAAGCCTTTTCTCGTCAAAAGGCTCAACGTGACCGCGACTTTGCGTGCAGATTAATTTCCGCCTATTAGACAGCCTGTTTAACGTTTTATTTTGGTATTGCATCACTCATATCTCTTAAACGTTTAAAATAGAGTTTAGGAGTAGGCTATGTATGTAACCACAATCATTAGCTTTGAATAGCTCTTAAAGCTCTTGTCAAAAGGCTCAACGTGACCGCAGACTTTGATGAACACTGGCAGCAGCGACGTCTGTGTCCGTTCCATTCTAATCAATGACAGCGTAACCTCGTATCTCCCTGCTTTCAAGTCACAAATCTCGTATCTCCATTTAAACATGATTTTGGGGAAATGTTGTGTTAATGTTGGTACACAACAGTATATGATGGCAATATAAGGTATAATACCAACTTTAACGATACAATGTTTAATAACTCAAAAAATATGCAGTTTTTTGTATTTCCTGAAAAATATTGGTTTTGGAGATACGAGGATTCCGCCCGACAGCGACGATATGCTTCTTACAGAGCCACTCCTTGGTTATCCTGGCTGTGTGCTTCGGGTCATTGTTATGTTGGAAGACCCAGCCTCGACCCATCTTCAATGCTCTAACTGAGGGAAGGAGGTTGTTCCCCAAAATCTCGCAATACATGGCCCCGGCCAATACATGGCCCCTTAATACAGTGCAGTCGCCCTGTCCCATGTGCAGAAAAACACCCCCAAAGCATGATGCTACCACATGACTTTCTCCCATGACTCATGGGAGAAAGTCATGTGGTCAGATGAGACCAAAATAGAACTTTTTGGTCATAATTCCACTAAACGTGTTTGGAGGAAGAAGAATGATGAGTACCATCCCAAGAACACCATCCCTACTGTGAAGCATGGGGGTGGTAGCATCATGCTTTGGGGGTGTTTTTCTGCACATGGGACAGGGCGACTGCACTGTATTAAGGAGAGGATGACCGGGGCCATGTATTGCGAGATTTTGGGGAACAACCTCCTTCCCTCAGTTAGAGCATTGAAGATGGGTCGAGGCTGGGTCTTCCAACATGACAATGACCCGAAGCACACAGCCAGGATAACCAAGGAGTGGCTCTGTAAGAAGCATATCAAGGTTCTGGCGTGGCCTAGCCAGTCTCCAGACCTAAACCCAATAGAGAATCTTTGGAGGGAGCTCAAACTCCGTGTTTCTCAGCGACAGCCCAGAAACCTGACTGATCTAGAGAAGATCTGTGTGGAGGAGTGGGCCAAAATCCCTCCTGCAGTGTGTGCAAACCTGGTGAAAAACTACAGGAAACGTTTGACCTCTGTAATTGCAAACAAAGGCTACTGTACCAAATATTAACATTGATTTTCTCAGGTGTTCAAATACTTATTTGCAGCTGTATCATACAAATAAATAGTTAAAAAATCATACATTGTGATTTCTGGATTTATTTTTTTTTAGATTATGTCTCTCACAGTGGACATGCACCTACGATGACAATTTCAGACCCCTCCATGATTTCTAAGTGGGAGAACTTGCAAAATAGCAGGGTGTTCAAATACTTATTTTCCTCACTGTATGTTCGGCTGGCCAGTAATATTTAACTTAGCAACAGCACTAGATAAAACCTCCTTTTATAAACTCCTCTTTATTCAACAGAGTTATGAGCTGACTTATTTATTTATTTATTTATTGAAAACTCATAAACATCTGCCTTATTTTGATTTTTTTTTTTTTTTTTTTTAAACAAAAACACTAACGATACCAATTCCTCGGAACTGGAAAATCGCAGCAGACAGACAACAAAAAAAAATGACAAGGACAGAATACACAAATCGCTTGCTGAAGGCACAGAAGCTGTCGCGGTCTGTTTTCAGGGGTGCTTTATAGTTTTCTGGTCAATGATGTCACCCGCCTATGACGTCTCGTCTTTCCATTGGACTGATTATACACGTGCTTCACGACGCAATCACGCAGGGCATTCCCACCGCGTCTCGACGCAGCTCGAGTTCCCTTGTAAGGGAACTCAGTGTATAATGTAAACAAAAATAATTCTTTGTCTTTTCTCTTTCTCAAGAAACCAAAATAAAATGACTCTAAGATGTCTGTTATGTGCTTGTTCAAATCACAATTTCTATTTAAATTTGGTCACCCAATCTCATTCTCAAACAATACACAATGCACAAAAATCATCTTAGTTAACTTAAACCATTGACTCTTAGAATCTCTGCAATGGATCAGTTTTTTTTTCTTCACACTGTCTCCCACAAGGGATAACGGGATACAAATTCTAGACTTCTTCAGATAGAAAGTATAATATTTAAACACGTGCAGTATATATAATGTACTATTTATTCATCTTTAAGAGCACCTATTGCTCGGTTTTATATATCTCATATACATAAATAAGTCAAAGTCTAACTCAGAATACATATTCCTATTATTATGATTTATAAAATTTCTGATTATCTATTGATCTTGTTTCAACATTTCAATATTTCTCTCTTTATCTTTCTTTATATTCAATCAGAATTAAAGTCTTATTCAAACAAAAAGCAAGTTTCATTACTACAGCTTCTCAGGGTATTTTCCCTCCCGAATCTGGTTTCCAGCATGACTAGTTGCTATTTGCAAGAACAAATAGTTTCATTAACAGCTTTCTGGGCGCACTCTCAAACAAAATACTCAACATATACTAATTTGATTGAATTTAACCATAATCATTGCCCTTATTAGCAAAGGTAAAAAAATAAAAAATAAATAATCCTTAAATCTTTTAAATCTGATTACCAGTTAAAGGGGCTATATGCAACTGTTTCCCCAAAATAAACGTAACAATAGCCTTTTTATTTGACCATGTATGACTCAAACATCTCCTGATGAGCATACACCTTGTCAGCTCACAGTGGGTGCACCTATAAGCCTGTATCCTATTTTTCCTATTTTCTGTCGGGTCGGATTTTTCGCGCGCTGTCTGCGGATGTGACGTCAAGCGCGTTCATGTTAAACGTTTCAGATCACTCTGCCACCACCGCTAGTCAGCAAACAAACTTAGTTTCTCAAACAATATATGTATTTGACTGTTCTTACCTCTGTAAACATAATGTTGACTTCTTTGCAGCGGATGACTTGTGAAGTGTGCACGTACGAGAGCGAGCAGAAAGGAAGAGCAGTTCCGTTTTTTGGCCACAGGTGTCAGTCGCGAGTTTAAATTTCAGAAAAAAGCATATAGCCCCTTTAAACCTTTTAATTAATTTAGAAGCATTTTAAAGGAAAAATGTGAAGTCTGTCATCCTACCTACCTTAATACTTTAAGTCCTTTTAGCCCGTCTGGAATGGTCCCTCTGTCGAACAGGGTTCTGCAGTCTGACAACATGGTTCCTGGTCCCATCCATCAGACAGAGGGAAATTCCGAGGACTCCTGGATGGTCTGCCAAATTGTCGTAGATTTTTCCCTAAACCTAACTATGTCCTATAATACTAATACTCTAGTGCGTCTACAGTCAACGTTGGCCGAGTCTAACCCTATACTCTAGCGCGTTTACACATCGACGGCGGCTGAGTCTAACCCTATACTCTAGCGCGTCTACAGTCGACGCCGGCTAAGTCTAACCCTATACTCTAGCGCGTCTACACATCGACGTTGGCTGAGTCTAACCCTATACTCTAGCGCGTCTACACATCGACGGTGGCTGAGTCTAACCCTATACTCTAGCGCGTCTACACATCGACGGTGGCTGAGTCTAACCCTATACTCTAGCGCGTCTACACATCGACAGTGGCTGAGTCTAACCCTATACTCTAGTGCGTCTACAGTCGACGGTCAATCAATCAATCAATCAATATTTATTTATATAGCACTTTACAACAACCTTCAGGAATCCAAAGTGCTTTACATCAAGGGATAAAAACAACACAAAACAACTTAGAATAATAAAAAATCAGCTCCGACAACAAAATGTCACACCACTACTGGGTATTGAATGCCATTCTAAACAGGTATGTTTTAAGTTTAGACCTAAAGGTAGTTTCCTCTGTAATTATACGAATGTCCGGCGGTAATTTGTTCCAGAGTCTTGGTGCAACAACTCCGAACGCCTGATCACCCCACCGTTTATATCGTGACCTTGGCACTTCTAAAACCAATTGATTAGAAGACCGCAACAATCTGCCATGGTCACGCACGGTTAAAATCTCAGCTAAGTACTCAGGTGCCAGGCCATTTAAGGCTTTAAAAACAAACAGTAAAATCTTAAACTCTATTCTAAAACGCACAGGAAGCCAATGAAGAGTAAAAAGGACGGGCGTGATATGTGCCCGCCTAGATGTGTTTGTTAAAAACCTAGCAGCCGCATTTTGCACAAGTTGAAGACGAGCTATGGAGGTTTGCTTCAAACCAACATAGAGAGCATTACAATAGTCCAGCCTCGAACTAATAAAAGCATGAATTGCCTTTTCTAGATCATGCCTGTTAAGAAAAGGCTTAACTTTAGCCAGAAGACGAAGCTGGAAGAAGCTCATTCTTACAACATTAGTGATTTGTTTGTCAAAATATAAGTTACAATCGAAAGTAACCCCCAAGTTTTTAACAGCTGGCTTCAGGAATGATGCCATGGTTCCTAAACTAACCGATGGACCATTAGGGGAGTTACTAAAAATTATGCACTCCGTTTTAGCTTCGTTTAAGCTAAGAAAGTTTTGTGACAACCACAGCTTGATATCCTTAATACAGTCCAGAAAGGAGTCTAACACCATATTATCTTTCGATTGCATAGGGAAATAAATTTGCAGATCATCTGCATAACAGTGAAAAGACAGGTTGTGCTTTCCTATAATTGCCCCTAATGGAAGCATATATAAGGAAAACAGGATTGGTCCCAGAATTGAACCCTGGGGTACCCCATAGGAGAGTGGAGCAGCTGACGAGGAGCAGTCACCTATCATAACAGAGAAACTCCTATTTGCCAGATAGGAGCTAAACCATTTAAGTGCTGAACCTCGAATGCCTACACAGTCATCAAGGCGAGAGAGGAGAACTGCGTGGTCCACCGTATCAAACGCCGCTGTGAGGTCTAAAAGCACCAAAACAGCTGGATTACCGGCATCTACAGACAGGGCGATATCATTATGTACTCTCAGTAAAGCAGACTCGGTACTATGGCGTGATCTGAAACCAGACTGAAACTTTTCAAGCACAGAGTTCTGTTGCAAAAAGGCTTGTAACTGTATAGAAACAACTTTTTCCAAAACTTTTGACAGAAACGGCAGATGAGAGACAGGTCTAAAATTGGACAACACTGTAGGGTCAAGATTTGGCTTCTTAAGTAGGGGCCTGACCACAGCATGTTTAAATGCAGCCGGGACAGAACCTACCCTAAGACACAGATTAAAAAAAGTGAGTAGACTTGGCCCAATGGTGCTATTACAGTTTTTCTCGATTGCTTAAACACATTTCTTGAAACTATGCCTCGTATTCTCAAAACTATAAACACAAATCCATAACGTCTCACCCAATTCCCCAAACATCCTATTTTCAGGTCAAAATGAAGCTCTACACTCAAAACCATTCACTCTTGCTGAAAAACCAAACTTTGCCCTCAGACAGGACACACAAGCTCTCAAAATCACACACACTACAACATAGTCTAAGACACTGGTGCAATAAATTCAAAACAACATTTCCAAAACTGGTAAGTTATGTTGCTTGTGGTTCCCCCCATCACAAACCTTTTCACATGATGAACACAAAAGACACAACCAGTGGATACATTGGCACATTTTTATTCATACACAGAAAACACACACACACACAAATATATTTTTTTTCCTGTTTTACTCTTTTTTTTTTTTTTTACTCTCTCCTCTAATTTTTTTTTTATATTTACTTACAGTAAGATGTGTGTGACCAACATATGACAGTAAAAGAGCACACACAAACCATATTCTAATATGGAATTCAAATTGTATTGGAATGGTAAAGAGTGTTGGGACGTGACAGGAGGGTCTCCACTCAAGGATACAATATGATGGATACGTCTAAGAATGTTCCACATATGGTTGAAATACCATCATTTGCCTAGAACCATTCTGGGAGTCAAGACTATAAAGGAGAAAGGATGCCCTCCCTTCACTGTCACACTCTGCAGCCACTCTGTGTGACTGTACGACTGCTGGCCTTTTCTTGCAAGAAAATAAACCTCATCAAAGACTATTGGAAATGTTTGTCTCTTATTCAGTGATAGAATTTTGTTTGCCACCACACCTCCCTGAAGGTTCTCGAGGCGACGGTAAAGCGACTCAAATTTGGCCTTACTCGTAGCCCAGCCTCCCTCATAGTCAGACCATTGACAAAGACATGGGCAACTAGAGTGGCTTGAATTTCATCTGAGACTGCTTGTCTTCTTGTCCTTGCCCTTCCTCCTCCTCATTCTTATCCCTCTTCCTTCATGTCTTTCTGGATCCATTGTTCCAAAACGCAATAAACTGATTTGGGCCCTTTTATATATCTATTGAAGGTTCTGATTGATGTGTGTTAAATTTTGACTCTTAGTGTTTCCACCTGGATAATTGTGTGCTAACTGAGCTGAAGCTGTGCTGACTTGAGTGAACAATTTTGAATGCTAGTGCTTTCTAAATGACAACATGGTCTAAGCAATGAGAAATGAAGGGATTTGTGTGTAGAGTTTTGCAGTGACAGTTCAACAAATCTGACTCATGTGTCAAAACAGGGAATAGTGTTTATAGTTTAGTGAAATGGGTGTGCTTTTTGATAAATGGCGTTATGGTTTTGAAATTTTTGTTCAAAAGCCTGGTTATAGTGTTTAAGCAATCGAGAAAAACTGTAAAAACGTCCTTCACTATCCTGGCTGGGACAATGTCTGAAGGACAAAAAGTTGGCTTCAAATGTTGTACTATATCAGAGAGCTGCGTCAGAGAAACTGGTTTAAATTCCTCCAGCATTGCAGAGTGCCCAGGGACACCAGATACAAGCATGTCAAAATTAGCCCCGCAGTTTTGCCTTACAGATGCTACTTTGTCAGTAAAATAACAAAGAAATTTCTCACATGTACTAATAGAAACCTCAGTCGGATCAGCGGTGCATGGATTTACAACAGAGTTTATAGTATTAAATAACACTCTAGGTTCATTGCAACTGTTAGCAATGATCGAAGAGAGATGTTGCATTTTTGCCACCTTCACAGCCTTCTGATATGCGGCAACACTGTCCCTTAATAAACCCAGAGAGACATGTAAATTGTCTTTCTTCCACCTTCGTTCAGCTTGTCTACATTGTTGCCTAAGGGCCCTTGTGGTGTCATTTAGCCAGGGATCGACCTTAGGTTTAATGGATTTGTTCCGAACAGGGGCAATAGCATCTAGGATTTCAGTACTTGTTGAATGGAACATTGAAAGAACATCATCTGGGGAAGAGGAGGAGACTAGTCCATTCATTGCATAAAACTGTGATCTCACGAATGCAGACGCAAACTCTCCAGGTGAAGAGGAAGTGATGCAACGGCGCCTAGCAACTGATGAGATGCGGTTGTTAGCAGGTGGAGAAACACTGATCTCAAACCTAATGGGGAAGTGATCTGAGATACCAGTTTCTGATATATCTTCAAGTGAAACTGAAAGCCCATATGAGATTATGAGGTCCAATGTGTGGCCGTGATGATGTGTCGACCCTTCCACCCATTGGGTTAGGCCAAAAGAGTTCAGCAGTGTTTTAAAATCAATAGCAAGTGAGTTTGAGGGACAACATACGTGGATATTGAAGTCCCCACACACAAGGAGCTTATCGTATTTAGGAACAACATCAGCTAAAAACTCAGAAAAATCGCAAATGAAATTCTTATTCAGTTTTGGTGGGCGATAAATAACTGCACACAGCACAGGAGAATCCAGTACAGCCACAAACAGCTGAAGTTCAAAACTGTTATAGCAGAGTGCAGGTAATAACCTGCAACTGTACTCATCTTTGAAGATTGTGGCCAGCCCACCACCTCGACCTGACACTCGCGGGGAGTTGAGGAAAGAACAGCTAGGGGGGAGGAGCTCCGAGAATGCGCTGTCATCACCTGGTTTCAGCCAGGTTTCCGTCAACAACAGAAAGTCCAGAGCATTCGTCGTAAAAAAATCATTCAATATAAACGTCTTATTTGTAAGTGATCTAATATTGATCAGCGCCATGTGAATTGAGCGACTTATAGATTGTTGTTGGGGCGCGCGACTAAGCGAGCGTAGATTCCCCTGTACGCATCCTCGCTTGGAGCGCTTCCTGTTCCAGCAACGGAGAGATGTGAACTCGGTCGCGGCGTCCGGCACAATCGCCCTAAGCCACCGGTAGCTGTGCACTGGATATTGTCGCAGATTGCAGCCGACGGACCCGGCGGAGAAACTGCCATCAGGACGAGCCAGATCGCAGGTGAAAGATGTTGCCAGGTACGTTCTGAGCCTGACACGTACTCCGCTTCTCCTTCCGCGTCTCCTGCGGCGATTCCTGTGGGGTAGCAAGCAGGGCTGACGCTGTAGAAAAGCCGGTATTGAAGACAGGAAAGGTGGCGGTGTATCTGACTGATTGTTTGATCCATAGATCGGCACTTTCTCCGCAGTTTTACATAAACTTAAGAAAGTTAGGCGGTCATACACCAGCAGCGATGACACATTTCGAGAGACAAGCAGTAAAAACAGGAAAATCAGTGATAAATTCAACAGAGATAAGCGGCAAGCCACACACAACGGCGCCATCTTCGATCAAACCAAATAGCGCGTCTACACATCGACGGTGGCTGAGTCTAATCCTATACTCTAGCGCATCTACACATCGACGTCGGCCGAGTCTAATCCTATACTCTAGCGCGTCTACAGTCGACGGCGGCTGAGTCTAACCCTATACTCTAGCGCGTCTACAGTCGACGGCGGCTGAGTCTAACCCTATACTTTAGCGCGTCTACACATCGACGGTGGCTGAGTCTAACCCTATACTTTAGCGCGTCTACACATCGACGGTGGCTGAGTCTAACCCTATACTTTAGCGCGTCTACACATCGACGGTGGCTGAGTCTAACCCTATACTCTAGCGCGTCTACACATCGACGGTGGCTGAGTGCTAATCCTATACTCTAGTGCGTCTAAAGTCGACGGTGGCTGAGTCTAATCCTATGCTCTAGCGCATCTACACATTGACGTCGGCTGAGTCTAATTCTATACTCTAGCACGTCTACACATCGACGTCGGCTGAGTGCTAATCCTATACTCTAGCGCATCTACACATCGACGTCGGCTGAGTGCTAATCCTATACTCTAGCGCGTCTACAGTCGACGGCAGCTGAGTCTAACCCTATACTCTAGTATGTCTACAGTCGATGGCAGCTGAGACTAACCCTATACTCTAGCGCGTCTACACATCGACGTTGGCTGAGTCTAACCCTATACTCTAGCACGTCTACACATCGACGGTGGCTGAGTCTAACCCTATACTCTAGTATGTCTACAGTCGATGGCAGCTGAGTCTAACCCTATGCTCTAGCGCATCTACACATCGACGTCGGCTGAGTCTAATTCTATACTCTAGCGCGTCTACACATCGACGTCGGCTGAGTGCTAATCCTATACTCTAGCGCGTCTACAGTCGACGGCAGCTGAGTCTAACCCTATACTCTAGTATGTCTACAGTCGACGGCGGCTGACCCTTACGAAAAAAAAGTATACTTCAAGTTCATTTTATGAAGTATACTTGAGTAATGTTCAAGTATATTTTTTAGTATACTTTATGTAGTAAGTATACTAATGTCAATATGTACTAGTAGTAAACTTGTAAGTGTACTATTTTAATACCGCTTGGGACTAAATTGGCCCACTTGAAGTATATAAAAGTATATGTTTAAGTGTACTATAAGTGTAACAGTAGTAAACTTTAAGTGCACAACTAGTTCATAATTATGATTCTCATTTGTACTGCAAGTGAACTTATGAGTATACTAGTAGTTTACTATTTTAATACTTGTAGCAACATTGAAGTAGCCTATACTCTCAGTAAACTACTAGTTTAGTAGTTTTATACTACAAGTTTTATTTTAATGTACTCTCAGTAAACTACTAGTTTAGTAGTTTTATACTACAAGTTTTCTTTAAGTGAACTTAACATCATACTTACAGTTTACCATTTAAATATTATTTTTACTCTTTTAGTGTACTCTCAGTAAACTACTAGTTTAGTAGTTTTATTCTACAAGTTTTCTTTAAGTGAACTTAACATTATACTTATAGTTTACTATTTATATACAATTTTTGCAGTTGCAGTAGGCCTATACTACTATGTTCAAATGTTATTTTTTATACTTGAAAAATACCTTTAACTCTACTTTAATTTTAAAAACATTTTATTAGCTTCATGCATCCTTTTTATCAACACTTGAATGTCAGTAAGTTTCATAAAGAAAGGCAACATTTTAAACAAAATAGTTGAGAAAATCAGTTTGATCAGATCCAGAACGATGATCAAAACACAGGTGGAGTAGATCGAGTCCAACACCCCCAAAGCTTCACAGTCGTTTTCTCTTCATGGGTTAGGCCTACGCTTCATTTCATTTGGAAACATTAAGCAGTTTTGATTTACAAGCTGTTTAATGCTTGATATCACATTATTTTACATTTGAGTGAGCAATCCTCTATCACTTGTTTCAGCTTCTTCTCCTGTGTTTTGATCCGGAGAATCTGTACTAGAAGATGTGTCATAGCGCCCCCTACCGTATAACAGTGAAAACATGGATAGCTGGAAAATTCAGTCAATGGTGGGGAAAAGTTTAATTAAAATAAATATGTACACTACCAGTGGACTAGCCTACACAAAAATTCAGATACGCAGAATTAGAAACATATCTGTTTTATATCAATATTTTAATCAATATTTTCAAACAAAGTTTCATAAAACTGTATATGAAAAACGATGTAAAAAAAGTATATTTAATAGGCTACTCAATCAAAAGAGTTAACACAACTACAAGCCAAGTATACTTTGAATAATTAAAATTTTAAGTATATCTCGATCAAAAGATTGAGTACAAGTATAGGCCAAATATACTTGGACTTTTCTCTCAGTATAAGTCAAGTACACTTAAGTGTAATTAAGTATATTTTTGAGAAGTATATAAAATGTAGACTGAAAGTATGCTTTCTTCTTTTTAGTTGAAAATAAGTATAATAGAACACTTGAATAAACTTATTTTCCATGCTTATTTTATTTACTCTATATTAAGCTATTCCACCCGAAAGTTTGTTACTATATAAAGCTGAACATGTTAGTTTATAAGACGGTGTGTAATATTATGTTTTTAAAAAAGTATTTAATAAGCTACTCAATCAAAATAGTAAACACAAGTACAAGCCAAGAATACTTAGAATACTTAATTATACTTTTAAGTATATCTCGATCAACAAGTATAGGCTAAATATACTTAGACTTTTCTGTCAGTATAAGTCAAGTATACTTAAGTGCAATTTGAAGTATATTTCTGAGAAGTACATAAAGTATATTTCTGAGAAATATATAAAAAGTAGACTGAAAGTATACTTTCTTATTTTTAGTTTAAAAGAAGTATACTAATAGAACACTTGAATAAACTTCTTTTTCGTAAGGGGAGTCTAATCCTATACTCTAGCGCAGTGGTTCCCAAACCTGTCCTGAAGGACCCCCAACACTGCATGTTTTCTTTGTCTCCCTAATCAAACACACCTGATTCAACTCATCAGCTCATTAACCCATGTGATAATGAGCTGATGAGTTGAATCAGGTGTGTTTGATTAGGGAGAGAAAGAAAACGTGCAGTGTTGGGGGTCCTTCAGGACAGGTTTGGGAACCACTGCTCTAGCGCATCTACAGTCGACGGTGGCTGAGTCTAATCCTATACTCTAGCACGTCTACAGTCGACAGCGGCTGAGTCTAATCATATAGTCTAACTTACTTGCTGCGCAGCATAAATGACAGACAAACTTCAACAGATGTCCTTTAAATGCTTTAATCACAGCCGGGAGAGTACTCGAGCAATTCTCAGAGAATCTCCCCCAAGAAGAAGCAAGGCCGTAGGATCTCAGACAAATTCCATTGAGAATCCCGCCAGCTAACACGAATACATCAGTTTTTATAGAATAGGGAGGTATGGCAAAATTATATGAATTTGAATCGCAAGGTTAAAATTTTGTCATGGTACATCTATAATCAGTGTTTATATTCTGACTATTTTATGCCAGTCGGGTTAACTGCAACTGCTGCAGAGTAGCCCAGTGCCTGCGTGACTAAGTAGCTCCGGCTGCAATGTTCTTCCGCAAGACACGTGCAGTTCTCTTTATTAACCGCTAGAGTGCCAAAAGTTATGGACTGCTGCTTTAAAAGTCAAGGCAACTGATTTTTCTCTTTTTTTTTTTTTACATGTCAGTCACAGTGTGTGTGATGCACCTTCACTCAAATGTGTTCACGATCATGCAGCACACCTTTCAAGAAATGTGAGTTTGCCGTTAGCCTTGAAATATGTTAGCTAACGTTAAAAAAAGAAAGATTGATGCAGAATGTAGAGTTTTTAACAAGGCATGGACTTCTAAGTATTTATTTACTGAAGTCAAAGGTAAAGCTGTGTGTTTAGTTTGTGGAGAACAGATAGCTGTGCTCAAGGATTACAATTTGAATCGCCATTACGAGACTAAACATGCAGAAAAATACAAGAATTTGACGGACGCAGAGCGGGCACGGACATCTGACGCGTTGCTAGTTAAGCTGCAAAAGCAGCAAGGACTTTTTACCAAGCTTCACGGATCCAGGGATGCAGCAGTCAAGACCAGCTTTGTGATATCCCACAAAATCGCAAAAAACAGTAAGCCATTCTGTGATGGGGAGTTTATCAAAGAATGTTTGGTGGACTCTGCAGCGCTAATATGCCCTGAGAAAAAAGACGCATTTGCGAATGTGTCCCTCTCCAGGCGAACAATAACGAGACGAGTTGAGGACATTGCGGGAAATCTGGAGTTTCAGCTGCAAAACAAAGTGGACAATTTTGACTATTTCTCCTTGGCTCTGGACGAGAGCTGTGATGTCCACGACACAGCCCAGTTACTTATCTTTGTACGTGGGATAACGAAAGACTTTGAGATGACGGAGGAGCTGGCAGCTATGCGGTCAATGAAAGGTACTACAACGGGGAGTGATTTGTTCACAGAGGTAAATTTATCCATGGACAAACTGGGACTAAAATGGGACAAACTGACAGGTGTTACAACCGATGGTTGTCCAAATCTGACAGGGAAAAATGTTGGACTTTTGAAGCGGATGCAAGATAAAGTGACTGAAATAAACCCAGAACAGAAATTGACATTTTTGCATTGCATTATTCACCAGGAGGTGTTGTGCAAGTCAGTGCTAAAAATCAACCATGTTATTGATGTTGTTACTAAAATAGTTAACTTCATCAGGGCAAGAGCACTGAATCATAGACAGTTTGTTGCACTTTTGGAAGAGTGTGAAAGTGAACATAGTGACATAGGCTACCACACAACTGTCAGATGGCTCAGCCTGGGCAAGGTGCTTAAAAGAGTATGGGACTTGAGAGCAGAAATTCAGGAGTTTTGTGAGATGAAATGCAGGGACACCCCAGAGCTCTCAGATGCAGACTTTATAGCAGATCTGGCTTTTGGTGTTGATGTGACTGCATTAATGAATGAACTAAATACTAAGCTGCAAGGTAAGGGCCTCTTTGTACATGAAATGTACAGCTTAGTGACGGCTTTCATGAGAAAGTTGAAGTTTCTTTCAAGCCAACTGGAGGCCAATGTTCTTACCCACATGTCAACACTGAAAGAAGTCACACCATCAGCTGATCAACTCCGCAGGTACTCATCCATGTTAGGGGCACTGAATGATGAGTTTTCAAGGCGATTTGAAGACTTCAAAACAGTTGAGGGTGAAATGCACATGATTTCTTCTCCCTTCACTTGCAGTGTGGATAATGCACCCATTGATGTTCAGCTTGAACTCATTGATCTGCAGTCTGATAAACTATTAGCAGAGCACTTTAAGTCAGTATCACTACTGCATTTGTATTCTTCTCTCAAAGAGGAAAACTTTCCACAGATAAGGAGGCATGCTCAGAGGAAGTTGGTTCTCTTTGGATCTACCTACATTTGTGAACAAACATTCTCAGTGATGAGGTTTAGCAAATCCAGATACACATCCTCTCTCAGTGATGATCACTTGCGTGCTGTCCTTCGCATATCCACATCAGATATGCAACCTGACTTCAGTGCACTTGTTAAAGCCCAACACAGGCTAGATTTCTCTCACTGAACAAAAAAAAAAAAAAAAACTTTGGTAAAACAATCAAACAAACAACACTGGGGGCATTTATTGCTTTTTTATATAGTTAATGTGATGCCGGTCTTTGAAATACTTGCTTTTTTTGTATAAAGTTGTGATGCTAGTTTTTGAAACACTGCAAAAAATCTGAACACTAAAAACTGAGTTTGGAAAAAAACAACGAACTTTAAGACATTAGTGAATCAAGGACTCTCGTGATGTTGTTGTTTGTGAAATCTTGAACTGAACTTGAACAGCAATCTACTTACTGTCTGTTTACCTTACATCTTTTGTCATTTGTCATTTGTCATTTGTCATTTGTCAAGTGAGGTAAAGGAAAAAAATACAAACTCTGTGAAAATTTAACTTTGTGTAATTTTCTTTTTTTGTGTGTGCAAAATGTTTTCCTAATATATATATTTGACCAAACCCTTCAATCTCTGAATGTGTCATTTAAGCCCTATTCTATATTATTGTGGGTATTTGAAGGAATTTATTTTCATTTTTTGTGTAACAGTGGTTTGAGTTATCTTCGGGGAAATTGAACTTCATTACATATATTATTTTTTTTACTTGACAAGTTTTACTTGTCTGGCGCCCGTACAATTTAAATTTAAATTTATTAAGTCAAATTTGATTTGGGGCTGCCACCGTTACAACCTAGTTAAGCAAGAGGTCCTGTCTGATTGTGTACCTCAGAACATCTGTCCATAATTTGGATCCATTGACCTTCTTTTTAGATTTACTTGAGCTAGAGAGCACCACTTCAGATGGGATTACAGCTGACCTACTTAACTGTCTTCAGAAACATGGTCTTGATGAAGCATTTCTAAAAGAATGCATGGTGGGTTTCTGCTCAGATAGAGCTGCCGTTATGTTGGGCAGAAAGAATGGCGTGTTCGCAAAACTCAAAAGTCAGTTCCCTGGCCTCATTGGTTGGCACTGCTTAAACCATAGATTAGAGTTGTCAGTGTCAGACGCAGTAAAACATTGTACCGAAACCAATCACTTCTCATCATTTCTAGACAAGCTTCACTGCTTGTATAATCAATCACCAAAGACTGTGAGAGAACTTGAGACTGCTGTAACTGAAGTAGGCAGTTGTCTGAGAAGGATAGGTAGAGTCTTGGGGATAAGGTGGGTGGCGTCATCATTCCGTACAGTTAATGCTGTTTCGACAATGTATGCAGCACTATACAATCATCTCACAGCTTCAAGTAAAGATCTTAAGAGGAACTCCAATGAGAGGAGTATGTATTAGGGCTTAGCAACAAAGTTAAATTCTGTTGGTTTTGTTAAGAACCTTAGACTTATAATGGATGCACTCGAAGAACTCAAAGATCTCTCTGAGGCTCTGCAGAACAGAGACATTAGACTGTCTCAGTCAGTGACTCTCATCAAGAGGCAGATCGAGGTTTTTAGTTCAATGAGTAGAGAACCTGAGAGTGGTCATTTCTATAAGAAAGCATGTGACGCAGTGATGGAAGGGTTGTTCAATGACATAGAATTGCACAGTGACAGAAGCCAGAAAGTCATCGAGCCAGAAAAAATGTATGAAGCTTTGAAAACCAACATGGAGGCAAGAATGGTGACAGAGGAAGAAGAGTCCTTGTTTCAAAAGGTGAACATTCTTAACAAAACAACTTGGCCCTCTCCTTTACCTCAAATGTATGGGGAACATGGACTAAGGGAGGTTTACGATCTCTTTAGTATTGGCTTTACTGGCATGAAGGCAAGCTTTAGGGATTTCAAAAGTGACCCCAGTCGACCCATGACTACACCACTTCTAACACTCAGGCATGCTGTTGAAACAGTTGCTGTAAGCAGTGCAGAATGTGAGAGAGGATTTTCTGAAATGAACGCAATTGTTACACCTTTACGTTCCCTGCTGAGAATTGAAAATGTGTCCTCTTTAATGTTTGTTAACATTGTCGGCCCTCCATTAGCATCCTGGGACCCCACTAAATTGATTAGAAAGTGGGTAGAGGAGGAGATCTGCAGAGCACCTGGCGTGTAAGAAAAGGCAGACTAATACTGAGGTGTTTGCATACCAGCCATTATGGGAAGTAATGAAGTTATAGATGAGTTATGAGTTATAGATGTGTGAACTCTGTACTGTGTACAAAGGTAAAACACAAATAAATGTTGATTGTAAAACTAACCAGTGTTATCATCATGTTTATATCTTAATAATAGGCAGTTTGTAATGAGGCAACCACTGGAGCCAGAAATCAAAACTACATACTTGGTTGCCAAGCTGGCAGCTTTGAAGAGTTTATGTTGAGTCCTGGTTAGATTATGTGTGTGTGTGTGTGTGTGTGTGTGTGTGTGTGTGTGTGTGTGTGTGTGTGTGTGTGTAGTCACCACAGACCCAAATCTCCTCAGCTGTTGCTACTGTCATATGCTGCACTGTCTCTTCATGTGGCACATTATGTTTGGCACATTGTATGGGTCACTATATCATAACAAGGTAATACAATGTGTAATCAAGTGATGACTGATTAACAGTAATGTAAATGCTAAATGTCCTAATACCTGTTGATACTACAACAATGCAAAGTATATGCTCTTAACTTTGCAGTTTTTCACATATCATGTAAGACTCAATTTCTCCATTTTTTTTGCACAAAATTCTCCAGAAAGTGCCATTTAATGGTTTATTTTTCAAAAAAAATTCTAAGACAAAATAAATTTAAATGAGCTAGATTGAAACTTCAAGTTCTCCTGTTTAAAATGATATATAGCACTTGATGCTGACTGCTATAATGGGTTAGAAAAACAAAGAAAATAATTGGCGAGTAATGTGCCCCAAAAATGTTCTAGGTCTTTAAGGGTTAATGCAGAATTGTAATGTTCCTGTTTAGGCCTGTTTAAGTTGGCAGCTCTGTTTTTTTTCTTTTCTTATCATCATCTATCACAATTTAGAAGAAAACAGAAGGTGATGTGTGAAACATACCATGTGACAAACAATTAAAAAAAACATTCACACTTTACATTCTTTGGCGAGTGTGTGAATTTGCATGTATGTTTCAGTAGGGCCTCGTCTGACACGTTCTCTTACGAGAGATTCT
Organism: Abramis brama; assembly: GCF_963993115.1. Classification (NCBI taxonomy): domain Eukaryota; kingdom Metazoa; phylum Chordata; class Actinopteri; order Cypriniformes; family Leuciscidae; genus Abramis; species Abramis brama. The sequence goes on along the minus strand of NC_139970.1, from coordinate 4,794,912 downwards.
CTCGTACTGCGTAGAATACGCTAGGGGAAAATCCTTTTCCACGAGAATACTGAAGCCAAAAAATTATCCTTAATTTTGCATTAATGTAAAACGCGTTGCTGCAGCATACAGGCATAGGCGAGACAGCTCGCGTGCCTATTGGCTTGCCTGCTGGCAACTGCTTGAGCCAATCGAGCGAGACCTAGAGTGACGTCATACCCAATGAGGGCGCTTCGCGCCCTCTGCGTCACGTCCCGCCGAAACGGGTGTGGCTTAGGTCTATAAATATCGCTCGCGGGCTCATATCTCTGATTTTTAATCCTTCAGTGAAGCAACTCACATCGCTGGATCCAAGAAGAAGCCGCGCTGTTGAAGAAGCATCTCAGCGGGACGAGTCGAGAAGCTGCTGGCCGCGCCGCCTTCATCGCCTTCCTGCTGCGCTATCCAGCTACTATATCCTTTTCTCTGCACTGTGTGTGTGCTCGCCGGCGCGACACACACTGACTAAAAGAGCTCCAAGCCAGCGCCCTTTCTTCCTGAGCTTCACGAAGAAGTCGCTAAATCTTGGAACTCCCCTTTTTCGGCCAGGACACGATCTTCTGTTTCTCTGGCGTTCTCCGCTGTCGACGACGCCAAGAACAGAGGATACCACTCCCTGCCGCCGGTCGAAGAGGCTATTGCAGTGCACTTATGCCCGCCCTCCGCTGGACGGCGTGCTAAGATGGCACTGCCCTCAAAAGCCTGCCGCACGACGTCATCCCTGCTCCGCCGCGCTTTCTCCGCCGCCGGCCAGGCCGCGTCAGCGTTGCACACCATGGCCACGCTCCAGATTTACCAGGCTGATCTCCTCCGCAAGCTGGACGAGGAAGGACCTGACGCAATCTGCGTGCCAGACCTGAGGAGCGCTACAGACCTCGCTCTCCGCGCTACCAAGTCTGCGGCACAGGCCATAGGACGGAGCATGGCCTCGCTCACCGTGTCTGAGAGACATTTTTGGCTAACACTCTCGGACATGTCTGAGTCGGAGCGCACCACGTTCCTCGACGCGCCGCTTTCCCCTGCCGGCCTCTTCGGAACCTAGGTCAAAGATTTCACCGTCAGGTTCGCTTAGGTACAGAAAGCGACCCAGGCCATGAAGCACTTCCTCCCGAAGCGCTCCAGCTCTGCAGCAGGCCGTGCGAAACCGTCTGCCCAGAGCTCACAGCCTAAGCCTCCGCCCGCCGCCTCCTCTTCACAACGCCGCCAGACCCAGAGCTCGAGACCGCGCTCTCGCTCTTCCCGCCGCCGCCCCGCCCCGCGTGGCCTGCGGCCAAAGATTGCGTTCCAGAAGATTCCAGAGGCCCCGAAGTCGTCCTAGCACGCCTAGGAAAGCGACGGTGTCCAAGTCCCGCTGCGGCCGGACTTCCACCAAAGCTCGCCGCTCGTCCAGTTCCAAGAAATGTGACTGGTCCAGCGTATTTAGCAGCCAACAAGCCGGTTCCATTGCCCGCTTGCCTGCACACAAAAGCCGTTTTTATGGCTACCCAGATAAATCCCTTAAAGAGTGGGAGTGGGAATAAAGAGAATTTTCTGGTGTCCCAGCCACGGCCGATGGTGTTTCATGTGTAGAAAAAATGCCCACTACTCAGTGCCCATTCCTACACACAAGCACAGCCCCTCATACAGGGCTCGCGCACATAAAATCGACTCAGATCGATTGCGCATTAAACGTAGCAAACGTGCCCACGACCCAGTGCCCGCTGTTATCAGCGCGCCCCCTGCCTCAGATGTCATGAGCGCGACGCTTATGTCACAGCTCACCGAAGCCGCTGTATCGCGAGCCGATCAGAGCGCGCTTCGCACCCAGCCCCTAGCTACCCGTGCAGACGCGTGGGCAAAGCTTCCCGGGGTTTCGAAATGGGTGCTAAACATCATAAAAGAAGGCTATTCGTTACAGTTTTGTAGAATACAGGCTATTCGTTTCGAGACCACGGTAGAATCGAAAGTAGCACATCTACTTCGAGCCGAAATTCTGAAACTACTGAGCAAAGGGGCTATAGAACCCTTATCTCAAGCTCAAAGCGAAGGGGGGCTTTACAGCAGATACTTCCTGGTACCCAAGAAAGACGGGGGTCTCAGACCCATACTAGATCTGCGGCAACTGAACAGAGCGCTTATGAAGCGTCAGTTCAGGATGCTCACGACCAGAAAAATCCTCGCGCATGTTCGCCGAGGGGATTGGTTTGTGTCAATAGATCTAAAGGACGCGTATTTTCAAATACAGATAGCGTCACGTCACAGGCGATTTTTGAGATTCGCCTTCGAGGGCCAGGCATATCAGTACACAGTCCTGCCTTTCGGCTTGTCCCTGGCACCCCGTACATTTACGAAGTGCATGGACGCAGCGCTCGTACCCCTCAGACTCGGGGGCATACGAGTGCTGAACTATTTTGACGATTGGCTGATTCTAGCCCAATCTCACTCAGAGATCGTGGAGCACAGAACCATTTTACTCGATCACCTCGAGAATCTCGGTCTCACAGTAAACTGGGAAAAGAGTTCGCTATTCCCCAGACAGATTATATCTTTTCTGGGAATAGAACTGAACTCGCTGTCAATGACAGCACGCCTGTCATCTCAGCGCACACTGGACATTCAGCGCGCAGTCGGCTCCTTTCGCTGCGGCGCTGTAGCCTGGGGACTTCCTCGAGACTGATGGTGGTGTCCACGGACGCATCCGCATCAGGATGGGGAGCGCTGCTCGAGGGCAGACCGCTCTTTGGCCAATGGTCAAAACGGGAGAAGCTCCTTCATATAAATTGCCTCGAGATGTTAGCAGTGAGCAAAGCGCTCACGCGCTTTCGTCCCCTGATAAAGGGGTACCACGTCCTAGTACATTCAGACAACGTGTCGGTGGTATCCTACATAAATCGCCAGGCGGCCTCAGGTCCCTGACTCTGTACAGGCTAACCAGACGCCTCCTGATATGGGCTCGCAGCAACCTGCTCTCGCTGAAAGCAGCGCACGTGCCAGGGCTCCTGAATATAGGACCAGACAGACTGTCCAGGAACCACGTTCCGACAGGAGAATGGTCTTTGCACCCACAGACAGTACAGCTGCTGTGGAAGAAATTTGGAAGAGCGGAAGTAGACCTGTTCGCGTCTCAGGAAAACGCTCACTGTCCAGAATTTTTCTCGAAAAGCAAGGACGCGCTGACCCACATGTGGCCTCGCCGTCCTCTCTACGCTTTTCCCCCTGTCTCCCTCATGACCCAGGTGGTAGAACGGATCAGGGAAGAAGGATGTTCAGTGCTGCTTGTAGCGCCGCTCTGGACGAGCCAACCTTGGTTCCCAGTTGTGATGCAGTTAGCAAGCACTGCCCCGTGGCCAGTGCCTCTGAGGAAGGATCTCCTTTCCCAAGCCAACGGCTCGATCTGGCATCCTCACCCGGAGCTGTGGTCCCTTCACGTGTGGACCATCAACGGGTACCCGCTGACCTCCCACAGGGAGTGTTAAACACGATCATGCAGGCCAGAGCTCCGTCTACGCGACGTCTCTACGCCTCCAAATGGTCGGTGTTTTCTGGCTGGTGCACAGCTCGTGGCTTGTCACCCCTGAATTGCGGAGTGACGGAGGTTCTCTCCTTCCTACAGGAGCTGCTGGATAAGGGCAGGTCCCCTTCCATGCTCAAAGTCTATGTGGCGGCCATAGCAGTGTTCTCTACGACAACGCTTGGCCAGTCTATAGGAAGGAACGATTTAGTCATCCGCTTCCTTAGAGGAGCTAAGAGACTGAATCCTCCCAGACCTCCCACAGTCCCTATATGGGACCTTTCTACGGTACTGGAAGCCATGAAAGGTCATCCTTTTGAGCCCTTGCAGAAGATTGATCTCGTTGTCGTTCAAGGCGGCATTTCTTCTGGCTCTCGCTTCAGTGAAGCGCATAGGGGACTTACACGCGCTCTCAGTGAGCGCGACGTGCATGGAATTTGGGCCTAATGACTCTAGGGTTATACTCAAACCTAAGCACGGTTATGTTCCTAAATCCCTCAATACACCGTTTAGGGCACAGGTCATTTCCCTGTCTGCTCTACCGGTCACCGAAGGAAATGAGGACGAAAGCTTCCTCTGCCCAGTCAGGGCATTAAGAGCTTATGTGTCTCGCTCGTCTGCCTTCAGACAGACGGAGCAGCTCTTTGTTTCATTCAGCGGGCGTTCTAAGGGACTAGCCGCTTCGAAACAGAGCCTATCCAGATGGATAGTGGACGCAATAGCGCTAGCTTACACAATCAAGGGCATGCAATGCCCATTGGGTGTCAGGGCGCACTCCACGAGAAGCATGGCTTCATCTTGGGCTTGGTCAAGTGGGATTGCCTTGCAAGATATCTGTATGGCAGCAGGCTGGGTCTCTCCGTCTACATTTATAAGGTTTTACAACCTAGAGGTTCCTGCACTACAAGCCAGGCTACTGTCGGTCTAGTACGGCCAAATCTCTTAAACTGACACTGTCAGTCCTGAGTTATACGGCTATTGTGAATAGCAGTGCTGCTCTAAGCAGCCATATAAGGAAGATAGTGGCTAAAACCCCTCTTCTTCCAGGATTCCCTGTGAGTCCCCTAGGTGATTGTGCACTATATGAACTCCGGGCTGTCGCCCTTTGAGTCTATGGTGTCAGATCCCAACACACACGGCGTTTTACATTAGGTTCCCCTAGCGTATTCTACGCAGTACGAGAGAATCTCTCGTAAGAGAACTTACTCGGTTACTAACGTAACCTCGGTTCTCTCTAGAGAGAAGAACGAGTACTGCATATCCTGCCGTGCATGCACACGCTGTGGTTGCTTCACTGTGAAAAATCAGAGATATGAGCCCGCGAGCGATATTTATAGACCTAAGCCACACCCGTTTCGGCGGGACGTGATGCAGAGGGCGCGAAGCACCCTCATTGGGTATGACGTCACTCTAGGTCTCGCTCAATAGGCTCAAGCAGTTGCCAGCAGACCAGCCAATAGGCGCGCGAGCTGTCTCGCCTATGCCTGTATGCTGCAGCAACGCGTTTTACATCAATGCAAAATTAAGGATAATTTTTTGGCTTCAGTATCCTCGTGGAAAAGGATTTTCCCCTAGCGTATTCTACGCAGTACTCGTTCCTCTCTCTAGAGAGAACCGAGGTTACGTTAGTAACCGAGTACGTTTTATGTGTTACAGCCGTTCCCTCATTTAAAAATACCACACATCTTCCTCCCAAACTTAAAGGAACACGCCGACTTTTAGGGACTTTAGCTTATTTTAAAGCATCTCATCTCCGTGTGTGCCGTAACTCTGTCTGATGCACCCACCGCTAGCCTAGCTTAGCACAAAGACTGGAGGTAAATGGCTCCAGCTAGCATACAGTACTGCTCCCAACAAGTGACAAAATAACACCAACATTTTCTGATTTACATGTAGTGATTTGTATAGTCACAGCGCGTACAAATAACAAGGTCACATGAGACACAGCCATCTTCTAACCGTATACATACTGGGAACTATATTCTCAGAAGGCGAAGCACTGCTACTTCTGTGGAGTGATTTACTCCAACTCTGAGCGAACTCCCTGCTCCTCACCACGGGCTTCTCAGGCGCTGCGAGCAAATCACTCTGCCCAAGTAGCAGTGCTAAATAGGAAAATGTTGGCGTTATTTTGTCACTTATTGGGAGCAGTATGCTAGCTGGAGCCGTTTACCTCCAGTCTTTGTGCTAAGCTAGGCTAGCAGTGGGTGCGTCAGACAGAGTTACGGCACGCACAGAGATGAGAAGGGTATGTATGGACTTATCTAACTCTGGGGGATACGGTGAATAAGCTAAAGTCCCAAAAAGTCGACGTGTTCCTTTAAAACTCACACCCATAAACAGAATTTTGTACATATATTTATAAGTACTTGTTAAAGTAAAGATATCAAAATGAACGTTAAACAGATCCAAATGATTTCAGTTGATCTCTAATTATATGGTGAAACGAGTTCTAGTAGCTGTGTAGGTCTATTAACTTCAGTATGATAACAGGTTTTGTCGTTAATGAAGTATATGGACAATGTCATATACATACATCTAAACACAAGGCATAAATGCACAAGTACAAATAAATTGTTTTTACAGAGAGAAAAGAAAAAAAAATTTTTTTGGGCAATAGTCAGCAAAGAGTTTTTTTTTATCCGCCATCTGGATATCACATGATCTTGACCACCGTGGTTGTGTCTGCTGAAAGTAAAATCTCAAAAGCAGAAGTTCAGAGCAGTGCAATCCACTTGAAGAAACAACTTATAATAATCTCACATCTACTTCAGAAGACTGAATATGTCTTACGGCAATATGAACATTCCCAGGAAAGATGGCATGGACAGAGAAGATGAAGAAGAGATGAATATCTATGCCAATGTGGATCCTATAAACGGTTCTGATGTCAGGACAGAAACAGAGAACTCCCAAACACCTCAACACACAGGTACTGAGATTCATTTCATTATAACACACACATTTGAGTAATACAAGCAATTAGCGTTGATCTTCATATCTGTGGTGTTCAGGAAGTGATACTGTGAGGAACAGAAGCTCCAGAGCAGCTCTCGTGTGTTTGGCTCTGCTGTGTGTTCTTCTGCTGACTGCGGTCATAGTGCTGTGTGTCCACATCAAGACAAAAAGCACTAACTACACTGAAGAGACACACCAGCAACAAACCAAGATCTCCAACCTCACAGAAGAGAGAGATGAGCTACTTACCATGAACATGCAATTGACAAAAGAGAGAGATGGATTATCATCAAGTAACCTTGACCTGATTAAACACAGAGACCAGTTAAATAAGGAGAAGAATGAACTGTCAGAAAGTCTTCGAGTAAAGGGTAAACAAAGTAGGCCTATATTAAGAACTAAACTTGGTTGTTCGTTTTTACAGGATGCATTCAGAGCTGCCAACTCTCCCGCATTCACCGTGAGACTCATGTGATTGACACTTCTCACACGTTCTCACGCCCAGGGGCGGCCTTAAGCATCTGGGGGCCCGTTTCAAAAACTTATATGGGGCCCTGCCCACATAAAATGTAAACATGAGCAGAAAAAGCAAGGATTCTTGTTGGTTTGCATCATATTATTTTATTACGCACACTTTCAGCTTCATGAACAGGCACCACTGGCATATGTACGTTTCATTTCCTATTCAAATTATTTCCCTGCTCAAAAAAAACAACGTTTTAACCTTACGGAAAAAAGGCAAAGTATAAACACATAAACTACCGGTATTTATTTACTTCAGATCACCGTTCGCAGGGGCGGTAAACATCGCCATGGTAACCGCGGCGCGACTCAAGTTCGACCAATCAGAGACGTCAGTGTTTTGCTTAGAATTATGGGTAGTGTAGTATTTCTCCAGAAGATCGCAAATAACAAGGTTGATTTTTTTTTGTGGCTTTTATAGGAGCAGAAACTTTCGTTTCACAACCTCGTAGCTCGTGGTCAATCTAACTTGGATGGTTTAGGGGTCTCCAACCTTTTTTAGCTACTTTTTAAAAATGAAAGTGGCCGAGAGCTATATGCAATAATTAAATCTCTTAAATAATGTCTCATAACTCTCATATTAACAACTATGTTAACTGTTTTAGACCTAAACAAATTATTGTAGGCCTATATGTCACCCTTAATTGACATTTAAAAAAAAATTATTATACTGTAAAAACACATAATTATTGTTGATTTTATAGTGCATCATAACTAGAGATGAAATGGTATGAAAATGTAATTTCATGATTATAGTGACCAAAATGAGCATCACATAATCCTGTTCAAAAAGTACTAATACTACACAATAAAATCAATTCACCAAGTTCTCTTACGAGAGGTTCTCTCGTATTGCGTAAGTTGCTTACGCATCGGGAAAGTCTTCTTTCTTCGAGATCTGAAGCCAAAAATTATCCTTAATTTTGTATTCATTGTCAACGCAGTGCGGCAGCCGGCAGACCATGGCAGGCTGTATGAGCGTGCTCATTGGCTGCTCAGCGGCAACTGCTTAAGCCTACCAGTGAGCCCTGAGTGATGTCACATCCAATGAGGGCGCTTCGCGCCCTCCACACCCCTCTAACCGTCAAGATGGGTGTGGCCAGTGTGTATATAGGCAGGGCTCACAGGCTGAAATTCTGATTTTCTTGTCTTCAGCGAAGCTCTTCGCATCGCTGGATCTTGAGAGCCGCCGCCGTTGAAACCAGCGACCAGCAAGCCTAGGACAGCGCCTGAAGAAGCTGGCCGCCTTTGCCGCCTTCAGCCATCCGTGCCTGCTACGCTATCCGGCGACATATCCTTTTATTACTGCTGTGTGTGCTCGCCCTGCGACACACACTATCTCTCACTGTTCTAAAAGAGCACGAGGCGTTTTTGTCTAAACGCCTCGTTTTTTTCCTGCGGCTCGTGCCGCGCCCCGCTCAGCAACGGAGACCGCCACCTCTTCTGCGCTCTCTGCCTGGGCCGCGAGCACGCCGCCACCGCACTCTCTACGGGCGGCTGCCCCGAGTGCTAAGAACTTTCAATGTCGACCCTGCGGGCTCGACTTGAAGTTTTCGACCAAGCTGTCGCTCCGCCTGTCCCTGCCGGGCCGCGCAATAGGAAGCGCCGCTCGCAGAGACCACCGGAGACTGATATGACTGAGGAGCTCGCCGGAACCTCTCCCTCGAGCTTCTCTCTCGCTCTCTCCGTCCCCCCTCCCGGCCGCTCAACCGCCGGCTCTCGCCCGCGCCGCCGCCGCGTCAGGGGATGAGGCGAATGAGATGGACACCCTCCCTCTGTTCGAGCCGCGCTACTGCGCCGCTCACAAGGGATGGCAGAAGTGGACGGTCTCGGAGCGAGCTTCCTCTCCCTCTGTTCGAGCCGCGCAAACTGCGCCGCTCACAAGGGATGGCAGGAACAGACGGTCCTGGAGCTCTCTTTACGTTACAAGAAAGCTACTCTGTCCTCGCGCAGACCTACCTCAATTTCTCACACATTTCTCAGTCCCCTCTTAAGTTCAGGCGACTGGAATTGTTCATATTGCAGTATACGAGCCTGTTATAAATACACGCACGCCTGCAAGCAAACGCCGTCACAAGACTGACGCTGTTATATGTTCGCTCTGACCTAAAGCTATTGTATTCTCCCCTGTGGCTCAGTGGCAGAATCTTAGGCTTTTGCGCCAGAGACCCGGGTTCGATCCCGGCTCTCGCGGCAGATAAAAATTTATGCTGTCTCGGAGCGAGCTTCCTCTCCCTCTGTTCGAGCCGCGCAAACTGCGCCGCTCACAAGGGATGTCAGAAACGGACGGTCCTGGAGCTCTCTTTACGTTACAAGAAAGCTACTCCGTCCTCGCGCGGACATACCTCAATTTCTCAGTCCCCTCTTAAGTTCAGGCGACTGGAATTGTTCATATTGCAGTATACGAGCCTGTTATAAATACACGCACGCCTGCAAGCAAACGCCGTCAAAATTTATGCTGTTCGCTTCTCCAAGCTCGCGGCCAGTTTTTCTTAGATACAGAAAGCGAACCCGCACTTCCCCTTGTTGGGCCGCGCAGATTGCGCCATTCACAAGGGATGACAGAGCGGACGGTCACGAGCAACGTTCAGCGCGCGCGCCTCACTCACCGGCGAAAAGAGGAGAGAGAGAGTGCTTTCGTCCCGCTGTGGCCGGACAAACCGCCAAATTCTCAAACATTTCTCAGTCCCCTCTTAAGTTCAGACGGCTGGAAAGATTACTATTGCAGTAAACAAGCCTGTTTTTAATACACGCACGACTGCAAACAAACATGAGGTCGTACTCTTATATGCTCGCGCTAACCAAATGCTAATGTGTTCTCCCCTGTAGCCCAGTGGCAGAATCATAGGCTGTAACGCTAGAGACCCGTGTTCGAGCCCAGCTCTCGCAGCAGATACAATTTTTTACTGTTCGCTTCTCCGAGCTCGCGGCCAGCCTTTCTTACATACAGAAAGCGAACCCGCCTCTCGCACCACTCGCACCACATGGTGCTCGTTTATTTATGAGCGTCTATACACGAGGGAAGAAAAGACGGTTAAGTCCCGCTGCGGCTGGACCACCGTCAAAGCTTCACGCTCTGTCAGTCCCCGTTGCCACGGCTACTGCAGATGTTTACCTCGCAGCCAACGAACCGGTATATCTACCCGCTCGCCTGCGCAACCACCGTTCTCACGGCGACCCAGAGAAATCTCAAATGAGCATAATGTCCGGTTGCACAGCTCACGCCGTATGTGTTTCAAATGCAGTGAATGTGCCCACGTTTCCGTGTTCACCCCTGCACACAAGCACTATAAATCCCGTGTCTCTCACAGAGCCCACTCTCATAAAGTAGGCAGAAGCCGCTCAAGTGTTAAAAGTAGGTCAGGTGTCCACCTCATTGTGCCCACACCTACTCACTGCCCGCTCTGTCACACGGCCTCTCACGACCGGTCATGTTTTAAATGTAAATTCTGTGCCCGCCCTCGAGCGCTCACACATACTAACGAACATTTCGCTCCCGACGCCGCCCTCGCACGTCGCGCCTCACACTATATGTTCCCCGTCCAAAGCCACCGGGACACTGTGTGTAAAACGGCCAGCTATCGCTGTGTGCGATCCGCCGTATCTAAGCACCGAGAGTGCGCGCGCTGCGCCCGCCCCTCCTTTTCGAGCTCTCGAGCCCGCGATGCGCGGCGATCAGAGCCCGGAGGCCATTCTGCCCCTGGCTGCACACGCAAGAGCGTGGGAAGCTCTTCCAGGCGCATCAGAATGGGTGCTAAGCACAGTAAAACTAGGCTATACTCTGCAGTTCGCTCGCCGCCCCCCGCGCTTTCGGGCGCGTACCGAGACGAGAATGAATGGGGAAGTAGCACATCTACTTCGAGCAGAAATAGCCACACTTCTGTGCAAAGGGGCTATAGAACCGGTTCCCCCTTCTATGAGCGAGTCGGGCTTTTACAGCCGATATTTCCTCGTTCCCAAGAAGGACGGAGCTCTCAGACCGATTTTGGATCTGAGATATTTGAACAAAGCTCTTATGAGAAGACCGTTCAAAATGCTCACAACCAGGCAGATCCTCACGCAAATTCACCCGAGGGACTGGTTTATCTCTCTCGATCTAAGGACGCATACTTTCAGATCCAGATAATACCCCGTCACAGGCCATTCTTGAGATTCGCCTTTGACGGTCAGGTATATCAATACACCGTCCTGCCGTTCGGCCTGTCTTTGGCACCCCGTACATTCACGAAGTGCATGGACACGGCTCTCGCTCCCCTGAGAGGTCAGGGGATGCGAATTTTGAACTATCCGGACGATTGGCTGATTCTAGCACAGTCAGAGGCCGAACTCATCGCCCACAGAACAGTGCTTCTCAGCCACCTGGAAAACCTGGGGCTCACGGTCAACTGGACCAAGAGCTCATTAGTGCCCAGTCAATCAACCTCTTCCTGGGTTTGGATCTGGACACTGTGGCAATGACGGCCCGCCTATCGCCACGGCGCGCGCGCTGCGTTCAACGCCTGGCTGCGTCTTTCCAACCGGGCAGCACCGCACCTCTCAAGACATTTCAGAGGATGCTGGATTGTATGGCTTCAGCTGCAGCAGTGCTTCAGCTGGGTCTATTGCGTATGCGCCCGCTGCAACGCTGGTTGAACGCCCGAGTGCCTCACAGAACCTGGGCTTCCGGCGGCATTCGAATCAGAGTGACTCAGAGCTGCGTTTCAGCACTGAAGCCCTGGTTAGCGGCCGACTGGTACCAGCGGGGAGTGACAATGGGAGCCGTCTCACACCGCAAAGTTATCTCGACGGACGCTTCCACCTCAGGTTGGGGCGCTCTTTTCGAGGGCAAACCGGTCTTTGGCCTGTGGTCAGACCAAGAGAAACATACATTGACATACTCCACATAAATTGTTTGGAGATGATAGCGGTCGACATGTCACAACATGTCCGTGGTGTCCTATGTGAACCGACAGGGCGGTGTCAGGTCCAGGAACCTGTGCAACCTGACAGAACGCCTTCTCGTGTGGGCTCACCGCTCGTTGCGCTCGCTGAGAGCCGTGCACGTGCCGGGCCATTTGAATGTCGGCCCAGACAGACTGTCCAGAGACATTATTCCCCCGGGAGAATGGTCCCTGCACCCTCATACAGTCCAGTTCCTCTGGCGCCTATTCGGCGAGCGGAGGTCGACCTCTTTGCGTCGTAAGACAACGCTCACTGCCCGATATTTTTCTCAAAGCGAGGACGCGCTGTCCCAAACCTGGCCCAGCCTCCCGCTGTACGCTTTCCCTCCGATCTCTCTGTTACCACAGGTCATAGCGAGGATCAGGGAAACGCACCACCCAGTGCTTCTCATAGCCCCGCGTTGGGAGAACCAAGTCTGGTACCCAGAGCTAGTGAGGCTGTCGCACTCACCCCCATGGCCGATCCCGGTGAGAAAGGATCTCCTCTCTCAAGCCGGTGGATCGATCTGGCATCCCCATCCGGAGCGATGGTCTCTGCATGCATGGATAATCAACGGATACACGTTGACCTGCCAGAAGGGGTTGTGAACACGATCACACAGTCTAGAGCTCCCTCCACGAGATGGCTCTATGCATCTAAATGGTCAGTGTTCTCTAAATGGTGCGCTACCAAGAGCTTCGATCCACGTAGATGTGGGGTCCCGCGAGTGCTCTCCTTCCTACAGGAGCTGTTGGATAAGGGCAGGTCCCCTTCCACGCTCAAAGTGTATGTGGCGGCTATCGCAGCGTTCGCTGAGATGACGCGCAGCCGGGCAATAGGAAGGAACGAGCTTATTATCCGTTTCCTCAGAGGAGCTAGACGGATGAATCCCCCGCGGCCCCCCTCGGTTCCTATCTGGGATCTGTCCTTGGTCCTGGAGGCCCTGAAGGCTTTTCCCTTTGAACCACTTGAATCCGTGGATCCAAAGTACCTTTCGCTCAAAACCGTTTTTCTGATAGCTCTATCTTCAGTAAAACGCGTGGGGGATCTGCAGGCGCTATCTGTTAGCCCTGCATGTCTTGAGTTCGGACCAAATGACTCAAAGGTCATTCTCAGACCGAGACACGGTTACATCCCCAAAGCGATTGGAACCCCCTTTAGGGCACAAATCATCTCCCTTTCGGCTCTGCCAGCATCCGATAACGGGGACAGTGATAACCTCCTATGCTCTGTTAGGGCGCTGAGAGTTTACATCACGCGCTCCGCCGCTTTCAGGCGTTCCGAGCAGCTCTTCGTTTCTTTTGGCGGACGCACCAAGGGTCTCGCCGCCTCGAAACAGAGCCTGTCCAGGTGGATAGTGGACGCGATTGCAGCAGCTTACGCCTCCAAACACCTGCAGTGCCCTTTGGGTATCAGAGCCCACTCCACTAGAGGCATGGCCTCTTCGTGGGCCTGGTCCAGCGGAATTTCTATTCACGATATTTGTATGGCAGCGGGCTGGGCCTCCCCATCGACATTCGTGAGGTTTTATAACCTGGAAGTTCCTGCCTTGCAGGCTAAACTATTATCAGTATAAGTGGCATGTATGCTCTGCCCAGTCGATTATGCGCAGACTACGTTCACATACTGGTGATATTTCTGGTATGGCACCAAGGGAAGGAGTATTTTGTGCTCAGACCGGCTGTGCCGCTCTGTTCCTTTATTCCCCGTTACGCGCTTGTGTACTGGTGCTGGCCCGCGCCGCTGGCCGCCCGCCCTACACTCTGTCGCGCTGGGATTATTCTCCCAACAAATAGACTGTGTAACCGCTCTATTTCTTTCCCTAATATGTGCTTATGTACTGTGTGGGCCCGCGCTGCCGGCCGCACTATTTACATTGATATAGACCGGCTGTGCCGCTCTATCTATCTACGAAGTGAAGTGCTTTGTACATGTGTTGACCCGTTTCTCCGATCGGCCACCTGTTTTCAGCGTTATGTTTTCCCCGGTCTCCCTGGGATTCATGTGCTGGATGCTCGGCTCGCACGGCGTTGACAAGGGGTTCCCGATGCGTAAGCAACTTACGCAATACGAGAGAACCTCTCGTAAGAGAACGTACTCGGTTACCTAATGTAACCTCGGTTCTCTCTAGAAGAGGGAACGAGTATTGCGTAACCTGCCGTGACGCGCCACAAGCTTTTGCGCTTCAGACTACGAAAACCAGAATTTCAGCCTGTGAGCCCTGCCTATATACACACTGGCCACACCCATCTTGACGGTTAGAGGGGTGTGGAGGGCGCGAAGCGCCCTCATTGGATGTGACATCACTCAGGGCTCACTGGTAGGCTTAAGCAGTTGCCGCTGAGCAGCCAATGAGCACGCTCATACAGCCTGCCATGGTCTGCCGGCTGCCGCACTGCGTTGACAATGAATACAAAATTAAGGATAATTTTTGGCTTCAGATCTCGAAGAAAGAAGACTTTCCCGATGCGTAAGCAACTTACGCAATACTCGTTCCCTCTTCTAGAGAGAACCGAGGTTACATTAGGTAACCGAGTACGTTTTATGTCGAAAACCAGCAAATAACAAATAAACTTACCATTAATATGCACTTTTTGTTTACATAAACATTAAAATAGTAACATTAAATATGATGGCCAAATTTGAAAGGAGTGTATTGCAACATGTTATCTACTAACATGTACAAGTTCAAATAAAGTTTTGGCAAAAAAGTTTTTATAAAAAGATAAACCTCGCATATTTCAGCCTTTAAATCATTTTCATAAAAAGAATGATTCAAAAAAGTCAAAATACTGACATTTACAATGCACATTAGCTTATCTTTTATTATTAATAGTAAAATTCGGTCCGATTTTCCCGTGGCATCTGTCGTTGCTATGTACCATGCGCTCTCCACAACGACAGAGAAGTTTTAATAGCTAATGGATTTCCACTACCGATAAACGCTTGTTGTAGCTCTGCTAGAAGATTTATTTACGGAGAATAAAAAAACACCTGTAGTTTGGGTGCACCCCCATCCTTCATATTGACTCGTTGCGCCTGGAAAAAATTAGCGCATCGCTTCAATTATTTGAAATAACGAACTTGAGCGCGCAAAAGACGCGATATGTGAACGGCCCTTGGCGAGCTACCTCCAATCAGGCCACGAGCTACTCTCGCGAGCGATGTGTTGGAGACCACTTTAGACATTATGTCTGAAAATAAATATCCTAGGGAGAAAATGAATGGGATTTTCCTGTTCTGTTGGGGGCCCCCTTGGAGGGCGGGGCCGTTTCAATTGAAACGGGTGAAACATAGGTAAGGCCGCCTCTGCTCACGCCACACATCCATTTTCTCACGCACAGAAAAATTGCGAAGCAAAGAGGACATGGAGACCGACAGACTAGACAGAGCAGGTTACTTATGGTATTAAAAGAAAAACTCAGCTCTCAGATTCTGTCAATTTTATTACGAAATTCAAACAATAAATACTGTTTTGGCACTTGTAAATGTGACGTGACAGATCGCTAGCGGCACGTGAACCGATCATCTCTACTAGCCAAGGCCGCATTAATGCACGGGCTTACCTGGGCTGAAGCCCAGGGGCCTCCCAAGTTCAGGGGCCTCCCATGTTCAGGTTCATGATGAGCTGAAAAGGTCATATTGTTTTAACTTGTCAGATTTTGTCGCTAGTCGCTTGTGGGCGTTGGTAGTGCTGTCGCTCTAATGTTATTGTTATGGTGCGTTCACACCAAACGCGAATAGAGCGTCTGGCGCGAGTGATTTCAATGTTAAGTCAATGCAAAGACGCGTTTATGCGCGTCTAGAGGTCCCGCGGCGCGAATGAGGCGTTTAGATTGCTCGTCTGGCCACATTTATACAAAACACCATTACAAGTGATATTATACAACTATATCATTTTAATTTGACTAGGAATTAGGCTCAAAAGAAACAGTATGCTGTTGGGAGTGTTTTTATATTACCACACAGCAGTGTTCAGTGGATTAAATAATTTACTAGATTAACGATCGATCAATCTACAAATTAAACTCACTCATACTGTCATAAATTACTAAAACGTCATCCGAATTTGACAAATAATCAATTTTCTTGTCCCTAATAGTCAACATAATGCAGGGGAAACTGTAAAATGAACTGCAGCAGTGCTAAACTTGCATCATAAAACTACAACACTCGAACTATAAATGTATGAATTAAACTCACTGAGACTGTCGAAAGTTTCTTTTCCATGCATCATTTTATTATATCCATGTTTGTGGTTAGTTACAGTCAAATCATATAAAACAGTGAAATCGCCCTTGAACTCTTCTGTCTTGCCTGCACTGAACTCGAGACGGTGACGGGAGCTGAGCTCCATTGAAAGGCTTCTTTCCTATTGGTTGTCGCTCGCGAAAATCGCTTCTCATTTGCATAAAGTTGAAATTTAGTTGCAGTGTGTGGCTGTTAAATAAAGTTTCTTGTGTTTATGTGCTCAGTGATATGTTAATAACAATATTAAAATTAAAAACAATATAAAAAACTCACTGTTGTAGGTCTCGAAAGAAACTAATGCATTTTGTGATGTAGATTACCTAGATAAGCTATTACACTTTTTTAAAATGAGACTCTATAAATCGAGGGGATGGGGGGCCTACAAAACCTCTCAGCCCCGGGGCCTAACATTAGGTTAAGGCGGCTCTGCTACTAGCAGTAAATAAACATGAACACTGTTGAAAGATACAGTACAACTTACCGAAATGTATATTCCTCATACATAATATCGATCAATCAGTGTTTTTCATCCGTGCAAAGGGGTCAATAAAACAGCTGGAGAATAATTATGTCACATTTACCTCAGGAAAGCCATTTAATGACCATAATATAGGCTATAGCACGTTAGATGGTTAGAAAAAAAGAGCTATAGAGAGTATTTTGTAAATATGTGTACTATATTACATATTTATTATATTTTTGCTTGACATATTTTATTTTACTTTTACTAAAATTGTTATTGTAATAAAAAAACGCATTATATTTAATTTGAGTTATTTTTAACCTTATAATACTACCATCTGATAGGGCTCTCTGTATGTTTACAGCATTAGGTGAGTTTTTTTTTTTTTTTTTTTTTTGTGTACCTAATATTTATCCAAATGAGTCAATATTAAATCAAATCACAAGAATTTAATTTAATTGAAATTTGTGTCAAGCAATAATAATAAAAAAAAAAAAACATGTCTTACCAGAAATTGTACCATACAAACATTGTAACTTTGTCACTGAACCTAATAAAAGGTTATTTTTATTAGGTATAATAAATACCTATAATAATAAATAAATACCATCAGTGTGATGGGAGTAAAGTGCTTAAACCTAAACTTGTTGTGTTTACAGATGGATGGATTTACTATAAATTCAGTCTTTACTTCGTTTCCTTTGAGAAGAAGAGCTGGACTGAGAGCAGAAGATACTGTACAGAGAGAGGAGCCGATCTGGTCATCATAAACAACAGAGAAGAACAAGTGAGTAAACTCATTTTCTGACTGGATGACAGTTTATAGGAAGAAAATTGTTAATTCTCTTTAAAGGAGACATATCATGCTTTTAAATCATTCCTTTTTACATATAAATCATACATTTGTAGTCTATATAAAGCGGAACTGCAATGCTTGGGTCTGAATTCCTCATTATTATAGCTCCACAGGCCTCTTTTCTACCCCTTTTCTGATGCGTGTCTGAGAGCAACTCGTTTTGGTGCGGTCTCTTTAAATACAATTGAAACACTTCATACCCCGCCCCCTCTCCAGGTTGCAGAGGTGACACTCGGTTCAACTCCACCCCGTTCGGCCATTTTTGTAGTTTGATAGCAGAGATACGATTATCTAGCGGCACAGAAACGTTTTATTCACACGTTATTAACAAAATGTCAACAACGGAAGACTTGTCCAGCCAGCCTTACATGTTTGAGCCAGAGTCGGAGCCGGAGCGAGATGAAAATGAAGACGACGAACCTGCAGAACAACGTCTTCATATGGATGTATCGCAATGGTGTGTTACTGTATTTACACATGAAACTTTGGTCTTCCGACCTTTTACCACCGTGTCGATTTATTTTGATTAATATGTGCGAGGGAGAGAGAGCAAGACAGTGTCTAGTTTGGAGACGGTGAAGTCTTGTTTACACTTTCGCCTGGCTCTGAAGAGAGAGTGCGCGTGACCGGGTCTCTCTCTCTGCTCGTTCTTTCAGTTAAACATGCTCCCTGTCACAAGCGCGGCAGTTCATCTACATTAGACGGTGTAATGAAGCGTGTGGGTTACTACATCCAATAACCGAACATTTTAACTTACCCTCTCGTAACTTCTGCATCCTTTAGCTTGGACTACAAAATTGCAGCGAGAAATAAAAATGGCGGATTGCTCGAAGTGTTGGACCGGAAGTCAATGTCCTTATTTGGCAGTTCCGCTGCAAATACTGTGACGTAATAATTCAAAAAACGTCATAGAGAACAGAAAAATCGGAACAGGTTGAAAAATATGACCAAAACAGAATATAAAGATATCAACGAAGCACCTGAAGAGAATAATTTCAACTTTTCTGTACTTCTAAACACTCCAAATATACAACAAAATGCATATAAGGGCTAAAAAAGTGGATTTAGCATGATATGTCCCCTTTAAGATCTAAATGTGTTATTGTTTCACTTTCTCAGGGTTTTGTTAAGAAAATATCTGCTAATGTTAACGTCTGGACTGGTCTGACTGACCGTGATGTGGAGGGCACATGGAAATGGGTTGATAACAGCACACTGACCTCTGGGTGAGAAATCACTGAATTCAACTGATTATTGTCTAATAAATAGGGCTGGGGGAATTAACGCGTTAATCTTTGCGATTAATTTGAGATGTTTAACGCGTAAAATAAAAATAACGCAATTAATGCAATAAATGATTTGCCTCGTTTTAATGATTTCCTGTTGCGGCTGCTATTGAAAAGGCCAAAAATATGCCGTCCCGCCTCTCCGTGTTCGGCGATCAGGTTTCATTCTCGCGCAGCTTTCATGAGCGTGTCTTTTCCGCTCTATGTGTGCAGCGCGCTCTCTGTTCCGTGTGTGCGTGTGTGTGTGTGTGTCGGTGCGCTGCGCTCTCTGCTCAATGTTCCGCTCCGTGTTTGCGCTGCGCGTTCTGCTCTGTCGTTAACGGCCCAAATGCTCCAATCATGTACCGATCATCACTCACTGGAAAAGCAAAGTCCGCTCAAATAACGTGAAATTTCTCAGTAGTAGACTTCTGTTTGCAATAGCCCTACTGAGCTGGTATAGTCATGCTGGGCAACAATGGTAAAATGACCTGCTCTGATCACATGCTCTGGTAATAATAGCTTTGTAGGACTATATTTGATTTTGGTAATTAGTAAAAAAATAAAATAATAATAATCTGTTAAATTGATTATGTTGATTAATCATAATATATGTTGAAAAGAATAATATATTGATATATTGACGTTTAATATTATTTTCTGTTCCTTTTTTTCCTGTGTTGTTTAATTTAATTAGGTGATTCTAAGTTTAAATATTGATGATTACAAGCTTGGGGGAAATGCAATTAATTGCAATTAATTACAGCAAATTGTGCAATTAATTCGTTTTTTTTTTTTTTTATCGATTCCCAGCCCTACTAATAAATGATCCTCACAGTCAGTATCATATCACACAGAAAGCAAATGCTGATCTTTAATTTCAGGCTCTGGGCGTCTGGAGAGCCAGATAGTCACGATGGAACGGATGAAGATTGTGCTGTAAATTATAAACCAGGATTGGCTGATTATCCATGTAATCATGTTTTTCAGTGGATCTGTGAGGAGGCCATTTTAAAATAAGTCAATCCATAAACTGCAGGTTTAGGTAAAACATACATAAAGGTGTTTCCTAGTATGTCAGTCCATTCAACTGATGATGAAAGAAATGTGGAACATGGGTGTTTCTTCAACTTCATCCACTTTTTTTAATTGAAACTATTTTATTAAGTCTTTTTGTTACATGAAGGTCACATTAAAACGTGGCAACTTTTTGAAATGCCCTTTAATGATCTTCAGCCTTTACAGTATTGATTTTTTAAATCTGAAAATATGAACAAACATCATAAATGTTATTACATCTTTTAAAACTGAGTGAAATACAGTAAACAAAAAAAGTTATTTAAATATTTACAATTTGAAACTTTATTGTATGCAAATATTTTTATATTATTTTATTTTGTTTTTTTGCATTAATTAAACCACCCCTCAGTTTCATAACTTCCCCCAGATGAACAATTTCGCCCCTAAAAAGTTATTATTAAAAGTGAACTTGTTTATTACAGCAAAAAAAGTTAAAGGTACAATATGTAATATTTTTGCATTAAAATATCCCAAAAATCACAAGGCCAGTGTTATATATTTTGTTAAGTTGATTGCTTACAATATCCCAAATGTTTCCAACTATTTTTAAATCGTGAGAAAATTGCGATTTTAACCAAGGAAACAGGGCGTTAGAGCAGGGGTGAGCTGGGAGTCGCCAGTCAATGGCGTCATATCCGCGTTACCCTCGGTTTCCGCTCGTACTGCGTGGAGTCCTGGACAAATGCGGAAGTTGTAGTTGTAGCGTCTATCAAGGAACAAACGTTAGCTTGTTTTGTGCAGTCATTATGGAACACAATTATTCTTTACAGATTGCAGCTGGTTCTGTCGACAAAGACAAGTCACATAAACATAAACGTCAACGTACGGGTATTATTGCTTTAGGTTTGTGTTTAGTTTATTGACATTGTTTATCACGTCTGGTGTTTATGGCCATGTAAATAAATATAGTGTGGCGAGCAGGACGAGGCCGTGGGCCGTGAGAGAGCGGCACAAGGCCGGTGGCGTGATTACTGATGAGCGACACCTGTGTGACGCACCGGTCTCATATCTCTCACGGAGGAGCTGAAGCATAAAGGGGGAGCGATGACAGTGAAGTCTTGAACTTGTGTTGTGTTTTGTTTTATTGTGACAGCAGTCGTCCGTGAGTGGCTGCTGTCTTTTACTTTAGTTTTGTATTTGTTTTATTTTTATCATTAAAATGTGTCATGAATGTTTGCCGGTTCCCGCCTCCTTCTTCCCATAACATCTGAACTTTGTTACATATAGCATGTGTTATACATAAATATTAATCAGTATTTTTGCAAATTATGTGGGTATGTTCGAATGTACTTTTAAAAACAATTGTTTAGAACACGTAAAACTGCGCAGCGTTATCATAACAATGAATTTGACAAATACAGTAACATCTATGATAACCAATTTAGTATTAAACCTTACTTTTCTTGCGGTTAATTCATTTTAATGAAATAAAAAAATGTCATTAAGCGCAACATTTCTAAAAATAGAACTTTACCTCATCCATGAACCTGATTTTTCAATTCCCGTCTGACTGATTTACATCCACGGTGGAGTTGAAAAGGACAGTTCCCATCATTCCACGCTCCTTCACATCGTCATCAAGCTACGCCGTTGTTGTTGTTTGGAATGTAGCGCCCTCTAGCGGCAGAAAATCTTGCATATTGTACCTTTAACTGATTAAAATAAATGATGTGATTTCTCATGAGATGAAGACTCCAGTCATATCAGTAGCTTAATGTACAGTAGCTTCTTCAGGTCTGTTCAACATGTAAATGCTTATTGTATCAACACAGTATAAAACGTTGTTGCTGAGTTGACTTCTCTAAAGCTCACAAAATTATGTAGTTCATTTACACTTTTAGGCTGATAATATCAGTTGTAATAAGCCTTTCATTCTTTGAAAAATATTTTTAAAAAAGTTTTTGAAAAATAGAAAACAATGGAAATTACTTTCTTCCAACTTTTATTAATATGGAGAGAGAGAGAGAGAGAGAGAGAGAGAGAGAGAGAGAGAGAAATTAAAATAATTTATATTGTTATTGCTATTTCGCTTCTAGTTGCCATTTAAATTCAGTCATGTGTCATGTGGTCTCAAATAAGGAAAGACAGCAAAAGTTCTGTTTTCAATGCAGAAATCTTTTCAGTAAAAAAAATGTATTTGTACCTAAGTGCATTTTTGTGTTGTGTTGTCCATATATTTGATTAATAAAGACAAAGCATGTTTTCATAGTTGATAAACTATGAACTGGAATAATCTGGATTTGAATTCTGACTGTTGTATGCTCTGACAGAGAGTTTGAAATCTTCACTTAGATATATGCATAAAATTCTGTTTATGAGTGAGTGTTAAGCCTGGGTTAGTCATGTGACGGTTTCCCTGTTGTTCTGTGTTTTACTGTGTGCTGCATTGCTTGTACGGGGAGGTAACTTGGTGGGAGTTTAAAATGGATTTAGGCTGATCGGCAGTAGATTAAATCTGGCTTGCTATTGTAAGGGTGGATTTCCTGCAGGGGTTCAGGCTGCAAGACTGCCCAATGACTAAAGAAACGTTATCAGCAAGATGGTAGAAAACTGTACATTTCTTGTCTATAACCACCCACTACTACTTATACCAATGATAGAAATAAGCGCTTAATATTACGATAGCTTAATATGTGGGAGAGCGTTGCTATAGAGTGACAATATTGTATTGCAACTGGTAGCACTTCACGGTCAATACCAAATCAAAACTAGTTAGCACATCATTTGCTATTGAAAGGATTTAATGACAATATGGTTATGGTTACACTTAAAATATTTACAAAATAGATGTATGAGATGATAAAAAACTTATACCATTACTTGTACCCAGCATATATGTAAAATATTACCTTAGAGATAGGGAGAGAGAGAAAGAGTGTAGAGAGTAAGAGACAAAGAAAAGAGAAAAGAGAAAGAGCCAGCGCAAAGAAGAGCCAGATAATAACAAAGACAGAGCAACTGTTACAATCTTCTTTTATCCCTTCCTTGACCATGTGACCGAAACCCAAATGTGAGACTTTCAAACAATCAGATAATTACAACTTCTCCCATCGTACTAAAGGTGTGGCGATTAGAAGACACCCATGCTGCGTCTCTATATATTTTGTAGGATGTGTAAAAGTGTTTTTATGCGATTTTGACACTGTCCCAGTTTGCTAATAGCATATTGTTAAACTGGGACAGGGTATTACAACCATTCAAGTCATTCTAATGGGGGAATTGAGTTCTCTTACGAGAGGTTCTCTCGTATTGCGTAAGTTGCTTACGCTATGGGAAAGTCTTCTTTCTTCGAGATCTGAAGCCAAAAATTATCCTTAATTTTGTATTCACTGTCAACGCAGTGCGGCAGCCGGCAGACCAAGGCAGGCTGTATAAGCGTGCTCATTGGCTGCTCGGCGGCAACTGCTTAAGCCTATCAGTGAGCCTCGTGAAACGTGGCCTCCACACCCTTCTAACCGTCAAGATGGGTGTGGCCAGTGTGTATATAACGAGGGCTCACAGGCTGAATATCTGATTTTCTAGTCTTCAGCGAAGCTCTACGCATCGCTGGATCTTGAGAGCCGCCGCCGTTGAAACCAGCGACCAGCAAGCTTAGGACAGTGCCTGAGGAAGCCGGCCGCCTTCGCCGCCTTCAGCCATCCGTGCCTGCTACGCTATCCGGCGACATATCCTTTTATTACTGCTGTGTGTGTTCGCCCTGCGACACACACTTTCTCTCACTGTTCTAAAAGAGCACGAGGCGTTTTTGTCAAAATGCCTCGTTTTCCCTGCGGCTCGTGCCGCGCCCCGCTCAGCAACGGAGACCGCCACCTCATCTGTGCTCTCTGCCTGGGCCGCGAGCACGCCGCCACCGCACTCTCTACGGGCGGCTGCCCCGAATGCAAAGAACTTTCAATGTCGACCCTGCGGGCTCGACTTGAAGTTTTCGACCAAGCTGTCGCTCCGCCTGTCCCTGCCAGGCCGCGCAAGAAGAAGCGCCGCTCGCAGAGACCACCGGAGACTGATGTGACTGAGGAGCTCGCCGGAACCTCTCCCTCGAGCTTCTCTCCCGCCCTCTCCGCCCCCCCTCCCGGCCGCTCAACCGCCGGCTCTCGCCTGCGCTGCCGCCGCGTCAGGGGATGAGGCGAATGAGATAGACACCCTCCCTCTGTTCGAGCCGCGCTACTGCGCCGCTCACAAGGGATGGCAGAAGCGGACGGTCTTGGAGCGAGCTTCCTCTCCCTCTGTTCGAGCCGCGCAAACTGCGCCGCTCACAAGGGATGGCAGAAGCGGACGGTCTTGGAGCTCTCTTTACGTTACAAGAAAGCTACTCTAAAAGGAGAACAGAGTGTTTTCGTCCTGCTGTGGCCGGACCTACCTCCATTCTCACACATTTCTCAGTCCCCTCTTAAGCTCAGGCGACTGGATTTGTTCATATCGCAGTATACGAGCCTGTTATAAAAACACGCACGCCTGCAAGCAAAGCCGTCACAAGACATGATGACGCTCTCTTATATCCTCGCTCTAACCAAAAGCTATTGTATTCTCCCCTGTGGCTCAGTGGCGGAATCTTAGGCTTTCGCGCCAGAGACCCGTGTTTGATCCCGGCTCTCGCGGCAGTTAAAAAATTATGCTGTTCGCTTCTCCGAGCTCGCGGCCAGCTTTTCTTACATACAGAAAGCGAATCCGCTCTCCCCCTTGTTGGGCCGCGCAGATTGCGCCGTTCACAAGGGATAACAGAGCGGACGGTCACGAGCAACGTTCAGCGCGCGCCTCACTCACCGGCGAAAAGAGGAGAGAGAGTGTTTTAGTCCCGCTGTGGCCGGACAAACCGCCAATTCTCACACATTTCTCAGTCCCCTCTTAAGTTCAGGCGGCTGGAAATATTACTATTGCAGTAAACGAGCCTGTTTTTATACACGCACGCCTGCAAACAAACATGAGGTCGCTCTCTTATATCCTTGCGCTAATTGAAAGGTAATGTGTTCTCCCCTGTGGTTCAGTGGCAGAATCAAAGGCTTTCGCGCAAGAGACCCGTGTTCGATCCCGGCTCTCGCGGAAGATAAAAATGTATGCTGTTCGCTTCTCTGAGCTCGCGGCCAGTTTTTCTTACATACAGAAAATGAACCCGCCTCTCATACCACTCCTACTCATGGTGCTCGAGTATTTATGAGCGTCTAAACACGAGGGAAGAAAAGACGGTTAAGTCCCGCTGCGGCTGGACCACTGTCAAAGCTTCACGCTCTGTCAGTCCCCGTTGCCACGGCTACTGCAGATGTTTACCTCGCAGTGAACGAGCCGGTATATCTACCCGCTCGCCTGCGCGCAACCACCGTTCTCACGGCGACCCAGAGTAATCTCAAATGAGCATAATGTCTGGTTGCACGGCTCACGCCGTATGTGTTTCAAATGCACTGAATGTGCCCACGTTTCCGTGTTCACCCCTGCACACAAGCACTATAAATCCCGTGTCTCTCACAGAGCCCACTCTCATAAAGCAGGCAGAAGCCGCTCGAGTGTTAAAAGTAGGTCACGTGTCCACCTCACCGTGCCCACACCTACTCACTGTCCGCTCTGTCACACGGCCTCTCACGACCGGTCATGTTTTAAATGCAAGTCCTGTGCCCGCCCTCGAGCGCTCACACATACTAACGAACATTTCGCCCCCGACGCCGCCCTCGCGCGTCGCGCCTCACACTATATGTTCCCCGTCCAAGCCACCGGGACACTGTGTGTAAAACGGCCAGCTATCGCTGCGTGCGATCCGCCGTATCTAAGCACCAAGAGCGCGCGCGCTGCGCCCACCCCTCCGTTTCGAGCTCTTGAGCCCGCGACGCGCGGCGATCAGAGCCCGGAGGCCATTCTGCCCCTGGCTTCACACTCAAAAGCGTGGGAAGCTATTCCAGGCGCATCAGAATGGGTGCTAAGCACAGTAAAAAAGGGCTATACTCTGGAGTTCGCTCGCCGCCCCCTGCGCTTTCAGGCGCGTACTGAGACGAGAGTGAATGGAGAAGTAGCACATCTACTTCGAGCAGAAATAGCTACACTTCTGTGCAAAGGGGCTATAGAACCGGTTTCCCCTTCTATGAGCGAGTCGGGCTTTTACAGCCGTTATTTCCTCGTTCCCAAGAAGGACGGAGCTCTCAGACCGATTTTGGATCTAGACGTTTGAACAAGGCTCTTATGAGAAGACCGTTCAAAATGCTCACAACCAGGCAAATTCTCGCGCAAATTCGCCCGAGGGACTGGTTTATATCTCTCGATCTAAAAGACGCGTACTTTCAGATCCAGATAATACCCCGTCACAGGCCATTCTTGAGATTCGCCTTCGACGGTCAGGTATATCAGTACACCGTCCTGCCTTTCGGCCTGTCGTTGGCACCCCGTACATTTACGAAGTGCATGGACACGGCTCTCGCTCCCCTGAGGGGTCGGGGAATGCGAATTCTGAACTACTTGGACGATTGGCTAATTCTAGCACAGTCAGAGGCCGAACTCATCGCCCACAGAACAGTGCTTCTAAGCCACCTGGACAGCCTGGGGCTCACCGTCAACTGGACCAAGAGCTCATTAGTGCCCAGTCAATCAACCTCTTTTCTGGGTTTGGATCTGGACACTGTGGCAATGACAAATGGCAACGCGCGCGCTGCATTCGACACCTGGCCGCGTCCTTCCAGCCGGGCAGCACCGCACCTCTCAAGACATTTCAGAGGATGCTGGGTTGTATGGCTTCAGCTGCAGCAGTGCTTCAGCTGGGTCTGTTACGTATGCGCCCGCTACAACGCTGGCTGAATGCCCGAGTGCCTCACAGAGCCTGGGCTTCCGGCGGCATTCGAATCAGAGTGACTCAGAGCTGCGTTTCAGCACTGAAGCCCTGGTTAGCGGCCGACTGGTACCAGCGGGGAGTGACAATGGGAGCCATCTCACACCGCAAAGTTATCTCGACGGACGCTTCCACCTCAGGTTGGGGCGCTCTTTTCGAGGGCAAACCGGTCTTTGGCCTGTGGTCAGACCAGGAGAAATGCCTCCACATAAACTGTTTGGAGATGATAGCGGTCAAGAACGCGCTCAAGCGCTTCCTCCCATTCATACAGGATCACCATGTGCTAGTCCGCTCGGACAACATGTCCGTGGTATCCTATGTGAACCGACAGGGCGGTGTCAGATCCAGGAACCTGTGCAAGCTGACAGAATGCCTTCTCGTGTGGGCTCACCGCTCGTTGCGCTCGCTGAGAGCCGCGCACGTGCCGGGCCACCTGAATGTCGGTCCAGACAGACTGTCCAGAGACATCATTCCCCCGGGAGAATGGTCCCTGCACCCCCAGACAGTCCAGTTTCTCTGGCGCCTATTCGGCAGAGCGGAGGTCGACCTCTTTGTGTCGAGAGACAACGCTCACTGCCTGAAATTTTTCTCAAAGCGAGGACGCGCTGTCCCAGACATGGCCCAGCCTCCCGCTGTACGCTTTTCCCCCGATCTCCCTGTTACCACAGGTCATTACGAGGATCAGGGAAACGCACCACCCAGTGCTTCTTATAGCCCCGCGTTGGGAGAACCAAACCTGGTACCCAGAGCTAGTGAGGCTGTCGCACTCATCCCCATGGCCGATCCCAGTGAGAAAGGATCTCCTCTCTCAAGCCGGTGGATCGATCTGGCATCCCCATCCAGAACGATGGTCTCTGCATGCATGGGTAATCAACGGATACCCGTTGACCTGCCAGAAGGGGTCGTGAACACGATCACGCAGTCTAGAGCTCCCTCCACGAGACGGCTCTACGCGTCTAAATGGTCGGTGTTTTCTAAATGATGCGCTACTAAGAGCTTGGATCCACGTGCATGTGGGGTCCCACGGGTGCTCTCCTTCCTACAAGAGCTGTTGGACAAGGGCAGGTCCCCTTCCACGCTCAAAGTGTATGTGGCGGCTATTGCAGCGTTCACTGAGACGACGCGCGGCCAGGCAATAGGAAGGAACGAGCTTATTATCCGCTTCCTCAGAGGAGCTAGACGGATGAATCCCCCGCGGCCCCCCTCGGTTCCTATTTGGGATCTGTCCTTGGTCCTGGAGGCCCTGAAGGCTTTTCCCTTTGAACCGCTTGAATCCGTGGATTTAAAGTACCTGTCGCTCAAAACCGTTTTTCTGATAGCTCTGTCTTCAGTAAAACGCGTGGGGGATTTGCACACGCTATCTGTTATACACCCTGCACACCCTGCATGTCTTGAGTTCGGACCGAACGACTCGAAAGTCATTCTCAGACCGAGACACGGTTACATCCCCAAAGCGATTGGAACCCCTTTTAGGGCACAAATCATTTCCCTTTCGGCTCTGCCTGCATCCGATAATGGGGACAGTGATAACCTCCTATGCCCTGTCAGGGCGCTGAGAGTTTACATCATGCACTCCGCCGCTTTCAGGCGTTCCGAGCAGCTCTTTGTTTCCTTCGGCGGACGCACCAAGGGTCTCGCCGCCTCAAAACAGAGCCTGTCCAGGTGGATAGTGGACGCGATTGCAGCAGCTTATGCCTCCAAACACCTGCAGTGCCCTCTGGGTATCAGAGCCCACTCTACTAGAGGCATGGCCTCTTCGTGGGCCTGGTCCAGTGGAATTTCTATCCACGATATTTGTATGGCGGCGGGCTGGGCCTCCCCATCGACATTCGTGAGGTTTTATAACCTGGAAGTTCCCGCCTTACAGGCTAAATTGCTGTCAGTATAAGTGACATGTATGCTCTGCCCAGTCGCTTATGTGCAGACTACGTTCACATGCTGGCGATATTTCTGGTATGGTACTTAGGGTGAAGTGTTTTATACTCAGACCGGCTGGGCCGCTCTGTTTCTCATTCCCACTGCTGGCCGCCCGTCTTCCACTCTGTTGCGCGGGGGGTTATTCTCTTCGTAAAAAAACGATGTCGTCGCTCTTTTCTTACCCTAATGTGTGCTTATGTACTGTGTGGGCTCGCGCTGCCGGCCCCACTGTTTTGCACTGATATATACTTATAGACCGGCCGCGCCGCTCTATTTTATACACTGAGTGAAGTGCTTTGTACTGTGTTGGCCCGTCTCTCAGACCGGCCACCTGTTCCAGCAGAATGTTTTTCCCCGGTCTCCCTAGGATTCATGTGCTGGATGCTCGGCGCGCACGGCGTTGACAAGGGGTTCCCGTAGCGTAAGCAACTTACGCAATACGAGAGAACCTCTCGTAAGAGAACGTACTCGGTTACCTAATGTAACCTCGGTTCTCTCTAGAAGAGGGAATGAGTATTGCGTAACCTGCCGTGTCGCGCCACGAGCTTTTGCGCTTCAGACTACGAAAACCAGATATTCAGCCTGTGAGCCCTCGTTATATACACACTGGCCACACCCATCTTGACGGTTAGAAGGGTGTGGAGGGCGCGAAGCGCCCTCATTGGAGGCCACGTTTCACGAGGCTCACTGATAGGCTTAAGCAGTTGCCGCCGAGCAGCCAATGAGCACGCTTATACAGCCTGCCTTGGTCTGCCGGCTGCCGCACTGCGTTGACAATGAATACAAAATTAAGGATAATTTTTGGCTTCAGATCTCGAAGAAAGAAGACTTTCCCATAGCGTAAGCAACTTACGCAATACTCGTTCCCTCTTCTAGAGAGAACCGAGGTTACATTAGGTAACCGAGTACGTTCTCTTGTGTCCCTCATAAATTTAGTTAGCTTGGTAGATATTTTAATAAAGATCAACTTAAACTGTATATATTGAGTAAGCTTGTAATGCTAATGCTAATCGCTAGCTAGCTAGTTCGCATTAAAAAAAATAAAAAAGGTAGTTAGCATAATTTATTTGCCAATTACAGATCGACAGAATAATAGCAATGATGATAATAACCATGTAGGCTGAGCAGTACTGGTTCGAAAATGTTATGCGCCGAAATCCTGTCCTCTGCCAAAGGAAACCGGAGGCCCTCTCTGCTGCAAGAGGGAGTTTAACCCCACAGCAATTGAGAAATGGTTTAAGCAGTATCAAAACCTCCTTACTGAACTGGGAGTCAAGTATGTGCAGGGTACATGTGGTGGGCTATTCTTCCCACACCACCCACTGTCTGCAACCAGTGGACAAGTCCCTCTTCAAGTCCCTGAAACATCATTGGAGTGAGGAGGGACAGGCTTCATACGGCTAACAGTTTTCATACATTTCATTCAAACAAACAAAGCCTGCCAAAAAAAACAAGAAAGATTGAGGGTACAAGCTAGGATGGCCGGGACATTTGCAATATTTGCAAAGCCAGATATGGTGATGAAATTGACCCCAAGAAGACTGAGGACTGGACTTCTGCTGTACCTGCACCCCTCCTTAAAAAAGTGGTGATTATTATTATTGTTGTTTATATTGTCATTGTGTATTTAATTCATTAGGCCTACACTTGAATAACATTTGAATGTGTTTAAAGTGTCCCAGTTTGCCAATAGGGCCTGGAATAATTTGTCTCCCTTTCGATACGTTTCTTTACGATACGTTTCATCAGTCTCTGAGGCTTATGGGCAAACTCAGTTTTCTCCGCATACTGAAGCCTGGCTGGTTCACATCACCGAAATGGGAAAAGCCAACTGCCTATTTAAGTCGCACTAAAAAGCCATTGAGTTTGAATTTTTTTTCCTTCAGTACAAAGATCATCTCCTCTGAAGCTTTTCCTACCCGCCATTGACATCAAGCCTCCTTGCAGCTCGAAGCTGACTCTGCACTTCTCCCCTACGGCTTTCCGGCGAAAGCAAATTTAGCAACGTTTGTTGCAAATTTGTCACACCATGAGTGTGGCTCATGCAGGGTTCCCCCCGAATCACGGCGAGCTGCTATCTGTGGCTCTCCAACCCTTTGCCTTATCAGAGCCCTGGTCTCCTGGAAATCGCCCCATCTGTATCAGATGGGACTGGAATTGGGCTCAGTTTCCAGAAGGAAAGTAGTCTGACAAATGCCTCCAAGACTGGTTGGGGCACCCTGTGCGACGGCAGGCCGGCCTTTGGTTTTTGGATGGAGCCCATGTCAAGCTGGAACATCAACTGCCTGGAAATGATGGCTAGGCCACCAAGTCCTGATCCGGTCGGACAACATGACAGTGGTAACCTTGTATTTAAATCACCAGGGGGGTCTCAGGTCCCATCTGCTGAACAGACTGGTGCGTTGCCACCTCCTGTGGGAACAGGACAATCTCCACTCAGTAAGAGCAATACGTTTGCCGAGCTCCATGAACACGAGAGCAGATATTCTGTCCCAGAACGGACCACCTCGAGGGGAATGGAGACTCCACCCCCAGACGGTCCGCATCATTTGGAGCATTTTCAGCCAGGTGGAAGTAAATCTTTTTTGCATCGATGAGAACACCCACCACCAATTATTTTCGAGGGAAAAGGAAGCATTAGCCCACATTTGGGGTCAATGTGTGTTTGATGAAGAGTCATCCATACAGTGTTTAATGTTTCTTTCTTTTTTATTCTGTATAGTATAATAGAGCTCTAAAGCTATTTAGAATAGTATCATATGAGGGGCTAAGACATTTGGATCATAATAAAAAAAATATGCAGAAGGTAAATTATCAGAAAGTGTCCCATACCATACCATACCATCTACTTCCGCTTATCCGGGGCTGGGTCGCGGGGGCAGCAGTCTAAGCAGAGATGCCCAGACTTCCCTCTCCCTAGACACTTCCTCCAGCTCTTCCAGGAGGACACGAGGCATTCCCAGGCCAGCTGGGAGACATAGTCCCTCCAGCGTGTCCTAGGTCTTCCCTGGGGCCTCCTCCCGGTTGGATGCGCCCGGAACACCTTCCCGGGAAGGCGTCCAGGAGGCATCCGGAACAGATGCCCGAGCCACCTCAGCTGACCACTCTCGATGTGGAGGAGCAGCGGCTCTACTCTGAGCTCCCTCCGAGTGACCGAGCTTCTCACCCTATCTCTAAGGGATCGCCCAGCCACCCTACGGAGAAAGCTCATTTCTGCCGCCTGTATCCGGGATCTTGTCCTTTCAGTCATGACCCACAGCTCATGACCATAGGTGAGAGTAGGAACGTAGATTGACGCACGACAACGTCAACAACAACGCACGACAACATCATCCGCAAAAATCAGAGACAAAATCGTGTGGTCCCCAAACCTGACACCCTCCGTCCCCTGGCTGCGCCTAGAAATTCTGTCCATAAAAATTATGAACAGAACTGGCGACAAAGGGCAGCCCTGCCGGAGTCCAACATGCACCGGGAAACAGTCTGAATTATTGCCGGCAATGCGAACCAAGCTCCTGCTCCGGTCGTACAGGGACAAATAATGTCAGATAAATATCTTCACTAAGTTTTATTTTCCTTATATTTTGATGGTTTAAGCAAACTTGTAGGGTTATAAAAAAATAAAAAATAAACTCCGCACATCACTTTTAGCAACTAATGTGTTTGGTGTGGTCAGTGCCACAATAGTGCTATTAAGACCCTGCTTACTGTGGAATGATGAGCTCAAGTCATCACCGGGTGCACTGCTGCTTTTTTCCAGTCAGCAACAATGTAATTATTACTTTCCTTTTTATTTCATTGCTATAAAATCAACTCCGTCATCATTTACTGTAACTCCAATACATCATATTTTCATTGAAAAGTGCGTGGCCTCCTCCTCTCTGCTGCCATCTTGTTACTCCTAACTAGGTTAAGAGACCTCTTCAGCTCTCTTAAATAATTTAGGAGCTGAGACCTAGTCTTGACACTTAGGAACCTTTATGAATCACACTTATTCTTAAGTCTAGGAATAAAAGTAAAATGACGTCATTCTTAGAATTTTGACAGACTTGAGACTAAAATTTTACTCTGAGTGGCTTTATACATACGGCCCCTGGGCCCGTATTCATAAAGAATCTTAATGCAAAGAGTAGCTCCTACTGACAAAATTCTAAGAAAATTCTTAGAAATGTGGGCGTTTACTCTTAAAATTAAAGAAAAAAATCCTAGTAAAGAAAAAAGTAATTCAGGAAGCATCTTAACCCTTAAAAGAGGTTTTAAGGTTAAAATTGTTAGGAGCACGGACGAGGACTTTTAAGAGGCTTAAGAGTTTATTTAGCAGAGGAGAAAATGGCATAAAGACGAAGAGGGAGAAGAAATGTGTTGCAGACAATGGATGACAGTGAGTTAATAAGACGCTATAGATTAGATCGTGCAGGGATCATGTTTGTGACAGATCTTTTTAGAGACACGCTAATATCTCCAGCACAGCGCAGAAATGCCATAGCGCCAGAAATGAAAGTAATCACTACATTACGATATTTGGCAACTGGGAAAATTCCATGTTTGATACATTAAAACCAACATTCAAACCACCACTTAAATAGACATGCCAACAATCAGTGTAATTGGAAAGAGTGGAACAATTTTTATCATTCTAAGCAATCAAATACCTTATAGGAAATTAACAGCATGGAAAATAAAAAAAGGATTTATATACACATATAGGCCTATAATGTGTGTGTGTGTGTGTGTGTGTGTGTGTGACTCTGAGAGAACGGTCAAATAGGAAAAATTACGCATGTAATTTCAAAGTGAAGGCTTAGAATAGACCCTATACTTAAAATCACCTTTTTTTTTTCCTTCTTGGACAACCAACCAATCACAGTCTTCAAAAGATTGTGTCATACATAGCAACGGGGTCAACCCCGCCTCCTCACTAAGATAAAAGTTTTTGTCTTTTCCTTACTCAGAGTTGCTCTCAGATCGGTCCCGAATCGCTTTTAAGCTAAGACTCCTACGTAAAAGTTTTTAGGGACTGTTCGTTTTTTATTTAAGGGGCCACCGGAGGAGTTTTGAGATCTGTTGTCAAAAAAGACATGACCCTCCCTTCGCCAGCAATAAATTTTTCTATGACCCTCCAAAATGATTGTGAAAAAAAGCATGACCCTCCCCGATAATTTATTGATTAGCCTACTTCTGTACTGGTTTGCGCTTGGCAAAGATGTTCAGATAGCCATTTTTTTTTTAAACCATAAACTCTTGCTTTCTCATCTTACTAGGGCTGTAACGATAGACCAAACCTACAATTCGGTTCGTATCACGATTTTTGATTTTAGATTTGAAAAAAATCATGTTTTCGGTGCTGATGCGGTGTGACTCGTTCAACATGTGCGGCGCTGCCAACAAAGCATCTAAAAGCTGTCACAAAGAACCGGCAAAAGTAATGATTATTAATATGTCAAATATAGCTAGGAGACATTTTAATTGTTTATTAATGTAGCAACAATGACAATGACAGCCAGATGGTCTGAATTAGCGAATCCTGATTGTTTCTCTCATGCTAAAACACATATGAGCATGTACATGTTCATATTCAGAACGCGTTGAATAATGTGGCCTGGTAGCATGTCTCCAGGCGTGCAAGCAGATCTCGCTGGTTAATGTTTACCACGACTTAATGAAATAAACGAACAGGTCCATATTGTTTCTCAAACTATCACGTGGTGCGACAACACCCCTTTTTCTAGGTCTAACGTTTGTTCTTTGTGTACTGAAGGCAAATTAAAAGACTGACTCCTTTCAGTTCTCCAGAACTATCTGCTTCCCTCAGCATCAATTCTATGACGCCTCAGGCTGTAAGTAACTTGCCACAGAACTACCTTTGTCTTTGCTGAATGCCATTTTCCAATCGAACCCCCAACCCCTCACGTGGTACGGCACCACGAGAGGCAACTTAGGAGACAATCTAACACACACACACACGCACATTGCCATATATGGACTTCCACGCTACAAATTCATTCATTACAAATTTATAAAGAGTGTTTCGGGTGATTTGCATGTTCCCCAGTGTGATACTAGAGTAGTTGTGTTTTGGAATTACAGTAATGTAATCTTTAAATGCCTTTGTTCAACAAAAGAATGTATCCCTATGTGTCTGTCTGTGTCACTATTCGTTCTTGGTATTGTTGTAATCCCCTGTGCACGACGAAGGAGATTTTTGATAAGAGACTGTGATAAACGTTATGGTTCCATGCGTTTTTAATTCCCCGAGCATAATACCATATTTTGCCCCCTCGTGATTCCACACGAGGGTCGGGCTGCATTAACACTAGGGATGGGAACCGAGAACCGGTTCTTCTTCAGAACCGGTGCCCAGTGAATCGATTCCTTGGAACCGTTAGCATGCCTGCTTAACGATTCCGCTTATCGGTTCCGCTCGTTCAAATGTGACACGACGTCACACACGTTCTGCGTTGTTTTGGTTCAGAGCGTAGCAAACACTATGAGCAAACATGGCATCGAGGCAGAAGCGCTCTGACCGCGTCCTAACTACATGCGACACGCGATAAAACACGCGATACACTTTTTACACGCGCTAAAAAGTATCATTTTCCATGTTAATCAAAGTTTAACCAGCCGCGACACGCGACGATTCTATTTGAAACGGATCCTATTTTACTGCGACGTCGCGCTGAAACAACAATCTCAAAGTGTGGCAATGATAATATCAGGTACTATTTTTGTGCTTTATTTAATGTTAAAAGCGTGTATAATGTGACTGAATATCATTTAGTGCTCCCAGCTTTGTAGCTGTAAAAACAACAATGGATAAGTCACATCAGATCTTGAAATTAAACAAATGGAAACAAAAACGTTCAAAATGTGAAGAAAACCCGTGTATTATTTGACAAAGATTGTTTTAGTAACTCAATAGCCTAATCCAAATGAGCACTGTTAATATTCCAAAAGACACAAGCTCTTCCTAAACTGTTTTCAGTGTGTGTTTTTAGTTTTAATGGCCGTTTTATTTATTTTTTTGTCTGGACCAATGAATGTGAAAATTGTCAATTTCCTAATCCTAAGGCACTCTTCTTGATAATCTTTCAAGGCACACAGGTTGAGAAACACTGCCCTAGGCTATAGGTCCCTGGACTTTACTTTGAGAAGTAGCTCACCTACTTTTAGGTTTGTTCTGAGGTTGCTACACATAATTTGTGTATACTCTGTGCTGTGTCTTCTGATCAGATATTAAAGCGAGTTAATACAAACAAATTTGTACTTATTCCCTCACCCAATAAGAATCGATAAGAGAATCGATAAGGAATCGGATCGATAAGCAATATCGATAATGGAATCGGAATCGTTAAATTCTTATCAATTCCCATCCCTAATTAACACCCAAAGAAACTTCTTCCTGCTTCTGATCGGAAGATCTGATTTGCTGTTGTTTCAAAAGAGGGCGTAAACAGATGTCTGTTAAAAGGCAGAAACCCCTTTATCCTCTCTCGGATCCCTCTCTCATCCCTGATCTCTTCTCCGGCTTCTCTTCCTCTCTCATCTCTCCGGCTCCAAGGAACATCTGAAGAAGGCTCCGGCCTTCTCTATCGAACGAACGCATGTTCGAGTCGTAGCCGCCGTCTTTTGCAACTAAGATATCTTTGCCTCTTCCCTCCCGGAAGACGAATCTGAACTTTCTCGGTAACGTTACATTCAGTGAGCCTTTTTAAACTTCCCGCGGCACCGGAAGACGCAGCAGAAACAGGATCGACACCGTCCACGCTGTCCTGCCTCAGCCTCAGCCTCACCAGAAAGAGCACAGAAACTCGCAAGTACATTATCTGATAAAAGCTGTTTCCAGGTGTCTCGTGAACCTAGGTTTCTGTATGTAATAATTACTAGCTTTTCCCTTCTCTCTATTTCTTTCTTTCTTTCATGTATTCTGACCACATTATTGTTTTATGTTCTTGTTCGGTTAAATGTTTGTTTGTGTTTATTGTTTGCATTTTTACGTACGTTTATATTCGTAGCCCATATAATCTCTAGTCTTACATTTATTAAAATTCATTAATACTTTTCACTGTCTCTGTGTTTGAAATTCCACCTTATAAGTCAATGAAACTAAAAGATCTAAGCTACAAAGCTCGATATTGTAGACTACATTGAGTAGCTCTTAATTCATAAACTCAGAAAGTTTGATGTTCGTGGCCAGAAGATAAACTTTCTTGGAGTTTGTAAATAGATACCCCTTCTTAACTGTGATAATCTTACATTTATTCGCTGGACGAATTGAATGGTGATCAGACCAGTTACAGAACAAGGTAATCTCGATAATTGATCAAATAAATGTACATGCGACTTATGAATTATGACCATGAGTCATAATTATTAATATTTCCAAAATTCCCTATATTCTTGAGCTAATTCACATTTACCCCGAGTCGTATTTGTTACATTAATAAACAAGTGTTTTCTGTGTCGACTGCAAAGATGAAGTTGACGATGCGTCGCGATCTTCTCAGAACGCGCCAGAGAGAAATGCACATTTCATAAGCAGAAAGCAGTCTGTTTTCCTTCGTTTTGAATTGTTCTGTTTAAAAGTAGACATTTCAAGCTTTCTATATATTTCTCAGGTCTGTGAGGCAAGTAGCCTACACGCTGAGTTTCGGTTCATTTATGAGACAAGAGTCCAGTTCACTCGCCCGCGCCTCCGTGTCATGATTATCTATTTTCTACTATATTTGCTTCTTATTTATTAAATCCAGATGAAACATTGATTAAAATTAAGATCCAATTAATAAAAAAACGAAATTCACTTTAAAGAAAGGCTTTGTGCTTTCTGTTTTAGGACTCTGTGAAATTTTTAAAGTCGCTTTCAGAGCAGTCATGTCCGTAATGGAGAACTGTCACGTCCGTAACATTGTTTTTTTAGTTTTTTTTTTCACAAATGCAAACACGAAAAATTAAATAAAAATAATATAATATTTTATGTTCTGTGGAGGCCGATCTTTATTCATCCGGTGGGTATATATCTTTTGGTTTGCACAGTGTAATTTATAGAATTAGCCTACTAAAAAATATTTTGCCACCTAAAAGTTAAAGATTTTTTGTGTTACGTCACATGTGTATTTCCCTCATATTAAATATAAAACGCATGTCTAGACTGATATTTTTCTAATGTCTTGACTCCTTTCAGACGTTTCAAAATATTGGTATTAAATGCATTTTCTGAGAATTTATATTTCAAGTTTTGACTGCAAATGTCACGTCCATAACACTGGAATCGCCCAATTTTCAATCTCACAGGATACTGTGCACTTATTCGCAATCACAAAAGTTCATTATTTGCTCGTGCTTTAAAGCTTTGCCGGGTAAACATTTCATTGGCATTCTGTTCTGACATGATGCACTTTTTCTAAGCGCGAACTGAAGTGCGCGCGCACTGTCAAACAGCGCCAAACTGGATTTTTGTTGGGTCAGACCCATCTGATATCGAAGGGGGGCTGATAACGTGAGATCAACATGGAGCTATTATGGAAAAAAATATCACCAAACAAGCCACTTTGAAATGTTGCTGTTTTCATGTATATAAAAGTTGGGTGACCCTCCCCCTAGACTAAAAAAAGTTGGATGACCCTCCCCTCAACAAAGAATAAAAAGACATGACCCTCCCCTATTTTCCTCCGGTGGCCCCTTCCATAAATACCGAACGGTCCCTTAAGCTAAATTAAGAGTTTTCTGAGAGGATTCTTAGAATCTTTATGAATACGGGCCCTGATTTTTTACCTCATACAGTAGTTGTCTGGGTCATAACATGTTAAAGCATATCAAAAATATATTTTTGTAAGCTTGTATACTGCTGCAGTAAGTTAAGTATTAGAATGTTAAAAAACAACAACAACAACAACAACAAAAAACGTTTCTTTAACTTTGTATGTCACATGTTCACACTTTGCTTTCTGTTTTCATTTAACTGGTGTGTAAAAACAAAACAAAACTGGTGTTCCTACAAATATATATATAAGGGATTGTCTGGGATTACTATGCGCTTTAGTTCTTTGACCTAGGTTTCAGTTTGTTGCTATGGTTTCTCTTTGATTTGGTTATGTGTTACACCTGTTTTTAATGTGATTAATGTATGTGTCACCACAAAGAGTTTTAGACAATACAAACTTATTTTTGCAGTTCCTAATAAAATCACAGGCCAACTAATGAGAAACTTTGTTTTTATTTTCTCAGCAAATATCTTTATTCATATACAGTGCTTGGTAAAAGTTAAATTTAGACCCTGTGTAAGCCAGTGAGGTCAGATTTTGTCATTTCTCTCCTGTCTCATTTATTTCTCTGTCCATTCTTGAGCTTCACATATTTTCTTCATTAATGAATCTCCATCATTCAGAGCTCCAGTAGAAGGTCAGCAGGGAAGAAGCCCAGTTTACGGCCAGTGCTTACTTTCAGATATCCATTCACCTCTTCTCCTTTCTTCACCACAATCTACAAAGCAGAACACAGTTATAAATCTGAAAAATCAATCGGTGATCAGTCAATAAACTGCCTCTTAAATACATTTTGATTCGGCTCCTTTACACTTAAATATAAACATTAAATAGGCAGACCAGATTTTTAGATTATCATACAGGACATACAGAGGTATTCCAGTTGAATTATTCAGGGGAGGGGAGAGGAGCGCATAAAAACACATTTGCCATTTCTCAGGTTTAGCCCGCTAAATAATTTGAGAAGCTGTGAGCAGTAAGACCTCAACAGAAAGCAGCTGGGTAACTCTCCCCAACACTTTATAAATAATAGTGATCCACATGGCAATCACTCATCCCTCTTCAGTCCTCACCACACAGACACACACTGACCTGATCTTTCTTCAGGGTAATCTGGCCCATCTCTCTGTTTCCCACGAAGGAGCGTTTCACTTTATATACCCTCTCGCCTACTCGCACCCTGATGATGTAATTCATGGGCAAGTAGCCTGTCTTCTCACCAATCTTACCCTTTGAGACACACATAGACACAGTTTAAAACTAGTGGGCTAGTGTTTACTTTAAACCTCATGTGAGTGACAGTTTGCCCCGCCCTTGCACCAGTAAACACTTCATTAGAGAAGAGAAGTCATTCCAAGAGGGAGAGAAAGTTATTTTGATTGAAGATTACAAGGGAACATGAATTTTTGGAAAATTATGTTCAAGGATAAGTCATTTATAAAAATAAAAAAATACTGCAGTATTTCAACAACAATAGTCCATTTTGATTTCATGATGATTCTAAAAGATTTCAAAAGCTTTAGGTTACTTGCGTAACCCTGGTTATCTGATAACATGCGTGAGGTATCTCAATAGGTGAAATGCCTCTGGTATGACCAATCATAACAAACCATCATGACAACACGATTACATGTTGCTAGCATGATGCTAACATGATTACCATGTTGATAGCACATTTTTACTTGTTTTTATCGTTTTAACCCTAAGCTAATTGCTATTAACTATTGCCTAATTGCCTAAGCTAGTAGCTATTTACTGCTAGCATGTGTAGCATGTTGGAGGTACTGTTTGTTAGCATGCTTCAAAAGGGCCAACCTCCACCTCTATTGTCTATGACAAATTCATCAGAATCAGAAAGAGCTTTATTAATTTTTCTACAAAACACATTTAATGAAAAAAAATAAATAAATAAATAAGGACAGTAAGGTTGTTTCAGAATAAACATTTACATATTATGAACTAGGGCTGCCACGATGTTAGATTTTTCACACCACGGTTATTGTGGCCAAAAGAATTCACAATATCGATATATTGCGATATCTATAGAAACTCTGTGACGACTGAGTAGAACTGGGTCAGCAGTCAAGTTATCAGTCAAGTTAATTTTTACTTTGTTTATATAGTTTTTCTTTTTTACCCAACAAACATAAGGATACTGATAATGCATTTTTACTCATTGCATACTCAGTCTATGGCAATTTTTTGTGAAGGAAGACAAGCATGTGAAGTTTATCTGGTTTCAAACTGAAGCGAAACACTGTCTGAAGGTTTCCTGAAGAACTGAAAAGCTCTTAAGCCTATTGTTGCGCCGGCGCCAATAAAGGAGTCTATATATTGTTTTTTTGTGTGTTCGTACTTATCTGTATTGCTTTGTTTGCTTAATACAAAAAATAATAATAATGTGCACTCCATGTGCGTGAAAAGACCGGGGTCTCCTTTATTCGTTCCCATTCTCTTGTAAACTGCGTAACATGGTTTTATCCATTAAATCATATTTGTGTGAGACAAATAATTTTACCAGTAAAAATTATGTAGTGTGAGAAGAAATCAAAAGGGGAGGGTCTGAAAAAAATCGAACACAAGTGA
This sequence comes from Abramis brama, assembly GCF_963993115.1. Lineage (NCBI taxonomy): Eukaryota > Metazoa > Chordata > Actinopteri > Cypriniformes > Leuciscidae > Abramis > Abramis brama. Next base: position 4,754,026 of record NC_139970.1, on the reverse strand, counting down.
TCACAGGAGATGAATTTGAAACTTTAGTAATAATAATATGAACCAATAATGTTTTAGCACTGCATTTTTTTTTATTTAATTTTTTTATAAGGCTCTAAGTAACATTGTACTACTTTGTGTTGAGGAGACTTCTGCTTAGAAATCTCCCAGTCATTACACCAGGGCTGGGCAACTCTGGCCCTCAAGATCCATTTTCCTGAGTTCAGCTCCAGCTCTAATCAAACCCACCTGAACAAGCTAATCAAGGTCTTCAGGACTACTAGAAAGCTACAGGCAGGTGATTGGGATCATGGTTGGAGTTGAACTCTGCAGGGAAGTGGATCTAGAGGACCAAAGTTGCCCAGCCCTGGCTGAAAAACTGTACTCCTGACTCACTCATGTACTCCTGTACTAACCTTAACTTCTGATAGCAATCCACCACAATGAACTCACCCTCCACCACTCCTCATTAGAGTCATCCAGCACTGTGATGCGATCTCCTGGACTGAAACACACACACACACACACACACACACACACACACACAACACACCTGATCAGGTTTAGAAATTAAACCAATTAATGAAGCATTTATGATGGTTTTGACTGCATGAATGCGATGACTGAATTGAAATATTAACAAATATGTGAATAGACTCACTGGAAGTCTAGGTCATCTTTCTCAATGGCTTTGAAGCGATACAGAGCCATATAATAGTGAGACTGACTGAACGTCTGCTGCTGCTTCTTGTTCTGCGAATCAAACACAGTCTGTTAGAGGGTTTTATTTGCCTCTTTCATGGACAGCGACAGAGAAGTGGGGGTGAGATCAGGAACCAGATTCAGATTCAGTTAAAGAGTGTGCATGTCCCACAAAGTCTCTTGCAGTTAAAAGAATTTAATTGGATTTTTTCCCCCACTGGAACAAAAAAATTAGGTTTCAGGAAATCGGTAAAGTATTTTTTGACAGTGAGATGAGCATCTACTGTTTTTACACAATGCTGTCAAACGTAAATGACCAATCAAAATATGCATTTAGCTGTTTTAATTAATTATGCTGGAAACATAAAATACATATCCAAATACAACAGTCTTGTGTTATTATTCCTCTGCATTGTGGTCAATAGAAGTCTGGTTATGACATGGTGACAAGTGAAAATATGCATAATTTGTCTCAGATCATCTTTAGACCATGAAAACAGGCCAGAGTAATCAAGTCTTTGACCACTAGGTGGTGTTGGTCCCAAGCTTCTCAGTTTCCTCCAGGACATGATGGCCATGTAACAGAGAAAGTTTTCTAATAATATGTCAATGTTTTATGGCAAAATACAGGATTTTAGAAATCAAAATGATCTATTAGAGACGCTAAAGGGTTTGAGAGATATGTTCTATGTTCTCTATCAGTCTGCCTTATTTCAATGATTGACACACAAATTACATTTGGTAAACAATAGAAGCTTATGCACAAGAACAAAGAGGTTTGTTGAGCGAGGAACAATCTTCTGTGATTCCCATATTGTCAGGATTACACCTTCAATCAGCCCTCAATCACCGTCATCATTCACTCCGCCCACTCGTTCACTATCACCAGAGTTCTAATCACCACCACCTGGATCCCATCACCAGCTCACCCTTCATAAACTGCACTCACCCTTCATTCCTCGTCTGGTCTTGTCTTTACATTGACACACAGACTCACCTCGCTCATCCTGCTACTTACCTGTATCCCCGACCTTCTTCAGCCTGCTGCATTCCGCTCCAGATCCAAGTCATCGTCACCTGAAAGAGAGACATTGTTACTCAACAGCTAAGTCTTCATAAACTATAATCTGCTTACTCACCGTTATCTCTGGAACTGATCCATTCTGCTGAATAAATCACATTATATACTTACCATCCTGTTCGCGTCTTGTCTGAAACCTGACACATATGTGATGTCCTATGTGTGTCATTCTTTGTTTAGATGTAAATTAAAAACCTGTTCATCATATAAAGTGATCATATCTCTTTACAAGACTTATTTTAGATTAAACTGCTCAATCCATTTGGATTTGTTTTACATTTCATTTATAACCTTTTTGGATCTGGTAAATGGCATACTTCATATGCACTTTCGGTCTTGTGGACTTACAATTGGACAACTCTTCTGATTATTCTTTTCACTCCTCTATCAGAAATCTTGCGAGGAGCACTGGTCGAGGCAAATTTATGGTGAAATTATTGTCTTTCCACTTCCGTATTATGGCCCCAAAAAGTGCTCACTGGACCATTCAGAAGCTTAGAATGGCGCCTATAACCAATGCCATCATTATGTTTTGCAACAATTAGGTTGCGAAGGTCTTGAGACAGCTCTTTGCTTTTACCCATCATGAGATGTGTCTTGTGTGACACCTTGGCAATGAGACCTTTTTGTAGGCCATCATTTGGGACTGAACCAGCTGTTATTAATTTCCACTGACAGGGGGCTGGATTGCTTTTTAATTACTGTAAGTTTTCAGCTGTTGTCTTGGCTTTCCATGCCTTTTTGCGCCTCCCTTTCTTCATGTGTTCAATACTTTTTCCCTGTGTCATTTCACATTATTACACAACTTAATTTCTGAACTTATTTTTGTTTGTTTCTTTGTATGTATGGCTTACTTGCGTTGTTACCAACATCTGGTGAAAATTTCATGTCAATAGCTCCTTTGGAAATATATTTACTGAGAAAAATGATGACGTGTTCAATACTTATTTCCCCCGCTGTATAAGTGAAAATCAAAGGCACATTTTGAGTACACAGTCACACCTGGAAACAAATCCCGTTCAAATAGGCAATGTGGTCCATTCTAGAGAATTGGTACAAGGTTAGAGTTGGAAAGTATTTTTCCACAAATTGTGTATGCATGTAAATGGTATAATATCCAAGGTACACATTTCTAGTAATTGTGCAGTTAATTCTCATACTGTATTTTCAGAAAGTTGTTCCTCTCCCCAAATGTGTCACTAACGAAACACAATAATAAGTTATTTAGTGAGAAGGCTTATATTGACCTATTAAGATTTTGTTTACTATTTTATTAAAAAGTTTTCACAGGTAAATCAACAACAAATACAATTTAAAAAAATATTTCAAGTGTAATCTTTCTTTGTGATTCGCATAACTGTACTAAAATTTTATTTCCCCCAAATAAAATATTTTGTGTTCCCTTTTGTCACTATTGTATTAACATAAAAAAACATGATCAGTCCGATGATGAAGACGAAAGGCAGAAAAGATCAAATACGAGTCCTTTTATTTAAATTCAAAGTAGACTCAGATTATCCAAAGTGTAGAAACAGCATGTAGCACGCAATACACTAACAATACCAGACAATTGAAGTGAGCACACACAGGAACTTAAATACACAGTGATAATGAGACAATGACAAACAGCTGTGATAATTAATGAGTGTCCATGGAAACTGAGTGGCGGGAAACTGAACAAAGGAAACAGGCAACAGATGAATACAAACTAAAAGTCTATGAAAACGAAACTAACTAAACATAATTGTGACAATGAGCAGAAATTTGCAAACAAAAGCTTAATTGACACAGCAGTAGTCTAAACTTTATAATCTATCCAAAACAGGTCAATGGAATCATGTCTAAACATTCATATTACGTCTGTAACATATCATTTTTATGTTATATTAATATAGGGCGTATAAATGTTAATTTGCAGTTTAATACGTTGCTTATACAAAGAAAGTTTTATTTCAACATATTCAGTTGATCATCTCAGTATAGCAATATAGTTTGGGAAAATCCAAACTAGTCCATGTGTACATGTTAATGTAAAAATAGCATGTTTACTCTAAGTGCGTGTAGTAAACAAAAGCACGCCATTCATTCACACAGATACACACATAACATGCAGGATTCATATATAAAGTCTTTTTGCGGTCCCCAAAGGGAGTAGAGACAAGCGAGGAAAATGACAACAGTGAAGAATCTGTGCCTAAAAAGAACTGTACGTCTGAAATATGGCAATATTTTGGCTTCAATAGAGAAGACGTGTCATAAATGCAGGTACTGTGTAAGGGGCCGTTAACATATCGCATCTGAAAATGCATGGAAACGCATCTCCTCCTTTCCACAAGTGCTTGCGTCTGTTGTTGCTATGCAACCATGACCTGCGTGAGCTTGCGGAATTCTGAAAAGTTGAGATGTTCTCATCTCGTCGCGGCATAGGCGGGCCTGGAAAAATGTGCTTCCATTTTGAGCGCGCTTTTGAAATAATGAATTTGCATGTGCAAAAAACGCGATATGTGAACATAAGTGAGGGTGTCACTAAGTCGTGCCAAAAAATGTTGGCCACGTCGAGAGGACACTAATCTCCACAGTCATCTGGAACGCAACCTCAGGGAGCTATTCACAACATTCCTGCGAGTCTTATTGGGCGTCGCCATGACACTCGATACTTCCTGTTGACGGTATCTCAGTTCCGGTTTAGCCTAATGCTTAATGAAGCTAGCACACAAGGGATATTCGCGGTACAAACGAGTGAAACTGATTACTGACATGTAACGTTAGTAATGCTGACAGATTAAGTAATGGCTCCTTATGGATCAACGTGTGCCGTTGTCGGGTGCACAAACAACACGCGAAAACTGAAGGAGTTTATGAATGGGACCTGTTTCCAACATAAACGGAGCCGCTTGACCTGTTGCCCAGCACCCTACGCACTCCATTCAATGCCCAAAGATGAGACAAAAACAAGAGTATGGTTAGCAGCCCTAAAGCTAAAAAATCCACCGAAGAGAGTTTATGTCTGTTCTTACCATTTCATCGACCACAAACCAATGGAGCTCCACCCGAATCCGGAGTTATTCCTTGGTTATGAACTACAACCAGTTAAGAAAAGGCGAAAACTCATCAGGTGCAAGGATAACTTGGAGGTACAAGCTAACGCGAATCAGCTTCGACCAGCAACACTGAAGTGCAGAACGAGCAAGAAGAGCCTCGTAAGTAATTCGTTTATGCAACATCTTTATTTCGCATGATGGCATGCATAAATAATGAACTGTTTCAGAAAATACATGATTTATCCTTTGATTTATCGATTTATCCCAAAAAAATTAATTAACCTAAATGTAGCCTAATGCTCCGCACTGCTGCGCTTAAGTTGGCTAACAGTGTTGTGATTGTCTTCTCTGGGTGACCAATTTAACTTACCCAGCTTGTGTTTCCATTGCTTACATAGATTACAGTGCATGCACCCACTTCCACTCTGACACAACTCCGGAGACTTCATTCTTGGATAAGCGACAAACATCCACAACCCATGAGCATGGTAAGTTAGCCTAATACATTGCTTTTTATTCAGTTAGATTCTAACCTGTATTATGCAGAACTATGTTGGTAGTTAACCAGAGATGATTGTGAGTTAATTGTCTAGATGTAGGCTATACTGTTTGTTTTGTTTTTATTGTTTTTTTTTTAAGTTTTGGCTCCCCTGGTTATTCAGTTTATCATCTGCTGGGCTTTTGAAGCAATAACTTCCTTTGGATATTTTTTACAAATAGTGACATTTGAGATATGAAATTACATTTATAGAATAAACTTCAGCAAAGTTATATAATAGCAATAATAGGTGCAAAAGTTACAACAGCCTGTAGATGCTTCCTCTTGCCACTGCTTTGTCCCTGGTGTCTGACAGATGATAAACTGAAATCTTAATAATGAACAGGGGTGCCTGAACTTTTCCATAAAACTGTAAGTAGTATTGGTATTCCTTAAAGATAACATGACTTACCTTGCCATCTGCTACTGAAGTAGTAGAGCACAACATTATGCCTGAAACCTGATTTGATATTTGATTTTCATAATCAACTTTGATTGCAATGGGGACACCTCTTCTGACACAACCATCAAGACAGCGACCCAGTGTGAAGACCCTGCCTTACTGCATCATGGTTATGCAAAGCTGCCCACCAACACTAAAGAAGTCTGTCATCAAGCAACACAGTGCAGTGTGGCATATAATATTCTTCTAAATCAGGGTTTCTCAAACTCTGTCCTGGAGGGCCACTGTCCTGCACAGTTTAGCTCCAACCCTGATCAAACACACCTGAGCAAGCTAATCAATGTCTTCAGGATCACTAGAAACTCACAGCTAGGTGTGTTTGATCAGGGTTGGAGCTAAACTGTGCAGGACAGTGGCCCTCCAGCACCAAGTTTGAGAAACCCTGTTTTAAATGATTCAGACTCATTACTGTACACTGGCATTCCACTTGAAACATTTAATACTCTTGTTTCAGTGCTTGAACAGTTTGCTGGGTCTTTTAAAATGTCTGTAAGAGACCAAGTACTACTAACATTAATGAAATTAAGATTGAACCTCATGATTGGTGATCTGAGCAGACGGTTCTTCATATCAGAGAGCTTGTCGAGTAAGATTATATCTAGATTATAAGATTATAATACAGTTAAGTACCTTGTATGTAAGTATTGATCCATGTGGATTAATAATGTTTGTCTCTGCAGCTTATGGTGGACGCTGTAGTGACAAGTTTATTACTATGGACTCTGGGATTCTGGAGTACTTACAACCGAGTGATGAGGTCATGGCAGACCGTGGATTCACAATTAGAGACATCCTCTTTGAAAGGAAAGTTAACCTAGTCATACCCTCATTCACAAAACAGGTGCACAACTTTCTGAAGAACAGGTCACTTCACTAGAAGAATTGCAAATGTTAGAATACACGTGGAAAGGGCCATCAGACGCCTAAAGGTGTTTAAAATCCTATCACAAGTAGTGCCTATTTCCCTGGTTCTACGTATATGTTCTGCCCTTGTGAATTTACGGGGTGATATCGTTCGTGATGGTGAGCAGTAGGTCACTTCATGCGTGTTTAAAACCAAGCAGGGGGAGAGTTCAGGGGGAAGCAATGGGAAATGTGAACTTCAGTGCAGCTTCAAATAAACTCAAGAATTGTAATGTAGAAGTAATGAAAACACATTTAATATTCGTAATTGTTGAAATGTTGTCCATGTCAGACATTGTCAGTAGACATTTTATTTTTTTATCAACATGAAAATAGATGCATGAACTTGAATTTAAGTGCATCGTAATAAACATAAATTAACATTTAATTGCTGTAAATTTAATTATTTTCAACAGTGGGCACTAACAATGGCCCTTGGTCACATTTGTCTTTCCTTACTCTTGCTTTACACTTTCCTCACAGTTTCAGTGTATCTCCCATCAAACTTAAGCCGCCCCGCAGCAAATTCATCAACAAGTTGAGGCAGCATGGATGAGAAGTAGAAAGCTCTCAACCGCTTCACCTGTTCTGTGACAAACAGCTCATCAAATGGTACACTAAATACCACACTCTCATCTGGTGTCCAGGGGCCAGTTGCACCAACTGTGCGTAAGTTACAACTTAGCCTAGTTTTGACGTAAATGGACACTAAGTTACGACTTACGCACTTCTAAATATTTTTGCGTTGCACCATTAAAGTTAGTTGAAGCATAACGTTAAGTATAAACTAAATATTGACGGCAGCCTCCGATCAGGAGTAGCGGTTGGAATAAAATATTAGACAGACTGAACTGCATCAATAAGCTCTTCTTTTACCTGACAGACTTAAATCCTTTAGATGATAATGCTGACATTTACACTCATTTACATTTTAAGAGAGAGAACAGAACATTATGTGAAAAGATTACTTTGTTAGAGACTCTTTAACACGAACCTGTCCTAAACAGCGCGCCGCTGTGTCCATCGGTCCATGTTGTGCATGTCAAATATCAGTCATCATCAATAAACGTAATTTCTTATCTTTTTTGTATCAATATTTATTTATTGATCCTTATTCATTTCATTTTTAAATACAGTTTCTGAATGTTATTTGCATATAAAAACACTTTTTATTAATGATCAAGTAGGCTATCGTATTTAATGGAAACTTATTTTTACCGTTAGTAACGTGAGGCAAAAGAAGTTAGAATGAAGGATAAACTGAAATTCACGGCATTTCAACACAACTTTTGCTCACATACTGTATTTGAAGGCTGCAATTGGATCATCGAGGCAAAACGTCACATTATGCGACTACGCATCACTTTACGGAGAGCTTACGACCTACTAGCAACGTTCTGCCTTACGTACAAATGGTGCAACAGAATAAAGTACAGAGTTAGTTACAAACTTGCTAGTAGTTAATAAGCCTCTAGTGTGGACTTTACGTTCCAATTTAAGAAAGAACTTACGAACGGCTGGTGCAACCCGACCCAGATCTTCGGTCTTGTGGACTTACAATGGCTGCCGCGTGCGTGTGTCTGTTAAGTCCGTGAGTCCATAGAGTGTCCCATTTGTCATTTTAGGCCTCAGAAGGGGGCTCGCGAACACCCCCTTTGCGGTCGATATGCGCCCTCGATGCGCACTTTTGCCGAGCCTGCACTAATGTGGACTCCGCAGCAGACTTCTTCCCGACAGTCAAAGCGGCATTACGTCACGAAAGTGCGGACTCGTAGGAAGACTACGAGTGCTTAGGGTGCCATTTTGGACAGGGCCAAGGTGGGCTATTTGGACTCAGTGTTTAAACCAATGTGTGCCTGACATGAGCATGCAAATATGCTGTGATATAGTAATGATGTCTTATGTAACGACTGAGACAAATCAGACAATTATTTGTTATATTTAACAAATAATCTTTAAAACTCACTCTGGGATCTATGGTCCTATGGACCCCAAAATACTCCTCTCTATAACTAATTTTTCTAACCAACTTACGTGCATGGTTATTAAATGGTTTTCCTGAGGTAGCCTAAATGTAGTTATGTGGCATTGGTCTCCAGCTGTTTTATCAACCTCTTTCCACGGTTGATAAACTCTGATTGATCGATATTATGTATGATGCATACACATTTCGGTAAGTTGTACTGTATCTTTTAAGATACCTATTGTTCATTCGTGTTTATTTACTATACCCTAGTTGGTAACCCTTCCTTTTACAGTCCCCTAATTACTAGGTATTTACCTGGTAAATATATGGTAAATTATAGTATTTTAGTGTGTAATTACTTAAGGTGATTAGTATGCAATTACAGAGAAACTACCAGGGAAAAAAACACCACTGTTAAATATCAACTCAACAAAGTACTGTGTACTTGTTACCTGTTTAGGTTGGTAATAACTCAGATTTAATTGTGTACTTCCTCAGAATGTAGGCAGCCAATTTTTAGAAACACCTCCAGTGTTACCCATCAATTCAAGTTAGGTTTGTAGTTATCCTAGGGTTATGTTGGTAACAGTCCATGTTTATTTATTACTATCTTGAAATTAAGACGGTAGTTTCCAATAAATTACCTTGTCTTACGTAGTTGTTGTTCATTGATACACCCATTTATAGAGGGTTTATCAAATAATTTACCTTACACTTACCTGGTAACTACTACTACCCCGCAGGAACAGTTTTCCCTAATGTCATGGCACATCTTAAATACTGGGTATGTTCTTGCAGATGTTTTTACAATGTACTCAGTAAGTAAAGTGCAACTGTACTGTAAAATGAAGCCATGTTTATTTCCATGGTATTACCGGAATTGTACCATATAACCAGATCATTCCCTTTTCCATAGTCACATTTTTTTACCTCGTATGTCCTGCAACGTTACCAAGGAAAACATGACAATTTACTCAGTAAGTAAAGTGCAACTGTACTGTAAAAGGAAGCCTTGCTTATTTGGATGGTATTACCAGACTCTTACCACATCCTTTGCTACTGCTTAAACATTTTTGAAATCACAAACTTTTACCATCTGTGTTCTGCAACTTAACTAAAACATTCTCAGTAAATAAAGTGAAACTGTACTGTAAAAGGAAGCCTTTTTATTTCCATTGAATTACTGGGATCTTACCCTATAATCTGTAATAGCTACAGTTACTGTGTAAATCAACAGTATTATATTTTTCATTTTATTTCTTTTTTAAATAGACTGAAACTATTAATTACACGAAAGGAAATCTGCAGTATTTACCCCATCACTACCACTTAAACGTGGTAGCACGCTCTGATGTCTTTGCAAAGGCGTCCAAGAATACCCTTCTTGTGCTCCTTTCCAAGCCAGTGGCTCCACTCAATGAACCTCAAGTTCATCTTTAATGCCTTTTCTGTCAGGTTTCCTCTGTATCTGTAAATGTCCTCTTTATAATTTCGCCACGCCCGTTCTATATGCTGCGTGTGAGCACCACTCCCAGGGTGGACAAAATGTCTCTTGTGATTCACCTGATAGTGAATGTAACCGTGACGTGACAACCTGTTGTAGGCACTCCAGCTATCACTTATCACTTTACTACCAGGTCTAATGTACTTCTGGATAATTGGGAGGAGTCGCTTCCTGGAACGATATTTTACAAGCTTTAAGATGGGACGTCTATGGCATCCCTTGACTTCCACCATTCCAAAGACCCACGAGCGTCTTCTCCAGGTGTGTCCACGTCGTCCACGTCCATACTGAAAATAAGTAAAATGTCTTAATGGTTGTCCACCTACAAGATGCACTGTACTTTTTTTATTAAACAGTCATTACCATTTTACTTACAAAACCAGACCTTACCTTTCTTTTGTGTCTGAATTTGCTCTCATCTATGGCAACAAAAGCTCTCCTCCCTCCTATACGCATTTTCCGTCTAATCTCCAGTCGCCTGACTGCTTTACCACAGATCTCTCTTAACAGTGTAGTCAGGGGGGGCGCTAACGAGCAATGGAAGGCTAAGACGCACCTCCAGATAGCTCGTCAAAAATCCGTTCAAAAACTGAGCAAAAACGCAAAATCATCGATTGTTACCCACTTTGTGAAGAACATAAACGTCGCGGTAATCACCGGAACCAAGTATTCTGCTCGGTTTCGACAATGGTTAAACCGAAAGTCAAGAAAAGCGAGGCACCTGAGACAGGCCCAGAGACCTCGAGCGCGCCTTGCTCGGAGGCCCCGGAGGCTGATGACAGCACTGTGGATGAACCCTCTAATAAGACGGTGCTCGCGGCCATCGCTGCTTTAAGTGCAGATGTAAACCGGATCAGATCAGAGGTTTGTGCCACCATAGAAAACCGCATCACAGAAGTTTCTGCTACCATCAGGGGCGAGATTTCATCACTTAACGAAAACGTCCAGAAATCTATCTCTGAGCTGAGAGGCATATCAGCAGTACACGAGACCGCTTTAAAAGAGCTGGAAGAAAGCGCTTCATCCCATTCTGACATCCTCTCCACACTTCAATCTACAGTGGATCATCTGACAACTAAAGTTAAACATCTGGATGAAAAATGTGAGGACCTCGAGGCGCGCTCCAGACGGAACAATATTAGGATTATAGGAATTCCAGAGGGAAAAGAGGGGCCGCGGCCCAGAGAGTTCATCTCACAACTCCTATCCGAAGCGCTGTCTCTGCCGGAGCAACCACTGATAGATCGCGCACACAGGATAAACCGCCAGAAACCGAAACCAGAGGACCCCCCACGACCCTTCATCTTAAGACTTCACTACTACCACGTCCGTGAGGAAATACTACGTAGGGCCATAGAAAAGAACAAGCTGGAATACCAAGGGCGGAAAATACACATATTTCCAGATTTCCCTCCTTCTGTGGTCAAACAGAGAGCGGCGTTCACTAAAGTTAGAGAAATGTTACGAGGAAGATCGGACGTCAGATACGGACTGATTTATCCTGCCAGGCTGATGGTGACACACGGAGGAGTGAAAATGTCGTTCACCGACCCAAAGGAAGCTCAAGATTACGCTGAGAAACACTTTGGACAGCCACAATAGATATTGACAGAGGAAGTGTCACACCAGGTGGCCCAGCTAAGTGGACAGAGCAGTTATACTAATATACGGGTTCAATCCATCAAAATATGGTGAGACTGTGCGTTAGGCTACACATCGTTTTATACCCTACAGTATAAATGTTTTTTGTTTTATTCAAATTAATCTGACGAGCTATTTGAGAAGCTCTAGTTACTAAGGTTAACAAGGGTTAACAGTAACAGCTCAGGGAAGTAATAGTTTTTTGGTTAGACTAATTTCTTTTCTTATTTATTTGTATTTTTATTTTAACACTTCCCGAAGTACTTTCGTGCCATACGTTTGTTTAGTACTGGCTAGGAATGTTCTTATTCTTTGTTTACTCAGTTTGTTCTAGAGGGTTTAAAAGAGTTTATAGGATGGGGAAGGGGTGGGTGGGACTTAGCCGTCTTACTACTATAAAATCACAATTTGAAAGTGTACTAATTGGAACAGTTATTCACTCTATTTTTTTTCTGATATGCCAATACAAAATGATCTGAATACAAGAGAAGGAAGGAGGGGTGTAACCTTAGCTAGCTGGAATGTGCGTGGACTTAACAACCCAATTAAAAGAGGTACAATTTTTGCCCATCTTAAATCACTGGCACCAGATCTAATATTCTTACAGGAAACCCACTTGAAAAAAGACTCTCATATCAGGTTAAAGTGTAAATGGATTAATAATGTATACCACTCATCATTTAATTTTAAAGCAAGAGGTACAGCAATTATGATAAGGAAAGGTGTTCCCTTCATTCACAAAGATACAATATCTGATAAGGAAGGTCGATTTCTGATTGTAACTGGGGAAATATATTCTACACCTCTCACCTTGATGAACATATACGCTCCAAATATAGACAATCCATCATTCTTTCAGAAGGCAATGTCTCTTATACCAGATTTATCCCAGACGAACTTGATTATAGCAGGGGACTTCAATTGCGTATTAGATCCGTATTTGGACAGATCTTCCACTCGCAGAGCAGAGAAGAGTAATTCAAGTGTCTTTCTTAATACATTTATCAACAATACTAATCTGTCTGACATTTGGAGAATAGCCAACCCGACAGGTAGGGATTACTCCTTTTATTCTGCAACACATAACTCTTATAGCAGGATAGATTATTTTCTCATAGATGCAAAACTAACACCTTATGCTGTAAATCCGAAATACCACAATATTTTGATCTCAGATCACAGTCCCCTTACGTGTACTCTGAATATTCAAAACATTGTGAAGCCACAGTTGAACTGGAGGCTAAACCCTCTTTTATTAACCGAAAAGGAGTTCTGTGATTATTTAAAATCTCAGATATCCCTTTACTTTGATACTAATGATAATTCAGAAACTACCCCTACTGTTCTATGGGAGGCATTCAAAGCATTTATTAGAGGCTCTATAATTTCATTTGAAGCATCTAGAAGGAAAATGAACAAAGCTAGATCACTCGAACTAGACAACCAAATTAACCTCCTGGAAAAAGAGAATGCCAAAACTCCCTCCAGTGACTTGCACAAAAAGATATCTGCCTTAAAATATGAATATAACAAGATACTCTCGGCAAAGATTAGTAAGGCATTTTTATATACAAAACAAAAACATTTTGAGTTTAATGACAAGCCACATAGACTCTTAGCCCGGCAACTCAGAAAACAGGAAAATGATCGCACGATACATACAATTAAATCTGATAAAGGTGAGATCCTGATTAAACCCAAGGACATTAATGATCGATTTCTCCAATTCTACAAAAATTTGTACACTTCCAAAAGTAATACAGACTATACAGCTATGCAAGATTTCTTAAATAAGTGCAATCTCCCCCAACTAGATGAAAATGAGGCAGCTCAGCTGAATTCTGAAATTTCTGTTGAAGAAGTTAAAAAAGCTATTACTTCACTCAAAAGTAATAAAGCTCCAGGCCCTGATGGCCTTCCAGGAGAGCTGTATAAAAAATTTAATGTAACCCTGTGCCCATACCTACATAGGGTGTTCACTCAAGCCCACACGGATGGTGTCCTACCTCCTACTTTAACAGAAGCGGTTATTACAGTGATACATAAAAAGGGTAAGGATCCAGAAGAGGTTGGCTCTTTTCGACCTATTTCTCTATTAAACCAAGATGGGAAATTATTTTCTAAAATTTTGGCCAATAGATTGAGCCCCTTTTTAGATACATTAGTTCATCCAGACCAAACTGGCTTTATACCAGGTAGAAATTCTTTTTTCAATCTTAGACGTTTATTTAATATCATGTATGCTACTAATAGACCACAAGAAGAGCTAGCCATCCTTTCACTCGATGCTGAGAAGGCATTCGACCAAATCGAGTGGCCGTATCTATTTGAAATTTTAAAGAGATTTAATTTTGGAGAAAAATTCATATCAATGGTAAAGCTTCTTTACAACAACCCCTGTGCACAGATACTGACTAATCAAATATTGTCCCCCCGTTTCAGACTACATAGAGGAACGAGACAAGGGTGCCCTCTTTCCCCCTTAATTTTTGCTTTAGCAATCGAACCCCTGGCCGAGAGTATCCGCTCAGACCCTTTAATTCATGGTTATAATACACAAAAATCTATAAACAAAATTTCACTATATGCCGATGATGTTTTATTATTTATCTCTCAACCCCAAGTCACAATCTCACAATTACTCGATAAAATAAATTCATTTGGGACCTTTTCTGGTTACAGGATAAATTGGAATAAAAGCGAGCTAATGCCCATGCAGGTGCGGAATATTGCCTGGTTACAGAACCTCCCTTTTAGTGTATCTTCAGAAAAATTCACGTATTTAGGAATTCAGATTACAAAATGACACTCTAATTTATTTAAGGAGAATTTCCCACCACTGCTGTCTAAATTACAATCAAATATACAGTTCTGGAAGACCTTGCCAATCTCATTACTTGGCAGAGTGAATGCCATCAAAATGATTTTCTTGCCCCAACTACTATATTTATTTCAGAACATTCCAGTATTTCTCCCCAAATCTTTCTTTAAAAAAATTGACTCGATTGTGCTCCCTTTCTTATGGGACTACAAAACCCACAGAATAGGCAAGAAACACCTCTGCAAATCTAAAATAGAAGGAGGCTTGGCACTCCCGAATTTTTTATCATATTACTGGGCCTCACATATCAAGATTATGGCGTATTGGCTGGATAACACTGCTACCCCACCAAACTGGCTCGAATTAGAACAAGAGGCATGCCAGCCTAACTCTATAGGTGCCATCCTTCTGGCACCTTACACTATTGAGAAGTCTTTGTACAATAGCAATGTGATGATCCACAGTACAGTGCGTATTTGGAAACAAATCAAATCACACTTTAAGTTGAAACCCATATTTTATGCATTACCTATCACTGGAAACCCTACATTCCCTCCATCCATTCTTGATAATACTTTTAATCTCTGGATGAACAGAGGCATCCATACAATAGGAGAGTTATACATTAATGGCATTTTTGCATCTTTTGCACAATTACAGAGTAAATATAATATACCGGGTAGTAGTTTCTTTAGATACTTGCAAATTAGAAACTATGTAAGAAAACATTTGCAAAATTTTGAGACCTTCTTAGGCTCTTGTCTTGATCGATGCCTCCGACCCATGTCTTGCTCAGAAAAATCGATATCTTATATTTATGACACTTTGCAGTCTATCAGTCCAGTGATCTCCACTTCAATAAAAACAAAATGGGAGGAAGAAATGAACACTGTGATCCCAGACCCTCTATGGGAAAAGAGTTTGGAACATACTCATCGATGTTCTAATAATGCTAGGCACTGCCTAATTCAATTTAAGATTCTACATCGTCTTCACTATTCTAAGGAGAGATTACACAAAATATACCCTGAGATATCCCCTCTTTGTGACAGATGCCTTGTTGCAGAAGACACGTTGCTTCACAGCTTCGTTCTGTGTCCCAAGGTTAAGATCTTTTGGTTTAATATCTTCAGTTTAATTTCTAGGATACTTAACGTACAATTGGAGCCTAATCCACTCATTATTATTTTAGGAATTTCAGATGATATTAAAAGGTTAAACAATTACCAACAATGCCTCCTGTCCTATAGTCTCATCACCGCAAAGAAACTACTTCTCATGCATTGGAAAAATAAAGAAACACCCTCCACAAAGATGTGGCTTAGAGATCTTACTAACACTCTCCACTTAGAGAGAATAAAATATATTCTTATGGATAAACTCCCACACTTTGAAAAAGTGTGGTTACCTCTCATTCACTATCTCACACCTGGCAGTGGAAATTAATGTTTCCCTCTAACTATAATAAAGTAGTATTTAGACGGAAGGATAAGGCTGGGTAGGGTGGGGAAGCGGGATTTATTTAGGTTTGTTTATGTTTTTTTTTTTTTTTTCTGTACTCTGTATGTCTATCTGTTGATTATGTTCTTCTTTTACCATTGTTGTATGTTCATAAAAAAAAATGCACACATTTCTATGTGGATATACATTATACTCTTGTGTATGATGTAGATAATATAACGTTGTGAAAATGTGCTCGAATAAAAATATTTGAAACAGTGTAGTCACCCTGGTCAGTGATTGGCTGCTCCCACATACTCCATCCTCGATCATGTCCACTTGTCTCTTTCTCAAACCCTGCGACAAACTGAGAAAAAAACTACTATCAACATATTACCAGTTAATACCCTCATAGCCTAATTGTAATAATAAAACAGTGCCCAAAACGGTTACACTTTATTTTAAGGTGTCGTTGTTACAGTGTAATTATATATTTAAGTACTGAGTAATATTAAGCAACTGCATGTACTTACTATAGGGTTAGGGTAGGATTAGGGTTTGGTTGAGGGTTAGTTGCATGTAATTATGCATAATTTACTGTTATTACTATGGTAAGTAGATGTAACATATGTAACACTGACACTGTAAAATAAAGTGTTATCGTTTAAACATAATAATTAAATTACCTATCAACAAACCAGCAAATGTGGATTGAATAAATCAGTAATATTAGGCAATATTGCAGGACATAGTTACAGTGTAACCAAAACAAAGAAAAAGCACGAGATAGAGAAACAGAGAGAGCTCCCAACCCGTGCATAATCTTCATCCATGATGCTAACGTAATGTGTGACCTGGAGAATATTGAGCCCTCTCTGATGGACCTTGTGATGCCCCTACCCCTGTGGTTTGCCTTTCTACAGCTCCTGTAACATATGACATAATCTGTAAATATCCAACATTGCATAGTTTGTCAGACTGTAATAAGGTACTGGGTGATCATTGTTGAACATTACACTTAGAGTGAGTACTGTAAGTCTATGCAAAGTGATATTTTTTGCTGTTTTTGGTTCTGTACTACAACACCTTCAGTGTGAAAGGATTCCGTGACCTTGAGATTAAAGTACACCCTGTCAGCTTAAGTTTTAGGGTACTTACATCCATACAGGATGAGATTAGCACTTTTTGTACATGATCCCCTCATTTTATGTTACTAAAAGTATGTTCCATGCAGTAACAGTATTGAGTCTGTGACCTGTAGGCATCATCAGAAGAGCTAGATGTGTTCCCAGGTGATGTTCTAAAGGCTTTTTGTTTTCTCTTCAGTATGTGAAATATTTAAATCTGATTCAGATTGGGTGTTTGACTTGTGAATTATTTTTGTTATGTAACATAACATCCTTTCTAACTCAGGATGCTACAATGCAGTATCACTGTCACATAGTTGTGCTTACTGTCACTTCTCCCCCAATCTAGACACTGTATAATCTAGTGGCAAATTAATCCAGGTTTGTGTGGCAATGATGCTTGGTTCTTACCACCTATATCCATCCTTGGTCGTGTTGGTTCTTTTGAGTTTCATTCTGTTGTTGCACACAGGGCATCGTTTTTTTCTTGACAACAGCCTCTCCCTCTGGAGCCATTCTATTAAATGTTTACCCCCTTGTGCTGTCCTCTGAAGTAATGTTCTCGTCAATGTCATATTTCTGAAAAATACAGACAATTTAAAATGTAAGAGACGTAACATTAGATGCAGCTGTAGTACTAACGTGTCTGTGTTTTAACCATCCGGCAAAGTCTCTTAAATTTGACATGTATATTATAGATATGTATAAATTAATTCCACTCACACTTCCGTGGCACCGCGATCACTGAAGCAAATGCCCGCGGAAAGATCGGAAACTGCGTCAAACCGGAAGAGTCTGACAATCGACGGTGGCTGCCGAAAGAGCGCTGAACTGTGAGAAGGTACGTTATATCGGGTTACACATCCTTAAGTCTGTGGTTATATCCCAGGTGCTAATTTCAGACAAATAACTTATGTTTTAGTTATGATATTTTTATTGTTTTTTTTTAAATCATATTCAATATTTTTAAATACAGATCATGCCAAGGACGCGAGTTACCAGACGAACCAATAAGAGCAGAAGCCCCCCAGATGAGCCGCTGCAGTCGGATAATGAAGGTAACGTTAACTTAATATTACATAACGTTAGTAAAGAATTTAATGAGCCAAATCAAATGTTTAGTGTGCCACCAATCGTCACTCTTACAAGTTGTGTTTTTAACTGTACGTTTTTTACAGTTAGTGGGATTGCTCAATCACAGCTCTGCAAAAACTCGTTTATTTGCTAGCATAACGTTAAGTTAGTATCAGGCTAACGTCAGCAAAATTTGCAGCCTATACACGAATAATCATGTACTAATACCTGAATTAATAATTACTTTACTATGAACTAACGTTAATGATGAGTTAAGACATGTACTAATGAGGAACTAACCTTAACTACGACATGAGTCACATGAATTCCTGCATGAATATACCATCTTAACTACACGTTAGTACATGCTTGTTAATTAATGTATTAATTAACATTTCGGGTTTAAACTAAATCAAACATGTTCCAGATCAGAAGAAAGATGTACTAAAAGGGCACAATGTAAAATTGTTCATAAATTTGACACCAGCAACTGTCACAAACATCAGTGAATGACACTAGATGTCTTGCAATGTTTACATTTAACCTTACTCATTGAACACACGATGCATTCATCATTAAAAACGATTTAATCTCATTCTGTTTTAAGTGATTCCACTGCTGCCATCAAGAGTGAAATACCTACACTAACATGCAGATGCAGTGTTAGCACAGATGATGGTTATTTATGTGGTTATTTTATGGATTGGTTTACTGTCTTTATATCATAATGCAGTCGGATGTTAGTCAGTTAGGGTTCTTGCTCTTCTTTTGGGACACTAAATGTGTCCAATTTCTAGAGCAAGTTTGATTTAGTTTACCCCGAAATGTTAATTAATACATTAATTAACAAGCATGTACTAACGTGTAGTTAAGATGGTATATTCATGCAGGAATTCATATGACTCATGTCGTAGTTAAGGTTAGTTCCTCATTAGTACATGTCTTAACTCATCATTAGTTCATAGTAAAGTAATTATTAATTCAGGTATTAGTACATGATAATTCATGTACTATTATTGTAAAGTATACCATGTGGGTTGTAACAGCAGGGCCGGCCCGCGGCATAAGTTAGGCGGAATAGGCAAATGGACGATGACATCACTGTTTTATCCAGAGAAGCTATATAAATTAACTAAATTAATAACTTTTTTACAACAAAAATAAACCATCACTGAACTTATGACACCTTCTAGATCTGCTGTACAGGAGAAGCAAACTGTGTTGCATTATTTCCTGTTTTCACTGTAGAGCTGCCTTGAAATAAAATCTGTATTGTTAAAAGCGCTATAAAAAAAGGGGACATGACTTGAATGCTAGATACAATGCTCTTGCTATTTGTGTTTACGCTGTAATGTGTGTTTGTATATATATATATATATAGGCTAAAATCATGAACACGATGACGGGGTGAAATGGGCTGTGATGCATGGGGCACCAGGTAAAATCTTGCCTAGGGCAGCAAATTGGTTAGGGCCGGCCCTGTTGTAACATTACAGTTTAAAGCACAAATTACAGGGTGCAAACCTCTAAAACCCTGCAGGGTCGCCCGCTATAGCTGCTTCTAAGCTGCTTAGATCGTTAATACAAATATTAATGTTTAAACATATGATCAATATGTCAGTATGGACATGCTACACATCCTTAGATCGGTTAGATTCTCTACAATTCAATCGTTCAGTTCATTTAACGGAAACAACGAGCCCCTAATTCTTATAGATTTACTGGTGTAACCTGCATGGTACAAGAGATGAAAAGGAGAAAAAAGTGACTCCCGTTACCTTTGAAGCGCTCGTTAAGTCCGAATGTGTTTTTATAGAAATAATATTCTGTTTGAAATAAATAAACTGTTTCATAGTAGCCTATATTAGTTTTGTGCAAGAGGAATTAAAGGCCGTTCCCATATGGACGCCTGATTACTACAAAGCTCTGCGGTGGAATTGAAATAGAACAAGTTATGATGGTAACACTTTACAATAAGGTTCATTAGTTAAAATTAGTTAATGTATTAACTAACAAACTAACAATGAGCAATACATTTGTTACAGTATTTATTAATCTCTGTTAATGTTAGTTAATAAAAATAAAGCTGTTCATGTTAGTTCACAGTGCATTAACTAATGTTAACAAATACAACCTTTGATTGTAATAACATATTAGTAAATGTTGAAATTAATATTAACATTATTAAGATTAATAATGAAAGTATTTTCATTTAAAATGAAAAATAAATACTTAAAAATTAAATATATTTCTGTTTGCATCTATTATAGTTGTAGAGATTCAACAGAAAGCCACTGCTCCAACCATGGATAAGTTCCGGGAGGATTTTAAATTACTGAAAGAGGAGAACCGGCTTCTAAAAGAGGAGCGGGATTTCCTTAGGGAGAAAGCTCTCAACCCAGTAAAGACCGGACCCTCAACAACTTCAAAAGGTATCCAGACTGTGGTCCTCCCATAACCAACACAGAAAGCTTTTACCACATGCATAATTATTCTAGTTGTTTGTTATTTTGCGTTTATTGATATCCCCACATTATGCAAATGAATAAGAGAAATATACTACAAGAAGATGATTTTTTCAACACTGAGAACACTTAATTACTTTCAATTTGTTGTTACTCTGTTTAAGGGTCCCACAAAAAGAGGGTTATGGATTCTTCAGACTCTTCAACATCTGACTCTGAGTCAGATTCCTCTTATAGACCAGGTTGAAATCACAAAAATGTGCCTAAGTAAAAATCCTCAGGCATTTTTGAGTAAAAGTTGGCAAATAGACTATTCTAGGGGTATTTTTTATGCTGAATCCATTTTTGCTGTTTGCCAAGCTGTATCTCTTACATGAAACTCAGTAGAGTGCAAAATCCAAGATGACCGCCTCATACGCCAAAATGAGCAAATTTCTCAGCACTGGCTCAAAGATAAACTGTTTTTATTGTGCTATAGCATTTATTGAGTAAAGGAAACAAACAGAATAGTCAGAACAAGTTAGTCATTCTGTTTTACAATATTTCTGGTAAACACTGACTTGTAATTTTGTGTATTTGAGTATGTCCATGTAAGAACATCAACATCATGCTGGTGGCAGCAAAAGGCCTATATCTTAAACCATCATCCTATTACATTACTGTATGTTAAGAGTGTTTATTACTTTTCAACATTTACATGTCCATTTAAACAAGTTTAAGGACTTAAATTTAACCAAACTAAATTCTCTTTTGGTTTATTTATGAAAAAGATATTCTCAGAAAGATTGGTTGTAAATATTAAGAATTGAGACAAATTAACAAATTACCAAACCATATCACGGTAATGTGTCACACCACTAACATTAGCTTTGAACAGATAAAGGAAATAAACACAGTAAACTTGGCCTAAAATTACCTTATAAAGTTGGATATAACATTAGCTGAATAATAACTAAAACATGACATATAAAATGTAATGTTATTTAAACAATGGTACAACAAGATTCTCCAATATGATCACACCAACACAGAGCAGTGCTCTTATTCAGTTCAGCAATTGCTACATTATGCATCACTTGTCTTGCACTTGCATGCAGCAGAGCAACGCAGACGAGACTTTTTACATTTACATCGTGCACTCATACATCTTAAGGGCGCAGTTGCAGCTGATCAATTCCAAACAGTAGTCTGACTAACCGAGGTTACGTTAGGTAACCAAGTACGTTCTCTTATGAGAGGTTCTCTCGTATTGCGTAACGCTACGGGAACCCCTTGTCAACGCCGTGCGTGCCGAGCATCCACTGCATGAGTCCCATGGAAGCCCGGGGAACACAAAACATGTGGGAAACAGGCGGCCAGCAGCGTGGGCCAGCACATGTACATAAGCACTTCATAGGGAAATACAGAGCGGCTCCGCCGGTCTATGTATAGAGAATATCGCCCTTAGTACAGCTCAACCAGAAAAGCTAATAGTCACGTGAGAGTAGCCTGCACATGAACAAACTGGGCAGAACATACACACCACTTAGACTGATAAAAGTCTAGCCTGCAAGGCGGAAACTTCCAGGTTATAAAACTTAACAAATGTAGAGGGGGAGGCCCAGCCTGCCGCCATACAAATGTCATGAATAGAAATCCCGCTGGACCAAGCCCACGACGAGGCCATGCCTCTAGTGGAATGGGCCCTGATGCCCATAGGGCACTGCAGGTGTTTGGACGCATAAGCTGCTGCGATAGCGTCCACTATCCATCTGGACAGGCTATGTTTCGAGGCGGCGAGACCCTTGGTGCGCCCACCAAACGAAACAAAGAGCTGCTCAGAACGCCTGAAGGCGGCAGAGCGTGTGATGTAAACTCTCAGTGCCCTGACGGGGCATAGGAGGTTTTCACCGCCCTCGCTATCGGATGCTGGCAGAGCCGATAGGGAGATGATCTGCACTCTGAAGGGAGTGCCAATCGCTTTGGGGACGTAACCATGTCTCGGTTTGAGGATGACTTTAGAGTAATTTGGTCCAAACTTGAGACACGCGGGGCTAACGGATACCGTGTGTAGATCCCCCACACGTTTTACTGAAGACAGAGCTATCAGAAAAACGGTCTTGAGCGAAAGGTATTTTAGGTCCACGGATTCTAACGGTTCAAAGGGAAATACTTTCAGGGCCTCTAGGACCAAAGAAAGATCCCAAATAGGAACTGAAGGGGGTCGCGGGGGATTCATCCTCCTGGCTCCTCTGAGGAAGCGGATGATGAGCTCGTTCCATCCTATTGCGCGGCCGTGCGTTGACTCTGCGAACGCTGCAATAGCCGCAACGCAAACTTTGAGCATGGAAGGGGACCTGCCCTTGTCCAACAGCTCTAGAAGGAAGGAGAGCACCCACGAAACCCCACACGTGCGTGGGTCCAGGCTCTTTGTAGCACACCATTTGGAGAACACTGACCATTTAGACGCGTAGAGTCTTCTCGTAGAAGGAGCTCTAGACTGCGTGATCGTGTTCACGACCCCTTCTGGCAAAGCAACGGTTATTTGTTGATTATCCACACATGCAGAGACCAGCGCTCTGGATGGGGATACCGCGAACGCATAGCACAAGCGGTGCCAGACCACGTGCTGTTCTGTGTTCTGGACAAGAAGCACTCTGTCAATTGCTTCTCTGTGTTGAGGATCGTGAAGCTTGCCTCTACTTTGTGCAGCTGCTTTTAGTGTCAAAAGTCCCTGTTCTGTCGCATTGTATAGCTTATCTTTCTTGGATTCCTGGCATATAATGCAAGTATCCAATGACACTGACCCGTCAGGCTTCAAACTACACACAGCTTCCATAATTGGTGATCTTATAATCTGACCAACTTCATGGGTACAATTCCACAACTGGAAATATTTTGTGTTGGTTCATGTCGCTCTTTGGATATAAAAATTAATTCTGATGAAAAATACGATGTGTGGAAATAACTGCAGAAAGTAATAGAAAGTAGAATAAAAAACCTCTTGGATAACTCCGAACTCAATTCACACACTTTGATCCAAAGACAATAGTATGCATGTGACTCCAAACAAATGACTCTCGCATTTTAGATATTCTGTTTGTCCATTTGAAATAAAGAGAAAAACAGATATTTTCATGACTACAATGAGAAATAATGCAATTATCATTGTCACATACAAGTATCTTAATTCCCACCTACATAAACTTTCTCGTTAATTGATGTCGTGCATGATGTAAAGTTTATAAATATAGAATTTCCTCACATTTTAGAGGTCATCTTGAAGTTTGCGCTCTACTGAGTTTCACATAAGAGATACAGCTTGGCAAACAGCAAAAATGGATTCAGCAGAAAAAATACCCTTAGAAAAGTCTGTTTGCCAACTTTTACTAAAAAATGCCCAAGGGTGTCACATTATCTGAAAATCGACCTAGTCTATTATGAAAGAGGGAAGAGGAAGAGAAAGCAGAAGAAGAACAAGAAAACCCATGCAGCATTTGGAAAAAGAGGTGACTTGTATAATTTGAAAAAAGAAGGCTCACAACTAAATTACATTTGTATGTACACTGTAAAAAATTAAACCGTGATTTTTACGGTAAAAAAACGGCAGCTGTGCTTGCCAGTACTTTACCGTCAAAAATACAGTAGCAACGTTATTGGTTTTACAGACTTAACTTAAAATTTACAGTAATAAACCGTAATTCATTATCTGATATAATGTGAATTTAACGTCCTATTGAAGTATTAATATCTGTTTTGTACCATTGTAATACACTGATAACCAACAATCACAGCAGTGATGAGTCACATGATCAATCAAAGCTCATCACAAGCAGCTCTTCCACAAGAAATGTAATACTAATATATAATAAAAGCTGCAGTGTCATTCACACAAACATTAAACACCATCATGGTAACACACATGTAACATAAAACCCTAATGTACATAACTGATTAGAACAAACTAAGAAAACTATGAAGAAACATAGTTATTTTAACAAAAATAGATCAAATGTGAAGTGTCACGCAGGGAATTGTGAGAATGTCAATTTACGTTTTTTCACTGTAAATTATACAATGAGTTGTTCTTTTTCACTTTCAAAAACTGTAAATTTAATGGTATTTTACAGTAAAATTACATTAAATGTACCATTAGATCTATCACAGTTATTTACTGTATATAGTACGGAAACTTTCTGTTAACCAATTAACAGTTTTTCACTGTAGCATTTTTACAGTCTTTTATCGTTAAAATCACGATAATTTTTTACAGTGTACATATGACATTTTCTTAATATAAGAATGTTATTTTCAATGTTACAAGCATAAGGCTAAGGTTACTGCCAACAAACAATCCACAACTCCATATACAGCTACCATATTCAAGTCTGGGCCAATTATGAATCAGTTATGTGTTTTATTGGAATACGTTATTGATGTTACAGAAGAAGAGTTGTGAAGGCACTAGATCTCTTCGGGTTATTCACCTAATGCCTGAATGTCCTGTTTTATATAATCAAAGCTGTATTTTTGTGTGGTTATGATGTAATGTTTTAATGTGGTTTTATGATTTGTCTTGTAGTTCAGAGTCCCGAGGACGTTGTGCACAGGTACCGTGCTGTCTTAAAAGAGTTTAGACGCACCAGGAGCATGAGCCTCAGCTGCATAACATTGGACATGGACCGGAACACGATCACGTTGACTGCTATCATTGCTGAAATTGTGATTGCTGCAGAAGGTGAAAACTTCGGGCCGCTGCCAGTGTTCAAGGAGGAGGACACTGTAGGCAATTATGCAAAAACCTGCAAGGCCTTCTTAGAGGGCAACAATCCTCTTGGGGAAAAAATAAAAAAAATGAAAGAAGATTCAGACCTGCTCCCCATTAAATATAAATTTAGAAAGTGAGAGGCCACACTGCTGTCCTTATTGTTAATGCCCACTTTTGCACTTTGTTAAGGGTTCTGTGTTTCTTTGAACCCAGTTTCTACTGTTTCTATTAAGGGTTGTTAATACGATTTAAGTTTGTAAATATTTCTTTATTTAAATACTTTGTGATACCATGTAAAAGATAGCTTCTTTTTACGGTATATTTTCAGTTTACTTACTGAGTAAATACTGTTGATTTACACAGTAACTGTAGCTATTACAGATTATAGGGTAAGATCCCAGTAATTCAATGGAAATAAAAAGGCTTCCTTTTACAGTACAGTTTCACTTTATTTACTGAGAATGTTTTAGTTAAGTTGCAGAACACAGATGGTAAAAGTTTGTGATTTCAAAAATGTTTAAGCAGCAGCAAAGGATGTGGTAAGAGTCTGGTAATACCATCCAAATAAGCAAGGCTTCCTTTTACAGTACAGTTGCACTTTACTTACTGAGTAAATTGTCATGTTTTCCTTGGTAACGTTGCAGGACATACGAGGTAAAAAAATGTGACTATGGAAAAGGGAATGATCTGGTTATATGGTACAATTCCGGTAATACCATGGAAATAAACACGGCTTCATTTTACAGTACAGTTGCACTTTACTTACTGAGTAAATTGTAAAAACATCTGCAAGAACATACCCAGTATTTAAGATGTGCCATGACATTAGGGAAAACTGTTCCTGCGGGGTAGTTACCAGGTAAGGGTAAGGTAAATTATTTGATAAACCCTCTATAAATGGGTGTAGCAATGAACAACAACTATGTAAGACAAGGTAATTTATTGGAAACTACCGTCTTAATTTCAAGATAGTAATAAATAAACATGGACTGTTACCAACATAACCCTAGGATAACTACACACCTAACTTGAATTGATGGGTAATACTGGAGGTGTTTCTAAAAATTGGCTGCCTACATTCTGAGGAAGTACACAATTAAATCTGAGTTATTACCAACCTAAACAGGTAACAAGTACACAGTACTTTGTTGAGTTGATATTTAACAGTGGTGTTTTTTTCCCTGGTAGTTTCTCTGTAATTGCATACTAATCACCTTAAGTAATTACACACTAAAATACTATAATTTACCATATGCTTACCAGGTAAATACCTAGTAATTAGTTTGTAGTTTCTCTGCATTTACATACTTGTTACCTGTGGTAATTACCAATAACCAACTATAACTTACCATATATTTACCAGGTAAATACCTAGTAATTAGGGGACTGTAAAAGGAAGGGTTACCAACTAGTTCACAACCACAATCTGTCACGTCACATTTACAATCGCCAAAACGCTATTGTTTGAATTTTGTAATAAAATTGACAGAATCTGAGAGATCTGTGAAAAGTGTCAATTGTGTGATTCTCACGCTGAATGTGTGAGAGTTGGCAGCCCTGTGTCTCTTAGTGAGAAAACACTTATTATTCTACTTCCTCTAAAGTGTTTTAGCACAGCAGGTTAAAACAGTTTAATTTTAAGATGCAAAAATTGTAGTGCTTTTGAGATGTTTCAAACCATGTACATTCATGCAAGACTGCAGTCATATAAGTTTCGCACAAAATGTCTGGCTGACGTGTCTCCATTAAACCTCACAAGATGATGACATTCTGAACTTCATGTTCATTTTTCAATCCAACTTCACACTTTTTGTTAGGCTGTTAATATAATTTGTAATAAAACTACATACTATATCATCAAAAGTTATCAAAAAAAAGTTTCCTTTTTATCATCTTATCAATATATCACATGTACATGACCACAGTTGCAAAAGCAGAACACTTAAGAGCAACAACATCCAATTACTTTTTCATAATTACTCCAGTTTCAGCTCCATACAGTCTTCTGAATCCATCTGAACAGAACAACATTTACCAATCGAATGATTCCAAATAGACAGAAGATTTCTGAGAGGACGTACATTATGTCAATAGAACCCTTGCTGAGACACAAGAGATGAACAGAGAAGATGGAGAGGAGTTAATTATCTATTTAAGTGCATCGTAATAAACATAAATTAACATTTAATTGCTGTAAATTGAATTATTTTCAACAGTGGGCACTAACAATGGCCCTTGGTCACATTTTTCTTTCCTTACTCTTGCTTTACACTTTCCTCACAGTTTCAGTGTATCTCCCATCAAACTTAAGCCGCCCCGCAGCAAATTCATCAACAAGTTGAGGCAGCATGGATGAGAAGTAGAAAGCTCTCAACCGCTTCACCTGTTCCGTGACAAACAGCTCATCAAATGGTACACTAAATACCACACTCTCATCTGGTGTCCAGATCATCAGTCTGGCTGTCTTGAGACCCGTGCAAAACATTCCTAGTTGGACTTGCATGTAATAGCCTTGGCTACCAGTTTTCTGAATCTCAAGTTTTCCATCCACTATCTTGAAATCACTGAATCTCTGAGATAACAGTCCACTGAGTGTCTGGTGATTTTTATTGGGGACAGGGCATTTAATCTCTAGGAGCTCACAGGAGTTGATGATTCCATCCGGACTTGCTGATAACCATGGCTCTACACCACATACAACTGTGCCTGTGTGCGTTATGTTTATTCCCTGTTCTTTCAATTGGTTCCAAGCTGTTTCTTCCATTTCTTTCCCATTATTAGTGGCATAGTTACCACGAAAGCTGGGGTAAAAGTGCTCACACAAAAACTTTTCACTATTTGTGCCTGCACGTACAGGCACCTTCTTTGCTGAACTGGCTGTATTTCTAAGTTTCCTAGAACTGTGCCACAGATCAGATGCACTCTGCCCCCTCGTCTCAAGTTCCAGTGTATCAGCTTGTTTGCCATCCATATTAACATAAGCCTGATAGAATTTCTAGCATTTCACACAACTCAGATCACTGTCATGATTTTGATGTGACAGAAATGTTAAATCATTGATGGTTCCCTGTTCTTTTGAACTGCCCTGTTGTTCTGCTGATGGAGGAGTGGCATTGTAACACTTTTCCAGTAGCGTGTTCTTGAGAAGGAATAGAGGTTTTGTTTGAGATGTGTCCACTCTCTCTCTAAAGTCTTTGTGGGAGTCATATATTTTTTAATACTTCAACCACTATTCAAAACTATCTGGGAGGAAAAGGAAATACCTGATGACTGGTCGGAAGGAATTATCATAAAGATACCAAAGAAGGGCAACTTGAGAGATTGTAACAAATGGCGCGGAATCACACTCCTATCGATACCAAGCAAAATCATGGCAAAAATCATTGAGCGCCGTCTTACAGAGGCAGTAGATAAGAAACTCAGGAATGAACAGGCAGGATTCCGTAAGGGGAGAGGGTGCATTGACCAGATATTTGCACTTCGTAATATCATAGGACAATGCACAGAATGGCAGAGGCAAATGTACATCAATTTTATAGACTTTGAAAAGGCATTCGATAGTATACACCGAGACGGCCTCTGGAACATCTTAAGGATGTATGGAATTCCACAACACATAATGGACCTCATCAAGACCTTTTATGCCAACTTCAAATGCCAGGTGGGAAACAGTAGCCTGGCATTCCAGGTAAAGACAGGAGTCAGACAAGGATGTGTGATGTCAGCATTGCTCTTCAACATTGTTATCGACTGGGTGATGCGCCGCACAACAGAAGACAAATCAAGAGGTATACGATGGACCCTCTTCTCAACATTGGAAGACCTTGATTTTGCTGATGATCTGGCTCTAGTTTCACACACTCACCAACACATGCAAGAGAAAACATCACGTCTCAGCTACTTTGCACAGCAAGTTGGCCTGAAAATAAACCAGAGGAAATCTGAAGTAATGGTGCTAAACATCTCAGATCCATTACCAATACATGTGAATGGAGAAGCTCTACTAACAACAAATGAGTTCACCTATCTTGGGAGTACTGTAAGATGTGATGGGGGTGCACACAATGACATTAAAAACAGAATCAACAAAGCCAGAAATGCATTCAGAATGCTAAACAACATATGGAAGTCTCGGCAGTATAGAACCAAGACAAAACTCAAATTATATCAGAGCTGCGTTCTATCCACCCTACTGTATGGCGCAGAATGCTGGAGAATGACAGCAAGTGACATATGCCAACTGTCAGTCTTCCACACAAGGAGTCTGAGAAGAATCTGTCGGATTTTTTGGCCAAGCAAGATATCAAATGAGGATCTATTAACAAGATGTCAACAAGACAGCATGGGTAGCATTGTAACAAAGCGGCGCTGGAACTGGATTGGCCATATTTTGAGAAGAGAGCAAGACAGCATCCCAAGAGTGGCCCTTCATTGGACACCCGAAGGTAGAAGAAAGAGAGGACGACCAAAGATCACCTGGCGTCGTACAGTAGAGGAAGAAATGAAATCTATGAACCTGACATGGGGAGATGTCCAGAAAATAGCCCAGAATCGACCAGAGTGGAGGACCTTCGTTGCTGCCCTACATGCCAGAGGCATAATGGGCAGTAAGTAAGTAAGTAATATATTTTTTACATATATCGGATTTTTTCCGACCGTAGGGCCTCATCTGACACATTTTATGTAAAGTGTTCCCTCTTTTAAAAATACCACGTCTTCCTTAAAACTCACACCTATAAACAGAATTTTGTACATATATTTATACTTGTTGAAGTAAAGATGTCAAAATTTATGTCAAACAGTCAAGATCCAAATAATTTCAGTTGATCTCTAATTATATGGTGAAACGAGTTGTAGTAGCTGTGCAGGTCTATTAACTTCATCTAAACACAAGACATAAATGCACAAGTACAAATAAATACTTTTTACTGAAAAAAAATTCTGTTTTTATGTCAATAGTCAGCAAAGAGGTTTTTTATCCCCCCATCTGGATATCACATGATCTTGACGACAGTGTCTGCTGAAAGTAAAATCTCAAAAGCAGAAGTTCAGAGCAGTGCAATCCACTTGAAGAAACAACTTCTAATAATCTCACATCTACTTCAGCAGACTGAATATATCTTACGGCAATATGAACATTCCCAGGAAAGATGGCATGGACAGAGAAGATGAAGAAGAGATGCATATCTATGCTAATCCGGATCCTTTAAACGGTTCTGATGTCAGGACAGAAACAGAGAACTCCCAAACACCTCAACACACAGGTACAGAGATTAAATTAATTATAAGGGACTGTTCGTTTTTTATTTAAGGGGCCACCGGAGGAGTTTTGAGATCTGTTGTCAAAAAAGACATGACCCTCCCTTCGCCAGCAATAAATTTTTCTATGACC
Source organism: Abramis brama (assembly GCF_963993115.1). NCBI lineage: Eukaryota > Metazoa > Chordata > Actinopteri > Cypriniformes > Leuciscidae > Abramis > Abramis brama. The sequence goes on along the minus strand of NC_139970.1, from coordinate 4,723,142 downwards.
CTCCAAAATGATTGTGAAAAAAGGCATGACCCTCCCCGATAATTTATTGATTAGCCTACTTCTGTACTGGTTTGCGCTTGGCAAAGATGTTCAGATAGCCTTTTTTTTTTAAACCATAAACTCTTGCTTTCTCATCTTACTAGGGCTGTAACGATAGACCAAACCTACGATTCGGTTCGTATCACGATTTTTGATTTTAGATTTGAAAAAAATCATGTTTTCGGTGCTGATGCGGTGTGACTCGTTCAACATGTGGGTGGCGCTGCGAATAAAGCATCTAAAAGCTGTCACAAAGAACCGGCAAAAGTAATGATTATTAATATGTCAAATAGGCTATAGCAAGGAGACAGACAAAAGGAATCGCCGGTGCAGCACAGATGTCTACTGATTAAAATATTTATTTAAGGTGCATAACAATGAATGACTAACGTTTCGATGTAAAGTTACATCTTCATCAGAGTCCTTACAGAACAGAGAACCTTCTTTTCAATAGCAAGGAGACATTTTGATTGTTTATTAATAAACAAGTGTTTTCTGTGTCGACTGCAAAGATGAAGTTGACAATGCGTCGCGATCTTCCCAGAACGCGCCATAGAGAAATGCACATTTCATAAGGAGAAAGCAGTCTGTTTTCCTTCGTTTTGAATTGTTCTGTTTAAAAGTAGACATTTCAAGCTTTCTATATATTTCTCAGGTCTGTGAGGCAAGTAGCATACCTTACGCGGAGTTTCGGTTCATTTATGAGACAAGAGTCCAGTTCACTCGCCCGCGCCTCCGTGTCATGATTATCTATTTTCTACTATATTTACTTCTTAGGCTATTTATTAAATCCAGATGAAACATTGATTAAAATTAAGATACAATTAATAAAAAAACGAAATACACTTTAAAGAAAGGCTTTGTGCTTTCTGTTTGAGGTCTCTGTGAAATTTTTAAAGTCGCTTTCAGAGCAGTCATGTCCGTAATGGAGAACTGTCACGCCCGTAACATTGTTTTTATTTTATTTTTTTCACATAAATGCGAACACGAAAAATAAAATAAAAATAATATTTTATGTTCTGTGGAGGCCGATCTTTATTCATCCGGTGGGTATATATCTTTTGGTTTGCACAGTGTAATTTATAGAATTACTAAAAAATATTTTGCCACCTAAAAGTTAAAGATTTTTTGTGTCACGTCACGTGTATTTCCCTCATATTAAATATAAAACGCATTTGTAGACTGATATTTTTCTAATGTCTTGACTCCTTTCAGACGTTTCAAAATATTGGTATTAAATGCGTTTTCTGAGAATTTATATTTCAAGTTTTGACTGCAAATGTCACGTCCATAACACTGGAATCGCCCAATTTTAACGAATTTATCCTCAACTAGTTTTTGTGGTGTAGGTCTACGTATTTTATTATGTTAACTTAAATAATACTAATAGTAATTTAAAGATTTAAAGATTTTTGTTGGGTCAGACCCATCTGATATCGAAGGGGGGCTGATAACGCGAGATCAACATGGAGCTAAATGGAAAAAAATAGCACCAAACAAGCCACTTTGAAATGTTGCTGTTTTCATGAATATAAAAGTTGGGTGACCCTCCCCTTAGACTAAAAAAAGTTGGATGACCCTCCCCTCAACAAAGAATAAAAAGACATGACCCTCCCCTATTTTCCTCCGGTGGCCCCTTCCATAAATACCGAACGGTCCCTAACACACACGTTTGAGTAATACGAGCAATTAGCGTTGATCTTCATATCTGTGGTTTTCAGGAAGTGATACTGTGAGGAACAGAAGCTCCAGAGCAGCTCTCGTGTGTTTGGCTCTGCTGTGTGTTCTTCTGCTGACTGCGGTCATAGTGCTGTGTGTCCACATCAAGACAAAGAGCACTAACTACACTGAAGAGACACACCAGCAACAAACCAAGATCACCAACCTCACTGAAGAGACACACCAGCAACAAACCAAGATCTCCAACCTCACAGAAGAGACACACCAGCTACTAACCAAGATCTCCATCCTCACAGAAAAGACACACCAGCTACTAACCAAGATCTCCAACCTCACAGAAGAGAGAGATGTGCTACTTACTAGGAACACGCAATTGACAAAAGAGAGAGATGGATTATCATCAAGTAAGCTTTACCTGATTAAACACAGAGACCAGTTAAATAAGGAGAAGAATGAACTGTCAAAAAGTCTTTGTGTAAAGGGTAAACAAAGTATATTAAAAACTAAACAACCAAGTTTACTAATTATTTAGGTGAAACCGGTTAAAAATAAAGTTTGTAGATCAGTGTGATGGGAATAAATTGATTAAACCTAAACTGGTTGTTTACAGATAGATGGATTTACTATGAATCCAGTCTTTACTTAATTTCCTCTGAGAAGAAGAGCTGGACTGAGAGCAGAAGATACTGTACAGAGAGAGGAGCCGATCTGATCATCATAAACAACAGAGAAGAACAAGTGAGTAAACTCATTTTCTGACTGGATGACAGTTTATAGTGTGGCAGGAAGGGCGTTTCTGTTTTTCTTGGTCATTGTGATTGATGGCCATTCTGGCCTATCATCTGTGCTCCTGGGCTTTAAAACAGCAACGCAGTTACCGCTCGTCAGGCGTCACGTTTTGAATCACTGCGTCGTTAACGCGCTTCCGTCACTGCTTCCTGGAAACCGGATGCAAGCACCCGAGTCGGTAAGGAGAATGCACTGCTAGTTGTTTTTAGCTCATGAAGTGTAAGTAGTTATGAGAAGTGCACTCTTTTAATGTACCTTTTAGAGACACTGCGTTGCTTTGGAGAGTGTGCTGCTGTTAGTGATGGCAAAATGAGGCTTCCTGAACCACTGAGACCTCGCAGCCCATTGCTTCAACCAAAGGTTCATTACTCGAAGCTTCATTCAGCATTGCTCACTAGTGACACCTAGCTACTGTGCAAAGAAATAGCAGACAAATTAATTCATTCTGAACCAGTGGCCAATATATTATAAAAAAATATTTTTTTTATATATATAAAAAATATATATTTTATAAAATATTTTTATAAATAAAATTATTTTTTTATTTTGTACTCACTGTTAATGTCTGTAACCTTTCATTTGCAATAATATAAAGACATGAGCAGACATTTGTCCATTACCTGTGTATAATATAAAATACGTATCTATCTCTGTCTGAATTTACTTGTGCAGAGTCACACACACAGTTAATTAATTATTCATAAATTGTTTGGATAGTGACAGTATGAACAAAAACAGTGACACTGTGTTGAGTGTAGTGCTTATGTTGGAGGGAGTGTAATAAAGTAAACTGCAACAGAATAGTCTTGAAGGAAGGATTACAATAGATTTTTTATTGAGAAACATAATTATTTCAAGTGTGTTGGGGTTTAGACGATTCCTCTTCTCGGACAAAATCTCTCCAGCCTTGGAAAAGATCCTTTCACAAGGAACAGAGGATGCAGGGGAACATAAAAATGCCAGTGCCAGCTGGTATAAATGAGGATATTGATGCTTCTGTTGAGCCCAGGGGAGGATTCCCTCTTGCTGGTTCCATTACCACAAAAAGCAAACAAATCCAAAAGGGCAATCAAAATCAAAAAGCAGTCCAGTCCAGATCCAAATATCCAGAGCAAGACAAATAATCTAATCTAATTAATATAACAAGACTATAATATAGCTACTATAATTAATAATAACAATATACTATAACTATTCTAACCTGACAATGTAATAATATACAGCCCTAACACATATATGACACAATAACGACAATGATAGTTATCTAACTCTCTGACTCTCTGACACTACTACAACTGCTTCTACTACTCCTGACAACACCCACAAGGTGGCGCAAGTTTCGAACCGCCTTTTATCCTGAAGCTACACTCGGACCGAACCGATGACGTATCCACACAAACCGAGGCCTCGTTTGTCATTAGTCACGTGATTTTCACGTTAACAACACAAGCCTCGAATCGCGGCTTCATCTGGCACGCCCACTTTTTCTCAACACACGCTCTGACGCCTCGGTTCAAATGTCACATAACTAGCTGCTGTTCTCCGCTGCACAAGTTCGTTACGATTGTTATTGTTTGCGTGTACTGGATGTGGACGCTGGAGAAGGTAAGGGAGAGTTTGCTAACCTCTCGCTGATCGTGCTCTGTTGTGTGAAATGCGTGTTTTTGAAGTGTTAGTTTGTATTTAAGAATGTGTCCATACCCCTTTCTCAGTTGTGAGAACCTGAGTTCCTCTCCAGAGAAAGCTACGGTCATTTGTCTCTTGCATTAAGTTAGAGAATTTATCTAGTAGAGTAACAATCTTATGTTGTTTATAGGGCCCTGTTTATAGGTCCGTAAAGGGCTATAACTGCATTCCAGTCGGGGTGCTCCGTGTTCATTTACGGCCGCAGTGCTGTCCTGTTTCGGTCCTGTCTCGATCCTCGATCCTGTTTCGATCCTGCTTCGACCCTGTTTCAATTGTTAATTGTCAACTGATTCAACTCAAATCTTTACTTTTTCTCTCATTTTAATTTATTTTGATTCTTTATACTGGCTCTCTTATTTGTATTTGATTTTGCTTTTGAAGTTGAACTATCTATTCTCCAATTATTTTCTGAAATAGTTTTCTTTAATTTGCTTTATCTTGTTTCAAATTGCTTGACTTAATTGTTTGATTAATCATTTTGACTGAAGTTTGGTTTGTTTTCTTTATTTATTTATTTTATATATTTTGCTGCCATTGACATTCGGGTTTAGTTTCAACCAACTGTTTATTCCAATTTATTAGTTGTAATATTTTGGTTATTTTGATTTGAGCATTAATAATTCTTCCAGCTATCAGAGTGACTTTCTTTATTTGATTTATTTTGGCATTTGATTTATTTCTGTATTTGATTATTTCCATATCTGATGTATACCTGTGTGTGTGTGTGTGTTAGCAGGGCCTGAGCACCGGGGGCAGAGGAGTTTTCTTTGGGTGACGGTATCTTTCTCACCGTGTGCAGTGTTTGGTATTAACATCTGTGTGTGTGTGTGTGTGTGTGTGTGTGTGCGCACAGTGAAGTGCAGTGGTCCTGCACCTGCGGGTGGCATGCTATGACTCTCTGCCTCTGCGTCTCTCGTTCCTGCCTTGACCTGGTCCTAAACCTTTTAGGGGTTCATTGAATTTGAACAAAGTGCCTTATATCCTTTTTATACTGCTCCCTTTTAAGAATTGTCAATAAAGGTTATTTTTGTACGATGACCCATGTCTCTGACTCTATTAGGTGATACGAACCTGTGTGTGCCTTTTGTCTGGGCTTATTCTAATTCTTTGGGTGAAATTCCCAGAGTGGTGTAGTCGGAGTGTGAATGATACAATCTTATTAATTATAATTCTTTAAGAAATCCCCCCCTTACTGCCCTCGTGTAACCCGCCACAATAGGAAGAAAATTGTTAATACTCTTTAAGATCTAAATGTGTTATTGTTTCACTTTCTCAGGGTTTTGTTAAGAACATATCTGCTAATGTTAACGTCTGGACTGGTCTGACTGACCGTGATGTGAAGGGCACATGGAAATGGGTTGATAACAGCACACTGACCTCTGGGTGAGAAATCACTGAATTCAACTGATTATTGTCTAATAAATGATTCTCACAGTCAGTATCATATCACACAGAAAGCAAATGCTGATCTTTAATTTCAGGCTCTGGGCGTCTGGAGAGCCAAATAGTCACAATGGAACGGATGAAGATTGTGCTGTAAATTATAAACCAGGATTGGCTGATTATCCATGTAATGATGTTTTTCAGTGGATCTGTGAGGAGGTCATTTTAAAATATGTCAATCCATAAACTGCAGGTTTAGGTAAAAAAAAAAAAAAACATAAAGGTGTTTCCTAGTTCAGTATGTCAGTCCATTCAACTGATGATGAAAGAAATGTGGAACATGGGTGTTTCTTCAGTTTCATCCACTTTTTTTAATTGAAACTATTTTATTAAGTCTTTTTGTTACATGAAGGTCACATTAAAACGTGGCAACTTTTTGAAATGCCTTTTAATGATCTTCAGCCTTTACAGTATTGATTTTTTTAATCTGAACAATTTGACCAGAGGGTCAATTAACAAACTTCACTAAAGCTCACAAAATTATGTAGTTCATTTACACTTTTAGGCTGATAATATCAGTTGTAATAAACCTTTCATTCTTTGAAAAATAGAAAACAATGGAAATTACTTTCTTCCAACTTTTATTAATATGAAAAATGTATTTGTACCTAAGTGCATTTTTGTGTTGTTGTCATGAACCGGGTATCCTTTTCTGTCTTTCTTTCTCCCTCTCCTGGTTAGTTTCTTCCATACACACACACACACACACACACACACACATCCACTTATCCCATTATCCTCTCGTTATCACTCCCAGCTGTTCCCCATCTCCTCTGCTCATCATTCACTCCTCTCTTCACCTGTACCCTCTTTCTCTGATTAGACGCTCTATTTCTAGTCTCCTCTTCCCTTTGTTCTCCGCCAGATTATTATCTCATGTTTCATACGTACCTGATCCTGGTTCCCTTACCTCCTGTCCTGTCCTGTCCTGTCCTGTCCTGTCCTGTCCTGTTTGGTGCATGTTGTTTACTGGATATATCTTTGCTAAACCTCTGCTCTACCCAGCCTCCTGCTGACGTGAGTCTGCTGTTGCCAGTAGCGCCCACCGCTCGCCTGGACCCGCTCTCTACTTTCTCTGGGATTCCCCGTTACTGGCAGAGTGCCAGCCTTCTTCTGTTATTTATATTATAGAGACATTTTCTGTTTGTGAAATCGCCTATTGGCAGCCTGAGTTCTATTTTGCCTTGTGGACTTTCTGAGTTTATTAAAGTGCCTTTGCGTTACCTTTTGGGTCCTCTCTCCACCCAAAAATGAAAATTCTGTCAGTAATTACTCACCCTCATGTTGTTCCAACCGCGTAAGACCCAGAGAGAAGAAAATGAATAGTAGAATAAAATCGTTATTTTTGTTTGTTTTTGCGCACAAAAAGTATTCTCATCGCTTGATATACTTAAGATTGAGCCACTGTAGTCACTTGGACTATATTAACGATCTCTTTAATAACTTTTCTGGGCCAGCAAGTTTCAATCACATAGAAACCTATGGAGGAGTGATCAGCTCTCAGATTTAATCAAAAATATCTTAATTTGTGTTACGAAGATGAACGAAGGTCTTACGTGGTTGGAACAACATGAGGGTGAGTAATTACTGACAGAATTTTCATTTTTGGGTGAACTAACCCTTTAATTTGCTATTGAAAGGACTTAATGACAATAGGGTTCCCTTTCGTGGTCACTCCGAGTTACGTCGGATGACGACGAATGGGGTTTCGCTTAGAAAGCCTCTCACCTTCGAGTATACAAAACGAGCCAATGGCAATGAAATGCCATGGGTCTGCGGAATTTGCATAGCGTAAGTCCGGCCCACGTCGTGGGTATATAAGGAAGTACGCTGGCAACATGCAGATATGTTTTCGCTTCGGAGCCAAGAGTTCTCTTCAGTCCTGCAAGCCATTCTGAATCATCTTCACTCTACGAGACGAGCGGCGCTTCAGTGTGTTGGAGTGATGGCACGTTCCAGCGAGATCGCATTGCCTGCTGCTGATCTGTGCAGTGATCTGCCGACAGTGTGTGTGTGTTTCTCCCTGGGCGCCTGGCCAGCACTCTGCTGAGCTTTTTTCTCTCTCTAAAAGAGCGGCACGTCTTTTTCAAGACGGCTCGCCCGTGTATTTACTGGATGTGGGCGCATGATTCTTCTGCCTAACGGTCATGAGCGCTGTTTCGTGTGTTGGGCTTAATCACGCTCGGCAGTGCTCGTGGATGTTTTCATTGCGGGAACATGACCATTGTGATGTTTATAGATCGAGATTCAATGATCTCTGTGTGAGAGTCCCCTCTGCCACACCCCAATCTATCTCTTCCTCGAGAGGGGATACTTTGGCTGGTGGCCAGGTTGATCTGAGGGTTATGGTGTGGCATAATTTCGATGAGCTTTCCTCGGGCCACGCCCCCCTCCACGTCGCAAACCGTGGGGCTTCTGTGTGTGCCTGGTTCCTCTCGGGGACCCAGTGTTTTCATTTGGGGCTCCAGCAGAGGGTGTCATGTCACTCACAGCATCACAAGGCGGGCTTGATTCCTCTGGAAATGAGGATTCGACTGCGTTGCCTCCCTTGGGAGTGTCAGCGTTAGTCGAGTCAGATCCAGAGCTGATGGCCATGCTTTCCCGGGCAGTTGAAAGCATCGGTTGGAGTGGCGCCCTCCCCCCGAGCGCTGTAGGCTTACGATTGGTTCCTGGGCGCGTGTTGCTCTACAGCACTCGCTCCCAGTGCCTTTCTCCCGGATGTGCATCAGGACGCCTCCGTCCTCCGCCTTCGCTGCACTCGATCGCATGGCGATCATGGGCTGTATGTTCTCTGTCACTATCGTGGCACAGGCATGCAGTGCTGTGTGTCGCCTTCGCCTTCGAGGCAGTGCTGACTCGGGAGTTCTGTCAGACCCGGCCGCAGTGGAACGCTGGTCCTTCCCTGGCCAACACTGACAGAATGCAGAAACTCGACCACGCCCCCACGCAGGGACGCTATGCCTCCCATGTCCGGGCTGGTCGATCCGCCACGCACACTACTGACCTCGCTCTACGGGCGACATCGGTACCTGCGTGATCTCGGGCCAGGTGATGTCCACAGGTGTGGTCCAGGGCTGGGCTCAGCCAGGTTGATGTGAGGGGGTGAGAATTCATTTTCTCAGCTCCCCCATGTCCCAGGCTGGGCTCCTCGGCGGTGTGGTTGAGGACTGTACCCTACAGTCTTCGACCCCCCAGAAGCAGACTAAGGCCTTCTGCACCAACGGTCATCTGTCCGTGCAGTCTCCTTAGTCTGCTTCCCGCCTGTGGCCCCTACCCTCGAGCCTTCACTGGCCCCGAGCAGGAGAGGGTTGTAGGAGGGCGGCACCGCCCGTCTCCGCCCCTTAGCCAGCTAAATGCCTGGCTAGACAGCACTCTTGAGACGGGCGGTTTGCTCGGCGGTGTGGTTGAGGACTGCGCCCAACAGTCTTCGACCCTCCCCTGAAGCGGACTGAGGCCTTCTGCACCAATGGTCATCCGTCCGTGCAGACTCCTTAGTCTGCTTCCCGCCGAGGCCGCCTCCCTGCGGCTCCTCCCCTCGAGCCTTCACCGGCCCGAGCAGGAGGAGGATGCAGGAGGGCGGCACTGCCCGTCTCTGTCCCTTAGCTGGCAAAACACCCGGCTAAGCAGCACTCTTGAGACGGGCAGCTTGGAGTTAGGGCTCAGTTCTTCTCAGGAGCTGGTAGCAGGACCACTCAGGGAGAATTTCTTGTTTCTAGAACTGATGCCCCTTCCTCCAAGCCCCAAGAGGCTGTGGATGACAGCATGCGCCGCCCACGGGCCACGCTCCTCTCATCCCCCTCTGTCGCCAGACCCCTGCCAGGGCACGCCTCCGTGGGACTCTGGTCATCCCCTGGCCTCCTCTGGCAGGACACGGTTAATGACCGTGCCCCCGCACAGTGCCGCTATACCATTCCGCTGCACCACCGACGGTACGTCTCTGGGAGCCTGGCTAGAGCTTCCCAGACTATCCCGCTGGGTCGCGAGAACCATCACCGCTCCCTTCACAGGCTGCCATTCAAGATGCTCACGGCCAAACGCATCCTCCAGTGCGTGCGGCTGCAGGATTGGTTTGCAGCGATCGACCTGAAGGACGCCTACTTCCATGTCTCGATTTTACCTCGACACAGACCGTTCTTCGGTTCGCTTTCGAGGGTGGAGCATACCAGTACGCAGTTCTCCCATTCGGGCTAGCCCTGTCTCCTCGCGTCTTCATGAAGGTCGTCGAGGCAGCCCTTGTTCCCCTCCGGGAACACGGGGTTCACATCCTGAACTATCTCGACGACTGGCTAATTCTAGCTCACTCTCGAGACCAGGTTTGCAAACACAGGGACCTAGTGCTCTGGCACCTAGCTTGTCTGGGCCTTCAGGTCAACTGGGAGAAGAGCAAACTCTGCCCCGTGCAGAGGATCTCTTTTCTCGGTATGGAGATCGACTCGGTCGCCATGTGCGTGCAGCTTACGAGCGAGCGCGCGCAGTCACTGCTGACTTGTCTTTGCCAGTTCGAGGACAAGAGTGTGGTTCCACTGAAACTATTTCAGAGGCTCCTGGGGCATATGGCATCCGCAGCCGCAGTAACGCCACTCGGATTGCTTCATATGAGACCACTTCAGCTTTGGCTTCGCGATCGAGTCCCGAGGTGGGCATGGCAACACGGCACGCTCCAAGTACCAGTGACTCCGGCCTGCCATCAGACCTTCACCCCGTGGACGAACCTCAGTTTTCTACGGGCCGGAGTGACCTTAGAACGAGTTTCTCGGCATGTTGTTGTATCAACAGATGCCTCCACCACGAGCTGGGGCGCCATGTGCAATGGACATGCTGCCGCGGACTCCTGGACAGGACCCCAGCGGCTTTGGCATGTCAATTGCCTCGAGTTGCTGGTACGTCTCGCCCTGCACCACTTCCGTGCGTTGCTCAAGGGTCAGCACGTACTAGTCCGATCAGACAATACCGCGACAGTAGCGTACATCAACCAAGGTGTTCTGCGCTCCCGCCGTATGTCACAACTCGCTCGCCACCTCCTCTTATGGAGTCAGAAGCATCTGAGGTCGCTTCGAGCCATTTATATCCCGTGGGGACCTGAACCTTGCGGCCGACGAGCTGTCTCGGCTTCGGCCTCTCCCTGGAGAATGGAGACTCCATCCCCAGTCGGTTCAGCTGATTTGGGATCAGTTCGGGGACGCACAGGTAGATCTGTTTGCCTCCCACGACTCGTCCCATTGCGACCTGTTTTATTCCCTGACCGAGGGCACTCTCGGCATGGATGCAATGCGATTCCCCCAGTGAGCCTTCTTGCGCAGACCTTGCGCAAGATCAGGGAGGACAAGGAGCAGGTCATTCTGGTTGCCCCGTATTGGTTCCCAGAACTAGTACTCCTCATGACAGCACCTCCCTGGCCAATCCCTCTGAGGAAGGACGATCTTTGGAACCTCCACATGTGGCTCCTGGATGGGACGAGGCAGGTTTGAGTACCCTACCACCAGTGGTGGTGGCTACCATCACTTCCGCTAGAGCATCATCCACGAGACATGCCTGCGCGTTAAAGTGGAACCTCTTCGTCAACTGGTGTTCTTCTAAACATCAAGAACCCACGAAATGCCCGATCAGTGTCGTGCTTTCCTTCCTGCAAGAAGGGTTGGAAGGGTTCCCTCCACCCTGAAAGTGTATGTTGCCGCCATTGCCGCACATCACAATGCAGTTGATGGTAAGTCTCTGGGAAAGCACGACCTGATCATCAGGTCCCTGAGGGGAGCGGGGAGACTGAATCCTCCTCGTCCTCCCCTCGTACCCTCTTGGGACCTCTCAGTGGTTCTAACTGCCCTTCAGAGTGCTCCCTTTGAGCTTCTGCAATCAGTGAAGCTTAAGTTCCTGTCAATGAAGACAGCGCTCCTGGTTGCATTGGCCTCCACTAAGAGGGACCTGCAGGCATTTTCGGTTGACGATGCGTGCCTGGAATTCGGACCAACTATCTCTCGCATGATCCTGAGACCCCTGCCTGGATATGTGCCCAAGGTTCCCACCACACTCTTTCGAGACCAGGTGGTGAGCATGCAAGCGCTGCCCTTGGAGGAGGCAGACCCAGCCTTGGCACTGCTTTGTCCAGTACGCACCCCTCCGTGCTTACGTAGACAGAACGCAGTGTTTCAGGACCTCAGACCAGCTCTTTGTCTGTTATGGTGGGAAGCTGAAGGGAAAGGCTCTCTCCAAGCAAAGGTTGTCTCACTGGATAGTGGACGGCATTGCTTTGGCATACCAGCAGCAAGGTCGACCGTGCCCCTTTGGTGTGACCTATGACCCCCTAGCTGCCCCCAAGAAAAAAAATTGAGACCAGACTTCCCATATTTATTTAGTGATCATTTTGATGTTAAACCCACTATTGGTTTATATAGAATTGTTTTAGTTTATACCAGTGGTTCTAAACTCCAGTCCTTGGGACGCACTGCTCTGCACATTTTGTATGTCTCTCTTATCTGACACACTCAGTTATTATTTATTTGACATTTATTTATTGAAGAGGAATAACCCCTTGAGATGAACCATCTCGTTTTCGAGGGGGTCCTCGAGTCCAGGTACAGATATTGACATTGACCGTACAGCGGCAGTCAAATAAAACAAAAAACACATACACAAAATGAAACAGAAAACAAACAAACAACAACAACAACAAAAACAAAAAAACAACAACTTATTTTACAATAATGGTAAATGCAGAAATACATAACTCATACAAGACTCTCCAAAGGTTGCTTACTCATCCCTCAACAGAGTAAACACATGTAATTGTATGTACCGAAACACACATCTAGACACCAGTAAACACGTATGCACACAAAAATGTAAATGATTAAGGATTAATGCACCATACTTAAAATAGGTTTCATTTAATCCCGTTTAAGGGTATAAACTCTATCAGTGGTAACCAAAAACTGTAGAGCAGTAGTGCAGTAGTGACCACCGATAATGCTCCAGCATCTGTCCTGGCCTGTACCCTCAAAGCAGCACTGAGATATAAAAATTAAAAAAAGTACAAATTAAATAAAAAAAAATTAAAAACAATTGCATGTATTCTGAAGATGTTGAGCTAAGGCATTTTTAAACATCGGAAAGGAAGTCAAAGAGCGAATTGAAATTGGAAGGTTATTCCACTCATACGGTGCTTTATGTTGAAATGCATATCTTCCTATTTCTTTATTGATTTGAGGAATGAGAAAATAGATTTGGTTATTATGTCGCAAGTTATAAAATGAGCTAAATGGAATTAGATATTGTTTTAAATAGGAAGGATAGTCCATATAAATACATTTAAAAATAAATTGTAACCAATGAAAATGCCTTCTTCAGCCAGGACAGTTGATGGTACATTTCACAATGGTGTGTTCTGTAGGGGCAGCGGAGGATAAATCTACACAGGCTATTGTAGGCAGTGTTAAGAGACTGAAGGCAGGAGGCTGTAGTATTTTGGTACGATGTCGGCATAATCCAAAATTGGCAATAAAAGTTGAGAAACAATTATTTTTTCTGACAGGAAAATTAAAGCAGTTCATTTATTGGTATAAAATTCTAAGTGAGCAGTTGAGCTTATTAGTTATATTATGTACATGAGTGCTAAAAGAAAGATCAGAGTCAAGCCAAATGCCAAGATACTTGACCTGCCTAGTAGGTTTTATGGGAGTTTGATCAAGAAATGTAATTTTTAGTGAATTTTCAGATGAAGGATTCTGCTTTTTTTGAAAAAGCATTGAATATGATTTTGATTTGTTAAGTAGAAGCTTGTTGGACAATAGCCACCGCTGGACTGAATCAAAACCATTTTGTAATGTAGTGCTGATGTCATAAATATTAGGTTTGGAACAATAAATGACCGTGTCATCAGCGTAAAGTTGGATATTGCAATCAGTGCAGTTACGCGGAAGATCATTGATAAATATCGAAAATAGTAAAGGCCCTAGAGAGGAACCTTGAGGAATTCCTCTGTCAATGCCAGTGAAATAAGAGATGCTGCCCCCAAAGGACACACACTGGCGACGATTGTGTAGATAAGAATTGAAACAAAGCAAAGAAGAGGTAGACAGACCAACAGAATACAATTTATCTAGAAGTAAATATTGATCAACTAAGTCAAAAGCTTTAGTAAGATCTAAAAATAATGCACCTGTACACATACGATTATCAAAACTCGAAAACACATCATTGATAAATTTAAGAAGTGCTGTAGTGGTAGAAAAATGTTTTCTGAATCCAGATTGGCATTGAGATAATAGGTTATTGTCAGCTAAATAATTCGATAATTGGAAAAAGATTATTTTCTCAAAAACTTTTACAACACTATTGATGATTGAGATGGGTCTGTAGTTATTAATATTCTCAGGATCGCCACCTTTATGAAGTGGGATAACTTTGGCACATTTCCAGGCTAAAGGAAATTTACAAGAAGAGAACGACAAGTTGAAAAGTGAGTCCAATGGCACTGCTAGTACATGAGAACCAATTTTAATAAACTTATTCTCGATGCCATCTGGACCAGCACCACTGATAGAGGACAGTTCCCTTATGGCCCTTTACACATCAGCTGGGCTGACCTCTGTAAATGAAAAAGAACTGCCTGGCTGGAAACAAGGAGTGAGATCAGGTTGAAAAGTAGAAGTCTGTACTTGTGGTGCTAGGGAAAAATTCAAACTAAAAGCATTAGCAATGGTAGCTGGATCATCTATACTTTCATTATTCAGATTCAAATTAGCTGTAGCCCGCCCTGATTTCCCAAGTACATTATTAACCTGTTTCCAAAATCGTTGTGGATTTCTAAAATCATTTGTTTGACAATTTCTGAAATAATTTGATTTGGAGTTTATCGTTTGCATAGTGCAAATGTTCCTTAATCGTTTGTATTCTTCCCAGTCAGCAGTGTATTTTGTACGTCGATCGTCGAAATTTGTACCAAGCCCTATCCCTCTGTTTAAAGAGATTAATAAGGTCTTCATTTACCCACGGTAAATGACTACCTTTAACTTTAACAATGGTCCAAGGAGCATGCTTGTTTATAACATTCAGAAGCTCAGTATATAGAAAATTCCATGCATCATCAATAAATGGAATTAGATTGAGCCTGTAAAAAAAAAAAAAAAAAAAAATGAAGTATGATAAATTAAGATGATTATAATAATAAAAAAAATTGTAAATTTTTTTTAAAAATCATCGGTGAGGGCATGCGTCAGTATAGCATGACCCTGCGTCAAGTCGCAAAGCACCACAGTTTACGGCAAATAAAGATTCATGAATTGAATGCAGGGTAGGAGAGTTACAAAGTGCAAAGTATAAGGAGAAGTGCAAATCAGGACAGACCCGAACCCGAAAGCTAGCTTCGCCAAAGAGAAGGGTGAGTAGACGTCCAATAAAGCCGATTGTATCAGTACCTTCAGCTCGCTCAGGAGCGTGAATGATGCGAAGATTTAGGGCTCTGCTCCGATTTCCGGCGTTCTCGGCTTTCTGTAGCAGGACAGCATTTTGCTTCTCCAGCGTTTCAATGCGTTGCTTTAGATCAGTTATGTTATCCTGGTTTGAACTGACTTTAAATTCGAGCTCGCCTACTTGATCCCCGAGAGATTTAAGGGAAGACTGCAACGCATTGGCAGCTGTTTGCAGGTTGTCAAGTTTCGGGTCAAAATACGTGAACATCTCTTGCTTAAGTCGTTGGAGAGCGTTCAGAATGAATGCGTTGGTTGCGTTTTGTTCCATGATGGAGCACAGGAGAGATGAACAAGTGAACAGATTGTAACAGTATCCATCTAACAAGTCATAAAAAGGAGGTTTTGTAACTCTAGTAACACTCAGAACTTGACGTGGGATAGATATGCACGAACGTAAGTTGATTAGAGCATTTAGCAGACTGAGATTTGAGGAGCTTCACTCAAGCACTGCTGCTGTGTCGGCCATCTTTTGAATGAAATTCGATAATATAAATGTTTAGTTCAGTTCATGGAGTCTCTCCTAACAAGCTGATGATCTGAATCAGGTGTGTTAAATAAGGGAGACACACAAAATGTGCAGAGCAGTGGGTCCTGAGGACTGCTGTTTAGAACCACTGGTATAAACTTCTATATAAAACAATAGTGGGTTTAACATAAAAAAAGTATTGTCTGATGTTAAAAAAGTATGTTTATTACATATGCAACCTATAGTATTTATTTGAAAAAATTAAAACAATTCTGCTGGTTGAGGTTGATTAAGAAAGTAATTAGTAATTAAATACTTTCTAGAGAGAATAATTAGTACAGTGATCTAATTACACTGTTGAATAGGTAATTAGTAACTACAACAAGCTCTCGCAAATTAATAACGTAGGTTGAATACTGGTAAAGTGGGACAATGGGTAAGAGATGGGTTTTACCAAGATGGGTAAAAGACATTAAGCTTCTCAATTTATATCTTTACATATGCTTTAATTACTAAAATAACTAAATAAACACTGAGCTCATCATAAGCATGTATGGGATAAAAAAAAATGGTTTTGTGGCTATGACATCACTTCCGGGGGTGTGGCACAACATATTCAACCTTGCAGTGAACCGTGATTATAAGTAAAATGACATAGCATTCTGAGGTGAATAATGGTGAGGTTATAAAAAAAAAAAAAAAAATCATGGATCGTTTATGTCAGTTATATACACTCACCTAAAGGATTATTAGGAACACCATACTAATACTGTGTTTGACCCCTTTTCGTATTCAGAACTGCCTTAATTCTACGTGGCATTGATTCAGCAAGGTGCTGAAAGCATTCTTTAGAAATGTTGGCCCATATTGATTGGATAGCATCTTGCAGTTGATGGAGATTTGTGGGATGCACATCCAGGGCACGAAGCTCCTGTTCCACCACATCCCAAAGATGCTCTATTGGGTTGAGATCTGGTGACTGTGGGGGCCATTTTAGTACAGTGAACTCATTGTCATGTTCAAGAAACCAATTTGAAATGATTCGAGCTTTGTGACATGGTGCATTATCCTGCTGGAAGTAGCCATCAGAGGATGGGTACATGGTGGTCATAAAGGGATGGACATGGTCAGAAACAATGCTCAGGTAGGCCGTGGCATTTAAACGATGCCCAATTGGCACTAAGGGGCCTAAAGTGTGCCAAGAAAACATCCCCCACACCATTACACCACCACCACCAGCCTGCACAGTGGTAACAAGGCATGATGGATCCATGTTCTCATTCTGTTTACGCCAAATTCTGACTCTACCATCTGAATGTCTCAACAGAAATCGAGACTCATCAGACCAGGCAACATTTTTCCAGTCTTCAACTGTCCAATTTTGGTGAGCTCGTCCAAATTGTAGCCTCTTTTTCCTATTTGTAGTGGAGATGAGTGGTACCCGGTGGGGTCTTCTGCTGTTGTAGCCCATCCGCCTCAAGGTTGTGCATGTTGTGGCTTCACAAATGCTTTGCTGCATACCTCGGTTGTAACGAGTGGTTATTTCAGTCAAAGGAAATAACCCTAACCCTAACCCTAACCTGCTCTTCTATCAGCTTGAATCAGTCGGCCCATTCTCCTCTGACCTCTAGCATCAACAAGGCATTTCAGAATAGGATGAAGGGTGTGATAATGGAGTATAGGGAGCAGGTGGAGGCAGGGCAGGGTCCACAACTTTGCATGATTGTATGTGCAGTACTGGTTGGAAAATTTTATGCGCCGAAATGTTCTCGGCCAAAGGTAACCGGAGGCCCTCTCTGCTGCAAGAGCAGCAGGGATTAACCCCAAAGCAATTGAGAAATGGTTTAAGCAGTATCAAAATCTCCTTACTGAGCTGGGAATCAAGGATGTGCCTTCCCACATTTTGAATTGCGATGAGACAGGAGCATTTTCTGTCAGCCACTGTGATTTCAGAGGTGGGGAGTGCCTGCTATGAGGTCACGTCAGGTTAAAAGTGGGAGATGAAAAATCCTTTGGCCAGCTTTAATATTGCAGGGGACTACGGCCCCCCTCTTAGTCATTTTCAAAGCCAAAGTGGCTTTATAACATTACCCCCAACAACAGTGGTGAAGGTGTCCGATAACGGCTGGATAACAACTGAGCTATTTTTGGATTGTGGGACATGCTCCTTAAGGATGACCTCAGACCACATGTGCTGCCGCTGGACGGCCACACCAGCCATGTATTCAACATCAAATTCCTGAGGCTCATGCAGTCACACAGGGTACATGTGGTGGGCTATTCTTCCCACACCACCCACTGTCTGCAACCAGTGGACAAGTCCCTCTTCAAGTCCCTGAATCATCATTGGAGTGAGGATAGACATGCTTTATGCAGCTAACAGTTTTCATACATTTCATACAAACAAACAAAGCCTGCCAAAAAAAATACAATAAAGATGGCCGGGACATTTGCAATATTTGCAAAGCCAGATATGGTGATGAAAATGTTCCCAAGAAGACTGAGGATTGGACTTCTGCTGTACCTGCACCCCTCCTTAAAAAAAAAAAGTGATGTTTATTATAATTGTTGTTCACTTGAATAACATCTGAATGTGTTTAAAGTGTCCCAGTTTACCAATAGGGCCTGGAATAATTTGTCTCCCTTTCTATATGTTTCTTTCGCATTACATCGGTCTCTGAGGCTTATGGGGAAACTCAGTTTTCTCCGCATACTGAAGCCTGACTGGTTCACATCACCGAAATGGGCAAAGCCGACTGCCTATTTAAGTCGCACAAAAAAGCCATTGAGTTTGAATTTGTTTCCTTCAGCACAAAGATCATCTCCTCAGAAGCTTTTCTACCCGCCATTGACATCAAGCCTCCTCGCAGCTCAAAGCTGACTCTGCACTTCTACCCTACGACTTTCTGGCGAAAGCAAATATTGCAACGTTTTTTGCAAAATGTCATGCCACGAGTGTGTCTCATGCAGGGTTCCCCCCACCAGGCACCCAGACCTTTTCCCGCTGTTAAGGCGAATCAGATTAAAAACAAACACCTTCACAAAAAGAGCATTCTTCCTCTGTTTCATGCTGCTGTAAGTGTCAGCCCCCCACCACAGCACGGCGAGCTGCTATCTGTGGCTCTCCAACCCTTTGCCGCCCGGAGTCAGACTTGGGAAGCCATTCCTGGCATGCCGAATTGGGTTTTAGAGACAATAAAAAGGGTTACTCGCTCCAATTCGCTCGCAGAACGAGCGTGGCGCGAGAGCCGTATTTTTTACAGGGTAACCCATGGCTGAATCAGAGCCCTGGTCTCCTGGAAATCGGCCCACCTGTATCAGATGAGAGTGGAATTAGGCTTGGTTTCCAGAAGGAAAGTAGTCTGACAGACACCTCCAAGACTGGGTGGGGCACCTGGACAGAGCCAATATCAGGCTGCAAGATCAACTACATGGATATGATGACAAGGCCACCATGTTCTGGTCCGGTCGAGCAACATGACAGTGGTAACCTTGTATTTAAATCACCAGGGGGGTCTCAGGTCCCATCTGCTGAACAGACTGGTGTGTTGCCACCTCCTGTGGGAACAAGACAATCTCCACTCAGTAAGAGCAATACGTTTGCCGAGCTCACTGAACACGAGAGCAGATATTCTGTCCCAGAACGGACCGCCTCGAGTGGAATGAAGACTCCACCCCCAGGTGGTCCGCATCATTTGGAGCATTTTGGTGGAACAAAATATTTTTTGCATCGAAAGAGAACATCCCCACCGCCCATTATTTTCGAGGGAAAAGGATGCATTAGCCCACGTTTGGGGTCAATGTGTGTTTGAGGAAGAGTCATGCATCTAGTGTTTAATGTTTCCTTCTTTTTTATTCTGTATAGTATAATAGAGCTCTAAAGCTATTTAAAGTAGTAGCATATGAGGGTTAAGACATTTGGATCATAATAAAAAAATATGCAGAAGTTACATTTTCAGAAAGTGTCCCACATTACCAGAATTCGGTCTCGTGAGGCGCATGACAGTAGCTGAACGCCATGCCTTCTGTAAACGCTATGTTAGCTTGTTCCACAAAGTCGCTTTTCAATAACTCATGGGTAAATTTCAATGATCAGCAGCCATGTGCTGAACGGCATAGCAGGCTAACCATGGCAAGGCAGGAACAAACTTGGGAAGGCACATTAGCAACAGCCATCTTAATGACCAACGATAGCGAAAAATGCCTAATCTTCGTCATCAATTTGTGGTTTCTGTCAGGAGTTAATAAAGCACACTTCATCCATCTTGTTTACTCATCACTTCAATGGTTCTGACTTCCTCTTTGAAAAGAGTAGTCAATAATAAAATCCTACCCACAAACACAACAAAAGACCTGATTTTTTATCTCATACAGTAGTTGTCTGGGTCATAACATGTTAAAGCATATCAAAAATATATTTTTGTAAGCTTGTATACTGCTGCAATAAGTTAAGTATTAGAATGTAAAAAAAAAACAACAACAACAAAAAAAAACGTTTCTTTGTATCTTTGTATGTCACATGTTCACACTTTCTGTTTTCATTTAACTGGTGTGTAAAAACAAAACAAAACTGGTGTTCCTACAAATATATATATAAGGGATTGTCTGGGATTACTATGCGCTTTAGTTCTTTGACCTAGGTTTCAGTTTGTTGCTATGGTTTCTCTTTGATTTGGTTATGTGTTACACCTGTTTTTAATGTGAGTAATGTATGTGTCACCACAAAGAGTTTTAGACAATACAAACTTATTTTTGCAGTTCCTAATAAAATCACTGGCCAACTAATGAGAAACTTTGTTTTTATTTTCTCAGCAAATATCTTTATTCATATACAGTGCTTGGTAAAAGTTAAATTTAGACCCTATGTAAGCCAGTTAGGTCAGATTTTGTCATTTCTCTCCTGTCTCATTTGTTTCTCTGTCCATTCTTGAGCTTCACATATTTTCTTCATTAATGAATCTCCATCATTCAGAGCTCCAGTAGAAGGTCAGCAGGGAAGAAGCCCAGTTTATGGCCAGTGCTTACTTTCAGATATCCATTCACCTCTTCTCCTTTCTTCACCACAATCTACAAAGCAGAACACAGTTATAAATCTGAAAAAAATCAATCGGTGATCAGTCAATAAACTGCCTCTTAAATGCATTTTGATTCGGCTCCTTTACGCTTAAGTACAAAAATGATATAGGCAGACCAGATTTTTAGATTATCATATGGGACATACAGAGGTATTCCAGCTGAATTATTCAGGGGAGGAGAGAGGAGCACATAAAAACACATTTGCCATTTCTCAGGTTTAGCTTGCTATATAATTTGAGAAGCTGTTAGCAGTAAGACCTCAACAGAAAGCAGCTGGGTAACTCTCCCCAACACTTTATAAATAATAGTGATCCACATGGCAATCACTCATCCTTCTTCAATCCTCACCACACTGACCTGATCTTTCTTCAGGGTAATCTGGCCCATCTCTCTGTTTCCCACGAAGGAGCGTTTCACTTTATATACCCTCTCGCCTACTCGCACCCTGATGATGTAATTCATGGGCACCATTCTCACCAATCTTACCCTTTGAGACACACATAGACACAGTTTAAAACTAGTGGGCTAGTGTTTACTTTAAAGCCTAGGTCTAAAGCCTTGCTCACATCCCTTTTCCACCAAGGCAGTGCTGGTGCTGGTTCAGAGCCAGAGCCTAGTTTCAAATTGGTTCTTTGTTTTTCAACACCCAAAGCGGGGTGACCAACAAGACAAAAAGAAACTTGTGACTGCCATTTTTTAAATAGCAGCTAATCAAGCTAATAGCAGCTCGATTGTAATCTCCGTCTATGCAAGTTGTAGGTTTGCAAAGCCATGAGCAGGCCTGCACGGAATCCGCGCCCGCAGACTCCCGCAGAAACCTCTGTAGATTTCCGCAGTTTTCCCCGGAATGTAGTGTCAGTCATTGACAGGCTACAACCTGCGCGCACGCACGCGATTGTGAGGGGGTAGTAGGCTGCGCTGATTGATGTTTACATTTTATGAGAGAGTGAAAGTTGAAAATGTCTAAAATAAAACTGAACGCGGAGGAATTAAGGAAACGTCACTTGTCTGTCAAAATCACGGCACAGGACAGAGCAAAAGAATTTGCAAACGATTTTTATGAAGATGGCGGAGTTATGTTTTGTAAAGCCTGTCAACACGTTGATTACCTGAGGCGACAGACGGCACTGGAACATCTCAAATCCGCTCGCCACACGAATAGAAAGAGGAGTGCTCTTGGCAAGTTTATTTAAAGTTTTATTTTCTTTGTGTTGAAAAATAATAAAAAGTAATCATGATGAGAACAGTGCTGGGTTGTGTTTATTTGTGTTTATTGCTACCGCAATACCGGCGCAAAGTGGAAATAACTACTCTGTCTCACTGCCGATTATAATATCAAATCACTATATTGACTAGTGTCTGTGAATATTAAAGACTGCTATTAAAGTCTGATAGTTTTGCGAGTCTCTGTAAATGAGTGCCGCAGATTTGATTACACGACGTTCTGCATTTCAGCATCAGATACACTCAGAAACCCGTCAAAATAAAAGTTCGGTTTAACTTGATGAATATTAATGATCACAGAAATATACTATACAATCGAACGTACTTCTCAAAGTAATATTGATAGGCTAATAGTACTATATTTATTTATTATAAATGTTTTAAGTAAAATCAAACCATTTCACATTATTTTATTTAACCAGTAAACCTCTGTTGTGCAACACAGCAGAAGAGACTTTTAAAAGCATTTCAAATCGTACCGACCCCAAACTTGTGAACAGTACACACACACACACACACACACACAATCACACACATACACATACAGTGCTTAGCATAAGTGAACACACCCATGCTAAAGTTGACTTAAAAGAGGAATACAAAATCATCTTTTGGAAATCTTAATGCCTTAATCAATAAAATGAGGAAAACTCTAACCTTCAAGGGCATCAATTCTCTTTGTGAATGAATAATGTATCGTAAATAAATAAATGTTCTCCGGATACTATGCATCCTGATAAAGTTCCCTTGGCTTTGGAATTAAAATAGCCCCCTAAAAAAATAAAATACTTTTTTACCCCCCAGCATCATTCAGAACACAGACATTGGCCTCCTGTATGTCTAAGACTCTATCTACAGCTGAAAGAAAGGAGTTCATTTATGATTTCATAAAGACCTTCATTGAAGCCGACATCCCTCTGGAAAAAACCTCAAAATTTTCCTCATTTTTACAGAAGTACTGCAAACAGGGAGGGTCAATTCCAGCTCCATCTCACCTACGCTCTGATTATCTTCCACACTTATTTCCTCAGTATTTGGAGGACATCAAGCAGGCTGTAAATGGAAGTCCTGTTTATGTAATTGCAGATGAAACAACAGATGCTTGCGGACGTTGTGCTCTTGCTATTCTCCTCCAGCCAGTGGGCAAGCCACCTGTTGCAGCAGATCTCGTTTTTTTGGATCGGGTTAATTTCAGCACTGTATCGCAGGCTGTCATCTCCTGTCTTAACTCCAACAACATTGATTTTAATGATGTATGGGCTTTTGTCACAGATTCTGCAAGTTATATGAAAAAAGCATATAACACGATTCTCTATGGCCTCTTTCCCAATGCCGTACATGTCACCTGTCTTGCACATCTTCTGCAGTTAGTTTTAGCAGTGTTTCCAGAGACATTTGAAGAACTGAACCGGATGTGTGGTTTGGTAAAGCGTGTTTTCTGCCAGTCACCCCAGCGTCGTCTTGAATTGAGGGCCTTCATGATGCAGCAGGGTCTGTCTCCTCTCATGCCAGTGTTTGCTGTCCAGACAAGATGGGGTTCCTGGATAAAAGCTGTGCAATATCTGGCAGAAAACATTGATATTTTGCACGGCTTCATCCAAACGCTGCCACTGTCCTCTAAAGCTGTGCGGGATCTTAGAGTTCTGTTAGAGGAGAACGGAAAACTCATGAAAATCCAGGCCACCTTCATTGTTGAGCATAGCTCCGATATACTTGCCACCCTGGTCAAGCTTGAAGAAACCTCCAGACCCGTGGCTGCCACCATCTTCAGTCAGCTAGAGGACCTCAGCATGTTGTTTGAGTATGGGCGCACCGCAGAGGCTGAGGACTGGCGTCCCCGCACCAGAGAGCAGATGAAGGAGTTAAATGATGATGAGCGGTACACTTGTTCTGAGATGTTTAAAGAAGCAATGGCACAATGTTCTACCAAGCTTCAGGCTGTGATGGAGAGACATCCTTCCACTGAACTATTTAAAGCCCTCCCAATCTTTGATCCAGCCAAGGTATCTGGCTTAAAACCTGATATGCAGAGTTATGTCCAAGTTGTCCCTGCTTTGAGCAAGGTGTCTGCAGAGGAGTGGCATCGCTACATCTGTATGGACAAGAGTGATACAGGCGAGGTTAGTGCAGTGGAGTGGTGGGCTGCAAGGGAAGATCGAATGCCAACACTTGCCCCACTGGCTGCACTGTACCTGCATCTGCCCACTACTTCAGTGGATGTGGAGAGACTTTTTTCCCACTATTCTTCTCTTCTGACACAGCACAGACGAAGCCTAACTGAAGACAATGTTAAGATGATGCTGATTGCCAAATTCAACAGCAGAGACTCAAAATAAGCTCCAAACTCCACACACATTCAGTAGCTTTTCTGACGTCAAATGACTTTTTCTGATGCTAAATTAGTAGTAAAATAGTAAATTAGTGTTTTTTTTTAATATGAATGTATTTATTAATATATTTATTTAATTATATTTTTATGTATTTATGTATTTAATGAACTGTTCTGTAACTGATTGTCACACCAGTATTTATTTATTTATTTATTTAAAAGTAATTTATAGCTCTTAAAAGTAGTTCATTACTTTATATACTTTATTTATTTTAATATTGATATTTATTTTGCCCTGTTCTTAAATTATATGCAATTACTTGTTTAATGATCTGTGCACAATGCAATTTTCTCCGCTGTTTAGTGTATGGACAATAACATAGATCAAATGTTCTTTTTCTATTTGTATTTGTATTGTAAACCTTAAATAAAAATTAAGAAGTGAATATTTAATATTTTATTTTGTAATATTTTCAGTTCCAATACTCTAAGATCTGTTTAAAGGTGCAGTGTGTGATTTGCGAATTGCAAACAGCCAGTCACTGACGGCCTATCCCTCCGTTTTCAAACTCGAAGGAGAAGCTACGGTGGCCGACGTAAGACAAAAGATGTTGTTGTCTGAGTCAGCAGCAGAGAGTAGCAAGTCAAGCAATGAGGTTTCTTTAGCGCTGTTTGTTCGCTTTCGGCTACGGTAGAAACATGACGTCATGATATGTCGACCTTCATAGAAGGGGGTTCCCGCGGTTATGTAGATATAAATGACTCATTCTAAGGTAATAAAAACATAACGTTTCATTAAGTAAGGTCTTTATACACCACTGAAAACATAGTTATGGATCTTATATTGCATTTCTGTCAATAGATCCTCAGAAATATGACACATTGCACCTGTAACACATTTAAAACCATTCCGCATAATTCCGCAGATTTTCCCAAAAATTCCACACAGAAATCACAAAAAAAGTCAGCAGATTCCGTGTGGCCCTGGCCATGAGCATCAATAGTAATGCAACGACTGCCATTGTTGATGGAAGGCTTGTTCGAGATGAATCGGAGCGGTGCGGACCGACTCTGAACTGGCAGAGTTCAACAGAGCTCTGGCTCTGAACTAGCACCCGGTTCTTGCTGGTGGAAAAGGGGTAATAGAGACCCAAATGTACTGCAGAGTTTAGTTCCAACCCTAATCAAACACACCTGAATCAGCTAATCAAGCTCTTCAGGATCACCTGAAAAATCACAGGCAGGTGAGCTGTAGCCGGTTGAAAAAAACTTTGCAGGGGTGAGTTTCCTGAAAGCATCTTTAGCCAACTATGGTCGCAAGTTCCGTCGTTATCAGCATAGTTCAACAAGTCTGTGTTTACCGAAACCTTTTGAGCTAATATCGGCATGGAATGGAAGTTGTGTTAGTCTTTTCTTCCCAACTGAATGGCTTCTTGACCAAAAAAAAAAAAAAAAGTAGGGCAGAACTTGATTTTGTCTATCGAGAATTAATTGGATTGTTAAGCGAGACTCAAGCGAGATCATTGTGGTTTGCTGCTGCGATGATCTCATGTGAGTGACAGTTTGCCCCGCCCTTGCGCCAGTAAACACTTCATTAGAGAAGAGAAGTTATTCCAAGAGGGAGGAAAAGTTATTTTGATTGAAGATTACAAGGGAACATGAATTTTTGGAAAATTATGTTCATCGATAAATAATTTATAAAAAAAAATACTGCAGTATTTCAACAACAATAGTCAATTTTGATTTCATGATGATTCTAAAAGGTTTCAAAAGCTTTAGGTTACTTGCGTAACCCTGGTTATCTGATAACATGAGTGAGGCATCTCAATAGGTGAAATGCCTCTGGTATGACCAATCATAACAAACCATCATGACAACACGATTACATGTTTCTAGCCTGATGCCAACATGATTATCATGTTGCTAGCATGATGCTAACATGATTACCATGTTGCTAGCACATTTTTACTTGTTTTTATCATGTTTTAACCCTAAGCTAATTGCTATTAGCATGTAGCTATTCACTGCTAACGTGTAGCATGTTGGAAGTCCTGTTTGTTAGCATGCGTCAAAAGAGCCAACCTCCATCTCTATTGTCTATGACAAATTCATCAGAATCAGAAAGAGCTTTATTCATTTTTCTACAAAACACATTTAATGAAAAAAATAAAAATAAATAATGACAGTAAGGTTGTTTCAGAATAAACATTTACATATTTTGAACTAGGGCTGCCATGATGTTAGATTTTTCACACCACGGTTATTGTGGCCAAAAGAATTCACAATATCGATATATCGCGATATCTATAGAAACTCTGTGACGACTGAGTAGAACTGGGTCAGCAGTCAAGTTATCAGTCAAGTTAATTTTTACTTTGTTTATTTAGTTTTTTTTTTTTACCCAACAAACATAAGGATACTGATAATGCATTTTTACTTCTTGCATACTCAGTCTATGGCAAATTTTTGTGAAGGAAGACAAGCATGTGAAGTTTATCTGGTTTCAAACTGAAGCGAAACACTGTCTGAAGGTTTCCTGAAGAACTGAAAAGCTCTAAAACCTATTGTTGCGCCGGCGCCAATAAAGTCATGCAGATAGCGTCGTCGTCTTGGTTGATAGGTGTCCGCAGGTGCAATACAGAGAGCTGAGAGGTCACCCAGGTACTGTCGCTGGAGTACTTCCGTGTCATGTTATCATAAATCCTATTCATTTTAAACATTAAACAATAAAAAATTGCAATATCGAATTGCAATACTTGTAGAATCGCAATTCTTAAAACAATCGCAATACATATCGTATTGGCACCCAAGTATCGAGATAGGTGTATCATCCTAATATATATGCATGTTCATCTATATTGCTTTTATGCTGTTTTTATGTTTGTTTCTTTGTTTGTTCATTTGTCTCCTCTCGTATTATGCATCTTTTCTTCTTTTTCGTAAACTAGCTTATTTGTCTGAGACTTGCATTTTCAAGATCTATATTTGCCTACAGTGAGGAAAATAAGTATTTGAACAACCTGCTATTTTGCAAGTTCTCCCACTTGGAAATCATGGAGGGGTCTGAAATTGTAATCGTAGGTGCATGTCCACTGTGAGAGACATAATCAAAAAAAATAATTTTGATTTTTGAATAAAATGATTTTTTAACTATTTATTTGTATTATACAGCTGCAAATAAGTATTTGAACACCTGTCTATCAGCTAGAATTCTGACCCTCAAAGACCTGTTAGTCTGCCTTTAAAATGTCCACCTCCACTCCATATATTATCCTAAATTAGATGCACCTGTTTGAGGTCGTTAGCTGCATAAAGACACCTGTCCACCCCATACAATCAGTAAGAATCCAACTACTAACATGGCCAAGACCAAAGAGCTGTCCAAAGACACTAGAGACAAAATTGTACACCTCCACAAGGCTGGAAAGGGCTACGGGGAAATTGCCAAGCAGCTTGGTGAAAAAAGGTCCACTGTTGGAGCAATCATTAGAAAATGGAAGAAGCTAAACATGACTGTCAATCTCCCTCGGACTGGGGCTCCATGCAAGATCTCACCTCGTGGGGTCTCAATGATCCTAAGAAAGGTGAGAAATCAGCCCAGAACTACACAGGAGGAGCTGGTCAATGACCTGAAAAGAGCTGGGACCACCGTTTCCAAGGTTACTGTTGGTAATACACTAAGACGTCATGGTTTGAAATCATGCATGGCACGGAAGGTTCCCCTGCTTAAACCAGCACATGTCAAGGCCCGTCTTAAGTTTGCCAATGACCATTTGGATGATCCAGAGGAGTCATGGGAGAAAGTCATGTGGTCAGATGAGACCAAAACAGAACTTTTTGGTCATAATTCCACTAAACGTGTTTGGAGGAAGAAGAATGATGAGTACCATCCCAAGAACACCATCCCTACTGTGAAGCATGGGGGTGGTAGCATCATGCTTTGGGGATGTTTTTCTGCACATGGGACAGGGCGACTGCACTGTATTAAGGAGAGGATGACCGGGGCCATGTATTGCGAGATTTGGGGAACAACCTCCTTCCCTCAGTTAGAGCAATGAAGATGGGTCGAGGCTGGGTCTTCCAACATGACAATGACCCGAAGCACACAGCCAGGATAACCAAGGAGTGGCTCTGTAAGAAGCATATCAAGGTTCTGGCGTGGCCTAGCCAGTCTCCAGACCTAAACCCAATGAAGAATCTTTGGAGGGAGCTCAAACTCTGTGTTTCTAGCGACAGCCCAGAAACCTGACTGATCTAGAGAAGATCTGTGTGGAGGAGTGGGCCAAAATCCCTCCTGCAGTGTGTGCAAACCTGGTGAAAAACTACAGGAAACGTTTGACCTCTGTAATTGCAAACAAAGGCTACTGTACCAAATATTAACACTGATTTTCTCAGGTGTTCAAATACTTATTTGCAGCTGTATCATACAAATAAATAGTTAAAAAATCATACATTGTGATTTCTGGATTTTTTTTTTTTAGATTATGTCTCTCACAGTGGACATGCACCTACGATGACAATTTCAGACCCCTCCATGATTTCTAAGTGGGAGAACTTGCAAAATAGCAGGGTGTTCAAATACTTATTTTCCTCACTGTATATATGTTTTTTGTGTGTGTGTGTGTGTGTGTGTGTGTGTGTGTGTTCGTACTTATCTGTATTGCTCTGTTTGCTTAATACAAAAAATAATAATAATGTGCACTCCATGTGTGTAGTGTGCCGGAGAAAGCAGGTGGAAGCGAGGATCTATATGCAGGGTTTTAATGGAGAAACACGTAGTACAAATAATAAAGAACACGAAGGACAAAGAAACAAAACCACGAGCAGGACCGAACTAGAAGCACCCATACATGTACAACAACTGACAAAGTAACAAGTGAAACACAAGGGCTATAAATACACAGGGACAAACAAGCTAAACAAGATAACAAGGGGCTGTGGCTAGGCTTGGGTATCGAGTATCGAGTATCGATTGGAACCGGGACTAGCTTTGCGATTTTCCCGGAATCGTTCAAAAGTTTAAATTTCGATTCCTAGTTTCGATTCCCAGTCTGCCGACCGGAAGAAGACACCGCTGTTAGGGGCTGTTTACACCTGGTCACTTCATGCGTTTTCTCAGATTGGATAGCTATCTGATTAATCAAAACGATTCCATTTACACCTGGTCACATAAATGTGTTTTTGCGAAACGGATTTAAATCCGATCTTCAATTCCCGCGCTATATGCAGATTGTGCACGTCACTGAAAGCAACAGATATGAGCTGCATTTTATTGATCATCAGCTAATTTCAAAATTAAGACCGCAATAAGAGAGAGTGACAACAGCCCTGGTAAGATCATTTCTTTCTTTACTTTTAATGATGATGATTATGTGTTAAGCGTCTGCGACTTACTTTCACTTTACTTTGCGATAGTTTGCACGTTGGCTTAATGAACAGATGCTCAGCTTCTCATCTGCGGTGACGCGCGTGTTCCAGTATCGTCGTATCTGGCTATTACATTACATAGCCTATAACACGCTCTCACACGTTTATTTATTTATTTTTTTGCATTTTTGGGAGGAGGACAATTTACATATGTGGTTTCAACAACCAGATGCATTTACACTTGTCCAGTTTCGTCTGGAATGCGGCCCAGGCCACCTCCTGAAGTGGTTTGAGCGATCGGATTCATTTTACTCACGTTCCCCTATTAACTCACAGTGCCTCATAAAATGTATTCAGAGCAAACAACCCTGACGTTAAACTTTAAAAACGTACTTATATGATGTTTTCTTATTCTTCGGTATCTTGCAAGTTACAACCATATTCTCTCGTCCTCTGCTCGTTCGTTTGAAAACTGCGCGCGATGCCGGCGAACGTAAAATAAATAAATAAATAAATAAATGATGAAAACACATTTACACATGAGTGTAAACAACCTTATTTAGCCTATTTTACCTGATAGCCCATTTAGGTCAGACTATTTCCTTAAGAAAGACCGTTGGTTAGCTAGCTCATTTAAAATATCCTAAAAAAATTGTTTAAAATAGATTTGATATTTATATTGTACTGTAGTTGAAAACAGCCCTGTGAGAAATTCATAGTAAAGTTCATAAAAAGTAAAAAATTCATAGAATTAAAATTGATCTAAACTTTTTTGACCCTACCTCTTAAAAGAATCGGAATCGAGAATCGTTAAGAACCGGAATCGAAACAAGGAATTGGAATCGGAATCGGAATCGTTCAAATTCAAACGATACCCAACCCTAGCTGTGGCTAACTAGAAACACCTGGGAAGACTAAAAAACAAGAAAAACTACAAAGGACTACAAAACATGGCACAGAACAGGAAATAAGTCCACACAAGACAAGGGGAACACAAGACAGGAACCATGACAATGTGCGTGAAAAGACCGGGGTCTCCTTTATTCATTCCCATTCTCTTGTAAACTGCGTAACATGGTTTTATCCATTAAATCATATTTGTGTGAGACAAATAATTTTACCAGCAAAAATTATGTAGTGTGAGAAGAAATCAAAAGGGGATGGTCTGAACGAAATCAAACACAATGATCACAGGAGATGAATTTGAAACCTTAGTAATAATAATATGAACCAATAATGTTCTAGCACTGCATATTTTTTTTGATAAGACTCTAAGTAACATTGTACTACTTTGTGTTGAGGAGACTTCTGCTTAGAAATCTCCCAGTCATTACACCAGGGCTGGGCAACTCTGGCCCTCAAGATCCATTTTCCTGAGTTCAACTCCAGCTCTAATCAAACCCACCTGAACAAGCTAATCAAGGTCTTCAGGACTACTAGAAAGCTACAGGCAGGTGATTGGGTTCATGGTTGGAGTTGAACTCTACAGGGAAGTGGATCTCGAGGACCAAAGTTGCCCAGCCCTGGCTGAAAAACTGTACTCCTGACTCACTCATGTACTCCTGTACTAACCTTAACTTCTGATAGCAATCCACCACAATGAACTCACCCTCCACCACTCCTCATTAGAGTCATCCAGCACTGTGATGCGATCTCCTGGACTGAAACACACACACACACACACACACACACACAAACAACACACCTGATCAGGTTTAGAAATTAAACCAATTAATAGCATTTATGATGGTTTTGACTGCATGAATGCGATGACTGAATTGAAATATTAATAAATATGTGAATAGACTCACTGGAAGTCTAGGTCATCTTTCTCAATGGCTTTGAAGCGATACAGAGCCATATAATAGTGAGATAGTAATTTGCCTCTTTCATGGACAGTGACAGAGAAGTGGGGGTGAGATCAGGAACCAGATTCAGATTCAGTTGCAACCTGTTAAAGAGTGTGCACTACATGCCAGAGCACATGTCCCACAAAGTCTCTTGCAGTTAAAAGAATTTAATTGGATTTTTTCCCCAATGGAACTAAAAAATTAGGTTTCAGGAAATCAGTAAAATATTTTTTTACATCTGTAGTGAGATGAGCATCTACTGTTTTTACACAATGCTGTCAAACACAACTGACCTATCAAAATATGCATTTAGCTGTTTTAATTAATTATGCAGGAAACATTAAAGACATATCCAAATACAACAGTCTTGTGTTATTATTTCTCTGCATTGTGGTCAATAGAAGTCTGGTTATGACATGGTTGTCACAACAGTGTGGAAAAAAATTAAACTTTACTTAAACTGTTCAGTGAAAATGTGCATCATTTGTCTCAGATCATCTTTAGACCATGAAAACAGGCCAGAGTAATCAAGTCTTTGACCACTAGGTGGTGTTGGTCCCAAGCTTCTCAGTTTCCTCCAGGACATGATGGCCATGTAACAGAGAAAGATTTATAATAATATGCCAGTGTTTTATGGCAAAATACAGGATTTTAGAAATCAAAATGATCTATTAGAGACGCTAAAGGGTTTGAGAGATATGTTCTATGTTCTCTATCAGTCTGCCTTATTTCAATGATTGACACACAAATTACATTTGGTAAACAATAGAAGCTTATGCACAAGAACAAAGAGGTTTGTTGAGTGAGGAACAATCTTCTGTGATTACCATATGTGATGTCCTATGTGTGTCATTCTTTGTTTAGATGTAAATAAAAACCTGTTCATCATATAAAGTGATCATATCTCTTTACAAGACTTCTTTTAGATTAAACTGCTCGATCCATTTGGATTTGTTTTACAATTCCTTTATAGACTTTTTAGATCTGGTAGATTTTGCTTAGCTAGATTTTCAAAGCCTCTCAGGTTTCATTACAAAAACTTTCATGTGCGTTTCGAAGATTAACCAAAGTCTAATGGGTTTGGAACAACATGATGACAGAATTTTCATTTTTGGGTAAATTATCCCTTTAAGTCTCTAGGATTTTTTGTCTTCTAGAAAAGAAATAGCACACCTCTCCTCAACAAGCCACACAATTTGAGATACAAATCATGCCCATAGCACAAATGCTGTAGTGTGAGTTATGCACTATAGTTTAGTACTAGAGGTGACAAAAATCAGAGACAAAATCAGTTATGTTTATTTCATAAATATGAACGTACCTCGCATCTCCTGGACACTAGCCATTAGTCTACTTCTTTGGGCTATTTTTTTTAGCTGGCCAATTCTCAAAATCTGTGTGGAAAAGCTGCGGAGCGTGGAGAGAACACACAATGGCTTTGCTTTGGAAGGTTTTTTATTTTTATTTTTTTATTATTATTATTTATTTTGGAAGTTTAGTTGCCAGAGAAAATAACACACAGTTTTGTTTAACATCAATTGATACTCAATATTAATGAAATAAATAAATGTAATGTCAGAGAATGCACAAAGCGCATTGTGCTGTCTTTAAAGTTAAGTGAATGGGTTAAATAAGTTATTTGTTGGAAAAGTTAAAACAATAAATACATTAAGTTAAATTTCAGAAGTTCATGCTGTGTGCTGCCCTCTACTGGTCAGAGTTAATAATTCAGTGAAGCACTCTCTTCAGTAGTATGGAGGGAATTTTCTGCCAAATTTAAATAAATAAATTAAATGATTAAAATAATAATAATAATAATAATAATTCATTACATTTATATAGCGCTTTTCTCGGCACTCAAAGCGCTTTTACATAGAAGGGGGGAATCTCCTCAACCACCACCAATGTGCAGCATCCACTTGGATGATGCGACGGCAGCCATATTGCGCCAGAACGCTCACCACACACCAGCTTACTGGTGGAGAGGAGACAGAGTGATGACGCCAATCAGTATATGGGGATGATTAGGAGGCCATGATGGACAGAGGCCAAGGGGCAAATTTGGCCAGGATGCCGGGGTTACACCCCTACTCTTTCGAAAGACATCCTGGGATTTTTAATGACCACAGAGAGTCAGGACCTCGGTTTTAAAATGAAAATTAAAACCAGATTAACGATTTCATTACAGAAAACAGTACGCAAAATATGTGACAAAATTGAGAATGAAATTAAATGATTTCATTTTCACAGCATTATCCCTGTCAAATTGAAAAATAAAATGCAATTGGTGATTTCACATTTCATTTTCACTACAGTCTCGAGGCAAGACTGCCAATATTAAAATGAAAAGCCAAACGTGAAAAAGAAACTACAAATGCAGTTTTTACAATGCTCTTTATTAACGCTCACGCAATAATAGTGACACAATTCAAATACAAATGTAAATTTTCGTTTTCATTTTAATTCCTCTTTTATTTCACAGTTTTCATTTTCGTTTTCATTTTCAAAGACAACCTGCATGCAAATTCTATGTTAATGAGTGGGTGTGGCTTATTCTAGTAACGGCGCTGAGACACGCCTTCTGTAAAGCTAAGTCATCGACGTCCCGCATGAGTTGAATGTGTGAAACAAAATTATTTAAATGTGATTATATTGTAATCGAGACGACGAGATATGGCGAAATCTGTTAGTGAGCTTTTGCGGGAAGCTGCCGCAGCATTAGAACATGGAAACAACCAGCCTGACCATGTTATGATGTTAGACTCATACTAGACCATAATCGACGATGAGGTTCATTCATGTATTAGGCTGTTTTGGAAATTCAACTATTTGGGTGTACAGAAGTCTTAGTAACACAATTTCTACAACAATTATAGCCAGACATTAATACCCACTGGCTTTAACCGAGAACCTCGGCCAATGTTTCATTCGCGTCGTGCCTAACAACGCCCTTCAGCCGTGACTTATTCAGATACCACTTATTCAGAGCGCCATCTCTTGGATTTGTTCCACTGCTGTTATTTATAGTCATACAGATAATATGACATCATTCGAAACAGTAAAATGTATATTTTTATTTGTGTACATTCAAAATGACTACAAAATATCATGTCATTGAAAAATAAATAAAACAACATGATGAGCTGCTTTAGCGCGTCTCGGTCTCTTTAGATCTTTCTGCCGCTCACCAAAAATGAACCAAAATACAGAGAATAGCCTTCTTGGCGCGCCTACTTTTGAAAGTCGACATTTAGATTATTTAACGTTATAACGTTGCATTATATATGCCTGAGTCACTTTGGAATAAATCACAGCGTGTTTCATGACAAAATGTGACTTAGCCTATACAGTCCGGAAAATAGGCTATAGGTTATAGCAAATTCAGACCAACTGCTGGTCTACACAGAGAAAAAGCCCTTTCTAGGCTCTTCTGTTGTACCGAGCCATTCGTTAGTCTAGTTGTTTGATGAGAAAATTAAATGTAGCCTATAGTTGCAATACACGCGTTTTGTAAGCTCCGTGCAACTGCTGCAGCGGACTATTATTACTAGAATATTAGAAATCTAATACACAATCCGTGTATCATTCGTTCAGTCGTTTTTTTTTTTTTATATTGAAAGTAGAAAAATGAGAAAACAGTTCATTTTTCGATTTTTTATTTTTTCCCAAAAAACGAAAAACAAGAATTCAGCTTTAGTTTTCGTTTTTCGTTCTGAGGTAGCAAAATTTATAAACAGCTTGATATTCGATTTCTACACATGGGCGGGAATGAAACGCCCCTTTCCTCTGATTTGTCAGCCGAAGATCAAACTGTCCCGTCATCAGTTCTTCCTCAGTTCTGCACTGCAGAATAAGAGTCCTCCGTTGTGCGGATTCTTAACGCGTTTATTGCAACTTTTTCATATTTTTTTCCATCAACCAGACTAACGAATGGCTCGACACAACCCGTACTGGGGAATAGACTAGACAGGGCTTTCTTCTTTATAGACCAGAGTTCTCAAGTGCCAGGGGTTTGCTATTTTCCGAACTGTAAAGTAACGTTTTTTTTTTATTTATTTTTTTATCATGAACCATGCTGTGTTTTATTTCTAAGTGACAATATAATGCATTTTACTTAAAATAATCTAAATGTTGACTTTCAAAAGTAGGTGCGTCAGAAGGCTATTCACTCTATTTTGGTTCATTTTTGGTGTGCGCCAGAAAGATGTTCAAGGAGTCTGAGACGCAGCGCATCATGTTGTTTTCTTTATTTTTTAAAGGTCATTTGTAGTCATTTTGAATGTACACAAATAAAAATATAAATCGTCACCTTCCTAAAATAATTGCCTAAGTCATTTTTTGACAAAAATGATTTTTTTGAATAAGTCATCTCCTGATGATGCTGGCCACCTCTGGTAAAATCCCCACATCCTCAGTTGAACAGATCATGCATTTCTACCCCTGTAGTATAATAGCCTATGTCAAGAGTGTGACTTAGGCCGTTTTATTTGGCCTAAGTCAAAAGATTTTACAAGCAATTTTAAAAGGCAATTTTACAAGCTTTTCAAGATGGGAGCTGCATCAAGAAGAACGAACTTTTCATTTTTTTTTGTGTTTTCTGAGAAACCTGAAAAATGACTTAGGCAATTATTTTAGGAAGGTGATGATATTCAATTATTGGTTCCGTTTTTGTGTTTTCTGAGAAACCTGAAAAAATGACTTAGGCAATTATTTTAGGAAGGTGATGATATTCAATTATTGGTTCCGTTTTTGTGTTTTCTGAGAAACCTGAAAAAATGACTTGGGCAATTATTTTAGGAAGGTGACGAAATTTTACTGCTTCGAATGACAGTATTAAAAGACAGAATATTAAGTTATTTCCCCTGCTGAGCAACAAATCCAAGTGATGGCGCTGGCGCATTGCTCGCTCACACATAGGCCTGTCGCGATAGTCAATAAATCAATTAATCGCACGATAAAAAAAAAAATGAGCTCGATAATTTTTCCGGCCGCGATAATTCCATTTGCATGCTTGTTTGTTTTCCTCGTCTCTCTCTCTCTCTACCAAAGAGACTGGATGACCACTCTCAGTTCCTTAGTGAACTCTCTTGTCAGTTGCATGGTCTTTTTGGGGAGGCGGCGCTTGTCAGTCACGCGGGACTGCTTGCGGCGACTGCCGGGAGAGAGAAAAGACGTTAGTTGTGAGTTGGAGGGGAAAAAAAAAGAGATGGAATTGGTTTCAAAGCCAAACGCGACAGCGAGCTCGCTCTCATGAAAATGCGTATCTATACCACGAATGTTATTTCTCGTGCCATTTATACGCCAAAAATAGTTTTTGCGTGCATATGATACGCACTTTATGGCGTGTAATACGCACGCACTCCTCACCCCTAATCCTAACCAAGTATTTTCAGTGGCATATACACGCAATAAAGTGCGTCTCCGTCTTCCCGACAGTAAATTACACAATCACCCGGGCGTTTAGTCGACAAAGTAACAGGAGGACAGTGCAAAATGCTGTGGTATCCTGTTGAGGCTTTTTTTTATTTGTTTACAAAGGTCCTAACCGGCAGTTTTGCCTGTTATGGAATGTATCAGTATTTATGTCTGAGCCTAATGTTTAATATTTTTTGAAGTGCAATTTTGTTTACATCCATTTTATTTATTGTTTTTGGTATTTATTCAAGTGAATTTTTTTGTTAACAGACACTGAGAGTCCATTGCTTTTATTGTTTTTGGTTGTTTTGTTCATTTTTTGTGGATATTTAAAATGTTTTTCCGTTTTCAATGTTTAATATTCTTAAGAAATAAAAGTTTATAGATCTTTGAAAAGGTGTACCTGCATTATTATGCCATTATCATTATATTAGATGAAAATGGTCTCGAACAACAATATTATCGTTTATCGCAATAATTTCTTGGACAATTTATCGTCCAGCAAAATTTGTTATCGTGACAGGCCTACTCACACAACATCTAGGCTATTATCAGTTCACTTCTGGCATTGCTAACTTGACATCGCAGCCTATTCATTATTAAAATAAAACACAGTCAACCAAATATATAAAAAATATTCTGCTTAATTTAATTGGTCTTTTGTACAATATAAAGGCTGTGCTGCACAGTCCTACTTGCTGTTATTCCAAACTCATTTCCCTTGCTGTGAAGATGATGATTTAGCATATACGTGTATATTGGGACTCGACTGAAGTACGAAGCCTTCTTTAAATTACTAGTTAGCATCCAAATGTTACATTGCAAATATGGAAACCTTGGACCGAATGAGAGATGCGCGAAACCAATGTCCGTACAGTTTCAGTTTCAATAAAGGACATAATAGGCTATTATTATAAGTTATTAGGTTAGGCTATATTTTTATTATACGGGCTACTTATTTTTCATTCTTGTTGTTTTCTGAATACCATTCATTTAAGGATTTGACAGGCTACACTAAGGGGAAGTAAAATACGCATAGACATATGTTATTAATAGTGTTTATAATGTTAATGTTGTATTTTATTTACGTTCTTTTACACTATTTCTGAATAGGCTAATAATAAAATGCGTTTGTTTCCCTCTCAACATGACCGTGCGCTGCGCGCAAGCGCACATCTTTGAGATATAAATTAATACATTTCAAAAGAGTAGGCCTATGTATTTATCTCTGTTGTTCTCTGTTCTCCGGTTGTTAGATAGTCAGTCTGAATGACAGTTCATGCGTTTACGTTAAAATAGTCCTATTATATAGTCAATGCATTATTCTTTTCTTTGTGTATTAGTGTTAAAAATATTTAATTTACAACTAATTATATTGATTTATATCTTCATTTATTATTAAAAAAATAAAATAATTACTGGGTGAGGCGACCATGGTAGCCGCCACAGCCGTCATTTACCCTGCATACCCAGCTGATGCAAAGCGTAGGTGAATTTATATCTACACAGAAGAAAGCCCTGTCTAGTCTATTCCCCAGTACGGGTTGTGTCGAACCATTCGTTAGTCTGGTTGTTTGATGAAAAAAAGATTAAATGTAGCCTAGTTGCAATAAATGCGTTAAGAATCTGCACAACGGAGGACTCTTATTCTGCAGTGCAGAACTGAGGAAAATCTTCGGCTGACAAATCAGAGGAAAGGGGCGTTTCATTCCCGCCCATGTGTAGAAATCGAATATTCAAGCTGTTTATTATTTTTTCTACCTCAGAACGAAAAACGAAAAATCAAGCTGAATTCTTGTTTTTCGTTTTTTTGGAAAAAATGAAAAATCGAAAAAGGAACTGTTTTCTCATTTTTATACTTTCAATATTAAATAAAAAACGACTGAACGAATGATACACGGATTCAATACTCAAGCTGTTTTCTCATTTTTCTACTCTTAATATTAAATAAAAAACGACTGAACGAAAGATTCGGATTCTCTTGAACCACCACCGCGTTTGCGGCAGAAAACTACTGCAGTGCAGCCAAAATGCTCTGTTCGACTTATCTGAGATCCTTTACTCTTCCCTGTGGATGACCTGTGACCTACTTTCTGTAAGATCTGAATTTTTGAACTTGAATTTTAGAAAACTGAATTTGAAGTTCCGAATTTCTTCATCTTGAAAACTTGAATCTGTATTTTTTTAAACTGAATATTTGCAGTATACGAATTCAGAACAAAAAAATAGCTGTTTGAAAATACATGTCTATAAAATTCAGCCATAAAAACATTTCAATTTGTTAAATTTCAAATGTTCAATATTCGTTTAAAAAAAATCTAATTCAGAACTATTTAAACTACCACCTAAAATTCAATTTTGTTAGATTACACTTGCAAATAATTCAAATTTACACAATTCAAATTCAAATCGTTTTGTCACATTATGAGCTCCATAGGTGACATAAAAGCTGATGATTTTTATTGTGCA
The DNA here is from genome assembly GCF_963993115.1 of Abramis brama. Taxonomy (NCBI): domain Eukaryota; kingdom Metazoa; phylum Chordata; class Actinopteri; order Cypriniformes; family Leuciscidae; genus Abramis; species Abramis brama. The sequence continues at coordinate 4,683,845 of NC_139970.1, read as the reverse complement.
GTGAGAAGCTTTTACTCAGCATCAGTGGATTACCTTGATAATTGGAGCTGCTTACTGGAGAATACAAAAGAACTAGAGTGGGTCCTACTGAGAAGTGTTCCAGAATGGAGAGACATTCAGAGCAGCCTCAGCAACTTCTACTCAAGAATACCTGCTCTCACATCGGTTGACGAAACATGCTCTTTGATGAGTGGGCCTGTGCTAAAAACATTGTCACTTGTCACATCACTGAGTGGAACAAAAACAAGGTGGCTGTGTCTGATAGATGGACAGACATGTTTAGTGAGCAAGTCACTCAACTTTGGAGTCTTATCTTTGGCTGTGGAGTTTGTTTTATGCCTGCCTGGTACATCTGCACCTGTGGAGCGTGTGTTCTCGTTAATGAATGCATCATGAACGAATGAAAAATCTTGACTGAGTGTAACAACAATGAAGGCAATGCTTTTCGTACGAATTAATTTCGGACTGGACTGCTCCGCATTTTATGATAAACTCTTGAAAGACAAGCGCACGCTGGCAAAAAATGGTTCCAGTGAAAAATACAAAACGAGATTTAACTTTACTGTCTAACAGCAAACTAAAGTCTGGCTTACAAGTATCAGTTATTTATATATTTATTCACGGCTTTCATTTGAACTTTTAGGGTTAATTTCTCACTATTAACAATGACTTCTGCCTCAATAAACCCCTTATCACTGCTTATTAATAGTTAGTAAGGTAGTTGTTAAGTTTAGGTATTGGGTGTATTATGGGATGTAGAATGTGGTCATGTAGAATAAGGCATTAATATGTGCTTTAAAAGTACTAATAAAAAGCCATTATACTAGTTATATCCATGCTAATAAGAAACTTGTCAATAGTGAGAATTGGATTAATTGTTACTGAACTTTTCTTTTATTGTAATTGCATTCCTGGTCATTAAATGTGTGGTAATTGTTAGATATTATACACCTAAAACAACACTAAAACATTTCCTGAATCCTGCTGTACTTGAATAAGCCTTTTGCAGTTTCTCTGAATTGCTAAATCACTAAACTCCATTCTCTGAACCAAATTCTCAATCGCCTAAACCAATTTATTGAATAAAACAGTCTTTCTGTAAAACATTTAACAAGTTCAGGCAGTTAAAACACTGTTTGCAAATCTCATGCACTCTTAAAAAAACAACAACAAAAAAAACACAAAATTAAAAAATCACTAAAACACATTTTGCACTTTGATGCACTTATGTTTCGAAATGCTAAACACAGGCAAGCAAAAGTTCAATAGATTGTTCACACTTTTTCTAATGTGACTAAACCAACTGTACATAAGTTCAGGCAGTTAAAACACTGTTTGCAAATCTCATGCACTCTTAAAAAAAAAAAAAAAAAAAACTCTAAACACATTCTCACTCACTAAAACACATTTTGCACTTTGATGCACTTATGTTTCAAAATGCTAAACACAGGAAAGCAAAAGTTCAATAGATTGTTCACACTTTTTCTAATGATGTGACTAAACCAACTGTACATAATACAAGTCAGTTCAGAGTGTCAAAATTGACTAGAAATGTTGATACCAACAATGGATGGAAACAATATAAGAGGGAGAGGAGGAAGAGTATATGAATACAGTAAGAGGTGGTGAACAAAGAGGAAGAGGATGTGGACGAGAAAGAGCAGGTGTGGAGAATGTTGTCAAGGCTGGATCTGCTTTAGGGGTTTTCCTGTTGTTTGGTTTTGTGTTTATGGTTTTGAGAAAGTGGGAGATAGTTCCGAGAAATGTGTTTTAGCCATTCAGAAAAACTGTAATGTAGCCTAGATTAAAAACATGCATAAAATGTGCATAATATCAAACAAATAACAAACTAATAAAAAGTGGATAAAATCTAATCAAGCACAATCTTTTATTTAAAGAACTAAGAGATCTCAGTAGGCTACTGACTCAATCTTAATAAAATTACTAAATTATCATAATCTTTCATAAATAAACATCATAAATGTTAAAGTGGAAAGGTTTAATAAAAACATTTGTAGGCTATAAAAGTTTACATTTAGAAATAATCAACTGAATAATATACTTTACTTTGTAATTAGGGTTCGTTGATTTTCACGTGTGCCACATATAAACAATGAGCCAAAACTAAAGTATTGATTATTTTCATAAAATCATAAGCAACACGTTCCTACATGTGCTCACGTGTTGTTAACGCGTTCCTATGGCGACCGGTGGAAGCGCGAGTAACTGATCGTCTTCCCAACGTGTTGTTTACGTGTGAAGACACGTTGTAACACATTTGTGATTTTCTTACCTTAGTTTAACTTCTTATGCTTCAAATGTATCCTCTAACTAGTCCACATATGATTATTGCAATGGCTGGTTTAATGTGCAGTGTATTATTAAAGTTAAAGAAAGTAGCAGAGGCTATTATTGACAAACCTGGTCTGCTTTAACAGCCATTTCTGAAAAGCACGATATTCTACATCATTTTTCTCCATCTCCCATTAAATCGGAAGGTTCAGGAATAGATCTAATTTTGGAATGTGTCTTATTTAATAGAAATACGCTGTACCATATTCAAATGCGGCAAAAAACTGCAATCAGTATCCCATCTGCTTTGCCTAAATATAAAAATCATAGGCAATGAATTATATATAGTAGGCTACATAAAATATGCTGACCATTTATATCAGACAAACTGACATATCAAATACAAGCCCACATGTCTACTTTATGATACCCTTAACAGATAGCCTAACAGATAGTGTGTAAGATAGCCTTTCCTACAAATGTGGTCTGATAGGATTATGAATACAAAGTACACACCTTGTCTGACACCTGTTGAATTTATCATTTCCTTTTAATCTTTAGGCCAAAGGCTTTTAAGTTTACGGCCCGCCTTTGCGTGGAAAAGGCAGCTTCCGCGACCAATTGTAAAGACCTTTTGCACGCCCATGACTCCAGTTGACCAATGAAATTGGCTGCAGCGTGAAGTCTGTCTCCTGCTGCGTTAATTTCGTTGAATCTGCACCTATTCTGCTCACTGACTGACTACATTGCAACACGGTCAATTTAAGAGGCTAGTAAAGTACCAGGAAGCAGGCACAATGGGCACCTGTCCCTGCTTCCCAAATTAGGATAAGTCTATGGTGACAATGGGGGATGTTTTTTTTTTTTTTTACGTTGGTCGATTCATTGTACTGTTAACGTATTATGTTTTGTATGTTCATTGTATTATATTTTGTATTCTATGTGGAACTTTTATGGTGGCCTTCTTGGCCAGGGCTCCTTCGTAAAAGAGACTTGTTCTCAAAGGATTTCCCTGGTTAAATAAGGGTTAAAAAAATTGGATTTTTGTTGGCGAAATTAAAATCTATCAAAAGTTGTTTTAACTGCTAACCAGCAGTTTTTGTGTGTGTGTGTGTTCTATGACTATTATTTTGTATTCATTTCTGTCAGGTCCATTAAGTCAAGAACACACATGACAATAAAAATGATTTAGGAAATTTTTATTGAATAAATTGCAATTCAAGTTGATAAATTCTGAATTAAATTTTGGCAGTATGGCTCTGTTCAGGGAGTCCTCTGACCTTTCATGAGCACCATGAAATAGCAGAGAGTCAGAGGACAGCAGCAACAGCATTAGGGAACGCTCACACAGTTTAGGACTGGGAGAGCTGAACTATTCCCCATATGAACAGAGCAGCAACGATGACAGAAAAGCAAATGCCAGGTTATACATGACAAGGAGGAGCTGGGTAGGTGACGGGCTGCAGAGAAGCGAGCATCAAGTAGTTAGGAGCGAACTGAATCTGCTTAAATAGGGCGCCCTGTTTTGAGCGTAGCCATTAGCAGCGAGGGGAGTTGAACAGCTGATGCAGATCAGCTGATGAGACCGTGTTGTTGGCCAATAGCGTTAGCAGTCTTGGCTACTTGGCCTGCCAGAACTGACACTGACGCTCAATTTTTGCCCTGTCGTTTCTTTGTTCTTGTTTTCTCCTATTAGTTCTTGTTTTGTCTGATCTTGTCAGTCACTAGTTTGCTTTAGTTGTTACTCATTGTGTTCCACACCTGTTTCTATTTGAATTACTCATTATCACGTGTTCATGTACCCTAATTTTGACTCAAATCTTTGACTGATGTTGTCTTTATATTATGTGAAGCTGTTGCATGTTTTTTTCTTGTGTCATGATGGATTACCTTCTTTGTTTTTGTTTAAGCACAGAACATGTTTTTTAGATCCACATCTCCCTCTTCCTTTTTCTGTCAGCCGTGACAACAGCTAGCGGCCTAAGATTGCTATAGGTTGTTTGTTTTGCATGTATTTGTAACATTTGTCAAAAAACAGTGATGCTGTCTTGTCTTCTCAGAGATGAGCGACAGCTACCCCAATCATTTTTGGAAGAGGTCTCCAACATATCACTCAACCTTAGATGTAGATTGGCATCCATTCATGAGGACGTGGACTTTGTCTATATAAGAACTGAACAAGTTCTAAATGTATTGTCCAGGTTTTCTGAAACCACTTCAATACCCAATGCTCCAGAAGTTTTGCGGAATCTGGTGTCTGCATTGGAAATACTACTGTAGACAGTTGTCAGTGCACAGTTCTTAATGGTTACCAAGCACCAATTATTCGATCAGGAAAAAGGGGACACCCTCGTTTTGACATATCAAAAGAGCACCTTGAATTCCTTCTTGAATTTGACTTCACTGTTCCTGAAATTGCTAGACTTTTGGATGTGAGTGTTAGAACAATTAGAAAACGAATGAAATATCTGGAATTATCAGTGAAGCAGAGTTTTACAGACATTAGTGAGGAGGGTCTCCAACGAATTGTGGCATACTTTCTTGCAACCACTCCCAACTCTGGATACAGAATGGTCTCTGGATATCTGAGGAGCATAGGCATAAGGTATATTGGATGCTTACTATATTGTACTCCAAAAATATGTTCTTAACCTACAAGGTTTACTTAAGAAATAAAATAACTCTAAAATTCAAGTAAACAAACTTGCATTATCACATGTATAGAATCTATCTTTAGTTAAATATCCTGAACTATACTTAAAAGAAAAACTTTGCCATGCATTTAGTGTTATGCTTTTTCCCCCGTAAAAGGATCACTCAGCAAAGAGTCCAAGCAACTCTCCGATCCATTGATCCCATTGGAAGTGTCTTACGAGGCCTTGAGGTCATGCTCATACCTAGAAGACCCTACTCCGTTCCCTCACCACTGTCACTTTGGCACATAGATGGAAATCACAAGCTTGTGAGGCAAGTCTTTGTTTACTTCATAATAATCAATAATGTAAATAATTTCAGATTCAACAATAAAAAAGCAAACCACTGTCCAGCCATACATCATGGAGACGATACAAGTTTAAAAACAAAAAGTCTTACAGACTTTCAATATTGAAATTAAAATGAGTAATTAAATTAATAGATAGCAAAATTTGGGATACAGTGTCTTTTATTTATGATGGGTTAGGGTTAATAGTAGTACATTAGTTGATCAGTTTCCCTTTTCCATCAATTAAAAGCAAACTTTGTTCCAAAAGAAATTTCAGTTTTATAATGTATCTTTTCTCTTTTTACAAGAAACCAAAATAAAATGACTCTAAGATGTCTGTTATGTGCCTGTTCAAATCACAATTTCTATTTAAATTTGGTCACCCAGTCTCATTCTCAAACAATACACAATGCACAAAAATCATCTTAGTTAACTTAAACCATTGACCCTTAGAATCTCTGCAATGGATCAGTTTTTTTTCTTCACACTGTCTCCCACAAGGGATAATGGGAAACAAATTCTAGACACCTTCAGATAGAAAGTACAATATTTAAACACGTGCAGTATATGTAATATAATATACTATTTATTCATCTTTAAGAGCACCTATTGCACCTATCGGTTTTATATATCTCATATACATAAATAAATCAAAGTCTAACTCATAAAAGTTTCTTCCTGACTCAAAATTTACTAATTATCTCAGATATTCCTTTTATTATGATTTATAATTATAAAATTTCTGATTTTTTTTAATTATCTATTGATATTGTTTCAACATTTCAACATTTCTCTCTTTATCTTTCTTTATATTCAATCAGAATTAAAGTCTTATTCAAACAAAAACCAAGTTTCATTACTACAGCATCTCTATGTAACGGTCACCAGCTGGAGTGCCCTTGAGAGCCACCAGAGGGCACTCCACATAAGACTATTATGACTCACAAACTACATTTCCCAATACTCACTGCCTGGACTCATCATCACTTATCACTGATCACATTCACCTGTACCTCATTCACTGATTGCATTCACCTGTCTCATCCTGTTAGTCTGTCTATTTATACCATGTTCATTCATTCACTCACCGCGAAGTCTTGTTTGTGTCACACTGCATTTCTGAGCATTCTCCTAGTTTTCGTGTTTCTTGGTTCTTGATATCTTGCCCTGTTCCCTGGATTACTCTCTTGCCTCTGGTCCCTGCCTGTTTCTTTGTTTCTTTGTTTTGACTGCCTGCCTGTGTATCACCCTAGCCTGTACTTTGGATTACGCCTCTGGATTGCCCCAGCCAATAAAGCTGCATTTGGATCCTCTACTCTCGTGTCTTGGAGCAGTTTCGTGACACTCAGGGTATTTTCCCTCCCGAATCTGGTTTCCAGCATGACAAGTTGCTATTTGATTAATACTCAACATATACTAATTTGATTGAATTTAACCATAATCATTGCCCTTATTAGCAAAGGTAAAAAAAATATAATCCTTAAATCTGATTACCAGTTAAACCTTTTAATTAGTATAGAAGCATTTTAAAGGAAAAATGTGAAGTCTGTCATCCTACCTACCTTAATACTTTAAGTCCTTTTAGCCCGTCTGGAATGGTGCCTCTGTCGAACAGGGTTCTGCAGTCTAGCAGAGTGAAGACAACGTGGTTCCTGGTCCCATCCATCAGACAGAGGGTGATTCTGGGGACTCCTGGATGGCCCGCCAAATTGTCATAGGTTTTTCCCTAAACCTATGTCCTATAGTACTTATACTCTAGCGCGTCTACAGTCAACGTCGACCGAGTCTAACCCTATACTCTAGCGCGTTTACACATCAACGGCGGCTGAGTGCTAATCTATGGAAAGCCTTTAGGGCCAAAAACACGTGAATTTTAACGCGTATTTCACGCGTTAAATACAAGTCAAATACGCGTTAAATACGTGTTGTTTACGCTTGACAAATTAGCGCGCCTGCTTTCCCCAATGTTAATTAAAAAAAGGCTGTGACATATACTTATAGCTTTGAATTATAATTTCTCTTGATCTGGTGCCAATAACACTGAGTTGTTGCAGGAGTTTGGTTCAGCTTCAAGATCAAAGTTGACAGAGAAAGTTCATGAGCTGCTTCATGGCATCAACAGCCTGATTGCTTTGGTTTGGTTATGTCAGCTCAAAACTAATCCTTTAACCCTGAGTTTGTTCAGCTACCTTCATGGTATAGGTCCTTGAGCAGTATGCAGTACAATTAGTCTTCTCCTAGCCTTTTAATGCTTTCAGTAAGCCAATCAAGTCTGTCACATTGCTAAACAAGCATATAAACTGTCACAAAAGCAGCCGTAAAATTAATTCTAGCTGTTATGAAGTGTACAATAGGCTTCTCAGTAACAATCCAGATTACTTGCAGAAATAAACTGTGTGTGGTTCTAAAAAACAAAACAAAAACATAATCACTTACTTAGTATTTTTATGTTTATGTTTACTTAAATGTTATAAAAGTGCTTTAACAAACTGCCTCATAATTTTCACAGATAAATTGCTTTAATACCCATTATCAGGGTGCATGGCCTACTTTAGTACAGTAGAATACTTCTGCAGTCAGGAAAGCCAAATCAGGTTCTTATACCTGTCCTGACCTGAGCACAAGCTCTCATTCTAATCCTGAAAGTCTTAAATACTTTATATATAAAGTCTTAAATACCATATTTAAGTCTTTAAATTAATTTAAATTGTTAATATCACCTGTGTCCTCAATTACTGTTTGTCTGATGAGTGCCCAATCTCTGAAAAAAAAAGGTTTCAATAAGCGCCACCTGCTTGTGATAGCTGTAAATGTAAGAACAACACAAGCTCACGTTGTTTTCCAAAGACAGATATTGTCACGGTTCATGAATTCACTGTTTCCTTCTTGTCTCGTGTACTTGTTTTTATGTGTGTGTGGGTGTGTGCGAGTGGGCGTTACCTCTCAGATCAGTGTATCAGCGATCCAGCTGATCTCACTCTCATCACCAGCTGCAGTCAATTCATTCACCTATAAATACTCATCGCACTTGTCTCTCTTTGTCAGATCGTTGTTTGATGTCTCCAGTGTGTGTATCCAGTCTCAGTTGGAGTTTCAGTTTGTGTCTTGGTTTCCTGTTCCATGTTCTACTGGTTTTCGTTCGTCATCTGGATTTCGTCACGGTTTCATCAACACATCACCTCATCACCGGATTGCTGACCATCTTGTCCCTGCGTCACCAGCCTACCAGAGGATCTTCACTACCATTATTTCTAATAAAGAGTTTTACTTGCATTCTTGCTTCCTTCTCATTGATCGCGACAGATATTGATTACAATTGTCCCTATCTTATACCTGCATTGATTGCTAACCTCCACTGTAACTGATTTCCCCACACAAATGCTAATGCTTTGATGTTAAAGCTAGAATGTCCACTAATGTGTTTATTAACAAAAAGGCATGAGTGGAGAAAAACAAGGCACTTTTATTTTTAGCTAAATTTTCATAAAACTGCAATTTAAATATAGTATTTATATAGGTTATACAAAAAAAGGACAAAATAAATAGGCTGCTGAATAAGCTGATCTATAGCATGATAAATGGTGGTAGAACGGTACACCCCCCTAAGCTCACATAAATGGTTAGACCCAAGTCTTCAGCAGCCAATGATACTGACCCGTTCAAACTGATTTTTAACACGTATTTCACACGTATTTTACGTGAAATATGCGTTGAATACGCGCATTTAACGTGCTAATTTGTCACGCGTAAACAACGCGTATTTAACGCGTATTTGACGCGTGAAATACGCGTTAAAATTCATGTGTTTTTGGCCCTAAAGGCTTTCCATACAATCCTATACTCTAGCGCGTCTACTGTCGACCGAGTCTAATCCTATACTCTAGCGCGTCTACACATCGACGGCAGCTGAGTCTAACCCTATACTCTAGCGCGTCTACAGTCTACGGCCGCTCTACAGTCGACGGCGGCTGAGTCTAACCCTATACTCTAGCGCGTCTACAGTTGGCAGCGGCTGAGTCTAACCCTATACTCTAGCGCGTCTACAGTCGGCGGCGGCTGAGTCTAACCCTATACTCTAGCGCGTCTACAGTCGGCGGCGGCTGAGTCTAATCCTATACTCTAGTGCGTCTACAGTCGGCGGCGGCTGAGTCTAACCCTATACTCTAGCGCGTCTACAGTCGGCGGCGGCTGAGTCTAACCCTATACTCTAGTGCGTCTACAGTCGACGGCGGCTGAGTCTAATCCTATACTCTAGCGCGTCTACAGTCGGCGACGGCTGAGTCTAATCCTATACTCTAGTTTTTCTACAGTCGGCGGCGGCTGAGTCTAACCCTTTACTCTAGCGCGTCTACAGTCGGCGGCGGGTGAGTCTAATCCTATACTCTAGCGCGTTTACAGTCGACGGCGGCTGAGTCTAACCCTATACTCTAGCGCGTTTACAGTCGACGGCGGCTGAGTCTAACCCTATACTCTAGTGCGTCTACAGTCGTCGGCGGCTGAGTCTAACCCTATACTCTAGTGCGTCTACAGTCGTCGGCGGCTGAGTCTAACCCTATACTCTAGCGCGTCTACAGTCGGCGGCGGCTGAGTCTAACCCTATACTCTAGCGCGTCTACAGTCGTCGGCGGCTGAGTCTAACCCTATACTCTAGTGCATCTACAGTCGGCGGCGGGTGAGTCTAACCCTATACTCTAGCGCGTCTACAGTCGGTGGCGGGTGAGTCTAACCCTATACTCTAGTGCGTCTACAGTCGACGGCGGCTGAGTCTAATCCTATACTCTAGTGCATCTACAGACGTCGGCGGCTGAGTCTAACCCTATACTCTAGTGCGTCTACAGTCGGCGGCGGGTGAGTCTAACCCTATACTCTAGCGCGTTTACAGTTGACAGCGGGTGAGTCTAACCCTATACTCTAGCGCGTCTACAGTCGACGGCGGCTGAGTCTAATCCTATACTCTAGTGCATCTACAGACGTCGGCGGCTGAGTCTAACCCTATACTCTAGTGCGTCTACAGTCGGCGGCGGGTGAGTCTAACCCTATACTCTAGCGCGTTTACAGTTGACAGCGGGTGAGTCTAACCCTATACTCTAGCGCGTCTACAGTCGACGGCGGCTGAGTCTAATCCTATACTCTAGAGCGTTTACAGTCGACGGCGGCTGAGTCTATTCCTATACTCTAGTGCGTCTACAGTCGGCGGCGGCTGAGTCTAATCCTATACTCTAGTACGTCTACAGTCGGCGGCGGCTGAGTCTAACCCTATACTCTAGTGCGTCTACAGTCGGCGGCGGCTGAGTCTAATCCTATACTCTAGTACGTCTACAGTCGGCGGCGGCTGAGTCTAACCCTATACTCTAGTGCGTCTACAGTCGACGGCGGCTGAGTCTAATCCTATACTCTAGTGCATCTACAGTCATCGGCGGCTGAGTCTAACCCTATACTCTAGTGCGTCTACAGTCGGCGGCGGGTGAGTCTAACCCTATACTCTAGCGCGTTTACAGTTGACAGCGGGTGAGTCTAACCCTATACTCTAGCGCGTCTACAGTCGACGGCGGCTGAGTCTAATCCTATACTCTAGAGCGTTTACAGTCGACGGCGGCTGAGTCTAATCCTATACTCTAGTGCGTCTACAGTCGGCGGCGGCTGAGTCTAATCCTATACTCTAGTACGTCTACAGTCGGCGGCGGCTGAGTCTAACCCTATACTCTAGCGCGTTTACAGTCGACGGCGGGTGAGTCTAATCCTATACTCTAGTACGTCTACAGTCGACGGCGGCTGAGTCTAATCCTATACTCTAGTATGTCTACAGTCGGCGGCGGCTGAGTCTAATCCTATACTCTAGCGCGTCTACAGTCGACGGCGGCTGAGTCTAACCCTATACTCTAGTGCGTCTACAGTCGGCGGCGGCTGAGTCTAATCCTATATTCTAGCGCGTCTACAGTCGGCGGCGGCTGAGTCTAATCCTATATTCTAGCGCGTCTACAGTCGACTGAGTCTAATCCTATACTCTAGCGCGTTTACACATCGAAGGCGGCTGAGTGCTAATCCTAAACTCTAGCACGTCTACACATCGACGGCAGCTCTAATCCTATGCCATCGACTGTAGACGCGCTAGAGTATAGGGTTATATAGCCTACTCAATGACGGCTGAGTCTAACCCTACTGTCGTCTGCAAAGCTACAGTACTGTGAAAAGTACGAACTCGATGATGGTGAGATCAGATCATACCGGCTGGTGTCAGACTCCTTGTGCATACACAAATCTCACTGGATTATTACTATTAATGGCAAAAAGAATGTTTGGAAATGTAAACTGATTTTTTTTTTGGGGGGGGGATATTAACATGCCTAAGACTTTTGCACAGTACTGTATGTTGTCACTTTTGCTTCAGTGTTCTATTATTAAATAACAATGTTTCTATTTACTTTTCAAAAAACACCAGCTTTTCACTGAAAATCGCCTATACTATTGTAATAAATTGCTATAACTTGCTTGGGGATTGTTACATGTAGACACAATTTAATCTGGAAATCTAGAATATCCAAGTATAACTTTCTAACGGAAAAATTCCAAACTTCAGGAGGGTTTTTTTGAGTTGAGTAAAAAAGTAAAAAAAACAACAACAAAAAAAACATTTGCTGACTTTTTTCTTAAATCTGGTAAATTAATCCATTCTAAGACAAAATAAATTTAAATGAGCTAAATTGAAACTTCAAGTTCTCCTGTTAAAAATGATATATAGCACTTGATGCTGACTGCTATTATGGGTTAGAAAAACAAAGAAAGGATTGGCGAGTCAGGTGCCCCAAAAATGTTCTAGGTCTTTAAGGGTTAATGCAGAATTTTAATGTTCCTGTTTAGGCCTGTTTAAGTTGGCAGCTCTGGTCTTTTCTTATCATCATCTATCACAATTTAGAAGAAAACAGAAGATGATGTGTGAAACATACCATGTGACAAACAATTAAAAAAAAACATTCACACTTTACTTCTTTGGTGAGTGTGTGAATTTGCATGTATGTGTCAGTAGGGCCTCATCTGACACGTTTTATGTGTTGCAGCCATTCCCACATTTAAAAATACCACACATCTTCCTCCCAAACTTAAAGGAACACGCTGACTTTTAGGGACTTTAGCTTATTCACCGTATCCCCCAGAGTTAGATAAGTCCATACATACCCTTCTCATCTCTGTGTGTGCCGTAACTCTGTCTTACGCACCCACCGCTAGCCTAGCTTAGCACAAAGACTGGAGGTAAACGGCTCCAGCTAGCATACTGCTCCCAACAAGTGACAAAATAACACCAACATTTTCCGATTTACATGTTGCAGTTTGTATAGTCACAGCGTGTACAAATAACAAGGTCAGATGAGACACAGCCATCTTCTAACCGTATACATACTGGAACTATATTCTCAGAAGGTGAAGCACTGCTACTTCTGTGGAGTGATTTACTCCAACTCTGAGCGAATTACTGATCACTCCGCCCAAGTAGCAGTGCTAAATAAGAAAATGTTGGCATTATTTTGTCACTTATTGGGAGCAGTATGCTAGCTGTAGACGTTTACCTCCAGTCTTTGTGCTAAGCTAGGCTAGCGGTGGGTGCGTCAGACAGAGTCCCAAAAAGGCAGCGTGTTCCTTTAAAACTCACACCCATAAACAGAATTTTGTACATAAATTTATAAGTACTTGTTAAAGTAAAGGGTAACACTTTAGAATAATGGTCTGTAGTTAAGAAGTACTGTAGCTATGCAGGAAGTAATAGGTAGTACTGCATTAACACTGAACTTAAAGGGTTAGTTCACCCAAAAATGAAAATTCTGTCAGTAATTACTCACCCTCATGTTGTTCCAACCCCTGTAAGACCTTCGTTCATCTTCGGATCACAAATTAAGATATTTTTGATTAAATCTGAGAGCTGATCACTCCTCCATAGGCTTCTAAGTGATTGAAACTTGCTGGCCCAGAAAAGTTATTAAAGAGATTGTTAATATAGTCCAAGTGACTACAGTGGCTCAATCTTAAAGGGCACCTATTATGCCCCTTTTTACAAGATGTAATATTGGTCTTGGGTGTCCCCAGAATGTATTTGTGAAGTTTCAGCACAAAATACCCCACAGTTAATTTATTATAACCATTTGAAAATGTCATTTTTGGGGCCTGTTTTAAAAAGAGCTGTTTTGGTGTGTACCACCTTAAATGTAAATGAGCTGCATATCCCCGCCAGTGTTGCCAGATGTACGATAATTATCGTATTTGTACGATAATTTTGACCTCTGTACGATGTACGATCAATATTGGAAAAAATCTGAATTTAAAAATTTCAGAACTGTGTGACACTTCAAATGATGGTCGTTGTAATAGTGCTTCTCATTGATCTAGCTGTGGATTCTACGTCTACCGGGGGAAGAACGTGTAGAGAGAGGGAGCGAGAGACCTTGCGTGTGTGTGCTAGTGTGCCTCACGAAGCGCATGTAAGGACTCAACCAACCGAAATCATACAATACACTTACTTCTTCTGGAGGTGACGTTGGATCGCGAACAGTAGGCAACGATCCACACTTGAGGATTAACTTTAACCCTCGTTCACTAACAGTCAGTCAAACATAAACGTATTTAGGAAGTTTAAGTGGCGCCTTTTCTTCATAAATAAAATCCATCCGCTGCGTTTTCAGTGGCTCTGATGTCAGTGAAGACTACTATGTCCATTCTTACATCCCACAACAGAACACCTACATTTCTTATGAGACATTACCGGCTGTCGTTGAAACAATGGAGGATGGTGTACAGATCACCGAGGGCCAAAACCAGATTGTCAATCAAACCACGTCGGTGGGGCTTGCGCAATTCTACGTCACAGTGAGAGCAATCTTAGAACAGGGTGTTCTGAGACAGTGCTTGTGATTTATTGAGATAGTAAAAAAACTACTGGGTGGATTTTTATCATTCTAGGGTGGTTTTGCTCACACAATGCCAACACACATTTATGTTCAAACACCATGTAAAAGTGAATTTTGCATAATAGGTGCCCTTTAAGTTTATCAAGCGACGAGAATACTTTTTGTGCGCAAAAACAAACAAAAATAACGACTTTATTCTACTATTCATTTCCTTCTCTCTGGGCCTCGAGTTAGTTCACGTAGTGTTTAAGCGTAGCGCGTCTGTGTTGCACGTCATCACGCATCACACACATGACAAGTGTCGACCAATAGTGAGCCTATGTGGTGACGTGCAACACAGACGCGCTACGCTATTACACTACGTGAACCAACTCGAGTTCCTGTTTTCGGTCGAAGTCCACAGTAGTTGATTGTCGAGTTCTCCACTGTTGTTTAGTTACCTATGATCACGCGCATGAATTCGACAATCGACTACTGTTTTACTAGATACCAGATATCTTTATGATATGAAATATTTGTAAATAGTTTACGTTTTTTAGCTGTAAAATTGTAATAATGTTACGTTTAAACGTTGCAGATACGTCCATATTATACGTTTCAGCATATATCGAAAAAAGTAAAAAGCACAATTAAAGAGAAAAAAAAAGTATGTTTTCTATCTTTGAGAAAATTACGTATTAATACCTACGTATTAACAATGAGACCAGGCTGCACTAGTAGTTCCTGCGGGATAACAAGGTAACGCTTGAGTAATTAGTGGGAGAGTTAGCATGTTTTTCACTTTAAAATAATGGGCCACATCACTAGTAGTTCCTGCGGGATGACAAGGTAACACTTGAGTAATTAGTGGGAGAGTTAGCATGTTTTTTACAAATAATACAAGTTATTTAATTTTATATTTAACACATACTGTACAGGCACTAGTAATATTCTAACAAACATTGTAATCTGGAAGATGTGGTTTTGCGATTATCGCAACATAAATGCAGCCAATTTCTTCATTAAGGATGCAAATTGTTTTTGACAAGAGAACATCAATGTTTATATTCATATCCTAAAGAGAAGTCCTCCTCTGGCGGCTATTGTAACATAAAGGTAGGTCTTTGGAGTCTGAGACATATTGAACTGACACTCAATAGAGCTCATAATAGTGAACTAATCCAATCATGAGTGTCAGCATCACTTCCTAATTATTTAAAATTTTAAACAAATTATCATTATTAGTATTATTCTATGTTTAAGTTTGAAATAAACAGAGAACATGCGTCCATCCTTTGGCAAGAGTAGTAGTCACAATCTCAACCTGTAGCTAATGTATTTGGGGGAATATAATATTCATAAACTGGTTTCCACTATGAACCCATTTGAGGCACAAGCTTCTGAAATGTTATGACCATGTTAAGAGTAATTAAATTGTTTTTACAGCGAGAGAGGGAAAAAAAAAGTTTTTGTCAATAGTCAGCATTGGGTTTTTTTAGCCCCCTAACTGGATATCACATGATCTTGACGACAGTGGTTGTGTCTGCTGAAAGTAAAATCTCAAAAGCAGAAGTTCAGAGCAGTGCAATCCACTTGAAGAAACAACTTCTAATAATCTCACATCTACTTCAGCAGACTGAATATGTCTTACGGCAATATGAACATTCCCAGGAAAGATGGCATGGACAGAGAAGATGAAGAAGAGATGAATATCTATGCCAATGTGGATCCTATAAACGCTTCTGATGTGAGGACAGAAACAGAGGACTCCCAAACACCTCAACACACAGGTACTGAGATTAAATTCATTATAACACACACATTTGAGTAAAACGAGCAATTAGCGTTGATCTTCATATCTGTGGTTTTCAGGAAGTGATACTGTGAGGAACAGAAGCTCCAGAGCAGCTCTCGTGTGTTTGGCTCTGCTGTGTGTTCTTCTGCTGACTGCGGTCATAGTGCTGTGTGTCCACATCAAGACAAAGAGCACTAACTACACTGAAGAGACACACCAGCAACAAACCAAGATCACCAACCTCACTGAAGAGACACACCAGCAACTAACCAAGATCTCCAACCTCACTGAAGAGACACACCAGCAACAAACCAAGATCTCCAACCTCACAGAAGAGAGAGATGAGCTTCTTACCAGGAACACGCAATTGACAAAAGAGAGAGATGGATTATCATCAAGTAACCTTGACATGATTAAACACAGAGACCAGTTAAATAAGGAGAAAAATGAACTGTCAAAAACTCTTTGTGTAAAGGGTAAACAAACTATATTAAAAACTAAACTTGGTTGTTTCGTTTTTACAGGATGCATTACTAATTATTTAGGTGAAACCGGTTAAAAATAAAATTTGTGGATCAGTGTGATGGGAATAAAGTGATTAAACCTAAACTGGTTGTGTTTACAGATGGATGGATTTATTATAAATCCAGTCTTTACTTAATTTCCTCTGAGAAGAAGAACTGGACTGAGAGCAGAAGATACTGTACAGAGAGAGGAGCCGATCTGGTCATCATAAACAACAGAGAAGAACAAGTGAGTAAACTCATTTTCTGACTGGATGACAGTTTATATGAAGAAAATTGTTAATTCTCTTTAAGATCTAAATGTGTTATTGTTTCACTTTCTCAGGGTTTTGTTATGCTATCTGCTAATATATCTGCTAATGTTAACGTCTGGACTGGTCTGACTGACCGTGATGTGGAGGGCACATGGAAATGGGTTGATAACAGCACACTGACCTCTGGGTGAGAAATCACTGAATTCAACTGATTATTGTCTAATAAATGATCCTCACAGTCAGTATCATATCACACAGAAAGCAAATGCTGATCTTTAATTTCAGGCTCTGGGCGTCTGGAGAGCCAGATAGTCACGATGGAACGGATGAAGATTGTGCTGTAAATCATGAGCCAGGATTGGCTGATTATCCATGTAATCATGTTTTTCAGTGGATCTGTGAGGAGGTCATTTTAAAATAAGTAAATCCATAAACTGCAGGTTTAGGTAAAACATACATAAAGGTGTTTCCTAGTATGTCAGTCCATTCAACTGATGATGAAAGAAATGTGGAACATGGGTGTTTCTTCAGTTTCATCCACTTTTTTTAATTCAAACTATTTTATTAAGTCTTTTTGTTATATGAAGGTCACATTAAAACATGGCAACTTTTTGAAATGCCCTTTAATGATCTTCAGCCTTTACAGTATTGATTTTTTAATCTGAACAATTTGACCGGAGGGTCAATTAACAATTTTAAACTTTCTTGTATGCAAATATTTTTGTATTATTTTATTTTATTTTTTTGCATTAATTAAACCACCCCTCAGTTTCATAACTTCCCCCAGATTAACAATTTCGCCCCTAAAAAGTTCTTATTAAAAGTGAACTTGTTTACTAAAGCAAAAAAAGTTAACTGATTAAAATAAATGATGTGATTTCACATGAGATGAAGAAATATCAGTAGCTTAATGTACAGTAGCTTATTCAGGTCTGTTCAACATGTAAATGCTTATTGTATCAACACAGTATAAAACGTTGTTGCTGAGTTGACTTCTCTAAAGCTCACAAAATTATGTAGTTCATTTACACTTTTAGGCTGATAATATCAGTTGTAATAAGCCTTTCATTCTTTGAAAAATAGAAAAAAAATGTTTTTGAAAAATAGAAAACAATGGAAATTACTTTCTTCCAACTTTTATTAATATGGAGAGAGAGACAGAGAGAGAGAGAGAGAGAGAGATAAATTAAAATAATTTATATTGTTATTTCGCTTCTAGTTGCCATTTAAAGTCAGTCATGTGTCATGTGGTCTCAAATAAGGAAAGACAGCAAAAGTTCTGTTTTCAATGCAGAAATCTTTTCAGTAAAAAAAAAAAAATTATTTGTACCTAAGTGCATGTTTGTGTTGTGTTGTCCATATATTTGATTAATAAAGACAAAGCATGTTTTCATAATGTAGTTGATAAACTATGAACTGGAATAATCTGGATTTGAATTCTGACTGTTGTATGTTCTGACAGAGAGTTTGAAATCTTTACTTAAAAATCTTAGTTCACAGATATAAGTATAAAATTCTGTTTATGAGTGAGTGTTAAGCCTGGGTTAGTCATGTGACGGTTTCCCTGTTGTTCTGTGTTTTACTGTGTGCTGCATTGCTTGTACGGGGAGGTAACTTGGTGGGAGTTTAAAATGGATTTAGGCTGATCGGCAGTAGATTAAATCTGGCTTGCTATTGTAAGGGTGGATTTCCTGCAGGGGTTCAGGCTGCAAGACTGCCCAATGACTAAAGAAACGTTATCAGCAAGATGGTAGAAAACTGTACATTTCTTGTCTATAACCACCCACTACTACTTATACCAACTGTGGTAGGGAAGCCCATTACCTTCCCTAATAATATGTGGGTCGTAAGCCAATTGGCTGTCACCATGAGAATATAAAAGATGTTAGACCTGTGCTTGAGGTAAACGTCATTGTCAACGTCACTAACGCGTCGTGAACGCTGTATATGGAAGCCCAAAAGGGCCAAAACGTGTGAAACTGCCGTGTTAACACGTAAATGACGTGTTAACGCGTAAATTGTGTGTTAACACGTAAATTATTGGACATTAGCACCACTGGTTTGGTGCTCTTGCTCAGCTTGTAAAAAGCAGTTTTTAATGTGAAAATACATGTTGAAGACGTCTTTTCAAGACATCTTTTCATATTTCTAAAGCATCTTTTTATAATTTATGCATTATTTGTTAGAGATTAAGATCATTAAGCCTTATGAATCTGAGATTCTGTTTTTCGAAATTAATATTTATATATATACAGGTGCTGGTCATATAATTAGAATATCATCAAAAAGTTGATTTATTTCAAGAATTCAACTTAACAGGTGAAACTAATATATTATATAGACTCATTACATGCAAAGTGAGATATTTCAAGCCTTTATTTGTTATAATTTTGATTATTATGGCTTACAGCTTATGAAACCCACAAAATCAAAATCCCAGAAAATTTGAATATTACATGAAATCACACAGTAATTACACAGTAATCCCATGGTCATTGAACCAGGTTTTGGTTCTTTTGGCAGTGTGGGCAGGTGCAAATCCTGCTGGAAAATGAAGGAAACATGAAGTGCTCTGAAAATGTCCTGGTAGACGGCTGCGTTGACTCTGGATTTAATAAAGCACAGTGGACCAAAGTCCTCTTTTCTGATGAGAGCAAATTTTGCATCTCATTTGGAAACCAAGGTCCCAGAGTCTGGAGGAAGAATGGAGAGGCACACAATCCAAGATGCTTGAAGTCCAGTGTGAAGTTTCCACAGTCAGTGATGGTTTGGGGAGCCATGTCATCGGCTGGTGTTGGTCCACTGTGTTTTCTGAGGTCCAAGGTCAACGCAGCCGTCTACCAGGAAGTTTTAGAGCACTTCATGCTTCCTGCTGCTGACCAACTTTATGGAGTTGCCGATTTCATTTTCCAACAGGACTTGGCACCTGCACACACTGCCAAAGCTAAGAGTACCTGGTTTAAGGACCATGGTATCCCTGTTCTTAATTGGCCAGCAAACTCGCCTGACCTTAACCCTATAGAAAATCTATGGGGTATTGTGAAGAGGAAGATGCGATACGCCAGACCCAACAATGCAGAAGAGCTGAAGGCCACTATCAGAGCAACCTGGGCTCTCATAACACCTGAGCAGTGCCACAGACTGATCGACTCCATGCCACGCCACATTGCTGCAGTAATTCAGGCAAAAGGAGCCCCAACTAAGTATTGAGTGCTGTACATGCTCATACTTTTCATGTTCATACTTTTCAGTTGGCCAGCATTTATAAAAATCCTTTTTTTGTATTGGTCTTTAGTAATATTCTAATTTTCTGAGATACTGAATTTGGGATTTTCATTAGTTGTCAGTTATAATCATCAAAATTAAAAGAAATAAACATTTGAAATATATCTGTCTGTGTGTAATGAATGAATATAATATACAAGTTTCACTTTTTGATTGGAATTACTGAAATAAATCAACTTTTTCATGATATTCTAATTATATGACCAGCACCTGTATATATATATATATATATATATATTACAGTTATTTATATTACAACACACGCACTACACTTTACACATTATACTACATTACACACACCACACACACACACACACACACACACACACATGCGTATGTATGTCATAATAATAATCTAAAACAAGAGTGGCTTGAATTATTAATAATTGAAATGAGACAGAACTCCTGCCGTAAAATGACATTTTACAATGGATATTCAAATGTGAAAATCAGTGAATATAGGACCAACAATTATTAAAATATATTGTAATACTACACAGAACAAGAGATTATGCTATGTTCTCGCCAATATGTTGGACAGATTTGGAGATTACACTCGTGATCTATCTATTCAGTTTCCTGCAAGTTACCCTTCCGTCAATGTCGTTGGCTTTTTTTTTTTTTTTTTTTGAAATAAAAATTCCTTTATTGAAGATAATCAACAGTACAATCAAAGGAGCAAAATTTAAAGAAAAACATAAAAAGAGAGAAAAAAATAAATAAATAAATACAGACACTGAGCAAAACACAAGATTGTTAATCAAATAAACACATTAAACATAGTACAATTAACCACAGTTTTAACAGCTTTTTTGTTTTGTATGGAAGAGATGGTAGAAATATATTGTTCCATTTCAGTTTTTAGCACCGAAAAAAAGTGGTTTTTTATTACTGAATTTGCATTTATGGATATGGAATTTGGCAACAAATAAGATCAGGTTTACTAGAAAGAGTGCATCATTGTCCTTCCCACTGTCACGTTTTGGGTTTGTTCTTGTCATGTTTCTGTGTCATGTCTTGTTTCCATGTCTGTCATGTGATTCCCTGTTTGTCATGTGATCCTGCCATGTCTTGTCATTGGTTAATTGTCTGATCATTGTTCACAGGTGTCCCTTGTTTTGTCATTAGTCTGTGTATTTAAGCCCTCATGTTTGCCATGTGTCTTTGTCAAGTATTGTTTCCTGTAGTCTGCTGTTGTGCAAAGTTCATGTTCATGCTTTGGTTTTTGTTTTCATGCCACGCCATGTTTTTGTTTCATGTTTTGTTTTAGTTATAATAAACTGCACTTGGGTTCTCATCTTTCAACTTGCCTCCAGTAGATCCTTATTACACCCACAGTCACTAAAACAACCAAAAATTACATTTTTGTAGTACAGGGAGAACTCAGGAAGAATATTGTCAATTAAAAATGAATTAATGTCTTTCCAGAGCTTATATGTGAATTCACAAGACCAAAATAAATGTGAAATAGTTTCTGGATGTAAGCCACAAAAGGAGCATTTTACATCAATGTCATTGTTAAACTTATTTAAGCGTACATTTGTGGGGTAAAACCTGTGTAGTAACTTGAACAAGACTTCTTTAATTTTGTTAGTTAAAAGGAACTTCTGGGGTAGGGACCAGACTTTTTGTTAAGGTCAAACTTATTCCAATAGAAGGATGCAGGAGAAATAGAGACTATGTCCGTCTGAAACAAGGATCTAATTTTGGAGTTCGATGCTTTATAGGTAGAGAAACAGACTTTACCTAACGGAAGCTGAGCTGGATCTGGAAGTGACATTGATAATGGCGGAGAGATATCAATTGACCTGAATAACATACGAAGACCTGAGGGCACAGCATCAAAAACTATAGAAAATTCTTTTGGGCTTACTGGAATCTTATATTTGGCAAGAAATTCTGAATAACTGTATAGTAGTCCATTCTTATTAAAGAGCTGACTGACTAATAAAATACCATTGTTGAACCAATTATTGTAAAAAAGCGACTTGTTCTTATAAACAATATTAAAGTTGTTCCATATATAACATCTCTGTGGAGAAAAGGTATGCTTGTAAAGCAAAGCCCATGCTAAAAGAGTCTGTTGGTGGAAACTGGAGAGTTTAACTGGGATTTTTTGTATTTTATAGTTACAGAGCAGAATAAAATTTAGGCCACCTAGTTGTGAAAAGACATGATGAGAAATAAAATTCCAGATGGAAGTAGGGTGTTTGAGATATTGCTTGATCCAATTTATCTTGAATGTGTTGTTGAGAGAGCTGAAGTCTAAGAAATTTAAGCCCCCTTTGTTGTAAGAATTCAGAACTACGGACTTACGAATATAGTGAGTTTTATTTTTCCATAGAAAATTAAATAGCATCTTATCGACAGATTTACAAAAGGAGTTATCTACATGTAATGACTGAGCAGCATAGGTTAAACGAGAAATACCTTCCGCCTTGGTGATTAGAACTCTGCCTTTCAAAGAAAGATCTCTTTGTAACCATCGGTTGAAAACCTTTTGAGTTTTTTCAATGAGAGGAAAAAAGTTTAATTTACCTCTGGCTTCTCTATCTTTAGTGATATGAACACCAAGATATGTGACTGAATCTCTTACAGGGATATTACACACTACAGAAGCAGAGCAGTTATTCACTGGTAACAGTTCACATTTGCTAAGATTGAGGGTGAGACCGGAAGCTTTGGAAAAAGAGCGAATAAGGTTAATCGCAACTGAAACCTGTGAAGCATCTGCCAGAAACAGGGCTGTACCATCCGCCAACTGACTGATTAAAATATGATTATTTGCCACACTAATGCCTTTAATAGGACTGTTTTTAATGTGTAAATTAAGAAGTTGGCCAGCGAGAAGGAACAGGTAAGCAGAAAGAGGACACCCTTGCCGTACTCCATGCTTTAAATCAAACCTTGGGGATGTACCATTGCTTAATTTAATAGAACCGTTTCCATTAGTGTACAAAGTTTGGACCGATTTGCAGAAGAACTGACCAAAAACCGAACTTTTTTAAGGTTTCCATTATAAAATCGTGCTCTAAGGAATCAAAGGCTTTATAAAAGTCTAAGAAAAGAATAAAACTGTCTTCATGAACTAGCTCAGAGTAGTCTAATAAATCTAAAATCAATCTCACAGTATTTGAGATATGTCTATTATGCATGAACCCAGATTGGCTCTCATCAATAATAGAGTCTAGTACTGATTTCAGTCTCTTGGCAAGTATCAGGGCAAAAATCTTATAGTCATTATTTAATAAGGAAATGGGGCGCCAATTATCTAACATGAGAGAATCTTTCTTAGGCTTAGGAATGAGTGTAATTAGACCCTGACTTAACGTAGGTGGCAAGGAACCTCTATAAACACTCTCAGCAAAAACTCAGCAAAAAGGCTCAGAGAAAAAAGCTTATAAAATTCGGCAGTAAAGCCGTCTGTTCCGGGTGATTTATTAATTTTTAGTTGATTAATGGCATTAGTAATTTCATTTAGAGAAATAGAGGCATCGCAAAAGTCACAATTCGCTTCAGAAATCTGATTGATATTAGGAATAGAATTAAAAAAACTTGTGGCATCTTGAGGACAATATCTTGAGGTGTAAAGATCACTGTAAAATCCAGCACAGTACTTGGCAATTTTCTTTGAATCGTCAGTAATTGTTCCATCAATTCTTAATTGCTGAATGGTGTTATTTTTTGATTGCTGCTTTTCTAGTCTAAAGAAATATGCAGAATTCTGCTCGCCCTCTTCGAGCCACTTACGGCGAGATCTAACAAAAGCACCTTCCGCTTTTCGTTTATATATCTCGTCCAATCTATGCTACTGATTAGTAAGCTCCAACTGTTCTGACTCAGTGAGTACATCTAAAGGCTTAGAAGTTAAGGATGCAATTTTAAGTATAGTGTCGTTTTCCTCTGTTCTTCTTTTTTTAGCTAAATCACTACTGTATTTCCTGAGAAATTTACCAATTTCGTACTTTAACAACTCCCAGTTATTGCTAAAAAAATTCTCACTTTGAGCTTTGTCCTGTAAGGCTGGAGCCAGTATGTCTGGTCGACCTCTAGGTGGAACAAAGGCCCCCCTGGACATTAACACTTGAACTATCTCCTGCATATGTAACAGGGATTTTGAGATGCAACACACAGTGCAGTTCACACTCCACACTCACTGTCTCCCCTTCATCCCCCCTCCTCCTCACCTGAAATACACTGAAAAACCTATGCAATGTAAAGTATGTACAAGAAGTATCTATGTATGTTTGATCGTCTCAGTGCGCCTGGTAAAATGGTCTCATTCTCCCAACCATAATGAAAAGCTAAAAGAAGTTATAAAATATGAGAAAGTTATGTATCTTCTAAAGGTGTTCCCTCCCCAGATCCTCCATTCAGACTGTACCTCCTGTATGTAAAACAAGAACCTATTCAAATACAAATTCTGATCTCCCAGTGTGAACCCCTGAATAGGGAACCAAAATCTAATTATAATGATAGACGGCCATTTGGTAAGAATATTGAATTATCTGGGTATATAAGGAAAAGGGACAGAAAGCTCGAGGAGTCTGTAGGTTGACTGCCCACACAAACGCTGTGTGTAATTTTCGTTGCCAGGTAATAATTTCTACAAATTATTCCATTTCTGAATTGTTGGTATGTTATGATTAACTGATGATTTTATTCTTGCGAATTGGATTTTGAATTATTGCTTCATTACCTGGTCAATAAATTGTAAACGTTTGATTATTCTAACTGATCTTGACGTTGTTCATTTAATGGTTAAAAGGAATAGTCAAACATTCACTCACTTTTAGTGAGGCACAGATATTATTAAAACCTTTCATTTATGGAGTCAGATGAATTAACGAGAGAATACATAACTAAATGTATTGTAAATTTAACCAACCAATACTTTGCACGAGTAAGGACAGAACACGTGATTACCTTCCCCGTGTATTGGCGGACCGGCAGATTGGGCCAATATAGCGGGCCTTACAAAATGGTGACCTCGCGACGTGATCTCAAAACAGATCAAAACAGTTTCACGAGAAATGTCCTTTCCAGCAAGTATTGGGATTTTAAAATCAACAAGAGGTTGAGAACATCTTCTCTTTCTTCTGCGGTTGTGGTAAGTCACTTTTCTTTGCATTTTTAGAAGTGTTGAAGGAATGTTTGATGCGGCAGCCAGATGAAGAATGATTCGATTTTAAAGATCTCCTTGTTTTGCCTAAGCAACAGGAAGCGAAACCTAAAGTAAGAATATCATCTTCCAAATAATTAATAACTCGATGAAGAGCTAAAAAAGTCAAGCCTAAATGTTTTCCGCCCACTGTTGTATTGGCTTTGTTTAAACACTAGCAACACGTGATGAGAATGAGCAAACAACAGAAAGAGAAATCTAAGTTTGTAAACGATCGGAAAACACGTGATTTTACAAAATAAAAGGCAGATCGATGCATTGTTTATGGAAAGAAAATTTAGGGAAAACAGGATGATATGATGTACAGGCTAAAACTCAAATATTAAGGCTAATACTAAATGCTATTGGCATGCTGTTTTCAAAACGCTCAAGGCTAATGCTAAATGCTAAAGCCATGCTGCGCTCAAGGCTAATGCTAAATGCTATTGTCCATGTTGCTTTCAAAACGTTAACATTAATCCTGAAACAAAAACCTTTTTATATTTAAGGCTTCAGAGAACTAAATATTGTTATGTTTGAATGTATTCTGAATTACTCTGAGATTTGTTTTTTCCAAAATAGATCAACGGATTCGTATATTTCCACAAGATTGCATCAGAGATTAGCGACGGCTAATAGCTGATATCAGGGAGTGTGCTGGCGACTTGGGTGGGAGGATGTGTTCCGATGTCTTCTGTTCTAATTTAATGTTACTTTAAATGTAATGTTTATTTAATGAGTAAATAGAAGAATCAAACGTTATAATGGCCATTTAAAAAGACTAAATGAGAAGAAAAGGTATTTGAAACCTAGCAAAGGAAAAAAGAAAAACAGCGAATGTACATCTTATCAGCCCTGAGCCAAAAAGCCTTTTAATATTCAAATGTATTGACATGAGAACAGGTAGAGACTTGACCATGCGTTAAGTTGTTCCAGAGACTCTTCAGAGACCGAAAACAATATAATTTGACTTGTATTGTTAAAGAATATAATTATATTATAACTTGAATTATAATAAACATTATATTACACTCGCCGAGCAGGACAATAATTGGAGAAGTGTGACTTTCGTCATTAAAATTGAATTTCTGAAACAGAATTTCATTTGTGTGCTACCCAGTGCCAAAAAGGGGCGGAGTATGCCTTGATTTTTCACCGTTAGAAAACACGGCTAGAATTGTGTGGCACAGGTAATAGCAAACCAAATTGTGCAACAACTAAAATGTAATTTAATCAGAGAAGTAAATTTACGAGGAGGGTGTGAAATGCTAAACAGCAGACAGAAGTACCACAGTTTTTTGCAGGTCAAAAAATATCTGCACTAACTAAAATGTGTGAACGCATTGCACATGCAGCGGACTGAAGGCTGAACTGAAAAAGCAGCTTCAGGTGTCACAACACACTGAGACAACAGCAACAATCCAGACGTGGTCAATGAAACTCGGTTTCATGTGACATCTGGAATTAAAATGGCAATTGACATGATAATGGAACAAGTAAAAGAATTCCACACGTCTGAATTTAATGTTTTTGAAATATTGGAATTATCTGTCTGTGGTTCGCTCTCCTCTGTTTTATGTCTCAGGTTTACTTCTGCAAATTCCACGAAGGACGGACGCCAGGATGGGCCGGACCCCACCTGGATCAAGGCCAGGACAGCGGAATTGTTAGAACATAACCTCGGGAGATGGGTGAAAAGACACTTCAAGAGGCCATTCACACTCACAATAGTACATCACTGAATAAATATGGCCTCCCAGTTTAGAACTGGAACTAAATTTGCAACACAATTGTTATAGATTAGATTACACCCATCTCCTAGAAGTGAACACTGAACACACACCTCCATCACTATACCCTCACAAATGAACACTACACATAATAAGAAGATGTGTCATCTTCACACAAACAGATCCAGATAGCTTCACACACATAGATTGGTCATGACAGTCTAAAAGAGACACACATAGCATACACTATTCACAACACACTGCCAACTCATTGGAAAACACTGAAATATACATATGAATGACTACAGTCACAAGTCAATGATGCAAAGTATAAAGCAGAGACAGACCTGCTATAAAATTTCAAAATGTTCAAACTTTCTGATTGTTATTAAGGTGGTTGGAAAATCAGAGGGCCCCTGATTTCTCAACTTACCACTAATAACAGAAATATCATAAAAACGGATAGATCTGAAGTGTGAGCACTTCAATCAATTACAAAATTTACAATTTAACCGTCATTGACTGTGACTTAGCCTGCTCTCTCTCACTCTCACTCTCACTCACACACACACACACACACACACACACACACACACACACACACACACACACACACACACTCTCTCTCGCACCAACACAAACACACATACACACACACACACACACACACAACACTGTTGCAATGAATGAACAATCTCCATTCTTATATGCTTAAACATGTTCCAAGTCACTTCTTAGATCTGCATAGGTGGCTTGCATTGGAGGATTCATGAACAAAGTGATTATTATCCTAATTGTGATTGAATATTATTATTATTAATATTATTATTGCTGTTATTATTATTGCTTTCACTTCCTGCTCAGCTACTGTTCGGACGCTCTCGCTTACTGCTCCGCGCTTTGCTCTATCGCTTTTACATTTTATCTCCTATTTTCTAATATTTTATTTCCTTTATTTTATTTCCTTTTATCACCTAATTTTAACTTCAGCAAATCAGCACAGTGCTCAGACGACAAAGTTTGGATTACTACAAAAACTGAGAATTCTTTTACCCGACCAGCTTACATTCCGGGAAAGGAAAACACAACTGCCTACAAGGATAAGAGAAAATGCCTCTTCTGAAATCTACTTGCTGCACCAACTGCCACAGACTTTTACAAAGGATTGCAGTTCTTGAAACAAAGTTACTTACGGGACCACCAAACCAGACGGAGCACACAACAGAGCTTCATCATGGACACCCTCAGCATACCGGTGAGTCCCATGAAACTAGTGCTCCTCGACAGGTAGAGAAACAAGCCGATCGACTTACTAATCGATGGCACAAACAGGGAGGGAGACCTAAAGGCACTCGAGACATCAGAGTGTCACGAGCATCACATATTGCCGCAGTAGCATCCTCTACCCCAGATACAGCTCTGACAAGGATTGCAAACACTGGTCTACTACCACCGCCTATACATCTTGAGAACAGATTTGAAGTGCTAATGAATGTAAATGAGGAATCCCCAAATGTGATGAATGTGATCGAACACAGACTGAATGGGCCAGTGGCTAACACTGATGCTAACTGGCGCTCAAGGTCGAGCAGACAGCGGCACTCAGCTCAGAGCGCAGCCGAGCCCAGGACTCTGATAGTGGGGGACTCCATAATCAGAAACATTAGCGGCAGGGATACAACTACGTGCTGCCTTCCACAAGCAACAACTTCTGATGTAAACAGGGAACTTCATAACATTCTGATGAAACATAAGACTGCAAATCGACTCATCATTCATGTGGGGAAGAATGATATTCATAAAGAGCAGTCAGAACTCCTTAAAAAGGATTTCAATGAACTTTTTGAAACACTTAAAAGACTGAAAGTGCAAACATTCATCAGTGGACCACTCCCAGCAAGAGGAACAAACCGGTTTTCACGGTTGCTTGGGCTTAATACGTGGCTGCAAAAAACCTGCAATATAAAAGGAGTGAACTTTATTGACAATTTCAATCTTTTCTGGAGTCAGAGACAACTTTTTCATCGGGATGGCCATCACCCAAACAAACTTGGTTCAAGAGTGTTAAAGGACAATATCTACTTCTCCCTCAATCATCCTTCTGCAGTGTGTGCCAATCCACTCAATCTGAACGGCACACACACATCTGGACACAGTATGAATGACCACGGGACTTCACTTCAACAGCAAAATGGACATGATAACACCACTCCGCCACAACAACCTCTGCTCACGGACACAATATCAGCTGAGCCCTGTCCACACAGCTCACCACAGACAGACATATCAGAACTGCTCCAAGATTCACCACCCAAGGACGACTTCCTGGAAAACAGCCAGGGAATCCAGGACAGCATATCACAACCTCCGATAACACCAGAGCAACAGCCCCTTTCACCAGACACTTTCTCCCTCTCCCCAGCAACTCCACTCCTGTGCTTCTCACAGAAAATGGAAGAACTGGTGTATGCTGGAACCAGACTATCCCACTCTTTTGCTGCAAGCCCCCAAATACCAACCAAAAAAAGACAGGCACCATTACCACCAAAGCCTGCGGGCCCAGCTCGCCCTCCCCCTCCTGTGAGAGCTCTTCGGCCTCTGCCACAACGCCAGGGCCCACACCCTCCTCCATCTGCTCGAGGTGAACCAAAAACAACTGATACCAGCTCTCAGTGATATGTGTTGGGTCCCCGTTTTGATAACAGTAACTTTCTCAAATGTTTACAGAACAAACGGGAACCCAGTGTGCCTGTATCTTCCTCTATTGCTGTTCTATTACAAGATAGAAAGTCTAAGGCCTTCAATAGCCGTACAGCAAACCTAACTAATCTGGTGCCTCTTACACGTCAAACTAATATTGCTGTGGGGAAAAGTAAGTCTGTTAAGTTAGCACTCCTTAACATTCGCTCACTTAAAAATAAATCACTTCTAGTCAACGACTTAATAACCACAAACAATCTGGATTTTATGCTTCTAAATGAAACCTGGCTAGAAGACAGCTGCAGTGCAACAATCCTCAATGAAGCAGCCCCCCCGAACTTTACTTTTATGAGTGTCTGCAGAGCTGTTAAGAGAGGTGGGGGTCTAGCTGCTCTTTTTAAAGATATCTATCAATGTAAGCAAAAATCATTTGGGAATTACTTGTCTTTCGAATATCTGGGCATTGTGTTAAAAGGTGCTCCACGCATTTTACTTATCATTATTTACAGGCCTCCAAAATACTCTCCAGCCTTTGCTGAGGACTTTACAGAACTGTTATCAACAATTACATCAGAGTTTGACTGTTTTGCCATTGCTGGAGATTTAAACATCCACATAGATAATGCAGAAACCAATATGGCAAAAGAAATCAATACTGTTTTAAAAACTTTTGATCTGACTCAGCATGTTCATGGACCCACACACAATCGTGGACACACTCTAGATTTACTTATCAGTAAGGGTCTAAACATTTCATCGATTGTTATTAAGGATGTAGCACTGTCTGATCATTTCTGTATTTTCTTTGATATATTGATCTCTCCTGCCACTGAAGCTAGATCTGTGTCTGTCAAGAAGAGATGCTTAAATGAGAACACTAGTGTACTATTTATGAAGGCTATATCCTTAACACCAAGCATATCTGCAGACTCTGTTGATTTTCTCCTTGATTCCTTTAACTCAAAAGTTAAAAGTGTAATTGATGATATTGCTCCTGTTAAAGTCAGGAAGAAGAGTGGCAGACAAAAAGCACCTTGGAGAAACTCAACAGCAGTGCAAAATATGAAAAGACAATGCAGAAAAGTAGAGCGCATATGGCGGAAGACAAAACTTGTAGTCCATTATAACATCTACAAAGACTGCATCCATGCTTTTAATATGGAACTAGGCAAAGCTAGACAGACTTTCTTCTCAAATATTATAAACAGTAATTTAAACAACACACGCACTCTTTTTGCTACTGTAGAGAGACTGACAAACCCCCCAAGCCAGATTCCCAGTGAAATGCTCTCAGACAACAAGTGCAGTGAGTTTGCCTCTTTCTTCTCTGAGAAAATCAATAATATCAGAAAGGCGATCAGCACATCTTTGAGTTACCCTGGGGTTAGACAGACCATCAAACCACCTGAGAAAGTAGTTACTATGTCTGACTTCAAAGAAATTGATGGCAAAATTTTGGAAGAAACCGTACAGCACCTTAAAACATCAACCTGTGCTCTTGACACACTTCCCACATCATTTTTCAAAAGTGTGTTAAATAGTTTAGAAGCAGATCTTCTAGAAGTGGTAAATGCCTCACTTCTCTCTGGGAGTTTTCCAAACTCCCTGAAAACTGCAGTTGTCAAGCCCCTCCTGAAAAAGAACAATATGGATAAGACCATATTAAGCAACTATAGGCCGATCTCAAATCTTCCTTTCATAGGCAAGATCATTGAAAAAGTTGTCTTCAATCAGCTGAACAAATTCTTATGCTCGAATGGATACTTTGACAATTTTCAATCTGGTTTCCGACCGCACCACAGCACAGAGACAGCGCTCATAAAGATAATAAACGATATTCGCTTAAATACTGATTCAGGCAAATTATCAGTGCTGGTACTACTCGACCTCAGTGCTGCATTTGACACTGTCGATCATAACATACTTCTTGACAGGCTGGAAAACTGGGTGGGGCTTTCTGGGAAAGTCCTAAAATGGTTCAGGTCATACTTAGATGGGAGAGGTTATTATGTGAGTATAGGAGATCATAAGTCTGAGTGGACATCCATGACATGCGGAGTCCCTCAAGGCTCAATTCTTGCGCCACTCCTGTTCAACCTGTATATGCTCCCAATGAGCCAAATAATGAGAAAGAACCAAATTGCTTACCACAGCTATGCAGACGACACACAGCTCTACTTAGCCCTATCGCCTAACGATTACAGCCCCATTGACTCCCTGTGCCAATGCATCGATGAAGTCAACAGTTGGATGTGTCAAAACTTTCTTCAGTTAAACAAAGACAAAACTGAAGTCATTGCATTTGGAAACAAAGATGAAGTTCTCAAGGTGAACGCATACCTTCACTCTAGGGGTCAAACAACTAAACATCAAGTCAGGAATCTTGGTGTGACACTAGAGTCAGACCTTAGTTTCAGTAGTCATGTCAAAGCAATAACTAAATCAGCATACTATCATCTAAAAAATATTGCAAGAATTAGATGCTTTGTTTCCAGACAAGACTTAGAGAAACTTGTTCATGCTTTCATCACCAGCAGGGTGGATTATTGTAATGGACTCCTCACTGGCCTTCCCAAAAAGACCATAAGACAGTTGCAGCTCATACAGAACGCTGCCGCCAGGATTCTGAGCAGAACCAGAAAATATGAACATATCACACCAGTCCTCAGGTCTTTACACTGGCTCCCAGTTAAATTTAGGATTGATTTTAAAGTATTATTACTGGTATATAAATCATTTAATGGCCTAGGACCTCAATACATTGCAGATATGCTCACTGAATATAAACCCAACAGATCACTCAGATCACTAGGATCATATCAGCTAGAAATATCAAGGGTTCACTCTAAGCATGGCGAGTCCGCTTTTAGCTATTATGCCAGCCGCAGCTGGAACCAGCTTCCAGAAGAGATCAGATGTGCTCCTACAGTAGTGACTTTCAAATCCAGACTCAAAACACATCTGTTTAGCTATGCATTTAATGAATGAGCACTGTGCCAATGTTCGTCCGACTGTTTGTACTGTACTGTATTTTATTTTTTATTTTTCTACACTGTTTTAATTATTCTTATTTCTTTTTATTATTTTAATTTCTTCTATGTAAAGCACTTTGAATTGCCACTGTGTATGAAAAGTGCTATATAAATAAACTTGCCTTGCCTTGCCTTGCCTTGCCTTGCCTTGCCTTGCCTTATTTATTTAGGTTACACCGACCTCTTCGCATTTCCTTTGAATAATTCAGACCAAGAATATTTAAATTCCACTACCATTTAACATCACAGTGGTAGTGAAGAATTGGATATTTAAAATGAGACCATTCTACATGACCCTGAGAAACATTTGAGACCAGATGTACCATTCGCACTTGCTGACATGAACATGATATCTTATATTAGACGTGACATGATTTTGTTTTGTTGCATTATGTGTTCCCATGCATTTCCATACGACTTCAAGTTCATAAGTGCTCAATCGTGAAGTGGACATTTAAGATGCTTTTCAGGTGTCTCAGGCTTTTCACACAAAGCAGTGTGAAGCCAAGGAGAAGCCCTTCATCCACTGAGGTCTGCCCAGACAACCGCACCGCTGGAGGTGACAGGATCGGTCAAGAAGGGTCAGATCATCATCGTGGAGAAGGTGCCAGAGAAGCAGAAGTTTCTCCATGGAGGAATGACACGTCAACTGAACAAGTAACAAAGGTCCAGATTGACTCTACTAACTTTGCTCACATCTCAAGATCACAGGAAGAAAACCTGAAAGCTTTCATCCACCTGCTGGACTCAAGCAACATACACCTGGTGAGACCAGGTGTTCTGCAGGTGAACACAGTCCTCTGAGCTTCTACAGATGCTAACATTGAAAAGACAATTTTTTCAAGGATTACAACAGACGTTTATCAGTGACTCCATAGGAGCTCATTTGAATTTGACCCACGGAGTCAAGGAGGGAAAACTGTAAGAATTGATAAATTAGGAAATTCCAGACAGTCTGTTTTGGGGGTGACCAGACCCTGAGAGGACAAAAGGACCTCTCTGGAGATTACCATTTGAACTGGCCCTCGTGCACTATCGAGACGAAAGTCTCACCTCCGAGTCATCCTAATCTACATCTCTTTCCCTTTCCCCTCACCCCCTCTCTCTCATGTTCAGATGATCACCTGGTTTCTCCCAAGAAAATGTATAGTTTAATGTGAATGATTATCACAGAGTATTTTCATGTTTGGTATCATTTAAAATGTCACAGTGCGACTGGTACAAATGTCTCATTTCAGAATAAGTAAAACACAAGGTAATAAGGTTTTTGAAGGTTTATGGATAACTAGCATACAAGGAGGGGTTGGCCTGTAGACAAATGGTCTCCCTACACCCAGAGGTGCTACCTCTGAATGCAAATTTCTTTTGTTAGCTCATGTTTACATGTGAAAGAGGTCTGGCTATTTAATGAAGTGCAGCAGGGAGTTCGGGGCCTTTTCTGTACTCCAGATCGGTCCGTGAGGTTGAGAGCGTTTAACCAACCAATACTTTGCACGAGTAAGCACAGAACACGTGATTACCTTCCCCGTGTATTGGCGGACCGGCAGATTGGGCCAATATAGCGGGCCTTACAGTCCCAGTAAAGCCGAATAAAACTCTCAATCTTAGAAGTCACTTCCTTGTGTTTAAGGAGTGTACTATTAAGTTTCCAATAAGAGGTTTTAGGAGAAACGGGAGAGAGAGAAAGAATGAGAATTTGAATAGTCTTATGATTGTAATGATAAACAGGTCGGAAGCAATTGCAAGTAAAAGTGTTTATTTCAGTAAAGAAATACTCAGAAGTTAAACAGCATGAAAACATTCAGCGTCGTCGGGACTCCTCTCTCACTCGCTCTCACTCTCGGGCGATCAGGAACGCAGACAGCAGGAGAGGTGACGCAGGGACTGAGACGGGCAGTGAAGAGTGCAGATGACGGCTGGTGAGTGGTGAGATCGGCGGTGATGTAGTCCAGGATCCGGTGCACACGAAACACGAGGAACAGGGAGACAAGCACGCGAAGAGGATGCATCAAACAACGATCTGACAAACATGAGACGAAAGACAGGGCATTAAATAAGGCTGATGATGGCTAACAGCTGTCGCTGATCAGGATGATCAGCGACAACGCCCACATGAAACAAGGAACGTAACGAGACACACCCACCCGACACAAACACATGAGACTAGAATGAGACAGTGGATCTGACAACCGTGACAATGATCAGATAGGGGCGATGGTAGAATGTTCGCAGCTACATTTTTCAGATCCTTGGATATAAGCCAGAAATCAATGCGAGACTGCCTTGATAACGTTTTGTTGCTCCATGTATATGATTTCTGTAGCGGGTGAGTATCTCTCCATATATCGGTTAAATTAAAACTATGTAAGAGCGTCTTCACATAAATATTAGAGGAATGCAGGATTACCTATCCAGGCAATTATCTAACACGATATTAAAATCTCCGCCCAAAACGATAAAAGAGTTTGGGAATTTAGATAACCAGTAAAGGAGTCGTTCTTCCAATTTATCAAAAAAACTGTTGTTCTCTGTTTGAGAATTGAAGCCATAAACATTAACTATAGTATAATTTACGCTAGCAATTTCTAGAACTAGAAATATGTAATGACCGCATCTGTCACAGTCAGAGTTTAAAACTTTTCCACTAAAGCGGTTTTTCAAAATACAAACACCAGCTGAGCGCTCAGATCCGTGAGACAGCCACATGTCTCCCCCCCCCCCCCCCCCCCCCCCCCCCCCAACTGTGATTTCCAAAAGTTAGCATCCTGTTCAATTGAGTGTGATTCCTGTACAAAACAAAAGTCAGTATTAAGCTGTTTACAGTATAAAAATACAGCTTTTCGCTTAAGGTGGTTTCTTAAACCTCTTGTGTTTAAAGAAATA
Organism: Abramis brama; assembly: GCF_963993115.1. NCBI lineage: Eukaryota > Metazoa > Chordata > Actinopteri > Cypriniformes > Leuciscidae > Abramis > Abramis brama. Next base: position 4,648,333 of record NC_139970.1, on the reverse strand, counting down.
ATAGATAAAGACATAAGGAAAGAGATAAAATAAATAAAAACAAGAAAAACTAGACCAGAAAAATGGTAGTGCGTATACGAAAATAAGTAGGATAAGGTCTCTACAAAAGCGCCAACATGGGTCTGAGAACAGCAAACCTTATATGAAATTTGTGAACATATGCTATCAGTACAATCAAACAGACTGTAAACGTTTTATGAAAAGAGTCCTTTGCAAGGAGAGCCTAAAAAGAACCCGTTTCCTTTACTCCAACTCAATTTTGTAATTATAAAGATAATTATTATTTATTTAATTAATTTTATTTTATTTTATTTCCCCCGAGGAAAAGTAACTATACATAAATGAAAGGCTGATAAACAGCTTTGAAACGCTATTGAGCCATGTTAGTTTGAAGCATCAAAATACAAATAAACATATTGCTGAACATAGGGTGACATGCTATACATTAACAAGCATGTTAGAACAATTTTTGACACTCCTCTGCTTCAAAAAGCAACTTTGATTCAGTAACATAAATAGCAGGTAGTAAAACCTGACTAAATCACATAAAGAACATATAAAGTAAAGACAGCCTTAAGCTGTGTACTAGAATTACCTCATCTATAAAGTCTCAAGGTGGGAGAATTTCCTTTCCACCCACAAAAGCACGACCACCCACAAAGAAAGCTGGCTTGCCATCTTTCCGAGCCTGATCAACAACGGCCACAGTTTCTTTCTTTTCTCTCTGTCCTCTGCCGACAAGTCCTCCGCCAGTTTCAGGTTTTTGGTCTTCAGGAAGCCGGAGTTCTTTGCGGAGCGCCACACGGCATCACGGCAGAATCTGGAAGAGAAGCGCACGATGACACCTCTCGGTTGAATGTTACCAGGCTTTCTGGGGCCGAGGCGGTGAACGACGTCTATGGCATCTGGAAGCTTGGTTTTGGCCTCTGGAAGCAGACCCTGGCATATCTGGATGATCTCATGTCGCAGATCCTGCTGATCGTTCTCTTCTAGGCCGTAGAGCTTGAGATTCCAGCGTCGGGAGTACGCTTCTAAATGAGAAACACGCTGCTCAGTCTTGTCAGTATTAACTTTGCAAGCCTCAATCAGCGATTCATAGCGGTCAACTCTCTCTTTAACGCTTTTTACTTCAGCACAAACAGCATCAACGGAATCTTTAATACCGGCGATCTGTTTGGTGTTTTCTGTAAATGCCATCTTCACGTCGGCAATCACCATGGAGTTGTCACTGACCAACTTTTCCAAGGCATCTGACCTGCTGTTTATCAGCTGAGAGAGGGAGGAGAGCTGGGAGAGGATTGCGGCAGTTGTCGTATCTTCCACTCGTCTCCATTTAGGTGCAGGTGATTTAACCGGGGTGATGGGAAGTGGCGGAAAATTATCATCCACTAACGAGACCTTCAGTACCTCCGTGTCTGACTCGAGGTAGTTGTGCATGTTATCAATGAGCATGTTGTTTGTATCTGACTGCTCAGTGGGAGCTAACGTTTCAGCCATGTTGGTAGAACACGTGCTAGCAAGCGTTTTTTTAGCACCGCTCTTCCTCTTCTCTTGAGGCTTCATTTTACCAGCAAAAGTAACCAGAGTACAGCCGGACAAACGCGGTACATGAACTAAAAGCAAAAAGTCTGATTAATTCGGTTCGAGAGTAGAGATAAAATCCTGAGGCACACACGCACACTAGCGCACACACGCAAGGTCTCTCGCTCCCTCTCTCTCTGCCGCGCGCGCTACGCTTGCACGCTCTTGCTTCCGGGAGATTTTAACTGATTTGTGGGCATCAGGGAGCCGCTATCAATATGCGGGAGACTCCTGGAACTTCCGGGAGACTTGGGATGTCTGGATGTAGAATGTGGTCATGTAGAATAAGGCATTAATATGTGCTTTAAAAGTACTAATAAACAGCCATTATACTAGTTATATCCATGCTAATAAGAAACTTGTCAATAGTGAGAATTGGATGAATTGTTACTGAATTTTACTGAACTTTTCTTTTATTGTAATTGCATTCCTGATCATTAAATGTGTGGTAATTGTTAGATATTATACACCTAAAATAACACTAAAACATTTCCTGAATCCTGCTGTACTTGAATAAGCCTTTTACAGTTTTTCTGAAATGCTAAAACACTAAACTCCATTCTCTGAACCAAATTCTCAATCGCCTAAACCAATTTATTGAATAAAACAGTCTTTCTGTAAAACATTAAACAAGTTCAGGCAGTTAAAACACTGTTTGCAAATCTCATGCACTCTTCAAAAAAAAAAAAAAAAAAAATCAACACATTCTCATTCACTAAAACACATTTTGCACTTTGATGCACTTATGTTTCAAAATGCTTAACACAGGAAAGCAAAAGTTCAATAGATTGTTCACACTTTTTCTAATGATGTGACTAAACCAACTGTACAAGTCAGTTCAGAGTGCCAAAATTGACTCAAAATGTTGATACCAACAATGGATGGAAACAATATAAGAGGGAGAGGAGGAAGAGTATATGAATACAGTAAGAGGTGGTGAACAAAGAGGAAGAGGATGTGGACGAGAAAGAGCAGGTGTGGAGAATGTTGTCAAGGCTGGATCTGCTTTAGGGGTTTTCCTGTTGTTTGGTTTTGTGTTTATGGTTTTGAGAAAGTGGGTGATAGTTCCGAGAAATGTGTTTTAGCCATTCAGAAAAACTGTAATGTAGCCTAGATTAAAAGCATGCATAAAAATGTGCATAATATCAAACAAATAAACTAATAAAAAGTGGATAAAATCTAATCAAGCACAATCTTTTATTTCAAGAACTAAGAGATCTCAGTACAGACTCAATCTTAATAAAATTACTAAATTATCATAATCTTTCACAAATAAACATCATAAATGTTAAAAAGGAAAGGTTTATTAAAAACATTTGTATAAGCATTCTATTACATTTAGAAATAATCAGCTGAATATACTTTACTTTGTAATTAGGGTTCGTTGATTTTCACATGTGCCACATATAAACAATGAGCCAAAACTAAAGTATTGATTATTTTCCTAAAATCATAAGCAACATGTTCCTACATGTGCTCACGTGTTGTTAACGCGTTCCTATGGCGACCAGTGGAAGCGCAAGTAACTGATCGTCTTCCCAACCTGTTGTTTACGTGTGAAGACATGTTGTAACACGTTTGTGTTTTTCTTACCTTAGTTTAACTTCTTATGCTTCGATTGTATCCTCTAACTAGTCCACATATGATTATTGCAATGGCTGATTTTATGTGCAGTGTATTATTAAAGTTAAAGAAAGTAGCAGAGGCTATTATTGACAAACCTGGTCTGCTTTAACGCCCATTTCTGAAAACTAGCCTTTCCTACAAATGTGGTCTGATAGGATTATGAATACAAAGTACACACCTTGTCTGACACCTGTTGAATTGATCATTTCCTTTTAATCTTTAGGCCAAAGGCATTTAAGTTTACGGCCCGCCTTTGCGTGGAATAGGCAGCTTTCGCGACCAATCGTAAAGACCTTTTGCACGCCCATTACTCCAGTTGACCAATGAAACTGGCTGCGGCGTGACGTCTGTCTCCTGCTGTGTTAATTTCGTTGAATCTGCACCTATTCCGCTCACTGACTGACTACATTGGATTTTGTTGGCGAAATTAAAATCTATCAAAAGTTGGTTTAACTGCTAACCAGCGTTTTTTTTTGTGTGTGTGTTCTATGACTATTATTTTGTATTCATTTCTGTCAGGTCCATTAAGTCAAGAACACACATGACAATAAAAATGATTTGGGAAATTTTTATTGAATAAATTGCAATTCAAGTTGATAAATTCTGAATTAAATTTTTGGCGGTATGGCTCTGTTCAGGGAGTCCTCTGACCTTTCATGAGCACCATGAAATAGCAGAGAGTCAGAGGACAGCAGCAACAGCATTAGGGAACGCTCACACAGTTTAGGACTGGGAGAGCTGAACTATTCCCCATATGAACAGAGCAGCAACGATGACAGAAAAGCAAATGACACGTTATACATGACAAGGAGGAGCTGGGGAGGTGGCGGGCTGCAGAGAAGCGAGCATCAAGTGGTTAGGAGCGAACTGAATCTGCTTAAATAGGGCGCCCTGTTTTGAGCGTAGCCATTAGCAGCGAGGGGAGTTGAACAGCTGATGCAGATCAGCTGATGAGACCGTGTTGTTGGCCAATAGCGTTAGCAGTCTTGGCTACTTGGCCTGCCAGAACTGACACTGACGCTCAATTTTTGCCCTGTCGTTTCTTTGTTCTTGCTTTCTCCTATTAGTTCTTGTTTTGTCTGATCTTGTCAGTCACTAGTTTGCTTTAGTTGTTACTCATTGTGTTCCACACCTGTTTCTATTTGAATTACTCATTATCACGTGTTCATGTACCCTAATTTTGATTCAAATCTTTGACTGATGTTGTCTTTATATTATGTGAAGCTGTTGCATGTTTTTTTCTTGTGTCATGATGGATTACCTTCTTTGTTTTTGTTTAAGCACAGAACATGTTTTTTTAGATCCACATCTCCCTCTTCCTTTTTCTGTCAGCCGTGACAACAGCTAGCGGTCTAAGATTGCTATAGGTTGTTTGTTTTGCATGTATTTGTAACATTTGTCAAAAAACAGTGATGCTGTCTTGTCTTCTCAGAGATGAGCGACAGCTACCCCAATAATTTTTGGAAGAGGTCTCCAACATATTACTCGACCTTAGATGTAGATTGGCATCCATTCATGAGGACGTGGACTTTGTCTATATAAGAACTGAACAAGTTCTAAATGTATTGTCCAGGTTTTCTGAAACCACTTCAATACCCAATGCTCCAGAAGTTTTGCGGAATCTGGTGTCTGCATTGGAAATACTAGACAGTTGTCAGTGCACAGTTCTTAATGGTTACCAAGCACCAATTATTCGATCAGGAAAAAGGCGACACCCTCGTTTTGACATATCAAAAGAGCACCTTGAATTCCTTCTTGAATTTGACTTCACTGTTCCTGAAATTGCTAGACTTTTGGATGTGAGTGTTAGAACAATTAGAAGACGAATGAAAGAACTGGAATTATCAGTGAAGCAGAGTTTTACAGACATTAGTGAGGAGGGTCTCCAACGAATTGTGGCAGACTTTCTTGCAACCACTCCAAACTCTGGATACAGAATGGTCTCTGGATATCTGAGGAGCATAGGCATAAGGTATGGCAAATAAGATGCTTACTATATTGTACTCCAAAAATATGTTCTTAACCTACAAGTTTTACTTAAGAAATAAAATAACTTTAGTGCATTTAGTGCCATGCATTTAGTGTTATGCTTTTTCCCCCGTAAAAGGATCACTCAGCAAAGAGTACGAGCAACTCTCCCATCCATTGATCCTATTGGAAGTGTCTTACGAGGCCTTGAGGTCATGCTCATACCTAGAAGACCCTACTCCGTTCCCTCGCCACTGTCACTTTGGCACATAGATGGAAATCACAAGCTTGTGAGGCAAGTCTTTGTTTACTTCATAATATTCAATAATGTAAATCATTTCAAACTCAACAATAAAAACAAACAAACCACTGTTCAGCCGTACATCATGGAGACAATACAAGTTTAAAAACAAAAAGTCTTACAGACTTTCAATATTGAAATTAAAATTACTAATCAAATTAATAGATGGCAAAATTTGGGATACAGTGTCTTTTATTTATGATGGTACATATTTTTTTAATAGTAGTACATTAGTTTGTAGATCAATAGTATAGTAGATCAGTTTCCCTTTTCCATCATTTAAAAGCAAACTTTGTTCCAAAAGAAATTTCAGTTTTATAATGTATCTTTTCTCTTTTTACAAGAAACCAAAATAAAATGACTCTAAGATGTCTGTTATGTGCCTGTTCAAATCACAATTTCTATTTAAATTTGGTCACCCAATCTCATTCTCAAACAATACACAATGCACAAAAATTATCTTAGTTAACTTAAACCATTGACTCTTAGAATCTCTGCAATGGATCAGTTTTTTTTCTTCACACTGTCTCCCACAAGGGATAACGGGATACAAATTCTAGACACCCTCAGATAGAAAGTATAATATTTAAACACGTGCAGTATATGTAATATAATATACCATTTATTCATCTTTAAGAGCACATATTGCTCGGTTTTATATATCTCATATACATAAATAAATCAAAGTCTAACTCATAAAAGTTTCTTCCTGACTCAAAATTTCCTAATTATCTCAGAATGCATATTCCTATTATTATGATTTATAATTTAAAAATTTCTGAATTTTTGAAATTATCTATTGATCTTGTTTCAACATTTCTCTCTTTATCTTTCTTTATATTCTACCAGAATTAAAGTCTTATTCAAACAAAAAGCAAGTTTCATTACTAGAGCATCTCAGGGTATTTTCCCTCCCGAATCTGGTTTCCAGCATGACTAGTTGCTATTTGCAAGAACAAATAGTTTCATTAACAGCTTTCTAGGCGCACTCTCGAACACAACAAATAAAATACTCAACATATACTAATTTGATTGAATTTAACCATAATCATTGCCCTTATTAGCAAAGGTAAAAAAAAAAAGAATCCTTAAATCTTTTAAATCTGATTACCAGTTAAACCTTTTAATTAATTTAGAAGCATTTTAAAGGAAAAATGTGAAGTCTGTCATCCTACCTACCTTAATACTTTAAGTCCTTTTAGCCCGTCTGGAATGGTCCCTCTGTCGAACAGGGTTCTGCAGTCTGGCAGAGTGAAGACAACGTGGTTCCTCGTCCCATCCATCCGACAGAGGGAGATTCCGAGGACTCCTGGATGGCCCGCCAAATTGTCGTAGATTTTTCCCTAAACCTAACTATGTCCTATAATACTTATACTCTAGCGCGTCTACAGTCGACGTCGGCCGAGTCTAACCCTATACTCTAGCGCGTCTACACATCGACGGCGGCTGTTGGAAAGGTCGAGTCATGTGCGCATGCGCTACTTACTGTCAGTCATCATCATCAGCAGACGAGCGGGACTGTACAAGCAAGACTGTGTGTGCGAAGTGCGTCAATAAATATATGTAAGTTGACTGTTTACCTAGTTTGGTGATCAATACTTGTTAAGGAGCTGTAAAGCCTTGATGTCATACTTTCATAAAGTGATGCATGTTTAAGAGAGATGAATCCGTTAATCGCGTGAGGTTGAGGGCTCGTGAATGTGCCGTTTATGTTCGATATTACTTGCAATTTATAATATTTATATTGCACCCAGTGTTTGATTGTACATATGTATGTGTGATCATTACATTAGTATTTGAAACTCTTGTTATTTCGAGTTTAAGGACGCGATCTTTATGATTATGTGCCGTTCATTTAAATTACCTCAGATTTAGTTTCGGTTTTGAATGTTATGCCATTTCTGACCACCGGGTGGCGGTGTTGCATATTTTCATTGCTTGTATATTGATTTCTTTATTTAATATAGAATCGAACCTGATAATTCTTTATTTGAGAAATGTAGATTTGGAAGTAATGTTTGTATAATAATACTAGAGACATTTGTTAATATATATCTGCGGTCTGAAAATGACCATTTATTTACCAGGGTGAAAAACTCCGCCAGCGTAAGACAACACCTACTTCTAAAATTTGCAGTAGTCTGTCTCACTTGTGTATTATAATATCACTCACCCTAGAAAACCCACAACAATAAGAAAAGCAGTAGATGATGCAATGGGTTTCACTTTTATGTGTTTTTGTAGTGTTGTCATGCAAGTTATGTTTACAAAGGTTTTAACCACATTTGAGTATCCAGAAATATGATTTCTAAACTATTTTGAATGCATGTCCTGATGTGTCTTTTTTCAGTTTTAATAATGCACTAATGTTAATATTTCATTTGCACCCCTGTGTTATAATTTTTCCTAAGTACCCTTTTCTGCTTTTTTAGAGCAATTCTGGAGAAAATGGGCCTGCTGGGGAAGGTGACCCCCATGCAGGCAAAAAAAAATAAAAAATGGGACAACTTAAAAACAAAATACAAAGTAAGAAAGTTAATACACACGTCTTTGCTGAAATGTATTGTGCTGTTGTTGTTAACAAGCCATGGTTAATTTGCTCTGCCTTAGGATTGCAAGTGTCCTGGGACAGGAGAGGGAGTGGGTGGGAAACCCACTGCTGAAACGTGGCCCTGGTTTGTCTTCATGGATGAGGTGTTGGGGCAGAGGCATTCTACCAATCCCCCTGTCCTCATCGCCTCAATCCCCGAGGACAGACCAGGGTCAAGTTCAGCAGTGGGTGGCCACAGTGAGGAGGAGCCAGCACCAGCACCCGCCGCAGCACCACCAGCACCTGCACCAGCAGCACCCGCACCACCACCAGCAGAAGCACCTGCACCAGCAGCACCAGCACCCACAGCAGCAGCACCCGCACCACCAGTAGGAGCACCCGCAGCACCACCAGTAGGAGCACCCGCAGCAGCAGCACCACCAGCACGGAGAAAGCAGGACTATGAGGAGGAGATGCTGGACCTCATTAGAGAGGACATGGCTCTGCTAAGGGAGGCAGAGGAGAGGAGAGCTCGAGAGAGCAGGGAGAGGATGGACAGGCTGTTTGCGCTTCTTGAGCGTATGGTGGAGAAATATTTTTTTATATTTTTTTTTATGTATATATAAAAGAGGATTTTTTATTTACATTAAATGGAAAGAGGAAACTTAAGTTTTGTACAGTTTATTTTTGTAATCTAAGTTATATTAAATGATGTTTGTTTTTTTTTCAAACTTGTGTACAGTTTATTTAAAATGAATAATAAACATTATTTTTGTTCCATTTCTGTGCATTGTTTATTTTTTAAGTAACTTGATGTGTTGGGATATGAAATAAATGGAACAGTTCTTGACATTGCTTATTTTTTTAATGACAGGTTTGACAGGCAATTTGAAAACAAACAATATTTTATACAATAATAACATTTGGAAAAAATAAATAATTATATAGATAAATAACGTTTTATAAATAATAAATAACCATTTACAACATAACTTAAATATAATCTGACAACATCATTTAAATGAACAGTACATAAATTAAGATTTCAGCTGAGCAGGGAGACCCTGGTGGTGCCGCTGGACCCGGGTGGGCTCCACAATAGAGACCCTGGTAAGGCCTCTCTGCCGGTGGGTGGGACATCATCTAGGATGGTCTCCAGAGTGTTTGACTGCATAATTTCCACTGTCCACTGCATTGTCTAACAACAGGTTTGCAGGGCTGACTCAATCGACGGCTGCCATCTCACTGAGATCATTTCAAAAAGAGGGAAGAATAAAATAAATTCTCATCCTCAAATCAAAGCATCAAAAATTTCAACATGGACATTCTATGGACATTCATTTTTGGTTTTGGCCATTATAAAATTTAAAGTTCTCTGACTTGCCTGTTACAAATAATCATGGTCAATGGGAACCTCCTCCAGGGTAGACACCTCTGCAGACGGCTGGTCACGCCAGGGAGCCCCACTGACCGTCTCCAAAACATGCTCCCCCTCATCCTCCGCATCATCCTCCTCATGCTCATCCTCCGGGGCCATGATGTCACCAACCCCAAGGCAGATGTTGTGGAGGATGAAACAGGCTGTGATGACCTGAAATGAAAAAACAAAACAAAAAATGATATGGTCTGGAAGAAAGAAGTTAATTATGTTTTTTGCAAATGTATTTTTCATTTAACTTACATGAGGTACAAAGGTGTGGTGCACTTCCAGTGCTTGCAGGAAGATGGCCCTGAACCTGGTCTTCATCATCCCAAAAGCACGCTCTATAATGGAGTGTGCCCTGGAATGATGAAGATTAAAGCGCTGGGCTCCCACACCTCGTACTGGCCTCTTGTAGGGAGTGATGAGGGGGAGTGGGTGTTGGAGACACGGGTACCCTCCGTCTGCGAGGATGAAGTGCCCTGGAGGAGGGTACACTGACCTCCTGTACAGTGGGCTGTACCGGAGCACCCGTGCGTCATGCACTGACCCGGGCCAGCCCACGTAGGTGTCAATGAAGCGGCCCTGATGGTCACAAACAGCCTGCAGGATTATGGATGGGAACAGTTTCCTGTTCCTGTAGCTCTGACCATCAGGGCCGCTTGGAGGCTTGATGCGGACATGGCAGCCGTCGATTGCTCCTGCAGCTTTCAAGAAAGCTCTGTGTCTGGCCAGCCCTGCAAACCCACGGCAAACTGCCTCCAGGTCTTCTGGGGTGTTTGGGAGGTGAATGACTTGGTGGCGAATGGCCACCACCTCCTCAGCGACCCGGTGGACAATGCGGTGGACAGTGGAACGTGGCATATGAAATGCTCTGGAGACGACCCTGTAGGATGTACCACACGCCAGCCAGAAAAGAAATACCAGGGTCTCTATTGTGGAACCCCGTCCGTGTTGCCGGTCACTTCTCAACAGGCCCAGAAGCACTGTCAGGGTATTCCTGCTCAGCCGAAAATCAGGTCGTGTGTCCATGTCATTAAAAAACCTGTCCAGCACTGGCACGCTCAGGTTTATCCTGCAGTACAGGGGTCTGGTCTGATTTAGAGAAACAAACAAAAGAGAAATTGTTTAGAGTTGTGACAATGTAATTGTTGGAAGATACAGTGACACTTAAACTACTTTTAGTAAGTATTAATGGCACATTGGTGAAATTTTAGTAGTTATATTTAAAACCTTACTTATGTACAAGTGTTATCTTGCATACTTGTATTTAATTTACTTAAGATATCAAGAGTAAAAGTACAGTTAAGTATTCTGCATAAAAAAACTCTTTGTCAGGGTTTTTAGATATGTTGTTGCATTCATATTACTGCTTGGCTATGTGTATGTTGCATTTTAATTCTGAATATGTTGAAGGTTGTTATATTTAAAGTAATTTACTGTTGAGTAGTTTACTATAGAACAATTTATCATATTGTAAAATACCATGGTTTTGTAGTGTTGCTGTCCTGTGAAAGAGAAAAAAACCCTCATTACTTCACATTTGTATGTGAATACTTAACGAATGTACTTGCTTACAGTCAACCACAGGTTATTTTGAAAATGAAACGAGCACAATTTTAAGGAATTGTTGCTATACAGATGCATGCCATATAAAAGGCTGCATCCAAAGGCGAGCGGGAGTAGCCTACCTATATATATATATATATATATATTAAAGAGGTATATTTCATTGTATTTATTTAAGAGGTATATTTCACTGTGTTTATTTATTGTTTTGTGTTTTATGCTTCGACTGCGTTAAAACAAAGCACGCTGGAAACATGCCTGAATAAGATCACCATGATCAAGAGAATAAAACTACATAAAAATCGCATCTTCGTAAGGTAACTTAGCCTATAACTAAACATTTGAACAGCTTTATGTGTATTTTGTATTTTTATAAGTAGCCTATCATAACATGACTCAAGTACAGTCTCAACTTGTGTACTCCAGCAATTAAGGACGCAACTTCTGAATTGGGATGCAGCAAACCAGTTTACTTTACCTGGCCACGGTCTTGACAAAGCCTTAGATACATCACCCGGCGGCGCCTGGAATGAAACATCCCCACCATCTCCTCCAGTAAAACATCAAATAAAAAAAATAAAATGATGTAGTCTTGCTCCATTTTTATTTTTAATTGATGAAGCCTTGGAAGCGTAGGATGGCAGCTCTCCTATCACAGCGTTGCTAGGCGACAGCATAATGGGGAACACCTGGTGGCAATTACAATCCTACGAAGGCTAGACTCGGAGCGTCCTTCGACGGCTGGGAAGGCTGGGTCCTTAGAAGGACGTGTCCTTCACTTTGGGACACAGCTGTGATGAATTCAAATTCAAAAATTGCGCCCTCAAGAAGCGTTACGACATGTTTTACGGCAGTGATATCAAACGCTCATTGGCTCTCGCCTGTTCGTCCATGTTCGTCACAGATTGCGACATGCCGTATTTCAGTCGGTAAACTACATTTGAAATGGAGAAGCGCGCGCCTTCACATAGAGCGAAGCCGGATTAACATTTTCATGGATTAATAACTTAAATTCTGCTCTGTACCTCATTCAAAACTATTATATACTGAAAGAGAGGAACCCAGCCATTAGGGAGGCACAAGCCAGTGCACTCTTAGTGCCGGTCCCAAGCCCGGATAAATGGGGAGGGTTGCGTTAGGAAGGGCATCCAGCGTAAAACATGTGCCAAATCAAATATGCGGGTCACGAATAAGAATTTCATACCGGATCGGTCAAGGCCCGGGTTAACAACGACCGCCACAGGTATCGTTAGCCATCAGGGTACCGGTGGAAATTGGGCTACTGTTGGCCGAAGGAGGAGGAGGACAGGAGGACGACGTCTACAGAGGCGACAGGGAAAGGAGAAGTGGAGGAGAGTGGAGGTTCGGGTTGGTACTTTAAATGTTGGCACTATGACTGGTAAAGGGAGAGAGTTAGCTGATATGATGGAGAGGAGAAGGGTAGATATGTTGTGTGTTCAGGAGACCAAGTGGAAAGGGAGTAAGGCCAGAAACATTGGAGGTGGGTTTAAACTGTTCTATCATGGTGTGGATGGAAAGAGAAATGGTGTAGGGGTGATTCTGAAGGAAGAGTACAGTAAGAGTGTAGTGGAGGTGAAGAGAGTTTCTGATAGGGTGATGATCGTGAAGGTGGAAGTGAAGGTGGAAGTGAAGGGATGATGATAAATGTCATCAGTGCCTATTCTCCACAAGTGGGCTGTGAGATGGAGGAGAAGGAAAGATTCTGGAGTGAATTAGATGAAGTGGTAGATGATGTACCTAGAAATGATTTGGTGATTGGGGCAGACTTTAATGGACATGTAGGTGAGGGGAACAGAGGTGATGAGAAGGTTATGGGTAGGTATGGCCTAAAGGAGAGAAATGTGGAAGGGCAGATGGTGGTAGATTTTGCTAAAAGGATGGAAATGGCAGTGGTGAATACGTATTTTAAGAAGAAGGAGGATCATAGGGTGACCTATAAGAGTGGAGGAAGGTGCACACAGGTGGACTATGTTCTATGTAGGAGATGCAACCTGAAAGAGACTGGAGACTGTAAGGTGTTGGCAGGGGACAGTGTAGCTAGACAGCATTGGATGGTGGTCTGTAGGATGGTTTTGGAGGCGAAGAAGAAGAGGAGGAGAGTAAGGACTGAAAGAAGAATAAGATGGTGGAAACTGAAGGAGGAAGACTGTAGTGTGAGGTTCAGGGAAGAGGTCAGACAGAGGCTCGGTGGTGGTGAAGAGGTGCTGGATGATTGGGAAACTACCGCAGGAGTGATGAGGGAGGCAGCTAGAAAGGTACTTGGTGTGACATCTGGAAATAGAAAGGAAGACAAGGAGACGTGGTGGTGGAATGAGGAAGTGCAGGGGAGCATAAGGGGAAAGAGGTTAGCAAAACAAAAGTGGGATCGACAGGGTGATGAGAAAAGTAGGCAGGAGTACAAGGAGATGCGGCAACAGGTAAAGAGGGATGTGGCGATAGCCAAGGAAAAGGCATACGAGGAGCTGTATGAGAGGTTGAACACTAAGGAAGGAGAAAAGGATTTGTACCGACTGGCCAGGCAGAGAGATGGGGCTGGGAAGGATGTGTTGCAAGTTAGAGCAATAAAGGATGGAGATGGAAATGTGTTGACTAGTGAGGAGAGTTTGTTGAGAAGATGGAGGGAGTATTTTGAGCAGCTGATGAACGAGGAAAATGAGAGAGAGAGAAGGTTGGATGATGTGGTGTTAGTAAAGCAGGAAGTGGATAGGATTAGTAAGGAGGAAGTGAGAGCAGCGATTAAGAGGATGAAGAGTGGAAAGTCGGTTGGACCAGATGACATACCGGTAGAAGCATGGAGATGTTTAGGAGAGATGGCAGTGGAGTTTTTAACCAGATTGTTTAACAAGATTTTGGAAGGTGAGAGGATGCCTGAGGAATGGAGAAGGAGTGTGCTGGTACCGATCTTTAAGCATAAGGGAGATGTGCAGAACTGCAGTAACTACAGGGGAATTAAGTTGATCAGTCACACCATGAAGTTATGGGAAAGAGTAGTGGAAGCCAGGCTGAGAGAAGAGGTGACCATCTGTGAGCAACAGTATGGTTTCATGCCGAGGAAGAGCACCACAGATGCCTTATTTGCTTTGAGAATGTTGATGGAGAAGTATAGAGAAGGACAGAAGGAGCTGCATTGTGTATTTGTGGATTTAGAGAAAGCGTACGACAGAGTGCCAAGAGAGGAGTTGTGGTATTGTATGAGGAAGTCAGGTGTGTCAGAGAAGTATGTGAGGGTGGTGCAGGACATGTATGAGGACAGTGTGACTGCAGTGGAGTGTGCAGTAGGAACGACAGACTGGTTCAAGGTGAAGGTTGGACTGCATCAAGGATCGGCCCTGAGCCCTTTCCTGTGTGCAGTGGTGATGGACAGGTTGACGGACGAGGTCAGACAGGAGTCTCCCTGGACTATGATGTTTGCGGATGATATTGTGATTTGTGATGAGAGTAGTGAGCAGGTTGAGAAGAGCCTGGAGAGGTGGAGGTACGTGGTGGAGAGGAGGGGAATGAAAGTCAGTAGGAGTAAGACAGAGTACATGTGCGTAAATGAGAGGGAGGGCAGTGGAGTGGTGCGGTTACAGGGAGAAGAGGTGAAGAAGGTGGAGGAGTTCAGGTACCTGGGGTCAACAGTGCAAAGTAATGGAGAGAGTGTTAGGGAAGTGAAGAAAAGAGTGCAGGCAGGGTGGAGTGGGTGGAGAAGAGTGACAGGAGTGATTTGTGATAGTAGAGTATCTGCAAGAATGAAAGGAAAAGTTTATAGGACTGTGGTGAGACCTGCGATGTTGTATGGATTAGAGACAGTGGCATTGAGTAAAAGGCAGGAGGCGGAGCTGGAGGTAGCAGAGCTGAAGATGTTAAGGTTTTCGTTGGGAGTGACGAGGATGGACAAGATTAGAAATGAGTTTATTAGAGGGACAGCGCATGTTGGATGTTTTGGTGACAAGGTGAGGGAGGCGAGATTGAGATGGTTTGGACATGTGCAGAGGAGGGACATGAATTATATTGGTAGGAGAATGCTGAGGATGGAGCCACCAGGAAGGAGGAAAAGAGGAAGACCAAGGAGGAGGTTCATGGATGTGGTGAGGGAAGACATGCAGGTAGTTGGTGTAAAAGAGGCAGATGTAGAGGACAGGATGGTATGGAGACGGATGATCCGCTGTGGCGACCCCTAATGGGAGCAGCCGAAAGAAAAAGAAGATATACTGAAAGAGAGGACTGTGACTGCAACACATAAATAAATGATTGTGATTACACGTATGTTGTTTTTCTTCATAATTGTAGCCTATGTAGTTTTCTATCTTTGAAAATTACGTATTAATACTACGTATTAATGAGACCAGGCTGGAATGTTTTAGTTAAGTTGCAGAACACACGGTAAAAGTTTGTGATTCAAAAATGTTTAAGCAGTAGCAAAGGATGTGGTAAGAGTCTGGTAATACAATAGAAATAAACAAGGCTTCCTTTTACAGTACAGTTGCACTTTACGGACTGAGTACTGTAAATTGTCATGTTTTCTTTGGTAACGTTGCAGGACATACGAGGTAAAAAATTGTGACTATATGGAAAAGGGAATGATCAGGTTATACGGTACAATTCCGGTAATACCATGGAAATAAACAAGGCTTCATTTTCAGTACAGTTGCACTTTACTTACTGAGTAAATTGTAAAAACATCTGCAAGAACATACCCAGTATTTAAGATGTGCTATGACATTAGGGAAAACTGTTCCTGCGGGGTAGTAGTAGTTACCAGGTAAGTGTAAGGTAAATTATTTGATAAACCCTCTATAAATTGGTGTAGCAATGAACAACAATTATGTAAGACAAGGTAATTTATTGGAAACTACCGTCTTAATTTCAAGATAGTAATAAATAAACATGGACTGTTACCAACATAACCCTAGGATAACTACAAACCTAACTTGAATTGATGGGTAATACTGGAGGTGTTTCTAAAAATTGGCTGCCTACATTCTGAGGAAGTACACAATTAAATCTGAGTTATTACCAACCTAAACAGGTAACAAGTACACAGTACTTTGTTGAGTTGATATTTAACAGTGGTGTTTTTTTTCCCCTGGTAGTTTCTCTGTAATTGCATACTAATCACCTTAAGTAATTACACACTAAAATACTATAATTTACCATATGCTTACCAGGTAAATACTTAGTAATTAGTTTGTAGTTTCTCTGCATTTACATTTGTTACCTGTGGTAATTACCAATAACCAACTATAACTTACCATATATTTACCCGGTAAATACCTAGTAATTAGGGGACTGTAAAAGGAAGGGTTACCGCATTTATGATGGTTTTGACTGCATGAATGCGATGACTGAATTGAAATATTAATAAATATGTGAATAGACTCACTGGAAGTCTAGGTCATCTTTCTCAATGGCTTTGAAGTGATACAGAGCCATATAATAGTGAGACTGACTGAACGTCTGCTGCTGCTTCTTGTTCTGCGAATCAAACACAGTCTGTTAGAGGGTTTGATTTGCCTCTTTCATGGACAGCGACAGAGAAGTGGGGGTGAGATCAGGAACCAGATTCAGATTCGGTTGCAACCTGTTAAAGAGTGTGCACTACATGCCAAAGCACGTGTCCCACAAAGTCTCTTGCAGTTAAAAGAATTTAATTGGATTTTTTCCCCCAATGGAACTAAAAAATTAGGTTTCAAGAAATCGGTAAAGTATTTTTTGACATTGAGATGAGCATCTACTGTTTATACACAATGCTGTCAAACGTAACTGACCTATCAAAATATGCATTTAGCTGTTTTAATTAATTATGCAGGAAATATTAAAGGCATATCCAAATACAACAGTCTTGTGTTATTATTTCTATGCATTGTGGTCAATAGAAGTCTGGTTATGACATGGTGACAAGTGAAAATATGCATAATTTGTCTCAGATCATCTTTAGACCATGAAAACAGGCCAGAGTAATCAAGTCTTTGACCACTAGGTGGTGTTGGTCCCAAGCTTCTCAGTTTCCTCCAGGACATGATTATGAGGCGCCACGTAGGATTTAAATCAAACTTCGCTTATCAATACATACATAACACACGTGCATATACAGTGAGGAAAATAAGTATTTGAACACCCTGCTATTTTGCAAGTTCTCCCACTTAGAAATCATGGAGGGGTCTGAAATTGTCATCGTAGGTGCATGTCCACTGTGAGAGACATAATCTAAAAAAAAAATCCAGAAATCACAATGTATGATTTTTTAACTATTAATACACGTGCACACTAATATGAAATCCATACCAATACATATTATGTTAGTCATGAATGCATATACACTTGTGAATAACTTGCATATACATATAAACTTGACGCACGCATACACATATAAACACTCGCATATACATATAAACTTCCATGCATATACACCTATAAACACTCGCATATACATATAAACTTCCATGCATATACACCTATAAACACTCGCACATACATATAAACTTCCATGCATATACACCTATAAACACTCGCATATACATATAAACTTCCATGCATATACACCTATAAACACTCGCACATACATATACACTTCCATGCATATACACCTATAAACACTCGCACATACATATAAACTCGATGCGCGCATACACATCCATAAAACACTCGCGCATACATACAAAATAAAACGTGGATGTGTGCTTTAGTTGTGTATATATGTATATGCGAGTGATTTCATATGTGGATGTGCGTGAACTTTTCAGTACAAACGGAAGGCATTTCAGTGTAACCGGAAGGCATTTCAGTGTAAAAGGAAGGCATTTGTGTCGGTTTTGATAGTTTGTTTTCCAATTTGAAATGAAATAAGCATAAACGAGAAAACGGCCCCTTTTATTAGTTTTTTCGTTTTTTTTTTTTTTTTTTTTTTTTAAAAGCCTAAAGCCTCTTACGTTGTTGATTTATATTTCAAACAACAATTCGACATTTGCTCGCAATGTTTTTCTTACAAAAAAACTCATTATTTTGCAGGACAATTGTCTATTATACAACACAGATAGAAGGTGATAGAAGGTGATCTGCCAATAAATCTGTGGTGATGTAGGCTACAACACGCTTTAAGAAAAGTGTATTTCCATCACACTGTGTTTTTAGATATTACATATAGATTACATATACCAAAGATTTTACATATAAACTGGGTCAGCATACTGTTAATTACAGTTAGTACCATGGGAAGTAGGGGTGCTGAGCGTGACCCCTGGAGTGGAGCCCATGAAGAAATATGGTTGTGGATAAAAGTTTACACAAACAAAACCAAAAATCTGTGGTGTTTAGCCTATAGGCATACACATTACATGTGTTTTTTATTTTTATTTATTTATGCTGTATTATAAAATACCCATATTATAACAAATAAATAAAATATATTTGGAAATTGCCCTTTAAAACGAAGGCTCAGTTTGTGGTTCACAATTATTTGATAAAAAAAACAAAACAAAGACATAGTCACTTATATTAAACATTTATTTATTTTTTTGTTAACAGAAGTTATCTTGCGCCTTTAATTGCCTTCGCTATCGTCCTGTCAATCATCTGTCTCATTCTCGCGGGTCGCGGATATGATTGCAGTTTCAGTAAAAATGTATTTCACCATCATCTGTACCCACCCTCAGCCGATTGACATTACAGTATTTGCAATCACCATCCTGTGTCAAAACCATAGACTGTAAAAAAATACAAAAATTCAAAACGGAGCGTCTAAAAGAAAAGTTCTGACTGCTGACTGAACATTGGTCAGTGAGCCTCTCCCGCTCGACGCTGTCAAGCGCAGCTTCACCACACATATTTAACTCCGCACAGCTAAATAAAACAGGCTGGTGGCAGACTAATAATTAATATTTCTGATGTAAAGATTTCTGTGAAACGCGTAAAGTTGCAAGACCTGCCCTGTACAGCTTAAGAATCTGTAGCCATAGTAGAGGACTATTATTTTGTTGAACAGACCCGAGCGACAACTGATGACGTCACATGCTCAGACTTGCTTGACCAATCGGCGGAAGGGGGCGTGTCAGGCCGCCCACATGTGGAAAACGAATTTTGAAGTCATTTATTCGTTTTTTGCCTGTGAACTAAAAAACGAAAAATCAAGCCGAAATCTCGTTTTTTCATTTTTTATTTTTTATTTTTTTTTAAATGAAAAAACGAATAAAGGGGCCGTTTTCTCGTTTATGCTTATTTCATTTCAAATTGGAAAACAAACTATCAAAATGACACAAATGACTTTTACACTGAAATGCCTTCCGGTTACACTGAAATGCCTTCCGGTTACATTGAAATGCCTTCCGTTTGTACTGAAAAGTTCACGCACATCCACATATGAAATCACTCGCATATACATATATACACAACTAAAGCACACATCCACGTTTTATTTTGTATGTATGCGCGAGTGTTTTATGGATGTGTATGCGCGCATCGAGTGTATATGTATGTGCGAGTGTTTATAGGTGTATATGCATGGAAGTGTATATGTATGTGCGAGTGTTTATAGGTGTATATGCATGGAAGTGTATATGTATGTGCGAGTGTTTATAGGTGTATATGCATGGAAGTTTATATGTATGTGCGAGTGTTTATAGGTGTATATGCATGGAAGTTTATATGTATGTGCGAGTGTTTATAGGTGTATATGCATGGAAGTTTATATGTATGTGCGAGTGTTTATAGGTGTATATGCATGGAGGTTTATATGTATATGCGAGTGTTTATAGGTGTATATGCATGGAAGTTTATATGTATATGCGAGTGTTTATATGTGTATGCGTGCGTCAAGTTTATATGTATATGCAAGTTATTCACAAGTGTATATGCATTCATGACTAACATAATATGTATTGGTATGGATTTCATATTAGTGTGCACGTGTATTTCATATATGTATTTTGAACATCCAATAGTATACATGTATATGCAAGTAATTTATAGGTGTATATGCACGTGTGTTATGTATGTATTGATAAGCGAAGTTTGATTTAAATCCTACGTGGCGCCTCATACATGATGGCCATGTAACAGAAAAGTTTTCTAATAATATGCCAGTGTTTTATGGCAAAATACAGGATTTGAGATATCAAAATGATCTATTAGAGATGCTAATAGAAGGGTTTGAGAGATATGTTCTATGTTCTCTATCAGTCTGCCTTATTTCAATGATTGACACAAATTACATTTGGTAAACAATAGAAGCTTATGCACAAGAACAAAGAGGTTTGTTGAGTGAGGAACAATCTTCTGTGATTACCATATGTGATGTCCTATGTGTGTCATTCTTTGTTTAGATGTAAATAAAAACCTGTTCATCATATAAAGTGATCATATCTCTTTACAAGACTTCTTTTAGATTAAACTGCTCGATCCATTTGGATTTGTTTTACAATTCCTTTATAACCTTTTTGGATCTGGTAGGTTTTGCTTAGCTAGATTTTCAAAGCCTCTCAGGTTTCATTACAAAAACTTTCATTTGCGTTTCGAAGATTAACCAAAGTCTAATGGGTTTGGAACAACATGATGACAGAATTTTCATTTTTGGGTAAATTATTCCTTTAAGTCTCTATGAAATTCTGGTCTCTAGATATGGCTCAGGTTTATAGGATTTTTAGTCTTTTAGAAAAGAAATAGCACACCTCTCCTCAACAAGCCACACAATTTGACGTACAAATCATGCCCATAGCACAAATGTTGTAGTGTGAGTTATGCACTATAGTTTAGTACTAGGGGTGTCTTCAAATCCTTAACCCATCATATAACCAATAGTATTAGTGATACATGCTTTAACAAGCACCACTATTGACAACAAAAACTACCCAACAAACACCATATAACAGGACAATCTGAAGGGCACACACGTATACACCCAAACTCATGAGGGAATCATGAGCTGGAAGTAGAAACTTTGAAAATGCTGCATAAAGTTGACAAACCAGTCCATGCAACCTTTGCTCCTGTCCTTGTGTGACGAGGCAATAGAGATGTTTGGTTACTGATTTCGACTACGCCACTCCAATTTTGTTTGGGTAGGAGTCCCCAAGTCAATAAAGGGATTTCCCGCGAGGCTATCCAATTAAATGAATAAACTTAAGGCAAGACTGCTATAAAAATGAATACATCGCTTTTATTAAATACATGGATTCTAGTCTCATTCAGTTTCTTTCACAAGCTAGCCACGTTTAGTGATACAGGGTGGCAATAGAAGAGACTATGTGGGGTAACAATACTTCAAAAAAAGAAAATATACACAACAAATGAATAAATACAATACACCCCAAAAAGAAATTACAAACTTTCTACACCGCACACTACATATACAAATACACACCAAACTTTCCACACCACACGGGTGTATAAATCAAAATGAGTATCTTCCCCCACTAGTTACTCTATTGGGAGCTGTTAGATATGACCTAGCTTGGAGCTCACAAAATAAACCATAAAGAAAATACAATGGATTAATTTTTGGGCCAACAACCAAACAAATAAACAAAATAAACCGATTACAATACCATAATCCTATTAAGAAACTTAAAAATAAAGGTAGGGAAAAACAGTGGTCATTTGCACTGGATGGATCGAATTCTATAAAGAAAAAAAACAATAAAGCAAAAACACATTCTTATCAAAGCATACAAGTATTATCTCTAGACATAACATCAGTTCCTACTAAAAACCACAGCCCGTACAAAGTAAAATTACAATGTCAATCAATGTTAAAATATACTAGCTATTCCAGAATTACATGAATAATTAGATACCTTATTTCAGAAGACACTGGAAGTACAACTGTCGTTAATGTCCACTGCTCGTCTCGTTCAGCATAGCCAATGTGAGGGCTTTTAAGGAAACTTCTCTAAAAAGTATTTATTTGTTTTAATACATACAAAAAGGTTTTTCACATCTCATTTCGGAAAATAAAACAACCTATTTTGATAAAGGACAAACACTCACGTGCAGTGTACTGCAATGGTAACCCAGTGTCCACAACTCATCCAGTCAAACCTTCTCACCATTAAGGTATTTAAACCACATGCCTAAACAAAACAACTTCATAGACACAATGAATGGATTAAACACCCCTGGCCCAATAGGCTATATGCACACTCTCTTCCGCATTCGAATTCAGCCAGCTAGGCCACTTCCGGCGCGCGTAGCGTCAATAGCAACTATGGCGTTTTTCACTCGGTCGCTTCAAGATGTCCCTCGTGTTACGGTGAACGACGTGAGTCGAATTATTCAAGCACTAACCCATACATCGACAACCAAGAAGGAGAAGGGCTTCAAGCTTTACGTTTCAAGCTACATCCACAATTATGAAGGTAAGATCTGGACGTGTAGTGTTTTACTGTGTTTACACGTCCTTAGTAGCATGCATGCTATCTAACGCTAGCGCAGCAGGTGTAACGTCTGTGTCGGTCTGTCTACTATTATGTGTCAATCACATCCAATTTTCCTAACGCCTTTGTCAATGTCAGTTTCAAACAAGGATTCAAGTACAGGAGAGGTAACCATAAGAGCTGAGTGCTACAGATCAATGAGGAAAAGCCAAAAGCCTCACAGCTTGAGCGTAAGGGAAAGTTATCCTGCAGGTTCAGTGCAGGCTGGTTCATGAGACAGGTTCCGTTCGTCAGATCAAGTTTCTGTGAATCATCGCATGTAATCTATTTTAAAGACATATTTCATTTACTACACCATAAATAATACTGGTGTGTTGGAATATTTATCGATATTTAAATATGTATGCTAAGCACTGGGATTCACAGAAACTGAGTTCTGTTTTGTCACTGCATTGACACACGTTCTGTGTCCACTGTTGATGATGAGTAGAGTGAGATAAATAATAATAATATTAATAAGAAATAATAATTTGGCTACAATCTACAAATTGTTTAGCAGTTATTTTTTTCCATGTCATCTTTATATGTTGATGGTACATATTTGTTTGTTTTGTCAAACATTCTCACTGTACTCATGCATTCTCCTTTTTAAAAACTGAAAGTACACCTTTGTCTCCTATTGTAACAGATTTGTGTATTTTCAGATTGTGCTTAGGGATGCCCGTCCTGTGCAGCTGCAAAGCTGCCAGTGTACCTGTGTGGCAGGTACAGCTTTGTGCAATCATGTGGCAGCACTGTTGTATCAGACTGCACATTTTTGCCAGCTAAGAATCAACTCTGTTCCCCCAACACACAGCTGCACAGATACTGAACAGAAGTGGCATAAGCCAAGAACCATGGTAACTAATGTTTCTAACGGGGTACTTTGATTGTATTTATGGATATGTGGGTTTATTGATAACCTTTTTGTTTAAATGCAGGGTGTTAAACCTGGTCTGGTTAATGACATGGTGATTCTTTCAGCCAGACCCAAGGAACGAAAACTGATGGAAGGAATCAGGTTAGTGTTGTTGTTATCATTAAATACATTTTCTGTAGTAATCAGTGAGACCTCAGATAAAGTAGTCATCTGATCATATGATACAGTGTATGTTAATATTCATTGTTAGTATTTATACTGTCAGTTGTTCAAGCAAGAAAGTCCAAACTTTTTTATTTATTTTGTTTGTTCAACTTATGTGTAACTTACTTTATGGCTCATTTAAAAATATATATATATTTTGTCTTTTCCATAGGAGCAACTTGTATAAGGGTGTCAGTTCAGCTCTGCCTGAACTTTCCACACTCAGGGTGGATGAAGTCTACCATGATCTTCCAAGTGATGCGGCTCCAATGATAACAACTATGGCTATGAACATTAATGTTCCTCTGGTTGACTCTGTATTTGGAAAAGTGCAAGAAGGAAGTGTGTTGTCCTATCACATGCCAGCAAAGAGAGTTCCAAACACCTGTCCACACACAGATGCTCCTTCTCCCCCACAACTGCCACTTCAGGGTTACAGGCTGGGACCCTCTACCTGCTCTTTTGTCTGCACTGAACATCAGCAGCACCACATGATGTCCCTGGCAACAACATTAGAGTCCGCACACAAAATTGCCAACAGCACAAAAGAACAGAGTTCCTGCATTGAGTGGCACCAACTAAGGCGGCCCCGCATCACCTCCTCCAAATTTAGAGAGGTCTGTCACACCAGGGCACAGAGCTCTGCTGAAAATCTTGCCAAAAGACTTCTGAGACCTAGCCATCAGACTGCAGACATGAGGAGGGGGCTTGACATGGAACCTGCAGCAGTAGAGGAGTACTGCAGAGTAAGGGAGGTTAACCACTATCCCTGTGGCTTCCTTATCCACCCTGACGCACCCTGGATGGGGTCATCACCTGATGGCATCGTGTACGATCCAAAGGGGCAGACAGTGTTTGGCCTTGTTGAAATTAAATGCCCCAATGTAGCAAGCTATGTTGACTGCCCATATATTAAGATCAGTGAGGGCACACACACATTAAGGAAATCTCATCCATACTTTTGGCAGATCCAGGGCCAGATGTTGGTTTCTGGTTTGGACTGGTGTGACTTTGTTGTCTACACACAGGAAGACATGTTTATTCAGAGGTTTCCCAGAGACAATGAAGTCACCAAAAGAATGAAAGAAAAAATTGACACTTTCTTTTTTTATTGTTATCTCAATGCTTGCCTGGATAATTAGATGCTGATAGCCTGTCACGCTTCTTTTACAGAATGCTGTTAATTTCTCTTTTCTCTATTTCTCTTACTGGCAGTTCTAATCTAGCAGCTCTTATCAGTTCAGTCCATTGCAAAATATTTGTACATATTTATTACTATGTTTCCTGTTGTATTTGTATACTAATGTGTACATATTTATTACTGTTTCTTGTTGTATTTGTATACTAATGTGTACATATTTATTACTATGTTTCTTGTTGTATTTGTATACTAATGTAATGAGATGTAACATGTAATTTAATAAATAGATTATTACAAATGTACATGTTCTTCCTAAGATTTTTTTTTTTAGGTAATTCATTACCTAAAAATAGTATTTTATAACTGTTGTTTGTAATTTGGTAGCCCTAAACAAAGGTTATTACTCAGTAAATATAATTCACTGTGCATTAAAGTATTATTCTTTTATAACAGATGGCTTAAAAACACTGAGCTAAAGTACATATAACATGCAAATAATTCAGTAGTTCTTTATTCAAAAAGTATGTACAATGTACAGCAGTTCATAAATAACATGTACTATAAAATGAAATTTATAAAAAGTAATTTACAAAGGAACATTTAAAGAAAGTACTTACAAAAATGTAAAATAAATTACGTATGACCATTTGTATAGGTAAACAAACAAATACATTCTCTGGCCATTTGTAAAAGTTAACAAAATAAACATCTCAGTACTGGTGTCAATTCTGATTAGATTTCTATAGACATACTCTGGTCAATTTTAAACATTGCTAAAAGTGAACAATTATAACAAAGTGGCTTTAAAAATTATTGTAACATTGCAACTTTTGTAACATATTGACAATTTTTTTTTTATTTGAATTATAATAAATAGCTATTTACAGACAAGTGGCTCTCTACTCTTGCTTCTTTGCCCAAGCCTTTACCAGAGGCCCGTTTTCATAGTTCGTCAGAAGACATGCAACAGTATACAGCTGATTAATGTTGCCAAAAAGCCTAAGTGGAATCTCGGTGTCAAAGAACTTGTGTTCCTTAACACGACGTATGAGGCGCTCAACATGCACCCTGAGGCGTGCGATTGCTTGGGTCTCCCTGACCTCACAGGCAGACATCTGGGATCTTCCAGAGAGAAATGCTGGCCTATAAATCTTGCAGGGCACAAGGTCATCAACAAGGAAACCTCGGTCGACCATGATGGCCATCCCAGGTCTCAAAAGGGAGAGAATTCCAGACTCCCGCATGATCTGTTTGTCACTGATGGAACCAGCGTACAGTGGAGAGATAAATGTGACCGCCCCATGAGGAGCCACTCCAAGCAGCCCTTTGAGAGTACAGTGGGACTTATATGCTGAGAACATTTCACTTTGAAGAAGAGGTGATGAAGGGCACTGGCACCTCAGCTCCGTGCAGTCCAGGATCACTGTAGTGTCTGCATAGTCCTTAAAATCAGCTGGCAGATGTGCCCTTATTTTCTCCTCTGGTATCCAGATCCTCACAGACCCTAGCACAGTGTACAGAAAGTTGCTCCACGTTGTGATGATCCGACTGACTGTGGACTGGTGGACTCCGTACCGGTCAGCAAGGTCACGCTGTTTTGAGCCCAGTGCAAGGTAGTTGAGAAATAAGAACATCTCATCAATGGGCTGCAGGGAACGAGTCTGTTCAAAAGAAATAAAATGTACATTACATTTCTCTCAACTTCTATTAACCATGAGCTTTGTTAAGTTGTATTGTATGGTCCATGTAAATAACTACTTACTACAGTGGAACTTGGCTCTGTAAAGGTGCCTCTCTGTGCTTGTGTCACACTGACCATAGATGGCAGCGAAGGCTCTATTAAGGCCCAGAATCTCATCAGTAGGTCATACGATGCAAATCTAAATAAATACAATTCAGATATTAGCATTTAAATCTTGTATCAGTGTATACTATGAAATTAATAGGAAGCATTTCAAATATGTAACTCAATTAGCCTTTCTCTCTCTCAATTCAATTCAAATTACTTTATTGGCATGACTGTAGCCTACATAATGCAATATTGCCAAAGCTTGGAATAGCCTACATAGAATTATTATAAAGACATCAAAATAATAAAATAGTATAACATAACTTAAATTTAAATGTACAAATTAAATTAATTGTAAAAATGTGACAAATTAAAATATGTGTGAACATTTGATAACACAGCTGCTGTTTGTCCCTCTCCTGGTATGATCTTTATCTGCTCACACACACACATACACACACACAGACACAGACACACACAGACACCTATATCCATTGCTGCAAAGGTACTACAGAACAATCTGGACATCTTACCTTGTGAAAAAACGTATGTCCTTGTCTGAGGCAGAAAAACGATTAATCCCAAAGCGCTGATTCATTGTCAGCTTCTCGACCTGTTCCCTCAGCTTGCGGTTCTCCTCTCTGAGAGACGTGTTTTCATCAAGGGCTAAATCGACAACTGCGGGATCTGGAGCCGAAGCATAGTCGTGGTCCATGAGGATGTCAGCCTCCTCGCACGCAGCGTCATCCCGCGACACCGGCGGCCGCTCTCTCCTCTCCCATACCCCCGGTCTTGAAGTGGGAAGGGTGTAATTGTTCCACTCAAACAATGCTGGAACAGCTCCCTTGATTAATAGCCGTCTCCCTGTCTCTGACACTGGCTCATGAACGTCCTCCTTTTTAAAATGCCGGCTACATACTCGGGTATGGGGACTAACTGTGAAATTGTCCCTCCGGATAGCGACAAGCCATTTTCGTCTGATTTCCGCGTCAGATGGAAATGTGTGAAAACTAAGTACTGTGTTATACTTGCTTGAGGCTTGACACAGAGGCACACAACAATGCTCAGCTGTACTGTTGTTAGTTCGCTGAAATTTAAATGATTTCTTACTAGACATTACGCTATCTCTATCGTTATCGCTTTGTAAACAATCACCTCAGCCGTAGCGGAAATGGCTTAGCTGGCTGAGAATTTAGCGGAAGTACGTCATCACCTCCGTGTGCATATAGCCTATTAAAGCCACACTGACACTCAAAATCACTGGCTCTTGGCCAACACGTCAAAACCATCATAAAGCATCACCAGTGAGCATTAAAATACTATTCTTAAGACCATAATCTCTTAAATAAACCTACCAGAGCTTGTTCTTCCAGCGACCGACCATGCCAAACAATTCAAGCACTGCAGCCATTCCACCCAAAAGGAAGTGACATATTTAAAGGGAAATTACACCCTCTACTGACCTGGCTACACTTGCAAGGTTTTTGACATTAGTACAGCGGTATTTTACCTTGTCATCTGCTGCTGTTTTGTCTTTCTTGTCTCCATCTTGCTTTCCTAACAATAAAGGATAAAGTGTGCCCATTCAACATGTCTTTTTTGGAGTTAATGGATATAAAGAGCCAATATACTGTAGATTGATTCAAACTGTCTTTGTTTCCCACAAAAAAAAAAAATCAGAATTAACAGGCCAGTCTCATATTGTGTCTCATGTTAAGTCTTATGAATTTAGAACGACATCAGGATGAGTAAATGGTGACTTGTCATTTTTTGGTAAATTATCCCTTTAATAATTAACAGAAAAGAGGGATCATATAAAATTGCATGTTGCTTTGGTAACACTTTATTTTGATGGTCCCTTTTGAACATTCTGTTGGCTATAAGCAACTACATGTCAACTAACTCTAATTAGAGTATTAGAAGTCTGTCTGCTTAATATCTGCAAACTATTAATTGTGATGATCCTCCAACAGACATTCAATTGACTGAGTAACTTTGAAACTACATGTCAACTTATTCTAACCCTAACCCTACCAGTCTACTAATATTCAACTAATACTCTGAGAGTTAGTTGACGTGTGTTAAAGAGACCATCAAAATAAAGTGAAACCGTTGCTTTTTATTTAGTACTGCCCCGAATAAGTTATTTTACATAACAGATGTTTACATACAGTTCACAAGACCAACAACTAAAAAATATATAAATAAATAATGACCCTGTTCAAAAGTTTATATTCACTTGATTCCTGATACTGTGTGTCACTGCATGGATAAAGTACTGCTCATCTGTGGAAACAACGGAAGGACGACTCAGTACCGAACTCGTGTACAGACAGAGCACAAATTAAGCAAAGCAATGCCAGAGCTTTTGGAGAAAAAAAAAAAAACATGGAGTCTAAAAGAAAGTTCTAGAATTGAATAGCAAAGCATTTATGTTCCTTATATGGTCACACACCGACCAGGTGGGAGAGTAGTGTTGAAGCTGTAAAGCTGAAGGTATTGACTGCTATGAAGAAGCAGGTCAGAGAAATGGGATGCAGATTTGGGAGAAGAATTGGAAGGATCTGCCAGTAGCTGCAGAGATGGCCTTTTGTGGTAAGTACCATTGATCCTGAAGAGTCCCAAATATAGGAAAGAAATTAGGACTGTGTCAGAAATCCCTCAGGAATGTCAAAATGATAGATTCAAAGGAGCTTTCGCACCGGAGGAGCATTTTCATGGTTCCTAGAATTATTGGCGCAAGTATCCGGATTTCGGGCGCGTTCGCACCGCAAGAACTAGGAACGATTTTAGTTCTAGGAACTCCTTTTGGAGGAAATAAATGAGGTCCTACTTCAGAGTCGGGTCTAAACCAACACTATAGGAACTACAGTGACATTAGTGTTTGCTCATTGGCCGAACACACGCGAAACACTAGCACCCGCCACTTTTTAAAAAGCCTTGTAAACACAGATTATAGCCTATGTAGCAGGTTGATTGGTTGTAGTGGTGTCATCACACCCGTTGGACCAATCAGGACGTAGCTGCGTGCTATATGGGCAGAGGGTGAGCGCTCGTGACACTACGGTGTTGTTGTCAGAGGCGCACTTCCGCTGTGGGTCAGTCGTGGTTATTGGACAGGTAATATAGCGTGGTTAACTCTCTCACTGCTTAGAGACCTTGTTAGTGTTGCGATGGGCATTACAATGTGCAATGTCTTTTGCAGTGTTTCTCCTGTCATAAACCCGACCTTTCCTGCAACGGAACCGGGTTGCGTTGTGCTGCTGGTAGGTTGAATCCGTTTCCTCTTTAAACATTTGCATGACCTGAGTTTAATGGGCCGTTGTATTGTAGGCTTTGTGTAGCTGTACTAACGATACGATTGGTGTATATATATCGCCTATAGATGTGCAGCTCCCTGATAGGTATGTATGTATGCGAGCCGGCATTGCGTGTATGTTTAATCGTGCTTTGTTATTAAATGTGATTTGTTTATGTACGTCAGGACGGTGAAGCACGTGTTGGCGCCGGTATCTGCACGAGTCTCGTCCTTCCCGCCCCGCTGCTGTTTTGTCTCTACGGAGTGTTTTGTCTCAATTAGTTTGTGTTCAACAACGGACTGTTAACGGGGAAAGCTATATGAGCCCCCTCGGGGTTCTGAACGCCTCGACGCACTTTACAGCGCGGGATTCGACGCGCAATTGGGCGTTCGACCTGTTTGTATTTTAGTGACTGTTACACAACTTTGTAACTTTGCCTTTCTGGGGCCCACCTGTGTTTATTAATGTGTGTGTGTGTGTGTGTGTGTGTGTGTGTGTTTGTGAGGTTTTTGTTGTTTGATTATGATTAAGTGATTATGATTAGTTTATATTTCCTTTTGATTTAAGTGTTTATAAAGAAGATTTTCTTTGTGGTTGTTTCCATTGACTTATGGTTTCTTGTTTAATTCTTTAAATTTACTTTATTATTGATTGAGTGACGTTTGATTAGTTTATATTTTCTTTTGATTCAAGTGTTTATAAAGAAGATTTTCTATGTGGTTGTTTCCATTGATTGATGTTTTTTTTTTGATTCTTTATTAACTGAATGTTTTTCTTTTAGTGCTGAGTGCCGGAAGTGGTGGTGTCGGTGTCCTCGGTGGTGGTGTCTCCTCCTGTGTTCTGTGTTTTCCCCCTTTTGGTGTATTTTGAGTTTGGTTATTTTTTGTGTGTGTGCTTATGTGTGATCAGGGAATCCTTAACCCCTGAGATCCCAAACCTTTGACCCGGTTTCCTCCACTGGTAAGGCCTCAGCACTCCCCTTTTTCTTTATTCTCTTTATTTAGTGTGAATGGTATTTTTATTTTTGCTGTTCATTTTAATGGTATAAATAAAATTATTGTTGTTTTACTGGAATTACGTCTCTGGCTTCGTGCATGAATCGAACCTGTGTGCTTTTTGTAAATTTGGTGGTTTAATTATCCAACTAATTTAACTCTACTTCCCGGGGTGAAATTCCCTGGGTGGCGTAGTCAGTTCCCTTAGTGCCACTCGCCACAGCCTATATATATTTACTCCACAAACTAACTCTACAAACAAGGAAAACAGTGATAGACGAGCCTCTCAACCTTTACGCTGAGGAGAAAATCCAACACAACTTTGGACCAAGCAAAACATGTATTTCTCCTCAGCTAGCAAGATTGGAAATGGTAGCTAGTTCCTATAACTGAGTTCCTATAACTACCCGGTGCAAAAGCCCCTCATCTCAGGGAAATAGCAGAGAGGCTTGAGGTGGAGATGAGCTGGCCAGAGAACAACACTTGGACCGTT
Organism: Abramis brama; assembly: GCF_963993115.1. NCBI lineage: Eukaryota > Metazoa > Chordata > Actinopteri > Cypriniformes > Leuciscidae > Abramis > Abramis brama. The sequence continues at coordinate 4,617,129 of NC_139970.1, read as the reverse complement.
TGAGGATGAAGAAACACTGAGAGAGCACTTTCAGTCAACTGAAAAGAGATTTTTCCTGCCCTGGTCACATTGGATTCTCACACATGGAAACCTATGTGCTGAATGGATTCCTCTACTCCAGGTACTAACACTGAAAGAAGTTTTGTGCCTCTAAAAAGTGCTTTTGACCTTCTTTTTGATCTGAATGGTATTTAGAAAACACTTTTTTCCCACAGATATTCCCGCAATATTAAGTGTGCTATTTGGCACAGGGCCTAAGTTTTAGCCCGACTTTTAGTCCTCTCTTGCCCAGGGACTAACACCCTCTGACCTCATCATGGCGTAAAGTGTCCCATTTGTCATTTTAGGCCTCAGAAGGGGGCTCGTGAACACCCCCTTTGCGGTCGATATGCGCCCTCGATGCACACTTTTACCGAGCCCGCACTGATGCGGACTCCGCAGCAGACTTCTTCCCGACAGTCAAAGCGGCATTAGGTCACGAAAGTGCGGACTCGTAGGAAGACCACGAGTGCTTAGGGTGCCATTTTGGACAGGGCCAAGGTGGGCTATTTGGACTCAGTGTTTAAACCAATGGCTGCCTGACATGAGCATGCAAATATGCTGTGATATAGTAATGATGTCTTATGTAACGACTGAGACAAATCAGACAATTATTTGTTATATTTAACAAATAATCTTTAAAACTCACTCTGGGATCTATGGTCCTATGGACCCCAAAATACTCCTCTCTATAGCTAATTTTTCTAACCAACTTACGTGCATGGTTATTAAATGGTTTTCCTGAGGTAGCCTAAATGTAGTTATGTGGCATTGGTCTCCAGCTGTTTTATCATCCTCTTTCCACGGTTGATAAACACTGATTGATCGATATTATGTATGAGGCATTCACATTTCGGTAAGCTGTACTGTATCTTTTAAGATACCTATTGTTCATTCGTGTTTATTTACTATTAACTAGTAAAGAGTAAAAGATGGTCGGTTCACGACCACGATCTGTCACGTCACATTTACAATCGACAAAACGCTATTGTTTGAATTTTGTAATAAAATTGACAGAATCTGAGAGATCTGTGAAAAGTGTCAATTGTGTGATTCTCACGCTGAATGTGTGAGAGTTGGCAGCCCTGTGTCTCTTAGTGAGAAAACACTTATTATTCTACTTCCTCTAAAGTGTTTTAGCACAGCAGGTTAAAACAGTTTAATTTTAAGATGCAAAAATTGTAGTGCTTTTGAGATGTTTCAAACCATGTACATTCATGCAAGACTGCAGTCATATAAGTTTCGCACAAAATGTCTGGCTGACGTGTCTCCATTAAACCTCACAAGATGATGACATTCTGAACTTCATGTTCATTTTTCAATCCAACTTCACACTTAGGCTGTTAATATAATTTGTAATAAAACTACATACTATATCATCAAAAGTTATCAAAAAAAAGTTTCCTTTTTATCATCTTATCAAGATATCACATGTACATGACCACAGTTGCAAAAGCAGAACACTTAAGAGCAACAACATCCAATTACTTTTTCATAATTACTCCAGTTTCAGCTCCATACAGTCTTCTGAATCCATCTGAACAGAACAACATTTACCAATCGAATGATTCCAAATAGACAGAAGATTTCTGAGAGGACGTACATTATGTCAATAGAACCCTTGCTGAGACACAAGAGATGAACAGAGAAGATGGAGAGGGGTTGATTATCTCTGCCAATGCAGATAATGTATGGATAAACTGGTGTTAAAAGAGCAGAGCTGCCAACCTACACAGACCTACAGTATACAGGAATGACATTCAGCATTAGCAGAAACCTTAAGGCACATTCTTTGTAATGTATCTCTGTTTTAAATGTTTCACCCCTAAAGAATGATAATTTTGATGTGTTATAATCTTATAAATTTTTCTTCTTGATATATGAGCTTTTACATGTTGATCAGACCTTTTGTGCCTAAAGGAAGCTACATTAAGTTACTGATATGACAGGAGTCTTATCTCATGAGATTTATAAGATTAGTAAGTGTGCTCCAAAACACTTATTATGATGTCATTATTTTGATGACATCACTCTGCACTTCAGCTTCTCATCAGATTTTCTGTCCAATCAAATGCTCTCTAGAATCTGAAGCCCCGCCTCCCTACATTATACATACATTGAAGCTAAGGCTGAAATCAGTCACTTGTTCACACATTTACTATTTTCTACATGGTGAATGGCACTTAGTGCACTATATAGGGGATAGGGAACAATTTCAGACAGTGTAAATACACTTTCCATTGGGGCGAATGAAGTCTGGTTTCACTTTAGTGTCACCTGATCAGCCGCAGCTTTGGTCCAGAGACACGACAGCACAGAGCGGATCATATGTGCAATTCGGTGCTGATCAGAACATGTATCAGACCCATTTGAATTCTGCACAGAATTGCTGTATTTTAAAGCGATATGAAGGAGATTAGGAGGAGAAACGGTTAGACAGACTCAGCATTACAAACAGCACTGACAAGTGGAAGAGATGCACCAACAGAAATTACATACTTTTCAAACTACACATCCTCAGCATTATTATGTTCACTGTTTTGCTTTAGTAACAGTTTCATATCAACCCTTAGGGGACCAACGTGTTTTTGGGGTCCTTGAGATGTTCTGACATGCCCTGACATTTGTGCTTTTTTCAGTTGCTTATAAACATATTAATAGCAAAGGTGTCATTACACTCTATTTAACACAAACAGGGCTACCATAGTATGTGAGCAACATGTATGTACATGTTTGTATTTTTGAGAGAATAATGTTTATGTATGGTAATTGAAAAAATTAAAAACTGAAGTTTCTGAAATAAGGCCACAAAACACATACTAAATATATGTCCACAAGACTTCTGACTAATGGATGTTGTAGTTTAGATGTTTTGCTTCAAAGTGATTTGAAAATCATCCTGCCTAATCATTCACATAAAACAATACATTGATTTAAATTTTGCAAGACAATTTTTGTTTGGAAAGGCAATATGCGTGGGGGCGTGAATGATCATGAATAATCACACCTGTGATTCACACCTGAGAAGACAATGGCCTGCATAACGAGCTGCATAATGAGCCTTTCATTCAGGTGTGTCACTGAGAGGGAACTATAAGAAAGAATGTGAGGACAAAAAAATATATATTTTTTTTGTTTGTAGTTTATTTAGAAGATAGTTAACAATATAAATTAAATATAAGTCAAAGTCAAAGGCACATATTGAGTACACAGTCATACCTGGAAACAAATCCCGTTCAAATAGGCTATATGGGTCATTCTAGAGAATTGGTACAAGGTTAGAGTTGGAAAGTATTTTTCCACAAATTTTGTATGCATGTAAATGGTATAATATCCAAGGTACACATTTCTAGTAATTGTGCAGTTAATTCTCATACTGTATTTTCAGAAAGTTGTTCCTCTCCCCAAATGTGTCACTAACGAAACACAATAATAAATTATTTAGTGAGAAGGCTTATATTGACCTATTAAGATTTTGTTTACTATTTTATTAAAAAGTTTTCACAGGTAAATCAACAACAAATACAATTTAAAAAAATATTTCAAGTGTAATCTTTCTTTGTGATTCGCATAACTGTACTAAAATTGTGTTTATTTCCTCCAAATAAAGGATTTTGTGTTCTCTTTTGTCACTATTTTGTCACTATTGTATTAACATTAAAAAACATGATCTTTGGGATCTCATGCATGCATGTATTATTGCACAGTACGTGAACAACGTTGTCAGTCTGATGATGAAGACGAAAGGCAGAAAAGATCAAATACGAGTCCTTTTATTTAAATTCAAAGTAGACTCATATTATCCAAAGTGTAGAAACAGCAACAAGACAGCATGTAGCACGCAATACACTAACAATACCGGACAATTGAAGTGAGCACACAGAGGAACTTAAATACACAGTGATAATGAGACATTGACAAACAGCTGTGATAATTAATGAGTGTCCATGAAAACTGATGAGTGGCGGGAAACTGAACAAAGGAAACAGGCAACAGATGAATACAAACTAAAAGTCCATGAAAACAAAACTAACTAAACATAATTGTGACAATGAGCAGAAATTTGCAAACAAAAGCTTCATTGATGCAGCAGTAGTCTAAACTTTATAATCTATCCAAAACAGGTCAATGGAATCTTGTCTAAACATTCATATTACATCTGTAACATATCATTTTTATGTTATATTAATATAGGGCATATAAATGTTAATTTGCAGTTTAATACGTTGCTTATACAAAGAAATTTTTATTTCAACATATTCAGTTGATTTCACTCATCTCAGTATAGCAATGTAGTTTGGGAAAATCCAAACTAGTCCATGTGTACATGTTAATGTAAAAATAGCATGTTTACTGTAAGTGCGTGTAGTAAACAAAAGCACGCCATTCATTCACACAGATACACACATAACATGCAGGATTCATATATAAACAGTCTTTTTGCGGTCCCAAAAGGGTGGCTCAGAGCAGAGAGTGGAAAATAAAAACTAATGGTGGAAGTAGAGACAAGCGAGGAAAATGACAACAGCGAAGAACCTGTGCCTAAAAAGAACTGTACGCCTGAAATATGGCAATATTTTGGCTTCAATGGAGAAGACGTGTCATAAATGCAGGTACTGTGTAAGGGGTCGTTCACATATCACGTCTAAAAACGCATCTCCTTATTTCCATAAGCGCTTGCGTCTGTTGTTGCTATGCAACCATGACCTGTGTGAGCTTGCGGAATTCTGAAAAGTTGAGATGTTCTCATCTCGTTGCGACATAGGCGGGCCTGGAAAAATGTGCTTCCATTTTGAGCGCGCTTTTGAAATAACGAATTTGCACGCGCAAAAAAACGCGATATGTGAACATAAGTGAGGGTGTCACTAAGTCGTGCCAAAAAATGTTGGCCACGTCGAGAGGAAACTAATCTCCACAGTCATCTGGAACACAACCTCAGGGAGCTATTCACAACATTCCTGCGAGTCTTATTGGGCGTCTCCATGACACTCGATACTTCCTGTTGACGGTATCTCAGTTCCAGTTTAGCCTAATGCTTAATGAAGCTAGCACACAAGGGATATTCGCGGTACAAACGAGTGAAACTGATTACTGACAAGTAACGTTAGTAATGCTGACAGATTAAGTAATGGCTCCTTGTGGCTCAACGTGTGCTGTTGTCAGGTGCACAAACAACACGCGAAAACTGAAGGAGTTTATGAATGGGACCTGTTTCCAACATAAACGGAGCCGCTTGACCTGTTGCCCAGCACCCTACGCACTCCATTCAATGCCCAAAGATGAGACAAAAACAAGAGTATGGTTAGCAGCCCTAAAGCTAAAAAATCCACCGAAGAGAGTTTATGTCTGTTCTTACCATTTCATCGACCACAAACCAATGGAGCTCCACCCCAATCCGGAGTTATTCCTTGGTTATGAACGACAACCAGTTAAGAAAAGGCAAAAACTCATCAGGTGCAAGGATAACTTGGAGGTACAAGCTAACGCGAGTCAGGCATCAGCTTCGACCAGCAACACTGAAGTGCAGAACGAGCAAGAAGAGCCTCGTAAGTAATTCGTTTATGCAACATCTTTATTTTGCATGATGGCATGCATAAATAATGAACTGTTTCAGAAAATACATGATTTATCCTTTGATTTATCGATTTATCCAAAAAATTGTAATGAACCTAAATGTAGACTAATGCTCCGCACTGCTGTGCTTAAGTTGGCTAACAGTGTTGTGATTGTCTTCTCTGGGTGACCAATTTAACTTACCCAGCTTGTGTTTCCATTGCTTACATAGATTACAGTTGTAGTGGATTTTTCCCTAAACCTAACTATCTGGGTCTCGTCTACAAATCGACGTCCCCACTCAGTATCTGGGTCTCGTCTCCAAATCGACGTCCCCAATCAGTATCTGGGTCTCGTCTCCAAATCGACGTCCCCAATCAGTATCTGGGTCTCGTCTACAAATCGACGTCCCCACTCAGTATCTGGGTCTCGTCTACAAATCGACGTCCCCAATCAGTATCTGGGTCTCGTCTACAAATCGACGTCCCCACTCAATAAGTGACCTAGTCTTAACCCTCTGGGGTCGGCAAACGTGCCCGTGCGTTTTGCTGGATTTTCTTCACATTGTAGCACAATAAACTTAAATTACTCCGTCATTTATGGTCATACAGAAAAAAGAAATATAAAAAAAGAATCTGTGATATTTCTACTTTTGTATGTGCCCACTTACAATCAAATCAAAACATTGTGCTTTTGTAAAATAAAGAAAATAAACAGGGTGTGCATTCTGCCTCCCCGTCGCGGTGAACTTTTTTTTCTTGAGCATGTCTATAAACTGAAACCAAACTCAGCGAATACTTGTCACACATTTATGAGTCATATACCTTTATAAACATTTAAGTGTGTACTTTTAAATGATCGGATTCAAACTGAAAACAAATATTCTCTGTTTAAGTAATTTGTATAAAACCAACAAGATGTCCAGTATCTCAAACGCTTGCTCATTATTTTTAATTTGACCACGCCCACGTGCGCAAAAGAGATTCACATGCAAATCGTTACCTCAAAAACAAAGCACGAAAAAACTTCACAAGTCTCTGCTTTTCGTCGAGTTTGAAAGCTTACATTTCATATCATCATAACGAATGGAAACATTTGAAGTAACATATGATAATCAATATATTTTTCTCTAGTTTAGTTGTTACTGAAATCTTTTGGAAGATTTATAGGCTGCTATAGGTTATTGTTATTATTATTTCATGCAGCACTGCGCATAGCCTATGCCTACAAGGCACAACAAACCTGGTGTTCATTATATTATATATTGTTGGAAACATTTGTGTGTGTGTGTGTGTGTGTATTCTGTGAATTTTAAAAAGCAATTTTAACCAGAAAAATCTAAAATTTATTCCCAAAATCGTGCAGGCCTCTTGATATCAGTATGTTTGTTTTTTTTGTGTTTTTTTCAGGGACCAGATGCCACTGAGTCCTGCTGACTTCAACATTCACATGAGTCTCTGTACATGAACATGGTAAAGTGAAAATCAAACACCTTGGAAATGAAAGGTATGTACAATGTTTTTAGGAATGGCACAAAGGTCTCTGTCTTTGGATCATTGTTTTCAATAAGTGCTTTTTTGTCATTTGTTTTGTATCTTTGGATTATGTTGTGTTGTAAATAAATCCAAACAATCAAAAAGCCATTCTTTTTTAAATCTCCTCATTCTTTGCGCAAGGTTGCTCAGAATGACAGGGCCTGATAGCTCCTAATAGGGCCGTTAGGGGATGGTCTTTGTCTACCTCAGGTGTGAAAAGCTTACATATTAATGATGTGATCACACCTCCCGCATAGAGCTTTCTCACACAAAACACGTCGTACAAATTTTAAATCAACATATTGTCTTATCTGAATGAGCAGTCAGGGTGATTTTCACATAGTTTTGGAGCAAATATTCTACGCTACGTGATACAATTTTCAAAAGTCTTGTGAAGAAATAATCAGTATGGGTTTCATGGCCTTATTTCAGTGAGAATTTTTTTTTGTATTTTCACAAACCACACATAAATGTCATTATCTCAAAACTACAAACTTTTACATACATGCTGCTGATATATTATTGTAGCAGAGTTTGTGCTGAATACAGTGTAATCAGACTTTAGCCATGAAAATGTCACAAGTAACAGAAATAAGCACGTCAGAACACCTCCAGGGCCCAGAAAACAGCTCAGACCCCAGAGGGTTAACTTGTTCCCCTAAACTAACTTACTTCCTAAACTAGCTTCCTGCGCAGGAATAAATCGACAAACAGACCTGCAAATGTCCTTTAAATGCTTTAATCACGGCCAGGAGATCTTCCCGAGCAGTTCTCAGGGAATCTCTCCCAAGAAGCAAGGCCGGAGGATCTCAGACAAATTCCATTGAGAATCCCACCGGAAAATACGGATACAACAGTTTTTATAGTATAGAGGTATGGCATAAATGTCAGGCTGCATTACATAATTTCCCCACTATTTGATTGGTTCTTCATATGCAAACCCCTCTGTTACTAGGTAAAGCAAACTTTGTTTTAATGATGACTTCATTTGTTAATCACAAGATTCTAACAGACTGTCTAGTTTCATTTCCCCTTTCTGTTATTTATACACTCATACACTCAAAGTCACAAGTTTTCCCCAAAGAGTTTGGACACATTAAAAGCATATGCATGTTGTTCCGGCAAGAAAAACAAATGTTAGTTGATTAATTAAAGTTGATTAATTCAAATCCATCACACAGTGCATGCACCCACTTCCACTCTGACACAACTCAAGAGACTTCATTCTTGGATAAGCGACAAACATCCACAACCCATGAGCATGGTAAGTTAGCCTAATACATTGCCTTTTATTCAGTTAGATTCTAACCCGTATTATGCAAAACTATGTTGGTAGGTTAACCAGAGATGATAGTGAGTTAAATTTCTAGATGTAGGCTATTGTGGGCTATTATTGGCGGGCCATCCAGGAGTCCTCGGAATCTCCCTCTGTCGGATCGATGGGAGCGAGGAACCGCGTTGTCTTCACTCTGCAGACTGCAGAACCCTGTTCGACAGAGGGACCATTCCAGTCGGGCTAAAAGGACCTAAAGTATTAAGGTAGGATGGACAGACTTGACATTTTTCCTTTAAAATGCTTCTAAATTAATTAAAATGTTTAATTAAAAATTGGCTTTTCTGATTAAGTAAAATTTTGAAGAAAATTGGTAATCAGATTTAAAAGATTTAAGTGATTTAAAAAATGTTTTACCTTTGCTAAAAATGTTTGACCTTGTCTATTAAGGGCAATGAATGATTATGGTTAAATTCAACCAAATTAGTATATGTTGAGTATTTTATTTGTTGTTGTTTTTGAGAGTGCGCCTAGAAAGCTGTCAATGAAACTTTGTTCTGCAAGTAGCAACTAGTCATGCTGGAAACCAGATCCAGGAGGGGAAAATACCCTGAGATGCTGTAGTAATGAAACTTGCTTTTTGTTAGAAATTTTGTTTGAAAAAGACTTTGATTTTGATTGAATTAAAGAAAGATAAAGAAAGAAATGTGGAAACAAGATAAATAGAATATTGTTATCCTGAGATTTATGAAATTTTTACATTTTGAAATCAATTTAGAAATTGTTAAAATTATAAATCATAATAATAGGAATATGCATTCTGTGATAATTAGGAAATTTTGAGTAATGAAGAAACTTTTATGAGTTAGACTTTGATTTATTAAAGTAGATGAGATATATAAAACTGAGCAATAGAATTTAAGCAATTCACTGCTTTTGAATGTAGGTGCTCTTAAAGTGATGAAAAAATAATGAGATATTAACTGCACGTGTTTAAATATTATACTTTCTATATGAAGGCGTCTAGAATTTGTATCCCGTTATCCCTGGGAGACAGTGTGAAAAAATGGTTTTGATCTAAGAGATTCTAAGAGACAATGGTTTATGTTTAACTAAGATAATGTTTGTGCATTGTGCATAGTATGAGAATGAGATTGGGTGACCAACTTTAAATAGAAATTGTGATTTGAACAGGCACATAACAGACATCTAAGAGTCATTTTATTTTGGTTTCTTGTGAAAAAAGAGAAAAGACAAAGAATTCTTTTCGTTTACATTATACACTGTATTATAGTTAGAGGAGTTTTCCTGCTTTTTCCTGCGTCTTTGCAAAGAAGAAGTGCTTGCTTTTTTCCGCAATGAAGGACTAAGCTTTTTAATAAATTGAGGAATTGCTGTGTTGTAAACCAGAAGAGACTTTTGGAAGTTAAGCTGTTTAATTTGATTTTTGCGGTTCTCTGAGTGTTCAAGAATTTCAGACAGCTACCTTGAAAACTGGGATGACTGCAGAAAAATAAAAGAGGAAGTGGGGCCTGCAGCCGCCCTCCTGAAAGAGGAAGTTGAGACTTCTGAGAGGGGTCAGCATGGGGAGACTGATTCAGCCTGCAAAGGTGACAGTTCACTTGAGACTTTTCCTAAAGACAATTTTGCCATGCATTATGAAATTTTATGGCAGGATGGATCAAAAGCCAGACTGAGGAGAGTGCCATCACAGCCTGACGATCCAATGTATCAGCCTGAAGTTCAACTGAATGACAATCCACACAGAAAGACAATCAGCCGTGTGGGCTAGGTGCTGCATTTTCAATGATCACTTCAGAGACCGTTTCAAATTTAGTTATTATTTAACTTGATTGTTTTTGATTATCCACTGGTTTCAGCAATTCTTCATAATTTTTCATATTCTTCATATTTCTTAAACTAACTCTTTGAATCTGCTTCCAATAGATACCAGTCAGTAACAGCCCTTCTGCAGGAAGTTCAATAGCGGAAGTTAACATACAGTTAAAACTGAGGCTGGATATGGCAGTGAGAGTTATGTAAAAGCATTAATAGGTTATTGACATTGCAGAATTTTATGGAAAAGAAAAATACAATATAGGCCACAGGGCGTCTAAAGAGAAATTATGGCTAGAAAAGTAAAAATATTTGTCACTCCATTTCATTTAAAAGGTAATTTTCTGGATTCAATAGAAACAATTAATTTTTCTAATTATAGACTTTTGAAATCACATGCTGTCATCACAAGGGGTACGAGATAGAAATGTTATTTTTATTTTTGTCCATGGATCTAAGATTGTGTGAAGATTTCTAAATCTTCTTTTAAATAGCTTATGAGCAACAACAAAAAGTTTGAAAAATTGAAATTGTGCAATGAATGACAAATTGCATTTGAGAAATTCAAACGGATTCTCTCAACTGCAATTGTAGGTCTATATAATTATGTTAGGTTTACGTCCACTGTGTAAACTCAAACACATGGCGATTGCATCTGACAATTGAAAATTGATATCCTAACGTTTAGACACTGTCGCAAGGGGAATGCCACAGTGTGTCTACGTTCAGTAGTTTCCGTCGTCGAACTTTGTTACCGTTCAGATTTGGTGGTATTCCACTCCTAATAAATATATGTTCCCCATTCAGTTCATAAACTGCTATGGCAGACAAGAATGTATGAATCTCTGGCCAGAGAGGGGTGTGTGAAAGTGTGTGAAAGTGAGTGTGTGAAATATGGTGTTCTAAGACAAATAAATGATGTCAATCAAAACAGCTGTATCTAAATTTATAAAATATGACAAACAGGTTAAAATATGCCCACAGGTTAAAATATACCCAATAAAATAACAACCATGGATGATTTTGGCTAACTATCCTGAGCTGGGTTTATTGTTATGGCAGAAATAAACAATGCCACACCTGCACAGCGTATAACTTTGGGAAGGCAGAGAGCAAGCAAGCTTGCCCTGTCCACCCCATATTTAACTTTTACTTTTTACAGGATGTCATGATGGATCTCAGCGAACAGAACTGATTCTGTTCCAAATGTATAAAATATTGTTTTGTTACTGTTTAACATGAAGTTTTACAGGTCTCATCAAAAAAGGACGACCGGCCAGATAAGCAGATGAGCAGACGACATGATACATGATGTTGTCACTAACCAAAAATACTTAAGGTCTCCATTCACAGGTTGTTCTTGTGGTTCACTCCACAAACAAGGTCCCATCTGGGGTGCAGTGACACCTCCGTCCAAGCATCTCGACTTAAACTACACCAACGACAACGCACAGCGTCAAGTGGGGGATCAAGGACGTGCTAGTTTAACGTACCTCCCTTGCCGACGTGGGAAAGCCCATTGCAACGGTTCGCAAAGAATCACCCTGGTGAAGATGGAACGTCCATGGGGCAACGAGATGATCAACACATCTGGAGGAAGATGTGGACCAACTAATGGTTTAAGCTTAGCATAATAATTAATTTTGTGTGATGTTTATTGATGTTTTATTTGGTTCAATCAAACTATACTGTGGGACTGAGTATTTAGATCTCATGATTTGAACAATTACTGATTAATTTGAAAATATTTCAGGTACATGTAAATTGGATTAAATCTCTAAATTCTGTAGAGTATAGGGACTCTAAATAGGTACATTACTGTAAAGATAAAAATAATCTAGGGACTATTTTTGAAGAAACTTGAGGGTTTTAGAACCCTAATTCAGATATCATTGATGCTAAAAATGAATTAATGTTGTAATAGTTGTTCTCTAATAAGAGAGGATAAGTTACTTTGCTGGACTAGGTCCGAATAGATAATTGGGTAAACTTCTATAGCGATTAATGAATGACTAAATTAAATATTTTTTATGTGTTTCCATTTGTTAAAATAGCAAAAGAAAAACTTTCAAAGGAGATTGATTCTGGGAAACATATTTAATTTCTGGATTATTATTAGTTAAAGAAGTTACCAGTGTTATTATTGAAATGTTCCTTTCATGTATTGTCTAATGTCTGTATTTGATATCTGAGAGGTGACTGTGGGTCTAGTCTATCTAGGAATGCAGTAACAGTGCTTGCTTATTTAGCCCGGCTTCCAGAGATGAAATATGGACTTGTTTTGTTGAAAAAGGTCTTCAATGTGTTAAGAAAATTATGTAGGGGGCACAAAGTTAAAACCAAGACCAAGAACAATGTAACTCAAACATGTTAAATTTAAACTAAAATGAATCTAAACAGTTAAGACATTTCAGTGAAATAGAATATTTGCTCATAAAGCAAAATTCTAAAAACTTTCTTAATTCAGAATGAAGTTACAGATTTAATGATCTGGATCAATGGATCCATTATGAGCTATTCCGCATTGCAAACAAACAGAGGCAGGACATGTTATGTCCATCAGTTAATTCTGGAAAAATAGGATTTTAGGATAGGTAATTAATGATTAAATAGCATATCAGTAGCTAAGGCTATTCCCATGGCAAGAGCTTGGGTTAATTTTAAAGTAATGACATTGTTTGAAACAAAATAATACAATTATTGATATTTGTGTTAAGGATAAAAATGAAAGATTATAGAACTTGGTTGGTTAGATTTTATTACACAGATCCTTAAATAGATCTTACTAAGTAAAACAATCGCCTGCTTGAATTAAAAGCTAACAAATAAGGTTAAGAAAAATGGTTAATCAGCAGTGCAGCCTGTTAAAGGCCTAATAGATCAATGTGATTCGAAATTTAGCAAAGGATAATGAAACTTGACTCAAAGTTATAAAGGCAATGTACTATGGTATAGTGTTTTAGTGTTTTACTAAAGATAGAATTAAATCGCTTGAAGATAGAATGTTGGGAAGAAGATAACGGAGATGGAGAAGATGGTATGTGTATGTGGTAACATTGTAAATGGGTTGTATTTTCATTACAACTTAGGAGGCTGATTGAAGGAATATTTGACAGGTATTATAAAGTAAAAGATGGAACATGGTATGATTAGAGATATCAGGTGGTATTATAGTCACTGACTTATTATGGGATGATTTGGTAAAGGTAAATTAGTTTGCAGGTAAATCATGCAGGTATGGAATAATTCATTAGAGTAATTAAAATTCCAGCTATTTGGTCGTATAATGTAAAATTACGACCAGAGAAGGGAATGTGGTGGATTTTAATTAATCAACTTTAATTAATCAACTAACATTTGTTTTTCTTGCAGGAACAACATTCATATGCTTTTAATGTTTCCAAACTCTTTGGAGAAAAACTTGTGACTTTGAGTATGTGTCTATGGGTAAAAATAACATAGTTTTGGGAAGTAAACCTAGACAGTCTGTTAGAACAAATTAAGTCATCGTTAGAACCTTGTGATAAGTAATCACAAGATCAGAGTTTGCTTTACCTAGTAACAGAGGGGTTTGCATATGAAGAACCAATCAAATAGTGGGGAAATTATGTAATGCAGCATGAAATTTATGCCATACCTCTATACTATAAAAACTGTTGTATATGTGTTTTTCGGTGGGATTCTCAATGGAATTTGTCTGAGATCCTCCGGCCTTGCTTCTTGGGAGAGATTCCCTGAGAACTGCTCGGGAAGATCTCCTGGCCGTGATTAAAGCATTTAAAGGACATTTGCAGGTCTGTTTGTCGATTTATTCCTGCGCAGGAAGCTAGTTTAGGAAGTAAGTTAGTTTAGAGAAAACAAGTCAGTTACAGGTGATCTATAAAGTGGGGACGTCAGGAACGAGACCCAAAAGATAGAGCCAGGGAGTCAGTTACAGGTGATCTATAAAGTGGGGACGTTGAGGACGAGACCCAAAAGATAGAGCCAGGTAGTTAGGTTTAGGAAAAAAAATTCCATCACACTATACAGTTTTTTTTTTTTTGTGTTTTTTTTTGGCACCCCTGGTTATTCAGTTTATCATCTGCTGGGCTTTTGAAGCAATAACTTCCTTTGGATATTTTTTTTTTTACAAATAGTGACATTTAAGATATGAAATTACATTTATAGAATCAACTTCAGCAAAGTTATATAATAGCAATAATAGGTGCAAAAGTTACAACAGCCTGTAGATGCTTCCTCTTGCCACTGCTTAGTCCCTGGTGTCTGACAGATGATAAACTGAAATCTTAATAATGAACAGGGGTGCCTGAACTTTTGCATAAAACTGTAAGTAGTATTGGTATTCCTATAGATAACATGACTTACCTTGCCATCTGCTACTGAAAGTAGTAGAGCACAACATTATGCCTGAAACCTGATTTGATTTTCATTGTCAACTTAGATTGCAATGGGGACACCTCTTCTGACACAACCATCAAGACAGCGACCCAGTGTGAAGACCCTGCCTTACTGCATCATGGTTATGCAAAGCTGCCCACCAATACTAAAGAAGTCTGTCATCAAGCAACACAGTGCAGTGTGGCATATAATATTCTTCTAAATGATTCAGACTCATTACTGTACACTGGCATTCCACTTGAAACATTTAATACTCTTGTTTCAGTGCTTGAACAGTTTGCTGGGTCTTTTAAAATGTCTGTAAGAGACCAAGTACTACTAACATTAATGAAATTAAGATTGAACCTCATGATTGGTGATCTGAGCAGACGGTTCTTCATATCAGAGAGCTTGTCGAGTAAGATTATGTCTAGATTATAAGATTATAATACAGTTAAGTACCTTGTAAGTATTGCTCCATGTGGATTATATTAATAATGTTTGTCTCTGCAGCTTATGGTGGACGCTGTACTGACAAGTTTATTACTATGGACTCTGGGATTCTGGAGTACTTACAGCCGGTTGATGAGGTCATGGCAGACCGTGGATTCACAATTAGAGACATCCTCTTTGAAAGGAAAGTTAACCTAGTCATACCCTCATTCACAAAAAAGGTGCACAACTTTCTGAAGAACAGGTCACTTCCCCTAGAAGAATTGCAAATGTTAGAATACACATGGAAAGGGCCATCAGACGCCTAAAGGTGTTTAAAATCCTATCACAAGTAGTGCCTATTTCCCTGGTTCTACGTATATGTTCTGCCCTTGTGAATTTACGGGGTGATATCGTTCGTGATGGTGAGCAGTAGGTCACTTCATGCGTGTTTAAAACCAAGCAGGGGGAGAGTTCAGGGGGAAGCAATGGGAAATGTGAACTTCAGTGCAGCTTCAAATAAACTCAAGAATTGTAATGTAGAAGTAATGAAAACACATTTAATATTTGTAATTGTTGAAATGTTGTCCAGACATTGTCAGTAGACATTTAATTTTTTATCAACATGAAAATAGATGCATGAACTTCAATGAATTTAAGTGCATCGTAATAAACATAAATGAACATTTAATTGCTGTAAATTGAATTATTTTCAACAGTGGGCACTAACAATGGCCCTTGGTCACATTTGTCTTTCCTTTCTCTTGCTTTACACTTTCCTCACAATTTCAGTGTATCTCCCATCAAACTTAAGCCGCCCCGCAGCAAATTCATCAACAAGTTGAGGCAGCATGGATGAGAAGTAGAAAGATCGTCTCGGTTACATATGGTAACCCTCGTTCCCTGAGGGAGGGAACGGAGACATATGTTGTGGTGAACGACGAATAGGAATCTCGCTAGAGAGGCCAATCTACTTCGAGTGAAACTAAAACAAGCCAATACACATTGGCGTGCAATCATTTGCATCAGCTGTGCAGCCTTGCAGCGCGGGTATTTAACGAGCAGCTGGTGCGATTGCACTTTAATTTTTTGCTGAGGAGCCAAGCCTGAAAAGCTGGTCGCCCCAGCGGGTAGCAGCAGATGTGGCGATGGGACGTACGTCTCCGTTCCCTCCCTCAGGGAACGAGGGTTACCATATGTAACCGAGACGTTCCCTATCTTCCGGTCACTACGACATACGTCGTGGTGAACGACGAATAGGAATTCCTACCAAAGCGCCACAGCTGCTGCACCCCATCTAGCGCCCTGTGTAAGCCTCCACCCCTTCTTGCCTGGAAGGACGATAGGAGAGGGCTTACACCGAGAGTATCCGTCACTGTTGTTCCGTTATAACCCATACAGTGAGATTATTGTATAACACTGGGAAAGCGTGCCTGATCTGAGGGAGGGGAACGCTGCGGGAGCCACATTCTTAAGGAGAGTTATGTGGGAATAGACATATGGACTAACCCGAGGGTTGTACTGCATATGAATAATGGGGGACTTAGCCCAAGGGAAAGACACGGGCTTCCGTTTAGGAGCAGCCGTGGAAATATACACAAATATACAAATATACGCAACGCCTCTCGTGGAGTGTGCATGCAACCTGAGCGGGCAGGGCACGCCTTGAGCTTGGTAAGCCAAGGCAATGGCATCCACTATCCAGTGGGCCATCCTCTGCTTGGAGACAGCCTTTCCCTTCTGCTGGCCTCCATAACAGACAAAGAGCTGGTCTGAGGTCCTGACGCTTTGAGTTCTGTCCACGTACATACGCAGAGCGCGAACGGGACAGAGCAAAGCCAGGGCTGGGTCTGCCTCCTCCAGGGGCAGCGCTTGCAGGTTCACTACCTGATCTCTAAAGGGAGTGGTATGAACCTTGGGCACATAGCCAGGCCGGGGTCTCAGTACAACATGGTTGTCACCCGGCCCGAACTCTAGGCACGATTCGTCGACCGAAAATGCTTGCAGGTCCCCTACCCTCTTGATCGAGGCCAGTGCAATCAGCAGCAAAGTCTTCAAGGAGAGAAGCTTTAAGTCTGCTGACTGCAAAGGCACAAAGGGAGCATCCTGAAGTGCTCGAAGCACCAGGGAAAGGTCCCAAGAGGGTATGGAGGGGGGATGAGGAGGATTTAATCGTCTCGCCTCCCTAAGGAACCTGACGACCAGGTCGTGCTTTCCAACTGTTTTGCCATCTATGTGGTCATGATATGCTGAAATAGCAGCAGCATGTACTTTAAGGGTGGAGGGAGACAGCCTTCGCTCCAACCCTTGCTGCAAGAAGGAAAGCACTGACCCTATCGAACATCTTCGGGGGTCCTCTCTGCGGGAGGAACACCACTCGACGAACAGGTTCCACTTCAAGGCGTACGCACGTCTCATAGACGTGCAGAAGTGATGGTGTTAAGTACCTCTGGGGGTAAGTCACCTAGAACCTCCGCGTCCCGTTCAGGGACCAGACATGGAGTTTCCAGAGGTCCGGACGTGGGTGCCAAAGGGTGCCCCGTCTCTGAGTCAGAAGATCCTTCCTCAGAGGAATGGGCCAGGGAGGGACTGTCACGAGGAGCATGAGTTCTGGGAACCAAGTCCGGGTGGGCCAATAGGGAGCCACCAGAAGGACCTGCTCCTCGTCCTCCCTGACTTTGCATAGGGTCTGTGCAAGTAGGCTCACTGGGGGAAATGCATATTTGCGGAGTCCTCGGGGCCAGCTGTGTGCCAGTGCATCCGTGCCGAGTGTTCCCTCGGTCAGGGAGTAAAACAACTGGCAGTGGGAGGTCTCTGAGGAGGCAAACAGGTCTACCTGAGCCTCTCCGAACTCTCTCCAGATCAGCTGAACCGCCTGGGGGTGGAGTCGCCATTCTCCTGGGAGCACAGCTCGTGATAGCTCGTCGGCCACACGGTTGAGCACACCGGGGACATACATGGCTCGAAGCGACCTCAGATGCTTCTGACTCAAAAGGAGGAGATGGCAGGCGAGTTGCGACATGCGACGGGAGCGTAGACCACCTTGACGGTTGATGTATGCAACGGTCGCAGTGTTGTCCGTATGGACCAGCACGTCTCTGCCCTGTAGCGGCCTCTTTAGGCGGCTCAGAGCGAGACGTACTGCTAGCAACTCAAGGCAGTTGATGTGCCAATGCAGTTGGGGGCCCGTACACACCCCTGACACTGCATGCCCATTGTACGTGGCACCCCAGCCGGTGGCAGAGGCATCTGTGAAAACCACAACATGCCTGGACACGTGTTCCATCTCGGGACTCGGCCGTGAAGCCAGTGCTGAAGCGGTCTCATATGGAGCAGCCCGAGCGGAGTTACCGCTGCTGCCGCTGCCATATGCCCCAGGAGCCTCTGAAAGAATTTCAGTGGGACTGCCGTCCTGCCTTTGAATGTGTTCAAGCAGTTCAGCACCGACTGAGCGTGTTGCTCTGTGAGGCGCGCTGTCTGTGCGACCGAATCCAACTCCATACCGAGAAAAGAGATCCTCTGCACGGGGGCGAGTTTGCTCTTTTCCCAGTTGACCTGAAGGCCCAGCTGGCTGAGGTGCCTGAGCACGAGGTCCCTGTGTTCGCATAACTGATCTCGAGAGTGTGCTAGTATGAGCCAGTCGTCGAGATAGTTGAGAATGCGAACGCCCTGTTCTCTCATTGGAACAAGGGCCCCCTCCGTGACTTTCGTGAAGACACGGGGAGACAGGGCTAGCCCGAAGGGCAGGACCTTGTACTGATATGCTCGACCCTCGAACGCAAAGCGCAGAAACGGCTCTATCGCATCCTTCGCCAGTAGGACTGCGATCTCCGCGCGCAAGACATGGGCATCGGCTGCTCTCACTGTAGTGGAGTGGATGGCCCGAAACTTGGGGGGACGCCGGGCGAACTGAATCGCATAGCCGAGCCTGATGGTCCGAATGAGCCAGCGAGACGAACTGGGGAGCGCTAGCCAGGCTCGCAGAGACCATACAAGCGGGACCAAAGGGACCGTAGGCGTACCCGGAGTGGGGCAGCGAGGTGGAACACAGGGGCTCGGCTTGGGAGGTTCTCTCTGGGAGGCGGCCCGTAGCAGAGTCTGAGTGTGCTGTGCAACACTTACCTGGTTCCACAAGGCCGGAGGTGCAGGAGGCGGCTTGGTTGCGTTCTCGGACTGCACACTGCTGCCTGCTGGCGATATAAGAGGCAGATGAGAGTGGTGAGGATTCTCTCCTCCCACAGCTCTCCGGGCCCTCTTCGGACCCAGAGACGGAAGAAACTGCTCTTTTATTGAAAATTTGGGTACCACTGGTTTTGAGGCCAGCGGCGGAACAAAAACAAAAGGAAAACAAGGATTTTCCACCCGCCCCTCTTCCGGGGGATGGAGCGATGCAGTCATCGTCTCCTGGAGAGCAGTCCCTGCCATCTCTGGGTCGCCCGTCCTAGAGCCGCTTGTTCCTGGCTTTGCCGCCCTTCTTAGCGGGGTCCTGGACGGCCGGGGCGGCCTGCAGGAGCGTGAGAGGGGTGAGGGCTCCTAGGGGGTTGGTTCCCCAAAGGAGACGCACTCACCGTGATCCTCAGGTCACCCATGTCACTGCCCGAAGCAACCCTCTGAGGAGGATTGGATCGAGGCAGAGGCACAGGGACTCCGCCCCTTTGCAGGAACGTGAGTCTCGACCGCAGCTCCGCGATGGTCATCTTCCCACAATGGGTACATGACTCATCCACAAACGCTGCCTCAGCTTGTTTAATGCCCAGACACACGAGGCAGCGTTCGTGACCATCCCGTGAGCCCAGGTAACGACCGCATCCAGAACACACAGATAGAAAGTCATCTTTAAAAAGACGCTCTCTATCTGTGTAAGCTCTTTTAGGGACTGCTCTCACTGGTGCTGAAACACGCAGGGGAACAGTCACTGCGAACACAGACAGGAATGTGCACCTGTCTGTGCGCTGTCTCTCTCTCTTGCTGGCAGGTCTTACCAGCTGTAAGAACAGCTTTTGAGCGCTCTGATGGCGCACCTTACCAGCTGTTATAACAGCTTTTTTGTTTGCTCAGTTATTTATTTTTTTTAACAAAAAAAAAAAGACAGAGAAAAAGAAGAGAAAAAGAAAAGAAGACTGCTCGCGCTGCCGTGCTGTAACGCCCGCACCGGGAAGGAGAGGTCCAAAAAAGGCTCGTCTTTGAAGTCACACTCTCTGTAGAACGCATCGAAGTGCTTGGCTCCGAAGCAAAAAGCTGAAGTGCAATCGCACCAGCTGCTCGTTAAATACCCGCGCTGCGAGGCTGCACAGCTGATGCAAATGATTGCACGCCAATGTGTATTGGCTTGTTTTAGTTTCACTCGAAGTAGATTGGCCTCTTTAGCGAGATTCCTATTCGTCGTTCACCACGACATACGTTGTAGTGACCGGACGATAGGGAACTCAACCGCTTCACCTGTTCCGTGACAAACAGCTCATCAAATGGTACACTAAATACCACACTCTCATCTGGTGTCCAGATCATCAGTCTGGCTGTCTTGAGACCTGTGCAAAACATTCCTAGTTTGACTTGTAATAGCCTCGGCTACCAGTTTTCTGAACCTCAAGTTTTCCATCCACTATCTTGAAATCACTGAATCTCTGAGATAACAGTCCACTGAGTGTGTGGTGATTTTTATTGGGGACAGGGCATTTAATCTCTAGGAGCTCACAGGAGTTGATGATTCCATCCGGACTTGCTGATAACCATGGCTCTGCACCACATACAACTATGCCTGTGTGTGTTATGTTTATTCCCTGTTCTTTCAATTGGTTGCAAGCTTTTTCTTCCTTTTCTTTCCCATAATTAGTTACCACGAAAGCTGGGGTAAAAGTGCTCACACAAAAACTTTTCACTATTTGTGCCTGCACGTACAGGCACCTTCTTTGCTGAACTGGCTGTAATTCTTAGTTTCCTAGAACTGTGCCACAGATCAGATGCACTCTGCCCCCTCGTCTCAAGTTCCAGTGTATCAGCTTGTTTGCCATCCATATTAACATAAGCCTGATAGAATTTCTGGCATTTCACACAACTCAGATCACTGTCATGATTTTGATGTGACAGAAATGTTAAATCATTGATGGTTCCCTGTTCTTTTGAACTGCCCTGTTGTTCTGCTGATGGAGGAGTGGCATTGTAACACTTTTCCAGTAGCGTGTTCTTGAGAAGGAATAGAGGTTTTGTTTGAGATGTGTCCACTCTCTCTCTAAAGTCTTTGTGGGACTGATACTGTGGTGTGTTTGGGAGTTGACTGCCAATTGCCCTAGTCTCTCCCTCATACTTATACTCTGCCTTGTGGTGCCTAAAATCTATCTGGCTCAGACGCTTGGGCTGAAGGTTCTTGGATGTCCCTTCATTCCATCTCCGCTGCACATCAGTACATGCAAGCCCTGTCTTCCACTAACCACTGCATTCTGGACCTGAATCAGCCATTGTTGATTACAGGTGAAACTCAAAAAATTAGAATAAAGTTCATTTATTTCAGTAATTCAACTTAAAAGGTGAAACTAATATATTATATAGACTCATTACATGCAAAGTGAGATATGTCAAGCCATTATTTGTCATAATAAATTTATAACAAATATATAAGTAAGTATAAGTATATATTATATAAGTTATATGTTATAATGGATGATTATGGCTTACAGCTATGAAAACCTTTTCACAATATTTTTGTTATTTTTTTTCACAATATCAAATTCAATAATTTGAATTTGGGGTTTTCATAAATTGTAAGCCATAATCATCAAAATTATAACAAATAAAGGCTTGAAATAATGAGATGAAATAATGAAATAACTCACTTTGCATGTAATGAGTCGATATAATATATTAGTTTCACCTTTTAAGTTGAATTACTGAAATAAATGAACTTTTGCACCATATTCTAATTTTTCGAGGTTCACCTGTACCTGTTTGTACATTAACTGCATTGCACACTACAGTACTGTACTGCAGACATTCAATATTTTGGACACGTACATGTTATTGTACTGCAGTACAACTGTATATATTTTTGTAAGGGATATGTTTATTGTTTTCATTAATTTACAGATTTAATGTGTAGCAAGATCGCTCTAACAGCCTATGCCTATCTTCCAAATGGCAGCTGCTGCATGGCTACAAGATTTCCCTAGCCCTGCAATGCATGAACAGCCGACTGTTTCGATGATACCAATGGGCCTCGTCATTACCCAAGCAAGTTGTTTGGGCTTGTTGAGGCTCTGACTAGGCTCGACCTCAGCCTTAAGGAAAATAAACTCGTCGTATTTTGTACACAGTATTTTTCCGATCTTGTTGCTGTGTAGATAGTTGTAAGCCTCTGTGCTCTTATAATTTCTTAGTGTCTCACCATCAACACACTCACTAAGGATGAAATAGTTGACGATATCCACATAGCTAACGTCTGGCCACAATTTAATATCGTCTACCCATTCCGTTAAGTTAGACGGATGAGGCACTTTAACTGTACTATCACCAGTACTTGTAAGATAGTCAGATCCATGCGACCATCTGTGAGATGTGTTAATTTTGCCAGAGGCATTGTTGTAAGAGTCTAGTCCTGATAATCCAACCAAGCGTTTAGCTGATAGCAGTATCTACAGGCTAACGTAAACAGGAAGTGCGTTACCGGCTTGTTCTACGTTGCCATAGCGATCATGGGAAAGGTCAGAGTTCGGGAAAGTTGTGAATATGAAGACTTCAAAAAGTATAAGCCCAAATCTACCAAAACTGCTAACGAAATGCTAAGTAACAATAACAGAGTCTCACAGACAACCATTTATCAAAGTGTTGCATGTGTAACGTTAACTCCTTATGAAAAAACTGAGATATTCTTCTGAAGATCAGAAGAATATATATTAGCCTTCCTGTTTATTTTAGTATGATCATTACATATTTAAATGATAAAAAAAAAAACGTAATAAAAATAACATTTCTCTAGGGAAATGTTATATCGCAAGAAATATCATTATCACAATACTCAACAACAATATCGCATATTTTCCCAGTATCGTGCAGCCCTAATAACAGTGTTCCAAGACAACATAAAGTACATGAATCTGATTAAACTTGATGTTTTTTATCGAGTTGATGTGGGCGTTGACTATGGGGGTATTACTGTTGCAATATTCCAAATAAATAGATTAATATTCACAAATAAATGTAAAGAGATTCACAAAAATGTATCGAATTCACAAATAAATAGATTAAGATCCACAAATAAATGTAAAGAGTTTCACAAAAAAATATAAAATTCACAAATAAATAAAATGAGATTTGCAAATAAATAAAATATTTACAAATGTTTTATTATTTTACAAACACAACTCTGCCTGACATTTATTTGTGAACCACTTTCTGTGCATTTGTAAATCGCTGCACACATTTGTGAACTGGTTCCTGTGCATTTGTGAATCTCCTCACGCATTTGTGGATTTTGAAACACTTCTAGCGTCGACATGCAGACAGATCCACAAATAAGTAGACTCCACCCACCACCTACTCAAGCCAATCAGATAACGGCCACATCGAGCTGGCCAATTGTAGCACGTTCTCGCTTCAACCAATCACGTTTGGCTTTACACTCGGGGCGGGAACTGATTCTTGCATCCTTGCCTGCCTTGAAAGGAGCAGTAGTAGCGCTGAACTGTTTGTGTGGTAAAAACACTCTGTTTTCAAAAGATTGTTGGAGTTTAAGGCCTCTTTATATTTCCATCAGGATACACTCAGGGAATTATGATCATCAGAGATCCCGAGCATCATGAACAATCTCTACACCGGCAAGAGGCGCAACACAGCGCGTCAAAAGCAAATAGGCACTATCTATTCACTGCTGCTGTAGCAGTTTCAAATAATGTAAAACTAGCATGTTTGAAATGTTAACACATATTCCCTATGTGACGTCTGCTTAGCTGCAGACATGTCTGCATAATCGTACTCTTAACGGCTCTGATCGTAGCCTACTTTGACTAGTGCTGGTTACTTGAAAAATCATATTTCGTGATAGTGTCCTGGACGCGGGGCATTCATTGATAGTAAATGGATGCCCGCACTTATTCTAGATAGATAGAAGATAGATTAGATTAGAAGATAGATAGATTCTTCTAGATAGATAGCCTCGCACGGGAGACACCATGCAAGAAATTACAGGACATACGATTTTGCCTTTTAAAGCACAATCGCGGTGACAAATAGCAATAGGACATAAATAAATGTCATGTAGAATACCAAATATGAGCCCAAATGACCACCCAATATGGAACGGTACAAGCCTCAGCATCAGCGTGTGCTGCAAATAAAAATCTTGCAATGCAAATTAAAAACTCGTGTAGCTATTTATGGGTTGAACCCAGTTATTCATTAGTCAGCTACTTGATGCTTTTCTGTTCTATCTTGAATAACGTGACGCGTCCATAACGCGTTGTTCCCATAACAGAGATGTAAAGGGCTGTTTCTCTGGCTTTTTTCAAGGCTCATAAAAATTGTGGCTTGGCTTGACAAGCAGTCTAATGGTGTAATTCTAACAAAATCCAAATTTTAAACATATTTTATGGGCCTTCACGCGTACACTTCCTATTTGAAATGCAGCTATGAATGATGAATGAGCACGTGAGCAAGATCGCCCAGTGTAAAGCCAAACGTGATTGGTTGAAGCGAGAACGTGCTACGATTGGCCAGCTCGATGTGGCCGTTATCTGATTGGCTTGAGTAGGTGGTGGGTGGAGTCTACTTATTTGTGGATCTGTCTGCATGTCAACGCTAGAAGTGTTTCAAAATCCACAGATGCGTGAGGAGATTCACAAATGCACAGGAACCGATTCACAAATAAATGCCAGGCAGAGTTGTGTTTGTAAAATAATAAAACATTTGTAAATATTTTATTTATTTGCAAATCTCATTTTATTTATTTGTGTATTTTATATTTTTTTGTGAAACTCTTTACATTTATTTGTGGATCTTAATCTATTTATTTGTGAATTCGATACATTTTTGTGAATCTCTTTACATTTATTTGTGAATATTAATCTATTTATTTGGAATATTGCAACAATAATACCCCCATAGTTGACAGGTTTGCATGGATTGCCTCAGGTCATTTGCGTTTCAATAGCATGCGCTCTCCGTAGGCGTGTTCACATTAGCAGATAATGAGTTGCCACAGTGACGTGCACAGACCTCCTCAGGGGCTGGGGTGGAAGGACCAAAAAGGGCACACACAAAAAAAGAAGAGTTCTGTAATGTTGTGGTTGAATGATAGGAGGAAGCAGGATCCACGTGCAGCAAACTTTATTAAATAAACCCAAAACTAGACCAACTCAGACTAGGGAAACAGGGCACAGGAACCAAACAGTCAACATACAATAACAAGAACTCACAAAGACTGAGACTAGACACAGGACTTAAATACACAGGCAAACAAGCTAAACAAGATAACAAGGGGGCGGGGCTAATTAGAAACACCTGGGAAGTCTAATAAACAAGAAAAACTACAAGGGACTACAAAACATGGCACAGAACAGGAAATAACAAGAGTCCACACAAGACAAGGGGAACACAAGACAGGAATCATGACAAGTTCCTTGTTTTAATTTCTTTTTATCCTTTCTTTCCTTGGCATTCTATGAAAAGACGTTGATACAATTAACATTACACATCAAACGAAAATAGGGAAATTATATATAATATTACTAAATATTATTTACTTTACCAAACAAAACAGTGAGAATCAAGAAGGTAATTGTGAGGAACTCATGTTTAGTTGTGTTGATGTTGTAAATTTGATGTATGTATGCATGAAAGTGTTAGCTATCATGAAATCAGTAACACTTTACAATAAGGTTTCATTAGTTAAATTTGTTATCATGAAATAATGAACTGCACTTCTACAGCATTTATTAATTTTAGTTATTTCAGCATTTACTAAAACATTATTAAAATCAAAAGTTGTATTTGTTAACATTAGTTAATGCACTGACTGTGACATAACATGAACAAACAATTAACAGGTGTATTATTATTAACAAAGATAAACAAATACAGTTAACAATTGTAAAAGTGTTGCTCGTTGTTAGTTCATGTTAGTTAATAAATTAATAATAAACAAATGAACCTTATTGTAAAGTGTTTCTATGAAATCAAAGATATAAATTCCTTACAATTTAGAGTTGGAAATGGACTTAAGATTTCATTTCACTAGATGTATTTCACCAAGCTAATAGCACTTGCTATGGCCTTGGATAAAAACGTTGACAGATGAATATGAAATTAATTACAATTAATACAAAACGAAATTCACTTTAAGGCTTTGTGCTTTCTGTTTGAGGTCTCTGTGAAAGTTTTAAAGCAGTCTTTTAGTGCCGCTTTCAGAGCGGTCACGTCCGTAACATTGTTTTTTCCTCATAAATGCGAACACAAAAAATAAAATAAAATGAAAATGGAGACCAGTCGACCATGTCTCTACAACGTTCTCCTTGGGATAAACTAGCAACATCTTTTGAGGATGTGCACACAACGTTTCCGGAACGTTAGCCAAGATTCCTAAAAAATGGAACTTTACCCCGATGTCCTCACAACGTTGTCATAAAGTAATGTCACGCTGACCAAATGACGACTAACTGTTAACGTCGTCACAACGTACTGTGTTAGCTGGGAAACGGCCTCAGTACACTACCACAAGTCAAAAAAGGCAATCACATTTATGTATTATGATTTTCTATTAATAATTTCTTATTTAATGCAGAATTTTAATGCTCATGTTTAGGCCTATTTAGGTTGGCAGCTCTGGTCTTTTCTTATCTTATCATTATCTAACACCATTTAGATCAGTGGTTCTCAACCTTTTTTGGGCCAGCGCCCCCTATCCAATATCCAAATCCCTGAACGCCCCCCACCCCCAAAATAATGAGCGACCTGGAACGAGTGAGAGTTAACAGATGAAATAAGTGCAAAATTGTCTTTTATTAATACAATTGAACTGTACTCCACAGTGATTAATCCAAAAAACAAGTTATAAACTGCATTGGCATAGCAATACCAGTGTTTCTCACAGGATTTTTGGTAAATCTGTGGTGGGTGGACCTTGGGCCTTCTAGGGGGGTTCGGGGGCATGCCCCCCCTAAGCAAATTTTGTGCATTTTAATGTTAAATTCATCAATCTGGTGCACTTTGAGAGTTCAAAATTAAAAGTGCCAACCCATATTCAGTGTGCAAATTAAACAAAGAAAAATTCAAACCTCTTTTATGTGTCTGTCTATATTACACTACTACATAATAATAGTTATAATATTAATCCCATGACAGTAATAGCCATATGTTGTAAAACAAATGCACTGAAAAATAAAGGACGGTCATTAAAGCGCTAATGTTTGCACTTAGGTTTTATTATGCCTTTAGGAGAGTATTGCAAGAAGCTGCTTACATTAACCTTACTTTCGAAAAATAAATACAATCATGATTTTTAATGAAAAATTATGTTAGAATTGTAGGCCTAAAATACCATGGTATCAGCTTGTTTTCATCAATGGTATAATTAATACAATTACAATTAATTTGGTTTGTTGTGATTAATTTGTGTTCATAATCGGAATGTGTTCGTGTTCATAAACAAGATTAAACACATATGAACAATTCAATTATTATTATATTATTAATTATTTTTATATCTTGAAACTACCCAAGCAGCGTTTCGTGCTCAGATCAGATGTGACGGCGGAATGAATACATTACCAAAATGTGATTGCAGAATATATTTAAATTATCCATCAAATTGTCATTTTCTCCTTACTGTCTTGCGAGTTAACAATAATGCCTGACCAGTAAACTACTTGGTGAACAAAGAAAACATTTTGGCGTTAGGGACTGGAATTAGTTAATGCCTAAAAATGTAAAAGCTTTACCTTATAAATAGAATAAAGTTTAATTAATTTTAAAATTCGTCGCCAGAGTGAATGGGAACATGATTTATTGAAAATATTTGAAAAAAATATAAGTGTTTCTTAAGTCAATACTTTTTAATGGCTTGTCAACTTTCCATTCCTCCGCTGTGTGATTCTGCACCACCGGATTGTTGTCAGCGCCAAAACACATTTCTGAGCTCGTGAATGCTGATTCTTGTCAGCGCTGGATTCTAGTCAGTGAGCACTGGTCTATGACTGGAAAAATAATAGAGTCGTTGCAAAAGTAACGATAGGCTACATGTCGCATTAAACTGGAAGATTTTTAGAATGTTAGGCATTCTAAACTTTTGAATAAGAAATAATATCAAGTCGTCAAAAAAATACAACTCGTCAAAACTCCGCGAATCACAAGCGCGCGCGGTGAGAACACTCACAGCACATACCCGAACTTGACTGCACATCATATTTTTGACATTATTGATACTGCTTTCAATCGTAATGCAATAGAAATGAATACAAAAAAACCTGCGTAGTGCCTACCAACAACACTGACGGTCGACTTGCGGTCAGGACTAGAGCGGGTGCGGACGGATGTTTTGTTTTGTTTTTTATGGAGTTTCTTTTGTGTCTTTTTTATTCAAACAAACATATTGTGTTTGAGAGTAAAACTAATTATTTTGTAATTAAAAAATATATATATTGCAAAAAAAATCTTCTTAAGGCTCAAAAATAAAGAAGTTGATAACAGAATTATTTGCAGTGCGTGTAAATCTTTGAAAACCTTTATTTTTCCTTGTGCACTTCAAGAACTTTTCATCACAAACCCACACATTTTGCTCTCTTTTCTGTTTTTTTTTTGCGGGTCAAAATATTTTGCTTGCGAGTTGAAAAGTTTTGCGAGTTGAAAAGTTTTGCGAGTTGAAAAGTTTTGCTTGCACGTGAAGCTGTAGCTCAGTGGGCGGTCTCTACCAACCAGGATGAAAGGCATTTTTCTATTGGTCACCCTCGATTGAAGTGACCGGTTGGCCACGCCCACTACGTTTTCCCGCCGCTGCTGCTGCTGCCACCGAGAAGATAAGAGAAGAGAAGCGAAGCAAAGCGAGAATGGCGAGCAACAGGTCGTTTACTGGGTAAGTAATAACTAATTTATTATCATAAACGCAGTGACAAGTGAACTGAATGATTCTCTCTTCTTATGCTGTCCCATTTAAATACGTAACGTTGGCTAGACCAGTCTGTAGTTAGTGTTACCGTTGACTAGATTTTATTAACGTTAGCCAACACCAGCAGCCAGAGCCACCATTAAGTTAGTAACGTTTGCCGTGTGGTCGATGTCCAGTGTTGCTAGCTGAGCTGACATTCATAATCACATTGGATTTTCTCAGCGTAAAGGTTAAGAGGCACTATTTTCGATGTTCGTAGAGTTGGGCCTAGGTTCTGAGGTAAAAATATAGGCGTCCCGCGTGACGTCACGCCATTTGGAGCAGCCATCTTGGCGGAATAGAAAATGCTAAACCGCCGGCGATATATTCCTATCATGCCCGAGCGATGCTGTGCAGTTGGATGCGATCAGATACGTGATCATACAAAAGGAATATCTTTATACCGGGTGCTAGAGTTTCGCGTGTGTTCGGCCAATCAGCGTACACTAAAGTCACTGTTAGTTCATAATAATGCTGGTTTAGACCCTAACAGTTACTCTTCTGCCATTAGTTCAAGAAACTATGAAAAGGTTCCTCCGGTGCACCAGTCCATTAAAGTCATAGGCACATTAGTATTTTCACCCCAAAAAATAGTTTTAAGCCAGTTATTTTTATATTTTGCTATAGTGTGTCAGAAGGAAATATCAGTTTACTTTTCCAAACATTCATTTTGCCATTAATTGTAATAATTCAGTGAGATTTATTTATGCACAAGGAGTCTGACAACAGTCGAGTATGATCTGATCTCACCATCATCGAGTCTGTCTGTGATTACATGAAGAAGCAGAAAAAACGGAAACAGACTAAATCCAGAAGAACTGTGGCTACGTCTCCAAGACGCTTCTGTTTCTTCATGTATTTCCAGACGACACAATCTGCAATTCTGCATAATTCTGAAAACTCTGGATCAAACATTGAGTTGATAGATTATTTAGCACAAGTGCATTGAGTCTGTTAACGAAACTGCATGTCTCTAGAACTCCAAAAGTTACATAACGTTAGTACCTTTAAGTAAAGAAATAACAGTGATTGTAATTTGTGATCAATTAACTGAATTTTGATTTAGTCAAAAACTAAGTGCACAGTTAAAATATATATGCTTCTGAATTTTATGTATCTGTTACATCAGCTAATTTTGTTTTTAAATGTTGTTTCTCTTTGCAGGACTACACAATGGCAGATTTTGCATAGGTCTGTGGATAGACTTGGTTGCATTGTTAATAGGCATCCAATTGACTTTGAATATCTCCATTTTGTTTGCTGTCAGGAGTTGCAGTTTGTTCGAGCTGGAGCATCATATATAGACATACCCCAGGGTGTGGTGGATGCTCTAGAACAGTTAAATGAAGTTATTGCCAATTATCTTTCAAAGAGTGTTGTCCCTCCATTGTTGGACAATGTAGCTGTACCTGAATGGAGTGGAAGTGTGGGGCGTCCCAGACTAAACATACAAAAAGAAACTCTCCAAGATTTGCTCAGCATGCACTTACCTCTGGCCTCTTTGGCTGAAGTGCATGGCATTTCAAGATCAACCTTATACAGGCGAATGAAAGAGGAAAGTCTGTCTGTTAGGAGCAACTATTCTGATCTTTCTGATCATGAACTTGATCAGAAGGTTAGATCTATAAAGGGAAGAACACCTCATGCGGGATACAGGCTGGTGAAAGGGTCTCTACAAGCAATGGGACATCGAGTTACATGGAGAAGAGTGAAAATGTCTTTGCAACGTGTGGATGGTGCAGGAGTACTTTCAAGGATGATCCAGCTGTCATGCGTCGCAAGACGTACATACTCTGTTCCTGCTCCTTTGTCTCTTGTCCATATAGACACGAATCATAAGTTGATAAGGTAATTTTTAATACTTTTATTTTTAATTACATATTAATCATAGCTTTACCATACGTTTGTCTTGTGTAATTTGTGATGTTGATTTTATATCGCTAAATCTCATTATACATACCAAAAGTTTGGGATCTGTAGATTTTAAAAAATATATATTTTAGAAAAAATTCTCTTGGCCTCATCAAAGCTGAATTTATTTGATCCAAAATACAGTAAAAACAATATTATTGTGAAATATTATTACAATGTAAAATAACTTTTATATATATATATATATATATATATATATATATATATATATATATATATATATATACACACATACATGCATGCATACATACATACACACACAGGGTGGGCCATTTATATGGATACACCGTAATAACATGGGAATGGTTGGTGATATTAAAGTCCTGTTTGTGGCACATTAGTATATGTCATGGTCACCACCCATCTTGAGGAGTTTGCCCCCTCACATATACTAATGTGCCACAAACAGGACTTTAATATCACCAACCATTCCCATGTTATTACGGTGTATCCATATAAATGGCCCACCCTGTGTATGTATATGTATTCAGTCTTCAGTGTCACATGACCCTTCAGAAATCATTCTAATATGAGTTGATGCTCAAGAAAAATTTCCTATCATTATTAATGTTGAAAACTTTTATGTACAAATTTGTTTCAGTATTCTTTGATGAATAGAAAGTTCAAAAGAACCGTTAATTTGAAATAAAATCTTTTGTAACATTACACACTACTGTTCAAAAAAAGAATTGAATAAGAAGAATACTTAATATTAATACATGGCAATGATGCATAAAATGTATCAAAAGTGACAGTAAAGACATTTATAATGTTAAAAATATTTATGTTTTAAATTGTCGAAGTATTTCACAATATTACTGGTTTTGCTATATTTTGGATCAAAGAAATGCAGAAGAGACTGATCATCAAATTCTTTTCTTTTTTTTTAAATGTGTGAATACTGGCTTTTTTTTATAGGTACAACATAGTGATTTTTGGGGCTGTTGATGGCTTTTCAAGGAAGGTACATATCTATTAATCAACCCTTCATCATTTCTCTTGTATATCTTGCATATCAATATTATGCTGTTGTGTCCAACTCCTGAACAGATCTTTTACCTGGATGTTGCTGGGAATAACAGAGCCAAAACAGCTTTTGGGTTTTTCATGGATGGAGTAGAAAAAAATGGATGGCCATCAAGGTATATGCACATTATACAGATTGATTTCTCACAAATTCTTTACAAAAATGGTCCCACTGATAATTAGGGATCTTATGACTACAGTTTTAAACATTTCATAAGGTATACAGAAAAAGAGCCACATTATGTTACAAACCTTTTCTTTCAAAGGAACATTGTTAATAAAAGATCTGTATAAGATCCTTTTTTTTTCATATAAAAACTTTGTTTTTACCCTTTTTACAGATTTACTGTGAGCATAAATATTGTGAAGAAAAAGTTTTTTTTGTAAGATACTCTTTTTACAGATTACTCATAGTACCCAGTCATAATCAGGTACTGGAACTGCCCGTGCTATAAAGATTGTTTGAGCCGAGCTTGGTGATGTGACTATCGTGGATGTGCACATCGCAATATCGATGTTAAAACAATACATCGGGCAGCCCTAGGTTGTAGATCTAAGGCTCTTGACTTGGAACCAACACACATAATACTTCTAATAATCAAAAACGGCTCTTTCTGACTGTTTTAGAGTACGAGCAGACCAAGGGGTTGAGAATGTAGACATTGCTCGGTGCATGTTTACTGTGCGAGGAACTGGCCGTGGCAGCTTTATTGCTGGCAAAAGCGTGCATAACCAGAGGTAATTAAATAGGAGAGCATGGTTAATGTATTTTTCTTATACACTTTTTTTGCACTTATTTTTATTTTTTATGTAAACTTTTAAAATGCTTTGCCGTTAAATCAACACCTTACACTTTTCTGCCTTAGAGTGGAACGGCTATGGAGAGATGTTTGGACTGCTGTAACATCAAGTTACTACAATGTTCTCCACAGCCTGGAAGAGGAGGGATTAATTGACCTGTCTAATGCTGTTCACCTATTCTGTGTGAGATATGTTTTCATCCCCAGAATACACACAGATTTGCAGCATTTCATAGAGATGTGGAACTGTCATCCCTTGCGAACGGAGGGAAATTTGTCCCCGAATCAGCTTTGGAATATTGGGATGTTGCAAGCACCTGTGTCAGAGCCTGATTTTGCAGAGGTATGCATGACTTAAGATAGATAAAACATACTGCCTTATGGTACTTTGTAAGGTGATTGTTCTTATAATCAGTGCCTGTCACTCCCTCCCACCCAGATTTTGCAAGCAGAGGAATTATTCTTCCAGAATCCACAGAGTGTTGACTCTGAACATGGAGTCATTGTCCCAGAGATACCTTGCCCCTTGTCACCTGAAGATTTTGCTACTTTACAGAATCAAGTGAACCCCAGTGTTGAGTCCACTTGTTTTGGCTATGACATCTACGTACAAGCATGTCAATTAACTTTAAATTTAATGTTATAAATATATAAAGCCTAGGCGTGATCGTTCATGCTTTCTCTCGATCGCGATTTAAACTCTGTAGTGGACTGAGCTCTTTGTAGTGGAACGAGTTTTCTGTAGCGGACTGAGCTCTTTGTAGCGCAATGAGTTTTCTGTAGTGAATCGAGTTTGTGTATGTCTCTGCCTGCAGATTGTTTTGTTATATTCTGTTCTTTGGTGCTGCTTTTGTTCTTTTCCCATTTATTGTTTGTTTACATTTATCACATTGTACATAGCGCATATTATTCTTATTTTACTGGATCTAGTGGCTTTGGCTTTTATGTGAATAAAAATCCAGTAATTTCTCTTTCAAATATTGTCATGTTCTTCCACCTCACTTCACATCCAGCAGCATATTAATATATAAATGTTACAGTACATTCCCTACTTTTAAAGTTCGTAACAGTATATGTATGAAAAAAAAGGCTCCTGCTGTATGGTTTGTCTTAAATGTAATTTATTAAGTTGATTTTAATTTAAGTATTTTGCCTTAATGAGAAAAAAAAAACGACAAATAAATTATGCAATAAGGATTTTTTTTTTATTAGAACTTGTTTGTGGCTCCCACAAGAAATTGGCTTATATATATTTTTTTAAAATGTACACCAAATACAAATTTATTTTATTTCCCCTTACATGCATTTAAAGGGTTAGTTCACCCAAAAATGTAAATTCTGTTGTTGATTACTCACCTTCTTGTTGTTCCAAACCTGTAAGACTTTTGTTCATCTTCAGAACACAAATGAATATGTTTTTATTGAAATCTTGAGACATTTCTATCCCTCCATTGACAGCAACACAACTACCACTTTGACGTTTCAGAAAGACTGCAAAATATCCATATTCAAAATAAATATCCGAAATTTCATATCCCCAATTAAGTAGTTTACTCCCAATTCATATGGATTAGCTTTTATCTCTTTATTAACTTTTTGAAGCGTTCAAAGTGGTAGTTGTGTTGCTGTCAATGGAGGGACAGAAATCTCTCAGATTTCAATAAAAACATTAATTTGTGTTACGAAGATGAACGAAAGTCTTGCAGGTTTGAAAAAACATGAAGTTGAGTAATCAATGACAGAATTTACATCTTTGGATGAACTACCCCTTTAAAAACTTTACAAAGAATAACGCAATTAAAGAGAATGCTTTAATATACATTACACTCTGTCATAGCTTGCCCCATATGTAACAGCAGTTTGCATGAACTACCCCTTTAAAAACTTAAAGAATAACGCAATTAAAGAGAATGCTTTGATATACATTACACTCTGTCAAAGCTTGCCCCATATGTAACAGCAGTTTGCATGAGTGTTTTGAAAGACTCGTAATCTACCATATGCACCACAGGAAATGTTATGGTATTGGTGCAAGCACTGACAATTGGGTAACACACAGTGTGGTTTGGCATGTGCTGTAGACAGCAATGGTCAAATTTAAACACTATATTAAACTTCTCCCTTTCTGACACAAGCAGATGCCTGTGAGCTTGCCCAGTCATCCACTGCATTAGCTTTGGCACAGACAAGTTTTCTCCTGCTGCTGCTGCGTCTTCTGGTTGGGTGTCTTCAGAAGAAATAAAGAGATGTAATGAGAATTAATGTTTTAGTTTATTTATACTCTTTTACATTGGGAACTACAGAAGGATATTTACACCTGGTTATCAAATAACATAACACATTATAAAAACATTTTAAATCCATACCTTCAAGTTCAAGTAGGAAATCTTGAAAGAATTCCATGATTTTTGACTCTTTCATTTGTTTAATCGAACCAATTGGGCTCATCTCTGGGGCCAGGTGGGATAAAATGTAATGGGAGTCAACCTAAACACCAAAAAGAAAAGCATAAAAATGTATTTTAACATTTGTAATTTGTGACAATAAAAAAAAAAAAAAACCTAAAATGCTCAAAACAGAATTTCTACATACTTTGTCATCATATCCTATGACAAAGAGATCATGACACTCCTGTGGCTTTTTCTGCATGACTTTGATTAGATCGTATATCTCAAGGCCCACACGCAGCTGTTGCAGCATTGGGATGCGTTTTGTAGTAATATGTAGAGTAAGAGCTCTGGCAAAACAATAATAAAGACAAAAATAAAACATTAAAATGCTTCAAATTTAAAAACAGGGCATTCAAAGCAACAAAGCAAATTATTCAATTTATTTGCATAATTTAAATGAATTCCTTTTTGTTTAAAGAACAATTATAATGTATGAGTCTGTATATATTAGGGGTGTAACAGTACGCAAAAAAAAAAAAAAAAATCACGGTTCGGTACGTACCTCGGTTTTAAAGTCACGGTTCGGTTTATTTTCGGTACAGTAAGGGAAAGAAATGCAAACATTAAACTGCAGGTTGTTTATTACTATAAACTTTTTTTAACAATTTGTTTACACTTTTTTTAAACACTTTTTAATAAAATATATATATAAAAAAAAAAAAATAAAAAAAAAAAAAATACACACACGCACACACACGGAACGGAGAGTGCGGCGGCGCACACGGAGCGGAAAAGCTTTTTTTCGCCCTGCAGTCGATTTCATTGGTTTAGGTTACAGTGACGACGGGTAAAACTAAAACCAGACGGGCTCTGGTAAAACTTTAGAATCAGCTGTACCTACAAAAATGTACCTATGTTCCGCACACAAAATATTGCATTCAGTCATTCGGTACACACGTGCACCGTACCGAAAGCCCTGTACCGAAACGGTCCGGTACGAATACACGTACCGTTACACCCCTAGTATATATAGAAAGACCTATGAGAAAGACTCCCATCAAACAGGTCTATAATTGCGAGTGTGATATGCAAGTAATAAGGTACGAGAGGATGTGCTGTATCGTGAATAAGTCACGGCTGAAGGGCGTTGTTAAGTGCCTGCAACCCCTTCAGCCGTGACTTATTCCTGATACAGCACATCCTCTTGTAACTTATTGCTTTTAGAAAACGGTTTCCACACAATACAACTATTAAAGCAGAAAAATATTTATCTATGCAACTATCATGAAGTAAAATCACTTAAAGCCTTCCTTCCGCTGGAAAAAATAGTTCCTGATCATAAACAGCAACAGAAGTTACATACATTATTTCACCAATAGATGACGGCAAAGATAGTCTTATTGAGTGAGTCAGTCAGTAGAGAAGACTTTTATATTGAAAGGACTCAAACGTGTGATCACAGAGAAGGAAGACGCAACTGACAGATGACTATAGGCACAGAAAACTCCATGACTGTTAAATGGACTAGAGCTGGGCGATTTTTAAGTTGCTATGTGTGGTTGCTAGGGGTGTTGTGTAGAGAAAAATGGAATCGTTGGGCGAAGTGGTCATAGCAGTGTTTTATCGTGAATAAAACAGCTATTGACCAATCAGAATCTAGGACTAGAACTGACCGTTTTATAATGCTCAATTTCATCTGCTTTAAAATGTACCATATTACAACTCAGCAGGCATTGTAATTCTGTTAAGTGTTGATACTTCTGTAAATGAACCATAACCTTTTTTTTCAGTGCTGAGTCTGACATACCTCAATATGCTTTCCTTGTGGTCAGTGTTGATTGGTCCAGTGTAGCCACAGTCCAGGATTTCTTTTGTGAAGTTGGACAGGTCAGATGCATCTTCAATCTACAAGTAAAATTTTACCTTAATAAATATTAAACTGCATGATTCACTGCTGATTTTTAAAGCAAAACCAATTTGTCAGTGGCTTTATAACATTATAACAGCAAACTAATTTCCTTATGGATAGAGAACTTGTATCTAATGAAATGAAATCAACCAGACCTACCATTTTGATTAGTGGTGATATCTCCGTGTCATGTACACCATCCCTTTTGATGTTACCGGTAACAAGGTATTCGTAACACCACTCTTGCATAAACCGTGGTGGCGGTCCTCCTTGCGCAATGCTCACAGCAAATATTTCACCTGCAACTCTAGAAATATATACCGTTTTATATATGGACAACAGTTCTTGGCACTAATATAGAGTGGTATACTTGTATAAATGTCTGTATATAGAAGTACTATTATGTTACTTCAAATAAAGAAAAGAAAAATATGTATTTACTTAGGCAAATTCAAACTTTTCTTTCTTCTACAGGATTTTTAAAAAAAATGTTTCATCTGACTTGGGTATATTATAAAATACAGTTGAGTTTTAAACCTCATTGATTTTTATTATGTGGACAAAAACAGCTGAAACTTTCTTCAAAATATCTTTTCTCCTGCAGAAGACATAAAAGTTTGGAATACCACCCTCATGGCATACCAAACTTTTCTTTCATCAATGATTTAGAAGGAATTGTTTGAATATAATGTTAACCCAAAATCCAATGGCAAGACACATACTTGAACAGCTCATTGTCCAGATCATTGAGGGAGTACTTCGGTGTTTTTCCTTTCTTCGCATCACCTTCAAAGAGACGTTTTTCAATGCCAGCAACCATTGCTAAATCCATTAAAAAAAAAAAGATTAAATATCATTAGGCTAGGCAGTTAGGGGCATTGAAAAAAAAAACAAACAAAAAAAAAAAAAAACAGTACAACTGTGATATTTCAGATACAGACTGTATTTTTAGAATAATGAAATCTAGGAATATTTTTTTTAATTTTACGTCAACTAAATGTATGAATAAAGAAAACTACCCACTGGACAGAAACTCTTTCCTCAGTGCCCCTGTGTCAACTCCTGGCTCTCCCAGGAAGATGATTTTCAAGGGATTGACTGGGCTTCCCATTTTTTGACGTTTCCACAGCTTCAGACCTCTCTCAACCATGTTGTCTCGTGACACACAGATTTCAAAGGTCTTTGTGGTATTTATCTGTGCTGCTGCATGACGAATCACATCCTCCTCACTGAAATAAATATATATAAATTTGCAATTTACTTTAAAGGAGAAGTTCACTTTTAAAATGAAAATTGTCATCATATAATCACCCTCATGTTGTTTCAAACCTGTATGAATTTCTTTCTTCTGCTGAACAGAAAGGAAGATATTTAGAACAATGTCAGTAACCAGTAACCAGACAGTTTTTGGGTCCCATTGACTTCCATAGTATATTTTTTTCCTACAATGGAAGTCAATGGGACTCAAAAACTGTCTGGTTACTGACATTGTTCTAAATATTTTCCTTTCTGTTCAGCAGAAGAAAGAAATTCATACAGGTTTGAAACAACATGAGGGTGATTATATGATGACAGAATTTTCATTTTAAAAGTGAACTTCTCCTTTAAGATCAATGATAATTTACAGAAGCAATGAACATAGTCAGATAGGTTACCATGAGATATGATCCAAATCAGAGCAGGGTATTTTTTCTGGCACTCCATCTGGACTAATGAAATAAATAAATAAATTCATGTATATACTCAGGTTTTAAACATTTCATCACTTTTAAACATTTTCAAACACTTCAGCAAGAGTGTAAACAAAGATTAAAGAAATATTATACCCATAGATGATCACTCAACATGCCATTTGCCTAGAGAAACACACAATGAATTTTATGATTTTTTTTTATAAAGATTTTTTTTTTCCCCAAGGAGAATAATATATGGATATTATATGAATATCTACATATCTGTGAATATCTGGCCAGATTTAATTTGGTCTATATTGTGAGTAGTTTAATTAATAAGTGGTTCAAACCATATTTAATCAATATGGTTTAATTTGTGAGTGAATAAATAATTACATTTTGACTTGTTCATCATACAGTGATCATATGGATTCAGAGAACAAAAGTTATAACTAGGTGTTATTTTAAAGGGATACTCCACGTTTTTTTTATATTAAACTATGTTATTCCCTTAACTAAGACGACTTGATACATACCTCTCTCGTCTCAGTGCGTGCACTCAAATGCTCTGGCACGTGGCGACACTTTGCTAGCACTTAGCTTAGCCCAGTTCATTCATTAGGGAACAAACAGATTTGAAGCTAGAAGCGACCAAACACCTCCACGTTTTCCCTATTTAAATACAGTTACACGAGTAGTTACACAACCAAGTATGGTGACACAAAATTTTAAGTTTTATTTTTTTTTTTTAATTTTAATTTACAATTTTCTAAGCAGGTAAAAAGGATAACTATAATGTATGGCGGAATAGCACTTGAAGTTGGGAGCACTTCGACTCGGCGCAGTAAAAAGTCACGTTGGTTCTAATGACAGAAGGGGGAGAGGATTTTTCAAGCGTGACTTTTTACTGCGCCGAGTCGAAGTGCTCCCAACTTCAAGTGCTATTCCGCCATACATTATAGTTATCCTTTTTACCTGCTTAGAAAAGCACCATGTTATATTTTGTGTCACCATACTTGGTCGTGTAACTAATCGTGTAACTATTTAAATAGGGAAAACGTGGAGGTGTTTGGTTGCTTCTAACTTCATCTGTTTGGATCCTAATGTAGGGCCCTATAATTTCCGCGATCACGGAATCGGCAAATTAACGCGGAATCTAGTGTCAACGCGGAATTTCACATATTTGGAATAAAATTCTGTTTTTGTGTGGGAGAAAAACGTATGTCTGAGGAAAATCGCATATTACTGAAAGAACGAGCAAAAAAAAAATGTTACCTTGCCTTCTTCTCTGAAAAGCGTTCCGCCCATTCAGCTGACAAACACTTTCAATAAACTAAACCTATCCAATGATGAAATGTTTTCTGTGTTGACAAATCTTGTGCGATGTCCTAACTGCCGGGATAATCACACAACGCGTACAAGTCTGCTAATGATACGTCCGATTCGCAAACTAATGACTCCTTTGAACCGATTCACTTTAAGTAAGGGTTAATGCCCGACGAGGAATCCATTATCAGGTATTAATGGACGACGGCGAGGCGTGAACCATCCGACGCGCAGCGGAGGACGGTTGCCTCCGCCGAAGTCCATTAATACCTGACAATGGACACCTCGAAGGGCATTAACCCGCTTATACCATGGTCACTTACGAAAGAAAGAAATATTTAATCAATTAATAATACATTAATGTGTTTTAGAGTAAAAATCGTGAGGGTTTTTATTTATTAAGTCGAGCGCACTATTTAATATCTCCCGTATACAGGCGTTGCCAAGCAACGTGGCCACAGCGACCCGACCGCAGCAGTTGATCAGTGAGTTTGAGCCAGCGCAATCATTTAGAACTGTCATCAGGCAAATTGACGGGACGCATTTCCTAGGTGTACATTATCACTTTTTAATGGACACCCTGCAGCCAATCAGAATCGAGTATTCACCCAGACCATGGTATAATGAATGGTTAAAACAACTGATCTGTCCAACACTGAATCGGTTCGGTGTATAACAAAATCGGTAACACTTTACAATAAAGGTTCAATTTATTAAACTCTAGTTAACTAGATCAGTTAACATTAACTATTAATAAACTGCACTTCTACAACATTTATTAATCTTTAATGTTAATTTCACCATTTAGTAGCCTACATTATTTAAATGAAAAGTTGTATTTGTTAACATTAGTTAGCTTAATGTACTGTGTGAAGTAACATAATAAAAATACAGGGTTAGGGTTAACTAAGATTAACAAAGATTAATAAATACAGTAACAAATGTATTGCTCGTGGTTCATGTTAGTTAGCCTAATATTCACTAATGTAAACAAACCAAACCACATTTAACACCTCTTAAAATGAGAATTTTGTTTGTTACCTCAATAAGGGTCATTCCTATTTTATTTGTGTACATTTTAATCATTAACATTAAAAACACTCTTTTTACAACAAAAATAACAGTAAAGGGTAAAAAAAACCTGAATTCCCAAAAATTAAAACGGAAAAAACGGAATGTGCAAAAATTAAAACGGAAAAAACGGAATTTGGGAAAAAAAATAAAACGGATTTTATAGGGCCCTATGAATGAACTGGGCTAAGCTAAGTGCTATCAAAGTGGCGCCGCGCGCCAGAGCGATTGAGTGCACGCACTGAGACGAGAGAGATATGCATCAACTCGTCTTTGTTAAGGGAATAACATAGTTTAATATGAAAAAACGGTGCAGTATCCCTTTAAGCTTTGCAAGTCTATTACTATTACCTTTCTCCACAAAAGCTGGCATGCAATTCTAAGTCAGAAACTGGAAAGGTTCCTAAGCATATTGGGCACCGGGTCTCAAGTGCCTAAAAGTTAAAGACAAAATGTTTGCAGGGCCAATTTTTTTGAAGTAATTGATAATTTACAATGGCTACGTTTACATACAACCAAATAATCCATTAGTAATCTGATTGAATTAGATTTTTCGTTGTTTCATCAGTCCATCTTTCATACTCATCCACAGACGCTTTATTTTGGGCATTTTTAATGTTTGATAAATATAAGCAGCACGACATAACAGTTCATGTGCTCATCGTCTCCTAATCATAACACGATCAATATTACGTCAGCTCTTTAAAATAAAGAAAAGAAGCAATATAGGAGAATTGTATGCGCAAACAGCAGGAAACACTAAATATTCATGCAGTGAGCGCATTTTAAATAATCATAATTTGAAGCTTGTGGCATATTAACACACACATCAACCTGATCACTTTATGTATCGCTCATGTAAACTACGTTCGGATTCAATCAATCAGAATGACTTCGTTCCAGTTGAAACAAAAGGCGTCATGTAAACATAGCCAATGTTAAATTTAGCTTTTGCTTGTGTACCTCCTGAGGGTGATGTATAACATTAGATGATGTTGCCTCTTCTATAAACACCAAATCTTCTTCCTGCAAAGAGAAAAGAAAAAGACAATTTGTATTGTCAGTGGACAGTTCTTAAAGATAGTAACCTAAAGCCTACACAACATAGTTTTACCTCAATTTCAGAGTTTTCTGAGTTTTGCATGCTGTCACACTGGTCAACATGCAAAGCCAGTGTCTGAAGTGGCATCAGAGTCTTGCATTTTTTACAAGTTGCCTTTGGCATTCGGGCAAATTCAGGTGCATCTGGTGGCAATGGTGTCATGTCAAGTTCATCCTGCAATGGCACGACGTACAGCAAGTTCTTCCCACCACTAGAAGCACTTTTGATCACTGATCCTGTATACCCCTCTGCCTCCAATGGTATTACAGATATTCTTCTCCTTCCATTCCCACCTATATAATCAAGTAACACAACAACTGATAAAGAGAATAACTTTACAGTATAATGCATTGTTTTCTGTACTCAATGGACTTATTCATATTAATGAATTTTAACACCAAATGTTGATAAAAGTTGTGAAAAAGCACACCTGCAGCTTTGAAAAGAAGCCACCTGTCTTCCAAATGACTCATTTTTGAGTATGCTTCCCGCAGCAAACTTGATAACTACATTAACGTTAAAGAAAAACCCTTAAAACACAGACACAACAAATAATGCTATTAGAATATGTGTTTGCTTAAGATCGGACTCCTCACCTCGGCATGTGTTGTATCTGATGTTAAGGACAGGGTCCTCTTTCCTAGCCCTGCTTGCATGAGCTCCAGCTCTTCGGATATAGATGGGGTCGTATCGGATTTAGAGCCCAGCAAAGACACAGAACAATCAAAATATTTATGCGCCTTTGCTGGTACAGTTGGCCTGTGACATCTGGCAAGATGTCTTTTATTTTTGCCAGCATTTTTAAAAAATCCAGGAAAAGATCTGCAAATTGTAGAACAGGTAAAACTATTAATGTGCGTGTATTCGGTGTTTATTTTTGAGTAGCAAGAAACACTATGTTTAGCTGCTGCATCCTATGCCAAACTTATATCGTTATAAAAAAGGAATGTTTGACTATTCTGTGTAACACCTGAACTGGCCCTTTTAAATATGCTTGCTATCTACCTAGCCATTTCATGTTCCACAGTAGGTCTTCCTGACTGCTGGATCTGGCTCTGAGTCTGACCCTGCCTTGCATTTTCCTCGGGGATTACTCTGGCCACCAAGGAAATTAAATGTTGTGCTGCTTCAGTTACAGCACGTTGGTCATACTGGGGAAAAAAGGTTTAGGTGCAAAACACTAATATTACAATACTGAGCAAAACAAATTGTCATCTGATTAATTTGTAGAAATAAGCTAATAGCTTACCTGTGGTTGTGATCTGCCTGTTTGGTTTTCAATTCTGCCATTAAGTAAAAAAAAAAAAAAAAACTCAAATTCAATGTAAAACATACAATAACTATATGCAATACACTATGAAAAGCAAAAAAACAATCCATGTGGCTAGATCAATTTACACACACACACTCACTCACTCTACCAGTGACTTTAGTGCACGCTGATTGGCCGAACACACGCGAAACTAGCACCCACCATAAAAAATAAATAAATAAAAAGTCGTGTAAATACAGATCTCCCAATCACGTGACCCCTAGCCGCGTGTCAGCCATTTTGACGGAATACATCCGTCAACAACATAATTGCAATACAAGTAGGCTATTGCGATTCGATTCTGTGATATATTGCGATTCATGTCCCCCATATTATTCAAGGCATTACAAAAAATGAGGAAAATAAGACTGCTCAACTCACTTCAAATGTCACATTAAATCTGTGAACATCTTCAATGCTTTACACAGGCTTTAATGTGTTGCTTTTTTGACGGAATTGCTCAAATAAACACTAGCTGCTACATTTTTTTATTTCAATTTTCAAAACAACCCCCCAACCACCACAGTGGTAAAAAACTGCCACTGTCAAAGCCCTATAACCCAAAAGTAAAAGAGATCATTTTATAATTAGCCTAAATATTGCAATACTTTACGCTACAGTATATAATTGCGTGCGCAAAATATCTCGATACTGAACAGAATCGATTTTTCCCCCCACCACCACTAGCTGCTATCTATTATTAGCGCAGCGGCCGT
Organism: Abramis brama; assembly: GCF_963993115.1. NCBI lineage: Eukaryota > Metazoa > Chordata > Actinopteri > Cypriniformes > Leuciscidae > Abramis > Abramis brama. The sequence continues at coordinate 4,572,702 of NC_139970.1, read as the reverse complement.
CACGCTTCACGTCATGTCATCGCACTTACGGTATAAAGATATTCCTTTTGTATGATCACGTATCTGATCGCATCCAACTGCACAGCATCGCTCGGGCATGATAGGAATATATCGCCGGCGGTTTAGCATTTTCTATTCCGCCAAGATGGCTGCTCCAAATGGCGTGACGTCACGCGGGACGCCTATATTTTTACCTCAGAACCTAGGCCCAACTCTACGAACATCGAAAATAGTGCCTCTTAACCTTTACGCTGAGAAAATCCAATGTGATTATGAATGTCAGCTCAGCTAGCAACACTGGACATCGACCACACGGCAAACGTTACTAACTTAATGGTGGCTCTGGCTGCTGGTGTTGGCTAACGTTAATAAAATCTAGTCAACGGTAACACTAACTACAGACTGGTCTAGCCAACGTTACGTATTTAAATGGGACAGCATAAGAAGAGAGAATCATTCAGTTCACTTGTCACTGCGTTTATGATAATAAATTAGTTATTACTTACCCAGTAAACGACCTGTTGCTCGCCATTCTCGCTTTGCTTCGCTTCTCTTCTCTTATCTTCTCGGTGGCAGCAGCAGCAGCGGCGGGAAAACGTAGTGGGCGTGGCCAACCGGTCACTTCAATCGAGGGTGACCAATAGAAAAATGCCTTTCATCCTGGTTGGTAGAGACCGCCCACTGAGCTACAGCTTCACGTGCAAGCAAAACTTTTCAACTCGCAAAACTTTTCAACTCGCAAAACTTTTCAACTCGCAAGCAAAATATTTTGACCCGCAAAAAAAAAACAGAAAAGAGAGCAAAATGTGTGGGTTTGTGATGAAAAGTTCTTGAAGTGCACAAGGAAAAATAAAGGTTTTCAAAGATTTACACGCACTGCAAATAATTCTGTTATCAACTTCTTTATTTTTGAGCCTTAAGAAGATTTTTTTTGCAATATATATATTTTTTAATTACAAAATAATTAGTTTTACTCTCAAACACAATATGTTTGTTTGAATAAAAAAGACACAAAAGAAACTCCATAGTTTTTTAGCGCTGCTGAGGTATTCTTTCACGCGCACCATAGATGCGCGTGCACACACAATATGATGGATATCACACTCTGCGCATATGTTTTACAACATAATTTAACAAAAACATAGTCCTAACACTTTTTAAATAGCCCACTTAAAGTGTTTATTACAGCTAAATTACTAAATGAATAAAAGTAAATTAACAAAAATTTGCGTTACATATTTAAACTCGTGAACGCCCCCCATTAACGCCTGAACGCCCCCCTTTCAAAAATCTTGCTTCCAACGCCCCCCGTTGTTCTCTGAACGCCCCCTGGGGTGCGGTACCACCCCCGTTGAGAACCACTAATTTAGATGAAAACGGAAGGCGATGTGTGAAACATACCATGTGACATCGTGAAAGGATTTTTTTCTCTTTTTGAACACATACTATCAACTTTAATATATATATGAAATGAAAACCATTTACGCTTTATTTATTTATAGCGAGTGTGTGAATTTGCATGTACAGTATGTGACAGTAGGGCCTCGTCTGACTCATTTTATGTTAAGTGTTCCTCAGTTCCACAGATGTAGATTTTTATGTTCCTCTTTTAAAAAATACCACACGTCTTCCTCCTAAACTTATAACTCACACAAATTTTGTACATATATTTATAAGTACTTGTTGAAGTAAAGATATCAAAATGAACGTAAAACAGTCAAGATCCAAATGATTTCAGTTGATCTCTAATTATATGGTGAAACGAGTTCTAGTAGCTGTGCAGGTCTATTAACTTCAGTATGATAACACGCTTTGTCCATATTAATGAAGTATGGACAACAAATAAGTATATGGACAATGTCATATACATACATCTAAACACAAGACATAAATGCACAAGTACAAATAAATTGTTTTTACTGAAAAAAAAAATCTTTTTTTTGTCAATAGTCAGCAAAGAGGTTTTTTTATCCCCCCATCTGGATATCACATGATCTTGATGACAGTGGTTGTGTCTGCTGAAAGTAAAGCTCAAAAGCAGAAGTTCAGAGCAGTGCAATCCACTTGAAGAAACAACTTATAATAATCTCACATCTACTTCAGCAGACTGAATATATCTTACGGCAATATGAACATTCCCAGGAAAGATGGCATGGACAGAGAAGATGAAGAAGAAGAGATGAATATCTATGCCAATGTGGATCCTATAAACGCTTCTGATGTCAGGACAGAAACAGAGAACTCCCAAACACCTCAACACACAGGTACAGAGATTCATTTCATTATATTTGAGTCATATGAGACACATTTGAGTAATACGAGCAATTAGCGTTGATCTTCATATCTGTGGTTTTCAGGAAGTGATACTGTGAGGAACAGAAGCTCCAGAGCAGCTCTCGTGTGTTTGGCTCTGCTGTGTGTTCTTCTGCTGACTGCGGTCATAGTGCTGTGTGTCCACATCAAGACAAAAAGCACTAACTACACTGAAGAGACACACCAGCAACAAACCAAGATCTCCAACCTCACAGAAGAGAGAGGTGAGCTACTTACCATGAACATGCAATTGACAAAAGAGAGAGATGGATTATCATCAAGTAACCTTGACCTGATTAAACACAGAGACCAGTTAAATAAGGAGAAAAATGAACTGTCAGAAAGTCTTCGTGTAAAGGGTAAACAAAGTATATTAAAAACTAAACTTGGTTGTTTCGTTTTTACAGGATGCATTACTAATTATTTAGGTGAAACCGGTTAAAAATAAAATTTGTGGATCAGTGTGATGGGAATAAAGTGATTAAACCTAAACTGGTTGTGTTTACAGATGGATGGATTTACTATAAATCCAGTCTTTACTTCCTTTCCTCTGAGAAGAAGAGCTGGACTGAGAGCAGAAGATACTGTACAGAGAGAGGAGCCGATCTGGTCATCATAAACAACAGAGAAGAACAAGTGAGTAAACCCATTTTCTGACTGGATGACAGTTTATAGGAAGAAAATTGTTTATTCTCTTTAAGATCTAAATGTGTTTTTGTTTCACTTTCTCAGAGTTTTGTTAAGAAAATGTCTGCTGATGTTATCGTCTGGACTGGTCTGACTGACCGTGATGTGGAGGGCACATGGAAATGGGTTGATGGCAGCACACTGACCTCTGGGTGAGAAATCACTGAATTCAACTGATTATTGTCTAATAAATGATCCTCACAGTCAGTATCATATCACACAGAAAGCAAATGCTGATCTTTAATTTCAGGCTCTGGGCGTCTGGAGAGCCAAATGGCAGAACTGATGAAGATTGTGCTGTAAATTATGAGCCAGGATTGGCTGATTATCCATGTAATGATGTTTTTCAGTGGATCTGTGAGGAGGTCATTTTAAAATAAGTCAATCCATAAACTGCAGGTTTAGGTAAAAAATACATAAAGGTGTTTCCTAGTTCAGTATGTCAGTCCATTCAACTGATGATGAAAGAAATGTGGAACATGGGTGTTTCTTCAGCTTCATCCACTTTTTTTAATTCAAACTATTTTATTAAGTCTTTTTGTTATATGAAGGTCACATTAAAACGTGGCAACTTTTTGAAATGCCCTTTAATGATCTTCAGCCTTTACAGCAAGGGTCGGCAACAGGCGGCCCGCGGGCCAAAACTGGCCCGCCAGCAATATTTTCTGGCCCGCCGGATTATTTTGGAAGTCCGTTTTTTTTTTTTTTTTTAATCAGCCTATTTTTTTTTTTTTTTCAAATTAAAACCAAAAATTCAAAAAATAAAAACGACTTGTTTTTCCATTATTTATTTCCTGAACTAAAATAAAAAAACGAATAACGACTCGTTTTCCGATTTTCTGATTGTGCGCTCAGATCAAAAATAGAAAAAATGAATGACGGGTTTAGACAAATTTTAATTTTGATTTTTAATTTAACACATTAGCAGACATATACCAATGAAATCATTTTAAACAGATCAAGTACTATTGTGGTAACAGATTACAGCCATTTTAATAAGGGTGTGAATAGCAATCATGCTCTCCTGTAAGTCTCATTCGCTTACAGTCCGACTTTTGAACTTTTTTCATTATTATTTATTTGGGTATAACACACCAGGCACGGCGTTATGGGTGTATTTTCTTCTTTTTTTTAATATATTCTAATTTTGTCAAGAATTATAAAAAAAAATCGGCAATAAGCTCATCATTTGTGTCTAAATGTATAGTTTAAATGTATAGTATATACATATACAGTAACTATACATAGTCTAAATGTATAGTTTTAAAAACAATTTTAAAAAGCTGGTTATGTCTATTTTGATGTTTCTGCGCAAGTTCAGCAGACAGTGGTTCGGGTTTGTTCCGATCAGAGCTCGTGAGCGGAGAGCGCATTTCTGAATATTCCGCTCCGCTCACTCATTCCGCAGGGTCGCTCGCCCAACCCAGAATGGCCTGCAGATTCGAAAATATGTGGAATAAGGGCTGCCTCCAACTCAATTTTTTTTTAGTCGACTAGTAGTTGTTCATTTAAGCCACTCGTGGACAAATCGCCCCTTTATAGGCTATTAATTTAATTACTTAGGCTATATGATAATGAGCGTTTAATATAGCCGCACTCAAGCGCACGACCGCACGCATAAAGCTTGCCACAAAGAACCGGTAAAAGTAATTGTCACGAGGTGACAAAGTTGAAGCGGAATAAGTCCCGCTGAAGTTGTGTTCCCCCCGGGACGATGCCATTGTAACACCGGGCCGGTTTCGGTTGTATATCTGTCACCATAACAACGGCGGCTAATGACAGATCAACATCAGGTGCGGGGGATTTACGCTGGGATTTGTGATATGGGGCTGTGGAGGCAAATGGAGTACATAAAAGGAAAGTGAAGAGACAGGTGGTGTGGTTCTCCCCCGAGAGAAGTCGTTTCTTTGGTGGTGTTGCTGATTCGCGGAGGCATCTGGAGAGTGTTGTGAGAGCTCGGCTGTATTAAGGGTGCAACGGCGATTGCGTGAACACGAGTTGAAGACGTCAAAGGCTGGAAAGCGAGTGAGTTATGGAGATTGAGTGAAGACTGGAGAAACGCCATCATCATTGGAAGGGAGATAAGTAGTATGATATCGGATCTTATTGAATGCATGCACCTGCACCGAGCTGGATATTCATAAATAATATGAAATTATTTATATTGTCAATAGCGCTCACTTTAAGCCATCACTTACTTCTTTCACTTACGTTCTGCACTCTCACTGAAACTCTCGTCATAAACACTGAAGTTGTCCGCACTGCACAGCGAATCTCTTATTTATATCGCGTCAAGACCATAGACCGTAAAAAAATATGGACGTAGTGTCCGTGACGTCACCCGTAGGTTTCTGGAGAGCATTTTTGAAGCCTAAAGTGGGCGGAGCCGTCCGTCGCCATCTTGGCCTTGCGTCACTCCCGGATAACAGAAAATAGGCAAACAGTGCGTGAGTGGAGCTGAGGAGCCTGGCCATATAATAGATATGAGCCTGGCTATCTGAAATCACCTAGCTCGACGTGATCGAGTTAGCTGATGATGTAAAGCCAATTAAAAGTTCCTGTTTTTGCCCTTCGAAATATTATAATAGTTAAAATACATGGCTACAAGTGAGACTGTGTATTACTTCGAGAGTGTTTGTGTGTGACAGTGATTTATGTGCATACATGTCAGTCACTCTTTCATGGTCCGTCAGCGCGGCATCGCTCAAGTTCGTAGAGAGCTTATTCAGTCCATTTTAAATTCTGATTTCGGCCGCCTCTCAAATGGGTTAAACCGTTAAACCATAGATATATTGCCTTTGAAGTGCAAGTAACGTTAAATGCGCTAGAAAATCCGCGCTCATTCATGGATGTGCATTTATTGCATGAACGGAGAAAGCGCCGACGCCTGCATGATTCCATCTGACGGTACATAAGCATATAATCCATCTGTTCCGTGAGAGCAGAACGAACGAGCCTTTATTGACGTTTTAAATTTGAAAACCCCAAAAAGCAACGAAATTGTCAGACATCCATTAGTGCCTGTTCACAGAGGAAAACAACTGAAATACAGCGCTGGTTGTTCTCTCAAACGATACTCGACGACAACGACTGAATCCAAAGACGTGGGCTTTGTACCCAAGTATTAAATTGTATGAAATAATCCCGAAAAAAAGCACAAACACTGCAGAGAAGGCAAGTTCAGCAGCAACATTTGCTGAGGTGAAGTGACGGCTAGTAACAGCAGACAAACGGCTAGCATTGACATCAGCGGGAATCCACCTGTCACTCAAGTGGCCACACCCTTAAATTTAAATATTAATCAACTAAACGGATGAGTTATAAAAAAATTCACCCCCCTCACAGTTGTTATGAAGGGCAAAATTAGCTGTATAGACCAAAGCCACAGAGAGAACCAGGCTGTAAACATGTTTTTTTCTGCTGTAAATTTGGTAATTTTAACATGGGGGAGATACAGATTTGACTCACTTCTGCAGCCAGGCCAAGCGGCCAGTTAATGAATTGCAGTTTAACTCACTTCCGTGTTGGTTTCAAGAGAGAGACGGGGAGGTTGCCGCTTGGTCAAGACTTTGTCGTTTTTGAGGAGATTTGCGAAAGGATAAAACTCGCGCTGATTCTGAACGTTTTGAGCGACTTCTCCGCATGGTGACTCAAAACGCCTCTGATTGGCCACTGTGTTCATGCGCTTAATATACATATCTGTGATTGGCTACAATGCTCAACACTGACACAACATAATGTAAGCAGTTTCGTTTCGTTTTTGAATAATATTGTGTCCTCCAGTGCCCGGACTCGACTGTACTCGGCAATTTTTCCGAGTCTAAAATGTCCGAGTCCGTGTCAAGTCCGAGTACAAATTCATCCGAGTGCGTGACAAGTCCGAGTTCATTAAAAATTGGACTCGAGTCCGGACTCGAGTCCGAGTTCGAGTACCCCAACTCTAATGAGAACTGATTCAGTATGACAGTGGAAGTGAGTGAGTGCATTGGGTGAGTGCTGGCCTTATTGCACAGAGAGAGAGTGGATATGCAGTGCCTGAATTGATGTCACACAGTATTGGCTTGAAGTGAGGTTGCAGTGTGTGGGGATTATATATACTGACCGCCGTGTGCTCCCCATTTCTTATTTTCATCCGCTGTCACTGAAGAGGGACTTCAGGTGTGGAATGTGAACGTTTCATCTTTGCATGTTGGGAAGAATGTGTGTACTTGTATAACTTGCTCTGTCTGCTCAAATAGAAGAGACTTTCCGTCAATGTCCCTTTATGTGATGTCTGCTGGAAGGAGAGACTCACATTAGAAATACTCCCTCGTCTGTCTGCTTTATAGAAACACACCCCAGCCGTAAGCTCTTGTCTCTGCATTGAGGAAAAAGCATAAATGCACTTGTATAACTTACTCTGTCTGTTCAATAGAGAAGTCCTTTGCAAATGGCCCCTTATGTGATGCCTGCCTGAAGGAGAGACACACACTGGACATACTTCCGTCTGCTTCACAGAAACACACTCCAGCCGTAAGCTCTTGTCTCTGCACTGGGGAAAAGTATGCATGTGCTTGTATAACTTACTCTGTCTGTTCAATCGAGAAGTCTCCTGTAAATGTCCCCTTATGTGATGCCTGCCTGAAGGAGAGACGCACATTGGACATTCTTCCGTCTGCTTTACCGAAGCACACCCCAGCCGTAAGCTCTTGTCTCTGTACTGAAGAGAAGCACGCACGTACTTGAGTTACTTGTCTGTTTCGCAGAAGAATCCCCACCAAAGCCCCTCCGGTGGATGTCTGCTGGAAGAAGAGACTCACATTGGAAGCATTTACGTTATCCGCTGGGCCGTGGCTCGTTCCCTCCCCCCCTGTCCTGCTCCGCATCTTAAGAAGGTATACGTACCTGGATATCCACCTGCCTGGTAGAAGATTCTTCTTCTGGCCATCAGCTCCTGTATCGGCCACGCCCTGATTGTTCGACGGTTCGAGAAGGTCTACTTACCTGGATACTCACCTGGCTGCCCAAGGAAAGACCCTCCTCGATCACGAGACTCTGTCCCGCTCCGCGTCTTAAGAAGGTATACTTACCTGGATATTCACCTGCCTGGTAGAAGATTCTTCTTCTGGCCATCAGCTCCTGTACCGGCCACGCCCTGATTGTTCGATGGTTCGAGAAGGTCCACTTACCTGGATGCTCACCTGCCGGCCCAAGGAAAAATCCTCCTTGATCACGAGACCTTGTTCCGCTCTACGTCTTAAGACGGTCTACTTACCTGGATACTCCCCTGTTCGTCGGGCCGGTGGCCGACCTCCTCTTCCCTTAGTCGTTACGTCCTGGCACGGGTTGCCTTGAAGAAATCCTCGCTTTTCCTGGGGTCAGAGGTTCAGTCCCCGCACCTGTTGGGGGACCCAGAAGCTTCATTAGGACTTTCAAATTAATTTTATTCAATAAAACTTGTTAAACTTTTTTATCCACTTGTCTGTCTGGTCTTTGGTACGCTCCTCGAGGTGGTCCTGTGTTTAGGGGTGGGTGCAGTCTGGCTTGACCCCCCCGACCTGTGACATAATGATTATGAATGTGTCTAAAATAGGAGACATTTAATTGTTTATTAATAAATTGTTGTTTTATGTGTCGCTGCAAAGATGAAGTTGACGATGCGGACTCATGAACGGCAGAGAGAAATGCACATTTAATATGGATTACACATTCAGAGAGTAGCCTATTTCTTTTGGTTTTGAATATTTTCGTTTAAAAGTAGACATTTCAAGCTTTCTATAATAGATAGCCTATATTTCTCAAATCTGTGAGGCACAAGCTGAGTTTCGGCGCTCTCCAGTTCACGTGCAATGCAAGTGATAGTGCCGACGCCTTATTATATTGTCTGCTATGTATTTGCTTCTTTATTAAATACAGGCAACTGGTTGATAAAACATTGATCAAAATTAAGAAACAATTTATACAAAACGAAAGTCTTTTAAAAAGAGACTTTCTACAAAACAAAACTCATGTTTTACCCAATCCATGTCTTCAGACATATTGCGCATCTCATGATGTATCATATCTTTCTCATACTGCATGCTCACTTTCATAATCAACATTGATTAAATTAAAAAACATAAAGACGTCACATATTTTCAAACCCAGCCCTCGGCCCTGTTGCAACCAGTCTCAGAGTCATCGCTGCAACCAGGAGATGAAGAGAGCTGAGATCCACATCACCTAGCACATCTTCGTCTCTGCCACCCCAGGGTGCTAGCGCGGCTAGCGCAGCTAGCGCGACCAGCGCCGTTGCTTGGAGGGCGCCAGCGCCTCTGCCTCTCAGCGCCTCTGCCTCGCGAGTGGATGATAGCCCTGAAGACGCCTAGCAAGGGTATACCTTTAGTGTTAGCTAACCTTTAGTTAAGTTATACCTTAAGAGTCTTCGTAGCGCGCTAAGATACAGTGTTACTGGGAAACGCAGCCCAGGTATGATGCGTATGATGCGCAATGGAGATTCCAAAGCGCTCTTCTTTGGTCAGAACCATGGAGAGCGATCGCGGATAGGTCTGTCCTATGCACCGAAACTTTTTACAATGCAACAAAATATTTAAAGAGCATCAAGCTATTACAATCTATATTATGTATACGCACAGATAATATAACATATTAGTCAGTAATTTTTATTAGTCGGACTGTAAGCGAATGAGGCATGATTGCTATTCACACTTTTATTAAAATGTCTGTAATCTGTTACCACAATAGTACTTGATCTGTTTAAAATGATTTCATTGATATATGCCTAAGATGTTAAATTAAAAATCAAAATTAAAATTAGTCTAATCCAGTAATTCATTTTTTCTATTTCTGTTCTGAGCACACAATCAGAAAACCCGTCGTTATTCGTTTTTTCATTTTAGTTCAGGAAATAAATAATGGAAAAACAAGTCATTTTTAATTTTTTTATTTTTGGTTTTAATTTGAAAAAACGCTTGAACGAATGATACACGGACCCATCATATTCCACGATTATAGACCTACTGCGGGCGCAAAACAGACAAAGAAACACCAGAACAATCCGTGTATCATTCGTTCAGTCGTTTTTTTATTTAATATTGAAAGTAGAAAAATTAGAAAACAGTTCATTTTTCGATTTTTCATTTTTTCCCAAAAAACGAAAAACAAGAATTCAGCTTTAGTTTTCGTTTTTCGTTCTGAGGTAGCAAAATTAATAAACAGCTTGATATTCGATTTCTACACATGGGCGGGAATGAAACGCCCCTTTCCTCTGATTTGTCAGCCGAAGATCAAACTGTCCCGTCATTGGTTCTTCCTCAGTTCTGCACTGCAGAATAAGAGTCCTCCGTTGTGCGGATTCTTAACGCTTTTATTGCAACTTTTTAATATTTTTTCCATCAACCAGACTAACGAATGGCTCGACACAACCCGTACTGGGGAATAGACTAGACAGGGCTTTCTTCTTTGTAGACCAGAGTTCTCAAGTGCCAGGGGTTTGCTATTTTCCAAACTGTAAAGTCACGTTTTTTTTATTTATTTTATCATGAACCACGCTGTGTTTTATTCCTAAGTGACTATATAATGCATTTAACTTAAAATAATCTAAATGTTGACTTTCAAAAGTAGGCGCGTCAGAAGGCTATTCACTCTATTTTGGTCCATTTTTGGTGTGCGCCAGAAAGATGTTCAAGGAGTCTGAGACGCAGCGCATCGTGTTGTTTTCTTTATTTTTTAAAGGTCATTTGTAGTCATGTTGAATGTACACAAATAAAAATATAAATTTTACTGCTTCGAATGACAGTATTAAAAGACAGAATATTAAGTTATTTCCCCTGCTGAGCAACAAATCCAAGTGATGGCGCATTGCTCGCCCACACAACATCTAGGCTATTATCAGTTCACTTCTGGCATTGCTAACTTGACATCGCAGCCTATTCATTATTAAAATAAAACACAGTCAACCAAATATATAAAAAATATTCTGCTTAATTTAATTGGTCTTTTGTACAATATAAAGGCTGTGCTGCACAGTCCTACTTGCTGTTATTCCAAACTCATTTCCCTTGCTGTGAAGATGATGATTTAGCCTATACGTGTATATTGGGACTCGACTGAAGTACGAAGCCTTCTTTACATTACTAGTTAGCATCCAAATGTTACATTGCAAATATGGAAACCTTGGACCGAATGAGAGATGCGCGAAACCAATGTCCGTACAGTTTCAGTTTCAATAAAGGACATAATAGGCTATTATTATAAGTTATTAGGTTAGGCTATATTTTTATTATACGAGCTACTTATTTTTCATTCTTGTTGTTTTCTGAATACCATTCATTTAAGGATTTGGGGAAGTATAATACGCATAGACATATGTAATTAATAGTGTTTATAATGTTAATGTTGTATTTTATTTACGGTCTTTTACACTATTTCTGAATAGGCTAATAATACAATGCGTTTGTTTCCCTCTCAACATGACCGTGCGCTGGGGCTTATTCAGATACAGCACTAGCCTAGAGTACCTTATTGCTTTTTATAAAACTCAAAGCACATCTTTGAGATATAAATTAATACATTTCAGAAGAGTATGTATTTTAATATCTCTGTTGTTCTCTGTTCTCCGGTTGTTAGATAGTCAGTCTGAATGACAGTTCATGCGTTTACGTTAAAATAGGCCTATTATATAGCCTAGTCAATGCATTATTCTTTTCTTTGTGTATTAGTGTTAAAAATATTTAATTTACAACTAATTATATTGATTTATATCTTCATTTATTATTAAAAAAATAAAATAATTACTGGGTGAGGCGACCATGGTAGCCGTCACAGCCGTCATTTACCCTGCATACCCAGCTGATGCAAAGCGTAGGTGAATTTATATCTACACAGAAGAAAGCCCTGTCTAGTCTATTCCCCAGTACGGGTTGTGTCGAACCATTCGTTAGTCTGGTTGTTTGATGAAAAAAAGATTAAATGTAGCCTAGTTGCAATAAACGCGTTAAGAATCTGCACAACGGAGGACTCTTATTCTGCAGTGCAGAACTGAGGAAAAACATTCTCTGGGAAAATCTTCGGCTGACAAATCAGAGGAAAGGGGCGTTTCATTCCCGCCCATGTGTAGAAATCGAATATTCAAGCTGTTTATTATTTTTTCTACCTCAGAACGAAAAACGAAAAATCAAGCTGAATTCTTGTTTTTCGTTTTTTTGGAAAAAATGAAAAATCGAAAAAGGAACTGTTTTCTCATTTTTATACTTTCAATATTAAATAAAAAACGACTGAACGAATGATACACGGATTCAGAACAACCATTTTTGTAGCAATTTTTAATGTCGTCTTTTAAATCGGAAATAAACATCAAGTTGCTTGACAAAAGATTGGATAGCCTATACTAGGCTAATTCAAAAGAGGGGTAATTATTGGACGAATAAAAGACGTAAGTGTGGCAACAGCAGCTTAACAGTAGCACATATTTTGGCCATGGCGCGACACACATGAACAGAAACAAAAACAAAACTATTCGGACAAAAGCGGCCTTAAAAAACTGGAACATGGCCCGCCATCTACTGGCTAAAAAAAAATATTGGCCCGCGGCCAAAGTTACTTGCCGACCCCTGCTTTACAGTATTGATTTTTTAAATCTGAAAATATGAACAAACATCATAAATGTTATTACATCTTTTTAATCTGAGTGAAATACAGAAAAACAAACATTTTATTTAAAATATTTACAATTTTAAACTTTATTGTATGCAAATATTTTTGTATTTATTTTATTTTTATTTTTTTTGCATTAATTAAACCACCCCTCAGTTTCATAACTTCCCCCAGATGAACAATTTCACCCCTAAAAAGTTCTTATTAAAAGTGAACTTGTTTACAAAAGCAAAAAAACTAACCCTAACCGATTAAAATAAATGATGTGATTTCTCATGAGATGAAGAAATATCAGTAGCTTAATGTACAGTAGCTTCTTCAGGTCTCCTTCAACATGTAAATGCTTATTGTATCAACACAGTATAAAACGTTGCTGAGTTGACTTCACTAAAGCTCACAAAATTATGTAGTTCATTTACACTTTTAGGCTGATAATATCAGTTGTAATAAGTCTTTCATTCTTTGAAAAATAGAAAAAAAAAATGTTTTTGAAAAATAGAAAACAATGGAAATTACTTTCTTCCAACTTTTATTAATATGGAGAGAGAGACAGAGAGAGAGAGAGAGAGAGAGAGAGAGAGAGAGAGAGAAATTAAAATAATTTATATTCCATGGATTTGCTATTTCGCTTCTAGTTGCCATTTAAAGTCAGTCATGTGTCATGTGGTCTCAAATAAGGAAAGACAGCAAAAGTTCTGTTTTCAATGCAGAAATCTTTTCAGTAAAAAAAACAATGTATTTGTACCTAAGTGCATTTTTGTGTTGTGTTGTCCATATATTTGATTAATAAAGACAAAGCATGTTTTCATAATGTAGTTGATAAACTATGAACTGGAATAATCTGGATTTGAATTCTGACTGTTGTATGTTCTGACAGAGAGTTTGAAATCTTTACTTAAATATATTAGTTCACAGATATAAGTATAAAATTCTGTTTATGAGTGAGTGTTAAGCCTGGGTTAATTAAGAGGAACATGTGACGGTCTCCCTGTTGTTCTGTGTTTTACTGTGTGCTACATTGCTTGTACGGGGAGGTAACTTGGTGGGACTTTAAAATGGATTTAGGCTGATCGGCAGTAGATTAAATCTGGCTTGCTATTGTAAGGGTGGATTTCCTGCAGGGGTTCAGGCTGCAAGACTGCCCAATGACTGAAGAAACGTTATCAGCAAGATGGTAGAAAACTGTACATTTCTTGTCTATTACCACCCACTACTACTTATACCAACGATGGAAATAAGCGCTTAATATTACGATAGCTTAATATGTGGCAGAGCGTTGCTATAGAGTGACAATATTGTACTGCAATTGGTAGCACTTCACAGTCAATACCAAATCAAAACTAGTTAGCACATCATTTGCTATTGAAAGGATTTAATGACAGTATGGTTATGGTTACACTTAAAATAGTTACAAAATAGATGTATGAGATGATAAAAACTTATACCATTACTTGTACCCAGCATATATGTAAAATGTTACCTTAGAGATAGGGAGAGAGAGAGAAAGAGTGTAGAGAGTAAGAGACAAAGAAAAGAGAAAAGAGAAAGAGCCAGCGCAAAGAAGAGCCAGATAATAACAAAGACAGAGCAACTGTTACAATCTTTTTTTATCCCTTCCTTGACCATGTGACCGAAACCCAAATGTGAGACTTTCAAACTGAACAATCTGATAATTACAACTTCCCCCATCGTACTAAAGGTGTGACGATTAGAAGACACCCATGCTGCGTCTCAGTTCGCCTACTTATACTACGCCCTAAAAGTATGTACTCTTTGTGTACACAACTGAGTGTGTAGTAAAAAGTAGACAAGCTTTGGGACATACTATCACGTCATACAATTACGTCTTTAACTGTTGCTCTCTGTTGCATTCTGTCACAGTAAACTGACCTGTCAATCATCTTGTCACAGTTAAAATCCTCCATTTCATTTCATTTCTCCTCATATTAATGCATTATTAATGATGCATTTAAAAGTTAATGGCCAAACAGATCTTTATAAAAGTCCACATTGTTATTGCAGATGAAATATAACACGGGTAACATTAAATAAATATATATATATATATTTTTTTTATCAGGTTAAACTTTGATAAGTCACTCAAACCTTTATCTAAACCTCTCACTGTCGGTCGCGCATATCCGCCATGTTTTTTAACACTTTTTACTTGTGTTTGTAGTTCCTGGGTTGTGGGCAATATTAGCTGTTATAGTGAGCATGGATCCACACTTCGAAAATCCACCAGAAATAGTAGACCATCCGGGGACTTGTGGCATACTCTTTTCCACATACTATGCATTGGGACACACTTATTTTAATCTCACATACTGTTTAGGATGGATGGTATGGACATTGAGACGCAGGGCCAATGTCCAGATATCTTGGCCTACAGGTCTCGAGCCCTATCGGCACCTCATGTCTTTAGGAATTCCCAATGGTCCTTGGGGTAAGAAAGAGGGGACTTCAAATATCTTTGATTATTTTCAATCTTACACTAGGCAAGGCAAGGCAAGTTTATTTATATAGCACATTTCATACACAATGGTAATTCAAAGTGCTTTACATACTATTAAAAATAATCAGAAGAAATAAGAATATACAAAACAGTTTAAAATAAAGAAACAAGAAAGAACTAAAAATAATTAAAACAGTTTAGAATAAAGAACAGTTTAAAATAAAGAAACGAGAAAGAACTAAAAATAATTAAAACAGTTTAGAATAAAGACTAAAATAAGACACAGTATAAACAGTCGGACAAACAGTGACACAGTGCTCATTCATTAAATGCAAAGTTAAACAGATGTGTTTTGAGTCTGGATTTGAATGTGACTAATGTAGGAGCACATCTGATCTCCTCTGGAAGCTGGTTCCAGCTGCGGCTGGCATAATAGCTAAAAGCAGACTCTCCTTGCTTAGAGTGAACTCTTGGAACTTCTAGCTGATGTGATCCTAATGATCTGAGTAATCTGTTGGGTTTGTATTCCGTGAGCATATCTGCAATGTATTGAGGTCCTAGGCCATTGAATGATTTATATACTAGTAATAATACTTTAAAATCAATCCTATAAGTAACTGGCAGCCAGTGTAATGACCTGAGGACTGGTGTGATATGTTCATATTTTCTGGTTCTGCTAAGAATCCTGGCGGCAGCGTTCTGTATGAGCTGCAAATGTCTTATGGTCTTTTTGGGAAGGCCAGTGAGGAGTCCATTACAATAATCCACCCTGCTGGTGATGAAAGCATGCACAAGTTTTTCTAAGTCTTGATTGGAAACAAAGCATCTAATTCTTGCAATATTTTTCAGATGATAGTATGCTGATTTAGTTATTGCTTTGACATGACTATTGAAACTAAGGTCTGACTCTAAAGACACACCAAGATTCTTGACCTGATTTTTAGTTGTTTGACCTTTAGAGTGAAGGTATGCGTTCACCTTGAGAACTTCATCTTTGTTTCCAAACACAATGATTTCAGTTTTGTCTTTGTTTAACTGTAGAAAGTTTTGGCACATCCAGCTGTTGACTTCATCAATGCATTGAAGCAGAGAGTCAATGGGGCTGTAATCATTAGGCGATAGGGCTAAGTAGATCTGTGTGTCGTCTGCATAGCTGTGGTAAGAGATTTGGTTCTTTCTCATTATTTGGCTCATTGGGAGCATATACAGGTTGAACAGGAGTGGCGCAAGAATTGAGCCTTGAGGGACTCCGCATGTCATGGGCGTCCACTCAGACTTATGGTCTCCTATACTCACATAATAACCTCTCCCATCTAAGTATGACCTGAACCATTTTAGAACTGTCCCAGAAAACCCCACCCAGTTTTCCAGCCTGTCCAGAAGTATTTTGTGATCGACAGTGTCAAATGCAGCACTGAGGTCGAGTAGAACCAGCACTGATAATTTGCCTGAATCTGTATTTAAGCGAATATCGTTTATTATCTTAATGAGCGCCGTCTCTGTGCTGTGATGCGATCGGAAGCCAGATTGAAAATTATCAAAGTATCCATTTGAGTTTAAGAATTTGTTCAGCTGGTTGAAGACAACTTTTTCAATGATTTTGCCTGTGAAAGGAAGATTTGAGATCGGTCTATAGTTGCTTAATATATTCTTATCCAGATTGCTCTTTTTCAGGAGGGGTTTGACAACAGCAGTTTTAAGGGAGTTTGGAAAACTTCCATAGAAAAGTGAGGCATTTACCACTTCTATGAGATCTGCTTCTAAACAGTCTAACACACTTTTAAAAAAAGATGTGGGAAGTGTGTCAAGGGCGCAGGTTGATGTTTTAAGGTGCTGAACGGTTTCTTTCAGAATTTTGCCATCAATTTCTTCAAAATCAGACATAGTAACTACTTTCTCAGGTTGAAGTCTGATCTGACTGACCCCAGCGCAACTCAAGGATGTGCTGATCACCTTTCTAATATTATTGATTTTCTCAGAGAAAAAGGTAGCAAACTCACTACACTTGCTGTCGGAGAGCATTTCACTGGGAATCTCGCTTGGGGGATTTGTTAGTCTGTCGACAGTAGCGAAGAGATTTCGAGTATTATTTAGGTTTCTGTTTATGATATTGGAGAAGAAAGTCTGTCTAGCTTTGCCTAGTTCCATATTGAAAGCACGAATGGTGTCTCTATAGATGTTATAGTGGATTATAAGTTTTGTCTTTCGCCACATGCGCTCTGATTTTCTGCATTGTCTTTTCATAATTTGCACTGCTGTTGAGTTTCTCCAAGGTGCTTTTTGTTTACCATTCTTCCTGACTTTCACAGGAGCAATATCATCAATTACATTTTTAACCTTTGAGTTAAAAGAATCAAGGAGAGAATCAACCGAGTCAGCAGATATGCTCGGTCTTAGGGATATGGCCTTCATAAATAGTACACTAGTGTTCTCATTTAGGCATCTCTTCTTGACAGACACAGATCTAACTTCAATGGCAGGAGAGATCAATAAATCAAAGAAAATACAGTAATGATCAGAGAGTGCGACATCCTTAATATCATTCAATGAAATGTTTAGACCCTTACTGATAAGTAAATCTAGAGTGTGTCCACGATTGTGTGTGGGCCCATGTTCATGTTGAATCAGATCAAAAGTTTTTAAAACAGTATTGATTTCTTTTGTCATATTATTTTCTGCATTATCTATGTGAATGTTAAAATCTCCAGCAATAGTGAAACTGTCAAACTCTGAGGAAATTATTGATAACAGTTCTGTAAAGTCTTCAGCAAAGGCTGAAGAGTATTTTGGAGGCCTGTAAATAGTGATAAGTAAAATCCGTGGAGCACCTTTTAACACAATACCCAGATGTTCGAAAGACGGGTAATTACCAAATGATATTTGCTTACATTGATAGACATCTTTAAAAAGAGCAGCTACACCCCCACCTCTCCTTCCAGCTCTGGAGACACTCATAAAGGTAAAGTTCGGAGGAGATGTTTCATTGAGGATTGTTGCACTGCAGCTGTCTTCTAGCCAAGTTTCATTTAGAAATATAAAGTCCAGGTTGTATGTGCTTATAAAGTCATTGACTAGAAGTGATTTATTTTTAAGTGAGCGGATGTTTAAAAGTGCTAACTTAACAGTCTTGCTTTTTGTGTCCACAATCTTAGTTTGTCGTGTGATAGGCACCAGATTAGATGGGTTTGCTGTACGGCTTTTAAAGGCCTTAGACTTTCTAACATGTGAATGAACAGATGATACAGGAACACTATCGTAACAGCTCTGTCCAGTGTAAGATCAGTTTCTAGTAAAAGTCTCTCACATATTCATAAGGTAATCACATTCTCTACTCACTGACCGCCAGTGTTGGGTGTAACTAATTACTTAGTAATTAGTTACAGTAATTTAATTACTTTTCCCTCGAAAAAGTAAAGTAAGGGATTACTCATAATTTTTCTGTTATTTAATAACAGTTACTTCTGATGTAATTGAGCTAACCCAGAGGAAAATTTTACTGCTCAAAGCTTGCTTTTCTATAGCTCAGGAGACAAATTTGAGATTCTCATCTAAGCCTTATTTTAATCTCTATTTTGTCTAAAATGTTTCTCATATGTTTCTCCTAAAATTCACTAGGAGCAATAGGTGAGACAGAATAATCAGAGCGAGTCATACCTGAGACTAAAAGGAGATGCCTTGCTAATCTCAATTCGGTGTTTTTAATGTCTCCTTTATTTCTCCTTTGAAAAAGAAAATGAGCAATACTGGAGCTACTATGGAGCAATATCCGAGTCTCTCGCTCATTCTCCCTCTCATGCACACAAACACACACGCACGCACATGAATTACTAATTCAATCATATGACCTCCTACCAGACTAGATTCACCATTCTAAACAACACAGATCATCCACTTCAGAACATCTTGATGGACCAAAGAAACAACGGACGGGAATGCTACTCTCTCTTCACTGCAGGACAGACAGAAGATCTATCCACAACCATCAGGCTTTAAAAATCTATAGCAAATGGCAGATTAGCTGATGTAATAAAGAAATAAAGAAATTTGAATCTGAATCTTTATTTAAATCAAAATAACATTAACAAATTTAAAGACATTTTAAAGACAGCAAAAACTGTTTAAACATGGTCATTACAAAATATGAACTAAA
The DNA here is from genome assembly GCF_963993115.1 of Abramis brama. Classification (NCBI taxonomy): domain Eukaryota; kingdom Metazoa; phylum Chordata; class Actinopteri; order Cypriniformes; family Leuciscidae; genus Abramis; species Abramis brama. The sequence continues at coordinate 4,553,464 of NC_139970.1, read as the reverse complement.
GTGCTATTTTTTGTTGTTGTAAAATTCTGTTTTTAAAACAGTAACAATTTTAACAATGTTATGAGCAGTGGCAGGCCAGGTTTACAACAATTCACAACAATAAACTTGAGTCTCTGACGCCAACATACATAATTTGAAAACAAGGACTTTTTGTGAACATTGTCATTTCAACAAATGTCTCTGTGTGCCCCATCCGATATTTACAGTGTTGTGGCCCTGATGCGGCATTTGTTTATGAAGGCTTTTTTGACCTTACTTTTCTCAACCGGTGTCCAACCATCCAGTGTACTACAGCGCATGACGTAAGCTGCAAGAATAAAAGAAAAGAAAGCACAAATTACAGATTACATTGAGTAACCGCAGTTACCACAACAGTATTAACAACTTTTTTCATCCTGATACGACAAAATTCACATTGTAATATCTCTATGGATCACACATAAGGAAATGCAGCAAAACTGTGAGGACAGTGAAACAATTATAACATTTAACGTAGCTATGTGATATATGGGTATCCAACACCTCTTATTGGATTCCCACACATTTTTTACCTATGAATTTTCACAACTTTTTCCACAAATAGCAACATACTTACTTAGAATTGCATTGACTTTGAACTTATCCAGGACTCTCTTCCCATATGGCACCTTTCCGTGTTTCCCAAATGCCACAGCATTCTGGCACTCCTCTGCAGTAAAGAATTCATCAAAAAGAAGATGGAACAAGCGAAGGCAGTCCTTCTTTGCGGTTGCATGGATTGCAGCCAGGTGAGTCGAGGACAAGAAGAGGCCACTTCCTGGATATAGCTCCTGCTGCCGAGATCTGCCTTTTGGAGCCCAAACACCAGCCTGAGGTTGGATCTGTTCCACTTTGTCCAGAAAACTTCTGAATGCCTCGAGGTGCTCACCACCTGTGACACAAAAGATGAATATTACCTTACAGGGACACAGCAGCATTCATAAAGTAAAAAAAAAAAAGACAAGTTTTTAAAAAGTCCAAAAGATTTCATGATTGGATAAGAGTTTTACCAAATTGTTTAAAGCTTTTAAGATTTAGCTTAAGCATCAAATAACTCCCAATGTCCAAAGTAAGACAATGTAGTAGAACTTTAAACATATACCAATATAAAAACATAATTACAATTTTATGTTGCACAATTTAATACACTAAATGATTACCCACGTTTTTTTTACAGAACTCTTCTGAATAGATATTAGGTGTGTTAGAAAAACTGTGAGAGAAAAAAAGAACAAGTAATTGCAACAGAGAGACAAAACATACTTACTTATACCACACAGCACATCATGCAGTTTGGCCTTTTCCTCCACTAATTTTTCCACCTCTGTCTTACAGCTTCGCATGGCTTCCATGATCTGTCTTCTGCTGACTCAGGCGAAATGAAACATGGTTCTCCATATCCTGGAATTGGAATACGCTCGATGATTAAAGTATCTGCAGATGAGCTTGAAGTCTCATGTTCAGAGGTGCTTGTCTGGCTCTGGTCCCCAAGAACAGCAGGTTTTTGATGTGTATTAGGACTGTGCAACATTTTGAGGAAGCTTTCTTTGGCTGTAGGAGCTGGTGGCTGTCTTCGCTGATCCAAATCTGCCAAAACAGGCTGCTGTTGTGTTTGGTCTGAAGGTGTGGGTAGTGCTGTGTGAGGCTGGTGATGCTTTGAATACTGCGAAAGGCTGGAATTGTGTGGAATTGGAGACAGAGTAGTTCCATACTGGTTGAGCGACTGGACTGGTGAATGCTGGTAATGTTGTGGCGTATTTGGTGATGACTGGGAAACTGGAAGTTGGTACTGTGGCCAGGCAGTTGCATGCTGGTGCTGTGGCTGGACAGGTAGAAATGACTCTGTAGGTGGAGGCTGGTACACTGGCCAGGTTGTTGGAGGCTGAATGACATTTTGGTCCACAGTATTTGGGTGATCCTGTGCAGAGGTGGACTGGCCTGCTTGAGGTAGGAATGGAAGGTTGTAGAATCTTTGTGCAGCTGCATCTCTTTTTTTCATGTCCTTCTTTGTCGCCTTCTTGGTATCCACCGTTTTGTCAGCTGTTCCAATGAAGTCTACTGTAGCATTGTAGAACTTATTGTCAGACCATCTTGCAAGTACTATTTCTCCTGGTGTCAGATCTCTAAAGCAAGCGATGGGTTTATCATCTTTGTTTAGTATATCACAGAGATTAAAAATCTTTGCTGTGTATCCATCTTCAAAGGTCAAAAATACAAAAAGTCCTGAAAATGAACACAAAGTAAACAAAAAGGAGATTGTGAGTAAATCAGTGCAGGCTAAAAATCAATCTTACTTAAACATGCTACTATATCTTTATTGTCTTATTTCTAACCCTCTTAGCAAAGCAACAAAATTACCTCTTCACTTTAGCCTTCAACTAGGATTAACTTTATTCTTTTAGCACTATCAAATTTATTCGCTCCTGCAACTCTTTGATTTATGCACTCTCTATTCTATTTTTTCAATGTTTTTAATCCCTTTCATTATTTAATTATCACACATTTTATTTGTTTATTTATTTTACACATTGTCTATGAAGAGTATGGTGCAGGAATACTTTTTTGTAAAGAACTTTGAGCTGCAATTCCTATACAAATTATTTTATCCCTTAAATTTTGAGATGACTCGCAAAATTCAGTCACTAAAATGTACAAATAAGTTTCACTCCTTTTTCATGACATTCCATTAAAAATTCCTGTAGGCTATAATCAATATTTGTGCCTCAAGCTACCAATATACAGTATTTATAAAAATTCCAGTAATAAGAGACCAAATACTGACGAATATTTTGGTTAGTAAAGTGTCCAAAGTACGTTGAAAATAACCACTTAAACCAGTTTTAATACTTAACAAAATTAGCTAAGCCGTAGTCAGGGGCGGCCTTAAGCATCTGGGGGCCCGTTTCAATAACATAAAATGTAAACATGAGCAGAAAAAGCAAGGATTCTTGTTGGTTTGCATCATTATTTTATTACGCGCACTTTCAGCTTCATGAACAGACACCACTGGCATATGTACGTTTCATTTCCTATTCAAATTATTTCCCTGCTCAAAAAAACAACAACGTTTTAACCTTACGGAAAAAAGGCAAAGTATAAACACATAAACTACCGGTATTTATTTACTTCAGATCACCGTTCGCGGGGGCGGTAAACGTCGCCATGGTAACCGCGGCGCGACTCAAGTTCGACCAATCAGAGACGTCAGTGTTTTGCTTAGAATTATGGGTAGTGTAGTATTTCTCCAGAAGATCGCAAATAACAAGGTTGATTTTTATACTTTGTGGCTTTTATAGGAGCAGAAACTTTCGTTTCACAACCTCGTAGCTCGTGGTCAATCTAACTTGGATGGTTTAGGGGTCTCCAACCTTTTTTAGCTACTTTTTAAAAATGAAAGTGGCCGAGAGACTCGTTGCGCATGGAAAAAATGAGCGCGTCACTTCAATTATTTGAAATAACGAACTTGAGCGCGCAAAAGACGCGATATGTGAACGGCCCTTGGCGAGCTACCTCCAATCAGGCCACGAGCTACTCTCGCGAGCGACGTGTTGGAGACCACTTTAGACATTATGTCTGAAAATAAATATCCTAGGGAGAAAATGAATAGGATTTTCCTGTTCTGTTGGGGGCCCCCTTGGAGGGCGGGGCCCGTTTCAATTGAAACGGGTGAAACATAGGTAAGGCCGCCTCTGGCCGTAGTATAGTAAAATAACTCAATTACCATCTTGGTTATCTCTGGGGGAGCTGGGGTCTGGTTCATACAAACTCATCTTTTTCGGAGGGTTTCGCGCTCTTCTGGGCAGTTTTGTATTAGTTCCTGCTGGGCTACTCATTCTGTAAAATAAACAAAAGTACAACACATTTAATTATTGGGGTCTCACTGCACGAGATCAAATTTTTCCAATCATACACAATTTATGTAACTTCAAGAATGTATAGGCATCGCTGAATGTAGAAATAATAATCCCAAATTCTTGCTGAGGTATTATTATTTCGTGGCCACGAAAAAAATCCACCTGAATATTCACCAATTCACAAAAAAAAGGAATAAAAAGCTGTACGAGAATAGTCGGCCTTCACTGAAGAGCGATCTTCACAGGTAAGAAAAACAATTTAATAATTATTATTAATTCGTGGCCACGAAATAATTCACCTGAATATTCACCAATTCACAAAAATACGTCTTTATAGCATTCACTAATTAATAGTATCAAACTGTTTTTGGCCACGTTGTAATTCGTTAAATCAAAATGAGGGTGGGAATTAGTTCAACGTGTCCACGATTTATTAAAACGAGGGAACAAATAAGTCGTCGTGACAACTAATTATTTAGATCAGTGCAGGGCGCATAAGAACAAACAGAGAGAGAGAGAGAGAGAGAGAGAGCCCCGGCCGCGCGCGCGCACTCTCGCCGCCTTCCAACACGAGGCACGAGCGCTGTATTGCTCTCTCTCCCTCGCGCATATCAACACAATAGTAAAAGGTCGGAAGACCGATTGTGTTTTATAGATTAGTAGTTTGTTCATATACAGTGTTTGATTAGCAAGTACATGTGAAGGAAATGCATAATACAAATTGTATGGGTTAATGTAACGGTAAACGGACTAGTTTTTTATGTAACGTTACCTGTTCGTTTTTTTTATATAAAAATTCACACACTTTTACGATGTTTTTGGGACTCAAACTGTTGGACAACTAATTCAGAAAAAAATACTTTCAAAATTTAAGACTTTATAAAGCCGTGATAAGACTTTTTAATACTTTTTAAGGGTCTTAATTTTCCCAAAATTGATTTATCACCTTTTAATACTTTTCAAGACCCCGCGGATACCCTGATAAAGATGTTTATTGCTGAAAGCTAATGTTACCATGGCCTTCCTAGCAAGCTTAACTATTTGCTACAAAATACGAACAGTTTCTTTCTTCAGAGTATCAGAACCCGCATACACTCGCCATTTAAATGTTACCCAAATTCTGTTTTAAAAAAACATGTTGCTTACCTTCTTTTGAGTCCTGCAACTGTTTTTTCCTCCATTCCGTCTGCCTGCAACTCCATACGTTAACTAACGCGCGCCTTAACCTCGTTGATTCAGCAGCGCCCCTCCACTGTGAATTAACCAATGACGATGCAGCATTTGTGACTGATGGCGCTCTCTTCTAATGCTGACGTTGGGGCGGCATCATCTACAAGGTTCAAGGTTCACAGTGTTTTTGCGCCAACTGAAGCTCAAAAAAGAAAACAAAGGTGGCGGTGCAGCATCTATAAGCGGTGAGTGGATACAGCGACTTTTTAATAATATAATAAACTTACTTGTGTTTTCTTTGTAATTTAAGATTTTTGTGAGCTTTGTAAATGTACAACACATTATCTTTTAGTACTTGATTTTTTTTTTTTACTTTAAAAAAATCAAGTTTTATTTTTATTTCAGTTAACTGAAATAGTTCTTACACGCCCATTATTTCAGTGTCATATAATTTTGTTTTCATTTACTACAATAACCTTATGAAACCCTAATAATGAAATGGTTAGTAAAATATGTGATTGTCACATGCCAAGAGTTTTCACTTGTGCATTCTGTACCAGCTAATAAATGTTACAACTGCGATCATTTTCATTATGATCATAATTTAGTCAACTTTGTATAATTATTCATTTAATGTAACCCTTTTCAGTCTGAATAAATTTAATATATTTTGTGCCCTTTTATGAACTATCTGTACCTTTTTTTTTTCTGTCAACCACAGGTTATTTACCTGCAGCCCCCAAAACCAGTCAATATTGCTCTTCCATAGAGGTTACTGATACATTTGATAGTAGTGTACTTTTGGTAAGTGTAACACTATTTAACACTGTGTATTAGACTGCACTGTCTATACCATTGGTTCCCAACCTGGGGTCCGCGGGGCGCCAGAGTTCACAGGGGGGGCGCGGGAGCGGATATGCTTTGAGGTGAATAAAGATGCATAAAATGTTCTACTAATAATTTTATATAAAAATATTTTTTTCAAAGTTTAAAAAAAAATCATATGCTAACAATGCCGATTTCAATTACAATTTCGTTATTTCAAATGTAGGCGCGTTGCGCGTGGCAATAATGTAAGAGACGCCGGCGCGACCACAACAGTGCCCAACATCAAATGGCAAACATAATGCAAGCGGAACGAAACTGCTCGTTATTGTGCGGTTGACGGACCGTTTATCAGTTTGGACCAGTGCAGCGCGAGCCGATCGTGATCATGCCACACTGTTACTACACAGCGCTAATAAGAGATCCAGTAAATAAAGCATTTGAATTCGCCACAGAAGTAATAACATCGCTGCGAGATCTAGTGAGAAACATTCACATTTCTCCGTTATTAACGGATCAAACAGCGCTGACGTGGAAACCAGGAAGAAACATTGTGCCATGAATGAACTATCCAGTGTCCACAGATCTGCAATATTCACTGTGGATTTACTGTAGTAACACTAACTGCACCCATGGAAGTTTGGCAGGAATAGGCTATATAATGCCTTCAAGTAACATTACGTCGGTTTTATTTTGACATTATGAATACAATTGCTGCCCTCAAATGTTAATCTGAAATAAAATAAACCTTGGTTTATAACTACTACAATATTACATTTCATTTTTTCCTGTTTTGTTTTATATGCTCATAAGAAGAATCAATTATAGCTCCAGAATTACTCAAAGTAAAAAATATCACACTTTATTATGTTAGTTTTAATATAAAAAAAAAGAAATCAAGGAAATTTCTCAGGCATTTCTTTCTTTTTGCTGTATCAAAAACGCACCGAACCGTACCGTGACACAAGTGTATCGTATCGAACCGAACTGTGAATTTTGTGAACCGTTACACCCCTTATATATATATATATAGTGCTGGGAAAAAAAATAATTGCATCCAAAATAAAAGTTTGTGTTTGCATAATATATGTGTGTGAACTGTGTATAATTATTTTGTATATAAATACACGCATATGCATGTATTAATTAAAAAAAAATTGCATGTATATACCGTATATACATTTATACATAATTTATATTATATATAAATATAAATAATTTATATATAAATAAAAATATTAAATATATACATGCATATGTGTGTATTTATTTAAACAAAATAATTATACACAGTACACACACATATATTATGCAAACACAAACTTTTATTTTGGATGCGATTAATTTTTTTCCAGCACTAATATATATATATCAGGTCACGGATTGTTAAATATGTACATATAGGGGGGGCCCCAAGGAAAAAGGTTGGGAACCACTGGTCTATACTACCATCATCAAAGAAGAGCCTCTTCTATATGTGTGTGTGTGTGTATTATACAGTTGGAGCTACATATATAAAAAAAAAAAAAAAATGGCGCAGAAGTACAACTCACGCTGGAGGAGAAAGGTGAAGAGCCAGCAAAATACTTGCAAAAGATACAGAAGAAAGGTTGGGAAATTTACATTTTATTGTTTTTATATTGTCATCTGCAGTGATTGAATATAAGCACATTCACCCAAGTTCTGTATTTACGTACCATTTGAGGTGTTGGTACTTAACTTGCCACTTGATATTTCCACTCCACTACATTTTAGGGAAAAATAATATTTTAATGTTTACTACACTACATTTATCTGATAACTATAGTTTCCATTTGCTTTACAGATTAGATGAAGCTTCAGAGTCAAAACAGCACATTTTTAGATTAATTTACATGAATGATTTAACTGATTCAGGTCAATAACAAATCTGATAATTGGCCAGGACATAATCAACCAACCTATACATGTAAATATTATGTAATTTACTTACACTTTTGAAACTGAAGTACATTTACTGTGATATCATATACTTTAATACTTCTACTAAAGTCTTTTTCATCATCCAAGTAAATAATCACCTCTTTTAAACAGATCCAATAAAATGTTAATATTTTAATCCCCATGAGGGGAGAATTTATAGCAGGATTTCCTACAGTATATACTGCATTGTTGTAACCTAGGTATGCCTTATAAATTTGCATGCGAGTGTTAAATATGCTTAATGTATTATCATTCTCGGTTTTCTGCAGGACACACAAGGACAGGAAAATAGAGGTAAAACGTGCAAAAATGTAAAACAACTAACTCCATTTCCTTCAGTCTCCAAGATGGCATGTAGTTTATTTATTCTGTGGAAATCGCATGTTGCAAAGCTTTAAATTTTGATCGACTGGAGTGTAAATTCAAATAAAAGTTAATGTGTCCAATAAAACACTGTTACTGAAGTGAGACCTTCAAACCTCACTTGGGTTGTCAAGGGTTTACTGACAGCTCAGATGATTATTATAACACTTTAATAGTCTAGTAATTAGTAATGTGTTTAGCATAAGTATAATGAAAAATAAACATGTTGAGACTAGTAAGCCATAAATTCACCAATCAAGTAAAAGCAAATTGATCAATTGATTTTTTTTTTCTAGAAGCAACAAACTGGAGGTCAGATGATTGCAGCACCGAGCAAGTGACCAGATCTGCTAATTTGGAAGACTCTTCAAACACAAATGTGTGTAACATCCATTACGCCAACCATTCATCCCAGTGCTATGGACACACAAGTGAGATGCATCACTCTGGTCTTAATGTTGAATCAGAGCCTGAACAGCCTATTTACATGGATACATTTCCTGAGCACCTACCTGAATTTGTTGAAGAAGGGACTTTAGATGACAATGCGTTATTTGATGAAGACTTTTCAATTGATGATGACCTATCATTTGAAGACAGTTTTGAGCTTAACCAAGAGGAGGGAACAGAACTCGAAAGCTCTACAAACACTGTAGATCATCCACTGTACAGAAATGCACCAATTTCTGTTGCAGAGAGTCTTCTCCTCATAATGACTTTTGCAAACAGACACAAAATAACAGGAAAAGCTCTCAGTGATTTGCTTACATTAATATCTCTGCACTGCCCCTCTGATACACAGACTGAGTGTCTTAAAAATTTACACAAATTTAAACAGTTTTTTGATGATCCCTCCTCTCTGCTTTTGCACAAATATTGTAGCTCATGCTTCATGATTGTTGAGAGTACAGACACCCAGTGTAAAACCTGTGAAGCCAATGTGTTGATGGAGGGGTCAACCTCCTATTTCATTGAGGTTCCCATTGAAGCACAACTGAAGAGATTGTTTGCTCAGGAAGGTTTTGAAGAAAAACTTAAGTTCAGGTTTAATAGACATAAAAAGTGTCATGACAGTATTGAAGAAATATATGACGGAAAAACCTATCAGAAATTTACTACTTGCAATGGACCTCTCAGTGATTCCAGAAACATTTCGTTAATGTGGAACACAGACGGCATACCTATTTTTAAGTCTTCAAAGTTTTCTGTTTGGCCTTTTTATTGTGTCATAAACGAGTTAAATTTTGTTGAACGCACGAAACGAGAAAACATGATATTTGCAGGTGTTTGGTTTGGGGATTCAAAGCCGTCAATGTTGACATTCCTTGAACCACTGTGTGGCACTCTGAACAAAATTGAAAGAGAAGGAATTTCTCTTCAGTTTGCAGGAGCTAGAGAACCTTTCATATGCAAAGCCTTTACCATTGCAGGAACCTGCGATTTGCCTGCAAAAGCTTTGGTACTTAATAGTGTTCAATTCAATGGACATTTTTGGTGTCTAAAGTGTGAACAGCCAGGTCAAACAGTGAAGACTGGAGAGAGAGGTCATGTCCATGCCTTTCCTTTCCAGAAGACAGATCCAAAAGGCCCGCCTCGTACTCACAAGGGGTTTGTAGATTATGCTAAGATGGCCTATGATTCCAACAGCGTTGTTCGTGGGGTGAAGGGACCTACGTTTCTCAGCAGACTAACAAGCTATGATTTGGTCTTGGGCACAGGTATAGACTATATGCATTCTGTACTACTGGGAGTAATGCGTCTATTGATGTTTTTGTGGTTTTCCACAGAGTTCTCTCGATGTGCATTCAGTATGGTCAGATCAATCAAAGAAGTTGACAAACGTCTGAAAGAAATAAGGCCACCATTTATGATTCGATTCCCTCGTTCTGTGTCTTCTCACAGGATGTTCTTTAAAGCATCTGAGTATCGGTACATTTTGCTGTTTTTCGGGCCAGTTGTATTCCGCGGCATTCTTGCAGGACTGTACTACAACCATTTCCTGCTCCTTAGTGAAGCAATCTTTATTCTTCTGATGGAGTCAATAACCCCTGCTCAAATAGATCATGCTGAGAAACTACTCTGGAATTTCTGTTCTCAAATGAGTGGACTCTATGGTGAGCGATACATGACAGCCAATTTGCACTTACTTGTCCATTTAGCTGATAGTGTGAGAGCTCTTGGACCTCTGTGGACACACTCTTGCTTTCACTTTGAAGACAAAAATGGGTACTTGCTCCGTCTTATACATGGAACCCAGAATATACCTGCCCAAATGGTAAATGCTGTAAAGACTATACAATCTCTCCCTAACATCACACAAAACATAAAGCTGAACATAGTAACTACTGAGTTTTTGGCCAGAATGACAAATAGCAATAGTTATCAACCAAGTAATGTTGTCAATATTGTGGCCATGTTAGGGGCATCATTCAATAGATGTCTTGAAACTGATGATGTTTTTCTTCTGGAACAGTTTCTTGGTCAGGCTTTACATAGTAATGTCGTCAAGGCATACAACAGAGCTCAAATAGGGAAAATAATTTACACTTCCCAGCAGTATGTCAAAACCAAAAGACGAAACAATTGCACAGTGTTATTTTGTGATGGTGCGCAGATCAAATATGGACAGATTAAATTATTGTGTTCCTACAAAGAACCCAATGAAGGTCAGAATGAGATAAAACTTGCAATTTTGAATGAATTTGCAGTTGCAAGCATAAATCTTCTACAAGATACTTTGACAGGTGGAACGTGTTTCCATATTGTTAGCCTCCTGGAAGTTCCTGTGAGAAAGACAGTGGTAGGACTTGAAAGTATTTTGGGCAAGTTGATGTTCATTGATTTGTCCTCAATGCCTGGTATTGTGTTTGCTGCACATTTCCCTAACAAACTTGAAAGGGACTAAAGATATTATAAAGTCAAAGATATGATCTTATTTTGAACAGAAGAGCCCATGATTTTTCCAACTAGTTGAAAATCCTTACTGAAAATGTAAAATATGTTGATGGACAAATAGTTTATACTGTGATGCCATCTCAACTGTTTTATATGGGCAAATCTATTGTCATACAAAAAGGTCACTTTGGGGCTAACATGAGAAATGCATACATCTGAATATACAACATTAAATTTATTAATGATATGAGTTTTTGGCAGTTAAACTTTGATACATCTGAAATGTTGAAATTGTAATTTCTTTGCTCTCAAGTTACCAATAAATTACTGTTTTTATTTTACAATGTGTTTTGTGTGGTTAATAAAATTATTTTACTGAATTACATGCAGTGAAATATTTCAAATCATTTATAGAAAATAATATAAAAGAAGAGGGTCTTTGCAGCCTAAAATAAAAGATTTACAATTAATTTATTCATACAGTAATACATTATATATAAAAAATCATGTAGATTAAGATATCATATGATATGAAACAACCAAGACAGTGATCCAAGTCTGAGAATTCAATGAGCACTTGTGGAAATCTCTTCCTTTGCTCTATCTGAGTTTAGCATGAGATGCATGAATTGAAGCTGGGATGAGAGTATATTGAGTTCATGGAGAGAACTCTCTGATTTCTCTGTCTGAGATCACAAAGAGACACAGAAGTTGAGAAACTCTGAGCATTATATTAGAGCTTGTTGAGATCTCTTCTGAAACTTAAAAGGAGACTAAATTGAGATTTAGTGCATCTTATTGCTCCAGAGAAAAGCCTGAGACACAGGAGAAATAAACCCTTGTCTCAGTTTGGTGTCATATGGATCTCAAAGTTGTCTAGGAGAAATAAATGAAACATTTTGGAGATCTCTTTTCAGATTTTATTTTCCTCTGGGAAATACTGTGTATTCACCTTATTTTCGAACGCGGAAGTAAACATGGGTCCAATTTCCGGTTTTTGTGCGGCACTTCCGTTTCCTCGCTTCCCTGGGCTAACTAATGATATCGATCGCGAAGGATTATGCAGAGTTGACAGAAAAATGTTACACATGCTGTATCAGATGAATACAACAAAGAGCTAAAGCCCCGCCTCACCCAGTTCGGGTACCGGACCTGGTTGAAACACCCATGCATCTAGCTGGCAGACTGCCAAAACTTCGCCGGCGCCTTCAGCCCCGCCCTAAACACGGTTGAGCCAACGCTGGACTAATATATATGGAGGTATTTTGTCACGTCAAATGTATTAATAATGCCATCAGAATGCAACCAAAGCACAGGATAGAAATAAGTAGATGGCTGGTTATAAATAATTGTAAATCATACAAAATAAATGCCATGATCATGCCATGATGACTAGATTTTATACAGGGGTTAATGATTTTGTTTCTCCTTGGAGTTTTTATTGAGACTTCGTAGCCCAGCCACTTTTCTGGTATCGGGTGGTCTTCTGTAGGTCTTGTGTTCACGAAATGAAAAGAACAAACATACGGTCGTTTCGGTGGTTTCTTCAAATGTAAAGCTTTTTAACCACAGGCGAAGATTCCTCAGGCCGGCGACACACTGGTTGCGTGCGTGTCCGTTTTTATTTCGGCTCCCATGTTATTAATGTTAACAGGTTAGAGCTTGCACACTGCCTGTGTGACACGCTGTGCGTGTGTCTAAAACGTGTGCATGCTAGAAATAGAATCGACGCCTATTTTTCACGCGACACGCAAGCGTTTTGGAAGCGTTTCCAGGCAAACTAGAATAGGAAAATATGTTTGTATGTCATTTTGACATGAATACATTTTAATAAATGACATTTTGATGTTTGAAAGTTTAGGTTTTGACATAAATGCAGATATAAATGTAATTAAAAAATAAATATTATCGATTTTCAAATATTACACCTGTCAATACAGAACGAAATATTCTGTAGCCTATTTTGCCGTCAACACTGCCGACGTTGTCTTTGCTGCTATATGTTTATATATTTATGTTTAACATGTAGTATAGGCCTTCCACAACTCTCTCCCCATATGTCGAATATATCACCAATGAGGCTTATCATATGTCACCTAGCAGCAGCAGCGCGTCAGACACGTTTCTGTTGTGCAAAGACATGGAAAACGCCACGCAACAGAAACGCCACGCTCACGCCACGCAGCCAGTGTGTCGCCGGTCGTAGGGCGCCTGATGATTAAAATGTCAATGATTTCGATTATTAAAATACTCCTGCTCCAAGTAAATCTTTATTTTGTACCAGTTATTATGACAACCTCTAACTGCACAAACAATCCTGGTCTTCCTCGAAGCCTTAACGATGAGTTAGTTGTTATGAACACTTGTTTGATTAACCGCTACGGTGAAAAGTGAGTTAGCTCGCCAGTGACCGGAAGTGCCTGACCGGACGTCTCGCACAAAATACCGTCAACTGGCTGCGTCCGTATTTCCGTTAAAAATAAGGTGAATAGACCAATCCGATCTCACGCAATTTGTATGCACTTTATGAGGTGGCTAAATCGTACAACCTCACTCTTACAAGGTGGCTAATTTATACGAATTTGTACAATATGTATGAGATGCCATGAGATCGGACTTCCCATATTTATTTAGTGATCATTTTGATGTTAAACCCACTATTGGTTTATATAGAATTGTTTTAGTTTATACCAGTGGTTCTAAACTCCAGTCCTTGGGACGCACTGCTCTGCACATTTTGTATGTCTCTCTTATCTTACACACTCAGTTCAGTTCATGGAGTCTCTCCTAACGAGCTGATGATCTGAATCAGGTGTGTTAAATAAGGGAGACACACAAAATGGGTAGAGCAGTGGGTCCTGAGGACTGCAGTTTAGAACCACTGGTATAAACTTCTATATAAAACAATAGTGGGTTTAACATCAAAAAAGTAAAAAATGTATTGTCTGATGTTAAAAAAGTATGTTTGTTACATATGTAACCTTCTCCCTTTAAATTGTTCATGCAATTTTTAATGTCGTCTTTTAAATCGGAAATAAACATCAAGTTGCTTGACAAAAGATTGGATGCAATTTTATAGTATTTATTTATAATTGTAAAAAAAGTATTTATAATTGTAAAAAAATTAAACAATTCCGCTGGTTGAGGTTGATTTAGAAAGTAATAAGTATTTAAATACTTTCTAGAGAGAGTAATTAGTACAGTGATCTAATTACACTGTTGAAGAGGTAATTAGTAACTACAACAAGCTCTCATAGGTTGAATACTGGTAAAGTGGGACAATGGGTAAGAGATGGGTTTTACCAAGATGGGTAAAAGACATTAAGCTTCTCAATTTATATCTTTACATATGCTTTAATTACTAAAATAACTAAATCAACACTGAGCTCATCATAAGTATGTGATTAAAAAAAAAAAAAGGTTTTGTGGCTATGACATCACTTCCGGGGGTGTGGCACACCATATTCAACCTTGCAGTGAACCGTGATTGTAAGTAAAATGACATAGCATTCTGAGGTGAATAATGTTGAGGTTATAAAAATAAAAAAAACTCATGGATCGTTTATGATTGTTATATATTTTGTTATAGGATGTGTAAAAGTGTTTTTTATGCGATTTTGACACTGTCCCTTTAATTCCCTTTTTATGTGTCCCTCATAAATTTAGTTAGCTAGGTAGATATTTGAATCAAGATAAACTTAAAATGTTTATATTGAGCAAGCTTGTAATGCTAATGCTAATCGTTAGCTAGCTAGTTTGCATAAAAAAAATAAAAAAGGTAGTTAGCATAATTAATTTGCCAATTACAGATCGACAGAATAATAGCAATGATGATAATAATCATGTAGGCCCTATTTAAGAATCCAATGGCAGAAAAGAGGACAGGGAGGAAGGAGATAAGGAAAAAAAGAAGAATAGGCCAGGGCAGATGCCAGGGCAAGAGTTGAACCAAAAGGGTGTGATAATGGAGTATAGGGAGCAGGTGGAGGCAGGGCAGGGTCCTCAACTTTGCATGATTGCACATGCATGGAACGTGCCAAAAAGCATTCTCCAGCGGAGGGTCAAGAATAACGTAAGGCTACAAGCATGCTTCGAGAATGAGGCAGAGTTGGCTAAGCTGTTCAAAACCCTTTCCAAGAGAGGTTTCCCACTTTAGAAGAAATGAGACCCAGTCGCTTGTCTACCAGTACACATAGGCAACCAACAAAAAGAGGGGGGAAAAAAGAAGGCTGAGCAGTACTGGTTCGAAAATTTTATGCCCCGAAATCCTGTCCTCGGGCCAGAGGAAACCGGATGCCCTCTCTGCTGCAAGAGGGAGTTTAACCCCACAGCAATTGAGAAATGGTTTAAGCAGTATCAAAATCTCCTTACTGAGCGGATGTGCCTTCCCACATTTTGAATTGCGATGAGACAGGAGCATTTTCTGTCAGCCACTGTGATTTCAGAGGTGGGGAGTGCCTGCTATGAGGTCACGTTAGGTGAAAAGTGGGAGACGAAAAATGCTTTGGCCAGCTTTAATGTTGCAGGGGACTACGGCCCCCCTCTTAGTCATTTTCAAAGCCAAGTGGCTTTATAACATTACCCCCAACAACAGTGGTGAAGGTGTCCAATAACGGCTGGATAACAACTGAGCTGTTTTTGGAGTGGGGGATGCAGGTCGTGGACATGCTCCCTAAGGATGACCTCAGACCACATGTGCTGCTGCTGGACGGCCACACCAGCCATGTATTCAACATCAAATTCCTGAGGCTCATGCAGTCACACAGGGTACATGTGGTGGGCTATTCTTCCCACACCACCCACTGTCTGCAACCAGTGGACAAGTCCCTCTTCAAGTCCCTGAAACATCATTGGAGTGAGGAGGGACGTGCTTTATGCGGCTAACAGTTTTCATACATTTCATACAAACAAACAAAGCCTGCCAAAAAAAACAAGAAAGATTGAGGGTACAAGCTCGGATGGCCGGGACAATATTTGCAAAGCCAGATATGGTGATGAAACTGATCCTAAGAAGTCTGAGGACTGGACTTCTGCTGTACCTGCACCCCTCCTTAAAAATAGTGATGATTATTATTATTGTTGTTTATATTGTCATTGTGTATTTAATTCATTAGGCCTACACTTGAATAACATTTGAATGTGTTTAAAGTGTCCCAGTTTGCCAATAGGGCCTGGAATAATTTGTCTCCCTTTCGATATGTTTCATTCGCATTACATCAGTCTCTGAGGCTTATGGGGAAACTCAGTTTTCTCCGCATACTGAAGCCTGGCTGGTTCACATCACCGAAATGGGCAAAGCCGACTGCCTATTTAAGTCGCGCTAAAAAGCCATTGAATTTGAATTTTTTTCCCTTCAGTACAAAGATCATCTCCTCAGAAGCTTTTCCTACCCGCCATTGACATCAAGCCTCCTCGCAGCTCGAAGCTGACTCTGCACTTCTACCCTACGGATTTCCGGCGAAAGCAAATTTAGCAACATTTGTTGCAAATTTGTCACACTACGAGTGTGGCTCATGCAGGGTTCCCCCCACCAGGCGCCCAGACCTTTTCCCGCTGTTATAGCGAATCAGATTATAAACAAACACCTTCACAAAAAGAGCATTCTTCCTTTATTTCATGCTGCTGTAAGCGTCAGCCCCCCACCACAGCACGGCGAGCTGCTATCTGTGGCTCTCCAACCCTTTGCCGCCCGGAGTCAGACTTGGGAAGCCATTCCTGGCATGCTGAATTGGGTTTTAGAGACAATGAAAAGGGTTACTCGCTCCAATTCGCTCGCATAACAAGCGTGGCGCGAGAGCCGTATTTTTTTCAGGGTGACCCATGGCTGCATCGGAGCCCTGGTCTCCTGGAAATCACTGCACCTGTATCAGATGGGACTGGAATTGGGCTCGGTTTCCAGAAGGAAAGTAGTCTGAAAAACGCCCCTCCAAGACTAGTTGGGGCACCCTGTGGACGGAGCCAATGTCAGGCTGGAACATCAACTGCCTGGAAATGATGGCAAGGCCACCATGTCCTGGTCCGGTCGGACAACATGACAGTGGTAACCTTGTATTTAAATCACCAGGGGGGTCTCAGGTCCCATCTGCTGAACAGACTGGTGCGTTGCCACCTACTGTAGGAACAGGACAATCTCCACTCAGTAAGAGCAATACGTTTGCCGAGCTCCATGAACACGAGAGCAGATATTCTGTCCCAGAACGGACCGCCTCGAGGGGAACGGAGACTCCACCTCCAGACAGTCCGCATCATTTGGAGCATTTTCAGCCAGGTGGAAGCAAATCTTTTTTGCATTGATGAGAACACCCACCACCAATTATTTTCGAGGGAAAAGGAAGCATTAGCCCACATTTGGGGTCAATGTGTGTTTGAGGAAGATTCATCCATCCAGTGTTTAATGTTTCTTTCTTTTTTATTCTGTATAGTACAGGGGTGGCGAACCTGTTCAGCATGATGAGCCAAAAAAAATCCTTCATCACTGCAAAGAGCCACACAACAGATGTGTCTCACAATAACATTACCATTACAATTTATTACTTATTACAATCACTAATTACATAACACACAATAGTTTTCATGTAATTGTCAATGTTTATCATAGTATCAGCCTACCTAAAAGGTTACATGACTCAGTGGGACACCTGGCACTCCTTGGTTTCCACAATCTTTGTTAAGTCTGGCTTGTATTCAGTTGTGGCTACTCGTAGTAACTCTTTCACATGCGTGTCAGTCAGGACAGAGCGATGCTTTGATTTCACTTGTTTCAGTGTTGAAAAAAGTGATTCACACATGTAAGTTGACCCAAACATTGACAATAGTTTGACTGCAGCCTGTTTGACATTGGGATATCTCTCATTCGGCACAATCTTCCAAAACTCCACGGTTCCTTCCCTCAGAACACTTTTAAGTCTGTCATCCTCAGAAAGTTAAATCATTTCAAGCTGAGATGCTGCTTCATCTTCCACTAAAGGGGCTTTTAAACAGTCTGATTCAGCAGTGAATGGGTTGATAAGAAATTCAATTTGTGGTCTTTTTTGGCGTAGGCCGGGGAACCTGTCCTCAAAACTCTGTTCAAGATTTTCAAGCAGTGTTGCATACCGTGCAGTACTCGCATTTACAACCTCTGCTGCATGTCCACTTGCCTTCAACAAGGATGGAAAATGTGTTAACTGCCTCTTTTGTAGATGAGTCTTGAACAGCTTGAGTTTGTTGACAAATGTGAAAATACTCTGCACCAGGTCAGACACCATCTTAAACTTCCCTTGCAGATCCACATTGAGGCCATTCAGATAATGCAGCATGTCGACCAAAAAAGCCAAGTCCGAAATCCACTGGGGATCACGTAGCTCAGGATAGTCCTTATGTTTCTCTGCGAGGAACAGCTTCACTGGATTTAAAAGCTCAAAAAAACGAGAAAGCACATTACCTCTTGAAAGCCATTACAGCACAGTGAAGAAGCAGATCAGATGGAAGATCTTCATCAAGCTCAGCAATGAGATTTTTGAACTGCCTGTGATTGAGAGCATGTGTGCGTATAAAATTTACAATTTCCAGCACAGGTTTCATGATGTGATCCAAGTTCAGCTTTTTAGGCAAGGCAAGGCAAGGCAAGTTAATTTATATAGCAAGTTATATGGCAATTCAAAGTGCTTTACATAGAAGAAATTAAAAATAATAAAAAGAAATAAGAATAATTAAAACAGTTTAGAAAAATAAAAAATAAAATACAGTACAGTACAGTCGGACGAACATTGGCACAGTGCTCATTCAGTAAATGCATAGCTAAACAGATGTGTTTTGAGTCTGGATTTGAATGTGACTACTGTAGGAGCACATCTGATCTCCTCTGGAAGCTGGTTCCAGCTGCGGCTGGCATAATAGCTAAAAGCAGACTCGCCATGCTTAGAGGGAACTCTTGGTATTTCTAGCTGATATGATCCTAGTTATCTGAGTGATCTGTTGGGTTTATATTCAGTGAGCATATCTGCAATATATTGAGGTCATAGGCCATTGAATGATTTATATACCAGTAATAATACTTTAAAATCAATCCTAAATTTAACTGGGAGCCAGTGTAAAGACCTGAGGACTGGTGTGATGTGTTCATATTTTCTGGTTCTGCTCAGAATCCTGGCGGCAGCGTTCTGTATGAGCTGCAACTGTCTTATGGTCTTTTTGGGAAGGCCAGTGAGGAGTCCATTACAATAATCCACCCTGCTGGTGATGAAAGCATGCACAAGTTTCTCTTTCACTTGGTGTCTAAAACGACTTTTTAGACACCAAGTGCTCTTGGTGGATAATACAGTGAAATGTCCAAAATTCAGGAAAACGGTCATCAGCTTTACACAGCCCTACAAGGCCTTTCCCAGATCCCAACATGGCTGGTGCTCCGTCAGTGGCTATTGCTGTTAGCTTTGATAACTGCAGATCTGCTTTCTAAACAACAGCCATCAGTGTCTCTTTCAGGTCGATGCCACGGGTTCTGTCTTTCAGTGACACAATGTCAAGCAGCTCTTCCTTAATTGTGCAGTCTTCTGACACAAATCATACAAATATTGCCAACTGTGGCTTATCTTGAACATTGCAAGACTCATCCAAAGCAATGCTGAAATACTGGCACTTCTGAAGATCTGAATATAAATGTGTTTCAACTGAATCGTTAATGTCCGATATTCTCTCTTCAGCTGTGTGCCGTGACAGCTGAAGGTCCTTTACTGAATGTTTCAAATTTTCATTTTCGGGACAAAGAATAGCAACAACATCACTAAGGCACTTTTTAAGAAACTCCCCTTCACGATATGTTTTTTTTGCACGAGCAATATTCCATGCCAGCTGATATGTTTGGTAAATTTCCAAAAAAGCTGACTTTTGCACGTTTCAAAGTGTTAACCTTGTGCTTGCGAAGTTCACTGCCTTTGGGAAATTCCCGGGCCACCGTAGAATGGAGTGATGTGAAATGGCGCTCAAGATTTCAAGCCTTAAAATGCGACAACGACGTCTGGCATATCAAGCATATCAATCCATTTCGTTCAACAAAAAAATATAAATCCTCCCATTCAGATAAAAATGTTCTGTGCTCATCTTCATATTTGCACTTAGCTGTATGCTTCTTTGATTCTGCCATGATAATTCCTACTAACGTACTTCTCACGTTAATCAGACAGCGGCAGCTCCTGTCAGTCAATAATAGGCTAGCCACGTTAAATTGCGCAAGAGTTGAGGTTCTGTTAAAAATAATTTAAAAAAATAATATAATATATTTAAAAAAAAAGTAAAATTACATTCAGAAAATACATTCCTATTTATTTTTAAATAAAATTTAGAAATTCTAAAAAAAGTACACAGAACATGTGGAGACTGAACCGAGCCGCACGCTCTTTGACCTGGTACTATACCACCCCAGGTATAGTATAATAGAGCTCTAAAGCTATTTAGAATAGTATCATATGAGGGGCTAAGACATTTGGATCATAATAAAAAAAATATGCTGAAGGTAAATTATCAGAAAGTGTCCCATACCATACCATAGCATCTTCTTCCGCTTATCAGGGGCCGGGCCGTGGGGGCAGCAGTCTAAGCAGAGATGCCCAGACTTCCCTCTCCCTAGACACTTCCTCCAGCTCTTCTGAGGGGACCCCGAGGCGTTCCCAGGCCAGCTGGGAGACATAGTCCCTCCAGCGTGTCCTAGGTCTTCCCCGGGACCTCCTCCCAGTGGGACGCGCCCGGAACACCTTCCCGGGAAGGTGTCCAGGAGTACCCGAGCCACCTCAGCTGACCCCTCTTGATGTGGAGGAGCAGCGGCTCTACTCTGAGCTCCCTCCGAGTGACCGAGCTTCTCACCCTGTCTCTAAGGGATCGCCCAGCCACCCTGCGGAGAAAGCTAATTTCTGCCGCCTGTATCCGGGATCTTGTCCTTTCGGTCATGACCCACAGCTCATGACCATAGGTGAGAGTAGGAACGTAGATTGACCGGTAAATACTTCTTTCTTCACCACGACAGACATTACTGCAGAAGTTGCACCGATCCGTCTGTCAATCTCCCGTTCCATCCTTCCCTCACTCGTGAACGAGAAGTGTGATCCTCCTGTAGTTGGAACACATCCTCCGGTCCTCCTTCTTAAAAAGAGGGACCAACACCCCGGTCTGCCAGCCCAAAGGTACTGTCCCCGACCACCACGCGATGTTGCAGAGGCATGTCAGCCAAGACAGCCCCACAACATCCAGAGACTTGAGGTACTCAGGGCGGATCTCATCCACCCCTGGTGCCTTTCCACCGAGGAGCTTCTTAACTACCTCGGAGACTTCAGCTTGGGTGATGGACGAGTCCACCTCCGAGCTCCCAGCCTCTGCTTCCTCAATGGAAGACATGTCGTTGGGATTGAGGAGATCCTCGAAGTATTCTTTCCACCGTCCGACGACATCCCCAGTTGAGGTCAACAGCTGCCCATCTCCACTGTAAACAGTGTTGGTAGGGCACTGCTTCCCTCTCCTGAGGCGCCGGATGGTTTGCCAGAATCTCTTCGAGTCTCTTCCCAAGCCTGATTTTTTGCCTCCACAACCACCCAGGCTGCAGTCCGCTTGGCCTGCCGGTACCCGTCAGCTGCCTCAGGAGTCCCACAAGCCAGCCAGGCTCGATAGGACTCCTTCAGCTGGATAGTATCCCTTACTTCCGGTGTCCACCACCGGGTTCGGGGATTGCCGCCTCGACAGGCACCGGAGACGGCTACAGCTCCGAGTGGCAGCGTCGACAATGGAGGTGGAGAACATGGTCCACTCAGACTCAATATCTCAGAAAGTGTCCCACATTACCAGAATTCTGTCTCGTGAGGCGCTTGACAGTAGCTGAACGCTATGTTAGCTTGTGTCACGAAGTCGCTTTTCAATAACTCATGGGTAAATTTCAATGATCAGCAGCCACGTGCTTAACGGCATAGCAGGCTAACCATGGCAAGGCAGGAAAAAACTTGGGAAGGCACATTAGCAACAGCCATCTTAATGACCAACAATAGTGGCGAAAAAAACTAATCCTCGAGTTAATAAACAAAGCACACTTCATCCATCTTGTTTACTCATCACTTCAATGGTTCTGACTTCCTCTTTGAAAAGAGTAGTCAATAATAAAATCCTACCCACAAACACAACAAAAGACCTGATTTTTTACCTAATACAGTAGTTGTCTGGGTCATAACATGTTAAAGAATATCAAAAAGACATTTTTGTAAGCTTGTATACTGCTGCAATAAGTTATGTATTGGGATATGTGTTAAAAAAAAAAATGTTTATTTAACTTTGTATGTCACATGTTCACACTTTGCTTTGTTTTCATTTAACTGGTGTGTAAAAAAAAAAAAAAAAAAAATGGTGTTCCTACACAATATATATATAAGGGATTGTCTGGGATTACTATGTGTTTTAGTTATTTGACCTAGTTTTCAGTTTGTTGCTATGGTTTCTCTTTGATTTGGTTATGTTACACCTGTTTTTAATGTGAGTAATGTATGCGTCACCACAAAGAGTTTTAGACAATACTAACTTATTTTTGCAGTTCCTAATAAAAGTACTGGCCAACTAATGAGAAACTTTGTTTTAATTTTCTCAGCAAACATTTTTATTCATATATAGTGCTTGGTAAAAGTTACATTTAGACCCTGTGTACAAGCCAGTGAGGTCAGATTTTGTAATTTATCTCCTTCTGTCTCATTTATTTCTCTGTCCATTCTTGAGCTTCACATATTTTCTTCATTAATGAATCTCCATCATTCAGAGCTCCAGTAGTAGGTCAGCAGGGAAGAAGCCCAGTTTACGGCCAGTGCTTACTTTCAGATATCCATTCACCTCTTCTCCTTTCTTCACCACAATCTACAAAGCAGAACACAGTTATAAATCTGAAAAAAATCAATCGGTGATCAGTCAATAAACTGCCTCTTAAATACATTTTGATTCGGTTCCTTTACGCTTAAGTACAAACATTAAATAGGCAGACCAGATTTTTAAATTATCATACAGGACATACAGAGGTATTCCAGTTGAATTATTCAGGGGAGGGGAGAGGAGCACATAAACACATTTGCCATTTCTCAGGTTTAGCCCGCTAAATAATTTGAGAAGCTGTTAGCAGTAAGACCTCAACAGAAAGCAGCTGGGTAACTCTCCCCAACACTTTAGAAATAATAGTGATCCACATGGCAATCACTCATCCCTCTTCAGTCCTCACCACACAGACACACACTGACCTGATCTTTCTTCAGGGTAATCTGGCCCATCTCTCTGTTTCCCACGAAGGAGCGTTTCACTTTATATACCCTCTCGCCTGCTCGCACCCTGATGATGTAATTCATGGGCAAGTAGCCTGTCTTCTCACCAATCTTACCCTTTGAGACACACATAGACACAGTTTAAAACTAGTGGGCTAGTGTTTACTTTAAAGCCTAGATCTGAAGCCCTGCTCACAGAGACCCAAATGTACTGCAGAGTTTAGTTCCAACCCTAATCAAACACACCTGAATCAGCTAATCAAGCTCTTCAGGATCACCTGAAAAATCACAGGCAGGTGAGCTGAAGCAGGTTGAAAACAAACTTTGCAGGAGTGAGTTTCCCAAAAGCATCATTAGCCAACTATGGTCGCAAGTTCCGTCGTTTTCAGCATAGTTCAACAAGTCTGTGTTTCCCAAAACCTTTTATATTGCAAATTTCAGCATTGCAAAGTTGTGTGGTTGGATTGACAGCTCTCGACCAGTGGTTAGAAGAAGTTTCTTGTTTGCATGACATGTGGACTTAATAAATCATTGTCTTGAGCAAAATAAGCAAGCTGACATTCAGTACAATCTATATCTTTTATTTCGAATACATATATAATTTGCGTTTTTTATTTTGTAAAAATAATTAAAGCACCGTTTTTGATGAGTGTGCATGTGTGCACGTGCTCTAGTACGCAAGAACGAGCCTATGATTGAATCTGGAAATAAAGCAAAATAACAGATAAAAATGAGAAATTGTCTCAGATGCCATGTCCGTAATTTATAGCAAAACATCTAGCATTAATTCGATCTCAAAGAAGTTATTACTCCACAACCTGCGTGACATCATTACCAATGTGGTTGAACGACAAATTTGCGACAATATACAGTTTCGGGAAACAAGCGAGACTCAAGCGAGATCATTGTGGTTTGCTGCTGCGATGATCTCATGTGAGTGATAGTTTGCCCCGCCCTTGCCCCAGTAAACACTTCATTAGAGAAGAGAAGTCATTCCAAGAGGGAGGGAAAGTTATTTTGATCGAAGATTACAAGGGAACATGAATTTTTGGAAAATTATGTTCACGGATAAATGATTTATGAAAAAAAATACTGCAGTATTTCAACAACAATAGTCAATTTTGATTTCATGATGATTTTAAAAGGTTTCAAAAGCTTTAGGTTACTTGCGTAACCCTGGTTATCTGATAACATGAGTGAGGTATCTCAATAAGTGAAGTGCCTCTGGTATGACGAATCATAACAAACCATGACAACACGATTACATGTTTCTAGCATGATGCTAACATGATTACCATGTTGCTAGCACATTTTTACTTGTTTTTATCATGTTTTAACCCTAAGCTAATTGCTATTAGCATGTAGCTATTCATTGCTAGCATGTGTAGCATGTTGGAAGTCCTGTTTGTTAGCATGCGTCAAAAGAGCCAACCTCCATCTCTATTGTCTGACAAATTCATCAGAATCAGAAAGAGCTTTATTAATGTTTCTACAAAACACATTTAATGAAAAATAAATAAATAAATAAAGACAGTAAGGTTGTGTCAGAATAAACATTTACATATTATGAACATATGTACAGTATTATGGATAATATGAATAAATAGGAGTGAATTTACAAGACTAAACAGTGGGAGTATTGCACTAAGAGAGACATTGGGAGGCGTTTAACTGTTGAAAGAGGAGATTTCCTGTAGGAAGAAGCTGCTCCTGTGCCTAGATCAGGGTTCTCCAACCTACAGAACAGTAGCTCTCCAGGAGCAGAGTTAGAGACCCTTTGACTAAATGTTCTAGTGTCCAGTGTTTTAAGACATTGGCTGGACGGTAACAGGGTCAGGGTGAGTGGATTCTGTGATGATTTTACCGGCCCAATTTCTCACTCTGGAAGAGCAGAGTTTAATAGGAGCACCAATAATCCTCTCAGCAGTCCGGCCTGTCTGTTGTAGTATTCTTCTGGTTCATCTACAAAATTAGACATCAGATTTGGTAGCTGAACCAAACCAGACAGTTATTCAAGTGCAAAGAGCCAACTCTGTGACGACTGAGTAGAACTGGGTCCCGTGGCAGGTTCAACTTCTTCAGCTGGCGAAGGAAGTACAACCTCTGCTGGGCTTTTTTCACAATGTAGTCTATGTGGAACTCTAACTTCAGGTCCTGTGTAATGCATGTGATAAAAGCCCTTTACCATCATACAGATCTCTCTGTTCCTTGGCCCGCCTGCTGTGATGGCCAGTCAATGGAGAGTTTTGCTGCTGCACTCCAGCACATATCAAGTGGGTTGAGCTCCTGAACGGGCACCCTTTGCTCAATGCGCTGCCCGACTGGGAGGGATCATGTCATCTTCATTCTCCTTGAGCTTCCTCATCAACTCCTTACTTTCGCTCTATTTAGATTCAAAATGGGGAGGCAGTTACAGCAGGAAATCGATTAAGCCAGTCAACGGCCATTTTCTTTTCTCTCTTTCCTTTCCCGTCCTTCTCCTTGTCATGAATCTCCCTCCTTCTTTGTATTCCTTTCTTTGTCCCCCCCTTTTTTATATAATAAATGATATCAATAACATTATACTTTCAATGCTTTACACTGTTACACATTCTGAATCTGGAGATATACAATGTGTGGGTTTAAGTATAAAGCCACTGACCCGGAGAGAGTGGTCATGAAACAGCTTCACAAACAATCTTTTCAACCTCATAAAATCATTATTTCTGTGATACAATAGTTCAATTTATCATAAAAGTACTGAGATAAAAGTTTAAAGTTCGCATATAAACACTGATGTCTGCAGTAGCGATAAAATCAGAGTAAATCAGCTTTTGATAGAAACTTGGCGCTTAAAATAACGCATTTATCGATTACATTGTTTCGCCACTAGGTGGCGACAAGTGACTTAAAAAAAGTTATTTGTTATTGAATCATTTATTCAAGAGAATGTAGTATTGTATGATGCTTCTGAAATAAAACTCAGAAAGATGTGATGAATTGTTTTTGTAAATATGACTCATCTTATACATCATGTACAGTCTGTATAAGTGTATGATTTAACTTTTCCCCATGGTCTAGTGTTTAAAAAAAAAAAAATCGCAATATGTTGCAATATCGAATCGCAATACTTGTAGAATCGCAATTCTTAAAACAATCGCAATACATATCGTATTGGCACCCAAGTATCGTGATAGTATCGAATCGGGAAATAGGTGTATCGTCCCAGCCCTAATACATATGTTCATCTATATTGCTTGTATGCTGTTTTTATGTTTGTTTCTTTGTTTGTTCATTTGTCTACTCTCGTATTATGCAATTATAAGTTTTTCGTAAACTAGCTTATTTGTCTGATACCTGCATTTTCAAGATCTATATTTGCCTATATATCAGTGGTTCTCAACCTCTCCTGCAGGGACCCCCTGACAGGCCATGTTTCTGTTTTAACACTGAAATGGCACACCTGATTCAATTAATGAGTAGTTATTAGAGTAGGAATTAGTCAATTAATCAATTAGTCAACTACTCATTAAGCCTTTAATTAATTGAATCAGGTGTGCCATTTCAGGGTTAAAACAGAAACATGGCCTGTCAGGGGGTCCCTGCAGGAGAGGTTGAGAACCACTGCTATGAAGAGTTCAGATGCAAAAGCCTCTAAATGCCATCTGAAATTTTCTTATAGAATGATCATTTTTATCAAGCTTGTATATTTAAGTTCAGTAATTCCACTTAAATGGCAATTAATAGGTAATCTTCATTGCCATTTAAAGGCACAGAATGTAACTTTTTTGCTTTAAAAATAGCAAAAATCACTATATCTATGTTATATATATTTTTTAGTTGTGTACTTACATTATCCCGACTGTCTCCAACAACTTTCAAACCAGGAGAAATTTGTAATTTAATTCGAGAAACGTCCCGTTTCTTTATTTCCGTTTTGTCGCCGTCAATGGCGTCATATCCGCGGGGAAACCAGGGACAACCTGGTTTCCGCTCGTACTGCCATAGCAACCAGAGCCCTCTGATAGTAACCAAAGCGACTGACGCGGACAACTTTGTAGTTCGCAATGTCTATTTGCACGCTGTTGTTGCTTCGTTCAAACATTATGGACCATGGCAAGCAGACTTTGGATAAAAAAGGAGAACTAAAACGAGAATCAATATCAGCGCGGTGTTTTCGAGATGCCGAGAGCTCCCATAGACAGTATATAAACGAGAGCTCCACGTCCGAGACTTCGACCGCTCCTACATGTACTTTATTAAACAGGTGAGCACATTTACATAAAACTAATCAATGTTATATAGTTCAACAATGATAAAATGTCAGAATATGATCTGTATGTTATTCTAATGTTGATCTAGCTTACTGCTAGTCTCATACAGACAAACTAACACATACATTTAAACACATTCAAATGCAGTTTAGTGTGCTAGTGTAATGTTAGACCAAGTGAAACAGCGCTGCGTTACCTCACAAATTTAATTTGTCTAATAAACTGACCTGTGAGTAGTAACTCTGCGTGTAGTTCGGTAGAATGAAATGTCCATATTCCTTTTATATCCGCGGGACTCGGGTCGCGTGTGGAGCTGATAGCTGTCTCTTAGCAATCCCGAACTGCTTCATATCACAGTCATGATAAAAACATAGATGTATTCAGTCATCCATAAACATTATTAGATCGGCCGGCTTGATGTTGACGACAAGATCCATAATTCTTAGCAAATGTTGCGTCATCAAACTACACCTTTGTTATTGTAAATAGGTTAGCGACCCCTAGTGGCGAAAAATTCCATACTGTACGTTTAAGTGAAATTATTGAATTTAAATATACGAGCTTGATAACAAAAATTTCAGATGGCATTTTTTAGAGGCTTTTGCATCTGAACTCTTCATATGTTTTTTTGTGTTCGTACTTATCTGTATTGCTTTGTTTGCTTAATACAAAAAAATAATAATAATGTGCACTCCATGTGCGTGAAAAGACCGAGGTCTCCTTTATTCGTTCCCATTCTCTTGTAAACTGCGTAACATGGTTTTATCCATTCAATCATATTTGTGTGAGACACAAAAATTATGTAGTGTGAGAAGAAATCAAAAGGGGATGGTCTGAAGGAAATTGAACACAAGTGATCACAGGAGATGAATTTGAAACCTTAGTAATAATAAAATGAACCAATAATGTTCTAGCACTGCATGTTTCTTTGATAAGGCTCAAAGAAACGTTGTACTTTGTGTTGAGGAGACTTCTGCTTAGAAATCTCCCAGTCATTACACCAGGGCTGGGCAACTCTGGCCCTCAAGATCCATTTTCCTGCAGAGTTCAGCTCCAGCTCTAATCAAACTCACCTGGACAAGCTAATCAAGGTCTTCAGGACTACTAGAAAGCTACAGGCAGGTGATTGGGTTCATGGTTGGAGTTGAACTCTACAGGGAAGTGGATCTCGAGGACCAAAGTTGCCCAGCCCTGCATTAAATGTATGGAAGAGAAAAACTGTACTCCTGACTCACTCATGTACTCCTGTACTAACCTTAACTTCTGATAGCAATCCACCACAATGAACTCACCCTCCACCACTCCTCATTAGAGTCATCCAGCACTGTGATGCGATCTCCTGGACTGAAACACACACACACACAACACACCTGATCAGGTTTAGAAATTAAACCAATTAATGAAGCATTTATGATGGTTTTGACTGCATGAATGCGATGACTAAATTGAAATATTAATAAATATGTGAATAGACTCACTGGAAGTCTAGGTCATCTTTCTCAATGGCTTTGAAGCGATACAGAGCCATATAATAGTGAGACTGACTGAACGTCTGCTGCTGCTTCTTGTTCTGCGAATCAAACACAGTCTGTTAGAGGGTTTTATTTGCCTCTTTCATGGACAGCGACAGAGAAGTGGGGGTGAGATCAGGAACCAGATTCAGATTCGGTTGCAACCTGTTAAAGAGTGTGCACTACATGCCAGAGCACATGTCCCACAAAGTCTCTTGCAATTAAAAGAATTTAAGGTACTATACGGTTATCCGGACCACACGTGACCACAACCGCTCTTGGTTGGTCGTAACCCCAGTGACGGGTAGGTTTAAGGGCGGGGTTGGGGTAGGTCATCACATGTGGTCCGGATAACCGTATAGTACTGAATTTAATTGGATTTTTTCCCCCAATGGAACTAAAAAATTAGGTTTCAGGAAATCGGTAAAGTTTTTTTTGACAGTGAGATGAGCGTCTACTGTTTTTACACAATGCTGTCAAACGTAACTGACCTATCAAAATATGCATTTAGCTGTTTTAATTAATTATGCAGGAAACATTAAAGACATATCCAAATACAACAGTATTGTGTTATTATTTCTCTGAATTGTGGTCAATAGAAGTCTGGTTATGACATGGTTGTCACAACAGTGTGGAAAAAAATTAAACTTTACTTAAACTGTTCAGTGAAAATGTGCATAATTTGACTCGGATCATCTTTAGACCATGAAAACAGGCCAAAGTAATCAAGTCTTTGACCACTAGGTGGTGTTGGTCCCAAGCTTCTCAGTTTCTTCCAGGACATGATGGCCATGTAACAGAGAAAGATTTATAATAATATGTGTTTTATGGCAAAATACAGGATTTTAGAAATCAAAATGATCTATTAGAGACGCTAAAGGGTTTGAGAGATATTTTCTATGTTCTCTATCAGTCTGCCTTATTTCAATGATTGACACACAAATTACATTTGGTAAACAATAGAAGCTTATGCACAAGAACAAAGAGGTTTGTTAAATGAGGAACAATCTTCTGTGATTACCATATGTGATGTCCTATGTGTGTCATTCTTTGTTTAGATGTAAATAAAAACCTGTTCATCATATAAAGTGATCATATCTCTTTACAAGACTTATTTTAGATTAAACTGCTCGATCCATTTGGATTTGTTTTACAATTCCTTTATAACCTTTTTGGATCTGGTAGGTTTTGCTTAGCTAGATTTTCAAAGCCTCTCAGGTTTCATTACAAAAACTTTCATTTGCGTTTCGAAGATTAACCAAAGTCTAATGGGTTTGGAACAACATGTTGACAGAATTTTCATTTTGGGGTAAATTATCCCTTTAAGTCTCTATGAAATTCTGGTCTCTAGATATAGCTCAGGTTTATAGGATTTTTTGTCTTTTAGAAAAGAAATAGCACACCTCTCCTCAACAAGCCACACAATTTGAGGTACAAATCATGCCCATAGCACAAATGTTGTAGTGTGAGTTATGCACTATAGTTTAGTACTAGGGGTGTGTTCATATCCTTAACCCATCATATAACCAATAGTATTAGTGATACATGCTTTAACAAGCACCACTATTGACAACTAAAACTACCCAACAAACACCATTTAACAGGACAATCTGAAGGGCACACACGTATACACCCAAACTCATGAGGGAATCATAAGCTGGAAATAGAAACTTTGAAAATGCTGCATAAAGTTGGCAAACCAGTCCATGCAACCTTTGCTCCTGTCCTTGCAACTTTTTTGACATTAGTACAGCAGTATTTTACCTTGTCATCTGCTGCTGTTTTGTCTTTCTTGTCTCCATCTTGCTTTCCTAACAATAAAGGATAAAGTGTGCCCATTCAACATGTCTTTTTTGGAGTTAATGGATATAAAGAGCCAATATACTGTAGATTGATTCAAACTGTCTTTGTTTCCCACAAAAAAAAAAAAATCAGAATTAACAGGCCAGTCTCATATTGTGTCTCAAGTTAAGTGAGTAAATGGTGACTTGTCATTTTTTGGTAAAATATCCCTTTAATAATTAACAGAAAAGAGGGATCATATAAAATTGCATGTTGCTTTGGTAACACTTTATTTTGATGGTCCCTTTTGAACATTCTGTTGGCTATAAGCAACTACATGTCAACTAACTCTAATTAGAGTATTAGAAGTCTGTCTGCTTAATATCTGCAAACTATTAATTGTGATGATCCTCCAACAGACATTCAATTGACTGAGTAACTTTGAAACTACATGTCAACTTATTCTAACCCTAACCCTACCAGTCTACTAATATTCAACTAATACTCTGAGAGTTAGTTGACGTGTGTTAAAGAGACCATCAAAATAAAGTGAAACCGTTGCTTTTTATTTAGTACTGCCCCGAATAAGTTATTTTACATAACAGATGTTTACATACAGTTCACAAGACCAACAACTAAAAAAATATAAATAAATAATGACCCTGTTCAAAAGTTTAGATTCACTTGATTCCTAATATTGTGTCACTGCATGGATAAAGTACTGCTCATCTGTGGAAACAACGGAAGGACGACTCAGTACCGAACTCGTGTGCAGACAGAGCACAAATGGATGAGCTTTTGGAGAGAAAAAAAAACATGGAGTCTAAAAGAAAGTTCTAGAATTGAATAGCAAAGCATTTATGTTCCTTATATGGTCACACACCGAACCTTGTTATTGGTTGATGCAGATAAGTCATCTGAGACATTTGTCAGCTTCTTTGGTCTGTTACAGCAACTTTACACTGTTCAGCTCCATTGGACCATTCTCATAACCTAGAAATCTAGACGTACCCTAGCGGCAGCAAAATTTATTTTGCAGCCAGGGTAGTCTAGCAACTCTCCGTTGACTTTCGAGCTGGAAAAACCAAACTCTAGTCAGACCAATCAAATCGTGTATAGAGTCGGTGGACGGGCTTAACATAATGACGGCAGAGTTGTGACGGTTCTGCGTGAATTCCCTGCTACTTGAAAACAGAGAATGGCTGCTGCTGGTGAACAGCGGTCTTTTGAACAGAATAGATGTATCAAGAATATACCAGAATATATCAAGACGTTTACAGTGAAGGTATTGCCAACAACCAGGTGGGAGAGTAGTGTTGAAGTTGTTAAAGCTGAAGGTATTGACTGCTATGAAGAAGCAGGTCAGAGAAATGGGATGCAGATTTGGGAGAAGAATTGGAAGGATCTGCCAGTAGCTGCAGAGATGGCCTTTTGTGGTAAGTACCATTGATCCTGAAGAGTCCCAAATATTTAGGAAAGAAATTAAGACCGTGTCAGAATTCCCTCAGGAATGTCAAAATGATAGATTCAAAGGAGCTTTCGCACCGGAGGAGCATTTTCATGGTTCCTAGAATTATTGGCGCAAGTATCCGGATTTCGGGCGCGTTCGCACCGCAAGAACTAGGAACGATTTTAGTTCTAGGAACTCCTTTTGGAGGAAATAAATGAGGTCCTACTTCAGAGTCGGGTCTAAACCAACACTATAGGAACTACAGTGACATTAGTGTTTGCTCATTGGCCGAACGCACGCGAAACACTAGCACCCGCCACTTTTTAAAAAGCCTCGTAAACACAGATTATAGCCTATATATTTACTCCACAAACTAACTCTACAAACAAGGAAAACAGTGATAGACGAGCCTCTCAACCTTTACGCTGAGGAGAAAATCCAACACAACTTTGGACCAAACAAAACATGTATTTCTCCTCAGCTAGCAAGATTGGAAATGGTAGCTAGTTCCTATAACTGAGTTCCTATAACTACCCGGTGCAAAAGCCCCTCATCTCAGGGAAATAGCAGAGAGGCTTGAGGTGGAGATGAGCTGGCCAGAGGGGCATCAGAGAACAACACTTGGACCGTTTGAGGATGAAGAAACACTGAGAGAGCACTTTCAGTCAACTGAAAAGAGATTTTTCCTGCCCTGGTCACATTGGATTCTCACACATGGAAACCTATGTGCTGAATTATTCCTCTACTCCAGGTACTAACACTGAAAGAAGTTTTGTGCCTCAAAAAGTGCTTTTTGATCTGAATGGTATTTGGAAAACACTTTTTCCCCACAGATTTGTCCCACCGTCATATTAAGTGTGCTATTTGGGACAGGGCCTAAGTTTTAGCCCGACTGCAATCCTCTCTTGACCAGGGACTAACACCCTCTGACCTCATCATGGACCCTATAGACTATACTTACCTACAGACCACATATTTTCCCACAATACATACTGAAAACTTAAGTTTCAGCTTGGCTGCCTTTTATCTATGGCCCTTTCCCAAATGGCACACTTCATATGCACTTTGTTCTAGTGAACTTACAATGGCGGCTGCGTACGTGTGTCCGTTAAGTCCACAAGAGCGTAGGGTGTCCCAATTGTCATTTTAGTTTTCAGAAGAGCGCCCCCCTTTGCAGTCAATATGCGAATCCCTCGATGCGCACTTTTGCCGAGCTTCTTCCCGACAGTCGAAGCGGCATTACATCACGAAAGTGTGCACTCGTAGGAAGACCGCGAGTGTTTCGGGTGCCATTTGGGACAGGGCCCTTGTACTCAAGGACCAGTGCTGTGACTGTTTTGAAAGAACAAGAACATTTGTGTCTATTGTTTGAAGAAAATCATTTATATTATTTGTATGAAATGAAGAGAAAATTAATCTGTTTAGGAAAATCTGACGTGTTGAGGAGACATTACTTGTTTTGAGAGAACTTTCCCCAGTCTCTGGAGAAATGTGTAAAGAAAACTACACAAAAAATTGTAAACTCCCCTTCGCAAACAATATTCCATTTTCAAGGAAGATATATAGAGTAAACCAGCATATAAATTCTACAAAGTAAAAGCCACAAAACAAAATTGATTTCATTTGCCACCTAGAGACTGCAGTTTCAGCAGTAATTTAAATGAATGAGTTATTACCCTAAATTACTGTTGCAAGCTTGATGCGAAAACATTTTTCGAATCACATGTAATTCGCAGTCCCGTGGATTCCTAATAAGATGACTGCATTTCAACCACGGAATTTCGCTGTAAAGGTAACAAACAATAAGCAACTCCTGGTTTAACTTACCCTCACCAACCTCTTCATCCTCTTTCGGTTGTTGAGCTTCCTCTTCCTCCATCATCATCATCATCATCTAATGAAAGGAAGGATGTTCATCACATTCTTCATAGAAGTGAGGGATTATTCTTAAAAGCAGAACATGTCACTTACGTTCTTTTTGTCTTCTGACCCTTTCTTCCTCTCTTTGTTGGCCATGATCACACCCACTCTCAGTGTGTCAAACACCGGATCAGTGCGGTTCTGCTGACCTACACATGCAATTTAAATTCTGTAAGTATCGTTTCAATGTGTTCAGTTTATTTTTATAGATTTCATCATACAGTAATTTTAACATCATTTACCCTCACAATAATCTTCAAACATTGTACAATATAGACATACGTTATTTTATCAGACATTCAAAGATTTAATTCTGTTATGTGTACCAAATAGTTACAGAAACATTCTAGACTTTCTGACTAGCACATAATTGTCTGTGCTAATGTAGGTTGTTATACAATGTTTATTTGTTATATTTGCATGCATTTGAGAGCACTAATGAAACCGCTAGCACTCCTCCCTAAAATATTTTTTTTCTTGGTTATGCAAACTTTAAGAAAACATTTCATTTTAGTATTCTTTAAAAATTTTGGGAACATTACTTTTAAATGTTCTATAAACATTCTGAAACAAGTAGTAACATTTAAAAAATGTTAGCTGACCGTCTAACTACAGGGCTGCCAACTCTCACGCATTGAGCGTGAGACTCACGCAATTGACACTTTTCACACGCTCTCACGCCACACATCCATTTTCTCACGCACAGAAAAATTGCGGAGCAAAGAGGTACTTTTAATATTAAACTAATTCTCAGCTCTTCGATTCCGTCAATTCTATTACGAAATTCAGACAAAAATACGTTTGGCGCTTGTAAATGTGACGTGACAGATCGCTGAGCGCCTCAGTTCAAGTGTACGTGAACCGATCACCTGTTACTTTTTTATTTAAAGATGCAGTACAACTTACCGAAAGTATACATAATATCGACCAATTAGTGTTTTTCAACCACAGAAAGAGGTCAGTATAACAGCAGGAGAACAATTATGTCACATAACGTTACATTTACCTCAGGAAAGCCATTTAATGACCATAGCATGTTAATTGAATAGAAAAAAATAGCTAGAGAGGAGATTTTGCTGAGCACTATATTATATATTATATTTTTACTTATGTCATTAAATAATTGTTATTATAACAAAAACTGCATTATATTTAATTTAATTTGTTATTTTTAACCTTTAATAATACCAGCAGATTGGGCCCTCTATGTTTACAGCATTAGGTGAGATTGTTTTTTTAAATTAATTTTAGATAAATTTTTGTCAAGCAATAATAAAAACTGTATCCTACCAGTCATTGTACAATGTAAACATTGTAACATGTTGTCACTAAACTTCATAAAATTCTATTTAGTTACCAAATGTTTTGACAATCACAATTACACTTATCGTGATGCAATATTTGTTTTTACATACCCCCCCACCCCCGCCAAAAAACAAAACAAATCTCACTCCAAGCTAAACTCAAAAGTTGCCAGCCCTGTAACTAAAATGTTTCAGAAAACAATTATTTGAACAAATGTCTGAACAAACTTTCTGAACGGCACTGGTCAGTCACTGAGAGAACATTAGTTCATAACTTTGTGAGAACCATTATTCAATATTTCGAGAACGTTCCTGTTAGCTGGGTCAGTTCTGGGTTCAGCACATGCTTGAAATTCCCAAAATACTTTGATTGGATTATTTGTTTCCCTTCTTTGTTTAAACTCTGCTTGTTTAATTCATTATCACCAAGAGTATTTTCACGTCAAAAAATAACTTTCATTATACATTATACTCACCGGGGTTATTGATCTCTTGATCATAGAGAGGAGAACTATATGCCCGTCTGAATCCAGGAGGCTGACAGGAGGAGAGATATTAATGAAAAGATGAAGCTGACAATGTGATTGTTTCATATATGTATATTAGAAAGCATATAGAATATCCTCTCACTATTTTTCCAAAGCATCTCTGGAACTGCACATATGACTGGCACGAGTGGTGAATGTTGGTCTTGCAGTTTTTGCAGCGCAAGGCAAATTTATTATTGACTGAAAGAAGAGGAACAGGAATCAGTAGATCAGTATTTTTTTTTCTTGGAGTATCGCAATAATATCGTATCGCGAGATCGGTATCGAAATCTTGACATGGTATCGTTACATCCCTAGTTTGACTCACACCCGCTTCCTCTCACTCACTGAATAATGAATAATGTTGGTGCTTATGTCCTGAATTTCAGCGCGGGGTTGCGAGTATTGTGCATAATTTCAGTCATTCCCGCAGGTTTTTCGCTCACACCAAAAGCACGCGCACCGCTGATCTATATAAGTGGCGCGCACATAAAGCTGCTTCTCAAACAGCTTGCGAGTACCACAATTATTTGTTCAAGGTATCAAAGTATTGTGACAAGCCTATAGGCATTACATTAAAAGTGGAAAATTGCGTGCATATTTAAAAAATATATTTTTTCAAATATTTTTAATATTTAAAAATTATTTGCAAATAGAGATGAATACATCAGCTAAGACTGCCTGCACAAACACAGATCATCGCCTCGTTGTCATAACGAGAGATAGAAGAACATAATAACATTACCTTCCAAAGGATCTCAATCTCAGGAAAATGGTTTTACATTAACTTAGCGAATGTCTCCGGAAGTGTGGATTATTTGGTAAACCAGTTTCAATTTGACACAGGCACAAACAGATGTTAACGGTAAGATACGGACCAGATGGTAGTGCCATAAAGTATAAGC
This sequence comes from Abramis brama, assembly GCF_963993115.1. NCBI lineage: Eukaryota > Metazoa > Chordata > Actinopteri > Cypriniformes > Leuciscidae > Abramis > Abramis brama. Next base: position 4,516,474 of record NC_139970.1, on the reverse strand, counting down.
ATGTTAACATACGTGTCCTTTATCCCTTTATCCCATTGGATAAAGACACGACTGCTTTACTGACTCCAGTGGAAGCAGAATATACAAGAGATAGAAAAAAAATCACTATATGGATATTACACACATAAAATGTATTCTTGTTTTTGGAGAATGTTTACATTTTATTAGCAATGATGGAGTGAACTGTGAACTTACGAACAATCATTCGTGCGCAGACGTCACAGAACTTGGGTTTCTTGCAGTAGTGGTCCTTAAATTTGTGTGGTTTGTCATTGATCTGGATCACTGGCTCAGGCGTTGGAGGAGGAGGAGCCTCTTCTTCCTCCACCTCTTCATCATAGACAAAATACACCTGAGGAGGACAGAACGTGAGATGTGTGTCACGTGACACACACACACACACAGAGAGAAACTCACACACGTACAGTGTTGTCGTCCTCCTTTACGACATTGTCTGGCGCCGGAGGATTGTCATGAATATCCAGCGAATCTTTATCCTCGAGTCTGAAACACAATCAGGATTTAGATAGTTACACACTTATATAATGTTCCTGAAAGACGGTATAATCTGTGGAAACACTCACTGGTCATATTGAGCCATATATACAGCGTCTTCAGTCCGTCAGCAGAGCTCAGCACCTACACAACCACGACACATTAGCTGGTTTTATGAATAAAACTTTCAAAAGTGACGATATTAGTAGTCAAACTCAGTGATGGAGAGCAATAAAGTATTTTAACTTTGTTACTGACTGTAAATTTTCTACATACCAAAGTATAATATCATACTTTTTACTCTACTAAAAGACGTTCTTAACGCAAGTTTGGGAGGAGCCTAATCATTCAGTCCTGTCAATCAAAAAAGAGAAAAACACTGAAAACACATTAACATCTCACTGAATGAACAACTTTATTGAGCTTCATGACATAGGCCCACTCCCGGTTTGCTCACTATTTTCTGGTTATTTGTGTTTACATGTCTAACTCCACTTTAAATGAGTGATCAGAAGAGAGAATAAATCTGAATATTACTGTGTAATAAATATTTATACTCTAATATTAAAGGGGTGGTATAATGCCCTTTTCACAAGATGTAAAATAAGTCTCTGTTGTCCCCAGAGTGTGTGTGTGAAGTTTTAGCTCAAAATACCCCACAGATATTTTTATATCGCATGTTAAAATTGTCACTTTTTGAGGATGAGCAAAAACACCGTTTTTGTGTCTGTTCCTTTAAATGCAAATGAGCTGCTGCTCCCGGCACAGGGGGCGGAGCTTCATGAGTTTACAGCTCTGATTACCTCACACACACACGCACTGAAAATGTCAGAAACTGTTTCAGCCTTTTATGTTCAAACCGGAGTCAGACAATGATGGAGAGACTCAAGAAGTGACATGTAGAAGCAACAGGACATTTCTGAATGGTTAGTTGATGAATTTATGCAGCTTATGTGTTTTTATCTTTTAGTCATTGATTAGCATATTCTGTCTTGATAATTTATAAATTGTGTTCCGGGGGCGGGGTTTATGTAAATTTTTTTAGGGTTAGTGATGTCACTAACCCAGGAGGAATGTCCTATAGTCACAGTCTTGTTGTAGTCCTTATAAAGCAATTTCTTTAAAAGCAAATATCTCCCTTTGCTTTGAACTTTGAGCGTTGTAACTTTGCAGATGTTGTTTATGCTCAAACAGCAGCATTACACACTAACTAAAGTTAGAAAAGTGAAATCATAATCAACCACCCCTTTAATAATATTCTATCTTAAAAATACAGTGGATTAAAAGTTTTAAAACTTTAATTCAGACAAAGCCAATCCGAGAAAGCAATGGATGGTTAACACTGTAACTGCATTTCACCATTACTCTTCATAGCGGATGTCTTAGCAAACATTTAATCGCAGATCATAAAATCACAGAAGGTTCAAAGCCATTAAGTGTGTCAAAGAAACAACTACACACTTTAAACAATGTTAAAGAGAGGATTGAGAGATCTGACGAACACACACATCACCCTTTCCTATGATTTATTAAATGGATGTTTGAATCTCTATTTTGTCTATTTGTTTCATTGACAAGTATCACTATATGTTAAACAGTAAATGCATTTTTTTTTTTTTTTTTTTTTTTTGCTATATGTAAAACGTAGATGCAATGCTGCCAATGATAACAGGGTGGTTTGAGATTAATGGAATATGTTTAGCAGGATTAAATATATTTTAGTCTCTTCTTCCAATTTGTAATTTTTATCAGCTGCTTCATTTTTAATGTGATTTAGTCAGAGTAAAAGCACGGCTAACTTGTTAATAAATGAAATCAATATTTGACATTTATAATAGAAAAGTCATTGCAATTGTATGGTAGAATTAATCATCAAATAGTTTATTGTTTTAATCCACTGACCTAAAAAGTAAAACTTAATTAATAAATCTCTGCTTGTAGGTGTGCTGAACGTTGTTACCGCCTGTTATGACACAATAATTCAATCAAATTCAATTCAATAAACTTAATTAATCCAGAGGGGAAATGTACACGTCACAGCAGCTTATACCACACAGTAATTATAATAAATAAAAATGATTAACAAAAACAACCATTATTTTCCAGTATCAGTTCAGCAAGGCATTATGATTATATACAACCAAAAATCCAGTGCCATGTTCAGTGTATAGGCTAAAATCTTTTTTTTTTTTTTTTTTTATACTATATGTATGTTGTCACCACATGTTTACACAAATTTGTATTTTTTAAAACATTGTATGGTATATTTTGCTATTTTTACTTGTTGCCCACATGAATGATCAATAACTGATATTTTAGATAGCTATCAGAGGAAAACAGTGTAAAGTTACAAAGAGATTTAACTTTACTGTCTAACAGCAAACTAAAGTCTGGCTTACAAGTATCAGTTATTTATATATTTATTCACGGCTTTTAGTTGAACTTTTAGGGTCCATTTCTCATTATTAACAATGACTTCTGCCTCAATAAACCCCTTATTACTGCTTATTAATAGTTAGTAAGGTAGTTGTTAAGTTTAGGTATTGGTCATGAATGTGGTCATTAATAAGGCATTAATATATGCTTTAAAAGTACTAATAAACAACCATTATACTAGTGATATCCATGCTAATAAGACACTTGTCAATAGTGAGAATTGGATGAATTGTTACTGAACTTTTCTTTTTTTGTAATTGAATTCCTGGTCATTAAATGTGTGGTAACTGTTAGTTGGTAAACATTACATTGTTACATTATTTTGCAATAAAAAGGGGTTTTCCCTCAGAGCTTCTTATGTTCTTCTATAACTGTATAGACAACAAACAAGTACAGCATATTGCAGAAGTTTATGTATCATAACATAATCAAATATTTGTCCAATCAAATTTTAATTTAAAATTTTAAGCATTTTAATTTCACACACACACACACACACACACACACACACACACACACACACTCACTTCTATTTCTGGGCTGGAAACACTATCTGAGTCCAACAAAATTAGTATCTCACTAGGCAGAGTTACAGAGGAAAATATGACGGATGTTTTTTAGATTGCATATAACAAATATATTTCAATAATCACACTTAAATGCACACATTCTCAAAAGAGTAGTGAAGCATGTGACCTCAACTAAGATGATTAAATATACATACCTGTTAATGATGATTTGCTTTACTATAATCTGATGTCTTCAATGAGTTTTCAGCCAGTGAGATGTTGTCCTACAGCATGTTTGCATTAGATTTATAAGTTAATCTGAACTCACTAGTAACCAAACTGGTCTGAGCTGAGGAACAAACACTTGCATGTACGTGTGTGTGTCACTGTGAGTGTTTTAAACAGATGGCAGATGACGAAGAGTAATAAGACCCTCTCTCTCTCTCTCTCTCTCTCTCTCTCTCTCTCTCTCTCTCTCTCTCTCTCTCTCTCTCTCTCCCTCTCTCTGACAGACATGCACAAATGTAGTCAGTTCAAGTCATTCACAGATTCACTGCAGGCCTGTGAGTTTGTATGCATAACCGGATCTGTAACAGAGAGGCCAGAACAATAACGTGAGAATGTGTTATATATATTTAACATAAAACAAAACAAAAAATGCACTAATAGATCAAATCATAGGTTTTATTTTAAACAAACTAATTACAAAAGTCTCTAATTTTGTTACAAGCAATTTAATTCATTTATTTATTTCAGTATTTTAGTTCTATTTTTGTATTTTGATGCCTTCATTGGACAGGACAGTCAGGAAAGCTCGGGGGGGAACTCGGGTCGCCTGAGGCATAGTTGCGCTATATTTGTCAGAGAGCACTAACTTTTTTAACTTATACTTTCTACAGAATCAGACATGTAGCATCATTTGTAATTATACCTTCATCAATACACTGTAAAATTAGTTAAATGTTAAAATTACCGTAAAATAACGGCAGCTTTTTTTTGCCAGAAATTTACAGAAAAAAATACAGTAGCAACATTTTACGCTTTACAGATTTAACTTAAAAAACATATTTAATTATCTGATATAATGTTAACTTCCCAACCTTTGAAGTACTGATATCTGTTTTGTACCTTTGTAATACACTGACAACCAGCAAACACAGTTATTCACCGTATATACAGTGAGGAAAATAAGTATTTGAACACCCTGCTATTTTGCAAGTTCTCCCACTTAGAAATCATGGAGGGGTCTGAAATTGTCATCGTAGGTGCATGTCCACTGTGAGAGACATAATCAACAAAAAAAAAAAAATCCAGAAATCACAATGTTTGATTTTTTAACTATTTATTTGTATGATACAGCTGCAAATAAGTATTTGAACACCTGAGAAAATCAATGTTAATATTTGGTACAGTAGCCTTTGTTTGCAATTACAGAGATCAAACGTTTCCTGTAGTTTTTCACCAGGTTTGCACACACTGCAGGAGGGATTTTGGCCCACTCCTCCACACAGATCTTCTCTAGATCAGTCAGGTTTCTGGGCTGTCGCTGAGAAACACGGAGTTTGAGCTCCCTCCAAAGATTATCTATTGGGTTTAGGTCTGGAGACTGGCTAGGCCAGCCAGAACCTTGATATGCTTCTTACAGAGCCACTCCTTGGTTATCCTGGCTGTGTGCTTCGGGTCATTGTCATGTTGGAAGACCCAGCCTCGACCCATCTTCAAAGCTCTAACTGAGGGAAGGAGATTGTTCCCCAAAATCTCGCAATACATGGCCCCGGTCATCCTCTCCTTAATACAGTGCAGTCGCCCTGTCCCATGTGCAGAAAAACACCCCCAAAGCATGATGCTACCACCCCCATGCTTCACAGTAGGGATGGTGTTCTTGGGATGGTACTCATCATTCTTCTTCCTCCAAACACGTTTAGTGGAATTATGACCAAAAAGTTCTATTTTGGTCTCATCTGACCACATGACTTTCTCCCATGACTCCTCTGGATAATCCAAATGGTCATTGGCAAACTTAAGACGGGCCTTGACATGTGCTGGTTTAAGCAGGGGAACCTTCCGTGCCATGCATGATTTCAAACCATGACGTCTTAGTGTATTACCAACAGTAACCTTGGAAACGGTGGTCCCAGCTCTTTTCAGGTCATTGACCAGCTCCTCCCGTGTAGTTCTGGGCTGATTTCTCACCTTTCTTAGGATCATTGAGACCCCACGAGGTGAGATCTTGCATGGAGCCCCAGTCCGAGGGAGATTGACAGTCATGTTTAGCTTCTTCCATTTTCTAATGATTGCTCCAACAGTGGACCTTTTTTCACCAAGCTGCTTGGCAATTTCCCCGTAGCCCTTTCCAGCCTTGTGGAGGTGTACAATTTTGTCTCTAGTGTCTTTGGACAGCTCTTTGGTCTTGGCCATGTTAGTAGTTGGATTCTTACTGTTTATATGGGGTGGACAGGTGTCTTTATGCAGCTAACGACCTCAAACAGGTGCATCTAATTTAGGATAATATATGGAGTGGAGGTGGACATTTTAAAGGCAGACTAACAGGTCTTTGAGGGTCAGAATTCTTGCTGATAGACAGGTATTCAAATACTTATTTCCAGCTGTATCATACAAATAAATAGTTAAAAAATCATATATTGTGATTTCTGGATTTTTTTTTTTTAGATTATGTCTCTCACAGTGGACATGCACCTACGATGACAATTTCAGACCCCTCCATGATTTCCAAGTGGGAGAACTTGCAAAATAGCAGGGTGTTCAAATACTTATTTTCCTCACTGTAGTACGAAAACTCTCTTTTAATCAATTAACTGTTTTTCACCATAGCATGTTTACCTTTAACATCATGATAAATGTTCTTTACACTCAAGCCAAAATGTTACATAATTTAAATCAATATAGTTATGTTTTTGAAATTTCACCATAAAGACAGCTAAATTAGATATGAAAGTACATTTTTCAAAACATACAACTATAACTTATCATATAGGTGTCACATGGTGGTTGCAAAGTAAGTACCAAATGCAGCAGTAAAAGGTTTATCAACAATGAACTCAGGAAAACACGAACACGGAACAGAACAACCATCCAAACGCAGTGATAACAGACAACCAAACTGAACCAAACACAGGGCTTAAATACACAGGGACTAATCAAAGAAACTAACAAGTTAATTGAGGAACGGGTGACATTAATATAAATGTATGGGCAAAATGTAGGCTTAGACATTCCTGGTCCATCACCACATTTCCCTTGTCCAGCGAGTCCAGACTTGCTCTCGATGTAAAAGACCAACAGCCTGGTGTTCAAGTTCACAATAATCAGTCATGAAATAATTTGGATTCCAGGCATCATTCCATTTTTTATTAAAGACAAGGCCTCAGAGATCGCCATGGTGGACTCATTTTCACAGATGAACTCTGCAACAGGTTTGTAGCCAAAATTTATCCTGTTTTAACAACTCAAAAAAGTGGCAAGGCATATTTTGTTGTTTGGTATGTGGCATCCAGGAGAACCATGTCTCCATAACGTTTAACAAGTCTCTGCTGTTCTTTTGACAGATGTACAAATAAAAATGTGTTCTGCATGGTGGACTCATTTTTTTCACTTTTCACACAATCACCATCTTGGGATATTTTTTTATTGTCTATGATTTGGGCCTTTTCTGAAATAAAAATGTGCAGTCGGGTCATTATCTTTCCATTTCTGCAGCTTTATTTCCTAATTAAGCTGATCAAGAAGACCAGAGTACCTTCCCTTCGCTGCTAAAGACAAATGCACATGGTCTTGAATGGTATGGCTAGTTGGAAAGTAGCACTGATCATGTGACTTTGGGAAGTGTTCAGTGTTCACAAACTGCCAAAGCACCTTTTAAAGGAAAGGCACGTATGTAATTCCTAATGACACATACTCTTGAATTTCTTTCTTCTTAAAGAGGGTGTATATATCTGGATATATGCTGGAATATTGTGGTGTTGGTGAGGGTCTCAAGTGGTAAACTGATGTGAATTATTACATTTTTCTGTAGAGCTGTTTTCAGAGTGTTCATAATGATTTGTTTCCACACTTTTGAAACTCCTTTTTCAACTCTGAATTTGTCAAATCTGGAAATAAAATAAAATGCTTTGTAGGAACATAATTAATTGCAACAGTTGCTAAACAAACAAAAACAAACATGCACTTGTACATGTCTACTTAATGCATGATTCAACACTGATGATTCAAACTCCACTCTGGACAGAAATTCTTTCCTCAGTGTCGACTCCTGGCTCTCCCAGGAAGGAGATTTTCAAGGGATTGACAGGGCTTTCTGTTTTTTTACGTTTCCACAGCTTCAGACCTCTCTCAACCATGTTGTCTTGTGACACACCGATTTCAGATGTCTTTGTGGTGTTTATCTGTGCTGCTGCATGACGATCACATCTTCTTCACTGTAATAAAAAAATATATTTTATGACCTTGCAATGCACTGTTTTGAACCAAAGCGATGAACATAGTCAGGTAGGTTACCATGATATACAGGTGCATCTCAAAAAATCTGAATATCGTGGAAAAGTAAAACATGTTTTGTAGTATAAAGTAAAACTTTCATATATTTTAGATTCATTAGACAAAGTAAAACATATAAAGCCTTTTTTTTATTTTGTTTTGATGATTATGGCTTCCTGCTTATGATTAGAATATTTCCTAAGATGAATCAAAAAAGGATTTACAATACAAAAAAATTAAAGCTCTGAAAAGTACGTTCATTTATGCACTCAATCCTTGGTCGGGGCTCCTTTAGCACAACTGACTGCATCTCTGCGGCGTGGCTTTGAGGCGATCAGCCTGTGGCACTGCTGAGGTGTTGTTGAAGCCCAGGTTGCTTTGATAGCAGCTTTCAGCTCATCTGTATTGTTGGGTCGGGTGTTTCTCATCTTCCTTTGACAATAGATTCTCTATGGGGTTTAGTTCAGGCGAGCTGGCTGGCCAATCAAGCACAGTAATATCATGGCGAGCAGACCAGTTTGTAGTAGTTTTGGCAGTGTGGGCAGGTGCTAAATCCTGCTGGAAAAGGAAATCGCCATCTCCATAAAGCTTGTCAGCAGATGGAGTGAAGTTCATGAAGTGCTCTAAAATCTCCTGGTAGACGACTGCGTTGACTTTGGACTTGATGAAACACAGTGGACCAACACCAGCAGATGACATGGCAGCCGAAATCATCACTGGCTGTGGAAACTTCACACTGGACTTCAAGCAATTTGGTTTCTGTGCTTCTCCACTCTTCCTCCAGACTCTAGGACCTTGATTTCCAAATGGAATGCAAAATTTACTTTCATCTGAAAAGAGGACTTTGGACCACTGAGCAACAGTCCACTTCTTTTTCTCTTTAGCCCAGGTAAGACACTTCTGCCGTTGTCTCTGGTTCAGGAGTTGCTTTATTCTAGGAATGAGACAGTTGTAGCCCATTTCCCAAAGACGTCTGTGTGTGGTGGCTCTTGATGCACTGACTCCAGCTTCAGTCCACTCCTTGTGAAGCTCTCCGAAGTTCTTGAATCGGCTTCGCTTGACAATCCTCTCAAGGCTGCGGCCATCCCTGTTGCTTGTGCACCTTTTCCTGCCACACTTTTTCCTTCCAGTCAACTTCCCATTAATATGCTTCAATACAGCGCTCTGCGAACAGCCACACCTTTCAGCGATGACCTTTTGTGGCTTACCCTCCTTGTGGAGGGTGTCAATGATTGTCTTCTGGACAACTGTCAAGTCAGCAGACTTCCCCATGGTTGTGGTTGAGAGTACTGAAGTTGACCGAGAGATACACGGTATTTATACTGTATGAATGGTAATTTAATCAAGTTTGAAATTAAATATTCTAATATTTTGAGATAAGTGTTTTTTTTGTTTTGTTTTTTAAAGCTGTAGGCCGTAATTATCGACATTAACATAGAAATAGGTTTGAAACATTTTAGTTTACATGTTTTTAGTCTAGTACAGTGGTTCCCAAACCTGTCCTGCCGGCACCCCAACACTGCACGTTTTCTTTGTCTCCCTAATCAAACACACCTGATTCAACTCATCAGCTCATTATCACATGGGTTAATGAGCTGATGAGTTGAATCAGGTGTGTTTGATTAGGGAGACAAAGAAAATGTGCAGTGTTGGGGTGCCGGCAGGATAGGTTTGGGAACCACTGGTCTAGTATATATTACATTTTCACTTTCTTAAATAACTGATAAAAAATGTGCACTTTTCCAAGATATTCAGATTGAGACACAGTTAGTAGTTTTTTCACTGAGCACAGTAGTTTTTTCTGGCACTCCATCTGGGCTAAGGTTTAGAAAAGCAAAAAGATATGAATTAATATATACAGTATACTCCAGGTTTTAACACATTAGTTTACTGAAACACTTCAGCAATAGTGTAAACGAAGATTAAAGAAATATTACACCCAAAATCAATCACTCAACCTCTGGGTTGCCATTCCAGACCCAGAGAAACACAAGTATTATTATATTGTATTATTAAACACAAATATTTAATTGCTTGTGTACTATCTGAGAGTGATGCTTCACATTGGATGATGTTGCATCAGTGTAAGATCTAAGGTTTTGCCTTGAAGATGTTGCCTCCTCTATCAACACCAAATCTTCTTCCTGCAAACAGAAAATGAAAATGTGAAGTTCTATTGCTGTTGGGAGTATTCACATATAAAAAACACCCCTTAGAAGTTAGGGAAATATTGAAATGTAAAAGTTAATTAACATGTCTTCAAAGCAAAGTTCCTGCAAGGCTACAGTAGTACTGGCTGAATTGTCCTTATTATCGTTACAATTGAAGTAATAACCCGTTTTGCTATTGTCAGTGCACAGTTTTTAAAGATTGTAACCTAAAGGTTCATTACAACATAGTTTTACCTAAATTTAAACTCACAGCCACATTTTTGACTCTTACGCCTATTTCGCCCGGCATGTAAACACATTAACCCTGCTTTCTGTCGGCTTATTCTTCCCTCTATAACAGCTTGGGCTGTGTTAGTGTTGTGAGAGCTTGCTCCTGGCTCTTTTGTGTTTGATTTTGGCTTTTGTTATTTGTTTTGGAGTATTTTGTTTTCTATGTTTGATACACTAGCATTCATGCAAAAGACAGAAATTACATATGACCATGATGTTTTCTTAGTTTATATATTTTTCTATTTATGTTAAATAAATGTACATTCTTGCAACCAACTTCACTATGTCCTCCATTTAAGCTTTGAGCCGGTCGTGGCAATGTGTGCATGTGTGAAATGTGACAAACACATCCTTACTGTGGATTTAAACGCATCCAGACAGAGCGAGCGTTTTGCAGTTAGGGAAAAGGAAATATATTGCAAACTCAGACTCTTTCTTGAGCCAAAAAAATTATAAATCTCATGCAGAAGAAGTGGCTCAGTCAAAATGCTGCATCTGTAACTGCACAAGAGGATAATATATGAGCCCTCAAGTTTCCCGCTGACATGTTGCAATACACTTTATGGGTTTTTAATGCTTTATTTAACATCAAATACTCAGAGTAAAATACAAAGCTTATTATTACGTTTTGTTACTACCGGGAAATAACCTGATTTATTAATAAAGTCTTGTAAACGCGGTTTACTTGCGCTGTGGGGTTATTGGTGTGCATGTAAACCTGGACAACCAAATATTTCACTAAGCTGATTTTTGTTGTCACCGTACAGTTGTGCATGTAACAGGGTTGCCAACTTTTCAGTTTAGCTCGGAGTGAGACTTCTCCAACGGACAACCGACCTTCTCTATCGGTTGGTTTGGAGCACAGTCTCTGTCTCGCATGCGTGCTCGCTCTAGATTGTGGGAGATTTTTAAATCATTTGCGCCATAACTAGTGGTCCATCCAGTAGTTAAGAGCCTGAATTGTTTATAGTAATTCTGAAATTTAGTGCACATGAGTGAAAAAAAACAGCACAGAAGAATGTCTATTTTTGCGTGAGATTTCTTTGTTGAGCGTGAGAGCGTGAGATTGAGGCTGAATGCGTGACAGTTGGCAACCCTGATGTAACCTTGCTCTGACACTCCTCTTCTAGCATTGGTCACATGACTTTCATTTTACATGGCTCCTACAGGACTAATTAATATTACTAAATGTTAACACTAATTGATGATAAAAGTTATGAAAAAGCACACCTGCAGCTTTGAAAAGAAGCCACCCATTTTCCAAATCACTCTTCTTTTAGTATGTTTCCTGCAGTAAACTTGATAACTACATTGAAGAAAACCCTTAAAAGATTGACAAAACAAATACTGCTATTTGTTTGCTAAGATCGAACTCTCACCTCTGCATGCTTTGTATCCAATGTTAAGGACAGGGTCCTCTTTCCTAGACCTGCTCCAGCTCTTCAGATATAGATGGGGACGAAAAGGATTTATAGCCCAGAGAAGACAGAAAAATCAAAGGTTTTCTGTGCTTTTGCTGGTACTGTTGGCCTGTGACTTCTGGCAAGATGTCTTTTATTTTTGCCTGTATTTTTTTTTTTTAAATCCAGGACAAAAACAGGAAATTATAGAACAGGTGAAACTATTAATATGTTTATTTTTGAGTAGCAAGAAATACCATGTTTAGCTGCTGAACATTTATCATTATAAAGTTTGAGTATTCTGTGTAACACCTGAACTGACCCTTTAAAAGATGATTGCTCATCTACCATGCCATTTCATGTTCACAGTAGGTCTCTTCCTGACTGCTGGATCTGGCTAGGAGTCTGACTCTGTCTTGAATTTTCTTTAGGGATTACTCTGGCCACCAGGGACATAAAATGTGCTGCTTTGGTTACAGCACATTGGTCATACTGGGAAAAGGGTTTAGATGCAAAATGATAATTATTAGATGATTAGATGCTACTACAGTGGGGAGAACAAGTATTTGATACACTGCCGATTTTGCAGGTTTTCCCACTTACAAAGCATGTAGAGGTCTGTAATTTTTATCATAGGTACACTTCAACTGTGAGAGATGGAATCTAAAACAAAAATCCAGAAAATCACATTGTATGATTTTTAAATAATTAATTTGCATTTTATTGCATGACATAAGTATTTGATCACCTACCAACCAGTAAGAATTCCGGCTCTCACAGACCTGTTAGTTTTTCTTTAAGAAGCCCTCCTGTTCTCCACTCATTACCTGTATTAACTGCACATGTTTGAACTCGTTACCTGTATAAAAGACACCTGTCCACACACTCAATAAAACAGATTCCAACCTCTCCACAATGGCCAAGACCAGAGAGCTGTGTAAGGACATAAGGGATAAAATTGTAGACCTGCACAAGGCTGGGATGGACTACAGGACAATAGTCAAGCAGCTTGGTGAGAAGGCAACAACTGTTGGTGAAATTATTAGAAAATGGAAGAAGTTCAAGATGACGGTCAATCTCCCTCGGTCTGGGGCACCATGCAAGATCTCACCTCGTGGGGCATCAATGATCATGAGGAAGGTGAGGGATCAGCCCAGAACTACACGGCAGGACCTGGTCAATGACCTGAAGAGAGCTGGGACCACAGTCTCAAAGAAAGCCATTAGTAACACACTACACCGTCATGGATTAAAATCCTGCAGCGCATGCAAGGTCCCCCTGCTCAAGCCAGCGTATGTCCAGGCCCGTCTGAAGTTTGCCAATTTCATTTCATTTCATTTCATTTATTTATTTAAGGACAGTGCACATTAATCAACATTTCTGTAAATGTGCCAGTGTTAGCCAGCAGGCTAATTTTCAACTGTAGTCCATTGGCAAGATGTTATACTAGGCACATGATGGCTAAAAAAAAGAACATATTAAATCACACAGCAATTGATATACAACAATAAAACATAATGCCATAGCACTGGCTCCATTAAAACATAAAATCATAAAACATATAACCATACAGCCATACAACTGTTAGGGAATTAATAAAGTAACCATCTATTCATCTATCTATCATACATATACCATAGGTTACAGGACAGCTAAAGTATAGAGGCAGACATACATTAATTATTATGAGAGGTGCTCACATTTTTGTATGCTCAAAAGCCAGTCCTTAAGATGGTGTGTAAATGTATGGTGTGAGGTGGAATTTCTAATGTCCACTGGCAATTGGTTCCATAGTTTAGAGGCTCTCACAGAAAAGCATAATTGGCCAAAGGAACTGGACCTAAGAGGGACTGCACAGTCCCCTCTTAAGGCAGACCTTGTGGTTCTGCTGCTAGATGACTTCTGCTGTATAAAAGTGCAGAGTGGTGGGGGAGCCTTCCCATTAATGATCTTAAAGATTAGGCATGCATCACTGTGTTTTAAAATATTTTCCCAACTGAGTAGGTTATATTTGTTAAGAATGCTACAGTGGTGGTAAAGTTTGGGTTTTTTGTCCAATACTTTAAGTGCTTGTTTGTGAAGTGATAAAATAGGCCTTAGTGTTGTGCTACATACCTGGGTCCAGCTTGTCATACAATATGTTAGGTGAGGAATTATCATAGTATTCATGTATAGCTTTGCTACAGGTGTTGTCAAACAGTTCCTTATATACCTAAAGTTCGCTAGGTTATATTTGGTTATTTGCACTACCTTTCTCACTTGATGTTTAAATGATAGAGCAGAGTCAAGAATAATGCCTAGATATTTAAACTGTGTAACTGTTTGAATGACCTCCCCAGACACACAGACATTGGGTTCAAAATGAGATACAGTGTTGCTTTTGAAAAAAACATACAGACTGTCTTCTTAACATTGAGATGTAGCTGTGAGCCAGTAAGCCATTTACGTACATGTACCATTGTATCGCTGAGCTTGGCAGCAGCTTGAGCTTTAGTTTTCGCATGAACATATATGACTGTATCATCAGCATACATCTGCACCTCACATCCAGTGCACACTGCCAATGACCATCTGGATGATCCAGAGGAGGAATGGGAGAAGGTCATGTGGTCTGATGAGACAAAAATAGAGCTTTTTGGTCTAAACTCCACTCGCCGTGTTTGGAGGAAGAAGAAGGATGAGTACAACCCCAAGAACACCATCCCAACCGTAAAGCATGGAGGTGGAAACATCATTCTTTGGGGATGCTTTTCTGCAAAGGGGACAGGATGACTGCACCGTATTGAGGGGAGGATGGATGGGGCCAAGTATCGCGAGATCTTGGCCAACAACCTCCTTCCCTCAGTAAGAGCATTGAAGATGGGTCGAGGCTGGGTCTTCCAGCATGACAACGACCCGAAACACACAGCCAGGGCAACTAAGGAGTGGCTCTGTAAGAAGCATCTCAAGGTCCTGGAGTGGCCTAGCCAGTCTCCAGACCTGAACCCAATAGAAAATCTTTGGAGGGAGCTGAAAGTCCGTATTGCCCAGCGACAGCCCCGAAACCTGAAGGATCTGGAGAAGGTCTGTATGGAGGAGTGGGCCAAAATCCCTGCTGCAGTGTGTGCAAACCTGGTCAAGAACTACAGGAAACGTATGATCTCTGTAATTGCAAACAAAGGTTTCTCTACCAAATATTAAGTTCTGTTTTTATGATGTATCAAATACTTATGTCATGCAATAAAATGCAAATTAATTACTTAAAAATCATACAATGTGATTTTCTGGATTTTTGTTTTAGATTCCGTCACTCACAGTTGAAGAGTACCTATGATAAAAATTACAGACTTATACATGCTTTTTAAGTGGGAAAACCTGCAAAATTGGCAGTGTATCAAATACTTGTTCTCCCCACTGTATGTGCACACTGTGCAGCGTGTCACCCCTCAGCGCTTCGGCGTTCAGAACAGATTTCCTAAAAGAGCAAGCATGGCTCTGCTTCTCTGTATTAAAGAGCTCTCCTTCTTTAATACAGAGAAACAAGTCCCCTCTGCTGTTACCCACCCTGGCACCGCTTCTCATAGCAGAGCCGCGGGTCTGGTTAACACTTTAAGAGACCTGAGGGTTACAGAGGAAGCTCTTCCGTCGGGCCAGCCACCACGGACCTCCCACTCCTTTAGCGTGCCATGTGCCATTGAGTTGCTTAATGATGGTGAGGGTCCCTCTCGTAGAGCACCTTGTGTCATTCAGAGTGAACCCTCCACTGTGCCCCCGAGTGCTCGCGTTGGATGATTGGTTCCTGAGTGCAGGGTGCAGTGCCCACCATCCACCGCCTCCACTGTTGTTTTCTGTTTTTATAAAAATAAAAACCATTGTAAACGCCTGCTCTGCTCATCTAGCACGAGTTGCCATCGCATCACAGTGCAGCAGGAATCACAGTTCACTGATCGCGTGACGATGGCAGAGGATTTGTTGCGCAACAGAGCCTTAGCGTCTGATAAATGTCTTATCTTGTAGAATACACGCTCAACACCGCTGATTCAACACCGATCCCAAAGGGAAAAGAGCAAGCTCTCCCTCGTGCAGAGCATCTCTTTTCTCTGTGTGGAGTTGGACTCGGTCAGTATGACAGCCCGTCTCACCAGCTAACACGCACAGTCGATGCTGAACTGCCTGAATACATACAGCTGGAAGACAGCGGTTTCACTGAAACAATTTTAGAGGCTTCTGGGTCATATGGCATCTGCAGCCACGGTAACGCCACTCAGATTGATGCATATGAGACCGGTTCAGCACTGGCTATACGGCTGATTCCCAAGATGGGCATAGTGCAGCGGCACACTCCGTGTGGCCATCACACTGAGCTGTCACCAAACATTCAGCCCTTGGTCAGACCTTGCCTTGCCTACGCAAGTATGCGTTTTACCCAGTGATCCTGCTCGCACAGACACTGTGCAAGGTCAGGGAGGAAGAGGAGCAGGTCTTTATGGATGCACCTTACTGGCCCACCAGGATCTGGTTCTCAGAACTGATGCCCCCCTGCAACAGTCCCTCCCTGGCGGACACTATCACTCAAGCTAGGGCCCCCTCTACCGGGCACACTTATGCTTTGAAGTGGAGTCTGTTCGCTGAGTGGTGTTCTTCCCAAGGGGAAGATCCCCAGAAATGCCTGATCAGCTCTGTGATGGCAGGTCACTTGGGAAGCACAACCTGGTCATCAGTTACCTGAGAGGTGCTAGGAGGTTAAATCCTCCCAGACGATGCCTCATCCCCTCCTGGGACCTCTCTGTGGTCCTTTCCATTCAACAGAGAGCCCCCTTTGAGCTGCTTTTGTCAGTCATGCTTACGATCCTGTATCTAAAGATAGTGCTCCTGACCGCTCTTCGTTTCCTTCAAGAGGGTGGGGGACCTAAAGGCATTTTTGGTCAGTGAATCGTGCCTTGAGTTTCAACTGGCCCTGTCTCCCGAACGCATGCAGAGCTTCGGAAGTTCAGAGCAGCTCGGTATCTGTTTGGGAGATCAGCAGAAGGAAAAGGCTGTCTCCAAAAAGAGGTTGGCCCACCAGATAGTGGAAGCCGTGCCCCCTTGGGGTGAAAGCTCACTCCACTTGCGGCCTTTCTTCCTCCACGGCACCTCTCCTTCAGACATCTGCGGATCTGCAGGGCTGAGCAACACCTAACACCTTGGTAATCCCATATGTGTACTGTCCACAATAAGGTTTCCCTGTCGGTGAACCCGTGTCTTTCCCTGGGCTGTTCTTCTGCTCTGCCCCATATCTGCATCAGTAATAGCTCCCCCCTGGCTAGGCGGTACCTACCGCAGAGATCTTACATATGAAGCACTGCCCCACGGGTCAGTCCATATGTGTATACGTTACCTCTCTTTAGGCACGGTGTGGCGTCCGTAGCGTCCCCTTCTGTTAGACTAGTCACGCTTTCCCAGCATTAACACTGGTCATGGCTGAAAAGCATGGGAATTGAGGTCCGAAGCACTCTTCCTTGTAAAATGTCACGATTGAGGAACAATAACAACGACTATCCCAAGTCCATTCTATTGCTTTGGTATAAAGGACAACTGTCCTTGGGCTTATACAGGGCGCTGGGTAGGTCACGCTACAGCTTGCCAGCATCTGCGTCTCCGACACTTGTAACAGTTCAGTGGTTGTGGTGCTTTTCATAGGGACTCCATTACATCAGTAATCTCACGGGCCAATGTCCACAAATGTCCTAAAATGAACCACAGCGCCATGGGAGACAGCAGTTTCCGACCGGAAGTTATGGCAGATCTGACCACCACCTATAGACAGATTACCTAAGCCTGAAACTAAGGTATCTGCAGCTGTATACTATTGGGGGCTCTGGCAGCTAGCTATACTGTTGGCTAATCAAATCTATTCAATGGTATCACTAACTACAGACTGGTTTAGATGGGAGAGCATAGTAAGAGAGAATAAATCAGTTCACTTGATATTAAATTAGTTCTTAGCCAGTAAATGACCTGTTGCTCGCCATCGCTCGCTCTTCTCTCAGACTAGTAGTGACCGTAGCGGAAAAATGTAATGGGTGTGACAGGTCATTTTGAAATTCCTTTTTCATCTTGGAGGGTAGAGACTGCCCAATGACAGGCAACACACAAACAAAACTTTTCAACTCGCAAGCAAAAGATTTAGACCCTCAACAAAAAAAAACAAAAAAAAAGACAGCAGAACAGAGCAAAATTTGTGGGTTAGTGCTGAAAAGAGTTTGAAGTGCACAAAGAAAAATAAACATTTTCAAAGATTACACGCACTGCAAATAATTTGAACAACTTCTTTATTTTTGAGCCTTAATATTTATTTTTTTGCAATTTTTTAATTTTTTTAGTTACAAAATAATTTGTTTTACTCTCAAACAGTATGCTGGATTGAATAAAAAAGACACAAAGGAAACTCCATATGTCAGCTCTGTCTGAATTAGTCCTTGCTGGAGTATGGCCACACACATTCATATGTACATAACAAAAAAGAAGGATGCAACTAAAATAATTATACATTGACAAATCACTTGTGATGATGAACATGGAGTCTTGTAGGAATGTCACCTGTTCAGACGAGGATCTGACATTGGCCACATTTAACTGCGGTGTGAACGTATCTTTGATTTCACACAGATTTTCTGGTGCCATTTTAAACTGCTGGGCCATTTAAAACTCTTTCTACAAAGAGAACAAAAATATGGTCTCACATTTGCATGAATTTTCATGTGTATATGCAAGTGTGATAACAAAAGAAAATTTTGATTGCACTGATCACAATTAAATCGCCTTCTAGAGGGTTTGAAATTGCTCTTTTTCATTAACTTCTTACTATAGTCAGAACCTTGTAATTTCTTTCCAGAATGAGTTTGCAAATGACATTTCAGGTCTCTATGATATGTGAAACTCAAGTCACATTGATGACACTTGTAAGGCTTCGCTCCGGTGTGAAGCCTAATGTGAACCTCAAGGTTTCCTTTAGTTGCGACACTTTTTCCACACTGAGGGCAGGTGAAGGGCTTCTCTCCAGTGTGAACTCTCATGTGAATCACAAGGTTTGCTTTTGTTTTGCAAGTCTTTCCACAGTGAAGGCACATGTGAGGCTTCTCTCCAATGTGAATTTTTACATGATTTTTAAGATGTGTCCTGTCTGTGAAACTCTTTCCACACTGATGGCATATAAAACAGTTCTCTCTTGAGTGAATCCTCATGTGCGTTCTAAGAGTTTCTTTACTTCTGAAACTCCTTCCACACTTATCACATGTGAACGGCTTCTCTCCAGTGTGAATTCTCATATGAATCTGAAGGTTTTCTTTTCGAGAGAAGCTCTTTCCACACAGATTGCAGGTGAAAGATTTATCTCCAGCATGAATTCTCATGTGGGTATTAAGGTTTCCTTTTTGAGTGAAACTCTTTCCACACTGATGGCAGGTGAAAGGGTTTTCTCCAGTGTGAACTCTCATGTGGACTTCAAGCTTTGCCTTTTGATCAAAACCTTTCCCACACCGTTGGCATGTGTAGGGCTTCACTCCAGTGTGAACTCTCATGTGAACCTCAAGGTTTTCTTTGTTTTTGCAAGTCTTTCCACAGTGAAGGCAAATGTGAGGCTTCTCTCCAATGTGAATTTTTACATGATTCTTCAGATGTGTCCTGTCTGTGAAACTCTTTCCACACTGACCACATACGAATGGCTTCTCTTCACTGTGAATTTCCATGTGGCTTTTAAGGCTTCCTTTTTGACGAAAACTTTTTCCACACTCTTGGCAGGTGAATGGACTCTCTCCAGTGTGAACTCTCAAGTGGACTTTAAGGCTTCCTTTTTGAGTGAAACATTTTCCACACTGTTGGCAGGTGAATGGACTCTCTACAGTGTGAACTCTCATGTGGGCTTTAAGACTTAGTCTTCGAGTGAAACTCTTTCCACACTGTTGGCAGGTGAATGAACTCTTTCCAGTGTGAACTCTCAAGTGGACTGTCAGGTTTCCTTTTAGATTGAACCTTTTACCACATTGTTGGCAGATGAAAGGCTTCTCTCCAGTGTGAACTCTCATGTGGGCTTTAAGACTTGATTTTTGAGTGAAACACTTTCCACACTGTTGGCAAGTGAATGGCTTCTCTCCAGTATGAATTCTCATGTGGACATTAAGGTTTCTGTTTTGATTGAAAGTCTTTCCGCACTGTTGGCATGTGAAATGATCTTTAGTCTTTTGAGCTCTTCTTTGTGATAAAGTATTTTCAGTCTGTGAGCAACTGAAAGGTTTTTCTTCAGCTATGAAATCTGGATGTTTCTTAATCTGGTATTTTTCTTCCGTTTCATTCAGTTCTTGACTCTCTTCTTTCAGTGCCTTCGGGTCTAATGCGAAAAAAGACAAACAACCCCAATTCAATGGCACAAAGCAACAGACATCAAAACCAATGTGTATGCTAGATCCTATACACATTTAGCCAGAATCACTTCTTCTCAATATTGTTAACTCTTGGCTTTCTTTAGGACTTGAAATCACAGATATCACAGAAAAGGAGCTTATTGAAGTTACAAATTACCTGCTTTTGGCATATGATCATGGCTACATCTCTTATAGTGCTATTAGATTTTCAACAACACCAAGGGATGGGCACCATCAGTCCTGGGAAGGCCACTGTCCTATAGAGTTTAGTTTCATCACTAACCAAGCACACCTGTTAGTAATTGACAGTTGCCCTCCAGGAAGGTATTCCAGAAACTAGATTATGTGACATACCCAGGTAAGTTTACGGATAAGTAGAGAGATAACCTCAACTTCCAGTTCCAAAAACTGGGGAGAGAAAAAAACAGCTTCAGAAGTATTCATACCCTTTTGATGAGGCTCCAGTGGGCATGACAGCACAAATTATACAAAATATATTATAAACAATTTATAATAATAAAACATTAATATAAGAAACCAATGTTTATTTTGTCACACATCTTAAAACCAACATTTTCTCATCACATGCATCATTGATCTTAAAAGGTTGTTTTTTTTTGTTTTGTTTTTTTTGCTACTGGACATTAACATGGTTTATGTCTCATCTATCAGACTGCTACCACTTTGTGTGAATGAAGACACACCTCATGAAACAAAAGTATGGAGTGCCACAGGGCTCAGTACTAGGTCCTTTTCTGTTTAGGTTTTATTAGATCATCTTTCTCTGCCTTCCTCACAACCTGAAGAAACTACAGAACTCTCCAAATTATCAGTGTATTAACTCTTTCCTCGCCATTGATGGAAATTTCGGTAATTTATGAGACACCGCTTCTTCGTCACTATTTCGTCAAAATATACAAAAAACACGTTTTGCTCAAAAAGTTTTAGTTTTTTTATGAAACTTACCCACATTCAAGTATTGATTAAAAAAAAATCATGAAGCTTTTTTTTTTTTTTAAAGCAGAGGCACTGTTCTTTCTTTTGATATATTGCATGATCAGATATTCATACAACAAAATATTCTAGGAGCCACACAAATTTTGTGAAAATGATCAAAAACGCTGGTGGTGGCTGGCAACTTTTTAAAAATGCTGGCGGGGAAAGAGTTAATGATATCGAAGATGGGATAGCTAGCAGTTTTTATATTAAAGTCTGACTAGACAAAGATATTAATCATAAGACCAAAAACATCCACACACAAGATTCTAGATCTCCATGGATGTACTGTTACATAGTTTTCTACAGTTAAAAACCTAAAGGAATAGAACGAGACATCCGTATTGCACTGCAGCACATTCAGTGTAGAGAGTATCAATGATTATAATGGGTTCTATTGTTGTTTTGTAGTTTCTGACCAATTTCTGAACATTTAAATAGTGAAAGTGACATGTTAAGGCCAAGTATGGTAACCCATACTCAGAATTTGTCCTCTGCATTTAACCCATCCAAGTTAGTGCACACTCATTAGGAGCAGTGAGTAGTGAACACACACACACTACAGGCGTTCAGTCACCTTTGACACCAATCACTAAGGTGGAAAAACAGTGTTGAATGACCCGCATAACTTTTCATATAAAGATTTATACACAAAAGGAAAGGAATTGAAGGCAATTTCATCATCTGTTAGTGTGAATGGCAAATTAAAATGAGTTTGTGATATTAAAGTTTCACATAAGAGAAGTATCATGTTTAACTGTTTTGCTTTTGCCACAACACATCTTATGTGAAAGCACAGTGCTGCTCCTGCACTGCATACGAACCACAACACTCGCTGAAATCGAATCGTGTGTGAAACAGGCGTTAATGTGAAGAATATCCCACACGTGTGCTATAAGGATCAAATGAGTTCAGCTTTGAGAATGAAACTAACCTGTTTGTTCCTCAGTTTCTTCATGTTTCACGCGGAAAACTTCTTCAATCTTTATGTCTTCACTCTCCTCTTTAATAAATGCCATCTTTATAATAGTGTGTCACGTGGATCTCAGATGTTTCTCCAGGAGTTTTCCTGTGTGTTTGGACAAAGTCATGTTTAGGAAGAGAATAATTAAGAAAAAAAATTGTATAATGCTGTTCATTTGATTTGGCATGAGGAAATATAGATTAAAACTGTAAATATTAACAAATATGTCCTTTGATATTTGCCTTTGATAGGGTCGAATGGTCCTATCTTTCAATGTTTTAGAAAGATTTGGAAGTGGAAATGATTTCATAAAATGGGTTACGGTAATGTATAAAAATTCGACTGCAGAATATAAAAATTCACAGTACAAGTTGAATGAATGGAAGGAAAACTTTTCGGATGAGGATTGGAAAGCAGCTTGTACTAAGGTTCACACTACGTCTATAAATACATAACTTAAAGGTATCCAGTATGAATTGTTAATGCAGACTTATGTAGCACCAGTGGAATTAAATAGATATAATAAAAACTTTCCAGACAAAATGCATGGAAGATAGAGGAGCTTTGTTTCACTGTATTTGGCAATACAGAAAGATTCAATCTTTCTGGGAAGATAGTTAGGGAAAGTTAGGCTTTTTTTTTTTTTTTGCCAACCTGCAAAAAAATGTCTTACCAATAGCTTTTTTTACCGTGTGTTCCTATAGGTGTCTAGTAACACCTCCCAATTTATCCACAGCCAAATCCTCGGGGAAACGCCTGGAGAGGCAATCAAAGTTGGTGTGCCCAGACGGCCTGGGTAAAAATAATGAATTTATTATTATTTTTTAACCAATATTAACTTTTGAGATGTCTAACTAGGGGTTTTTAGGGGTGCTGAAACTATCCCAGCCATTAGTTTTGAGTAAAAATTACTCCAAGTCCATACAGAAATTTGGTTTTATTGAACAATTACAAAACAAAACTTCCTAAATCAGTTTAAAATTTAACAAACCTCATCCAACTCCCCTACATCTTCCTCACTCCTGTTATCATCTGGCTGGTTGATGTTCCGGCAAGAGTTACCATGACAGTTCCCACAAACAGAAATACGCTTGACGCCTTGCTTTTTACAGCAGCACCTGAGAGTGTCACAGTCCCCTGCACAGTTGCAGCTGACAAACTTCAGAAGGTAGTCCAGTGCAATGGGATCTGTTGTAGGGACTGGTGCATAACCTTGTTCTCCTTGTTTCCATCCATACTCAAGTACATCCAGTGATGGACTTTGTAGCAGTAGCCAATCTATGGAGCCCGCAGAGAGTGCTGTGCGGCAGTTTATCAGGCTTAAGCTCCCGGCTGCAGACCGCTTGCTGAAGATATCAAATCTTAAGTCTTCCAAATCTTCAGGTGGATTTCCGCAGAGTGAGCTTGAACAGTTCGCAGCCAGCTTTGATAATGTCACTTTTCTTGGCTCTGATGTCATTGAACACATCCATGGCCCCCTCTGCTTTGTCAGTCTTGCAGAGCTTGGTGAACAAAGTTGGTTTGCTAAACCCAGAAATTGCTGATACGGTATCGCAGCCAGAGAAGCTGTGTAGGAAGATTAGGTATTTACGGTATCTCTCCGGGAGGGCCTCCCGGATCTTTCCAACATTGTAAGATGTGTTTTTAGCTGTTGTGAGGAACACAACTCAGATCTGCTCCCAAAATCAATGGAGAGAAGCTAATCACTGACTCAATCAAGCTCTTCAACCGCCTCATCATCATCATTAGTGAGCGCGAAGTCAAGACCAAAGAAGCTCTACACTTTGAGTTGACGCCAACACCAATGTCTCTATTTGACAAAAATCAGAAGCTGCGAAAGCCAGACAAGGCTGCCCTAGCGAGGTTCCTGAAGGCATTTTTCGAGCCTGTCGAAAAAACACCTGCACAAGCCTGGTGTAGTTGATGGCGGTTGGCTCCTGCAACAGCATCCAATGGAGGCTAACCTCACGTGAAAGGACATCGCCGAGAGCTACCTCCAGTTTGTGATGTCCATGGGTAGCCAGCACCTCCTGATCACTGTGGTCTTTGATGGATACGGTAGCTCCACCAAGGACCATGACCACCTGAGACATACAAAGAATGCATGCTGTGACATTCAGATTCATTCAGACTTAAAAAACATTGTTCCACGGGAAAAGTTCCTTGACAACAAGCACAACAAGGCCCAGCTCATTCTGCTCCTTGCTGAGACCTTCCAAAGAAGTAGGATCAGTGTACAACAATGCTCTGATGATGCTGACACTTCTATCATGTGTGCAGCACTAAATGAGGCAATAGAGTCCTCTCTTGAGGTGAGGGTCGAGGATGCTGGTCCATCATATGGCAAACCACCCGGTCTTCCTCACAACAGCTAAAGACACATCTTACGATCGGAAAAATCCGGGAAGCCCTCCCGGAGAGATACCATAAATACCTGATCTTCCTACACAGCTTCTCTGGCTGCAATACCGTATCAGAAATTTCTGGGTTTAGCAAACTAGCTTTGCTCACCAAGCTCTGCAAGTCTGCAAGTGTGTTCAATGACATCAGAGCCAAGAAAAGTGACATCAAAGCTGGCTGCGAACTGTTCAAGCTCATTCTGCGGAAATCCACCTGAAGATTTGGATGACTTGATAGACTTCATTCACTAGATTTGATATCTTCAGCAAGAGGGCCGCCGCCGGGAGCATCAAGCCTGAGAAACTGCCTCCGACTACAGGAGCTGCAGCACAGCACTCTCTGCGGGCATATCTCCAGACCAGAAATTGGCTACTGCAACAAAGTCCATCACTGGATGTCCTTGAGTATGGATGGAAACAAGGAGAACAAGGTTATGCACCAGTCCCTACAACAGAACCCATTGCACTGGACTACCTTCTGAAGCTGCAACTGTGCAGGGGACTGTGACACTCTCAAAAGCAAGGCGTCAAGCGTATTTCTGTTTGTGGGAACTGTCATGGTAACTCTTGCCAGAACATCAACCAGCCAGATGATAACAGGAGTGAGAAAGATGCAGGGGAGTTGGATGAGGTTTGTTAAATTTTAAACTGATTTAGTAAGTTTTGTTTTGTAACTGTTCAATAAAAACAAATTTTTGTATGGACTTGGAGTCATTTTTACTCAAAACTAATAGCTGGGATAGATTCAGCACCCCTAAAAACCCCTAGTTAGACATCTCAAAAGATAATATTGGTAAAAAAAATAAATTAAAAAAAATCATTATTTTTACCCAGGCCATCTGGGCACCCCAACTTTGATTCCCTGAGGATTTGGCCGTGGATAAATTGGGAGGTGTTACTAGACACCTATAGGAACACATGGTAAAGAAAAAGCTAAAGATTAAAAGATTAAAAGCTAAAAGATTGGCCAAAAAAATGCCTAACTTTTGAGAAGATTTCAAAACAAATTTTACTGGACCCTAAGCCTTTTCTGTTGTGCTTATACCCAGAGAAACAAAATTATAGTTGAAATGAGTGAGCTTATGCTCAACCAATGGTGAAGACTATTACTAAATTATTTAAAGCATTGACAGATTTACGAGGAGATTATTCTCAAGGAAAGCAGTTTGGTAATAACAACTTAGGATTGGGACGGTTCTTATACTGGAAAGAATTTTGCTGGAAAAACTTTTTTATTAGTCCTAAACAGAAAACAAAAACAAAATAAGGTAGCACAAACTTAGTTTAGTGCTTTTCCTGATGCGTGGAAACAAGCCATTGTTACTACTATATTTACATCTGGAGATCATTATGAAGTTAGTAATTATAGACCCATAAGCATACTGCCAGTACTCTCAAAGGTTACAGAGAAGGTCGTTTTTGAACAACTGACATCCCATCTTAACACAGTTAAGTCTGGCTTACGTCGTATGCAGTTTGGTTTCAGAGTAAATCATTCTACTGAAACAGCTACTTTATATTTAATAGAGCAAATAAAATGGATTTGAGGATTTGTTGGTGCTATATTTTAAAAATTGTGTAAAGCCTTTCTAAAGTTCTCCTTTCTAAACTGTCTACATTTCAGTTTTCATCTGAAGCTTTAGCATGGATATCTATGGATTATTGTGCCTTTAAAATTTAACGTAACTTTTCAAGAAATTAATGAAAATATAAATTGAAACTTAATAAAATGTCTTTGAAACCGGAAAAAAATAAAAATAAAAATAAATCGCAGACAAACATTTTGACTTCGTTTTTAATACACTGCATGTTTTACTAACTGTTTTCTCTTTTTTCTTTCGCTGATCTGTACTTATAAATGCACTTCCATAGTTTTCCTTTACGCTTCTGAAGTTTTCGTTTACGCTCCCTGAGTTTTCATTCGCCATTCAGGCACATAACTCGTGGGGGCGGGGCTAACAGTGATGTGTTCTCATTGGCTACTGAGTTTTTGATAGACAGATTCTTGACCTGGAAGTGAAGACGTCAGTGTTGTGTTTACATGCGAGCGTCTATAAGCGGCTTCCTATTTAATTTAAAGGACAAGTTCGGTATTTTACACTTAAAGCCCTGTTTTCAGATCGTTTCTGATGAAATAGAATGGTTAAGATTGAAATTTGGACACATGCTGCTGTCCCGAGAATTTTCGGTTTCTGTGGTAGCACCCCCCCACCTCCACAATGGCTGCATAGGTGCACTGGAACAATCCTTCCTAAAACGCATTAAACTTTCGTTTACAAAGACGTGAAACTCACAGAGTGGTCAGGGGTGTTCACTGATATGCTCACACAAAAATCGCTGCAAAAGACGCTTTCCAACAGGTTTTATCGTAGTTTTTGTCCAACTCCATTGACTTGTATTGGATGTGCTGTGAGGTACGGTATTACTCCGCCGCCGGAAACTGGACTGGAGTGTCTATTATTCAAGCTCTCAACGGAAGAATGTACGGGTGTGAGGCGTTTGGAAAAATAGGTCCACAGTTTTACAACAAATGGTAAAACACCTGTTGGAAAGCATCTTTTGCAGCGATTTTTGTGTGAGCATATCAGTGAACACCCATGACCACTCGGTGAGTTTCACGTCTTTGTAAACGAAAGTT
Source organism: Abramis brama (assembly GCF_963993115.1). Classification (NCBI taxonomy): domain Eukaryota; kingdom Metazoa; phylum Chordata; class Actinopteri; order Cypriniformes; family Leuciscidae; genus Abramis; species Abramis brama. Next base: position 4,489,324 of record NC_139970.1, on the reverse strand, counting down.
TAATGCATTTTAGGAAGGATTGTTCCAGTGCACCTATGCAGCCATTGTGGAGGTGGGGGGGGGGGGGGGGGTGCTACCACAGAAACCGAAAATTCTCGGGCCAGCAGCATGTGTCCAAATTTCTATCTTAACCGTTCTATTTCATCAGAAACGATCTGAAAACAGGGCTTTAAGTGTAAAATACCGAACTTGTCCTTTAAGTGATGCAAAGTTTAAAGTTTAAATTGTATCTGTATTTATCTACTGCTACACTACATGGTTGAGATGAGTTCATAGAAATAGCACAGACAAATAATATCATCACCACCAATCGTCGTTATCAGGATAATGGAGATGCTGTAGACTCGCAGTAAGTCAGTAATTTGTATTTATTAAAAAGGTGGAGAGATATTTTAGAGTTCATTGAGAGCTAGATTAAAGGGGTCATGACATGGTTTTTGTTTTTGTCTTATGATGTTCCCTTAGGTGCAATTATAGTATTATTATAGTTTTTTGTACAAAAAAACGTTTAAATTGTAGTGATTTATGACCTTTTCCCACCCTGTTTCTCATCCTCTGATTCAAAGTCTGTTTTGGGGGTGTTTCCCCTTTAAGAGTTCAGTGTTAACGCCCACTGTTATGATTGGCTAATGCCAGTGCTTATGCATAAATTATCAACGCCCCCTAGTCAGAACATGGATTCTGCGGAACTGTTTACAATAGTAGCTGGTGCTGCCGATTGCTGCGTGCGAGGCGATGGCTCTTGCAATGATACAACCCTATATGTTTGAGCCGGAATCAGATGAGGAATCAGAAGGAAATAAAACATCACCACAACAACTAAGAATGGATCAGCCCGTGTCCACATGGAAAGTGTGAAACTATTTTGAATTAATATGTCATTTGTAACCCGAGTCACTTGAAAACAGGTTATTGTTGTGTAATTATCCTATAATCTGCTAACAGTTGAACATTATTTAACTAATTTCAATTAAATTATAGGGTGTACCATGGACAAAATGCATGCACAGGCCATATTTGAAAATGCATCATTGATATGGAAAAATTTGTAATTTTGTATCACACGCTGGTCTACTAGAAAGGCGGGATTTGAACCTGTTTGCCTGAATTTGTATTCGTTACAGAATGCAAATAACATTTACAGGGCAGACTATGGTCCTTTGAGACTCAGAGGGTTACACCAGTAAGAAAACACTGACATACACAATAGTTTTATGTTAATATGTAATATAAATATTTTATGTAACAAAATGTATATTCAAATAACAATAGTTTCGACATATATACACATACACACAAAAAACACTTTCCAAAACACCTTTCTAATGTTTAATTTTAAATGTATTTTCTCTGTTTCCATCAGGCGCTACAGGCATTAGGCTTACAGAAGCTTTGTCAGTTGGTGCTGGGGCTATCTAGGCAGAAAGATCAGGGTTGTAACAGCATCATGTGTTGTCCTGTGTATACGGCGGAAATTCCCAGATGCGGAAGGCAGCTGTGTCGGATTCAAACTGCCCCTTGACTAAACCTTGACACATGGCCAGCAATGGCCTCCTCCAATGAAGGTCTGTCATACTGTGCGCATAGACTGTCAGGCACTGTAGTTTTATGCAGCTCCTCCATGTAGGGAAAGGGATCTGGCAGAACCTTTTCAAAAAGAAGTGTCATCAGATTGTAGACGTAGCCTAGAAAAAATGTTTGCAATACTGTAAATGAAGTTCTATGCACTTTGTGTGTATTGTATTTAGTTTATTATTATTATTTTTTTATTACTAATTAAAATATCTATTCAAATTTACAGTACGTTGGGCTGGATGTCAGTGCTTTTGTGGTGTATAATCCTTTTTTAGCCTTGGGGAACAAAAGTCTGAACATTGGCTTTCCAGATGATGTTGTAGCCTTTGGACGGTTAGAATTTTCATTGAAATACATGCCAGCCAAATACAACCTAAAACAACAGAAAAAAATTACTTAAAAGTAGAAGCGACACAGTGTTATTACATTTTCAAGATAAATTTAGAATAATAATAAATGACAAGGCATTCTTAATGTTATAACTGCGTTTCAGATTACTTTATAGCTTATGCTAGGCTTCCTGTATTACATACAATTATGAAATAATAGGACTTTATGGTTCATTAAATGTAAATAACATGCTTCTATACAACTTTACATTGCATACCTGCACAGCACTCCAATAAAAGGAAATACCACACTTTTGGGGGCAAAGCGTAAAATAATATGTAAATAATATATTAGTTAGTACTTTATTAGAAATTAGTACTTTATTAGTAGTTAGAAATATCTAAAGTTAGAAATTATTAGAAATAATATTATTATTAGAAATAATACTTCACTTTTTAGGCAATAAAGCTTTTAAGCTTCTTCTGAATAGAATTATGATGACACAAGTTATGATTATATAAATAATACCTTTGCTACGGTACTTCGGTCTCATGGTTTTAAGCGACCGCTGTGTGCCCACAGATGTCTGAGTGGGTCGGTCAGTTTGACAGGCTTCATCTTTTAATACGGGGCCTGAACATGACGGACTCTGAAAACAATATGCAAGTAAACTAAGTAAAAACACTGTGATTATTCATAATGAATGAAACTGCAATTAACGTTTTAAAAAGTAGTTTTAAGATGAAATACATTACTTACAGTTTGCGGCGTCGTTGTTGGGCCCAGAATAGTCGGCACGGCCTGATCTTTAAGTAAACGTTTTCTGGCAAAGCCAGCATCATACTGCGATTTGTTCTCAAAACAGTCATCCTTGAAATGTAGAGAACACACGCTTAGATTAACACTGCCGTGACGTCTGCAAAAAATAAACTGCATCCATTTTTTCCCTGACGTCTGGATCGTTCGGCAGCGCATTCAAACATTTTGTTAGTCCACAGCCAGGAACAGCACATCTGCGTCATCTTCTTGTAAACAGACACACTCGCTGCACGTCGACTGAACACCTGTGGCGTGATAACGATGCGATGATGTGAAATGAGGCGTAATTGTCTCGCGCTGGAGGCGGTCACATGCAAACGACTGGTATGTCACTTCGTATTGTGACGTCACTTCTTCCCATGGAGCTGTAATTAGAGCTTGATAAAATAAATGCTTTGTTTATAATGGGGAGGACGTCTTAAGCTATGAAACTTGCAGGAAGTTGTAATGGTACAAAGACCTCTTATATAGGGCTGCTCGATTATGGAAAACATCATAATCACGATTATTTTGGTCAGTATTGAAATCACGATTATGTAACACGATTTGTGTTGACTTTCGGAACGTGTTGCATTTATTAAAAAGACACGGTAACACTTTACAATAAGGTTAATTAGTTAACATTAGTTAATGTATTAACTAACAATGATAGATACATTTTTTACAGTATTTATTAATATTTTTTAATGTTAGTTAATAAAAATACAGCTGTTCATTGTTTATTCATGTTAGTTCACAGTGCATTAACTAATGTTAACAAATACAACCTTTCATTTTAATAACGTATTAGTAAATGGTGAAATTAATATTAACTAAGATTAATAAATGCTGTAGAAGTATTGTTCATTATTAGTTAGTAGTAGTAGTTAACTAATGCTAATTAACGAACCATAGTGTAAAGTGTTACCAAAGACACCTTTTCAATCATTCTTAAAAAATCGAAATTTGAACATTGATTGTACTATTGATTGAACTATTAAAATAAATAATATAACAGATAATACTTCAATGAGTATTTTAATAATTCCCGCAGGTCTACCACTTATAATGCGGAAAAATGGGTCGGTCTCTCAAAATGGGTTGGACAAGGCAAGCGTTGAAACTACACATTCACGTTTAGGAGTCGGACATGAGGGAATTGTCAGTTGCACAATCGGGCCAGCATTGCATCGTAACTAAAGTTTATCATTTTCACTTCTTTTTAAGGGCCCTTTTACACCTGAAAGTCCGCACCAAGGTCCGAACCAGAGTTCATGTTTTGATACTTTGTATACATTTGGTTAGTTTTGGTTTGGTTTCACATTGCAATTATGTGAGCGCACTAAAGAACTTTTCATGACGTACTTGCGTCCTGTCGTCATCATCTACATGGCTGCATATTGACATTGATTGGTTTGTAAACAGACGTGCGTCTGACGTCAGCGTGTTGTCAATTCGGCGGGTAACTTTGACAAGAATGAATGAACAGACGCATATCGTTGCCAATATACTGTTATTATTACGGCATTACTCCCTCCAGCACCAACTATACTCGACGCTAGTTCAAATTCGCCAAATGAACGTCCTCGTTGTGCGAACATTTTATCATCGCCGGCAGGACGCTGGCCAAATGTGTGTGTGTGTGTGCGCGCGCGCACGCGAATCAGCTGGAAGAAACGCTGTGGGCAGGACTGACAGATCTGCACATAAATATTCTTCTTCAGTTGTTTAGGCTACGCGGGAACCACCGGGACTTCCTGTAAATAGTCCGAAAGTCCGAACCATACAGAAAATGCTTTCACACTAGAAACGAACCAAACCTTTGAACAGTTTGATCCGGACCGAGACCACCTCTTTTCGTTGGACCAAATTTCGTCTGTTTGGTCCGGACCGTGGTCCCGGGGAGGTTTCACACCTGTAATTTTGATTCGGACCAAACTGAAAAGTCCGAAAGTCCGGACCAAACAAGGTAGGTGTGAAAGGGCCCTAAGTCTTATAAGTTTAAACATTCAAGCTGAGAGAGTTTATGGCACCGGGAGGGGCGGAAGTGCGCGTGTCATTCAGAACACAAGACAAAATAAGAGTGTTCTTTCAAAACAGAACATGGCAAAATAATATTTTTTACTCGATTGTACTATTTTGGTGATCGCTGGGAGAAATTCAATTAATTGCACAGCCCTACTCTTATATACCAAAAGATCAAGGCAAATTTGGTTTCTCATGTCATGACCCCTTTAAAACCAACACCGTTCACAAGTACACAAGAGGTTGCACTTTATTCTCATAAGTCTACGCTGATCTTGGATTAACACACCAACAGCATATGAACGTTAAGGGGATAGTCCACCCAAAAATAATAATTCCTCATCTATTACCCACCCTCATGCCATCCCAGATGCATATGACTTTCTTTCTTCAGATAAACACGAATGAAAAGAATCCATCCAGTGAGTTTATATAATGCAAATTAATGGGTATTTAAAAGTTGACACTTAAAACCCCACACAGTGACTGTAAAGGGTTATTAATACAACACCAGTGGATTAATCAATGTCTTCTGAAGTACAACAATAGATAATAAAAATACAGATAATTTAAACTGTTTCAACCATCGCTTCTGACCAACTGTTATACACACATATGGGCTACAGTCGACCTGCATGTGGATTCACGGAGAAGGAATACTTTCTGAAAAATCTTAGTTTGTGTTAATGTGAAGAAAGAAAGTCATCTGGTTCATCTGGGATTGCATGAAGGTGAGTAAATGATGAGAGAATTTTCATTTTTTGGTTGGAGGATCTGTTTAGACTTGTGTATACTATATAAATGTAATGAATTATTATTATTATACTTCATTACAATGTACTCAGTCACTGCTTTGTTACATTTACTGTAACAAGAACTGTTCAAATGATCATTGCGTAATTTTAAATATATATAAATTTTACACAAATTTTGTATATTATGTACTTATGTACTATATGTGTATTATGCGAATACTGAGGTCATACTGTCACAACATCCAAGACTTTCACTTTCATACTTATGTATATTGACAATAAAGATTTTAATGAAATATCCCAGAAGGTCTGTACCATCTGACAGCAAGCCACCACCTGGCTGCAATTTTCATATTGTTTGAATTCGTCAGAATTAAGTGATCATTAATTATGATGGTGTAAGTGCATGTGCTAACAATGGGTAGCGTGATGGCCAGGGATGCTAACTTTGATTATCAGGTTAGAGTGAGACTTTCTTGATGGTTGAAAATATCCCACACATACTGTATGACACTAGAATTATCTTTAAATTGTTACATCACAATCTAATCAAAGCATAAAAACATAACATTTAACATTATAAGGAACAAACAAATATTCTCCGAAAGAATTGGACATTATTCATTATTATACGGTATTTTAATGTAGCCTACTACAATTATACCTCTAGACATTCATTCTCTCTCGCGCAGACAAATACTGATCCTGAAAGTTTATGCTGACATAGTAGTAGTAGAAGATAAATACAGATACAATTAAAAAAACAGCTCCTAACTTTATATCACTAAAATTAAATAGGAAGCTGCTTATAGACGCTCGCATGTAAACACAACACTGACGTCTTCACTTCCAGGTCAAGAATCTGTCAATCAAAAACTCAGTAGCCAATGAGAACACATCACTGTTAGCCCCGCCCCCACGAGAGTTATGTGCCTGAATGGCGAATGAAAACTCAGGGAGCGTAAACGAAAACTTCAGAAGCGTAAATGAAAACTCTGAAAGTGCATTTGTAAGTTCAGATCAGCGAAAGAGAAAAAGAGAAATCAATTAGTAAAACATGCAGTGTATTAAAAACAGAGTCAAAAAATTTGTCTGCGGTTTATTTTTTCCCGGTTTCATTTTTATTACGTTTCAGTTTATATTTTCATTCATTTCTTGAAAAGTTAGGTCAATTTTAAAGGCACAATAATAATCCCATAGATATCCTCATATGTATCAAATAGAGAACAATGTGTAAAAATTAAAGGGGTAAGTCCTGTAATTTACGATATACACTGGGTGTACCCCAAGGATCCTAATGTTGATATTTTTATTAATGGTGAATAGATAATAGATAATAATAGTTATGAGTTCAATTATCTTGGCGTAAAATTGGACTCAAATCTTAGTTTTAAAAAACATGTAAAGAAACTGGTGAGGAATATTAAATATAGGCCTAACTTTTAAATATTTTTTTAAAGTGGCAAATTTTAGACAAATTAGACAGTCTCTCTGTTGATGATGTAGACTTTAATGCGTCCTACTGTGACATGTTGGGGTCAAGCTGATGAAACTGACTAAACCCTTAAAATCCCTAGGCTATATAAACAGACTTTATTTTTTTTTATATAAAAAACAAACCATTTTCATCATTGTAGGATCGTAGAGAAACATAATTTTTTGAATTTTGACAATTTTAGACTTTTTTTCTAATTTGTGTATGGTTTATAAAATCTTAAATGGCTTGGCTCCTTCTGTACTATGCGATTTTGTTCATTTTCGTTCTGAAAACTCTGTGAGATCTACCAGATTATCGTCCATGAGTAACTGTCTTGTTTCGTCATTCTGCTTTTGGACTATCGTCTTTCGCAGTGAAAGCTATTGATCACTGGAATGCCTTACCAGAGGATATAAAAGGGTGTAAAGCTTTTGGAAAGGTCTGCTGACGAAAACCCTCTCAGTTGGAGGCAAAAATCATGCAACTTGACCATTTTACATCGGTCAGAGCGGAGCGTGTTTTCATCAGCTGTAAACACCGTCAACAAAGAGCGCTCAGCACTCGCTCAGATCAAGTTGAGCATCTGGTGTTTTTGACGGCCAATATGTAGATGTGTAGTGAGTAGAAGTGGAGTGTTTCTGAATGGCAGTTTGCTATTTTGTGTTCATGTAACATTAGTATATAAAGCTGTCTGTTGGAACGTATCACTGATGCACTTACATAGTTGTATGCACTAGCACTACTGTAACCTAATTTTCCTTCCATGCACATTAAGGAAATTATATTTTATTTTGAGGACAATTGTTTCAAAAGTTAATGCACTTTTTAGTGAATGTCTTTTCATTTCAATAAAAGATGCAGTGCCTTTAGAATTCGAATATAATTTGAATTTGCTAATATTCCAGAAAGAAATTCGAATTAAATTTTTCAGCCATTTTGACAGCCCTGATGTGTGTGTATGCATGTTTTTATTGTACGTATGTATGGGTATTATCTGTGTAATTTTAATTTAGTGTTGACCTGCCTCGGGACTACGAATGAAAATAAGCCTTTGGCTAAATCTGGTACAATGCATGAAATGAAAACATTTACGTTAAAAATGTGACATGGTCCCTTTATATAAAAAAATAAAATAAAAAAAACCTTTCCCTACAATTTGATTGGTTCTTATTTTGCAAACCCTTGTTATTAGGTAGAAGCAAACTCTGTTTTCTTGATTACTTCACTTTGTTAATCGAAGTCACGAGTTTATAAATTTAGATATCCGTCTAGTTTCATTTCCTCTTTTGTTATATCCAGACATGATTCACACACACACACACACACACACACACACTTTGGAGTTTTTGACCAAAGGGTTTGGAAACATTTAGGATACAAAAGCATATGAATATTATTCCAGCAAGAAAAATAAATTTTAGAAATTATTTATTTAAAAAATCCATCACAGTCATTATGCCAGATGGTTTCCTGGGAAAGGAGGAACAAATAAATGTTTAGAGTAATTCTTGCATCTAGCAAAAAAAGCCATAATTAGATGCTGGTATAAACCTCCACAAATAAAGGATTGGATTGATGTCTTAAATACATCATGGTTTTTTTATATGTACATGTGAATTTTCAGAAGGATTTGTTTGTTGATTTCTGGTCCAAATGGATTGAGTATATCTACTACTGAACCAAATACCTTTTTGATATAGATTTATAAGCCTTGTACACTGTCAGACATGACCGACTGTCTCTGGATGCACCAAAGGACAAAAGACCAAAAAAAAAGTAGACTTGGTGATGCCCCTCTTTTCCTCTTTTGCATTTATTATTATTATTTATTTATTTTTATTATTTTAAAAATTCCAACTTATATATAGTTAGAGTGAATAAGAATGTGAAGCATTTATTCCCTTGTATACACAGAGAGTTTGATTCCTCTGCAAAACTTTATAGGAGGAAGTGTTTTCTCTTAGACAAATAGTCAACTTAAAATTAAAGGACTGTGTTAAAGCTGATGTAAATTAATTAAACCATTATTAAACCTATCGTATGTTGCCAAGGCATGAGAGTTAGGCATTCATATTTAATAACTATCATTATGACTAATGGCTTAAAACAATACACTGCATATTCACACAATTACAACTCTGACTTCAATACAGAACAATCTTAAAGCTGTTAAAGACATCTCAGCTGTTGAAAAGGATAATTGATGTATAGATGATTTGATTTTTTTATATATATACATATATATTTATATATATCAATCACAAAAAAACACACCTGCCAGGCAACATTTTGACTCTTATTTCATAGTGACAAAGTTGGCAACCCTACAAGAAAACAACTGAAAACTAATAGTACAAATTAATTAATTTATAACATTTGTTTTTGGTTTGTTAAAGTTATATTTTTTCATGTTTGTGTTTTGTGTTCTCGTTACAGTTGTCGAGCGCTTCAAAATAGTGAATCATTTTGCGAATCAATCGGTTCAACTGTCTCGGAGTTTGTTTCAAAAAGATCCGTTTCTGATATTAATACTGTCAGAGACCGAGTTCGTGTTTACGATAAACTGATTAACGATTCATGAAGCGAAATGAGACGCAACTTTTCTGTTACTTTACTCACAAAATACCACTCATTAATGTTAGACAAAGCATTACAATGTTACATTCAATAACAACTTATCCATTTTGCAGGTATTGTAAAAACCATAAAATAGACAGAAACTTTGAATGTGTAAAAACACAAACCTTCACTTCACTTCAGCCGAATGACAGCAGGCTCAGGAGCGCGGCGCAGCTTTATGACGTCATATCGCCAGACCAAAATAAACGTCCTGTTCACGCTCCTAAAAATCACGAAAGTGTTCATAAAAATAGTACAATTGATGTCAGAGGAATTCAGAGTTTATTTCTTGGTGAATTTCAAATGAAAATGTTTAGAACTACTACTAATGAAAGAATGTAAAAGTCTTTCGAAAGGCAAAACGGTAATGCTTAGGCACAGAACCATTTATAAAAATATATATATATATATAAAAAAAGTTGATTTGCTGCCTTAAACTTAACTTATTTTGATGAGTTAAAGTAGTGTAAAAACATGTTGTCATGACCTGTTGATCATATATGATGGGGCTTGCAGACCTGGAGCAGATCTTCCACCTGTTGTTCCTGATGTGTCCAGTCAAGGTAGAAGGAAACACAGCGAAATAACATCATTAAATCGACGCTCGAAAATTACATATTAATAATCATCCCATCCATAGACGTTGACTTATTGAGTGTTTTTTGTGAATTTAAATATTTAACGTTACAGTAATATCTGAAAAAAATCAAAAGTTGGATAGTGGAGAAAATGGTTATTTGTAAATAACGTCATGTTTGACATTCTTTTCTTCTTTTCGTACACTCTGCTTATTACACACACAGGGACGAGCAGCAGCACACACACGTCAATAAAAGGGCTTACAAATAAAAATAAAAGGATTACAATGTAAAAGATTAATATTGTGACACATAAAGATATGGTGGAATCCGGCTTGTCCCGTAGATTATCTGCGCTTTAACCTCAAACACGAGCAGATCCGTTTGTACTCTGGAGACGCGATCAGTCTTTCCGTTTGCAAATTCCCCCATGTAAACAGCGAATCCGCCATGCCGCGAGCACAGCTAGCTTTTAAAGGGAATGGGAGATGAGCCTAAAACACACCCATTACTCATTAAGAGAATAGGAATAACCCTTTTAGACCATGCTTGTTTAAAGAGGAAAGTATAGCCGACTGCGTCATCGCGGCGCATCGAAGGCTGTCCCAATTCTAAGGTCCTTCGAAGGCTCCTTCAAAATGCGTCCTGCAAATGCATCCTTCTTTTCCCGTGAATGCAGGAGACATCAGAAGGATCCTTCGCAGCCTTGCCTACCCCAGAATTCATTGCGCGCTGGAGACGAAATTGCCAGATTACACTTTTAAATGTAACTATTGGATTTCAATTTAATCAAGTAATCTTATGTGTCTAATGATAAAAATGAAAGAAAAATATATAATAAAGGTTAAAATGTTGACTTATATGTTACCAGCATGTGATTTTATATAGGCTGGTTTATACTCTTTAGACTTTACTATGTAGCCTACATAAATTGATCATGGTGAACATTTTTAGATTTTGTTTTTAGGCAGTCCAGTACAAATGTTACTGTCGCTCGTCACACCGGCTGTCACCAGTTGTTAATGTGACAATACATTTTGTTAGTGTCATTTTCCAAATAACCAGTGGTGGATGAAATATATTTACTATTTACTCTATATATTTACTTTAAGTATACATTTGAAGTAGCCTACTTTAGATTGTTATTCAACTCCACTTAATCTCAGAGGCAAATATTGTTTTTTTTTTACACATGGATATTAGATTTTGATATTAGATATTGTTTAAAAGAAATATGAACAGTATATAATAGAAACATTAAAAATATGTCTCTTCTAGTTCAGGGATAGGCAACGCTGCTGAGTTTAGCTCATAGGACAGTTTTGCATGTTAAAATAATTAATGATTTGATTTTTGAGTATGTGAGATAATTTAATGTATTCTTCCTCCTTTCTGAGAACAGTGAACAGTCAGCCCTGCAAACCTGTTGGTGGACAGTGTGAATATGCACTGATCCCAGATGAGGTCCCGCCGGCAGAGGCTTCACCAGGGTCTCTATTGTTGCGCCCCTCAGAATCTCCTTACTCAGCTCAATACAAGAAAAATGTTTTCTTCATATCTGTTTTATGTATACTGTTAATTTAAATTTGTATTTTGCTTTTCTGATCTAAATGTAACTTATCTTGTAAACATGTAGCCTAGAGTAATTTCATTTACAAATTAATTTACATGACAAAAATAAATGTAGCCTTTAGAATAATTAATTTATTACATTTGCAAGTTATAACTTGTATTACAAAAAAAAAAAAAATTTAATTATAAAAAAATAGAAATTATTATTTTTTGTTTCTTTTAAACTTTTAAAAGTAATGTATTGTTTCATTTACAAATTTTAATTCACATAACCAAAAGTTTATTTCTCTACCAATCTGTCCATTCTCTCCCTGCTGTCTCTCTGAAACTTCATGTCCTCCTCATGATCTCGATCAGCTCATGGCCATCCTGCAGGTCCATTAGGCAAACGCTTTCAAAGAGCTGCACAAGGGTAGTGTTGAGCCAGGGTTGTTACAGGAACAGCACGCGGCAAAAAAAAAGTCATGATGCAGACGATGTCCACCTTGGTGGTCCAGGAACGCGATCTCTGTTTGGACCTAGCTGAGATGAAGGACGACGACAAAGTTCGCTTTCTCAGCGCTCCCACTCCCAGGCCGGCCTCTTTGGCGACACTGTCGAGGGCTTCGCCCAGCAGTTCTCGGCAGTCCAGAAGCAGACTGAGGCTATAAAGCACACCCTGCCCCAGCGTGACACCTCTGCCACCAGGCCACCGTGGGCTGGACCTCAGTGCTCGATGGTGTTTTAAGCCCCCAATGGCTCCTTAGAGGCTGCTAACCCTACCCTCAACCTTAAACCTACCCATCCCCTCGCTGCCTGGAAGGCGCCGTTGGGGGCTTAAGGCGAGACACTTACAGGTGAATAGGGTAAAATTGTTAACTTACAGATATCAACATCAAACTTTACCAGTTGATTACTCACATGAATAGGAGAAAAAAATGCATTGCAAGTTTTTTGTAATTTTATTTTTAAATATGCTAATGAGGCTATATCTAATTAAATATGCGCTAATTTGCATATATTTTGAAGTGACGAATCTGACCATTGAAAAAAACAAGGTTCAAAATTATTTTTGCATTTTGTTGATATATTCAATGAAAAGACATGTTCAGAGGGGATTATGAATATCCCCTTTTGTTACCCTGCAAATCAGAAAATACTGGCAATAGCCTTAGAAAATTGATTTTCGCCCTATTTTTAGGCATAAAATGTCATATAAATCAGGCCAAGAATGATATATCAACAAATCCCTCTGAACAAATCTTCACAATATAGTTAGGAATACGACTGTAAAGTTTGGTGTATGTAGGTGCTACAGAAGTGGAAAATCGTCACTAGGAGTGCAAGAAAAAACTCATTTTTAGAAAACGGCCTTTAAAGATTTTTATGGCAAAATTCTACTAATTTCTATTGAAAGCCATGAATTACAGACAAAATATGCTTTAGGTCCAAGTAAAATCCATCTATCACACTGTTTAACATCCAAAACTCATTATTGCTTCATCCATCACTGATCATAACATCCAAAACAACACATCAACAGTCCATCACACAGGTGGAATGGAAAAACTAAATACCGTTATATCACAGTCCCTCAGGCAGATCATATTTAGCTGTCAGGGGGCCTGCTGTACCCTCTCCTAGGAAAACTTCCAGCTTATGTTCTGGTGCTAACCAGAAGTTTTATTCTTTTGGCTATTTGTCCAAGGTGTAAATCACTTAGTGAAGATACTTTTTCCCAGTGGAGGAGGAAGTGCATCTCTGTCTGACCCAGTTGGTGGTCACTGAGCCTGTATTTAGTCAGGGTCTGTCTTTTCTTCTCTGACAGTGTGCAGATACTCTGTCAAATAACAATTTAGTCTACTTTGTTTGCTTTCTCCAATGTTATAAATATTGATATTTTGAATGATTCATAATTAGCTTTGTTCTGTTGAGTTGTTTTGAACCAGTGCTGAAGGGAGTCTGTTTGATTAGCTTCACCATCAGCTGACTGAGGGGACTGTTTTCAGGATTTGGCTTGTGGGTTTTAAGTGCTTTGAAATGTAATGTGTCTTTTTGACTTACATTTAGATGTGTTCAAAATGTTACAGCTTGTTTGTAACGCATCGACGCACTATGGTTACTCATTGCGCGGCTCGCGAGCCTCATGCGGCCCGCCAAGCTTTAATTTGTTGCTCGCATGGCTGTAAAAAATACGGCGATATCATGCAGCCACTCACTACAGATATTTCATAAAAACATTAAAAATAAGTAGGGCTATAACATAACCCATTACAAACTCAAAGTGTCAGCTATATTACAAATAATTTCGATCGGATTGAAAGAGGTGGTTTATCGAGAGAACATGTAAACACTTGGTCGATTGAGAACCGAAACTGAAAGGACGACGTATGCTCTCCTACTGACTTGTCCTTATCAGTGCGGCTCTCATGAAAAAAAATGTGAAGACCCATATGGCATTTCATCATCTTTTGTCTTTGTTGGTAATCCCTTGTGTCTTCTAGCTAATGACAACTGTTTTCGACTTCTCTGAGAGAATTGTACACGCATATCTTTCGACATTTTGAACTACCGCGGAAATGTCAGAGCGCGTCACGTGACGATTCTGAACGAATCACGTTGTCAGAAATTGGCATCAGCCAATGAGATTGCGCATTTCGAGTTAAATCACCTGTTTTACTTTCATGATTTGTTGCTGATAGACAGGAAATTACCATATTTGGATCCGACAGCATTGAAAAGAAGAGAGAGAGCTTTCCAACGGTATACGAGATGAAGGGGTACAGAGAGCGATCGCGGAGCAGCGGGATGATTTAGAACGCCAACTTTTGATGAATTTAGGCGAAATCTGCACACTCAAACAGACAAAGTGTAGTAAAATAAAGACCTAAATGTGTATTTTGGACTTTTTTTCAGCACAAGTCTGAAAGAATACATATTATTGAAGACAAATAACCCAAAATCTCAAAATTGACCAGTGAAAAAAAAACGATGTTTTTGCCTGCCGTGTCTCGCCTTAAAACACCAAACACCGACCTCAGTCTGCTCGTCGCCAAGGGTGTCCCCCTGCAGCATCTACACCAGCTCCGGGGTCACCAGAGTCATCCCGTCCACCCAGTCGAGCCATCCGCAGGAAGGTGACGCAGCCCGTCTATACAAATAAGCCCTCAAAGGGTACATCAAAGTGGCCCTGATATGGGTGACCCAGAAGTGGAGGGAGCTGTTCTAAACCAGGAGATGGTGAACGCACCACTCCTTCCCCCGGAGGAGGACCAGGTGGAGAATCTTCAGGGGTTTTTTTGTATTCCTGGAACTCACTTTCTCAATAAACGAGCAGCTTTCCCAACCTTTTGGTCATACTGGGTATGTGCTGAAAGTGAGCGACACTCCACTTCCTCACTCTCAGCCACCCTTTCATTCGCCACAGGCGGGAAAGTTTGCATTTCAAGGAGTCGTTGCTTCCTCATGCCTCCCTAGCCAGTCCCTCACTGGACCCAAGGAGCCAGGTAAGTGTCACACCAGAGTCACTGCCTCTACTTCAGGACGTTATGCTTCCTGGGTTAAGCCCCAGCACTCATCGCTGCGGAGGGTCGAGCATATCAGTACAAGGTCCTCCCCTTAGGGCTGTCTTTACCAAAGTCGCAGAGGCTGCCCTTACCCCTCTCAGGGAGGTGGGCATCTTGACGACTGGCTCATTCTTACTCACTCTGCTCAGGCACCTCAGCCATCTGGGGCTTTGGGTCAACTGGGAAAAGAGCAAGCTCCATTCAGTACTTGGTCAGACCTTGCCTTTATATGGGCCGGAGTGGCTTAGAACAAGTGTTCAGACATGTTGTTACAACAAATGCCTCCAGAACAGGTTGGGGCTCTATGTGCAATGGCCGTGCAGCTCCTGGACGGGACCTTGACTGCACTGACATACCAAGTGCCTGGAGTTGCTGGCAGTGTTGTTCACCCTGCGCTGGTTTCGACTGTTGCTTCAGGGCAAGCACTTGTTGGTCCGCACGGACAACATTGCGTTTGTTGTGTACATCAACCGCCAAGGCGGAGTATGCTCACGTCTCGTAACAACTCGCCCACCATCTCCTCCTGTGTAGTCAGCAGGGGCTGAAGTCGCTGAGCGCAATTCACATTCCAGCGAGTTCAAGCGTTTGGCCAATGCACTCTATCCCCAGGTGGTCCAGCTGATCTGGGAGTTGATTCGGAGATGCACATAGGATCGTGAGATCCAAGGGATTGAAAGTGGGCTTCTTAAGAAGAGGTTGAACAACTACTTGCATAAAACATGATGGAAAAAATACCTGTAGAAAAACTACTGTTCACAATCAATGTAATACTCGGTCCGATAAAATCAGCCGTCTCTCCAAGCAAACCAGAGGGCAATACATCCCAACTAGAAGCTGAGCAATAATATAACTTATATCAGTAGACGAAGCCAAATCAAACTCATCAAAAGTGTTAACACTAAAAGAGTCATCCCCTACCCTTCCATCCAACACACAAAACCCTGACCTAATGTCTTTAGTCTTTCTGGTAAAAGCACTTAAAAACATCTCACAGCATTCTGGAGGTATAGTGACAGCAGTGGGATTAAGAAAGCATTCTTGAAACCTAAGAAGTGAAGCCCGTAAAATATGATGTGAGACCAGCGATTTATTTATCTTCCAAGTCTGTTCTGCCTTCCTACATTGCTGTCTACAAAGACGAGTATGTTCATTTAACCAAGGCTGATGATTTGCCTAACGACACTTAATCATATAAGGAGCAACAGAGTCCAAACATCCCAGACCACGCCTCATCCCCTCAAATGTAAGCTGCTTCAGGCAGTCATGCTTACGATCCTGTCTCTAAACACAGTGCTCCTAACCGCTCTTGCTTTTTTCAAGAGGGTGGGGGACCTGAGACCTCTCACACTAGCAGCGGCCGGAAGAAATAGTGGGTGTGGCCTTTCCCTTTCTTTGAGTGACCAATAGAAAAAGATCTTGCAACCTGGTAGAGATTGCCCACTGAGAGGCAGCTTCACTCGCAAGCAAAACTTTTCAACTCGCAAGCAAAAGATTTAGACCCGCAAAAAAAGACAGCAGAAAAGAGAGCAAGTGTTTAGAATGCACAAAGAAAAATAAAGATTTTCAAATATTTACATACACTGCAAAGAATTTTGTCATCAACTTCTTTATTTTTGAGCCTTGAGAAGACTTTTTTGCAGTTTTTTTTATTTATTACAAAATAATTAGTTTTACTCTCAAAACACAGTATGTTGGATTAAATAAAAAAAATAAAAAAAAGACACAAAGGAAATTCCATATGTCAGCCTTGTCTGAATTTGTCCATACTGGAGTATGGCCACACACATTTACAGTGGGGAGAACAAGTATTTGATACACTGCCGATGTTGCAGGTTTTCCTACTTACAAAGCATGTAGAGGTCTGTCATTTTTATCATAGTACACTTCAACTGTGAGAGACGGAATCAAAAAAAAAAAATCCAGAAAATCACATTGTATGATTTTTAAATAATTAATTTGCATTTTATTGCATGACATAAGTATTTGATCACCTACCAACCAGTAAGAATTCCGGCTCTCACAGACCTGTTACTTTTTCTTTAAAGGGATACTCCACTTTAAAATAAAAATTCTGTCATCATATACTCATCCTCATGTTGTTTCAAACCTGTATGAATTTATTTCTTCTGCTGAACAGAAAGGAAGATATTTAGAAGAATGTCAGTAACCAGACAGTTTCTGGTCTCATTGACTTGCATAGTAGGAAAAAAATATACTATGCAAGTCAATGAGACCAGAAACTGTCTGGTTACTGACATTCTTCTAAATATCTTCCTTTCTGTTCAGCAGAAGAAAGAAATTCATAAAGGATTGAAACAACATGAGGGTGAGTATATGATGACAGAATTTTCATTTTAAAGTGGAGTATCCCTTTAAGAAGCCCTCCTGTTCTCCACTCACCTGTATTAACTGCACCTGTTTGAACTCGTTACCTGTATAAAATACACCTGTCCACACACTCAATAAAACAGACTCCAACCTCTCCACAATGGCCAAGACCAGAGAGCTGTGTAAGGACATCAGGGATAGAATTGTAGACCTGCACAAGGCTGGGATGGACTACAGGATAATAGGCAAGCAGCTTGGTGAGAAAGCAACAACTGTTGGCGCAATTATTAGAAAATGGAAGAAGTTCAAGATGACGGTCAATCTCCCTCGGTCTGGGGCACCATGCAAGATCTCACCTCGTGGGGCATCAATGATCATGAGGAAGGTGAGGGATCAGCCCAGAACTACACGGCAGGACCTGGTCAATGACCTGAAGAGAGCTGGGACCACAGTCTCAAAGAAAGCCATTAGTAACACACTATGCTGTCATGGATTAAAATCCTGCAGCGCACGCAAGGTCCCCCTGCTCAAGCCAGCGCATGTCCAGGCCCGTCTGAAGTTTGCCAATGACCATCTGGATGATCCAGAAGAGGAATGAGAGAAGGTCATGTGGTCTGATGAGACAAAAATAGAGCTTTTTGGTCTAAACTCCACTCGCCGTGTTTGGAGTAAGAAGAAGGATGAGTACAACCCCAAGAACACCATCCCAACCGTGAAGCATGGAGGTGGAAACATCATTCTTTGGGGATGCTTTTCTGCAAAGGGGACAGGACGACTGCATCGTATTGAGGGGAGGATGGATGGGGCCATGTATCGTGAGATCTTGGCCAACAACCTCCTTCCCTCAGTAAGAGCATTGAAGATGGGTCGTGGCTGGGTCTTCCAGCATGACAAAGACCCGAAACACACAGCCAGGGCAACTAAGGAGTGGCTCCGTAAGAAGCATCTCAAGGTCCTGGAGTGGCCTAGCCAGGCTCCAGACCTGAACCCAATAGAAAATCTTTGGAGGGAGCTGAAAGTCTGTATTGCCCAGCGACAGCCCCAAAACCTGAAGGATCTGGAGAAGGTCTGTATGGAAGAGTGGGCCAAAATCCCTGCTGCAGTGTGTGCAAACCTGGTCAAGAACTACAGGAAACATATGATCTCTGTAATTGCAAACAAAGGTTTCTGTACCAAATATTAAGTTCTGCTTTTCTGATGTATCAAATACTTATGTCATGCAAGAAAATGCAAATTAATTACTTAAAAAATCATACAATGTGATTTTCTGGATTTTTGTTTTAGATTCCGTCACTGACAGTTGAAGAGTACCTATGATAAAAATTATAGACTTCTACATGCTTTGTAAGTGGAAAAACCTGCAAAATCGGCAGTGTATCAAATACTTGTTCTCCCCACTGTAAATGTAAACAAAAAAGAAGGATGCAACTAAAATAATTATACATAGACAAATCACTTGTGATGAACATGGAGTCTTGTAGGGTGAGGATCTGACATGAGTCACATTTAAAAGGTAAGCCAGTATGAATGCATCTTTGATTTCACACAGATTTTCTGGTGCCATTGTAAACGGCTGGGCCATTTAAAACTGAAAACACTTGTGAGGCTTTGCAACGGTGTGAAGCCTAATGTGAACCTCAAGGTTTCCTTTCAGTGCGAAACCCTTTCCACACTGAAGGTGTTGAGGAAAATTGTCTTCTCTTAATTTATGTTGTGGGGAATTGTCTTAAGCTCAGGAGTCAGAGTTCCAGAAATCAGAATTAGACTTTATTGATCATAGTCACATAGGCCATAATGCCTTACATCTGGCTTGTATTGTATTCAAACTAATTCTACAGTTGTTTTCTATAGAATAGAGAAAATATTTCAACAAGGACAGGTGAAGGGCTTCTATCCAGTGTGAAATCTCATGTGAGCCTCAACGTTTGCTTTTCGAGAGAAGCTCTTCCCACACAGATTGCAGGTGAAAGATTTCTCTCCAGTGTGAAGTTTCATGTGGACATTAAAGTTTCCTTTTTGAGTGAAACTTTTCCCACAGTGTTGGCATGTGTAGGGCTTCTCTACAGAATGAATTCTCATGTGAACCTCAATGTATGCTTTGGTTTTGCAAGTCTTTCCACAATGGAGGCACATGTGAGGCTTCTCTCCAATGTGAATTTGTACATGATTCTTAAGATGTGTCCTGTCTGTGAAACTTTTCCCACAATGATGGCATATAAAGCTGTCCTCTCTTGAGTGAATCTTCATGTGGTTATTAAGGCTTACAGTAAATCTGAAACTCTTTCCACACTGACCACATACGTACGGCTTCTCTCCAGTGTGAATTCTCATGTGGGCATTAAGGGTTGATTTATGTTTAAAACTCTTTTCACATTGAGGACAGGTAAAAGGCTTCTCTCCAGTGTGAACTCTCACATGGACTTTAAGCCTTACTTTTTCAGTGAAACTTTTCCCACAGTGTTGGCAGGTGAAAGGCTTCTCTCCAGAGTGAATTCTCATGTGGAGTTTAAGGCTTCTTTTTTGAGTGAAACTATTTCCACACTGTTGACAGGTGAATGGACTCTCTCCAGTGTGAACTTTTAAGTGGTCTGTCAGGTTTCCTTTTCGACTGAACCTTTTTCCACACTGTTGGCAAGTAAATGGCTTTTCTCCAGTGTGAATTATCATGTGGACTTTAAGGTTTCTGTTTTGATTGAAAGTCTTTCCACACTGTTGGCATGTGAAATGACCTTTAGTCTTTTGAGCTCTTATTTGTGGTAAAGTCTTTTCAGTCTGTGAGGAACTGAAAGGTGGTTCTTCAGTTGTGAAATCATGTTGTTTCTTAATGTGGTATTCTTCTTTCAGTTCCTTCAGGTCTAAGGCAAAAAAAGACAAATAACCCCAGTTTAATAGCACAAAGCAACAGACATCAAAACTTTTAGACATGTAAAGCATCAAAACCAATGTGTATGCTAGATCCTACATGCATTTAGCTAGTATCACAACTTTTTCTCAATATCGTTAACCCTTGGCTTTCTTTAGGACCAAAATACCTTTAAGCTAGCATATATCAAAATCCTTATAAAAAAATCTATCATATCAAAGAAACAGTGCTTTTCGAAGTTACAAATTACCTGCTTTTGGCATATGATCATGGCTACTTATCTTCTAGTGATATTAAAGTCCCCCTGTGGTTAAAATCAGTTTATATGACTATTTGGTGTTTTTAATTTGCTTTAAGACAAACCATGTATACATGCATAAGTCAACTCCATTCCTGAGTATTTCCCCCTTAAATCTGCAGTGAACCAAATTTATATTTATAAAGCATTATTATTATAACAACAAAACAATGTTTATTCTGTCACACATCTTAAAACCTGGATTAATACTGGACATATTCTGTATAATATAAATTCTGAATTCACAATAGCTCAATAGGTGGTGATATGCACTAAGACGAGCATTGGCATGGTTTATGTCTCATCTATCAGACTACTACCACTTTGTTTGTGTGAATGAAGACACAACCCATTAAACACAAGTATGGAGTGCCACAGGGCTCAGTACTAGGTCCTTTGTTTTTTTAGGTCATCTTTCTCTGCCAATAGCTGCGTTTACATGGACACTTATAATCGGATTGACGGCTCAATCAGACTAAAAAACCTTCATGTAAACACCTTAATCGATCCGATTGAGCTCGATCCGAATGAAATTTCGATCGGATTGAAAGGGGTGGTTTATCCCTTTTGTAATCCGATCTAGAGAACATGTAAACACTTGATCGGATTGAAAACCGAAACTGAAAGGACTGCGCATGTGCGATGACGTTAAATAGCGTAATGACGTATGACGCGCGGAACGAGCTGTTCTTCCTGTTGAATAAAGTGTCATATTAATAAGTTTCCCGTCATTCTAAAATTCTCATTTCACTCGCGCGTCTGTAAAGTGAAGCAGGACAACGTCCCACCAGTCCTTGTTTTGGATTCTCATCCACAGACGTCTGGTTTTGGCCGCGGGGAGGGGCATTTTTACTGCGTGATCAATAAGCAGCACGGCAAAACGGTTAATGTGCTCTAAATTATGATCAGAGACGAATTAATATTGCGTCTGCTGTTTTAAACAAATAAAGAACCAATAGAGGAGAATATTTATGCGCGAAAAGCGGTAAACTCTGTATATTCGTGCAGTGTGCGCATGTCAAAACATCAGATCCGATTTGAAACTTGTGACATGTAAACACCTTGTTCGGATTCATCAATCGTATTGATTTCATTCCGATTGTGTCCATGTAAACGTAGCTAATGATACAGTTCCTCACAACCTGTAGAAACGGCAGAACTCTCCAACTTTCCCCGCCATTAATGGAAATTTCTGTCATTTATGAGACAACGACGAACTACAGGACGTTTTTCTCAGCTTTTTGCTCAAAATATTGCTTTTTTATGAAACTTACCCACATTCAAGTGTTAATAAAAAAAAAAACAATTCATGAAGCTAGAATACCTTTTCATATATTGATAATTGATATACAATATCATATATTGCATGATCAGGTATTTAAAGGTCCCCTATTATGCCCCTTTTCACAAGATGTAAAATAAGTCTCTGATGTCCCCAGAGTGTGTAAGTTTCAGCTCAAAATACCCAACAGATAATTTTTTACAGTATGTTTAAAATGCAAATAAGCTGCTGCTGCACGGTTTTTCATCTCACGGAATGATGATAATATCAGAAACTCTCAGTAACGGTGTTCATTTCGACCCGAGTCGGACAATAATGCCTACAGAGTCAGAGTGTATGGAGATGGAACAGGTATAGTTTAGTTTAATTACGGTTATAACGTATTTGTCATCTGCTTGTATGCATCCACTATTAATAGCCTACAAGTCTGCTGTTTCGGACCAGGTCCAAATGATTATCAAAAATATACAGATGAGTGTAGTAAAGTTTATTGTACATCACACAAAAGATGAAGCGTCAGTTTTACTCCAGAAAATCACCGTAAGAGCTGAGTAAACACAGTATAAGATGTGCGCAAGTACATAAACGAATTTCGGTAGAGTTGAGGGAGCATTTTCTTTGAAAACAAAATAATTCCACCACGTCTTCAGCGTCTGCCTCAGATTTCGGGAGTAAATAGAGAGAGAGCTATGTGGATTAATACATCCAGCCACACAACACCTACAACGCTTGGGAGACATTCTCGTCAGTGCAGCAATGGCGGATGTGTACAACTCGCTGTGAACTCGATCAGGGCGGGTCTATGTTAAAACTGCAGTGTCTGTCAAAACTCGTGGGCGGGGCCTGTGGCTTTAGTGACGTCACTAAAGTCGCAATCTGAAAACAGGTCGTTGGGAGACACTGCTGATGATTTATGGGGATTAATAAAAAAGGAGTGAGTGGATTTTTATCACTATTGGGTGGTTGTGTACACACACTGCCAACACACATTTATGTCCAAACAGCATGCAAAAGTGAATTTTGCATAATAGGGGACCTTTAAACAATAACATATTCTGGGGGCCATGAAATTTTGTGAAAATGCTAAAAAATGCTGGCGGGCGGTGGGTGGCAACTTTTTTTTTTTTTTTTAATGCTGGCAGGGAAAGAGTTAATGATATCGAAGATGGGACAGCCAGCAGTTTTTATATTAAATTCTTACAAGACAACGTTATTCATTATTAGACCAAAAACATCCACACACAAGATTCTAGATATCCATGAATGTACTGTTTCATAGTTTTCTACAGTTATAAACCTGTAATGTTGACAGCAATTGGAAAATTTGCAAATCACTTTTCTGTTTACTCTTCTAGAACAGCCTTTCACCGTAGAAATGTTACAGGGTTAATAAGAGTACTCATCACTTCAATCAATTTACGAATCATTGATTTTTAAAATTGCACAGACAATAGTGAGTGATTCAAGCCATGCTTTATTTCGTTTCTGTCTGATGTGAAGATAACATACATAGGCTCTCCACAAGGATGTGTTTTATCTCCTTTATTATTTATTTTATATACAAATTCATGCACTAGCACTTTTCAAAACAGGCATTTTATTAAATATGCAGATGACACAGCTCTTGTGAGTCTGCTACAGGATGGGGAGGTAGATCATGGGCCAGTTTTAGATTCTTTTTTAGAATGGTGCAATAAGTCACACTTAATTCTAAATACCAATAAGACCAAAGAAATGTCCATAGATTTTAGAAAGTCACAGCAAACAATCGATACTTTCATCAATGGGGAGATCATTCAGATTGTTACAAACTATAAATATCTTGGCATTGTACTGGACAACAAACTTAAATGGGACTCTTGGACTGATCTTTTGCACACTAAGACACAGCAAAGAATGTACTTCCTAAAGAAACTGTTTGTTTTTAATGTTAATAACAAAATGCTTCAGATGTTTTATACTGCTTTTATTGAAAGTGTTTTAACGTGCTGTATCATTTGTTGGTTCGGAAATGCCACACAAGCACAGAAAAACATAATCAGAAAAACAGTCACTACTGCTAGCAAGCTACTTGGGATAACATTACCAAGCATCGAACACATTTACAAGGACAGAATGTTGAAAAAAGCCAATAACATTGTATGCAATCACACACACCCATTAGCATCCCATTTTAATTTACTACCATCTAGGCGTCGTTTCTGCCCACCTCTTATGACCAAGAACAGATCTAAATTTTCTTTTGTACCGCAAGCCATTAAGGCCTTAAATCAATTAAAATAAGATATCTGTCGAGCTGGCATGGTTAGACCCAAGGGTGTATAGTGTATTATAGTGTTTTTTTAATGTAATTTAGTGTTTTGTAATGCATTGTATTGTTTGTGTTATATGTTTGTCATGTAGTGCCTTTCGACTGCGCCGCAAACCCAATTGCCCCACGGGGACAATAAAGTTCTTCTACTACTATTTCCAATGTATCAGATGCTGCCATCAGGGAGACGGTATAGAGTATGTGTAAGAGCAACCGTTACAAAAAGTCATTTATTCCTGTATCTATTAATATGTTAAATAGCAAGATGTAGTAATGTAGTCGTGTTTTTTTAGTTTTTTTCTGAGACTGAAATGTAGTGTAAATTCATTATTGGATCCATTTCAATTTGACTATATGGTGGGAAGAGGGACTGTTGATGCTGTTAACACTCTCACTCATTTGACTCTTCAACATCTAGAAACCTCTAATGCTTACGCACGACTGCTCTTTGTAGATTTTAGCTCTTTATTGGCTTGTGTGTGCATATGTTGTATGTATGTATGTATACGTTGTGTATTAATGCAGCTTTGAGTCCAAGACAAATTTCCTGAAAAAGGACAATAAAGTATACTAACTAACTACTAAATAAGCTGTAGTTGGTCTAAAATGAAGTGGCTAGATTACTAGATCCAAACAATAGGATCACATCAGTGATCTATAATGATTGTATGTTAGCTCTAGTATCAGTTTTAACTCTTTTCTAATTGCTCTTACGTCCTAGGACATATCTTTGTTGTTTGTTGCTATTGTCTGCCTGCGTTTCTTTAAGGCTACATTTACACGACAACAATATTAAGATTAAAACTTTTTAAAGCGTTTTTCCTTTGGGTTTTCCACGTACAGATGACACCATTGTCAAAACGATCCCCATTCACACGGATCCACGGAAGGACTAAAAACGTAAACCCGCAATATGCATGTGCATGACGGAAAATTCTGCAATTGCGTAGGTAAGGAGGAGAACATTGATTCATGAACAGGTGCGCAGTAACTACACTGCTGAATGGGTAATTGGTGAGCTCGTCTGTGTCACAGGTTTGAAATGATATCTGTTTGGAAAGCATTTTGGAACCAATGTTTTAAAAAAAAAAATGGGAGTATTATTGTCGTTGACGAACGGGGGATCGGCAGGAGATAAAATTGTGGAACTTTTGTGAGCTGAAAATAAGGAAAGGTTCGAGGGGTTCGAGTAAATTAACAATGAACATCGAATGGTTGCTCATCAACCGATCCATTTTGCTATGCTTGAAATTATAGGACTGCGAGGATGAACAAAGCGTTGATTGTTCTGGTGGTGTTTTCTTTGTGACTACCTGAACGGAGGAGAAATAAACAGTTGCTTAAAACTTCACGAGTGACAAACGAAAATCTAAAGGTATGGGTTCAGATATTTCGATGTTTTCGATAAGGAGGTGATTTGTTGGCTATTAATAGCTGGGCATTGCTGACAATAATTAGTTTGTAGATAAATTGCTATGATTGAGAGGAAGATTTACTTGTCAGGTCCACGTAGAGAAAATTAGCATTTCAAATAGCATTTCATATACACAGCATTTGTAAAAGTAATATAAACAACACTTTTTCCATTATCAGTTTTTTTTTTTTTTTTTTTAACATTGATATTGAACAGTTAAACACTTTTGAACAATTACATTTTAAGTAGGCTATTTTCTTATTTACTGGTTTCTTAACCAGTGAAACTACACATGAACTGAACAATTAAAGCACTGTGGTAGTTCATATGCTACCTAAATGATCAACAATTATACAAGCTAATAACAAGGTGTCTCAGTAAATTAACAATTAGGCTATATTGAACAACTGAAGCAAGCATCTTAACTTAAATGTGTTTGTCTATTGCTAGGCACCCCTTTCCAACTCTCTCCATTGAATGTGGGCTGGTTAGCAGCAGGGGCGTTTCTAGGTTTTAAAAACATCAGGG
Source organism: Abramis brama (assembly GCF_963993115.1). Taxonomy (NCBI): domain Eukaryota; kingdom Metazoa; phylum Chordata; class Actinopteri; order Cypriniformes; family Leuciscidae; genus Abramis; species Abramis brama. The sequence goes on along the minus strand of NC_139970.1, from coordinate 4,463,026 downwards.
GCTGAGCCCGAAACATCAGGGGCTGGGTTACAAGATAACATGATTCGATAAAGAGAATAATATATATTGTAGGTCTATATGCAGGGGGCAGCCACACCAGCCCACATTACCCCACAGACACGCGCATTCAAATGTGAGGTAGTTAGGGGGGTTGGGGGGCATGCTCCCCCGAGAAAATTTGGATTTCTTGGCCCTACATATGTGCATTTTAAGGTGTCTGAAGGCCAAAAAAAATTGGATAACAATAGCTTTAAAAGCATGTCAGTGGGCAGTAGCATAAATTATTTGTCAAGCAGATAACAGATTCTTAAACATGAGAATGAGGATAAATGTTGAAATGAATGATCCACACTACAAAATGGAAATGCAGAACGTTTCTGCTTATTGTTGACAATACACAATCACATATTCCAAACAGGAATGGCCTTAAATGAGAAATCTTTCAAGGATTATTTTGCGTAGATGTTAGGCTACATTTCAATCAAACACCAGTGCAATCTTTTGTTTGTTTATTTTATAAATATTTATACTTATATTTTGCTTTTAGTTTCTGTAATTAGCGAAGAACATCTGTGTTAAATAGGAATACATTGTAATAATGTTAATCAAGCTGCCTAAATCACAGGACTGTGCAGCAGTTCACACTCACAATAAAAATACAATATAATTTAAAACAAAGACAAGCTCATTATACAAAGGAAATAATATTACAGATCTAGACAAATTGGGTTGCTTATAGTTAAAAGAATGTCAAGAACGATCATTTAGGCTAGATGTAGCTATTTTTCACATTTTTGGTCACTAAATTTTTTTTTTATGACACGAGTCAGTTTTGATGACTTTGCAATATTGATAAAATGTTAGAATATTAATAATGAAAAATGACGCAGCTTCCCTTTTGGTTATTTCAATACTTAATTGACGACAGAACACAACGTTACATGCTCGTAGTTTCTTTAGCGTGATACAGGGCGCGCTGCATTTGCACTTGATACTGAAGAGTGCACGCTGCGAGCACACGATACGACAGGAAAGTTCGTTTTTCTGAGTTTTACTGACATATAGCCTGACAACATCTGGTCTGACAGAGGACTGTGCGGCGGTGCTGACTGCGTTATTTATTCTTTTTTTTTTTTAATTGCTGTGAGATTGTTTGCTGTTGCGCAAATCCTGGAGATATTCTAGGATCTAATCACTCACGTGGTGCGTCTGCAGAGACAGATTTCAACAATCACTAGACAGCAGCAAAGCCAAAGCACAATGAAATAAGGCAACTTATGATTTCGGGGGTTTACATAGACTATTGTCCAGTTTCATATTTGTCAGTCAACTTTTCAAAAAACATTCGGGGCTACACTCAAAACATTCGGGGCTGAAGCCCCGGCAAAATCGGCTGACGACGCCTCTGGTTAGCAGTGGTTTCCTCCGTTGCTTTTCTCAGTGTACACTGCCACCATCAGCCTTGATTTTCATCAGCCTTTGAGTTCCGCAAAATCCATTCCTTGATGAATCATAGATTTACGAGCATTTTCATCTTCACTTCTTCAACTACACTTTGGTGATCTGCAGGGGTTTCTGACCACAATTAATGGTGGCATACACTGCTCTGTATGCCTCTCGCGGTTTCCCTGATTAAGTATTCAACACATCTAGGGATGGTTTCTTTGGATGCTACACTGACAGCCAATTTTAAAGAATGGCACAGCGGATGAGTACCAAACTAGGCAAAGCACATTCTTCCTTTAAAATCCTGTGTACGCCATTGTGCACCCCAGTCATCACAGACGCATTATCAGTGCCAATTCCCTGAAGATTCTCCTTTTCAAGACTACACTTTTCAAGAAACTCAACTATTGCCTTGGCTATTGATCTGGCATCGCCCGCCTCCAATTCAACCAGCCCAAGAAATGTGGACACAATTGTTCTTTTTTTAGCACTAAAATACCGAATCACCACACCCAGGTATTTTGAGACACTGACATCAGTGGACTCCAAAAGGAGACTGGACCTCTCATTCCCCACACAATGTACACTGCTCTGCGGGGTTATATGGTTTTGATTTATTTATATGCTTTGCTGTAGCACAATGTTTTTTGATGTCATACATTTTTGCAAGCATATCTGATATGATGCTCGACAGTCATCCCCAACTACTGGCTTCAACCACCCTTTACATTCAGGTAAAGACTCCCACTCGTTTCTGTACTTCTGGCTGTACAGTTCTGATTGAGACATGTTGATGGATGTAGGTAAGTCTCTAATCAAACATTCACGAACAGCTACATTCACTAGATTTTAACTGTGGTTGTTGAACTATTTAAATGTATCAAGTAAGTTTAAGAAAAACAAAAAATACTTAATTTACTTAAATTTTGTCTGCAGTGAGTGCACTAGCATGCGTTAGCCCTTTTGTAGTGTTAATGGTACTTGTGTAGGAAATTATAAATTTGTCTTTTATTTTTTATTATTTTTTATTGTGACTTGCTAAACAAACAATTGTACTCTGACCTTAATTTGTTTAAATTATTTTGCCAAAAATGCGAAATGCGTGCTACTGCTGCTGCCGCCCGCAGCCTCTGTGCCTGGCTATATAGACCGTGTGTAGCTCCGCCCCTGCGCTCGTCATCTTTGGTCTTCCTGTTTTCGGTCGAAGTCCACAGTAGTCGATTGTCGAGTTCTCCACTGTTGCTTAAGTACCTATGATCACGCACGTGAACTCGACAATCGACTACTGTGGACTTCGACCGAAAACAGGATGTAAATACAGGTATGTGCGCTGGCCGAATTAACTTCACTTTTATTCATATCTTTCACATCTACTGCAGTCAGGTTCACCGTGTTCACTCTGAAGGAATCACTCACATTGGCTGTGCACTTGTAATGACACATCAAGGATGTTAAGAGGCTAAAAGCAGGTTTAAAACTTGCCCCATTGAAGTCAACAGGGTGCAAATTTTAAAAAGAGGATAACACGGTGTAGGCAACACCGATTTTTGTTGTTGTTCTCTGTACTGACAGCACTCCAAATTTACAAAAAAATGAAAATATTGACCGGAGTTTAAATTTAACGGATTTTCTTAAGCGAAATTTCTTATCATGTCACTCTAAAATTCAACATATAACAAACAGTAATACACTCAAAATGTAGAAAATAAACAATCTACTCGACTTTACTCCAAGCCAAGACGTATCGATCTTCTACAATCGCTATTTTAAAATGAAATAGCCCTACTGCTTTAATTGGAAAAAATAATAATACAATTGGAAAAATGTCTAGGTATGCGATCGGGGGGGATGTAAAAAAATATATATAATTCTTGCATCACAATAAGTGTATTGTGATTGTCTAAACATTTTAGTAACTAAACTGAATTTTATTAGGTTTAATGACAACATGTTGCAATGTTTGCATGGTACAATTTCTTTTTTTTTATAGCTTGACACAAATTTCACGATTTCAATTCAATTCTTGTGATTTGATTTAATATTGACTCATTTGGATAAATATTAGGTACACAAGATAGGCATTAATTTTTCTTAAAAAAAAAAAAAAAAAAAAAAAAAAACTCACCTAATGCTGTAAACATACAGAGAGATACAGAGAGCCCTATCAGCTGGCAGTATTATTTAAGGTTCAAAATAACTCAAATTAAATATAATGCGTTTTTTTATTATAATAACAACTTTATTAAGTAAAAATATAATAAGTATGTAATATAGTACACATATTTAGCAAAATATTCTCCGTAGCTCTTTTTTTCTAGCCAACTAACGTGCTATAGCCTCCTATATATATGGTCATTAAATGGCTTTCCTGAGGTAAATGTGACATAATTGTTCTCCAGCTGTTTTATTGACCCCTTTATGCGGATGAAAAACACTGATTGATCAATATTATGTATGAGGAATATACATTTTGGTAAGTTGTACTGTATCTTTCAACAGTGTTCGTGTTTACTTACTATTAGCTAATAAAGATGACTGGTTCACGTGCTGCTCGGGATCTGTCACGTCACATTTACAAGCGCCAAAACGGTATTGTTTGAATTTCGTAATAAAATTTTTTTTGGTATAAGTAACCTGCTCTGTCTAGTCTGTTGGTCTCCGTGTCCTCTTTGCTTTGCGATTTTTCTGTGCGTGAGAAAATGGATGTGTGGCGCAGGCGCGGAGCTGTGGGCGGGCCTGGATGGGCCTGGGCCCACCCACATTGACAGAAAAAATAAAATAAAATACTACTCTGTATTGTTCAATATGGATACTACTTTATGTGGTGTATTTCATCTATAACATGTTATGTTAAAAACAGTAAAATTATAAGTAAGCTTGATAACTATTTAAAATTTAAGTGTGTTGGTGATGTGTTTTCATTGGTCAATGCAACATCAACGTAGCACGCTCTATTGTAATCTGGCGCGAACCATCTATGACGAACAACCAACGGTTATAACGTTCGCTAGAAGTGTACTGTATCTTGATTTTTCTTAGTATGGCCAAACAAGTTACTCTCACTCATTTTTAAAAAAAAACTCGTATTGAGATTAATAATTATTTGGAGGACCAATCTGTGGATCGTAATGGAACAACCGCTGGCTCTGAGAATAGAGCGGTAACTCTGAACCGACAACCTCCACTGATGCTAACCGGCAAGCAGATCTGCCTATGGCTAATCGACGATCACTGCTACACTTAATTGCACCGTCGGATCTGTCAGCTCTGGGGGAACCTGCTACCCAACCTCATCTACAGGCATTCCCGAGTACCATAATTGATGGGAAATATCGAAGCTTCAATGCCAAGTGGTATGAAAGGTTCAACTGGATTGAATATAGCCAGTCGAAAGACCTGATTTTTTGTAAAGCCTGTCGGCATTTTCCTGAACAGCACACTGAGGGGTCTTTTACTAAAGTGGGTTTCAAAAATTGGAAACGTATCGGCCAGGTCTGTGAGAAGCATCAGTCTAGCAAGCTACATGCTTCTGCACTTGTAAAATTACTCTCCTACAAACAAAGTCATGCGCAACAAGGCAGCGGTACTGTATTAAATCAGATGCACGGAGATTCTATTTCGTTCATTGAACGTAATCGACAGCACGTCAAAGTTGTGCTGGATGTTGTCCAGCAGTGTGCCAAAATGGAGATACCCCTGAGAGGGCACCGGGAAACTCAGGAAGCGTTAAACAAGGGGAATTTTTTGGAGCTATTCGAGTTTATATCGAAGTAATTTAAAAAAAAACTTGTTGAACTGCCACGAAATGCTACACTCATGTCCCACCACATTCAGGACGAGCTGCTTGAGGCTGCCGCTTCACTTCTACTCAGGAAGATAAAAACGGAGATGCAAGAACAGCCTAGGCCCACATATTTTGCCATCCTTGCAGATGAGTTTAAAGATGTTTCGAAACGCGAGCTAGTTGCTGTCTGTGTTCGATTTATCCATAGTGGGACAATCAAAGAACGAGCGCTGGGCTTTGTCAAAACAGCTGACCTGTCTGCTCAAGGAATATCGCAGAGGATCCTTGAAATTCTAGAACCACTTGGTTTGGACCCTTCTCTCTGTGTCGGGTTCTGTTTTGATGGGGCATCGGTCATGTCTGGGCACAGAGGAGACGTTCAATCTATCTTGAAAGAGACATTTCCCAAAGCTGTGTATGTACACTGTAATTCCCACAGACTGAATTTAGTGCTTTGTGCTGCTGCGGAATCATCTGGACACGTCAGTACTTTTTTCACTGTCATCAATCAGATACACAATTTCTTCACTGGGGCCCAGAGGCACGCTCGGTTTGTGGAACTTCAGAAGGAAATGCATCCAGAACGCCCATGCAAGGAACTGGAAAGGTCATGTGACACCAGGTGGAGCTCTAAATCAGGATCTGTTCATAAAGTTTTAGAAATGCTAGACGTGTTACTTGAGACTCTTGCTGAGTATTCTGAGACAAGCGGACAGACAAAACTAGATGCAGATAACCTATTACAACAGATGCAAACAAAAAAAGGTCATTTTCATGCTTGTTGTGTTTTGCAAGTTGTTTCAATGCAGCGATTTTGCCACAAAGGGGCTGCAAAGTCCAGCAATCTGCGTGACAGACTGCATCTCCTTAATTGAAACATTGAAAGCCACCCTTGCCACTTTTCGAGATGATTCATATGGTGACTTTGACAAAGTTCTCAGATTGACGGAGGAGTTGATGGATAAATACGAGATAGCATGCTGGGATCTGATAATGTCCCGTGAGCGAAAGCTGCCTGCAAAGTTTAGTCAGTCTATTGTCACCACAACATTGGGAAAAACATCCGCTATCAAGAATAATGGTGATCTGAGAGCACTCTGGAACTGTATTCTGGATAACGAGATGGCTGAATTGAACAGCCGATTTAAAGACGACACCCACGGAATAATGCGAGCTTCAGCTGCCCTCATCCCAGGATCCACCACTTTTGGCACACAAGAACTGATCAAATCTCCTTGCAGTTTGTATGGAATAACAGTCTGTGATGCGGAATTTGCCTTTTTTACCCAATTCATCAAGGGCAAAGCTGACAAAGACAAAATGCCCTTACTAATTGAATTGTTGGATGCCTGCGCTGCTGATATTTTCCCCGGAATGAACCGTCTGTTACGGGCCATCATCACACTACCCATGACGTCCTGTAGTGTTGAAAGACTTTTCTCCGCTACTCACAGGATCAACACTCGCTTGAGAGCATCAATGGTGACTGAACGCTTGAACAATTTGACCCTGTTATCTTTCGAAAGAGAACTGACAGAAACACTGGATCATGACGAGATCATAAGCATCTGTAATTCAAAACCCAGGCGACTCCGCCTTGTGTAGCCGGGTAAGGTATAGGCCATGGTTTTCTTTACATGTAGGCCGTGGCTTGATAGCAGGATGAGACTATTAAGTAGGCTACTTTGAGCCTCTGAGCTCAAATAATGTTGCTTTTTTTAGAAAGCTAAACGTGTACGTGGGGGTTGACCTCAGCCTCTTATTCAGGGCCTAAATATTCGTTCAGTTAACATGTCATTACTTTAAATGTTCACTGAATAGAGTGTTATGTTGTGGTTGTTTTTTTGTTAGAGCTATGTGCTCTCTAATTGATCTTGCCTATGCACTATCACAATGTTGCCTTTTTGTGAATGATATGTTCCTGGCTTGGTAGCCATAGCCTATGTTATATAGGCTTATGTATTTAGCTCAGTTTTGACAGTAGATTAAATTTAAATTACAAAATAAGTAGGCTAATAAACTATTTTTTACCATTATAAAGCAGTTTGAATGTTTCATTGCGTTACAGTATCAGAATCAGAATCAGAATCAGAATGAGCTTTATTCGCCAAGTGTGCACAAACACACAAGGAATTTTTTGTGGTTTTTACAGGAGCTCTTGGTACATACATACATATATGACATTAGAACAGGCATTTAAATGAGAACATAAATAAATAGACTAAACAATAATAATAGTAGTTCTAGTATACATCTGAAACAGAAGACGTATGTACAGATTTGTGCATTGTGTGTACAGCTCTATAAATAAAATTTGTATATGTATTTACACAAAAAAACCCTCTTGCTTCTCTCTCAAGTACTGAATGAATTATACAGCAGGTGTTAATTGCTGTTTTAGCTGTTTAAGCTGGAGATAGCATGGGGGAAAAAACTGTTTTTGTGCCTAGATGTTCTAGTGCGCAGAGATCTGTAACGGCAGAAGTGCAAACAGGTTTTGGCCGGGGTGGGAGGGGTCTGTGATGATGTTCCCTGCCCGTTTCTTCACTCTGGCATTGTACAAGTCCTGAAGGTTGGGGAGGTGTACACCAATGATCATTTCAGCTGTCCTAACAGTCCGTTGTAGTCTTCTTATATCTGATTTGCTGGCTGACCCAAACCAGACAGTTATAGAAGTGCACAGAACCGACTCAATAACAGCTGAGTAAAACTGAGTCATCTGCGCTTGTGGTAGGTTGAACTTTTTCAGTTGACGAAGGAAGTACAACCTCAGTTGGGCCTTTTTGACAATGGAGTCAATGTGATTGTCCCACTTCAGGTCCTGAGAGATGGTAGTGCCCAGGAACCTGAATGACTCCACTGCTGTCACAGTGCTGTCCATGATGGTGAGAGGGGGGAGTGCAGGGGGGTTTCTCCTAAAGTCCACTATCATCTCCACAGTTTTGAGCGTGTTCAGCTCCAGGTTGTTATGACTGCACCAGAGAGCCAGCTGTTCAACCTCTTGTCTGTAAGCAGACTCGTCACCGTCCTGGATGAGGCCAATGACTGTGGTGTCGTCTGCAAACTTCAGGAGCTTGACGGAGGAGTCTTTGGAGGTGCAGTCATTTGTGTAGAGGGAGAAGAGCAGTGGGGAGAGAACGCACCCCTGGGGGGCACCAGTGCTGATGGTAAGGGTCCGAGATGTGACTTTTCCCAGCCTCACTAGCTGCTGCCGGTCTGTCAGGAAGCTGATGATCCACTGACAGATGGAGGAGGGCACAGAGAGCTGGGTTAGTTTATTCAGGAGGGTATCCGGGACGATGGTGTTGAAAGCGGAGCTGAAGTCCACAAACAGGATCCTTGCATAAGTCCCATGTTGACTGCATCATCCACAGACCTGTTTGCTCGATAAGCAAACTGCAGGGGGTCCAGCAAGGGTCCAGTGAGGTCCTTCAGGTAGGCCAGCACCAGTCTCTCAAATGACTTCATGACCACAGATGTCAAAGCAACAGGTCTGTAATCGTTAAGTCCAGAGATTTTAGGTTTCTTGGGTACCGGGATGATGGTGGAGTGTTTGAAGCAGGAGGGGACTTCACACAGCTCCAGTGATCTGTTGAAAATCAGTGTGAAGATGGATGACAGCTGGACAGCGCAGGCTTTGAGACAGGCTGGTGAGACACCGTCTGGGCCTTTGGCTTTCCTTATCTTCTGTTTCCTGAAGACTCTGCATACATCCTCCTCACTGATCTGAGGTGCAGGCTGAGAAGCAGTGGGGGGAGGGAGGGGGGTGTTGATGGTTGTGTGTAGAGAGTATGGTTCTAATGAGAAAAGTATTCCCGAGCAGCTTTCAGCTATGATCACTTTGAGAACTTTTCTTGCAAGCACCCTGAACTAGACAAGTGGAAAACGTATTTTGAATAACACCACGTTATAACCTTATTTTTTTTTCATTTTGAATTATTTCGTTTAAAGACATTTCAAGCTTTGTGTATTTGATGTATTTCTCATGTCTGTGTGAGGCATACACTGAGTTTCATTAAGTTAGGATGAGATGCGCTCCAGTTAACGTGCAATGCAAGTGACGCGCGGGCGCCTCCATGATTATATTGTCTGTTATTTTTGTTTTCTGTTTACATATATATGAACCTAAATACGTTTTCTTTAATGGCTACAGCACCTAGTAACGTCAGAGGACTCAAGGCTGCGTTTCCCGAAACCTTCTTATTTAGGCTACACTTTTTTTTTTTTTACTGAAATGCTGGAAAGCATTTACAAGAACAATATTTCATCGCAGCTCCACCACAACAAACAAAAAATGGGAACGAGAAGAAAGCACGTAAAAAATTGAAATGGTTATTGTGGCAGCAATATATGATACAATTTTAAAATATGTAGGCTAGGCTATCCTAATACATGCAATTTCAACTATTTCTGAAGTGATTATTTTATAAAGAACACCGCTTTCTCACATAACGCAGTGAAGCAGCCCGTGCATGAGAGAATAATTGATTCTGGAGCCGTCGAATCGATATCAACAGATTCAGCACCATCCCCACGGACAGCACCTGGTAGAGTCGCACGTAAGAAGGTATATCTTAAACAGCTTTCTAAGGTATTGTTCGGGAACACGCCTAGAAATGGTATACCTTTATAAGTTATACCTTAAGAGTCTTCGTAGCGCTAAGAGACAACGTTATCGAGAAACGCAGCCCAAGACTCTGCTGCTCTAGTATTTTCAGGGCTGCATTTCTCAATAACGTTGTCTCTTAGCGCGCTACGAAGACTCTTAAGGTATAACTTAACTGAAGGTATACCATTTCTAGATGTGTTCCCAGATCTATACCTTAGGAAGCCGCTTAAGATATTCCTTCTTCCGTGCGACGTTACCCGGTGCTGTCCGTGGCGATGGTGCTGAATTGGTTGATATCGATGGCTCGAGAATCAATTATTCTCTCGTGCAGGGACTGCTTCACTGTGAGAAAGCGGTGTTCTTTATAAAAGAAGCACTTCAGAAATAGTTGAAATTGCATTTATTAGGACTCATGGGATATTATAAAAAATAATCCAAACTATAATAGCCTATAATAGTCTAGCCTACATATTTTAAAATTGTATCATATATTGCTGCCATAATAACCATTTAAATTATTTATGTGCTTTCTTCTCTTTCCCATTATTGTTCGCTGAGGTGGAGCTGAGATGAAATATTGTTCTTGTAAATACTTTCCAGCATTTCAGAAATAAAATAGTATACGTCACGTACGGTGCTCGGCAGTGATCAAAAAGGATTTAAACAGTGGATTTTGAATCTCTTCTTGTAAACTCAGAGATGTGGATTCAGATGGCAATTAAATTAATGTACGACCTGTTTGTCAAAAAACAGTAGGTACTAATCTGGCCAGGGATTTTTACGCGGGTTGGGTGAGAAAGACACTGATATTATGGATTCGGACGGCACTAAAATCACTGACTTACTGTACGAGCCCATGAGAAACAATATTAGCGTCCGAATAGGACTTAACTGACAGTAGCCTATGCTTTCACTGGCATTTAAAAGCGCTCTTTAATTAAAATAAATGTATACAATTTTATTATATATAATAATATAATTTAAATTCTATTAACAATCATTGTAATGACAATTTTATTCTTTGCATGAAAACCCTTGAATTAGCCTAACTGAATACTGTCTGGGTGTATTAAAACTTCTGAATTATATTCGTATAGACCTGCAACAGTGATAAGGTAAAGCTAAGAGTGGTCCAGACCAACCTTCCGAAAGTATGACTTACAGAAGGTATACTTAACTAAGAACGTTTCGGGAAACACGTATTAACGATAAGGTACAGCTTAAGGTGTAACTTAAGAACGATGTAGCGTTAAGAAGGTTTCGGGAAACCCAACCCTGAATTGGTTGATATCGACGTCTCCAGAATCAATTATTCTCTCGTGCACGGGCTGCTTCACTGCGTTATGTGAGAAAGCGGTGTTCTTTATAAAATAATCACTTCAGAAATAGTTGAAATTGCATGTATTAGGATGTTTTTATAGACTTGTTATCGTTTCTTATTCAAAAGTGGTGTACACGTGACGTGCACATATACGATAAGATACAGTGTAACATAAGAACGACGTAGCGTTAAGAAGGTTTCGGGAAACCCAGCCCTGCTGGATTCGGGACAACTGCTTTGATTTCGGAACACCCATAGATTCAGGCCCACCTCGACTTAATCCAGGCCCACCCATCTGTCATGTTCTGCATCCGCCACTAGTGTGGCGTGAGCACGTGTGAGAAGTGTCAATCGCGTGAGTCTCGCGGTGAATGCGGGAGAGTTGGCAGCTCTGAGATTGGTCCGGGCCCGTAAGCAACCCTGCTTACCGAGAGTTACGCCTGTGGCTATAGGGATCAAATGAGTTCAGCTTTGAGAATGAAACTAACCTGTTTGTTCCTCAGTTTCTTCATGTTTCACGCTGAACACTTCTTCAATCTTTATGTCTTCACTCTCCACTTTAATAAATGCCATCTTCATAATAGTGTCACGTGGATCTCAGATGTTTCTCCAGGAGTTTTTCTGTGTGTTTGGACAATTTATAATGTTTAAGAAGAGAATAATTAAGAAAAATAAAGTCAAACTTTAGTACCTTTAAACTTTAGTAAACTTTAGTTTGTAACTTAGTCAGAGAACTGGAAAGGAAGTCAGTCAGATTGAAAGTTAATTGTATGATTAGGCAAAAAAAAAAAAAAAAAAAAATTCCTGAAAACTAGTGGTACAAATTAATTAATGTATAACATATATTAAAGTTTTCATTATTCATGTTTGTGATCTCGTTGCAGTTACACTGTTGCACTGAACAGCAGCACCGAGCTCTTTACTACAATGTCACGTTCAATAACAGCTTATTCTTTTTACTGTTATTGTAAAAACTATAAAATAGACAGAACGGTTTGTATCGAATTAGACACTTTAAATGTTAAAACCCCAACCTTTTCTCAGCCGAATCACAACAGGCGCAGGAGCGCGGCGCAACTTCATGATGTCAAATCGCCAGACCAAAGTAAAAGTCCCCGCTGCTGTGTCTAAAATCCCAAAAGTGCATAGAAATTTATTGTAAAAATATCATCAATAAGCCATGACAAAAATGTTTTTACAATACTTTAACTCGTCAAAATAAGTTCCGAAATTTTACTGTGTATATGGTTTCTGTACCCAAACATTACAGTTTTGCCTTTTAGAAAGAATCTCACATTCTTTCATTAGGCAGTAAACTCTGAAACTGATAAATAAACTCTGAATTCCTCTGACATCTATTTTACTATTTGTATGTACATTTCTATGCACTTTTGGGATTTTAGACACGGATTTTACGAACCTTTATTTTGGTCTGGCGACATGACGTCATAAAGCTGCGCCGCGCCTCTGCGCCTGCTGTGATTCGCCTGAAGAAAGGTTTGTGTTTTCACACATTGAAAGTGTCTAATTAGATACAAACTGTTCTGTTTATTTTATAGTGTTTACAGTAATGTAAAACAGTACCATAAAACGAAGCTGTTATTGTACCATTGTAATGCTTTGTCTAACATTAATGAGCGGTAGGTACTTTGTCAGTAAAGCGCGTCCGCGCATGAATAACAGAAAAGTTGCGTCTCGTTTCGCTTCATGAATCGTTAATCAGTTTATCATAAACTCGGTCTCTGACAGTATTAATGGGGGAAACGGATATTTTTGAAACAAACTCCGAGACAGTTGAACCGATTGTTTCGCAAAATGATTCACTATTTTGAAGCGCTCGACAACTGTAACGAGAACACAGACATGAACAATTATAACTTTAACAAACCAAAATCAAATGTTATGAATTAATTAATTTGTACCACTAGTCATTCAGTTATTTTTGCTTAATCCGGCCATTAACTATCAATCTGACTGACTCCCTTTCCAGTTCTCTGACTACAAACTACTAAAGTTTTTTATTCTCTACTAAACTTAATTATTCTCTAATTAAACATGACTTTGTCCAAACCCACAGGAAAACTCCTGGAGAAACATCTGAGATCCACATGACACTATTATAAAGATGGCGTTGATTAAACAGGAGAGTGAAGACATAAAGATTGAAGAAGTGTTCAGCGTGAAACATGAAGAAACTGAGGAACAAACAGGTTAGTTTCATTCTCAAAGCTGAACTCATTTGATCCTTATAGCACAAGAAAATTAAAGCTGATAAATAATGTATTATCTCCTTCAGCTGAGACACTTCAGATGTGCGCTGTTCGCCATGATGGTTTTGAATTGCTTGAAATATGATTGGAATCACTGAAAAGAAAAGTACGGTAAAGTGCAAGATGTGCAGCGCAAATCCGTCATACAGGCTTCATAACATTATAATAAACACGACTGTAAAATGTGAATTCTTTGTTCGCCTGTGTTTTCGGAGGTTAGGTTAATAAGTTGTAAATTCTTTGTGTTTAGTTGCTGTGTTTCAGCTCGTTTTTATGGGAAGAGCGCACAACACATGTTCGGGACATTGCTTTTATAGTGAGCCTTTTGTTTTTTGTTATCAGGCTCTCAAAGTATATACAATTTTGGATTTAGATTTATCAGGCAATATATTGGTTATCAGCTTTCGATTCTAAAGAGCTATCGGTTAACATATTTATCTATTTACAATTTTAATTAGGCAAGAAAATAACTGAAAGAAATTGTTGCTTGTTGCTTGTTTTATGAATAAGTAACAACATTTTGTGAGGTTTATGCTTAAAAACAAAAATGCCAATGGGGTAAGAAACTATAAATCAAGATACACTAATATAAAAGTGTTATATTGGTATATAACACTTTATTTTGATAGCTTACTTTAGACGTTCAATAATAATGATGGAATAATGATGTTGAAAATGCAGCTTTGCCATCAGAGGAATAAATTACATTCTAAAATGAATTAAAATAGAAAACAGTTTTTTTTTTAATAATTCTTTCAAAATCATCAAAAAGCGTAATTACCATAAACTTTCGAAAGAAGTGTATATTGTCATACACATTTTTGTAAACTCAATTTTAAGGATGCAATAATAATAAATAATAAAAAGTTTAATTAAACCGTCTAAAATAATGCTTTTAGCTTGCACTTAACAGAAGAACTAATATACACCCTACTGTGCCATTGAACATGAACAAATAACACAACTGTTAAACAGTAAAATAGGCAAATTACCAGGAGCATCAACAAATTACAGAGAGAGTCTATAGTATATGTGTGTGTAAAATACCCATAAGTACTCTGTGTTGAAGCAATCATATCTCCACAACTGGAAACAGATTTACTGAACAACGAGAGAGACAGAGAAGAAAGAAGGGGTAAGGTTGCTGCCAGATTTATAGACAAGAAGAGGCTGCGAATTAAACAGAGGAAGTCACTTGCAGAACTAATTCCTGAAGTAACTCTCTGGGTCTGGGACACAATACACAACAAGAAAAAAATGGAGAGCGTGACATTACATGGCAAAAAAATAAACATAATATAATCTACTAAAAGTTGCATTTAGTATGAAGATAGCAAGGAACCACTTAAGAGGCATGTTTCTAATTACCACAAAAATAAATGAATGGGTCATGAACTGAGAATTAAAATTTTCCTTGATCTTTTGACAGTTAAGAGGTCGTTACACTTTAAAAATATAGTATAAAAGATATATATCGAGGGGTGTGCAGTGAAGCAAATATTTGCATCTATACAGTAGAAATAGCAGAATTATTTGTATCTCTATCTGTATTCAGATAAAACCAAATGTGGGTGGGACATATAAAGCGCTTGTCTAAACGTTATAAGCCCATTTAAGTGTAATTGCCTTCATCATTTGCACATAACAAATATCCCTTGGATAATTCAAATATATCAAATAGTTTTTTCTTATTTAAAACATTTTAAAAACAACTTATTATTGTGTTGTGTATTTGACACATTTTGATAATGAAAACAATACTACTAAATGTTACATAACAGTAAATAGTTTTAGTAGAGTATGATTGTCTGTTTTCCAGAGAAACTGGATTGCTCTCCCTCATCAATCATATTGCTTTAATAAGAAATCACCCCTATTGGTCCAAAACAACAAGAGAACCCATTATAATCACTGATTGCCACACGCTTGCTCTATCACATGCCTTCTCACTGCCACGGAGTGAGACAGACAAGCATCAAATTGTATTTCTCTTGCAATATTTTAAAAAATGAAAAAAACTTCGAATGGTAGGAAATGTGTCTGATACAGTATCTTAGTCGATGTTGCTCTTGACTTATAACCATTGCTGTAAAGCTGTATCTTCCAGGCTCTCTTCAACAACTCTTCTCCAGTCAGGACATGCCGACAATCAGGGATCAGTTCAGACACCTGAACGCAATCAGCCCTGTCACGAGCAGAGGAAGAACAAACATAATAAAAGAGACACAGGCAGACAATAGCTACAAACAACAATTGTATGTCCTAGGACGTAAGAGCAATTAGAAAAATGTTAATACAAATAAAAACAAGACATGAAAACATGAACATAAGACTGGAAAAAATAACAATGCTAGATTATGATTAGGGCTGCACGATTTGGGGAAAATGTCATATTGCGATAATTGAGGTCAATATTGCGATATGCGATATAATAAACAAATGGTTTCATGAGTCAACTTGCTTGGTTCTCAAGGAAAATAAATTTACACACAGATTAGTGATAATCTGCCTAAAGAAAAAAGTTATTTAGTCAAGAGCAGTGAGTGTTTTTCTCTGTTCCCTTTGTTCAGATATAATTAGTGGCTACTGTGTACTGTCCCTTTAAGACCAGCCGCTGCTGTCAGAGACGCGGATCTCACACGCGCCTCATTCTCTCACGAGTCACAACTCTTCACGTTCATCATAAGACTACTCTTATGTTATGAAGACACTCGACAAAAAGACATTTTGGCATAATTGTGTGTGTTATTGTTTGTTCAAGCTCGAAAGAGAACTGTATTCTGGCATGCTGTTTTGTGCGCACGCACGATATTAGCGCGAGTCTTTCTGTGTGTCACAGTCAGGACATTCACAGGCAGCGCGTTCATTTTGGCATACATGTGTGTTGTTCGTTCTACAGCGAAAGAGAACTTGATACTGGCGCGTGTGTGTGTGTCAGGAGGACATTCACTGACAGCGCCTTCTTTTTTGTCTTATCGCGCATGAATGGTTTAAAAGCATTTGCATGAATAAGAGCGGGATCATGTAACACTAGCCAAAGGATGCCAAAAATTAACAGATGCTGCGTTAATTGCGTTAACAGCGCTAATTAGTTTATTTAATATAAAATCGCAGCATTTTGTGTCATATATTCGCGTAGGCTTGACATTGCGATTGCAATATGATTAATCGTGCAGCACTAATTATGATGCATCAATGTTAAAAAAAGAAAAAAAGATATTGACTATCTCAATTAACCCAGTCAGTAATATCGGGCATTGCATTTGATCTGAAACTGAATACACAACACCCTGCAGCGATTTGCTAGAGGGTTAATAAACTCAACCAAACGCATCCTATATTAGATTAATCAGATGTACTTATTACAACTTACATATGCACAAAAGGACGCGAATGCGCATGTGAACTTCGCATACCATCGTGGATTTGCTTCCCGTTGTGGATTCGCTCTTCCCTTAACAACAACGCTGATACTCGGGCAAAAAAGCAAAAATAATTTACAACATTCTATTACAATCTTGTTCTCATTATAATGATATGTATATGAAAGATTGGCACTACACATCTTGAACATAATTACATTTTTTGTGATTACAATCATCACTGCGCATTTTCAAAGCCATAACAAGAAACAAGTTTAAATAAAACTTAGGTATACTGTTAAAAAAAAAATGAGAACAAAATAACACTGCTGCATTATCAATATCGTTTTGAAAAAGAAATAGCCTGTCTAAAAATAGTATGACCTCTCAAATAACCTATAGTCAATAATGTTGGGTATTGCAGTTAAGGTGAAACTGAAGAGTGAATAAACTGTAGTTGCTAAACCGCAGTGCTTTCATAGCTGGTGTATAGACCTTATGCTCCAGAGAAATGAGGGCGCAGCCATCTTTAAAATATTGTCTTTGAACTTTCGTTTTTGCGGTCTCTGTATATCTTTATGGCATTGCTGTCCAGGAGTAATTAGCTTTTGAAGTGGATTTACTTAATGTAAAGTTAATGAAAGTTATCATGAGGATTGTAATGTTTAAACCAGATGTCTTAACAAATGTCAGTAGACCGGGAAGATTTTAAAACGAGCCGTTCATTCATAAATACGCAAGATCGCTGTGAAAATACAGACCGGAAGACAAAAGACAATGAGCGCAGTGCTGAAAAGGGGCGGAGCTACATAAGGTCTATATACTCAACCAGACGTGTCCTATATGAGATTAATCAGATATAGACAACACAGAAGTAATCTTACAACTTACATCTGTGCACATAAACTTTACCGTTCTGATGTTCTCATTATAATGTTATGTATATGACAGATCGGCACTGCACATCTGGCACTAACTGTATTTCATAACCTCAAAATGCCACAATTTCCAATCAGAAAATTAGACAAATGTATTTTTTAAAAGTCAGGGCAATCATCGTTTTCATGATCAATCATTGCTATCATGTCCGAGTATTTGAGTACTTGTGCCCTAATTTATATGCTGTTTAATGTTGAGGATCGCGTTATTTTACATATGCATCTGCTTGCATATATTGCTTGTTCCTAAGACTTAATACACTCTGATAGTTTGGAGAGTTTTGCAGTTTCTTCAGGTTGTGAGGAATTATATCATTGGCAGAGAAAAAGAAATAATAAAACCTAAAAAGCAAAGAACCTAGTACTGAGCCCTGTGGCACTCCATACTTGTGTTTAACCCTTTATGACCTACCATAGAACAGTTCTGCCAGAGTATATCTTTGTATTTTTACATGCTGTGCTGTCATTCTTTTGAGCATTTTCATATGCCATACATCAAAATAATCCTTACTTTCCCAATTTGAAGGCTATTTTTGTAATAAATCAATAGTAACTAGATAAATATCTAAAAAGTGCAATAAACAAAAAGAAAAACAATTTTTAATATTTTTTTCTACATATTTTATTCAATACAGAAATTTGATAAATGTCAACCTCAAACTTGTCAATGTGAAAAACGTGCATAAAACAATTTAAAACTATACAGAATTGATTTGAACTGTTTACATAAATTAGTTTTTAAGATACACTCATTTAATGAGTCTGTACAAATTGCGTAATATGCGTTTACAAATACCAAACAAAAACAAACAAACAAACAAAAAAACACAAAAATGCATTGCACGTCATTTCTTTCTTTGGCTGCACACCTGGCTTTCTTCCTGGGATGGATCTATTTCCTTCAAGAAAGTCGGTTTCGTCCTTGAAACGGAATCTGGAGCCGATGAGCAGACGGAGAGTTCATCGTCATCGGACGCAATTAGTATTGCCAAAACATCCGCGTCCATGTACTTTCGTTTAGACTAGACATAACGTTACGTGCGCGCGCATGTGTACGTGTGAATGTGCTTGCATTTGTAAACGTGTATTTGTGAGTGTGTAAAGGAGAAATAAATGATAAAATGAAGCAATGATAAAAAGACAGTAACAAAAAGAAAGAAACATACCGGTACAGCAAATGGGAGTCAAACGCATGGTCAAATGACGCAGCTTGTGACGTCACAACGTGACAACTCCTGGGGTCATAGTGCACAGAATGTGATACGTCAATGAGCATCGGAAGATGTAACTATCAATCGCAGATCTACAGAACATGTGTGCAAAGACGCGCAATGCATTTTTGTGTTTTTTTTTGTAAACGCATATTACGCAATTTGTACAGACTCATTAGAGGGTGAAAACAACGCAACAGGAGCATGTTGGAGGCTTGATCTGAACATGTTACATTTCTGGTTTTGTATGCAAAAAGAATTATTGAGCTAGCCATTTGGTTTCAGTTTCTATGGGCTCTTAAACAGACACACGCAAACGGGAGCGCCGGCGCGGGTCTTAGAGGGTTAATGAGGTGTCTTCATGGTGGTAGTAGTCTCATATATTAAGACAATAAATATACTAATGCTTGTCTTAGTGCATATCACCACCTATTGAGCTATTGTGAATTCAGAATTTATATGTATACATAAAATGTCCAGTAGCAAAAAAAGGACAACCTTTTAAGATCAATGATGTTGAAAATGTTAGTTTTGAGATGTGACAAAATAAGCATTGATTTGTTGTAATAATGCTTTATAATTCTAAATAATATTGAGTTTTGCATATTCTGTGCTGTCACTGGAGCCTCATCAAAAGGGTACGAATACTTCTGAAGCTGAGAGACAAGTGCATTTGTCCTTATACAGTGGGGAGAACAAGTGTTTCATACACTGCCGATTTTGCAGGTTTTCCCACTTTCAAAGCATGTAGAAGTCTATAATTTTTATCATAGGTACTCTTCAACTGTGAGTGATGGAATCTAAAACAAAAATCCAGAAAATCACATTGTATGATTTTTAAGTAATTAATTTGCATTTTATTGCATGACATAAGTATTTGATACATCAGAAAAGCAGATCTTAAAATTTGGTACAGAAACCTTTGTTTGCAATTAAAGAGATCATACGTTTCCTGTAGTTCTTGACCAGGTTTGCACACACTGCAGCAGGGATTCTGGCCCACTCCTCCATACAGACCTTCTCCAGATCCCTCAGGTTTCGGGGCTGTCGCTGGGCAATACGGACTTTCAGCTCCCTCCATAGATTTTCTATTGGGTTCAGGTCTGGAGCCTGGCTAGGCCACTCCAGGACCTTGAGATGCTTCTTACGGAGCCACTCCTTAGTTGCCCTGGCTGTGTGTTTCGGGTCGTTGTCATGCTGGAAGACCCAGCCACGACCCATCTTCAGTGCTCTTACTGAGGGAAGGAGGTTGTTGGCCAAGATCTCGCGATACATGATACATACATCCATCCTCCCCTCAATACGGTGCAGTCGTCCTGTCCCCTTTGCAGAAAAGCATCCCCAAAGAATGATGTTTCCACCTCCATGCTTCACGGTTGGGATGCTGCTCTTGGGGTTGTACTCATCCTTCTTCTTCCTCCGAGTGGAGTTTAGACTTAAAAGCTCTATTTCTGTCTCATCAGACCACATGACCTTCTCCCATTCCTCCTCTGGATCATCCAGATGGTCATTGGCAAACTTCAGACGGGCCTGGAGATGCGCTGGCTTGAGCAGGGGGACCTTGTGTGCGCTGCAGGATTTTAATCCATGACGGCATAGTGTATTACTAATGGTTTTCTTTGAGACTGTGATCCCAGCTCTCTTCAGGTCATTGACCAGGTCCTGCCGTGTAGTTTTGGGCTGATCCCTCTCCTTCCTCATGATCATTGATGCCCCACGAGGTGAGATCTTGCATGGTGCCCCAGACCGAGGGAGATTGACCGTCATCTTGAACTTCTTCCATTTTCTAATAATTGCACCAACAGTTGTTGCCTTCTCACCAAGCTGCTTGCCTATTGTCCTGTAGCCCATCCCAGCATTGTGCAGGTCTTCAATTTTATCCCTGATGTCCTTACACAGCTATCTGGTCTTGGCCACTGTGGAGAGGTTGGAGTCTGTTTTATTGAGTGTGTGGACAGGTGTCTTTTATACAGGTAACGAGTTCAAACATGTGCAGTTAATGCAGGTAATGAGTGGAGAACAGGAGGGCTTCTTAAAGAAAAACGAACAGGTCTGTGAGAGCCGGAATTCTTACTGGTTGGTAGGTGATCAAATACTTATGTCATGCAATAAAAGGCAAATTAATCATTTAAAAATCATACAATGCGATTTTCTGAATTTTTGTTTTAGATTCCGTCTCTCACAGTTGAAGAGTACCTATGATAAAAATTACAGACCTCTACATGCTTTGAAAGTAGGAAAACCTGCGAAATTGGCAGTGTATCAAATACTTGTTCTACCCACTGTATACCCTGAAAGTTACAGTTTTTTGGAACAGTTTTTGATTCTAGCTAAATGCGTGTAGGATCTAGCATACACATTGGCGTTGATGCTTTACTTGTCTAAAAGTTTTGATGTCTGTTACTTGTGCCACTAAACTGGAGTTATTTGTCTTTTTTTTCACCTTAGACATGAAGGCACTGAAGGAAGAGAATCAAGAACTGAATGAAAAAGAAGAAAAATACCAGATTAAGAAACATCATGATTTCACATCTGAAGAACCACCTTTCAGTTGCTCACAGACTGAAAAGACTTTATCACAAAAAAAAGCTCAAAAGACTAAAGGTCATTTCACATGCCAACAGTGTGGAAAGACTTTCAATCAAAACAGAAACCTTAAAGTCCACATGAGAATTCACACTGGAGAAAAGCCATTCACTTGCCAACAGTGTGGAAAGTGTTTCACTCAAAAACCAAGTCTTAATGCCCACATGAGAGTTCACACTGGAGAAAACCCTTTCATCTGCCAACAATGTGGAAAAAAGTTCAACCGAAAAGGAAACCTGACAGTCCACTTGAGAGTTCACACTGGAGAGAGTCCATTCAACTGCCAACAGTGCGGAAAAAGTTTCACTCAAAAAGGAAGCCTTAAAGTTCACATGAGAATTCACTCTGGAGAGAAGCCTTTCACCTGCCAACAATGTGGAAATGGATTTATTCGAATAGCAAGCCTTAAAAGCCATATGAAAATTCACACTGGAGAGAAGCCTTTTACCTGCCCTCAATGTGAAAAGAGTTTTAAACATAAATCAACCCTTAATGCCCACATGAGAATTCACACTGGAGAGAAGCCGTTCATATGTGGTCAGTGTGGAAAGAGTTTCAGATTTACTGTAACCCTTAATCACCACATGAGGATACACTCAAGAGAGAACTGTTTTATATGCCATCATTGTGGAAAGAGTTTCACAGACAGGACACATCTTAAAAATCATGTAAAAATTCATATTGGAGAGAAGCCTCACATGTGCCTTCATTGTGGAAAGACTTGCAAAAACAAAGCAAACATTGAGGTTCACATGAGAGTTCACACTGGAGAGAAGCCCTACACATGCCAACAGTGTGGAAAGAGTTTTGCACTGAAAGGAAACCTTGAGGTTCATATTAGGCTTCACACTGGAGCGAAGCCTTACAAGTGTCTTCAGTGTGAAAAGTGTTTCACATATCATAGAGACCTGAAATGTCATTCGCAAACTCATTCTGGAAATATATTACAAGGTTCTCAGAGTGCTAAGAATTTAATCAAAGAGAGCAATTTCAAATCCTCTGGAGGAAAGCTATGTAATTATGATCAGAGTAATAAAAAAACGATGTTATCACACTTACAGATACACATGAAAAGACATGCAAGTGTGAGACCATATTCTTGTTCTCTTTGTAGAAAGAGTTTTAAATGGCCCAGCAGTTTAAAATGGCACCAGAAAATCTGTGTGAAATCAAAGATCCGTTCACACCGCTGTTGAATGTGGCCAAAATTATATAGATGTATATTTTTAGGCTTACCTTTTAAACGTGGCTCATGTCAGATCCTCGTCTGATCATGTGACATTCCTACAAGACTCCATGTTCATCACAAGTGATTTATCCTTGTTCAGTTATTTTAGTTGTAGCATCCTCTTTTTCTTGACATGTAGAGTGCATCCGGAAAGTACTCACAGTGCTTCACTTTTTCCACATCTTGTTATGTTACAGCCTTATTCCAAAATGGATTAAAATTCATTTATTTTCCTCAAAATTACACAAACAATACCCCATAATGACAATGTGAAAGAAATTTGTTTGAAATCTTTGAAAGTGTATAAAAAATTAAAAAGAAATCACATTTACATAAGTATTCACATCCTTTGCTCAGTACTTTGTTGAAGCACCTTTGGCACCAATTACAGCCTCAAGTCTTTTTGAGTATGATGCTACAAGCTTGGCACACCTATTTTTGGGCAGTTTCTCCCATTCTTCTTTGCAGAACCTATAAAGCTCCATCAGGTTGTATGAGGAGCGTCGGTGCACAGCTATTTTCAAATCTTTCCAGAGATGTTTAATCGGGTTCAAGTCTGGGCTCTGGCTGGGCCACTCAAGGACATTCACAGTCTGAGGTCCACAGCACTCTGGAGCAGGTTTTCATCAAGGATGTCCTTGTACATTGCTGCATTCAACTTTCCCTCGATCCTGACTAGTCTTCCAGTTTCTGCCGCTGAAAAACATCCCCACAGCATGATGCTGCCACCACCATGCTTCACTGTAGGGATGGTATTGGGCAGGTGATGAGCGGTGCCTGGTTTCCTCCAGACATGGCGCTTGCCATTCAGGCCAAAGAGTTCAATCTTTGTTTTTCATGGTCTGAGAGTCCTTCAGGTGCCTTTTGGTGAACTCCAGGCGGGCTGTCATGTGCCTTTTACTGATGAGTGACGTTTGGCCACTCTACCATACAGCTCTAATTGGTGGAGAGCTGCAGAGATGGTTGTTCTTCTGGAAGGTCCTCCTCTCTCCACAGAGGAATGCTGGAGCTCAGTCAGCGTGACCATTGGGTTCTTGGTCACCTCTCTGACTAAGACCCTTCTCCCCCGATCGCTCAGTTTGGCCGGGCGGACGGCTCTAGGAAGAGTCCTGGTGCTTCCAAATTTCTTCCATTTACGGATGATGGAGGCCACTGTGCTCATTGGGACCTTCAATGCTGCAGACATTTGTCTGTACCCTTCCCTAGATCTGTGCCTCGATACAATCCTGTCTCGGAGGTCTATAGACAATTCCTTGGACTTCATGGCTTGGTTTGTGCTCTGACATGCACTGCTGACTGTGGGACCTTATATTGACAGGTGTGTGTGCCTTTCCAAATCATGTCCAATCAACTGAATTTACCACAGGTGGACTCCAATCGAATTGTATAAACATCTCAAGGATGATCAGTGGAAACAGTATGCACCTGAGCTCAATTTTGAGTGTCATGGAAAAGGCGTTGAATACTTGTGTACATGTGATATTTTTTATAAAAAAGAACAAACTAACTTCTTTAACGTTGTCATTATGGGGTATTGTTTGTAGAATTTTGAGGAAAATAATTAATTTAATCCATTCAGGAATAAGGATGTAACACAACAAAATGTGGAAAAAGTGAAGCGCTGTGAATACTTGCCGGATGCACTGCACACATGAATGTGTGTGGCCATACTTCAGCATGGACTAATTCACACAGGGCTGACATGGAAAGAGGAGCTTGTATTTGGTATTTTAATCTGTCTCTTTGTCCATTTTCAACCACTTCTGTCCTGATTTCTTCGAGGGGAGGGTCTATGGTTGGGTAAATGTATTGGCATTTTTCAATCTCTTGACCTAATGGACAAAATAAGCTTGCGCAATTAACATATGAACACTACCAGAGACAATGGAAAATCACGCAAACAGCAGCTTTCTTTTCTGCTCTGTTGATGCCGAATGCTGTGAGCGTGTGTTAGTAACATGGGATGTTGAGAGAACATTGTGCTTGGTAACTTTTTTTTTTTTTTCTCTTCAAACCAAACTTGGGTCTTCAGCCAAAAAAGTTTCAATCCGTTCTGGCTAGCGCTCTTCCCATAATATTTACGCATTAGGTCAGTAGGCAGTCTTTAGTGGCTGTTTGAACACATCTGACCACGAGCGTTTATACTACGAAAGCAATCCGATCTGATGCGATTTCAACTACCTCTAGAAATGGTTGAAAATGGAAAAGCTCAAAAAGTTTAAGACTTCGTTTACACCTGTACAAAAACACATCTTACTACCAGGTAAAAACCAGGCGTCTTAGTGAATGCGTGTGTCAGACTGAATTGATTACTCTTAGAATTATTCTTTGAGTAATTATGTATTATTTCTGAATTGACCTCTAATTGTGTTATTGGCATGATAAATGTTTACCTGACTATTAATAAATTGTTACATTTGAATTTATTCTGTCTTACTCTGAAATTATTAACTTAAGTAGATTGTGGCAGGTTAGTAACGTTCTAAAGTCCAGTTTTGAGTGGAGCGAGTTCCTGCTAACACTTGGCACTGGTTTAAGTGTAGCCTACTTGGACTGTAAAGGCTAAAAAGGGGAATCTCTATTTAGGACAACTGAATGCTGAGTAATTTAATGTAACTCTAGCTAAGTGTACGTGGGAAACCATGGCTTGACCAAACCAAAGCTGCTATCCGACAAAGTAATTTGTTTGGCTTATATCTGTAGCAGTGGTCATGACCTCTGACTATACAGATCTCTTCCGGTGGCGCTGCTCCGTGGCTGCCCCGTGGCGTTTCTTGCTCCAACTTTGGCAAATTCTGGAGGATATTAATCATGGATTACGCAGCATGGAGTTTGATTGGACTGTTGATGACGTTTCTTAATATTTATTTTTCCTGTGGATTGAACTTTGACTACACTGCTGGTGGCGTTTCCACAAACGAAATTCGATATGACCGGGAGTTTTTATTATTGCTTCGCAACTCTGTCTCAGTGGAGTGCCCTACAGCAGTGGATAAGATTCCGAATTACCTTAAAATAAATGAGAAGGGCGCTAAAGCGCATATTAAGCGCAAACGCGGATGCAGAGCAGGCCTCCGTCGCCGATTGAAGCGAATGAAAGAGAAAAACAAACTTTGCTTGCCTACTACCCTTCTTATTAATGCGCGGTCCTTGCGAGCAAAAATGGATGAACTATCAGCTAATATGCGCTACCTACACGAGTACCGGAATTCCAGTGTCCTGGCAATCACCGAGACGTGGCTGGACAGCAACGTAACAAATAACAAGGTGGAACCTGTTGGTTTCTCGTCATTTAGGACCGATAGAGATCCTGACATCACCAGGAAGACTCGAGGAGGTGGGGTATGTGTTCTTGTTCGGGAGGATTGGTGTCGCGCAGTCAAGGTTAGAGAGAGCCTGTGTACTGCGGACATTGAATTGCTATGTGTCTCTCTTCGTCCGTTCTATCTACCAAGGGAGTTTCCCAAAATTTTCATCACTGTGGTATATATTCATCCTAAAGCAAATGTTAAGAAAGCCCAAGAGATTATTTACAACTTATCTCAGAGACTTGAGACAATTTCTCCAGACGCTCCCAAGTTTATTATGGGTGATTTTAATAACTGTAATGCTAAGAGGAGTTTGAGCACATATTATCAATATGTTGACTCTCCCACAAGGAGGAAAAAAACTCTGGACATGTGTTATGGAACTGTTAAAAATGCCTATATTTCATCAGTTCTTCCACCTTTGGGAGCGTCTGATCACAGTGTGGTCTATCTCCGGCCTGTTTACCAGAGGTTACTTGAAAGAGAGAAGCCTCAAGAAAAGCCTGTTAAAGTATGGGACAATGACAGTATAATGACTTTGCAGGGGTGTTTTGAATGTACCCAGTGGGAGATTTTTAGTACAGCTGATATTAATGAACAAGTTGAAACAGTTACTGATTATGTACATTTTTGTATGGACTCTGTTATCTCCACAAAGACTTTTAAGGTATACCCAAATGATAAACCATGGGTGTCAAAAAATCTGAAAACCCTTATAAATAAGAAAAGGAAAGCATATATAAATCAGGACGAGGTTGCTCTGAGAGATACTCAGAGGCAAATTAATAGACAAATACAAATAGATAAAGACACATATAAACAAAAAATAGAGGCATCTTTGACACAAGGTAATCCCCGATATGCTTGGCAGGGGATTACGAATATGACAAATATATCCCATAAGGGAAGCTGCAAATCATTCCCTGTGCTTCAAGGATATGAGGAGCTGGAAATGGCGAATCAGCTTAACTCATATTATTGTCGCTTTGATAGTGGAGTTAGTGATGCAATACCAGTGTTTTCAGTATCACCTGATACTAATTTTTCTGTGGGTTTTCACATTAATGAAATGGAGGTTAGTCAGATTTTTAGAAAGTGCAATCCCTGGAAAAGTCCAGGTCCAGACAAGATATGTGGAAATGTTTTAAAACATTGTGCAGCTCAGCTAGCGCCAGTTTTTACAGAAATTTTAAGAGCATCTTACGATTCTGGTATCGTCCCTGTTTTATGGAAAACATCTACAATAATTCCAGTGGCGAAAGTTCCTAGGCCGTCTGAATTAAAGGTCCCGTTCTTCGTGATCCCATGTTTCAAACTTTAGTTAGTGTAATGTTGTTGTTAGAGTATAAATAATATCTGTAAAATTATAAAGCTCAAAGTTCAATGCCAAGCAGAGGCGGACAGAGTACACAGCTTCATTACTTGAGTAAAAGTACAGATACCCCCTGCTAAATTTTACTCAAGTACAAGTAAAAGTACTACAGTCAGATGTCTACTTAAGTAAAAGTACTGAAGTACTTGTTTTTAAAAGTACTTGAGTATCAAGAGTACAAGAGTACATTTTCTAAATATTGCATTACTACTGCCACAGTGCTTACATTTATGTACAGAAACGCCCTACATGGAGTTATGAAAAATGTTAGTTAATACCTTGGAGAATGTAAAAGGAATTGAAAGTAAAATCAAGTTATTTTCATCTTTTTACCATGTTGCTTTATTTAACATTTCTCACTTGCCCATAAGGCAATAGCACAATGGCAACGCTCTGACAAACCTCTGCTAGAGTTTTAATGGATTTTTTTGCACCCACATTTGAACCTGACTGTGTTAAACACATCGCATACTCAAGAACATCAAAGCAAATGCTCAGCTTACATTAATGTGTAATATCAGAAAAGAAAATTCAGCTAACAGTTGTGTGTACATGTGAGTTTCTCGGTTTTTTCATCAATCAAATCACAGGGTTCCAGACTGCGACCATTTTTTGAGAATGTGCGAGTTAAAATTTTATGTGGTCGCATTTGTGTGAGTGCATGGTCATGTAGCCTACTACACAGTTAAATTCACACATGAATTTTCCTGCATTGAACTTGTTTTAGCGCCCGCCAAAGTGAATTTTTGTCCCGCCAAAGTCTTATTTGATCGGTGAGTAAATTAGATGAACTGCTGTGCTTGTGACAGGGCGCATGTGTATGAGGCGCCGGACTGGACAAAAGCGAAACGAACTGCGCGCGCGCGAGCCGGTCTCGTGTTAGAAACACGAGAACGGCTCTCTCTCTCTCTCTGCTCGTTCTTTCAGTTAAACATGCGCCCTGTCACAAGTACAGCAGTTCATCTACTTTACTCACCGATAAAATAAGACTTTGGCGAAACAAAAATTCACTTTGGCGGGCGCTAAAACAAGTTCAATTTTGGTAAACACAGCAAACACTTGAAGCGAAAACTATCATTATCTTGTTCAGAAAATTGAAATAATCTGGCGAGGTGGGGCCACGGGTTGGCACATTCCCGGGATGGACCTGCTGCGTCTTCATCCATTGTTTCGTCCATGGTTTCGTCTCTTATCTAAATCTGACCATGGAGTTGACTTTGGCGGAAAGCTGAAGGTGATTGCTGATAGGCTGTCCCAATCAGTGGCGCCTGCACAATCCAATCACGTTTGAGAGGGAAACAACAAATTGAGGGTTTCCGAGATTTTTCTTTTTTCCTTTTTTTTTTTTTTTAGAAGAAGTAACGGGTACTCACGGTTATGGATAGAAATGTAGCGGAGTAAAGAGTACAATATTTGCCTCTCAAATGTACTTGAGTAAAGTCATGAGTACTCCCCAAAAATTATACTTGAGTAAAGTACAGATCCCTCAAAATTGTACTTAAGTACTGTACTCAAGTAAATGTACTCCGTTACTGTCCGGCTCTGATGCCAAGCGAGATATTTTATTTAACAGAAGTCGCCTACATCGAACGGCCCGTTTGGACTACATCCCTCTACTTCCTTCTTTAATGACGTCACTAGAACAGTTCTTTGACTAACCTCCGCCCACAGGAATGCTCCCTCAACTCTACCGAAATTCGTTTATGTACTTGCGCACTTCTTATAACTTAGCCTACTGTGTGATGTACAATAAACTTTATTAAACTCATCAGTATATGTTTGATCATCATTCGGACCTGGTCCGAAACAGCAGACTTGTAGGCTATTAATAAATAATGGATACATACAAGCAGATGACAAATACGTTATAATAACCGTAATTAACCTACTAAACTATACCTGTTCCATCTCTATACAGCACTCTGACTCTGTAGGCATTATGTCCGACTCGAAATGAACACCGTTACTGAGAGTTTCTGATATTATCATCATTCCGTGAGATGAAATTGTCCTGAGAGACTGAGCGTGAGCTCATGAAGCTCCGCCCCCTGGGTCGTCCAGCAGCAGCTCATTTGCATTTAAAGGGCACACACTAAAACAGCGCATTTTTCTGAGCCCCAAAAAATGACAATTTAAACATGCTGTAAAAAATGATCTGTTGGGTATTTTGAGCTGAAACTTCACATACACACTCTGGGGACATCAGAGACTTATTTTACATCTTGTGAAAAGGGGCATAATACGGGACCTTTAAATGATTATCGTCCAATAGCACTTACATCACTTGTGATGAAGAGTTTTGAGCATTTAGTAAAAAAGTACATAGTATCTGTAACACAGCATCTCATAGATCCTCTGCAATTTGCATATCAAGCCTCTAGAGGAGTTGAGGATGCAATTATAACTGTACTGCATCTGTTGCACTCACATTTAGAGAAACCAAAAACTCATGCAAAAATTATTTTTGTGGATTTCTCATCAGCTTTTAACTGTATTTCTCCCAGTATATTAGCTGCCACCTTGGCCAAAGATTTTTTAATAGATAGTAGGACACTTGCTTGGGTGATAAACTTTCTTAGTTCTAGAATTCAGCAAGTTAAAATAGGAGGGTCTATTTCAGACAAATTGATTACCTCAGTCGGAGCCCCCCAAGGATGTGTTTTATCCCCGTTATTATTCATTTTATATACAGATTCCTGTGCGAGTTCCTTTAAAAATAGACATATTGTAAAGTATGCAGATGATACTGCTTTAGTGAGTCTTTTAAATGATGGGGAGGAAGAACATGGGCCTGTTCTGGACTTTTTTTTTAACTGGTGTGAAAATTCAAATCTTTCTTTGAATATCTCAAAAACTAAGGAAATGGTTATTGATTTTAGAGAGAAAGAGCAAAGTGAAACTCATCCTACATTAATTAACGGGGAGCAAGTACAGTTAGTAACAAATTATAAATACCTTGGTGTAATGCTGGATAATAAACTCAAGTGGTCTGACTGTGTAAGTAAAAAGCTTCAACAGAGAATGTACTTCCTAAAGAAATTACTGTCCTTTAATGTCCATAGTAGAATATTGTTGATGTTTTATGGGGCTTTTATTGAAAGCATTGTGTCATTTTGTGTGATCTGCTGGTATGGCAATGCCTCTGAGGCTCAGAAGAGATCATTGGGGAAGGTGGTAGTAACAGCAAGTAAATTGTTAGGAATAAAGTTAGAGAGTATAGAGAGCATATATAAAGGAAGAGTGTTAAACAAGGCTAACATCATTGTGAATGATAAGAGGCACCCTCTATCCTATGCTTTTGAATTGCTACCATCAGGCCGACGATACTGTGTCCCTAGATGTTTAAAAAATAGGTTTAAATTCTCTATTATTCCCCAAGCAATTAAGTTTTTAAATTCTCCTGCTTCCAATGGTAGTGGATAAATAGTTGCCAGACTGGATATCTTAATTAGGTTTACTATTAGATTATTTTCTTATGTATTCATATTTAAATATGCCAAATGTGAATTTGTCAAATGTCTGTGTGAGTATACGCTGCAAAAACAATTTCCCTACGGGGATAAATAAATACTGAACTGAACTATGGGGATTAAACAAAATACGTTTAGATGGAGCAAGCAAGGAAGTGGCCTTCTAAATAGTATAGTCAATCTCTGTCTAGTGATCAAGACTGACGATGGGACAGTTGGGATAGTTTGTGACAATGGGATCCGCGTAAAAACAGCAAACGCAAGACCCTAAACAATATTGGTGTCCAAATGAACGAGTACAATAAGAATGAAGAGTTAAATAGAATAATCAAATATCTAAAAATTAATGCATAATCAATATTTATGATTAGTTCCTAGTTAGAAACACAATCTAAATGTAATAATAATTCAATGGAAAAAAAATATTTTTTTAACGCTGAAAAGACACTCATTATACCTTCGCCCACGCCGTTGGCTTCCGTCATTGGGCCGACGAGTGGTTCCTCACATATGTAAGGGTGTGTGTTTTCAGACTTTATAATGTTCGATGCCGCTTTACCCCGACCCCTATGCTTGTTCCATCGAGAATTCAATGTGATTTCAGGGTGTCCAATCTTGCTGAGTTTAAAGCGAAAATTAGTCCTCTTAATC
This sequence comes from Abramis brama, assembly GCF_963993115.1. Classification (NCBI taxonomy): domain Eukaryota; kingdom Metazoa; phylum Chordata; class Actinopteri; order Cypriniformes; family Leuciscidae; genus Abramis; species Abramis brama. The sequence continues at coordinate 4,431,470 of NC_139970.1, read as the reverse complement.
TGTAGGTAGTGTTTCCATTCTTCATGGCCAGTGTGAGTTCCTTTTTCCCTCAAGCAAGGGTGGGCATTTATTGGGGCTTCAGCTGCCTGATCAAGCTGACTATCAGTGGTGTATGCTGCATACCTAGATCTACTCAGCCATGCCTGTAAGAATGTCCAATCTTCATTTTGGTGGTGGAATAAGTAGCATTCCACTGTTGCTGAATTTCAGCAGAAAATGAAAAACGAGGGACTACAAAAACTTGAGTCCAAGAACTGGTTCTTGACTCAGGAGACGTATAACTATGTCAGTCTCAGTGCTGCTGCAAAAGGAGAGGGAGTGACTAGTGATCGACCGATATATCGGTCGGCCGATAAATCGGGCCGATATTTGCGGGTTTTACGTGTATCGGCATCGGCCAATACGCGGCTGCTGCGTTCGCCGATAGTTTTTTCCCGGCATTATTTACAGACAGGCGTCCGCAGGCAGCTCTGTGTTGCTGGAGAGGCTGCAGTTCACGTGCAGCCCATGCACTGCCCCTTCCACACTAGCAGAGTGCTGGAACTGGAAGCGTCTTCAAGACAACGGTAAACTTACTAAACTTTAAAGTTTTAAACTTTCAAGGCATCTTTTAACTGTTTGACTTAGCTGAAATATTGCCATACACTTTGAAAGTGGAAACACGTTGCTCTATATGTGCGTGCAACTATAGCCAAGCAAGTTTGTGAGTCCAAATGGAAAACGCGAATGCCTCATCTATAAAACTGCTTGTCATTGTATTTAGGGAGCTGCAAATAGCGAAGTTTGAGGCTATCCATATGCATACGGCAGCTGTTACGAACACTGTTCATAGGATTAAATAATGCCGACGTGATTCCGTGATATTTGTGGGAGTTTTATTCAGCGACCACCTGGCTGTTTGTCGTTTGTCCGGGCGCTCCTATGCCGTGGTGAGATGAAAACATCTGCTAAACTTTTCTGAATGCCGCAAGCGCACGCGGCAGGTCATGTGACAAAAAACAACTGACCTTTCCATGACAACATCGAAAGCTCGGCCGAACAGCTGATCAGAGCTGGACAGGGCGGGTTTTTATTTCTCATCTCCATAAATATATGTAGTCGTAAAGGGCTAGAAATAAATTAATCCTTACTTCCTCGTCATCATGGAGAGAGCAGTTCATGGTTGCATGGCAACAATAGACGCGACTGGAGCGCAAGCGCTTGTAGAAAGGGTAGAAAGGAGAAAGCGGGGCGGCCGTGCTTTCCACACGTTTTTAGATGCGATATGTGAACAGTCCCTAATTCATAATAAACTGAGAATCTATTTGGTTTAAAATAGTTTTTGTTTTGTATAAAATGGACTAGGTTGTAAATAGTTGGTTACTTTTAAAATTAAGTATAGTACAGTTTGCACTTTATTATGCTGCTTGCTTGTTGCTACTGTGCAATAGTGTAATTATTTTATTTATGCTTAAATATTTATTTTCAAAATTTGAATTATGCTTAAATATTTATTTTCAAAATTTGAATTATGCTTAAATATTTATTTTCATTATATTATATTACATTATATTTCATTTTTTTTACTTGTTCTACCTCACACGTTTTTAATATTTGTCAAATACTGTTTTTTTTAAGTTCAATAAATGTTCCTTTTTTAAATTGAGACTTGTAACATTTGTTATCATCATTGTCATTTTTATGATGTAAATTGAGTGAGCAAAAGCAGTATCGGCTCCAAATATCGGCCCAAGAAAATCGGCAGCCCGTATCGGTCATCGGCTAAGGCTGATGAAAAAAAATCGGTATCGGCACTAAAAAATCCATATCGGTCGATCCCTAGGAGTGACAGCAGGCAGCCAAGGGTAGCAGCTCACTCACTTTATGAATCAGGCCAGTTTGTAGCAGGGCAGAAGAAAATGAATGAAGTAGTAATTCAGATTAAGAAAGAGAAGCGATAGATTATGTGCAAGAATTTGCTGGTGAACAAGAGACAGGAGCTACTGCGGGAGAGTTACCAGAAGGAGATGCAAGAGAAGAAAGCCAGTATAGAATTGCTAGTATAGATCAGGAAAATGTGATTGAGACCCTGCTGGGGAGTTACCTCCATAAGCCAGCATGGAACTGCTGCAAATAAAGAGGATGTAATTGCAAAACTAGTGGTTTTGAATTGTCCTACAGATCCCGCCCACATGCAGACATTTAATATTAATTATAGTGACACATATATTGAGAAATGTGTGAGAAAGTCGGACCTTGCCAGCCTGTTATGATATATAACACAGACGGCCTTTCCTGAAGAGATGGTACATGGATCGCCCATGGTTGGAGTATTATTGTATTATTAGTATTATTGGAGTATAGCAACCAAGGCAGCTTCCTTGAACTTGTGAAAACATTGGCCCTGTATGATAGCGTAATGAAGCTGCATTTGGATGCCATGCAGGAAAAACAAGCCTCCATGAAAAGCCCCTTGAAGTGTCCCTTCTCTCAAACAGGAGCCAGAATGACATAATAAAGTCCTTAGGAGGGAAATACAGAATGAAATCAAAGATGCTCAAATCTTCTCTCTTCTTCAGGAAAATTGACTTGACTTGAAGAAGAAGGGCCAAGGATATGATGGGGCTGCAAACATGAGTGGAATGCACAAAGGTCTACAGTCCCGAATACGAACACACAATGAAAAGGCTCTTTATGTTCATTGCCAGGCACACAGGCTTGAATCTGGTCCTGGTTGAGAGTGCAAAGTCCAATATTCACTTTGTGACATTTTTCTCCTTGGTGGAGAAACTTATTTTTTTTAAATGCCAGCAGTCCTTGTATCCTGGTCAGCATGTTGTTGAGTGGCAGAAGTTGTTTGGCCTGCCGAGAAAGATCCCTGACAGCACTCAAAGTTCTGAAAGCTTTTAATCTCCTTGTTTGCTAAGAAATCACCACTTCCAGGTAACTGGAGTAGCCTCTAATGCTCTCTACACAATTTGTTCAAACATTATCACAAAGTTATTCCCAGTTAATACGTAACACCAGCCAGCTAAGATGATGTTACTTTCTTTACTGCACAAACAGTTTACGGTTCCATTGCTTACTACTGTGGCACGCTAATCACAAAAACCATATATCGCTAACTGTGTGCTCAATGTCTTGTAGACAATATCGGCTAACAGCCTACCGACACTTTCTCGAATGGGTCCTGCAAGGCGAGAGATTGGGTAGAGGCTGTCATATCAGTCTACCCGCTTGTGTCGTGCAGGCAATCCGACTGAAATATCCAGCTCCAGATGGCCAGTACTGCGGGCACCAAGAAGTGGAGGACGCTCAGGAGGAACTATAAATTTTGTTAACATTATTATTATTTTTGTTGTTGTTGATATAATTATTTAAAAAAATGGATCACATTCGCGTTGTTGTTGTCCTTAATAGTGTTGTTCCAAATTTATGTTTGATAAATAGTTAGGCTATTGGACGACCAACATTTCATAAGTGGAACTATTAACCAACTGTTGCCTTACATGACAATAGATAGCAAAATGATGGAATTTTGCAAGTCTAAATTGCATTATATGTTTTTTACTAGATCAGTTTACTCCCATGTTTATAATGTTGAACTTTAGTGTAGACAGAAAGAATTGAATAAGTTTTTTTTTCTTCACAAATTTAAGAATTGTGTCATGGATAGACAAGAAATTAAAATAACAAGGGCATACTTATAAAATCTAAACAAAATAATAGCTAATTTAGCTAAAGCTAATGATTTATATATACATCCAGTATTTGCATTATATAAAAAGGCACAGAAGGTGTTGTCCCAGAACAGAAGTGAGAGAGATGGAGATTGAGTTGGGTGCTATGTGAAGAGGTCTCAGAAGTGGCTTTTGAACAATGCTTTGGCAGTTTCTTTTGATGGTTTTGGTAAAGGGGCAATGTTGGGTGGCAAATCAGGTTGTGGCAGGGCGAGTGAGGAGGTTAGGTTTTGGAACTTGATGTTCGGATTGTATCTACTTTCCAGTACTCTCGATTAGATCTCCGACAAACTTCGTTGTGTGTGGCATAGAGACTTTTTTCAATATCCAATGCTTAGACTTCTTGCAGTATACTTGATTGAACTGTGCTTCTCCTGTAAATGACAAGGAGTATAATAACACAGAAAATATGAATGAAGATTTGATTGTAGTAGAGTTCTCTCCCCAATTAATATATTTGGATTATATATATATATATATATATATATATATATATATATATATATATATATATATATATATATATATTATACACTTTTTAGAAAAAGTATGCCAATTCAGTTAGCTGTTAACATTCTAATTTTGGTTATTATACTATTCGAGGATCGTACATGGTAACAAACCTGTCACTGTGGTGGCTTGTTTCCTTTTTACAATGTTTTCATTATGGTCGAGGATGGCGAGGTGGGACCTCTCCCTCATTCCATGGTATGAGAAGGCCTGCCGCTTGGGGAGGTATTTCAGCATAGCACTATGAAGGGGCGGGACTTACCAGCTCTATATGGTCGAGGTCTTTCAAGAGCCTTTTGTTTAGGACCAGCGACGACCGGGCCTGAAATGCCACTGAGTCTTAGTCAATCCACTAAGATTGACTCAAGCTGATAGCTTTCGTCAGTTGGGCAAACTTCAATGCTGCTGGCACTCGTATTGAGGCCTCCAGGTGTACTTGGGCATGGTGACTGTAAAATCAAAAAGAAGTGTACAAACTTACAAACTGTGCTGCTTGGATAGGGGTATGTTTCTTGACTGGTGTTGACTCGACGACACCAAAGCAGCAGCAGACACTGTTGGCAGAGGCGAACCAACATTGAGTGGGGGCCCCAGGCAAAATTAATCAATGAGGCCCTTCTAAAATAGTTTTTTGTAAATATATCTTTGATACCTAGAGATATAATTATACAACATACAAAAAGTAGTCAAAACACATCTAACAGAACATTGTTTACAACATTAAATTACTTATGTTTTATCAAGATACAATATCATTCTCAAGATACAGTACATAAATATTCATATTTATAATCTATTGTCACCTTAAAAACGCCGTTTACGAGCCTTAGCTACGGCAGATGCTGTCACGATGTCCTCCATATCCAAAGACCTTCGAATGTTCCGATCAATGGAAATTAGTGGAAGTTCTGAGAGCCTCTCTTGGTTCATTGTTGACCTGAGGTATGATTTAATCAGCTTTAAAGCTGAAAAACGTCTCTCACCAGAGGCAACGGTGACAGGAAGAGTTAGAAGCAGACGAAGAGCAATGCTCAAGTTTCCATACAAATCTTTGCTCCTTGAAGATGTAATCTAACATGTCACTTGGTGAAGTAGATGAATGATCAGGAAAGGTATGGACAGCAGCCCTGACCTCCATAACCAAATCCTCTGAATGTATGTCATGTAAGGCTCTTTCCCATTTTTTGCAGTTGTCTTCGAGTTGTCCACTATGCAGTGCTTCTCTCATGTGTTCTTTTGAGAACAGAAAACTATACATGGCATAAACATCCTCCAGCTTACAGAATCAGTCATTGAGACTTCCAATGGCTGTGTCAACCAAGGGCAGAAAAAAAATGTCTCAGAGTTACAAATGATTTGCTCTAATCATCCGATCGTGGTTGTATCTCTCTATTAGTGTTACTTGATCTTAGTGCTGTATTTGATACTATTGACCACAACATTCTTTTAAATAGACTAAAAAATTACGTTGGCATTAGTGGAATTGCATTAGCATGGTTTAAATCATACTTATCAGTTTGTAGCAGTAAATTAAGAGATGTCTTATCGATCACAAGTTCAGTATGGTGTACCACAAGGCTCAGTACTAGGACCGCCGCTGTTCACTCTGTACATGCTACCCTTACACACACTCACACACACACACACACACACACACACACACACACACACACACACACTCTGTACATGCTACCATCAGGAGATATCATTAGGAAGCATGGAATTAGTTTTCACTGTTATGCCGATGACACTCGGCTCTATATTTCTTCACACCCTGACGAAACTTACAAATGCACAAAATTAACGGAATGTATAGGTGATATAAAAAAATTGGATGACTAGTAATTTCCTACTACTTAATTCTGAAAAAACAGAGATTCTAATTATTGGACAAAAAACCCTCCTCACGTAATAACCTAGAATACTGTCTAACACTTGATGGCTGCTCTGTTAAGTCTTCGTCATCGGTTAGGAACCTGGGTGTGCTCTTTGATACCAATCTTTCTTTTGAAAGTCTTGGTCTAGTATCTGTAAATCCGCATTTTTCCAATCTAAATTACATCATATGCTGTCATTGACAAATGCAGAACAATTAGTCCATGCGTTCATGACATCAAGGCTAGATTATTGTAATGCTATTATGGGTGGTTGCCCTGCACGCTTAATAAACAAACTACAGCTGGTCCAAAACGCAGCAGCTCGAGTTCTTACCAGAACCAGGAAGTATTATAGTCCTTCACGTCTATTGCAATCTCAAAATTCCGTCCAGTTGATAATACCTAGAATATCAAAATCAACTGCTGGCGGTAGATCCTTTTCCTATTTAGCACCAAAACTTTGGAACAGTCTTCTTAACATTGTCCGGGAAGCAGACTGTCACGGAATGGGAAATAGTGAAGTGGAGGATTCAAGTGCAGAAGGATAATTTATTAAATAAATAAACAAAACAAAACAAAACAAAACAAAACTACCCTGTGGGGGAAAACAAGAGATTGCAGGCGGGAACAGGAAACACAAGGGAAACATGGACATAGAAACAACAAACCAGCACAGGACTTCTTCTTCTTCTTTAGGGTTTATCGGCAGCTTGCATCCATTAATGTTGCACTACCGCCATCTTCCGGATTTATTTTCCTTTCATGTCTATTTACATCATATTCTTCTCATCAGACCTGTTCTTGATAAAAAAAAAGAAAATATTTCCTCTGCTTTGTTCATTCTCCCCACTTTGCAGTATTTCCCTCACTCCTGTCCCTATTATTCCAACTTTTCCTAACTCTTCCATCATATTTTTCCTCTGTTCTTCATATTGTCTGCAACTCCAGCACAGGACTTCTTCTTCTTCTTCTTCTTGTGTTTAATGGCGGTTGGCAAACCATTTAACGGTGCATTACCGCCACCAACTGGACTGGAGTGTGGAACGAGAGATTAAGCAGAAAAAAAAAAGAAAGAAAAAAAAAAGAAAGAAAAAAAAAAAAAAAAAATCCTTAATAGACTCAGATTCTTTTAATTAATTCAGTTTCTTTAAGAAACCTAATTATATAACAGTATATCTGACCTGCTGTTTTCCCCAAGAGACCTGACAATGAGACGTCATGATGTTTTGCCTTCCGTAGTGACTGAAAGAGGTGCTCCCTATTAATATTGTATTTCCTACACTGAAGAAGAACATGTTCCACTGTTTCTGGTTGATTACAATATGTACATTTCCCAGTTGGGTGCTTACCTATTTTATACAATGAAAGGTTTAGACCTGTATGACCTATTCTCAAACGAGTTATTAAACTTTCTTCCCTCCGTTTCCAGCCCACCATCTAAATAATGATTTACCAGATTTAATACTCATAAGTGCAGACAAACTATCAGATGCAATAACAGTATTATTTGTTTCCCTCTCTTCTATCCACTGCAGGGCCAATAATATTGCAATCAATTCTGTGGTATATACTGACACATGATCCGATATTCTTTTCTTAATATATGACTCACTTGCTGGGATGTAAACTGCTGCACCTGCACGCCCTGTATCAGGATCTTTGGAACCATCTGTGAATATAAACATGGAATTTGCAAAATGCAAATCAAAATAATTCTGTACTATTCTGCTTTCAGGAAGTTTCTTTGACATATCCTTCAATTCCTGCTGTATGTCTAGGTCTACACGTGGTGTTGAGAATAACCAGGGAGGAATTGAAGACTGTATCACTGTAGAGCTGTAATCTAATTGTCTTAATCCTATCCAGCACAGGACTGCAAACACAAGGAGACTAAATAGGGAAGCAAACAAAAGAGGGTAACAAGGAAAGCAGGTGGGGGAAATTAATCAATAATCAGGTAACAAGATGGGAGGGGTTAGACAATTGACAGGAGAGCACATGGCACAATACACGACAAGCCATGTGCTCACAATAAACCAGACTATACACAAACACATGACAAACCGGGAATGCCAGAGCTCTGTCACTAACCCAAGATGTAACCCAAACTGAAGTGACAGAACTCTGACACAGACACACTCTGTCAGTTCAAAGCTAGACTAAAAACACATCTCTTTGACCTAGCACACACATAACACATTATAGACTTTTATAATTCAATGTTAGGCTGCATAGATTAGGTCAGCCGGAACCGGGAACACTTCCCATAAATCCTGATGTACTCGTTACATCATAAGAAGAATGGCGTCTACGCTAATATTAGTCTCTCTGTTTATCCTGAGGTTTACCGCAGTCCGCCGGATCCAGGCCGTATCCAGATCTGACGAAGGACCTTCGCCTGGACGTGACGACAGCACAGTCCTGAAATGTCAACTAGGCTCTTCCCTGTGGAGGCCTCCCTCCCCTCCCTTTACCTCTCTACAGATAAAGCGTTGTCGGGATAATTCCGGTTTGCATGACTATGTGGAAGCGATAAAAATTCTGTATTATTAATTTTAAGGCCAGACAAGTAGTATGTTGAGGGTTGATTTGTAGGAAAGGACTACACGCCTGCGCACATATATTCAAACGCACACACCTATAGACTGAACCCGTAGTACGCATGTGCACGCCATCTGCGTTCTCACGGGTTCGTGTTTTTGAAGTTTGCGCAGAAAGAACTTAAGAGTTTTCTGTTAAAATGGTGTCGTGTTAGCGGCCCCTAAGTTAATAACTAATGATCGTTGCGACGGAACTGAATCAATCAAACTAATTTTAGCTGGACAATAACTTTATTCTAGAGCTGCTATAAAGCCAAAACACTTTACTTTAATTTCCTATTGCCAATGTAAAGCTGCTTTGGAACAATCTACATTGTTAAAAGCGCTATATAAATGAAGATGACTTGACTTGACTTCACAGGTAGAGGCATCTACCAATAGCTGTGAAGAGTTCTTGAAGTTTTTCACTGAGAACATTTACCACATCAGAACACAGTTCACTCCCGTTGTATCTGAAACACCACAACATTTCCCCATTGCTACAGCAACTTTTGACCAATTCCAAGCAGTGTCCTACATTGAACTATGGGACATTGTACAGCACATGAAACCATCAACAGCTCCACATGATCCTATCCCTTCACAGATTATCAAAGATGCTTTTGATGCTATTGGTCCCTCCATTCAAATTATTCTTAACCCTTTAGGCGCCAGAGGTTTTTTCCTAAAACTTTCGATTTTGACATCTTAATTTCAAAAGGCTATATCTTAAAAGTGATAAAAGATAGAGACTTTCTGTAAATTAGAGAAATATTAAGGATGACCCAAAGTTTATGTAGGGATTACATTTTCCCATCTAATTTGCATATTATGACGTCATATGGTGGCGGCCATTATAGAATTATAGAATTTTCATGAAAAGTCACGTTTAAATGATAAAATGCAGCACTTCTTTCCCCCCAAAATGTCCCTCACCTTCTGTATGCTATATTGCACAATACTGAATGCTCAGGTAAATAGTAAGTAGTAAACAAACTGTGTAAGTCATTACTAATAAATGGTAGAAACAAACCGAATGCATGTAGCGGTTGGCCTTTTGCTGTAGAGATATTCCATTTACTACATACAGTAGGCACTCTGATTCCATGTATGGGGCACATATATATTGCGATAGACTATGCATAATAGCCCCTCTGCCCCGTGTCACACCGCCTCTGCTCCTGCTACGAGCAGCGCGGTCACAGTGTCTGGTTTGTGTTTCCCTGGGTGTCCACTAGAGGTCTCTCTCCCTTACTGTCACCATTCATTCTGGAACTGCATTTCCCACGATCCTTTGTCTGTTCTCATCACTCATCATTGCACACAGCTGTTTCCCATTACATTGTTTAGTTTCTGTGTATAAATACCCTGTCTGTTTCAGTCCATGTCATGGAGTCGTAATATATTGTCACCACACTTCTGAGGTCTGTTTCTCGTCTGTTCTTGTTTTGTTGTTTTGTTGTTTTGTTGTTTTGTTGTTTGTTGTTTGTTGTTGTTTGTTGTTTTGTATTTTGGATTGCTAACATGGATTTTGAACCTTGCCTGGATGACGACGAATTGGATTACGCTTTAATAAATCATTACCATCACACTGCTTTTGGATCTACTTATTTTCCTGTGTGTCCCCGTGACACTCTATGCAGCCTCTTTTAGACTGTTTGAAAGAAATTAAAATATGGATGGCTAACAATTTCCTTCAGTTAAATGATAACAAAACTGAAGTTATTGTTTTTGGCCCTTCAAAATAAAAAAATTCCATCTCTGCCAACCTTGGCCCCCTTGCCCCCCTTTGTTAAATCCCATGCATGTAATCTGGGTGTTATTTTAGTCTCCCATCTTAACCTGCACAAACAAATATCATCTGTTGTAAAGACTAGTTTTTTATCAATTAAAAATCATTTCCAAACTCAAGTCTGTTTTATCATAGAATGATCTGGAAAAGTCATCCATGCCTTCATAACCTCCCGCCTAGATTATTGTAACTCTCTCTACTTTGGTCTTCCGTTGACACTGGTGGCACGGCTTTAGATTGTCCAAAATGCAGCACCTAGGCTGCTCACAAATACAAAAAAGCGTGAACACATTACACCTGTTCTAGCCTCCTTGCACTGGCTTCCAGTCCAGTCTAGGATACAATTTAAAATACTGCTTATGGTTTTTAAAGCTCTTCACGCCCTGGCCCGCAGCTAAATAGCTGGTATTATTCATCCGCATGTAGCCCCCAGGTCCCTCAGATCTTCCAGCCAAGGTCTCCTCCATGTCCCACGGTCCCGGCTTTAGCAAAAAGGTGACAGAGCCTTTTCTATTGCTGGCCCTCAGCTGTGGGACCCACTGCCACCTGACATCAGAAATGCCTCTTCAATTACAGTTTTCAAAACCAGGCTCAAAACCCACCTATTTACATTGGCCTTCCCTGTGTTTTAACTGTCTTACCCTGTTATGTCTGTAATTAACTGTTTTTCTCTTGATGTCATCTTAGCTTAAATTACTGATTTGTAAGTGTATTTATTTTATTTTATTTTATCTTTTATTATTCTGTGGCTATTGCACTATTTACAGCACTTTGGTCAGTGCAAGCTGTGTTTAAATGTGCTATAAAAATACATTTTACTGCTACTGGCTGAAGCGCTTCAGACCTGTCTGTTATTGGCTGAAGCTCAGGGATCCACCGCAGTAATTTGAAAAGGCCCATCTCACCCTGTTGCTCGGTCTGCACTTTTGTCAAAGTACTTTTGGTGAAATTAAAATCTTTATTTTTATTCAACTCAAGTAAAAGTTAAACTACCACTATTATTTTATTTGAAAGTATTTGTAATTACTTACTTTCTGACTCTGGAACTGAACACACTTTTAATGCCGTACAAGTGTAGTAATTATGATGCAGTCTTCCTGATTCTCAATCATTTTTGAGTGACAGTCTGAGACTGACATCTAGTGGATGTTTTATGATCTGTGACTTTACAGCAGGGTTCCTCTTTATATTCCTGGAGAGACACAAAAGTGTTTCGTTTCAGCTGTTACTGAACAAACCTGAATTAACTAAGAAAGGTTTTTGCATTTAAAATAACATCCAGGTGTGTGGGAGTACGGTTGAAACTGAACTCTACGGGAATAAGGCTGTCCAGGACCAGGAATGAGTCATATTTTTTACAGACTGTTTTGCACACGTCACTCAAACACAGAACCAGGAAATAGGAAGAGTTTGTGAAAGAGAAACTGAAGTGCAGTTGAGCTGTTGTGTGTTTGTGTGTCTCATGCAGTAAAATGGCAGAAGCCAGAATTTCAGTGGATCAGAATGAGTTCCTGTGTCCAGTGTGTCTGGATCTCCTGAAGGATCCAGTGGCCATTCCCTGTGGACACAGTTACTGTAAGATCTGTATTACAGGCTGCTGGGATCAGGAGGATCAGATGAGAGTCTACAGCTGCCCTCAGTGCAGACAGACCTTCAGGCCAAGACCTGCTTTAGCTAAAAACACCATGCTGGCTGAACTGGTGGAGAAACTGAAGAAGACTAAACTTCCTGCTGACTGTTACGCTGGAGCTGGAGATGTGCAGTGTGACGTCTGTACTGGAAGAAAACACAAAGCCGTCAAGTCCTGTCTGGTGTGTCTGGAGACTTACTGTCAAACTCATTTTGACCGTCATGAGGAATTTCACTCCCGTAAGCCACATAAAGTGACTGATGCCACTGGACGACTGCAGGAGATGATCTGCCAAACACATGATAAACTCCTTGAGGTTTTCTGTCGCACTGATCAGAAGTTTATATGTGTGCTGTGTACAATGGACGAACATAAAAACCACGACACTGTATCAGCTGCAGCACAGAGGACAGAGAAACAGGTATGAAACTACACACTGATGAAATAATGTTGACACTATTTATATTGGCACCATATGATCAGGAAACATCATTCACACTGCAGACGTCACAGAAGTGAACAGAAGCTGCAAGTGGACTTTCACTGCTGAGCGTATTTGAGCTTCGCATTTAACTTCACAGAAAATATGGTGAAAATACACCGTATACATTTATCAACACAAACTTTTTTACAAAAAACTCTTCACATGATGATATAGTGACAGTATAAAGTGGCATCTGTGTTATTGGTTTGTGCTGCAGAAGCAGCTGAAGGAGACGCAGAGGTCGTTCCAGCAGAGGATCCAGCAGAGAGAGAAAGATCTTCAGCAGCTGAGAGAGGCTGTAGAGTCTCATAAGGTGAGTCTGGAGAAGAAGAGAAGTTTGAGAAGTCTCAGTCAGGACTCACTGAAGCTCACTGTGTGATTGTGATGTGTGTCCTAACAGCGCTCTGCACACACAGCAGTGGAGGACAGTGAGAGGATCTTCACTGAGCTCATCCGCTCCATTGAGAGAAGCCGCTCTGAGGCGACACAGCGGATCAGAGATCAGGAAAAGACTACAGTGAGTCGAGCTGAAGAACGACTGGAGCGACTGGAGCAGGAGATCAATGATCTGAGGAGGAGAGACGCTGAGCTGGAGCAGCTTTCACACACACAGGATCACATACATTTCCTGCAGGTAACAGAGATCCAGAAGAACAGGACAATATATTTTTTGTCCTTTAAAGAGTGAGTTACTAATATGAGCCTATAGGCAGGTCCACAACACGCAAACACTTTGTCCCATAGAGCAGGGGTTTTCAAAGTGGGGGCCTCAGCAAGTTGGAAAAAAAAAAAGTTAAAAAACGTAAAAAAATAAATATTTGCTAATATGAGTATTGTTATAAAAAAACATTATAATAATTTGTTGCATAGCCTATCTGATATCTGATTGATCGGCTAGTGACAAGAATTGGCCGATTTTCACTGATTTTCAGTCTGACATATGCCAATTCAAATGCACTCGGGCGCCGCATGAATAACATCGCGCAACATCAACATCACACATGCACACAGAACGCACATGTAGGAAACCTTGTGAATTACGGCCGTTTCAGATCGCGAGCGGCGAGTGAGCAGCGCGAATTTTTTTCGGCGTGCATGTTCAGTGAGTGCATTCACACCGCGAGCTGGAGCAGCGCGTGAGCGTCAAGCAGGAGCGTCGCATGAGCAGCAGTGAAGCGGAGGGTTTCGACGCCGAGTCTATTTTTGTAGCGCTGCTCACGCTCAGTTAAAGTGAAAGCACACTTTTGATGGACAAAATAAATATGATTTGCATGTATAGTGTGTTTTAACAAGGAGTAGGCTATGTCAGAAAAGAAAATGAAGACAAAAATATTTATAGAGAATGTATCCATTTAAACTTGTTTTTATTAACCAGTTTGGGTAAAAGTGGTGTTTTATTATATATATATATATATATATATATATATATATATATATATATATATAAAATAAATATTTGTGTGTGCTGTAAAGTGGTTAGAAAAAATGAAATCAGAATCGGCTTAAATCTGTATCGGCAGGTCAAACTCAATGAAAAATCGGAATCTGCCTTGAAAATTGTAATCGGTGCATCTCATCTTTCTGATTGGCTGGTATCAAACACCATCACATAATCTGATGTTCACCTAGATGTTTTATTTATTTATTTCTACATGTGCCGTGCCGTAGTATTGTCGATGGGTTCAATACGGGGGGCCTTGGCCAGAACCTAGTGGTATTTGGGGGGCCTTGGCATGGAAAAGTTTGGGAACCCCTGCCATAGAGGGTTTGCTTGCGTGCTTTAACCTTGCGCACGAGCAGATCCCTGTCCTCGCTAGAGAAGCATTCAGTTTTTCCACTTGCAAATTCCTCCATATAAACAACGAATCCGCCATGGTGCGAATGCAAATGGCTTTTAAAGGGAATGAGAGATGAGACTCTTGGTTTATTGCACTTCAGGGGCGGTTCTAAGGTCAGTGGATATTTTTACTAAAATATTAAACTAAAAGGCTTATTGTATTAGTAAAATAATTTAAACTATTTGCAAATAATATTTTTTAATTAGTTTTTAAGTATGCATACATTCTCTCTACAATGAATCAAGGAAATGAGAGCATATTTTCGTTCAAAAAGACAAAATTTTATAAAAATAAAAAAGTAATTTGCGTCACCGGATACTGACAGTAGTTGAACATTTCTGTTGTAAAACAGTTGTCAGATATTAAATGTTTATCTACTTACATTTTACCAGGCATTCGTTCACTGTTAACACCCTTCTGTGAACGGTAAGCCCCGCCTTCTTTAATCATTCTGACATTGTTGAGCTAGACCGTTGAACTTTCTCATCCTTACAACAAACAGAGCGGTGTGTAAAGAAAACACGCCCAAAACACACCCATTACTCATTAAGAGAATAGGAACAACCCTTTTAGACCATGCACCGGGAGCGCTGACCATTTTTCCTGTCGTTAAACTAGGAAAAGTGGATTCGGACACGCTCTAATGGCTCGTTTCCATTGAGTGGTACGGTACGGTACGGAACGGTACGCATTTATTTGCGTTTCCACTATCAAAAATTGTGAATGGTATCAAAATGCCGAACCGTACCATACCACTTTTTAGGTACCCTTCCACAGGGTTCGAATTATGATTTCATCTTTGTGGGGGTCTCTTAAAAAAAAAAAGAAAAAAAAAAAAAGTAGCCTATGAGCAGGCGCGGTAGCTTAATAATGTAATATAAAAATATAAAAATGTGTAAATATAATACAAATTTAATAAAAAAGCGTTGGTAACACAATTCAATTTAAATAGTACATTTGGTTTAATTTGTCGTGTAATGAGGTCTAATATATGCTGTTAGTTGTGAGAATTTTCACGTGAGTAAATAGATAGATCCGACAGATTCGACTGTGTACTTAAGTGGTCCAGTGGTAGAACATTTGCTAAACGCATCAGATGTTCTGGGTTCGAATCCGCACTCATATAAGCTTTTTTTTTTTTTTTCATCAAATCCGATTATGTTTATAAGTGGTTCTATATCAGGCAGAGACACGTTTGTGTGCATTTTGTTTTGTAATTTTACTGGAACGAATAGAGAGTCTCCACAACGGATTGAAGCGCGCCCGAGTGAAACAAACACAGTATCCGCGCCAATGATCGCAGCGGCACTTTTATCACTTGATTTAAGCATAAGGATGTACCGTAGTGTGATGACGATCCGAGATCCCGCGAGATCCATGTGTTTGGCATCTTGTCCTATCTTTTAAGTCATGCTACAGTAGTCTGAAGGAAAAAGTGCTTTATTTGTAATTTAAAATAATGGTGCTGATGATTTTTAGAGACCCCCACAGGTGTATGATTTTACTGCTTTCATGGGAGCTCATCCTCTCTCTATGGGAGCTCAGCTCCCACTGGCTCCCACGTAATTCGAACCATGCCCTTCCATTGGGGTACCTAGCACAGTGGAACGGTACTAAAAGGTGGAGCTAGACTCACTGCAGGACGTTGATTGGTTAACAGGGAATCGTCACTTGCGCGTGCTACAAGGGGAATGACAACATAAGAAGCGCCCTTTTTAATATACAGTTTAATATAATACTACTGTTACTGTGTCACGAAATGTAATTTTAAGAGTTTTTCAGGCGAGAATGTAGTTGTTTAAAGCTCAAATCTGTGGTTTATTTATAAAGATGATTTTTTTCCCCGGTTGTGAGATCCATGCGGTCAGCGGGCGCTCGGCGCTCATGTTTCCCGGCTGGATGAGCCTTTCCTCGGCTAGTTCTTCTGACGTTCGCCGCTGACTCCGACGGTAGTGGTTAAACATGAGATATAATTCGTCTTGTGTAGACCTAACGGGCGATCTTTGGTCTCGTGAATATATAATTCGTTCCCTGTCAATCGTTTTGGCTGAGGGCTAAGTTTAGTTTCATATTATAGGCTATTTGTATATTTAACTTTACTGTTGTAATGTTAGACTAGAGCGCTGCATTTGGATATTTGACTGAACTGTTTGCTTTATTTCTTATATAGTATAGCTTCTTGTACCTTTTACTTAAACTTTTATATTGGCTATTATTGATAAAACTGAAATTTTACAAAAAGAAATATGGTTTCTTGTCATTTTTTTATTACAAGATTATCACTGATGTTTATTGCAACATTTGTACAAATCAAATGCATATATTGCCTGGAATATGTTTAATTATTATTTTTTTTTACGAAAAGAGGTAACGTTAGGGTTGTGTTTTAAATTTCGTTTTGTTATAAATAGAATAACGTATAACGTGCAGTGAATAATCAATATGCGTTGCACATGAACCACATTTGTGTCCCTATAATGTTTAATTTATTTAAATGAAAACAAAAAGAGGCAGAGTGGTGTTTTATAATATATTTCGTTTTATTTTTGCTTAAAATGCCTACATACAGAGTAACAGAGATAACCGGAGTAGCAGAGCGAGCTGAGTGACGCTTTTAAGAACGCGCTGTACCATTTGCATGTAGGAGTCGCACATGGCAAGTACAAACTTTGCGTAGGCTACTTGATATTGAGAAAAGCATAATGTCGGCGCTTGTCTTCTTGTGACAAACATGTTGAGGAGCAAGAACAAGATCTGCTGTATGTCATCCATTGTAGTTTACTATGTTCTTCTTCGCGCGAAAATGACGTCGATCGAAACACCACGCCTATCAAGTAAGGGTACTGTTGGCAGTGGAAATGCTAGCCAGATCATGGTTAACAGACCCGAACCGTACCGTACTGTCCTGTACCGTACCGTACTGCTCAGTGGAAACGAGCCATAAGTGCACTTGCGCCATGTGCTTTAGACCATGAGCTTAGATCATTAAAATAGGGCCCATAGTTAAATGATGACAGAGTTGATCAAATGATAAAAGCTTGATCATCAAAGTATTCTTTTTGTAACAGACCTTTAAGAAATTTAATAGCTTCTCCCACTCTATAAATCAATGCAGAAATGAAAGTAATAACTCATTTTTTGGCGACGGTAAAAAGTAGCAGTGCACCGGTGATGACTTGAGCTCATCAGTCCACAGTAACCAGGGTCTGAAACAGCACTATTGTGGCACTGACCACACAAAACATACAGTAGTGGCCAAAAGTGATGTGTGGAGTTTCTTTTTTTAAATGACCCTACAAGTCTGATTAAACTATCAAATTAGGAGGATTTTTATGAGGGAAGATCAAAACACTTAACTTAGTGAAGGTATTTATCTGACAAAATTATTTCAAGTCAAGTCATCTTTATTTGTTATAGTGCTTTTTACAATACAGATTGTTTCAAAGCAGCTTTATATTGATTACAGGAAAATAATGCAACAAAGTTAGTTTTGGCTGTACAGCAGATCTAGAAGAAAATAGTGTCATTGTCCAGCTTAAGTGAGTTCAGTGTTGATTCATTTCCATTGTAAAAATCATTAGTTTTCTATTTAGTTCATTTATCTATACAGCCGCTCTGGAGAAAACAGTGATGTCATCGTCCAGCTCAGTTCAGTTCTGTCAGTGCAGGCAGATCAATAATATTGATGAATATTAAGTGACAAAAAAGGCAAACTACAGCTACAGGCTTTAGAAAAACTAAAAAGCTCAGAGGAAAAAAATAATCATACATTGACTGCATCATAGTCAGTTGTTAATACACTGAACAAAATTATAAACGCAACACTTGTTTTTGCCCCCATTTTTCATGAGCTGAACTCAAAGATCTAAGACTTTTTCTATGTACACAAAAGGCCTATTTCTCTCAAATATTGTTCACGAATCTGTCTAAATCTGTGTTAGTGAGCACTTCCACTTTGCCAAGATAATCCATCCACCTCACAGGTGTGGCATATCAAGATACTGATTAGACAACATGATTATTGCACAGGTGTGCCTTAGGCTGGCCACAATAAAAGGCCTTCTGATTCTTGCTTCTATTGAGATTTCTAGCAGATCATTTCTCTCTCCTCATCACTCGCTGCCCGATCACTAATAAAAAATCTCGCTCTGTATTCACTCCATGTCAAAATTAATTCAGTGTGCTTTTAAATAAAGCCAATCTCTAGACGCACGATGTGTTCAACAAAAATAAATGGACAATGTTTAGAATAATATGAGAAATGTTTTATTATTTCATTTAATAATTCAACAGTATTGTTTCTTCACTTTCAATGCTGCAATAGTAGCCTATTATTTTTTTAAATAAAACTTAAAGTGCTTTATTAAAAGTTAAATTACCCCAAATCCAAGCATATATAAAATTATTAAGTACTTCAGGTTTCATAGTAAATTAAATTAACAAAGACAAAAATATCACATATTAATGCCTTTTCATCACACAAATATGAATTTAGCAAAGTCTGCCCTTAAATTATGTGAATAAAACAAAGGCTTTAATGACATTCCCATTAAAGAATGTCATTCAACTTTTTAGAGTCCAATTTACACGATATGTGACCCTGGACCACAAAACCAGTCACATGGGTCAATTTTTTAAATTGAGATGTATACATCATCTGAAAGCTGAATAAATAAGTTTGTTAGGATAGGACAATATTTGGCTGAGATACAACTATTTGAAAATCTGGAATCAGAAAATGCAAAAAAAATTAAACATTGAGAAAATCGCCTTTAAAGTTGCCCATTTATGTTCGCGATTGTGCTGCATTCACTCACAAAAATAAATGTTATATATATTTACGGTCAGAAATTTATAAAATATCTTCATGGAACATGATCTTTACTTAAGCAGTATTTCTAATTAAAATCGTGTATTTCTCAAGCTAATATTGAGCTTAAATTGATTTCCTAGGAAGTTCACATATAGTGTAAATGGCAAACGCTAGAACTTGTGTCTCTAATGTCACATAATGAATATGAGAAGAATGAAGCTGATGCTGTGAAAGTGCTGGATTGAGGAGAGTTACTAAAGATCAACAAGAGCCGCACAAATCTGACAGTAGAGCAGGTTATTGATGAAGTGTGGAGGTGATGAGCTTTGATTTCTGTTTTCTCTAGAGTTTCCAGTCTCTCTCAGCTCCTCCTGAATCTACAGACGTAAATGACAATCTCTTTAGTTCTCTCTCCTCTTTTGATGGCGTGAGAGAATCTGTCCGTCAGCTGAGAGACAAACTGGAGGATTTCTGCAAAGAGGAGCTGAAGAAGATCTCTGACAGAGGTAAAGTCCTGGAGATTCTGCTCTCAGAAATGATCCTCCATCATCTCAGATCATGTAGAAGATCATATTAGAAATGTCTTAGGAACGGATGCAGGGATCATTTTCTCTTGACATGATAATCGCACTCTTGTCTGTTGATTTCCACAGTCACTTTCTACAACATTGTTCCCAGGACCAGGAACGACCTCCTACAATGTAAGTCACTGAGAAAACAAGCAGAAAAACTCACTGAGGGCCCTATCTTGCACCCAGCGCGACTGACTTTGTACAGCGACGCATGTATCATTCCCATTTTTGCACCCGAAGCACAGCGGACTTTTCCCTCCACAGACGCACGTCGGTAAATTAGGGAATGAACTTGCGCTCCCCGGTTCAGCGAAAAGAGGAGGCGTGTTCCGGCGCAAACGTTCCCTGGTGCTATTTTGCAGTTCCAGAAAACAATTCCACCACAGACCAGGAAAAACCTAGTCTAAAGTCAGTGGCGTGTTGCGCATGTTATTCATATGCTATTTTAAGGGCGCATGCTTGGCCATAATCAATGTAGCGTGTGCACAACGCGCATACACTTTGATTCTCTCATCTACACAGAAGCAGCAGTTTTCATTTTTGCAAATCATAGGCTACATTATTACAAGGAAAAATATTCCACATGAAGGAAATCATTGTTGTGTCCATGAAGATGTGGAAAAATAGGCATAAAACTAGCTTACACATTTACCCAAATTATTATACGCCTGTTTAACCGAAGCTAA
Organism: Abramis brama; assembly: GCF_963993115.1. Taxonomy (NCBI): domain Eukaryota; kingdom Metazoa; phylum Chordata; class Actinopteri; order Cypriniformes; family Leuciscidae; genus Abramis; species Abramis brama. Next base: position 4,410,970 of record NC_139970.1, on the reverse strand, counting down.
TTTGGGTGTGTTTCTCCATCCCCAATGTCACTTCTCTGTGTTATGACGAGAACGTCGGTCTTCTCGGCTGTGAACCGCGCCTGGCAAATCCGCCATGGAACAAGCGCTCCTGCTCTTAAAGGGAATGTGAGATGTCGCTCTGATTGGTTTATTTCACGTTACGCCCAAACCACACCTATGATATACCGCCGGTATAATTGCAACAGCGCCCAAGACCCGCCCACAAAGTTACTTGCGTTTCGCATTTGATACTTGCATTTCAGATCGCTAAAATAGGGCCCTGAGTGTGTTCATGTTCTCCAACATTGTTCCCAGGACCAGGAACGACTTCCTACAATGTAAGTCACTGAGAAAACAAGCAGAAAAACTCACTGAGTGTGTTCATGTTCTTCCTGGAGAAGTTGATCATGTAAATGATGATTTGCTCAGTATATCTGGTAAACTGCACTGAGACACTGATGATAAATTGAACATGAAGAGTTCAGATACATTAAAAGATCAGACAGATTCATAATTCCTGATTCTGATGTGTTTTATCTCCATCAGATTCCCATCAGCTCAATCTGGATCCGAACACAGTGAATAAACTCCTCCGTCTGTCTGAGAGGAACAGAGTGATTACTAACACTTTCCCACAGTTTCAGTTGTATCCTGATCATCCAGACAGATTTGATGTGTATCCTCAGGTGTTGTGTAGAGAGAGTGTGTGTGGACGCTGTTACTGGGAGATTGAGTGGAGTGAAGAATGTGTGTATATATCAGTGTCATATAAGAGCATCAGCAGGAAGGGATCGGGTGAAGAGTGTGTGTTTGGATCTAATGATCAGTCCTGGAGTTTGTTCTGCTCTTCCTCCAGATACTCATTCTGGCACAATAACATAGAGACTGAACTCCCTGCAAAGCCCATCAGCCGTAGAACAGGAGTGTGTGTGGATCACAGTGCAGGAACTCTGTCCTTCTACAACGTCTCTGACACGATGAGCCTCATCCACACAGTCCAGACCACATTCACTCAACCGCTCTATCCTGGGTTTGGGGTTTATAGTGGATCAGTGAAACTGTGTTGATGAATCAGGATAGACTCTAGAGAGATTCTACCCATAATACTTTGAGCTGCATGATAAATCATAAACACTGAGATGTTATAGAGTCTTTTACTTTCTCTTTATTACATTAATACTACAACTGAGCTTCTGTCAGTGAAATAACATGTTCAGATTATGGTTGAGTAAGTGCTGAGCTTGAAGATGATATAATATTCCCTGCTAAACGCAATAAAAATATTGTTTTGTCTCATCATTTCTTATGTGTGCCTTGTGTATATGTATATGTGTGTGTATATGTGCATATGTACTGTTTTATGGTGCATCATTTTTAAACACCTTTTAACTAATTTTGATTATTATCAGGTTAATAAGGTTAAAGTCAAATCTGTCCTAAATCATAAGCATTTGAATTTTCACACTTACAGTAAATAGGTCACAGAAGACTTCTCCGTGTTCAGTTCAGCTCAATCTCTGAGACTTTTGGCAGATTAACTTTTAGTTTCAATTAAATATGTTTTTATTAACTACAGGTTAAATAGTTTACATACAAAGTACTAATATATAAAAAGAAAAGAAAACAAAGTCAAAGACAAATCGTTTACAAGCTTTGTCTGCAGGAAATGCTAACAGCAAGAGCATCTAACACCGGAGAGGCCGTTCCTGTGGATCAGCGTCTGCCTTGATCTCCTCATGTCTGCCTTGTGTTCACAATCTGAGTTCTTGAGGTCTTCATCTTTGTAAATCCCCTCATAATTCATTAATCTTTTTATGGACAAATCCGAAGCCTTGAACAGTCATAAGTTCCAGAAATCCCCTTAAAACCTGTTTATATACAGTAATCCCCTATAAGAACCTGCCAGTTCAGGGTGCATTATCATCTTCTTCTTCTTCTTTTTCTTCTCTTCGTTTTCTGGCGTATCGCAAACAACTTTTAAAGGTGCATACCGCCACCTACTGTACAAGAGTGTGTATCACCATGTCACTTTTACTATTCAATCTAGTGCATTTTAAAAAGGTGAAAGTGCCCTCCTGATCTCTCTTACCCCTTCTTCTTCTTCCCCTTCTGTTCCCAAAACCCCTATTAGATCCCACACCCGTCCTGTTTCTCTTACTTTGTCATGTAAGTTTCTTCTGTCAGATTCATATATGGAACAGTGCATGAAGACATGATCTACATTTTCTTTATCTCCACAGTTAGCACACTTATTAATATTTATTTTCCCTAGAACAGCCACTTTTATGAACTATTTAATCCTGTGTGATCTAATCTGAGTCTTTTATTATTATTTCCTCTCTTCTGTTCTTTTCTTTATAGATCTTTATTTTAACAGATTTTTGAATTTTATAATATCTCCTTCCTTTCAAATCTTCATCCCACTTTTCTTGCTAAATCTCCATACCTTTATTCTTAATCAGGGCTTTCCTTTTCCTAATGTAATTGATATTGTAATTTATTTTGCAAAAAGTGTTGCCACTCCCATTTATTGCACATTTTATCCCGAAATCATATTGCACGATCCGTAAATATGCAGGTAAACGCGGTTGCCTACTATATCAGTCAAGCCAATAGTGCGGCAAGATACTGACATAGGATTATTATTAACCAATCAGATGTAGCTTATTTAGAACAGCTGTCACACGTATGATTCAGCTATCGGACACGAGCAGCATCAAAATCTCTTTCTGTGATTGTAAGTATTTATTTAATAAGAATATGATATCTATATAAAATGTTTGTTTTTTACACTGTGTTGTTCAAACGTATGTAAGCGTTGCGTTAGTGTCGTTTTAACCCTTGTATGGTGTTCGGGTCTGTAGGACCCGCTTCATTTTTTATCAAGAGAAAAATTATACGATTAATTATTTTTTCATCTTGCACAGGTACTGACACAAGCAGTGGAGGAATGGAAGATAAAGAGGCCCAGTACTAATATCCCAGTCACAACTGATAATGCCAAAAATCAAATAAATGCAGTGAATGAGGTAGGACTGGGCCCACAGATAGGGTGCTTTGCACATTAGTGAATTTGGCATCACAGAAGGGAATCTCAGTCAATAGGATGGACCGCCTCCTTGGGAGGATCAGGAAGGTGGTTTCCTACTTCCACCGAAGCACAACAGCTGCTCATGTGCTTAAGACAAAGCAAGAAATGCTAAAGCTGCCTACTCATAAGCTCATACATGATGTCCCAACAAGGTGGAACTCCATTTATGATATGTTGGAGCGTTATCTGGAGCAGCAGGCAGCTATATACTCTGCATTGACCGACAAGACCCCGAAGAAAAATGTCAAAGACATCATCACCCTGTCTGATGATGATGTGAGAGTGGCAGAGGAGGTCCTCCAGGTGCTTAAACCCCTCAAAACTGTTACATCTCTGCTGAGCACTGAAACTTCACCATCTGTGTCAACGATCCTGCCGCTGAAAACAAGGATTCTACAATCCATGGCTCCAAGTGTGGAAGACAGCACCATCACTCGAGATGTCAAGACTGCCATTAGAGAGGACCTGAAGCCCAGATACACTTCACCCCCTACTCTACAGGACTACCTTCACAGATCTACTGCCCTGGATCCGAGGTTCAAGTCCCTGTCTCACATGGACCCTGCCCTACGCCAGAGGACATACAGTGACCTCACCACTGAGATTGTGAGCAGTCTGGGCACTGAAGACTGTGATGAGGTAAAGAAAAAGAATATTATTTAAAAATTATAAATTTAAATCTAAATATTTTTTTTATTTTCAGTAATAATGGCTTTTATTAAATGTTATTGCCACATTTTTTATGTCTATGAAACATGAAAATAAATAATAGGTTTAATTAATTAACAATTTTTTTTCTGCAGGGTCAAGCTGCAGAGCCAACAGGAGCAAACTTGGACACATCTCCTCCACAAAAGAAGTCAGCGATGGCAGAGCTTTTTGGAGAGACCTTTGCCAGCAAAGACATGGACAGCAAGACTCCTGCTGACATCATCAAACAGGAGGTGGCATCCTACCTGGCAGCAAGCGGCATTACAGTGGATGGTGATCCACTGACATGGTGGAAGAGCAATGAGTGTAAATACCCTCATATTGCCAAGATGGCAAGATGCTATCTCGCTGTGCCAGGCTCTTCAGTTCCTTCCGAGAGAGTGTTCTCAACAGCAGTGGACATAGTGACTGCAAAGAGGTCCACACTCTCCCCAGACAATGTAGACATCCTTGTCTTTTTGAAAAAGAATTTGAAATTATAAGCTCAGGTATGCTTTGCTTTCTTCCTTTTATTCTTCTTTGATGATGTGGACATAGGCTTTATTTCACTATCCATGTTTAAAGGAAGGAGATATGCCTTTTTATGTTGCGCTTTAAGTTGTTTTTCATTAATTATGTTAAAAAGAAGATATTATGCCTTGTGCACTTTAAGTTGATTTTATATATTTTAATTTAATAATTTAAAAGTGTTAATAAACAAAAAGACAAAACTTATGTTTATTTATCTTGTTTTTTTTTGTTTTTTTTGCTGATCCTAAAAATGATCCGATCCGTGACTCTGATCCGAGAAACGATCCGAACCGTGAGTTTTTTGATCCGTTGCACCCCTAGATATGGGTATTACAACGTAAACATGGTTTATGAGGACATCTGTGTCCTTATAAACCAAAAGGCTTAAAAAAACATGCTAAATTATGTTTTTTTGAAATTCAAAAAAAAGCAAAAAGTTTTCTGTGATTGGTAGGTTTAGGGGTAAGGTTAGTGTAGGGGGATAGATTATACAGTTTGTACATTAGAAAAACCATTATGCCTATGGAGAGTCCCCGTAAACCACATATCTGAGTGAGTGAGTGAGTGTGAGTGTGTGTGTGTGTGTGCCTGTGAGAGAGTGTTTGTTTGTATGTGTGAGAGAGTGTGAGTGCAAGAGTGAGTTTTGTGTTTCTACCCCTGCCGTTCCCGCACAGGGTTGCAATTCTTTAATGTGATCTAACAAAGGTAAAGAGAAAATATTAACCATATATGCAGTTTATATATGCTGTTGAGTATTTTAACATACAATTTTTTGTGCCCTAGTCATCTTCAAGTGACTAATTGTCTAATTGACAATTTGTTTTTTTACAGGAGCAGTGCACAAGATCCAGTAGAGATTACGGCATAAGACCTCAGAGCCCGTGTTTTTACTGGAGTTGCCTCACCATCCTCTGCCTCTACCACTAAAAAAAGTGCAAAACAATAGATCTAGGTTCTGCACTCTTCCCCACATCACTGATGAAGGAAAAATGGTTTGTAACTTTTAGCAGGGGAATAGCAGTTCAGCAGTTCCCTTAACATGGGTAATAACCAGTTTCACAGCATGCAGGTTTCTGGCCTTGTTGATGTTAATTATGCCATAATTGGAAGGGTAAATTTTTGCAGGGTGTTTTTATTATATAGTATAACTGTAAATACACCGTATATTATCTATATATTTTTTGTACTACTCTTATTATTTGTACTACTCTTATACTGTTACTGCTACTACACTGCACATATCTTTATATGTTGTTCATACTGCATATCCATATCTATTCTGCTCTTTTAAGGCTACTGCTAATACACTGCACATTTATATTTAATTTATATTACTGCAAACCATACTATCTTAACTGTATACTACACTGTATGTCTTATACTGCACTGCCTGTCTATACAATATAATACCAACCTTCCTTTGCAATTTCTTCAACTAATACTGACTTCTCTCCTCTCCTTTGTGCTCGTCTTATCTTCGTGATATTTGTGAAATGGCTGTAGCACTCCCTGTGGTAGCCAGTGTTAGCTGGTTTGACTAACTGGTTTGTAGGTTCCTGTCTTTGTAACTTGTATGCCTGTAGTGCCTCTTCTGCTATAATACTTTCTCTGCACTCAAGGTCTTTCCACAGAAACACTGATTTAATAAATTTGTCCCACCTTGTGTCTGTGAAGGGAATGGTGGGTCCATTACGACAGACTTGTGAAAGATATTGAAATTAGTAATTTCAAACCTTCTGTACAACTTCTGTACAAGCCAACACTGACCTGGACCATGCGAGAAGAATTGCATTGTTCTTTTTTCCCCCCTTCGTCGGCATTTTATTCCGGAAACCTGTGTTCGTAAATTCAGCACAATTTTGTTCAAACACCAACATTTTACATTTATTTATGCATTATCCACATTCACCCTCTCAGAGCCATTTATATCCACCGTTTAGTTTAGGTTTATTTAGCTATTATTTATTTACTTTTGTTCAACTATGTATATGATAGAGTTAACCTCACACCTTTCACACCTCACCTGGCGCCAAAGCTTTGCTGCCCTTAGCCAGTGTAGACGTGTGGGTTGTTTGTTGTTGTGGTTAAATAAAAACAAATCACACCTCTACAATGGCTGAGTTCAGCAAGGCTGCACAGATCTGGGAGGGGGTGAGGAGTGATACAATGAGGTGTCCTGAGAAGTGTGGAGAATTGCATGCGTGTGTTTACAAGAATGGTAAAAAAAACACATACCTTTGGCTGTGTGCCAGATGTCAAATTCATGCTGGATATTAAGATATTGTTGCCTCATTGTCTTCCGTATTGATGCAGAGCGGTCTGTGGTCATCCCCTCCACGTCAAGGCCCAAGTCCAGAAGCTCTGTCATTCCCCTTCTAAAACACAGTGGCTCTATGGCTCCAGAGCTAGTGGCCTCTGTAGACTAAAGATTCAAGTTAGTTTGATGTTATCAAAGTTTTTAACATAGCAGTAGTAATTTTACATTATTGTTATTCTGCATCTATTTATATGTATGTTACCTGTACCAGTTCTGTGTGTAGTATCTCCTTTGTATAGTCTAACACAGTGGTTCCCAAACCTGTCCTGAAGGACCCCCAACACTGCACGTTTTCTTTGTCTCCCTAATCAAACACACCTGATTCAACTCATCAGCTCATTAACCCATGTGATAATGAGCTGATGAGTTGAATCAGGTGTGTTTGATTAGGGAGACAAAGAAAACGTGCAGTGTTGGGGGTCCTTCAGGACAGGTTTGGGAACCACTGGTCTAACATAAACGTGTAGTGACAGTATTTCGCATTGAAACCTGGCGAGTCACATCAGCCATCACCCGCCAAGTGTGGCCGCTTCCCATCCTCCTGTTCCAAATAAACTCTTGCCAAGATTTCTGTTCTTCTTTCTTCATACAAGTTCTCAATAGCAGGGTGCAAATATGTGTTCTGGATGGCGTAAAATGTAGTTTGTCCAATCGTTTGGACACCCATGGTTTTGCACCAGTCTGAAAGTTCTGTGTACTGTATGTTCCTCCCTTGAAGCTGATAGCTCAAGCTGATAGCTTTCGTCGGTTGGGCAAACTTCAATGCTGCTGGCACTCCTATTGAGGCCTCCAGGTGTACTTGGGCATGGTGACTGTAAAATCAAAAAGAGGTTTCTTTTCAGTGATAAATTCCACTAATTTCAACCATACATTAGATTCAGAATTCCGTTAGAGAGAATATGCTGTACAAACTTACAAACTGTGCTGCTTGGATAGGGGTATGTTTCTTGACTGGTGTTGACTCGACGACACCAAAGCAGCAGCAGACACTGTTGGCAGAGGCGAACCACACTGTAAAACCTAACAGTAATATTAACTAAATACAATTGAGTTCACAGCACTCAAATATTACCGAAACTTGAATGACTGAAACAGAACTCAAACTGAATGAGTTATAGAACATTTCTAGATCCCAGAATGATAATTGTATAATTAAGTGATTAATTAAGTGATGATTGAGCATTAGTGATGAGCACCTGCTGTTAACAAGCAGAATCACTGAAGGAAAGAGAAACACAAGAACTACAACTGACTTCCAGCCTCAGCGAAATCAACTGGAGATAAAAGAAGACATTAAATATCTCAAGATCTCAGCAGAGGAGGATTAAACAACTCCACGAACAGCATTACCAGCTTCACTTATTATTAACCACTTTGACTTTATTACTGCCATTCGTCTACAGAAGTTCTTATTAGAATTAACAAAGGTTTAGAAGTTGATGATTTGAGTTTCATTTAAGGTCACCATGATGGAGATCAGTGCTTACTTTAGTTGAGCTCTTGACCCTTGACTTTTGCACTTAAGATTTTCTTTGGCTGCTATAATTGAGTGTTTATAAAACATATTTGTTATGGCACAAAAGCCAAGGAAAAGTCTGATCTGGTGTTGATGGTGCAGGATTGTTGATGACAATCATCATTTCGTGACTTGATTCACTGATTTCATTCAGAGTCTGATCTCTGATTAAAAGGGCAACATATTAGTTTCACTCAAAACTGTGATTCTACAGCATAAGAGCTAGCCATGTTGAGACATCAGATAATATGAAAGATTTTACAAATAGTTGTGCACAAAAAGTTTCACAGAAAAGGTATTGCATTATTAAGACTCACACAGACATCAAGAATCAGCATATGAATCTCAACAATGGTGACCATTAAATAATGATGCATGCTGGGTACTAGCATAATACAAAACTTATCCATGGCTCCCAGCATGCATTGCGGCATAAATCATTTTTTAATGGTCACCATTGTTGAGATTCATATGCTGATTCTTGATGTCTGTGTAAGTCAGCATAATACCATAGAGGTTTTTAAAATCTGTTAATCACAACAATGGGCCTTACAGCAGAATCAGTTCTATTATAATGAATAATACAAGTAATACATCACCTGTCTAATCAGAGATTAGGCTCTGGAAATGATCAGAGAATCAAGTCACTAAATGATGATTTGTATCATCTTAACACAACCACATGCTCATATTTTCTTTTGGCGTATGTGCCATAACAAATGTGTTTTATAAACACTCAGTTACAGCAGCCAGAGGAAAAATTGGTGTTAAAAAGTCAAGGGTCAAGAGCCCAACTAAAGCAAACACAGATCACTATCATGGTGTCTTTAAATAAAACTCAATAAATCATTATCATGTAACCCTCTGTTCATTCTCAATAACAACTTCTGTAGACGCATGACAAAAGTCAAACTGTTTAGTAATAAGTGAAGCTGGTAATGCTGTTTGTGTAGTGGTTTAATCCTCCTCTGCTGAGATCTTTAGAGATTTAAACGTCTTTTCCCATACAGAAATGTAATATATGTCAATATATGTAAATTACATATATAATGTTAGTGCCCATGTATGTCTGCTGCATATATGAGAATATATGCAAAATTCATATATGTAAAACACATATACATATATGAAACATATATTTCAAAATATATCAAAAATGGCCGTTTTCATGTAAGTGCCATATATTTTCCCATATATGCACATAAATGTGAAATATATGTAAGACGCATATATGTATACATGCATATATGACGCATATATGTATACATGCATGTATGTACTCATTTCTATAGTACATACTTTCACATATATTAGGGATACAAATCTTATATCTGAATGCCTTGAAATTAAATGCCTATAGTTGGAGATTTTGTCTATTGTGTGAATACCAAATATAGTATTTTAATACAATAATGCAGTGTTTTGTCATTTTTGACAAATACATCCACAAAGTACCATAACCATATGCCACAGCTTTAAAAATGCATCAGTATCACATGCATGTACACTGTAAAACTTTTCACTGTAAATTTACAGTTAAATACTGGCAGCTGGGTTGCTATCCACATACTGTATTTTTACAACACTACTACAGTAAACAGCATTTACAGTACTCCACTGTAATTACCAAATACAGTATATACCACATTTTACATTATTAAACTTGTCGACAGCAATAAATTGTATTTTTACAGGGAATACTGCTTTTATTATTACATAATTAAAATATTATACTTTAAGGTTTCATAAGAGTAGTCACTAGGAAAAAGAAAACAACATTTTCTGGGTTTTAAAACATTTATTTAGTTAAAATGCCATCTGTGAACATGTTGGCTGAATTACTTTTTAAACATAAAATGCAGTTTTAACACTTAACAACAAACAGGTAACAGTTAGCACTTAATTAAAGGAATAGTTCACCCAAAAATTTAAATTAGCACATGATTTACTCACCCTCAAGTCATCCTAGGTCTATGACATTATTCTTTCAGACGAATACAATCAGAGTTCTATTAAAAAATGTCCTGGCTCTTCCAAGCTTTATAACGACAGTGAAATGCTGTTTCTTTTTTGAAGTCCATAAAAGTGCAAACGAAATCCCATTCAAAGTCTGCAAGGTTTCGCAGAAGTGAGGACACCTGTAGGCTTACAGTGGTGTTCTTGTTTTGCACAACTTGGCCAGTTTTTTTTTAAGTTACTTGTCCTTTCTTTGTTTTTGATCCACGTTCAGGATTGATGTAAAGAAAGCGTCTAAAAGGCAGAAAAAAACAACAATTAAATATTATTAACTGAGTGTATATATTTTGACAAAGAGAGACAGCACAAAAGCGGTCTAAAACTGAACATAAAAAAAATAATTAAAAAAAAAATGCAATGTTGGATGTTGTGAAAAAAAAAAAAATGCAATGTTGGATGTTGTGATCAATAACGTACTCGGTTACTAACGTAACCTCGGTTCTCTCTAGAAGAGGGAACGAGTACTGCGTCTTAGCTAAGACGCTACGGGAAAAGTCTCTTTTCGTACGCACGGCGGGGAACGCAGTACTCGTTCCCTCTTCTAGAGAGAACCGAGGTTACGTTAGTAACCGAGTACGTTCTCTTACGAGAGTTCTCTCGTACTGCGTCTTAGCTAAGACGCTACGGGAACCCAATGTAAAACGCCGTGCGTGCAGGGATGAAACACCAATAAACCTGGAAGCGAAGCCCAGGATTTACAGTGCACAATCACTAGAGGGACTCAGAGAGTCCTAGAACAGGAGGGGGAATCCTCCGTCCCCATATATAGCAGCGTCCGCAGACGCGATAATATGACATCACATAGTCAAGGCAAGAGCCTGACTAATGTGGGAATGTGGGTCTTACGCAATACTGCCCATATGACAGTCGGCAGCGCGCTGCGCTTGCGATCTCAGTGTTCCAATCAGACTACTGATTCAGCTACACCGACAACAGCTTAGCCTGTAAGGCGGGAACCTCTAGGTTATAAAACCTGATAAATGTAGACGGCGAGGCCCAACCTGCCGCCATACATATATCCTGTAAGGATATCCCACTAGACCAGGCCCACGACGAGGCAACGCCTCTCGTGGAGTGCGCTCTGACACCCAGTGGGCACTGAAGACCCCTGGAAGTGTAAGCTAACGCTATGGCGTCAACTATCCATCTGGATAGGCTTTGTTTCGAAACAGCCATTCCCTTGGAACGTCCACTGAACGAGACAAACAGCTGCTCAGTCTGTCTGAAGACAGCAGAGCGAGACACATAAGCTCTTAAAGCCCTAACAGGGCAAAGAGAACTTAAGTCTCCTTCCTCTTCCGACACCGGCAGGGCAGACAGGGAAATAACCTGAGCCCGAAACGGTGTGTTGAGGTTTGAGTATGACTCCTGAGTCATTAGGCCCAAACTCCAAGCACGTCGGGCTCACCGAGAGCGCGTGCAGGTCACCTATGCGCTTCACTGAAGCGAGAGCCAGCAAGAACACTGTCTTAAATGACAGATGTTTGAGGCTAATCGTCTGGATGGGCTCGAAAGGGGAACCTTTCATGGCCTCCAAAACCGTAGAGAGGTCCCATACAGGGACTGAGGGAGGTCTGGGAGGATTCAGCCTCCTAGCTCCCCTGAAGAAGCGGATGACCAAATCGTTCCTTCCTATTGACTGACCGAGCGTTGTTTCAGAGAACGCTGCGATAGCCGCCACATAAACTTTGAGCGTGGAGGGGGCTCTGCCCTTATCCAACAGCTCCTGTAGGAAGGAGAGAACCTCCGTCACCTCACAATCGAGGGGTGAACATCCCCGAGCTGTGCACCAGCTGGAGAATACCGACCACTTTGAAGCATAGAGCCGTCGAGTCGACGGAGCTCTAGCCTGAGTGATAGTATTTAGCACTCCCACTGAGAGATCAGCGGGTAACCGTTGAGCGCCCACACGTGGAGGGACCACAACTCTGGTCGAGGGTGCCAAATCGAGCCCCTGGCCTGCGAGAGGGGGTCCCTCCTCAACGGCACTTGCCACGGGGCAGTGTCTGCTAACTGCATCAAATCTGGAAACCATGGTTGGTTCTTCCAAAGTGGTGCTACAAGCAGCACTGAGCATTTCGTTTCCCTCACCCGTTCTATCACCTGAGGAAGGAGGGAGACGGGGGGAAAAGCATAGAGCGGACAGCGAGGCCACCTTTGGGACAGCGCGCTTTCGTTCTTGGAAAAGAACACGGGGCAGTGAGCGTTTTCGTGGGACGTGAAGAGGTCCACTTCCGCTCTGCCAAATCTCTCCCACAGCAGCTGGACTGTTTGTGGGTGTAAAGACCATTCGCTCATGGGAATGTTGTTTCTGGACAGTCTGTCTGGACCCAGATTCTGTAGCCCAGGCACATGAACTGCTCTCAGCGAGCGCAAGTTGTGCTGAGCCCAAACCAGGAGGCGTTCCGCCAACCTGTACAGGTCTCGGGATCTGAGACCGCCCTGGTGATTTATGTAGGACACCACAGACATGTTGTCCGAACGGACTAAGACGTGATGGTCCTTGATTCGGGGATGAAAGCGCGTCAGCGCGTTTTCCACTGCCAGCATTTCCAGACAGTTGATATGTCGAAGCTTTTCTCGTTCTGACCACAGGCCAAAGAACGGTCTGCCCTCGAGCAGCGCTCCCCATCCCGAGGTGGAGGCGTCCGTCGACACCACTTTCACTCTCGAGGAAGTCCCCAGGCTTACACCTGATTGGTACCAGTCGTTCGCTGTCCAAGGTTTTAGAGCTGTAACACAGCTCTGATTGACCTTGAGACGCAGCCGACCGGATATCCACGCTCTGCGCGGTACCCGCGCTTTCAGCCAGAACTGCAAGGGGCGCATGCGGAGCAGGCCCAACTGAAGAACTGGTGATGCTGAGGCCATGAGACCTAGCATCTTCTGAAATTCCCTGAGCGGGAGGGTCGCGCCGCAGCGGAGAGAGCTCGCTGCGCGCTGAATGACCAGCGCGCGCTGTGGCGACAGCCGCGCCATCATAGACTGTGAGTCCAGAACTATACCCAAAAACGGGATCGTTTGACTGGGGTTCAGTGAACTCTTCGTCCAGTTGACTCTGAGACCAAGTTTCTCGAGGTGATCGAGTAAAATGGCCCTGTGCTCCACGAGCTCTGATCGTGATTGAGCCAGAATCAGCCAGTCGTCCAAATAGTTCAGCACTCGCATGCCTCTGAGTCTGAGAGGAGCGAGCGCTGCGTCCATGCACCTCGTAAATGTACGAGGCGCCAGGGATAGGCCGAACGGCAGGACTGTTATACTGGTATGTCTGGCCCTTGAAGGCGAATCTCAAGTATTGCCTGTGACATGACGCTATCTGTATTTGAAAATACGCGTCCTTCAGATCTATTGACATGAACCAGCCTCCTCTGCGAATATGCGCGAGGATTTTCCTGGTTGTAAGCATTCTGAAACTGCGTTTCGCTAATGCTTCGTTCAGCTGTCTAAGATCCAGTATGGGTCTGAAACCCCCGTCTTTCTTGCCAGACAGTATCTGCTGTATAGCCCCCCCTTCGCTTTGAGCTTGAGATACAGGCTCTATAGCCCCTTTGCTTATCAGTTTTGATATTTCGGCACGAAGTAGGTGTGCTACTTCTGAATGCACCGTAGTTTCGACGCGCGCTGTGAAGCGGGGAGGGCGTCGACAAAACTGTAGCGAGTAGCCTCTCTTATAATGTCTAGCACCCATTCCGAAACCTCTGGGCGACAGAGGTGCTTCGGCGTGCTGTAACGTAGGCATTATGCCTGTGACATTCGAGGCGGGGAGCGCGCTGATCACAGCGGGCAGAGCGCTCGTCCTCGACCCCACTACGGTGCTTAACCGAGAGAGGGAGGGCTGAGCGAGTCTCGTGGGACTCGTTGTCTGTGAGTAAGTGTGGGCGGGAAGCGGGCACATTTACTGCTTTTGACGCGCTGTCTGCCTGAGCAGAGCGAGCGTGCACAGGTTTCGTTTTACAGAAACCACGTGACACATGTGACATAGTGTTTGTGGCACTGGGGAATGTGCACATTTACTATGTTGGGTGCGCGATCGACCTGAGTCGAATTTATGGGCGCAAGCCCCGTGTGAGGGGCTGTGCTTGTGTGTAGCGATGGGCACTGGGCAGTGGGCATCAGCACTACATTTATAGCACCATCGGCCGTGGCCGGGACACCAGAAAATACATCCATATGGGATATTTCTGGGTAGCCGTAAAACGGCTTTTGTGTGCAGGCAAACAGGCACGGGTTGTACCACGTGGCCGTCGGTTGCAAAATACATATCTGCAGTCGCCTCTCAGGGCACTGGCAGAGCGATTTGTATTTGGCGGCATAAAAACTTTTTGCCGTCAGACCTGGGAATCGAACCCGGGTCGCCCGCGCGAAAGATTTAGAATCTACCACTGGACCACAGTGGAAGACGCATTAACTTTCAGTTAAACGCGAGTATTTGTTTGCAAGCATGCGGGTAGCATAACATGCAATATCGACATTTTCAGACGCACTCGACCTCGCCACGGTGTTTAACCGAGTGAGGGAGGGCTGGGCGAGTCCCGTAGGACATGTAATGTCTGTGAGTGAATGTGGGCTCGGAAGAGCGTACACATTTACTGCATTGAGCGCACTGTCTGCCTGAGCAGAGCGAATGCGGACAGGCTTCTTTTATAGAAAAACCATGAGGCATGCAAAACATAGTGTTTGTGGGCACCCAATGGAATTTTTCTAGGTAGCCGTAGAACGGCTTTCGTGTGCAGACAAGCGGGCACGGGTTGTACCACGTGCTCGTCGGCTGCAAAAATTCACATCTGCAGTCGCCTTTCAGGGGACTGATAGAGCGAATTGTATGTGACGGCATAAATTTTTCTGCCGTTGGACCTGGGAATCGAACCCGGGTCGACTGCGCGAAAGGCTATGAATCTACCACTGGACCACAGAGGAAGACACATAGGCTTTCAGTTACCGCGAGTATTAACCACACTAGCGTTTGTTGCAGGCATGCGTGTAGTACAACATGCAATACTGACATTTTCAGACGCCTGAAAAGTGTCAGAATGTGAGAAGAGTGGATATCGCCCGGTTTCAGCGGGGCTAAAACACTCCATTCTCTTTTCGCCAGTGACGCACGGGAACCGTAGAAACGGTGTTCGGTTGCAGGCAAGCGGGTACTACGCGCTTGCTGGCTGCAAAAATGCACCTCTGCAGTCGCCCCCGGGGGACAGACAGAGCGGAGCATTGGCGGCATAAATATATGCCGCAAGACCGGGAAACGAACTCCGGTCTCCCATGCGGGAAAAACCTATCATTCCACCACTGAGCCACAGGGGAATACAGGCTTTTAGTATACGTAGAGCGTCAACATGTATTCTTCGGCGTTTGCTGGCAGGCGTGCGCTTGCTGCAAATGACATTTCCAGTCGCCGACAGGGAACTGGGAAATGTAAGAGAAAAGGGGCCAGTAACTACGAACACACTTTTCTCCTTTCGCCGGTGAATGACGCGCAGAGGCAGGGTAGTTTTTCTTGTAACGTAAAGAAAAACTAACCCCGACCGTCCGCTTCCAGGAGGAGCAGCCTCGGAGAAGGATGCCAGGTGAGTCCTCAGAGTCACCATAGGCAATCGGCTCGGAGTGAGGGCGGTCGCCGTCAGCGAGCGCGAGAGCTGCGAGATCCTCTAGGAAAGGGGGGCGTCTTGAAAAAGACGCCCGGCTCTTTTAGTGTAAAATGTACATACATAATACACATTATACACAGAATATATAGAAGGATATAGGCGCCGGAATGCGCAGCAGGTACGGCAGTGGAAGGCGGCGCTGGCCAGCGGCTTCAAGTGGCTCGTCCCGCTGAATTGCTTCTCAGACGACGCGTTGCTTCTCTCGTGATCCAACGATGCGTGAGCTTCGCTGAAGAGATGAAAAATCAAGTGAGTCAGCCTTTTCGAGCTACCTTTATAGGGCTAGGCCACGCCGTTTCGGCGGGAAGTGGCAAGGAGGGCGCGAAGCGCCC
This sequence comes from Abramis brama, assembly GCF_963993115.1. Taxonomy (NCBI): domain Eukaryota; kingdom Metazoa; phylum Chordata; class Actinopteri; order Cypriniformes; family Leuciscidae; genus Abramis; species Abramis brama. The sequence goes on along the minus strand of NC_139970.1, from coordinate 4,394,829 downwards.
TCATTGGTCTGATGTTGCATCAGCCCTCGCTCGATAGGCTTATGCAGTTGCCGCAGAGCAGCCAATGAGCGAGCGAGCCGTCTCGCCTATGGCTGTATGCTGCTGCAAATGCGCTTTACAATATTACAAAATTAAGGATAATTTTTTGCTTCAGTATTTCGTGAAAAGAGACTTTTCCCGTAGCGTCTTAGCTAAGACGCAGTACGAGAGAACTCTCGTAAGAGAACTGATATTTTTTCTGCCCTGGTAAAATACATAAACTCAATGTGTCTGTTTACATGCACACTGTCAACTAACTATATTTTTGGAAGTGAGGTTGCCAGATTTAAAGTTTTATTCTACAACTTTTGTCTACTCATCACCCAGCTCATTAACAATATCATGCCCTCATCCGGTGCCATCTGAGTATCAGTGGAAAGGCAGTCATAGACTCTCCGTTTATATAGAGCACACACTGCCAGAATCCAGCCCAAACCTTTGTGACAGAAATAATTTAACTTAATTGCAAGCCTTGCAATGTTTATTGCATATATGACAACATGATTTACCAGACTAAAATGCATGTTTGCACCCAAAAATTTAAATTCTGTCATTATTATTCACCCTCAAGACTTTTGTTCATCTTCGGGACACAAATGAAGATATTTTTGATGAAATCTGATAGTTTTGTCCTTCCATTTATATCAATATCATTGCAACTGTCAAAGCCCAGAAAAGTGGTAAAAACATTGGTAAATATATAGCTACAGTGGTTCAACCTAAATATTATGAAGCAGGGTTTCTGCACATTTTTTAAAGTCAAATTTAAGGCTTTTTAAGACCTTTTTAAGACCCGAAGAAATCAAAATTAATACCATGCATTAGGGGTGTGCAATATTGACAAAATATGTCTCGATCGATATTTTCAAAGTTTTCTTGATAATAATTAGATAACATTTTACTGATTGTGTTTCTGTGCTTGGTGCCATGGCTTGTTTAGGCCTGTTGACAGCTGACTGACAAAGATATTCATATTTTTCATATTCTATGCAGTGGTCAGTTTACAGCAGTGACAGAAATTAACATTTTTTATTAAGGGGTAATATTTGCCACCTTAAATTGATTTCAAGGGGCATTTTCACCTATATATGGACATTTGTAGATGTTTCAACAAGATATCTTTCACATCTACTGCAGTCAGATTCACCCGTGTTCACTCTGAAGGAATCACTCACATGGCTGGGCACTTGTATGACACATCAAGGATGTTAAGAGGCTAAAAGCAGGTTTAAAACTTGAAGTCAACAGGGTGCAAATTTTAAAAAGAGGGTAACACGGTGTAGGCAACACCGATTTTTGTCGTTGTTCTCTGTACTGACAGCACTCCAAATATACAAAAAAATGAGCTCATGTTAAAATTGACCGGAGTTCTCCTTCAAGGTTGCACTAGTTACATGGATTATTTAAACAATGTTTTTACTTGCTTTCTGGGCCTTAAAAGTTGCAAAGACGTTGCTGTCTATGGGTGGTTCAGAAACCTCTCAGATTTCATCAAAAATATCTTAAATTGTGTTCTGAAGATGAACGAAGGTCTTACAGGTTTGGAACGACATGAGGGTGAGTAATTAATGACAGAATTTTCACTAATCCTTCAACTGAAAACAACTTGCACTGACATATCTTAAAATATATGACTGCCACTGTTTTATCTCAAGATGCACACCAGTAATGTTTTTTTTTTTAATGATACATTATTATAAAAGCTGCTTAAATACCCTAATTTTATTAAGGCCTAGACCTGGCTTAAGCTCTGTATGGAAACCAGGGCCATATTGTTCATACCAGTAGTCAACATAATAAATACTGTCAAGTCAAGGTTAGTGACACAATTCAGTCTAATATATATATATATCTATATCTATATATATCTATATATATATATATATATATATATATATATATATATATATATATATATATATATCTATATATATATATCTATATATATATCTATATATATATATCTATATATATATATATATCTATATATATATATATATATCTATATATATATATATATCTATATATATATATATATATATATATATATATATATATATATATCTATATATCTATCTATCTATCTATATATATATATATATATATATATATATATATATATATATATATATATATATGAATGGCAAATATGCCAATGACTAACCTCTGAACAAACTCAAGGTGCTGCCTCTTCCTGGTACTGCAAGCTGAAGTTATAGGAGGAGGCAAACAGCGCTGCCAGGCCAGTGATGAAGAGGCTGTGATCCTTCACACACACCTTGACCTTCCAAACTTAATATCCAGCACTGGTTGCTTAGAGATTGACCTGTAATGGAATAAAAAAAGAAATAAAAAAAGAATAAATAAATAATATTAATAATTAAAATAACTACTGTGGGTTCCACTGTGGTTCGATGTAGTTGTCTATTCATAGTTCTATGAATTAAATTTTTCAACTAAAAATTAAAATTGGTTAGAATGCTAAAATGCACTGGCATATAATTTAGTTTGTTTTAAGCATAAACTCACTTAATTTTGACTTATTCTTTCAGAAAACAAGACAATTTTTACGTGTCTATTAAATGCTTCTTCATCTAAGAATTTTAGATATCTGGACTGGAAACAAAATAAAAACACTAATTAAGAAAAACATATTTTGCAGTGGGGTGAGTAAATGATGGCTTTTCATTTTAGGTTTCATCTACCCCTTTAATGTTTACATACCAGGAAATAAGTCGTGGACTTTCTGGCAAATGTAGATTGCTGGACATCAGCGATTTAAATTCCTGAAACAATTTTTAAAAAGGACAGCACAACCTTGATCAACAGAACCAAAACATAAAACATATTACAAATTAATGAGATTTGCTGAATAATCTCTACTCATCTGCTTGAAGGATAACACCGTCTAACTTCTTTGAATTAGAGTAGTTGTAGGACCATGGGATGGCAATCAGGAATAGGCCTACTACATTTGGAAACAGCAAGTTAGGAACATGGATTTTCATGTGCTAGCAAAATTCTGACAACGATTCAAAAGCACGATCACAGAACTGACAGAATTTGACAGCATTTTTTTTTTTTACCACATAGACTATAACTGTAACACTACTTAAAAGCACTTACATTAACAATGGCCATCAGATTACAAAGCCTAAAACGAAAAAAATATATATCAAATGCACGTCATGCAAATAGCATGGTAAAGGTTGTCTATTATATGAAATGTCGAAGTTAACGTTACTTGGTAAACAGTCAGTGAATTGCTTGTGCGGCCACGGTAGTAAACCGCGTTCGCAAAATCAAACCAAATACGTGAAAACAATGTAGAAATGCGAACGCAAAAAATAATAATAACTTATATATTGGCTTACCGTATCACTCAGTTGAACAATTCTCCATCTTCTCAAACTCTAAATCCCACTTATCGTCACGCGCAGGTTAGATTATTCAATGACAAATTCTTCCATCCGTCTTCAGGTAGCTGCTACCGTTAACGTCGTCCATTTTCTGCTGCGTCACAGGCAACTAATGTTTGAAACACGAACCGAACCGAACCTCAAAAAAGCTTTAAAATTGCTCACAGATTCGCAGACATTGTTTATCTTGATAACAGGAATGATTATTTGTTCAGTTGAATCCCGCTGACAAAACGAGTTTGCCTGTTGTAGCTGCCCAACTGTCTGCTCGCATGACGCGTCACATTTGAACTGAATTGAGCGCGAAAGAAATCAATCCCACAATGCAATGCCTTTTCAGTCAGTATGATGGTAACGAATTTATCAGGACGAAAACAGAAATGTGCTGTATATTTACAGCTGTTCTGTAAAAGATACAGCTTAATACTGTATTATGGAAATACAGTACAATTCTGTAAGAAATTCGTTGTAAATTTACAGTAAAGGGTTACAGTGTATGTTTACATACATACATTTATTAAATATGTTGAAAACAAATATGTATGTCACATATTTATAATTAATGTTGTCCATATATGCGAGAAACCAATACTATACTGTATCTATATGCAGATATATGGTATCATATATGGATGAACTCAAATATTTTCTTCACATGTTTGGACACATAAATGTTCATATATGTTGCAGTCATATATTGTGTTCTCAGATAAGTCAAATATATGTATAGATATATGTTGCAGTCATATATTGTGTTCTCAGATAAGTCAAATATATGTATAGATATATGTTGCAGGCATATATTGTGTTCTCAGATAAGTCAAATATATGTATAGATATATGTTGCAGTCATATATTGTGTTCTCAGATAAGTCAAATACAGTGAGGAAAATAAGTATTTGAACACCCTGCTATTTTGCAAGTTCTCCCACTTAGAAATCATGGAGGGGTCTGAAATTGTCATCGTAGGTGCATGTCCACTGTGAGAGACATAATCTAAAAAAAAAAATCCAGAAATCACAATGTATGATTTTTTAACTATTTATTTGTATGATACAGCTGCAAATAAGTATTTGAACACCTGAGAAAATCAATGTTAATATTTGGTACAGTAGCCTTTGTTTGCAATTACAGAGGTCAAACGTTTCCTGTAGTTTTTCACCAGGTTTGCACACACTGCAGGAGGGATTTTGGCCCACTCCTCCACACAGATCTTCTCTAGATCAGTCAGGTTTCTGGGCTGTCGCTGAGAAACACGGAGTTTGAGCTCCCTCCAAAGATTCTCTATTGGGTTTAGGTCTGGAGACTGGCTAGGCCACGCCAGAACCTTGATATGCTTCTTACAGAGCCACTCCTTGGTTATCCTGGCTGTGTGCTTCGGGTCATTGTCATGTTGGAAGACCCAGCCTCGACCCATCTTCAATGCTCTAACTGAGGGAAGGAGGTTGTTCCCCAAAATCTCGCAATACATGGCCCCGGTCATCCTCTCCTTAATACAGTGCAGTCGCCCTGTCCCATGTGCAGAAAAACACCCCCAAAGCATGATGCTACCACCCCCATGCTTCACAGTAGGGATGGTGTTCTTGGGATGGTACTCATCATTCTTCTTCCTCCAAACACGTTTAGTGGAATTATGACCAAAAAGTTCTATTTTGGTCTCATCTGACCACATGACTTTCTCCCATGACTCCTCTGGATCATCCAAATGGTCATTGGCAAACTTAAGACAGGCCTTGACATGTGCTGGTTTAAGCAGGGGAACCTTCCGTGCCATGCATGATTTCAAACCATGACGTCTTAGTGTATTACCAACAGTAACCTTGGAAACGGTGGTCCCAGCTCTTTTCAGGTCATTGACCAGCTCCTCCCGTGTAGTTCTGGGCTGATTTCTCACCTTTCTTAGGATCATTGAGACCCCACGAGGTGAGATCTTGCATGGAGCCCCAGTCCGAGGGAGATTGACAGTCATGTTTAGCTTCTTCCATTTTCTAATGATTGCTCCAACAGTGGACCTTTTTTCACCAAGCTGCATGGCAATTTCCCCGTAGCCCTTTCCAGCCTTGTGGAGGTGTACAATTTTGTCTCTAGTGTCTTTGGACAGCTCTTTGGTCTTGGCCATGTTAGTAGTTGGATTCTTACTGATTGTATGGGGTGGACAGGTGTCTTTATGCAGCTAACGACCTCAAACAGGTGCATCTAATTTAGGATAATAAATGGAGTGGAGGTGGACATTTTAAAGGCAGACTAACAGGTCTTTGAGGGTCAGAATTCTAGCTGATAGACAGGTGTTCAAATACTTATTTGCAGTTGTATCATACAAATAAATAGTTAAAAAATCATATATTGTGATTTCTGGATTTTTTTTTTTAGATTATGTCTCTCACATTGGACATGCACCTACGATGACAATTTCAGACCCCTCCATGATTTCCAAGTGGGAGAACTTAAAAAATAGCAGGGTGTTCAAATACTTATTTTCCTCACTGTATATGTATAGATATATGTTGCAGTCATATATTGTGTTCTCAGATAAGTCAAATATATGTATAGATATATGTTGCAGTCATATATTGTGTTCTCATATAAGTCAAATATATGTATAGATATATGTTGCAGGCATATATTGTGTTCTCAGATAAGTCAAATATATGTATAGATATATGTTGCAGGCATATATTGTGTTCTCAGATGAGTCAAATATATGTATAGATATATGTTGCAGGCATATATTGTGTTCTCAGATGAGTCAAATATATGTATAGATATATGTTGCAGTCATATATTGTGTTCTCAGATGAGTCAAATATATGTATAGATATATGTTGCAGTCATATATTGTGTTCTCAGATGAGTCAAATATATGTATAGATATATGTTGCAGGCATATATTGTGTTCTCAGATAAGTCAAATATATGTATAGATATATGTTGCAGTCATATATTGTGTTCTCAGATAAGTCAAATATATGTATAGATATATGTTGCAGTCATATATTGTGTTCTCAGATAAGTCAAATATATGTATAGATATATGTTGCAGGCATATATTGTGTTCTCAGATGAGTCAAATATATGTATAGATATATGTTGCAGTCATATATTGTGTTCTCAGATGAGTCAAATATATGTATAGATATATGTTGCAGTCATATATTGTGTTCTCAGATAAGTCAAATATATGTATAGATATATGTTGCAGTCATATATTGTGTTCTCAGATAAGTCAAATATATGTATAGATATATGTTGCAGTCATATATTGTGTTCTCAGATAAGTCAAATATATGTATAGATATATGTTGCAGGCATATATTGTGTTCTCAGATAAGTCAAATATATGTATAGATATATGTTGCAGTCATATATTGTGTTCTCAGATAAGTCAAATATATGTATAGATATATGTTGCAGTCATATATTGTGTTCTCAGATAAGTCAAATATATGTATAGATATATGTTGCAGTCATATATTGTGTTCTCATATAAGTCAAATATATGTATAGATATATGTCATGCTATTTAAAATATAAGTACATATATGGCCATATATTACATTTTTGTATGGGTTATCTTGAGTTGATTTCATCTAAGGCTGTGGTTGGAAGTCAGTTGTAGTTCTTGTGTTTCTCTTTCCTTCATTGATTCTGCTCGTTAACAGCAGGTGTTAATCACTAATGCTCAATAATCACTTAATTAATCACTTAATTTATTGACTGCAATGTATATCTACTTTTAGTAAACTCAACTGAAATAAGTTCAGAGTACTCATAACTATTGTTTTTATAAACTTAATTGAATTGAGGCAATCGGTTTCCTCAAATGAAATGAGTTAGCTTAACTTGTTGGGTTTTACAATGAATTAAGGCAATCGGTGTCCTCAAATGTAATAAGTTAGCTTAACTTATTGAATTTGACTTTGTATTACTGTTTTAGTGGACTCGATTAAAATAAGTTCAGAGTACTCATAACTATTGTTTTTTATAAACTTAATTGAATTAAGGCAATCGGTTTCCTCAAATGAAATGAGTTAGCTTAACTTGTTGGGTTTTACAGTGCAACATTGAGTGGGGGCCCCAGGCAAAATTAATCAATGAGGCCCTTCTAAAATAGTTTTTTGTAAATATATCTTTGTTACCTAGAGATATAATTATACAACATACAAAAAGTAGTCAAAACACATCTAACAGAACATAAATTGTTTATTGTTTACAACATTAAAGTACTTATGTTTTATCAAGATACAATATCATTCTCAAGATACAGTACATAAATATTCATATTTATAATCTATTGTCACCTTAAAAACGCTGCTTATGAGCCTTAGCTACGGCAAATGCTGTCACTATGTCCTCCATATCCAAAGACCTTTGAATGTTCCGTTCAATGGAAATTAGTGCAAGTGCTGAGAGCCTCTCTTGGTTCATTGTTGACCTGAGGTATGATTTAATCAGCTTTAAAGCTGAAAAACGTCTCTCACCAGAGGCAACTGTGACAGGAAGAGTTAGAAGCAGACGAAGAGCAATGCTCAAGTTTCCATACAAATCTAGAAGTTCCAGCGCGACGTCGCAGTAGCCTAATAGGATCCGTTTCAAATAGAATTGTTGCGTGATCGCGGCTGGTTAAACTTTGATTAACATGGAAAATGATACTTTTTATCGCGTGTCGCGCCGTCGTGTCGCATGTAGTTAGGACGCGGTCAGAGCGCTTCTGCCTCGATGCCATGTTTGCTCATAGTGTTTGCTACGTTCTGAACCAAAACAACGCAGCACGTGTGTGATGTCGTGTCACATTTGAACGAGCGGAACCGATAAGCGGAATCGTTAAGCAGGCATGCTAACGGTTCCAAGGAATCGATTCACTGGGCACCGGTTCTGAAGAAGAACCGGTTCTCGGTTCCCATCCCTAGTGGATTGTGTCTGATCTCTGCCCTCATATAGGAATTGTTGTGATGTTTTGCATTGTCTTTTCTCAGGCAATGTCATGTCAATATCTAGAGCTCCTGCTATCTCTCTTGCATCCGTTTGACAAGCAGCAAGTCCACTTTCCCTGAAATTATTCAAGTATGTTTGCACTCCCTGAGATTCCTTTTTAAGTGTTCTAGAGAAACACTTGGGCTCTGAAGAATATTGCTCACATGGTTAATCTGGGTCGGATGTACTAACAGTGAAATTGACGTGAGAATGTGTGTTCCTCCAAGCCAATTTCATGTCTGGCGTACGTACATTTCTCATTGTTTTTGTTCTTTGGCGACTCTTACAGGCAATGAAGTGAAGTTGCAAACATTACACAACGAATTGTTCTACAAGTCTATCGCACCACCACCTGTGGGAAGCATTGCTATTAATTTGCAATTTATGAAATAATAATATATTGTCACACAAGCCTTATGGCAATATTCTATCAATTATGCAATTAAGTAAGAACATATAAAAGCATATGCAAATTGATTCAACCCTTAGTCTATGGCAATGGCAGCTTTGGCCTTATTAGGGGACATTGCTAATGGCAGAATCCGAAGAGAACGAGTTTTTAGGGACCACAATGATTTTCTGGCACAGGATGATGACTGGCTTATCAGCTATTTCAGATTTCCAAGGGCTATCCTCTTGGAGCTGACAACACTTGGTTTCCTGGCAACTGGTTCTTTCCAAAGGGAACTGGCAGACCGCTCAGGAATAAGCCAGTTGTCTTTGAGCTGCACAATGCCATCGGTATAGGTCGGGATCATCCGCAGGTCTACCAGGTATATAAGGTTCCCATATGATGCAGTTGACCAGCCAAACATTAAAACGCAATTTGCAGCGATAGCTGGTTTTCCTAATGTAATCGGAGCGATTGACTGCACACACATTGCTATAAAGGCGCCATCTGAAGAAGAATTTGCATATGTGAACAGACAGCATGGTTGGGATGAGGCTCTAAGCTGGCAGGGTGGGTGGCTTCTTGGTGAGTGATGCATTTAAAGTTATGGTTCTATCTTATTGTATTTTTTTTTATTTTCATTTAATTATTCAACAACCATTCAGGAGACCGCGGTTATCCACTAAAGACATGGCTGTTAATCCCCCTCACCAACCCACAAACTGACAGAGATCGCAGATACAATGATGCTCATTCTCGCACTCGGTCAGTTGTAGAGCGGGCGATTGGGTAGCTGAAATGTCGGTGGCGCTGCCTTGACAGGACTGGCCGGATGCTGTTACACCACCCTGACAAGGTGTGCCACATTGTGCTGGCCTGTGGTGTGCTGCACAATGTCGCGCACAGGCATGGCATATCACTTGGTGAGGTGGCAGCACCACCAGATGACCCTGACCCAGGACCAATGTATGTGCAGCCCAACCAACAAGCCATTCAGGCTCGTCAACATGTAATTGTGACAATATAAATGGTAATCGGAGACAAAGTTCATTTTTTGACCAATTCCTTTAATGAGTGGCTTATATCTGTGAGTGCGTCAGTGATATTTTTCAGGTGACTGTTCATTTCTCCGATGGCCACAACGATTTGCTGTTGTGACTTCAGAACAGCATGTGTCAAGACGATCCGGCCACACAATCACTTTTCCCTTGGCCCAAGTACCGCAAAGAATGACGGCTGAAGTGAAGTGAAGAACCTGAAGTGGCCCAGAACTGGATTAAAGACGAGGGTCACACATGGGCCATAACCATTATATTCTATTCAATTTAAATTTTATTTAACAATAATACACAAGCCAAAAAAAAAAATTACACCTAGAATTGTGTAACAGTGTGAAGGCTATTTTATTTTGTACATTCGAAGTGTAACATATTATTACAACCCGTAAAAGTGCATATAATTTCAAAATGTTCAAGCTTACATACTTTAGTAATGCACAAGCCAAAAAAAGAAAAGAAAGGATAGCTAGAGTTGTGCAACTGTGTGAACGCTATGTTAGTTGCCTGAGCTACCTAACTAAATGAATCTAAAAGGAATCTAGTACTGAAATTTGAACATTATAATCTAATTTACTCTAAACAAAACAGAGCAAATTAAAACAATTTACACATCAGAATGTGTGTGTGTGTGGTAGAAAGTGATCCTATTTGGGCCGCTTTTCTCCTTAAGCGCTCTCTCCTTCCTCCATCTCGATCAGGAGCAAGCTGAAGCCATCTTTGAATGGTTGCTTCTATCTCCTGATCGGTGGCATGTTGTGTCAGGCGATTTTTTTCTCACAGCAGCTAAAAGACAAAATACTAAATTAATAATACAAAATTAACATACATATAGAAACATTCATCCACCTACTGTACATACATGTAGGTAACAAATTAAAATAAGGTTGCTTTGGTTACATTTTATACAGGACATGATTGCTTATGTGGTACTATTGATTGACTAACTGGCTTGTCAGACTTTGACAACAGTATTTTGACAAACAAGACCATTTTAGCAAACAAAAACCTTAAAAATGTTTATATATGGAAACTTTTGTGTAAACAGTTACAAATGAACTGTCGAAGTACTGATAATGTAACGCATTCAAAGCATAACATCTTATTTTCTCCTAAAAAAAAAAAAAATGCTTTTAATAATCTTAAACAGTTGCTTACGTATTGCATTGGTCAATTTAAACTAACTATGACCTCCTACAAATACCAAATGCATGTATTAGTAGCATTATTTATTTGCAATAGTATGCACTAATTAACATGTAAAAAGCATATTATACAGTTTTAAAATAACAGTTGTAGAAATTGAAGTACTGGGCATACAAAAAATGTTTTAGACTGTACTATTTTAAATAAATTAATTAGATTTTCTTTTTAAAAGTGGTCATGCTCATTACAGACTTACCAAGAACAATATTTCGTAACTTTTAAAGCTGATCTTCCCATTAACACCACGCATATTTATATTCTTAGCCAGCGAGTTTGTGATTGTTGCTGTCATTATTCTCCAAACTCCATCTCTGGTGTCTGTCCCACCTTTCATTGCCAACATGCTTATCTGTGAATTAACATTTATTTTAATAATTGTTCAAATAAAATGCCAATTATCCACTAAAGGGATAGTTCAACCAAAAATGTAAATTCTGCCATCATTTCCTCACCTCCACTTGTTCCATGCCTGTATGAGTTTCTTTCTTCTGTTGAACACAGCAGATTTTTTTGGGATTTATTTTTATTTTTTTGAAAATGTGACCTTTAAGTGATGACATAGTTCCTGGTGCTTGGTATAACGGCTCAAGACGAATAATTGTGCTTATAAAGTATATCTTTTTTTTATTTTTTATTTTTTAAATGACCGATCGTTTCGCTAAATCAGCCTAATCTTCAGATGGGATCCTTCACCAGCCCGTTGAAGCTCTTCAAAGACCTTTGAAACTGCATCGATTCTGACTGCAAAATGATGGTAACCATTGAAGTCTATTCTGAGTAGAAAAATCCAGAAATGTTTTCCTACAAAAACGTAATTTCTCTTCCACTTAGGAAAGAAAGACATGGATATCTTGGATGGCATTGGGGTGAGTAAATTATTAGGAAATTTTCATTTTGAGGTGAACTAATCCTTTAACCAGACAGTAGATGGTAATCACTAGCTTCCATAATATATATATATTTTTTTTTACCAATGTTACCTTCAACTGCTACCAACATTCCTCAATATGTCTTCTTTGTGTTCATCAAAAGAAACCAAATCATCCAAGCTTATGTTTTAAATTTTCAGTTTTGTTTGAACTTACTCATACATACATACATACATACATACATATGCCTTTAGTAAGCCTAAACAAAACATATATATCTTGAATATAACTGACTTACCAATTGCTAGATTATCCAATTGATAGATTATCTTCATTTGGTCCATCATGATCTCTTGATTTGTGAGAATGTTACGCAGGAGGGCTGAAACAAAAGCAAGATAAACCAATAAAGTCCATATGGTACACAATATATGGACTTTCTGAAACAGCTCAGCAGTTGTGTGGCTTCTCTGAAGCGGATCAGGGGAATTGTGGCCTCTCTGAAATGAGTCTGAAGTTTTGTGGCCTCTCCGAAGTGGATCAGAGGAAGTCTGGACCTTCTGAAACGGCTCAGCAGTTGCACTATTTCTCTGTCATGAATCAGGGGAAGCGTGGCATCTCTGAAGCAGGTTAGGTGGAGTGCAATCATTGTCAGACAAGTTGGGAGAAGTACAGCTTGTGTGGAATCTCTGAAGCTGGTTAGGATAAGTGCGGCTTCTCTGAAGCGGGTCAGGGTTAATGCGGCTCCTCTCAAGTGGATCAGCAGTTGCATGGTTTCTTTGAGACTGGTCAGAATGTGTGTGGGTCCTCTAAGGTACATTAGAAGTATGATGACTTTGGAAATTAGGAGGGATATTTGGTAAACTATTTGGGGGTTTGAAGAAAGTTAGAACAGAGCATTTTAGGCATTTTCACAAGTTAAATTAATCAATTACCTTACTCAAAATAACAACTTTGTTGGCTTAGATTTGGCCAACACAGACTTCTGAGTAGATCCAGTCTTCTGCATCCTTTGGGAGTCAGAAAATGAGTGAAAGATCTTCGGAGCTCTAGGCAGTTCTTCTTTTCTGTTCTGTTCAGAGAAAGAGAAAGAAGCTATACAGTGGGTACGGAAAGTATTCAGACCCCCTTAAATTTTTCACTCTTTGTTATATTGCAGCCATTTGCTAAAATCATTTAAGTTAATTTTTTCCCTCATTATTGTACACACAGAATTGTTGACATTTTTGCACATTTATTAAAAAAGAAAAACTTAAATATCTCATGGTCCTAAGTATTCAGACCCTTTGCTCAGTATTTAGTAGAAGCACCCTTTTGATCTAATACAACCATGAGTCTTTTTGTGGAAGATGCAACAAATTTTTCACACCTGGATTTGGGTATCCTCTGCCATTCCTCCTTGCAAAATCAGGTATTAAAAAAAGCGCCAAAAAAGAGAGTGAACTTCACTTACCTGAACAGCGGTCTGAGACGTCTTCTTCAACCTTCAGCGGGAGAAATTTCAACCGACGCATCACGTGAACCTCATTCACCAACCAGAAAAGCTGCTGTTACCGTGGAGATCGCACCAAAATAAACAATAGTTGACTGCAGTTGTAACTGTACATATTTTTAAATAAACTGTTATTTAGAAAAAAATATAGATTTTTTTTAACATGATTTTGTGGTGATTAAAATAAAAAGTATGGAAAACGTAGACTTGTATGTGGATTTTTTATATTTTTTATTACACATTTATAAAAACAAATTAAAATAAATAATAATAATTAAAAAAACTAAATTATCATGTTAGTAAAATGTATATTTTGTATATTTATGATTATTGAATTTTGTGAACATTGCTGAAAACTAAATACTATATTTATTCATTATTATTTAAATTCATTTTTTTATTCATTTTTTAAACAATTAAACATATATTTTTTCACTGACTCATTTATAAGTCAATTAATATCATTATTATTAATTATTAAAATCTTTACATCTTTTTCAGAACAGGGAGGGGAGAATAATCTTGCCTTGAAAATATAGTAGCAGGCTTATAATTGTCCGGTACACAAAGTATGGCCCATAATCGCTACACTGATCTGGGCCACACACCTCCCATGCACAATCGGCCCAAATGTTGTCTGCCGTCATGCAGTGCCATCATTGCCACACTTGGCCCACAGTTGGCTGACATGATCTGGGCCACACACCTCCCATCCACAATCGGCCCAAATGTTGTCTGCCGTCATGCATGCAGTGCCCTCGTTGCCACACATGGCCCACAGTTGGCTGACATGATGCATGCCAGTGCCGGCAACACGCCAGCAGTGCCATGATGAGGCCACATTTGGGCCAAGTCTGTTTGCTATGTGGGACTGGAGGGAGCACTGGAAATGCTGGGCACAGTGGTTGCTGGGTGCTCAGGAGGGGCGGATTCCAAGTGCGTGCTAGTGGATGTTCCAGCTGTTGCACCATATGAGTCTAAATAAACACAAGCACATGTTAACTGCGATTTGAGTCTGTTCCTTATTAATGGGTACATGCATTTGCCATAAATGCAATGGATACATAAAATCTCTGGTGTACTTTTGGTCAGCTACATTGCATGCATTTGGAAATTAAAAAGGTAAGCTATGTGTACCAAAGTAAAAACAAATGAGAAATTGGTTACCTTCGTGGCAATCCTGTAGTAAATCTGAGTCTCCCACAGGAGCAGATACTACTCCAGAGAGTAAAGTGTCACCCATAATTGAGGCAACTCTCTGCTTAAAGGGTGTAAGTTTATTGACCCCTTTGCCACTGCCTGTTCTGCCCACACTTTGTCGGTGCGCAGCAGTTCTCTGTTTAACGTCCACTTTTATATCAGACCATTTCTTTTTAAGGTCATTTACAGTGCGACATTCAGATCCCACCGCATTGACGGCATCAGTCAAACTCTCCCATATTTTTTTATTTGGACAAAGTTCCAAATAAAATATTTTTTCTTGTTTCTACCTCCGATAGTAGCACCTCCAATTCACTTTCTGTAAAGTTTCGTTTCTTGCCGCTTGCTTTAGCCATTTTCTTACTGCTTTCTTTTGCCAAAGTGGGCTCATTACCATATTTAAATTGATTTAATTAAAGCAGGGCTCAGTAGTTTCGGGATTTCTTCGCTGTATTCTCGCTTTTTGCTCGCAGGTTTCTCTCTAGAGCTCCCCCCACAGCTTCGGAATAGATATTTGACAACACTGTTGTAAAAACTCTTTGGCGATTCTCAGACACCAGAGGCTATAGATCAACGACATCAAAGCAGATGGGACATTCTTTAAAATGTCTTCTTCATTCGGGTTCGAACAGCGTGAGGGAGCGCAATAATGACAGCATTTTAGCAGATTTCTTTTGGCCGTAAAGCAATTGTTTACATCGCGAGACCTGATATCACGAGATACTTCCTGACGCGGCGGCCGGCGCCCCGCCGGCTCAAACTTGCAAGTGTGGATTTTCCGCTCACGGGCACCAGGGGGGTGCGAAACGACCACCATTCAACCCGAAATAAGTAATATAACCATTCCAATGACTCCGAAGCTGTTCAGTTAAGGTAAAAAAGTTACTTAGTTCACCTTTAAGGGAGGAGACTGGGTGGGCCATTGTGCTTGTGCATGTGCGCTCAATTTTACGTTAATTGGGATGTACAAAGAGAATATGCGTGGGATCCTTCGTACGCAGAGATTCATACATGTTTTTTTTTTGTGCGTACGCACATTTAAAGCTTTGTCCGTACGCAATGATTTAGTATAAATTCAACGCAAGTCTTTGTACATGAGGCCCCAGGGCCCTCATTTATCAACAGTGCGTAGAAAAGGTTCTATATTTTGTCCAACGAATGAAATTTAGAATGTGCCTAAGTACAAGAAAATCTGCATTTATCAAACGTGCGCACGCAGTTCTTACGCACATGAGTAAGCAATCATTGTTGATAAATACCACATGTGCGTAAGTACCATGCTCGTTCACATTCATGGTCATTAGCATTCGGAAACGCCTCCAATTAACCATATATGGTGACAACACTTCCCTTTAAAAATTACGTGATTGTGTTTTTTCCTCACTGCAATAATGGCAAAGAGAGCAAAGAAGAGGAACTTCACAAACACAGAATTAGAGATACTTGTAAATGAAGTTGAATCCAACCAACAGATATTGTTTAGTTCATTCACTGCAGGAGGAATTACAAATAAAAGAAAAAATGCTGCATGGGAGAATGTCACCAATGCAGTTAATTCCGTTGGGTCTGAGGAGAGAACTGTCCCAGAAATTAAAAAAAAATGGTTTGATATTAAAGTATTGGCTAAAAAACGTGTCACAGCACACAGACGAGAAATGTCCGCAACTGGAGGAGGACAGACAACAACGGAACTTTCCCCATTGGACAACCGCATAGCCTGCATCATCGGAGACACGGCTCTGTCCGGGATTACTAAGGACGGTGACACTGATGCTCTTGTGACAGAACAAACAGGGCCATCTAACACCCAAAGTGAAGGTAAAATAAACCAACTGGAATAGGATATTGTGTTTGCATACATTTTATTTCAATTTGTAAACTTTTAATGAAATCATTCATAGGATAAACTCAATTAAATTAATGTGAACATGTGTTTCCTTAATAGCGACACCCGTTGTGCCTGAGGAGCTTGAGGAGCCGGGCCCATCCATTGCCCCTTCCATGCGTCGTGCGCCAAGAGTGCTGAGTGAGGCGGTGCTACAAAATCAAGAGGAAACAACAAAATCCATTAATGACCTAAAGGATCAACTGAGCAACATAACGAATGTATTGATTCAAATCAACGAGTCTCTGAAACAGATTGCCTCTTGCGCAAATACAATTGCTAATAAACCATAAACCGCTGACTAATGTGATTTCAGTTATTTGTTTCCATGAAGCTGCAAAACACAAAATGAAATCGCTGTAATGTTTCTGCACTCGACCAATGGCCAGACTTACCTAAAATGTCTGTATGATCCTCTGTCTTGTCTGAATGCCAGCGGCATTAGGAGGTGGCAGGGGCACTGCATCGGGCATAGGGCCGTCTGGTCTTGGGGGTTCCTGCAGAGGGATGCCCTGTCTGATGGCCAAGTTGTGTAGCACACTGCAAGCCATGATGATTTTGCATGCTTTTTCTGGCTGATACTGCAGTGTCCCTCCCGTGCTTGACAGACGTCCTTTCAGCAGGCCTATTGCGCGCTCAACTGTGCTCCTTGAGCGCGCATGGGCACGGTTGTACGCCTGTTCCTGCTTGGTCCTCGGGTTGGTTAGGGGGGTCATTAGCCATGGCTTTAGCGGGTAACCTTGATCACCTAATGATGAAATAGTTTTAAGTAATTGTACATAGCCCTACAATAGCATTTTAAACATGTTGTAGCCTTAAATTCACCAATGAGCCAGCCATCCTCAACAGCGCCTTCTTGGAGACGCACACCCACAGAGCTATTCTGCAGAACGAACGAGTCGTGTGTTCCTCCAGGCCACCGCGCAACGACGTTTAATAACAACAAATTTGCATCACAAAGCACGTTAACAGAATGAAACCCTTTTCTATTTACATAATTAAATTTGTTGGTTGATGGTGCTTTTATGGCGATGTGGGTGCAGTCTATAGCTCCAATTATGTTTGGGAATCTAGCAATGGCATGAAAGTCCCGTTTTATTGCGGCTTGTTGAGGATTTCGATAAGGGAACTGGATGTAGGTTGGGGCCAAGGAAATAATTGCATCCAACACTGCCGGCATGATCCTACTCACTGATGGCTGGGATATACCACATATGTCTCCAACCTCATGCTGAAATGTGCCAGTAGCTAAAAATCCAAGGGTGGACAGGAGTTGGATGTGCACGGGAATGGCTTTCGTGCGATTTGTTTCTCTCTCCAACACTGGTCCTAAATCACGACACAAATCCAGCAGTACATTTTTGGGAAAGCGGTACCTACTTAGAAGCCACTCTGTGCTCTCGCCAAGCAGATCAGCGCGATCTTGGAAAACGCGCTCTCTGCGGAGCGCATTGTTTGCCAAGTCTTCCAATAACGCAAGATAAGCCATTGCACTGAGACAAATATATTTCACATCTGTCTTTTATAGGGTTTGACACCAATTAAGCATCGTGTTTAAAACTAGACAAATTATAAATTGAGTGTTTTAAAGGAAACACAGGACATATGTGGATTGCTTAATGCTTACTGTGACACTCTTAAATGCTTTTTATGTGTAGTGTCGCTATTCTACCACTAGATTATCTGCGTAAGCATGCTCAGAGGTGTGCTTATATTTACACACATTTCTACGTATAAGTACAACTTGGTGAATCCCACACTTTGCGTGAAATTGTTCTTACGCACTCACTACGCACAAATCTGTCCGTACGCACCATTGATAAATGAGGGCCCAGGTCATTAGCTCATTCTGAATGCTGTTTGCTATGGACATTGTCTCCGAGTCTTTCTTCTCCACAGCAAATTTCTGGAGGGCAGACAGGGCTTCCACAATCTCTGGCAGCTGGTAATGTACCACCTTGCAACCGTCTACTACAGTATCGCATCAGGCAGTGCATTGTAGTCTCCCTGAGGAAAAAATTTATTAATTTATTGCTATATGAGAGGAAGAATTTTGCAAACTCGTTAATTCATCTAAATCGGGATGCTGAGAACATGTATGTTAGACCCTGTTCTGACTAAGCTACTGAAAGAGATGCTCCCAGAGGTCATAGATCCTCTTCTTAATATCATTAATTCATCTTTGTCACTAGGATATGTACCGAAAACCTTTAAGCAGGCTATGATTAAACCGCTTGTTAAAAAAACGCAACTTGATCCTACAGAATTAGTCAATTACAGGCCGATCTCGAATCTACCTTTTCTGTCAAAGATACTAGAAAAGGCAGTATCCTCACAACTATGTTACTTTTTAGAAAGAAATGATATCTGTGAGGATTTTCAATCCGGATTTAGACCGTACCATAGTACCGAGACAGCTCTCGTTAGAGTTACAAATGATTTGCTCTTATCATCCGATCGTGGTTGTATCTCTCTATTAGTGTTACTCGATCTTAGTGCTGCATTTGACACCATTGACCACAACATTCTTTTAAATAGACTCAAAAATTATGTTGGCATTAGTGGAATTGCACTAGCATGGTTTAAATCATACTTATCTGACCGTTATCAGTTTGTAGCAGTAAATCAAGAGATGTCTCATCGATCACAAGTTCAGTATGGCGTACCACAAGGCTCAGTACTAGGACCGCTGCTGTTCACTCTGTACATGCTACCATTAGGAAGCATGGAATTAGTTTTCACTGTTATGCTGATGATACTCAGCTCTATATTTCTTCAAAACCTAACAAAACTTACCAATTCACAAAATTAACGGAATGCGTAAATGATATAAAAAATTGGATGACTCGTAATTTCCTACAACTAAATTCTGAAAAAACAGAGATTCTAATTATTGGACAAAAAACTCCCACACGTAATAACCTAGAATACTGTCTAACACTTGATGGCTGCTCTGTTAAGTCTTAGTCGTCGGTGAGGAACCTGGGTGTGCTCTTTGATACCAATCTTTCATTTGAAAGTCACATGTCTAGTATCTGTAAAACCACATTTTTCCATCTTAAAAATATATCTAAATTATGCCATATGCTCTCATTGACAAATGCGGAACAATCAGTTCATGCGTTCATGACCTCAAGGCTAGATTATTGTAATGCTCTACTGGGTGGTTGCCCTGCACGCTTAATAAACAAACTACAGCTAGTTCAAAACGCAGCAGCTCGAGTTCTTACCAGAACCAGGAAGTATGACCATATTAGCCCAGTTCTGTCAACAATGCATTGGCTGCCTATTAAACATCGTATAAATTTTAAAATATTGCTGATTACTTACAAAGCACTAAAAGGTTTAGCTCCACAGTACTTGAGCGAGCTCTTAGCGCATTATAGTCCTTCACGTCTATTGCGATCTCAAAATTCCGGCCAGTTAATAATACCTAGAATATCAAAATCAACTGCTGGCTTTTCCTTTTCCTATTTAGCACTAAAACTTTGGAACAGTCTTCCTACCATTGTCCGGGAAGCAGACACACTCTGTCAGTTCAAAGCTAGACTAAAAACACATCTCTTTGACCTAGCATTCACATAACACATTATAGATTTCTATAATTCAATGTTAGGCTGCATAGATTAGGTCAGCCGGAACCGGGAACACTTCCCATAAATCCTGATGTACCTGTTACTTCATAAGAAGAATGGCATCTATGCTTATTTTAGTGTCTTTGTTTATCCCGAGGTTTTCCCGCAGCCTGCCGGATCCAGGTCGTATCCAGATCTGATGAAGGACCTTCGCCTGGACCCGATGACAACGCAGTGCTGAAGTGCCAACTAGTCTCTCCCTATGGAGGATCCCTTTACCACTCTACAGATAAAGCATTTTTGGGAAATTCGTTTCGCGTACCTACCCCGAAGTGATAAAAAGAAAATAATGAAATAAAATAATGATGATGATAAAATAAAATACAATTCTTTATCAAAATTTATAAGGAATTTATAAGCAAAGACCAGTACTTTGTTTAGGCTTGGTTTGTAGGGAATTACAAACCTGCGCACATATATTCAAAAGCACATAACTATAGAACCAATTCTTAATGTGAACACCATCAGCGTTTATCACAGGTTCGCATTTAAAGTCTGTGTAGAGAGAATGGTGTCGTCTTGGCCTCTCTGTGCGTAATCGAGCTCTCCTTCCATGAAATCCGGAATACTTCTAGTTTTGTTTTCTTCCAGTTGCTCTCCATTTTTCTGGTTGCTCTCTTAAGGGCCTGAGTGTGCTCGTTGTACCACGGCGTTGGACTATTTTCTTTAATCTTCTTTAAGCGCAAAGGAGCAACTGTGTCTAAAGTGCTGGAAAAGAGAGAGTTAAAAGTTTCTGTTGCAATATCAAGTTCTTCTAAGCTATCCGGGATGCTGAGATGATGAAACTGGAACTTGGAACTGAAACTTTAGCTGGACAATAACTTTATTCTAGAGCTGCTATAAAGCCAAAACACTTTACTTTAATTTCCTATTATCAATGCAAAGCTGCTTTGGAACAATCTACATTGTTAAAACCGCTATATAAATGAAGATGACTTGACCTGACTTCAGAGGTAGAGGCATCCTCCAATAGCTGTGAAGAGTTCTTGAAGTTTTTCACTGAGAAAATTGACCACATCAGAACACAGTTCACTCCTGTTGTATCTGAAACACTAGGGATGGGCATTCGATTAAATTTTCTTAGTCGCTCATCGGGAGAATTAAAGGAGCCGTATGTAAGATTGTGGCCAAAACTGGTACTGCAATCACTTTCAAATTACTGTAGAACAGTGTATCCCCTCCCCCTCCCCCCTGACTCGAGGTTGCCAGATAGGCTGCAGAATCCAGCACAAACGTTTGTAGCTGCAGCTGTGGTAACTAGAGCTGAGCTGGCAACCCGGATGCAGAAACACTACTGACTTTGTGATTGGTAGATAGGTGGAGGGTGGCGCTTCAGGCCAAAACACAACATGACAACATCAACATCAGTTGAGGGCTGCAACTTCACTTTTTAAATGACAATATCCTGGCCGTACTACTGTTGTCAGTGATATAAGTATTTGAAATGAACATGATTTCTTAATGTCTAGTGACATATCAGGGCCATTTTATGATTAATTGAAATACATTTCTTACATACAGCTCCTTTAATATTGAATGGTTTCATATGGATTGCATAATCAGATAATATTTGTTCACTCAAGCTTTCTATAGACATATTTCTTATCGTGACCGAGGCAAGTAGCCTTTAGAGTTTTGGTTCATTTCTGTGACGGAGACCGAGACGGCAGAAAGCGCACCCTGTTTGTTTTCTTTATTTTACAAAAGCACAACATTTAATTGTTATTGTGAGTGTACATAAGTAAAAGTTTGTTCGCGTTTGTCGAATGCTAATTTAAAGGGGGCCTATTATGCAAAATTCACTTTTGCATGCTGTTTGGACATGAATGTGTGTTGGCAGTGTGTGTACACAACCACCCAATAGTGATAAAAATCCACTCACTCCTTTTTTATTAATCCACATAAATCATCAGCAGTGTCTCCCAACGACCTGTTTTCAGATTGCGACTTTAGTGACGTCACTAAAGCCACAGGCCCCGCCCACGAGTTTTGACAGACACTGCAGTTTTAACATAGACCCGCCCTGATCGAGTTCACAGCGAGTTGTACACATCCGCCATTGCTGCACTGACGAGAATGTCTCCCAAGCGTTGTAGGTGTTGTGTGGCTGGATGTATTAATCCACATAGCTCTCTCTCTATTTACTCCCGAAATCTGAGGCAGACGCTGAAGACGTGGTGGAATTATTTTGTTTTCAAAGAAAATGCTCCCTCAACTCTACCGAAATTCGTTTATGTACTTACGCACATCTTATACTGTGTTTACTCAGCTCTTACGGTGATTTTCTGGAGTAAAACTGACGCTTCATCTTTTGTGTGATGTACAATAAACTTTACTACACTCATCTGTATATTTTTGATCATCATTTGGACCTGGTCCGAAACAGCATACTTTACAGTGGTATGTAAGTTAGTATGTAGTGGATGCATACAAGCAGATGACAAATACGTTATAACCGTAATTAAACTAAACTATACCTGTTCCATCTCCATACAGCACTCTGACTCTGTAGGCATTATTGTCCGACTCCGAGTCGAAATGAACACCGTTACTGAGAGTTTCTGATATTATCATCATTCCGTGAGATGAAATTGTCCTGAGACTGAGCGCGAGCTCATGAAGCCCCGCCCCCTTTGCCGTGCAGCAGCAGCTTATTTGCATTTAAAGGGCACACACCAAAAAGTGACCATTTAAACATGCTGTTAAAAAAGGATCTGTTGGGTATTTTGAGCTAAAACTTCACATACACACTCTGGGGACATCAGAAACTCATTTTACATCTTGTCCCCTTTAACATGCCCGAAATAAAATCAGATTTTAGAAGAATTTGTAGCGCCACTCGGACAGGTGTGCCAAAACACTTATTTATAAACTAAGGACGTCTTCGCCTACACAAAAACCTGCTCACTTCAGGCTTGAAAAGAGATGTGGGTTGCCCAATTTTCCGTTTTAGAGAAAAAAGGAGTTTGTACAAAGCTCATGGATGTCACAATTCCTGTCGCAAACAGACAAAGTGACAAGGAGCCACGTAGTCGGCAGGGTTCGAACCTGCGCGGGGAGACCCCAATGGATTTCGAGTCCATCGCCTTAACCTCTCGGCCACGACTACTCCCACCGGTGAGTCACATGCTCAGAGAACACCGGGGCCAACTATCAGTGTGGATGGCGAAAATATTGTGTTGGCAAAAAGGAGTTCAACAATGTCTTCACCTACACGAAAAGATGCCATCATCCGGATTTGGACTGGGGATGCTGCGGGCACAACGCAGAGTACTAAATGCTATACAGAGTAAGCAATCTTTCCACTTGCCCCGGGCCTGCACATACAGAGTCAACGGCAAGCTTCAGCTGAGTTCTCTCAATGTCCCCCACCACTGCTTGCTTAGACAGTAGGGACTTTAAGCAACAGCCTCTGGTGGAACGGCATTCTGCCGTTCTATTGTGCACGTGCGACGTTCTACTGTAACCGTCTACCACGTGAGAACAGCTGATTTGCCGTAGTCGTTACTACGTGACAGATTAAGAATATTAATGTTATGTTTTAGGTTATGTGGCATTGTAATCATTTCTGTATATCATTAAATGCCAAAAGCAACCCTTCTCTTCCTTTTTAAAATCACTTCCTTTTTTTGTATTTTGTCTGATGATTAAATTACCCCTACGCCGTCCTCTTTACTGTCGCTTAGTGATTTTTACGCTCTTTAGCTCTTTGCCATTGCCGGAACGGCAGTGTTGGGCAATCCGCAGCTGTTGCTTAAAGGGACACTTCACCCATTTGCATTAAGAGGTCCATTGTTAGAAAACCAGTCATACTATTGAATGGTCGTGCAACATTCTCTTATTTTCCCCTGAGACGAGAGAAATCCACTATTTACCTTTTTCACTTCCTCCTACAATGACACAAAAATCGTCATTTGACGTCATTGTAGGAGGAAGTGTAAAAAGGGTGGATTTCTGTAAAGACTACAAGCACAAGTTTCCACCCTTTCAAACCCGCCCATAGGGGGTTGTACCTAATGCGCTAACAGACCTATCACAGATCAGTGCCAGTGCGTTTGATTTCACCGGGATAAACTTTTCGAAAATATGGAGGAAAATACTGAATTTTCAGACGGATGCATTGGGGAGGATTTTGATTTTGACGAAGTTCTGTTAGAAACGGATGTTCGTGGCTACCTTTATGAGCCACAGTATAGCGACGAGCAGCTGAGGTCTATGGAGGAACAGGAGGCGGCTGAAGCTGCTGCCACCACAGCCGATGCAGACGATCTGCCTGCTGCGGACGAGGAGCCCGCAATGGCTCGAGCTGGGGCAGATTGGTGGTGCCTGTGTTCTCACTGTATGCCAATGGACACAGAACAAGACTCTGTCTGCTGCCGAGAATTCCAGCGGTGCCAATTTCTAATTGACGAAATTAGGGAATCGGAGGATGACACAGACGTGTGTGTTGTTGCTCACCCGAGTTTCGCACCCCATATGGATAGCGGCGTCCTGGAGACATACTTTAGAATACCCAAGGTCAACTGGCAACGTCAGCCAAAGCCTACAGGGCCAAATGGTCGTCTTTCTGTAAAGTAAGTGTATTTTCATTTTGTTAACACGCTAACGTGGCAGTTTCATTGCACAAATATCTTGCAGTTATGCTAGCTATTGTGGCAAGCTAGGTTCAAAGACCATCACTCACTTTGTTCTCTATGTTTTGTCTAGACAATTTCGCCTAACAGCCTACCGGCACTTTCTTGAGTGGGTCCTGCAAGGAGAGAGATTGGGCAGAGGGCGTCGTGTCGTGATACCAGCTTGTGTTGTGCTGGCTATCCGTCAGAAATACCCAGCTCCAGACGGCAAGTACTGCGGGCATAAAGAAGCGGAGGACGCTCAGGAGGAGCTGTAGTTTCACTTTTTGTATAGTCATTCAGTTTTGTTATTTATTGTATATAGTAATTCAAATAAATGGTTAAAATGTACGTTGTTGTAGTTCTTTCTTAGTAGTGTTGCCTAATTGTTTTCTACAAACTTTTCAAAACTGGAACAAAGTTACGAATCTACTGTTGGCTCAGTTGACAAAGATAACAAAATGTTGATCATACCTATCATTTCTATTAGTTATAACGTATTACAAGTATACATTGCATTATAAGTTAGTTGCAAATCAGTTGCCTCCTTCCAAGTTTATGTAATGATAAACGAAGTTGAAGACAAACAGGAGACCTGAAGTGTTTTTTAAACATTATTTATTCACAAAGACAGAATTGTGAAATAATTGTGTCATGAACATCCAAACACAACAACAACATTAAATATTAAACACAATATAAAAAATATATATATATATATTGACCCCGTGATTATGTACAGTAATGTGCTCGGTGTAAGTGCAAACAGGTAAGGCAGTGCAAGTATAAGGTAAAAAAAAAACATATAAAGACATAAATAAACAAAAGACCTAAGATATGGTAATTTTTACAAATATTTATGAGTAATGGGTTATTGTACCGCTGACGTCTCAGAAGCGGCTCTTGAACGATGATGTTGCAGCTTCCTTTGGCGGCTTTGGGACAGGGGCAATGTTAGGTGGCAAAGGAGGTTGGGTGCGTAAGGTATCTGGGTCCTTTAATGATATGTTTGGGTTGCGTCTATATTCTATGACCTTCTCAATTAGTGTGTGGATGAACTTGGTGGTGTGTGGCTTATAGATTTTCCTGACAATCCATTGTTTTGACTTTTTGCAGAATACCTGCTTGATACGTGGTTCTCCTATAAATGACAAGGATTGCAATGATTACACAGGAATAGAATGCACTTTTTAGCAAAGTATGCATTTTGAGCAAGCTGTGAACATCATAAATAAGGTTATTTTAGTATTTAGTGTACATGAAAACACACCTGTTGTCGTGGTAGCTTGTTCCCGTGCCACAATGTTCTCATTATGCTCCATGATAGCGAGGTATGCCCTCTCCCTCATTCCCTCGTAGGAGAAGGCCTGGCGTTTAGGGAGGTACTTTAGGAGAGCACTGTGAAAGATCTCCAGTGGCCCTGTGTGAAAAGAGGAACATATAGTACTAATTCAAACATTTTCTATAGCATATATTCTAAACATGTTGATAAACAGGGTGTCCGTTCTAACCAGTATGTTTGAAGAGGGCCATCTTCTGAAGATCTTTCAGAAGCCTTTTATCAAGTACTAGCGACTTCAGGTCCTGATATGCCACTGAGTCCTTCTTCAGCCACATCCTCTTCTTCTGCTCCTCGATTGTTAGAGGTTATGCTGCTTTCCATCTGTGTCAGTCCATCTGTGTTCATTGACCACATGGTGTGGAATGATCTTCCACCTATTTTGTAGTGCCTTTTGGAAAGTAAAGTTGCTAAATAATACTATTACTTAAAAAAAATTAATATAGAAATTGTATGGCAGCTTTTGATTGCTTACCTCGATGTCTCCATTACTGGTGGCACAGGAAAACCACATGTGGTTTACGACCGACCTGTGAAAGATATTAAAATTTGTTATTTTCCACCTTGTAAATCAATTTATCTGTAAGATTCGGGGCTCATTTGAAATTAAATTATTTGTAGGTGAAATTATACAATACATGCAAAGATACCACAGAGAATTGACTTTGACAACAATCAACGGAGCGGACCTGGAAACTTATTGTAGCCGATTCAGCAATAAGTTAAAATTTTATAAAAGTGTAAAGCAATACCCAAAGTGCGTGCAAAACCTTTTTAGTTCCATTCAAACCATCCTCAGTGCAAACATACAAATGTAAAAGATTGCAAACCAACACTGACCTGTTCCAAGCAAGTAGGATTTCGTTACCCTTTTTCTTCCCCTTTATTAGCAACTTTTTCCGGAAACCTGTAGTAATAAATGCAGCATTATATTGGTCAAACAACAACAAATAATAACATATTTTCCCCTTTCACCCTGTTTTAGCCTTTCATAGTTTTATTTCATTTAGCTATTGTCTAATTTAGCCACATAGTTGACTATTGCACAGATTGTGACTTGTCAATGTGATATTTGTAATAACTCTAGGTGGTGTGATCAATTGAACAAGTAGATAGAAAGATATACATATAGATAGGAGAGCAATGTGTGTCACATCTTCTGGTTTCATACTTTAAACCCCATCCCAGATCTTTGAAGCATTGCTGCATTCAGCCAGTGCAGACATGTTTTGTATGCTGTTTTCACACCTCTACAATAGATCTACAATTCTGATTTTAGCAAGGCTGCACAGATCTGTACTAGGGTGCAAAATGACACCATGAGGTATGTATCAATGGCTGTAGGTTCTGAATGTGGATAATAGCATGTGTGTGTTTACAAGGACTGTAAAAATACATACCTTTCGCTGTGTGCCAGATATCGAATTCGTGCTGTACATTAGGAAAGTCTTCCCTCATTATCTTCTGTATTGACGTGGAGCGATCCGTTGCCATCACCTCCACGTCAATGCCCATGTCCAGGAGATCATTCATTCCCCTTTTAAACCCCAGTGGCTCCATAGCCCCAGAACTGGTGGCCTCTGTACACTAAAAATTTTAATTTGAAAAGTTATAAAAATGTCCATATAGCAAGAGTAATTCTATCAAAATGTTGTTGTCACAACGTTCAACAGAGCATGAGTACTTATAATTATTCTGCATCCATTCATATGTGTCTTACCTGAACCAGTTCAGTGTGGAGTATTTCCTTCGTTCTGTCTAGCATGAAAGTATAGTGGCAGTATTTTGCGTTGAAGCCTGGTGAGTCACATCTGCCATCGCCTGACAAGTGTGGCCTCTTCCCATCCATCTGCTCCAAACACACTCTTGCCAAGAGGGCACTTCTTTGCTGCATGTACACATGTTCAATAGCAGGATTCAAGTACGTCTTCTGTATGCTGTAAAATGTTGTTGCTCCAATCATACGGACACCCATTGTTTGGCACCAGTCGGAGAGTTCGGTGTATGTGCCGCCTCTAAACAGAACAGCTGCAGCTGAAAGTACATTTACTTCTGGCATTCCCCTTATGTCTGGTGAGGATTTCCAAGTACCAGAATGACCTCCAAGACACATCCATTTAACAGTCCTCTGTGCCCCAGTATCATAGATAGTTTTTGAAGAAATTGGTCTTCCACACATTTGACAAAACTTGAATAGTGCCATTAGACTTGATTCATTAACAATTATTTTCTTGCTACTCCAGTCTTCATATTCATCTTCTGACGTTGATGACGATGTGGTTAGGGTTGTCTCAGGTTGATAGCTATCATCAGTTTCAGCAACTTCAAGGGTGTTGGCACTGGAATCAAGTCCAGGTGTACTAGGGCATGGTGACAGTAAAACAAACAAAAAAATCGATTAAAACAATAATTCACTAATTTAAATCAAACTTTATTATTAGATATTCTGTCAGATTGCTAGAGATAGATCAAGTGGTGAAATAAGCTGAAGGTAGGATAAACTGCAATAAGGAAATGCGCTACTGTTTCTCTTTTTTTTTTTTTTACATAAAAGAAAAATTGAGAACATATTTGAGAATGGTGAAGATTACTATTTATTAGTGCTATGCGTACTAGATAGTTTCAAGAGTGCATACACTATATTAGAAAATGCATTGAATGTATTGAGTGGTGGAAAAACTCTATAAAGAGTTGGATAAAGTTTTTATAAAATTTCAGAGGTGGGTAAACTGCGTTTAGCCTCACTGCAGTCATGATTGATGTTAGAGATAATATTATGTATAATACTTACAAACACTGATTGAACAGAGGGAGGAATCTTTACTGGTGTTGATAGCATTGGTGTTATCGCTAACTGTGATTCTTCCTCTTCTGATGACGAGGACAACAACGCTGCAGCAGAGGTCGACGCTTTAGTCTGAAAGGTCATAAGTTCAATTTGCTAAAAAAAACATGAAAAACGTCAAACTAACACAGTAAAACATGGTTGATTTACATCGATAATAGCAAACTTATATATGACTTTTAGCTAAGTGTCTAACGTTACATTATTACGTTACATACTAACTTTGCTTACTCATTGCTTGACAAGTGTAACGTTAGTTAGTGAGGCAGACACATTAAAACAACAAGCGAGCAAAACATACAAGATATTTAGTTCGTAAACAGAAAAATCATAGGAGATGTGTTTCTTTACAGCAGACGACTATGTCAGTGTGTGTTCTCAGTAGCCACTAGCTGATAATAGAGTCTAGTCAGAAATAACATTACCTCCAGGCAAATGCGTTTAGTGCTGCTAGTGCTGGTGGTTCCCGACGTTCCTGGCTTTTGGTCGTCATCGTCTGGCAAGGAAAATACTGAAGGAATTGCGTTTTTCAAAAGCGCGGGTCTCTTCAATCCTAAGGGGTTAGGCTCAAAATCTTCGGGCTTGAAATGTAAACTGCACACCGTCTGATTTTTTAGTGCTTCAAGTGTTGTGTCCTCACCGAACTTAGGGTTATTGATAGCCCGTAGCCACTTTTTGCACAAGTCCGTATCTTTCGGGAATCTGTGAATACTTACTCCGGGTATTTTCCTTGTACTTGAACAACATCCCGGTACTATGCAAGTGCACACCATTTTGTCACAAAAACAAGTATTAATTATATACTTGGGTCGCAAAATAACTCTTCACAACAAATTGTGCCAAATAATTTCCAATCGGTAGCGTAGAGGAGAGCTCACCTATAATCCACATTGATGGGCGGAGTAGTGGGAGTGGCCTGCGGAGCTGAGCATTGCAATGCACTATGGGGATTGTTGTCTACAGTCCACAAGCTCTAAAAAGTTATTTTCTGCCTTTTATAGGCCCAGAAGGACCAAAATTAAAAAAAAATTGATACTATTATACTACATATATGACCCACTTTCAATACACATTCATGTCTCCACGGGTGAAATGACCCTTTAAAGTCCCTAGTAACCAAGCATTACAGCAGGCAAAACAACACCAAATGCTGGGAAATAACCCCGGCACATCTTATCTTGAAGAGGAAGACCACCTCTCTCAAAGGCTGGGAAGAGCACAGCAAGAGATTAGGGGAGGTTTCCTTGAACCCTGGACCCTCAGATTAAAAGTCTGATGCTCTACCATTTGAGCTAGCCGGGCTTTTGCCAGGGAACAGCCACCCTAGGGATATAACAGCACTTTCTCCTTAAAGTGTTCATGCTTTGTCAGCTTAAAGTTTGTGGTATTAAAGGATGAAGACCACAAGTTATAAAGGGACGAGAGAGATAGGCTGCTCCTTCCAAAGCTAGGAACACTGCCATTGAAAGAGTGGAGTTTTTTTTCATGGCATGTTGCTAACTCTAAGGTGGTTTCGACAAAAGAGCACTTGGGACATAATGAGTAGGTTTCTGTTTGACTTTTCTAAGAAAGAACGAATGCAACATTTCAAAACACTAATATCCAAGATTCTCCATAAAATATAATGCGGCGACTCTTGAGCTGCACAACATGAAGGCTGTGAAGTTGTCGGGGGATGCCAAAGCCATTGCTCCGACAGCCTGAATAGAATGGCCAAAATCACATATGATCTGGGCCTTTTGAAATGATGCCCACTTCAGGCTTGAAAAGAGCCCAATGTCCGTGTTAGAAAAAAAAAAAGCAGCTCGTACAAAGCTCCTAGATGTCACAATTCCTGTCGCAAACAGACAAAGAGCCACACAGTCGGCAGGGTTCGAACCTGCGCGGGGAGACCCCAATGGATTTCAAGTCCATTGCCATAACCTCTCAGCCACGACTACTCCTGCCACTTCTCGCGTGGGTTTGGTTGTATAGTCATGCACTGTGAAACTGTCATCGGTGCATCGTGCACACAGCAGCAACTGAACGTTACCCCAGATAGCCGTGCAGTGTGAAAAGAACAGGGACCCGACTACTTTGAAAATTGTGCAGTGTGAACTCGGCATTACAGGCATTAAGAACTCATTTGGTCGCAGGCAACTAAAGGGATCATCTGTTAATAGGCTTGAAGTTGCAACTTCCTAAATTAAAACAACCACTAGAAGACAATTTCACTAAAATGCTTCAGAATGCAGAAGACTATTGGTCAATAGACAATACTGGTTGAAACTTCACAGAATTCATATAATTGTTCGTCCAATCATTGCATTTGGATTCAGACGTTTCCATGTCAACACCATCAACGCCGAAATGAATCTGCATCAGTCAGGTGGTACAACTAGCGCACTGCAATTTGTTTACATTCATTATCACTGTAATGTTATGCATTTTAGACATGAGGCAATTTAGTGCAGTCTTTCAACCTGTGACACTTTACAGACTCTGCTGTGTGCGTTGGAGAGTGGGATCTCACGCATTGATTCCAATGAGCCATTATGTGAGAGAACAGCCAAACTAACACTGGAATACAAAAATCTAATCCCTTGTTTTCCAAAAAAAGAAAAGAAAAAGAGGAAATGGTCTTACAAGTGTGAGATTTATTTGGTGATAAACAGGGAAAACACCATACATCCAATGGTTAAATCAGCACTGCATGCATAGCCACATTAATTATGGCCAGGACATTGGCCATAAGGGTCAGTTGGCTTTGGAGGTTCAGCTGCAGGCTTCATTGGAGGCGCTGCAGGCTTCACAGGAGGCCTCGGGGGTTCGCCTGCAGGCTTCATTGGAGGCTTGGGCGGTTCGGCCACAGGCTTCACAGGAGGCTTCGGGGGTTCAGCTGCAGGCTTCATTGGAGGCTTCGGGGGTTCGGCCACAGGCTTCATTGGAGGCTTTAAAGGAGGCTTCGGGGGTTCGGCTGCAGGCTTCATTGGAGGCTTCGGGGGTTCGGCTGCAGGCTTCACTGGAGGCTTCGGGGGTTCCACTGCAGGCGTCACTGGCAGTTCGTCTGAAGGCTCCGGAGGTTCGGTAGAAGGCTCCGGCAGTTCAGCAGAAGGCTCCGGCAGTTCTGGAGAAGGCTCCGGCAGTTCGTTAGAAGGCTCCGGCTCTTCGGTAGAAGGCTCCACTGGAGGCTTTGGAGGTTCGGCTGCAGGCTTTCCTGGTGGCTTTGGAGGTTCGGTTGCAGGCTTTCCTGGAGGCTTTGGAGGTTCGGCTGCAGGCTTTCCTGGAGGCTTTGGAGGTTCGGCTGCAGGCTTCCCTGGAGGCTTTGGAGGTTCGGCTGCAGGCTTCCCTGGAGGCTTTGGAGGTTCAACTGCAGGTTTCACTGGAGGCTTTGGAGGTTCAGCTGCAGGCTTTCCTGGAGGCCTCGGCGGTTCGGCTGCAGGCTTCACTGGATGGATACAGATAGTCAACTTCAGTCAGTCCGTTTAGAGGCATTCAGCCTCAGATACAGCACAAAACCCAAATACCAAATTTTACACCTTAATTCTTAATCATGATCGTATTATTAATCATTTGAATTAATTTTGTAAAGCCACCCTGTGCTATTGGCTGAATACTTTTTACATTGAGAACGATTAATTATAAAACAAGACAAACTGAAATGAGGAAGCTGACCCAAACACTAATATAATAACATAAATACCTGCAAATGGATCCATACACTGATGTCCACATCCATTGCTGCAGCATTTCTCATTGTTCGGACAGTCACTGTCATAGTAACACAACTCTGCACACATTCCTGCTCCAGACTTTGTGCTTGGACACTCCCCTGCCTTTGCTGTTATAGAGAGACATGACAGAGAAACCACATCACTGAATACTGAATGTCTCATACACTGTATGAAAAAAAAAAAAAAAATCGTAGGAGGATTTACCGGAATATTCAGTCCATCTGCTTCATAGTTTCACGTTTAGTTCAATGTGTTACTCATGGTTTCTTTGCAATTATTTGTGAAACTTGCTGGCAATTTCTGAGTGAAAACTTTTTCAGGGTTTTTTTTTCCTGGAAGACGTATAGCATGCATCAATAATTAAAACTCACTGAAAACAGGCGGCACACACGCGGACCCACAGGGAAATTGACAGCATTTGTGTCCTCCAGAGCAGTCTCTATCAGAAGTGCAATCTCGTCGGGAGGGCACGACCGTCAGCATCGCCGGACACTGACCAGAAACTACAGAAGAGGATCATTAGGGGAGACCAGGAAGTGCTGTAATAGTTTGCTTCAGCATTTGCAAGTCAGGGGTTTTGCAATGTGTCTCAAACTTTATAATATTCACACATTTATCTGCTTCAAGTCAAGTAGCTTAGAAATCTACCATTTTTCACTAAACCACATCAATCAGTTTCAAAGACTGAGAGTGAAGTTACAACCTACCCCACTGTAGTAGAGTGAGTAATAGTGCAATGCTGATAGAAAGCATGGACATCAGTTAATTTGTTGTATACAAATTTACTGGTGTACATCTTCAAAAATGATGCCATCCACATGACCACCCTCATTTCCTTTTAAGCATTTTAATAAGCTACTCAACAGAAAACAAAACAAATATAGAAACCCACTATATATGTAAAATGCGGAGTTATCGGTTATAATTAGCTCCCCACGTTATATTGTAGGCTTATGCATTTCTTAAAAAATAAAAATAAAAAAAAGGCAAAAGTTTAAACTCAGGATTGATACAGTCCGGTAACAATTCTGCAGCCATATTATAACACTAATGTTCGTGTTTAACAGTAAACAAAAGTGCCCATTAGTGATTATATGGGTTTTACTTGTGCAATGAAAAATGCATAAACTTATGACAGTTTGCATATTTATACTTTGCTTATTATTAAAACTAAACCAACATACAAAGATGAACTTCCACTTGATGTCTGTACTGTATTTTTGCAAGCAGATGTGTCTGAAATCAAATTTTGTAAGGCACTTTATTTATGCACTTCTTTGGGCTGCGTAATGAAGCTAAAAGAACTTCTCACCTAGGACTCCAGCGTCTGTTGTGCTTAAACAAGCAGACAGACACAATAAAACAGCATTAAACGAGCAGTACACTTGAGCTGTCATCCTCTCGACCTGCAATCTCAAAATCAACTCTGCTGGAAGATGCACTGAATTAGTGAGTCAGGAGGGGCGGACCACAAAACTACAAAGAAAGACCCCTGTTGCTGCATCAAAATATCAGCTGAGTCCCACAACAAACGCTATCAAAAGAGTTTAAAACACTTTATGAAAATGCGTTTTTAAAGATCCAATTGGGGGTCTGGGTAACTCCAACCCTAATGAAAATCACTTGCCTGCAGCTTTCTAATATAGCCTAATCTTGAAGCCCTTGATTAGCTTGTTCAGGTGTGTTTGATTAGGGTTGGATCTGCAGTGGTCAGGTGGTGCAGTGGTCAGGTGGTACAGCGATTACGTGGTACAAGTCAGAGTTCTACCACAAGTTACAAGTTGTAATTAAGACTAAACTCCTACACCTAAGGCTGCGGACATATATTGGAAAATATAGGCTAAGGGGAGCCTTAATGTAGACTATCTTTATCACCAGTGGGAGGCAGCAATGCACTAGTAGTGCCTAGTCTGCCGGAAAGGAATAGAAGAAGAAGAAGAAGAAGAAGAAGAAGAAGAAGAAGAAGAAACTCCTACACCTAAACTCTCCAGGAAATGGATCTCTACTGGAGACGGGCATAAATCTGCATAAATCAATCTTGCTGATTGATTTGCGATGTGAATCCATGCAAGTAATTATGATTGAAAACAATGTTTCCAGCCACTGTAGTGAATATAGTGGAATACACAGCCATGGTTATATCATAGCCAATTTAAAGGAGCCGTATGTAAGATTGTGGCCAAAACTGGTACTGCAATCACTTTCAAATTACTGTAGAACAGTGTATCCCCTCCCCCTCCCCCCTGACTCGAGGTTGCCAGATAGGCTGCAGAATCCAGCACGAACGTTTGTAGCTGCAGCTGTGGTAACTAGAGCTGAGCTGGCAACCCGGATGCAGAAACACTACTGACTTCGTGATTGGTAGATAGGTGGAGGGTGGCGCTTCAGGCCAAAACACAACATGACAACATCAACATCAGTTGAGGGCTGCAACTTCACTTTTTAAATGACAATATCCTGGCCGTACTACTGTTGTCAGTGATATAAGTATTTGAAATGAACATGATTTCTTAATGTCTAGTGACATATTAGGGCCATTTTATGATTAATTGAAATACATTTCTTACATACAGCTCCTTTAAATATAAGAACTTAAATCAACCCTAAATGTATTCACAAAATAAATGGGCAGCAGTTTCTTCAAAAAGACCACAAAATGAGCAAGTTTAATCAATATCAAGATATTTACAGATAGATGAATTAAACGTGTCGTTCAAATCTTTTAAGTTGTTGCGCGTGTGATAACGCGTCGTAGGTCACATGATAACGTCAACATGGCAGATGTCCGGCAGATGTTCTGCTGTGTTTTAGCATAGAGTTGAGGCAACTTTTCTTCCAGTAGGAGCAGAGCATGTATTTAAGAAAAAAAAGGTTTAGCAGAGGATGGTTTCGATCCATCGACCTCTGGGTTATGGGCCCAGCACGCTTCCGCTGCGCCACTCTGCTCCTGACAACAAAATTGCCATACCCTACTGTTTTCAAAAGGACTTGCATGTAGGCACACTTGAAGCACTCTTCTGTCATCTATTAGAACATGTGAAAACTACAGAGGATTTTAGCACACAGCTGAGGCAACTTTTCTCCAAGTAGGAACAGAGAATGTACATAATAAAAGCAATCCTAGCAGAGGATGGTTTCAATCCATCGACCTCTGGGTTATGGGCCCAGCACGCTTCTGCTGCGCCACTCTGCTGTAAACCACCCCAGATGGGACTCAAACCCACAATCCCTGGCTTAGGAGGCCAGTGCCTTATCGGTCACTGGGGCTGATAAAAACCTGCGCTCATGTGCCCCCATTACTTTGGCTTCAGTGACAACAACAGCATAGGCATTTAAACAAGGCCAGCACACAATGTAATCCGGATGAACGACTACTTCGACAGGCCACTGGGGCATGACTCGCTTGCCCTACTAATTCTCCATCTCATTCAGGTGGCTTAGTCAATGAGGCGTTTGAATAAGGCATACACTATGGCTTTGTTCGAAAGCGCATACTTCCCTACTATTTAGTATGGGAAAAAGAGTAGGCGAGCGATAAAGTATGTACGAATCCAAAAGAGTAGGCGAGAATAACCTGGGTGACGTACTAATTATCGCGAGATTCAGACTTAAGTGCATTCAAATATGCCTACTTTCCTACTATATAGTAGGCGAAAACAGTACGTGAAGGAAGCAGTAAGTTCGAAACATCAGTATTCATAAAAGAGTAGGCGAGAAGTTCCCGGATGGCTTACTGCTTTTGCCCAGATTTTCGAGTGCTCAACCGATGGATACTCTTCTATCCCAGGAGGCCACGCGAGAGGATAAATCATTATCAATCATCGTAGAGATCAGCAACGCGGGTGCTTTCAAATGTGAGTAAACACGGTTCCTTGTGTTAAAATTGCATGTGTTGAACTACTGTAGAGTAAACTGTTGAATTGTTTAAGGTGTAAAGACGTTACACAGTGTAGTATAGTTGTGATTTTGCTGTAAAAACACGTTTTATTATGTATAACGTTAGATAACGGGAGCTCCAGTAAGGACACGTAAGTTAGGTCTCTAAAATGGATTTACATAAACCATACATCATAAAGATGCTTATTTTAAATGTCTATTTACATCTGACAGGAAAATCTTGAAATGTAACATGAAATAGACATCTGAGTGATGAATGTGTGCTATTATGTAGAACAAATCTATAAAGTAACTAAACATAAGTTATCTATTTAATTTGTCCATTAGTAGTTGATAAATTGAGGGACATTTATGTTGGATAAAAAGATAAAACAACCTCAACATGTAAATGTAGTGTTGAGCTCATAAATCACAGAGGTAACGTGAATCTTGTCTGGATGTTACAGGGACAGATGAACAGATGTGTGTTTATCCGGTGGAGAGTGGCTCATGAAGCTGAATGCTGCCATAAAGGCTTTGAGTCAGTATACTACAGAAATGAATAACAACAACTATTTAAATATTAAGTTGTAGTTTATTTTAATTATTGTAATTTCAAACAGAGCTATTACAGCACTTTTCTGATTCTTGATCTCTGTGCATTTGCTGCAGATCTTTTGTGGTGGAGCAGGACCTACAAGGAAAGATGATGGCGGCATTTGTGAAAAAAAAGTGTTTTTGTCTTCTAAATAATACTGAAATCAAATGACATTGTGCGGTTGAAATTACTGCTTTTGTGTTATGTTTGTGCATTTTTGTAGGATCTGAAATGTCAGCAGGCTGGTGTGAGCACTGAGGATGAGAAGCCCAGAGCTGAATCCTGGAGATGGTGCCATGGATGAGTCCCTCAATCACTCCACTTGCCCTTACGAGACCCTCCATCACTCCACCTGCCCTTACGAGACCCTCCATCACTCCACCTGCCCTTACGAGACCCTCCATCACTCCACCAGCCCTTATGAGACCCTCCATCACTCCACCTGCCCTTACGAGACCCTCCATCACTCCACCTGCCCTTATGAGACCCTCCATCACTCCACCTGCCCTTACGAGACCCTCCATCACTCCACCTGCCCTTATGAGACCCTCCATCACTCCACCTGCCCTTATGAGACCCTCCATCACTCCACCTGCCCTTACGAGACCCTCCATCACTCCACCTGCCCTTACGAGACCCTCCATCACTCCACCTGCCCTTATGAGACCCTCCATCACTCCACCTGCCTTTTTTGCCTCAGATTGTGAAGCACAAAACAACACGCAACAACCTCAGGCACGAGGGAACGGCTCACCTCTGGCGGTCAGCTGATTCATCAGAATAAAGCCGCAGAATGGGAACCGCTGTGTTGAGATGGCAGAAGTAGTAGTAGTAGTAGTAGCTTTATTGGTCACTAGTCACAGGTACCAGCGAAATTCCGCCATCAACCTGTCCATACAAACATACATACAATATGACAAGGGGGAAGACAGGACAGGAAGACAGAGCATTGAGGAAAAAAATACAGCATAACATGAGGAGAGGTGAGGAGGAAAAAAAGGCAACCCCCAGACTATGCTCCTGTAAGGAGTACAGTTTGGGAACA
The DNA here is from genome assembly GCF_963993115.1 of Abramis brama. NCBI lineage: Eukaryota > Metazoa > Chordata > Actinopteri > Cypriniformes > Leuciscidae > Abramis > Abramis brama. The sequence continues at coordinate 4,356,638 of NC_139970.1, read as the reverse complement.
GTAAAAAAACACCTCAGCAACATTAGCACATAATCAGTACACAACATGAACACACAAGACTTGCAACAGGGGAGGGGAGTGGGGGGTGGAGGTAACCCAGCACAGGCAAGCAGCCATCCGGTCCTGCAGCCATTTTCGGCGCTGGTCAGACCCGCCTGTCAGACTGGGGGTACAAAGCGTCGAAGGCGAGGGATGGGGGGTGGGGGAGGGTGATTGCATATCTGTGTATATGTAAGAGTCCGTGTATGTGTAGGCCTCGAGAGTCGCTACGCCTGACATCCTAATCTAGGTGCTTCAGTCCGCAGGATGTCATAGCGATACACAGCAGTTGCCATGGAGTCAACCTTGATCAGGTCCCAGACAGAGTCAACAATCAGCAGGTGTCAGTGGGGAGTGGGGGAAGGAAGGCAAGAGTGTCTCGCTGCAGTGCTCTCTCCAGAGGGAGTTGTTGTTGCAGCAGCAGCCTCGGCCAAGGCCAGTGCTGGTAGAGGGGGGCCGAAAGCAGATAAGATTGGGGTTGTTTGGTCTTGGGACGAGTAGCCGCATTCCAATTTACACAGCTCCTGGTCCATTTGGGTCTCCGAAACGATCCATTTGCCTTTGCAAAGCTGTAAGCTTCTCCAAGATGTTATCAATATTTTGGTTCATAGTCACCAAAGTCACAGTCTGAGTGCTGACAGCTCTGCCCACTGCTTCAATCATGACGGGCAGCCTTGTGGGGTTTTGGACAGCTGTCACCGTCTTCTTAATTCCTCGATAAACCAGGGCAATGCCTAATCCAAACAGCAGAAAACCTGTTATCATGGTTCCGAAAAGGTAGATATCTTCAATGTCCTCCACGGAAAGAGCCGCCAGACACACGACCCGCCACCTCTCCCACGCGTCCATCGTGTAGCCAGCAGCGAACGTTCCGGCAGGGCAGTCAGGTTCCCCCGAACCCAAGCTTCTCGTCGAGAAGATGGTGTCAATTGCGTTGAGAGACCAGTTGATCAAATCCATAATTTCTTAGTTTGGAGAGCAGTGCGGAGAGAGTCTCTCAAAGTACAAGACAGTAGACTAGACGAGACGAGAGGAGCAAAGCAGGGGAGATAAGGGAGAGGAAGGGAAGAAAATGCGACCGCCTTCGTTGAGAGCCAAAGAGAGAAGGATGTGGGGTTCAGCTTCTGTAGCCTACATACATGATTGTAGTTTGAATAAAGCTTTGTTTCATGTGTTGACTTGTATATGCATTTGTTTATTGTGTGATGGTGACTTTCATTCATTCTTTTACTAATTTATTAATATTTCTCATTGTTGTCAGTAAATAAAATATAATTATTTAATTAATGTTTTATTTAATTGTTTGAAAGAAAATGTATATATGTTCATTATATACACATCTAGAGTGTATTCATGCATAGCTATGTCATATGACATATATTACATTTTGTTTGTTTTATTGAATTATATCATTTTCAGTAAAAAGTAATATAATTAAGTATTGGTCAGCATTTATCGTTGTTATTATTGTATGTTTGGGGTGGGATAGCAATGCAATTCATTCTGGGGTAATATTAATTTTTAATATTAATGATACTTACATTTTTCGAGTACAAAATCAACAGTTTTCCTCCAAAGGCGAATCTTCGCACAACTGCCCTTTTTGCAGATATTACAAACGCTGAGGAAAACCATTCTAGGTAGGGCTGTCGAGTTACTGATGTTATGAGGTATATATATATATATATATATATATATATATATTATGGGTTTGCATACATAATATGATATTTTTTACACAGGAAAAAAGAACCTACAAGGTTGAATATCTTAATATATATTTTCTTAAATAATTCATTATAATACATTTAAAAAAGCATTTTTTGTTATTTATAGGCCTAGGCCTGAGGGATGAAACGAGAGTTAAATTCAACAAGAAAAAGAGGAAAAGATAAAGCAGTAAGCCACTTTTGCTTGTGGATGAAAATGTTTGGATATAAAAATAAAAAAAATTAACAACATATTCAAGAGATGACAATTCGTTTTCTTACGATTTCGTAATAAAAATAAATAATATCGTTAAGGATAAAACGGTGGGTCACATTAGTAGGGTTAAAGGAGCCGTATGTAAGATTGTGGCCAAAACTGGTACTGCAATCACTTTCAAATTACTGTAGAACAGTGTATCCCCTCCCCCTCCCCCCTGACTCGAGGTTGCCAGATAGGCTGCAGAATCCAGCACGAACATTTGTAGCTGCAGTTGTGGTAACTAGAGCTGAGCTGGCAACCCGGATGCAGAAACACTACTGACTTTGTGATTGGTAGATAGGTGGAGGGTGGCGCTTCAGGCCAAAACACAACATGACAACATCAACATCAGTTGAGGGCTGCAACTTCACTTTTTAAATAACAATATCCTTGCCGTACTACTGTTGTCAGTGGTATTTGAAATGAACATGATTTCTTAATGTCTAGTGACATATCAGGGCCATTTTATGATTAATTGAAATACATTTCTTACATACAGCTCCTTTAATGATCGACTATCGAATAATCATTAATATTTTATATTGAAATTCATTATTTCTTTAACTTTTTATAAATTAAAAATGCAATGAAAATACAAAAATACAGTTTGTTTGTCCTCGATGAGATCTTTATTACAAGAAGATCAACTTGTGGCAGTGAAACTGGACGTTCGGTAGACTTGAAGATATGCCCTGCGGTGCTCTAAAACAGCGGAACCTGCAGCTGCGAGCCGGCGTTCTTAAACAGAGACCCATGGCCACTTCATCCGTTTTCTGTGATCGGATAGCTATCCGATCGTGAAAAGACCAAATGTAAATGCCCTCCGAAACGCATTCGAGACGGATTTAAACCCGATCGCTCAAACCACTTCAGGAGGAGATCTGTGCCGCATTCCAGACGAAACTGGACAAGAGTAAATGCATCTGGTTGTTGAAACCACATATGTAAATTTGACTTATCCCAAAAATGCTAAGAAATAAACGTGTGAGAGCGTGTTATAGGCTATATGTCATGTTATAGCCAGATATGACGACGCTACTTCAACACACATCACCACAGATGAGCATCTATTCATCAAGCCAACGTGCAAACTATCGCAAATCAAAGTGAAAGTCATTCATCAACACACAATCATCTTCATTAAAAGTAAAGAACCGAAATGATCTTACCAGGGCTGTTGCCGCAATATCTTGTTGCGGTCTTTGATTTAGAAATTTTCGCTGATGATCAATAAAATGCAGCTCATATCAGTTGCTTTCGGTGACGTGCAACAATTTAAATATGCATATAGCGCGGGAATTCAAGATCGGATTTATATCCGTTTTGCAAAAACACATTTATGTGACCAGGTGTAAATGGAATCGTTTTGATAAATCAGATAGCTATCCGATCTGAGAAAACGCATGAAGTTCCCATAGAACTTCTGCACCAGTCTACTGATTTCTGTTGAGAAAGATAAGCATGTTGACATGATCTGGGATCAGATGCGACCGCAACCTGGTGACAGCCAGTCCAGCCGCCGAAAACACCCGCTCTGAGGGGACTGACGTTGCCGGGATGCACAGGTACCTCCGCGCTAAAATGAATTCCATTGCTTCAAGACTCACACTACGCAACGCAACCTGCATTAGTTTAATCGATAACAAATAAACGTGATCGACGAAATTCTTAACGATCAACTATCGATCGTCGATTAATCATGCCCATCCCTATGAAACACCATAACATTTCCCCATTGATACAGCAACTTTTGATCAATTCCAAGCAGTGTCCTACATTGAACTATGGGACATTGTAAAGCACATGAAACCATCAACAGCTCCACATGATCCTATCCCTTCACAGATTATCAAAGATGCTTTTGACGCTATTGGTCCCTCCATTCAAATTATTTTTAACTCCTGCCTTGCCACCGGCACCATTCCTTCATATTTCAAGCAAGCGGTTGTCCAGCCTATGCTAAGGAAACATAATCTGGATGCAAAATGTCCTAATCATTTCCGGCCTATCTCTAAACTGCCATTTATCTCAAAATTTTTGGAGAAGGTGGTTTTTAACACAGTTGCTTCCATACCTCAACTTAACAGAGATCCTAGAGCCATTTCAAACTAGGTTTAAAGCCCATCACAGCACTGAGACAGCCCTGTTAAAGGTGACAAATTACCTGTTGCTCACTCTTGACTCGAATGGTGATAGTGCCATTCTGGTCCTGTTGGATGTTAGTGCTGCATTTGACAATGTAGACCATGGTATATTACTGGAGCATCTCGGACAATGCGTTGGCATTAAGGGTATAGCTCTTAACTTGTTTCACTCCTACCTCCACCAAAGATCTTTTTCAGTATCCATAGGCCAGTTTTCTTCATCCTCTTTCTTATGGTGTCCCCCAGGGATCCATTCTGGGTCCAGTACTTTTCTGCCTTTACATGCTCCCCCTAGGTAACATCATCAGAAAATTCTATATTTCATTCCATTTCTATGCAGATGACTCCCAACTGTACATCCCACATAAATCCGGCAACTTTATGCAGCCTCTTTTAGTCTATTTGAAAGAAATTAAAATCTGGATGGCTAATAATTTCCTTCAGTTAAATGATAACAAAACTGAAGTTATTGTTTTTGGCCCTTCAAAATAAAAAAATTCCATCCCTGCCAACCTTGACCCGCTCGATGGTGTTTTTAGCCCCCAATGGCTCCTTCCAGGCAGCTAACCTAACCTCAACCTTAAACCTACCCATCCCCTCGCTGCCTGGAAGGCACCGTTGGGGGCTAAAAACACCAAACACCCCTTGACCCCCTTGCCCCCTATGTTAAATCCCATGCATGTAACCTGGGTGTTATTTTAGACTCCCATCTTAACCTGCACAAACAAATATCATCTGTTGTAAAGACTAGTTTTTTATCCATTAAGAATAATTTCCAAACTCAAGTCTGTTTTGTCATAGAATGATCTGGAAATAGTCATCCATGCCTTCATAACCTCCCGCCTAGATTATTGTAACTCTCTCTACTTTGGTCTTCCGTTGACACTGGTGGCACGGCTTCAGATTGTCCAAAATGCAGCGCCTAGGCTGCTCACAAATACAAAAAAGCGTGAACACATTACACCTGTTCTAGCCTCCTTGCACTGGCTTCCAGTCCAGTCTAGGATACAATTTAAAATACTGCTGATGGTTTTTAAAGCTCTTCACGCCCTGGCCCCCAGCTAAATAGCTGGTATTATTCATCCGCATGTAGCCCCCAGGTCCCTCAGATCTTCCAGCCAAGGTCTCCTCCATGTCCCACGGTCCCGGCTTAAGAAAAAAGGTGACAGAGCCTTTTCTATTGCTGGCCCTCAGCTGTGGGACCCACTGCCACCTGACATCAGAAATGCCTCTTCAATTACAATTTTCAAAACCAGGCTCAAAACCCACCTATTTACATTGGTCTTCCCTGTGTTTTAAAGGAGAACTCCGGTCAATTTTAACATTGAGCTCATTTTTTTGTAAATTTGGAGTGCTGTCAATACAGAGAACAACGACAAAAATTGGTGTTGCCTACACCGTGTTACCCTCTTTTTAAAATTTGCACTCTGTTGACTTCAATGGGGCATATTTTAAACCTGCTTTTAGCCTCTTAACATCCTTGATGTGTCATTACAAGTGCCCAGCCAATGTGAGTGATTCCTTTAGAGTTAACACGGGTGAATCTGACTGCAGTAGATGTGAAAGATATGAAGAAAAATGAAGTTAATTCGGCCAGCGCTCATACCTGTATTTACATCCTGTTTTCGGTTGAAGTTCAAAGTAGTCGATTGTCGAGTTCACGCGTGTGATCATAGTAACTAAACATATGCGCGTGAACTCGACAATCGATTACTATGGCCTTCGATTACTAAAACAGGATGTAAATACAGTATGAGCGCTGGCCGAATTAACTTCATTTTTCTTCATATCTTTCACATCTACTGCAGTCAGATTCACCCGTGTTAACTCTAAAGGAATCACTCACATTGGCTGGGAACTTGTAATGACACATCAAGGATGTTAAGAGGGTAAAAGCATGTTTAAAATATACCCCATTGAAGTCAACAGGGTGCAAATTTTAAAAAGAGGATAACACGGTGTAGGCAACACCGATTTTTGTCATTGTTCTCTGTATTGACAGCACTCCAAATTTACAAAAAAATGAGCTCAATGTTAAAATTGTCCGGAGTTCTCCTTTAACTGTCTTACCCTGTTATGTCTGTATTTAACTTTTTTTCTCTTGATGTCATCTCAGCTTAAATTACTAATTTGTAAGTGTATTTATTTTATTTTATTTTTTATTATTCTGTGACTATTGCGCTATGTACAGCACTTTGGTACAGCACTTTGTGTTTAAATGTGCTATAAAAATAAATTTTACTTTACTTACTTACTTACTTATTTGAAGAGAGTGGCAAGCTTTACCATTAAACTAAACTAACTGTGCGCATGCATTTTAGACACTTACATTGTTCTTGCTCCATCCATGCAATAACTGCATCCTTCTTTGAGCTGTGTTTTCTATTTACTTCAACTGCTCAGTGCTCTGGTAATATCAATAGTATGACCCATTTCAGGGCTGACCAAAATTATTATTTAAAATCAGAATATGAGCATAGCTCACTTATATTCACTTAAATATTGAAACGTTAGCGATACTGATTCAAAAAGCAAGCGCCAGCGATTGAACGTCAAAGTGTGGTTTGAATGCCCCGGCCCCCAGCTGAACTGGAAGTTTCGATTGGTTTTGCACCCGAGTCAAATCTGTCTGTTATTGGCTGAAGCGCTTCAGATCTGTCTGTTATTGGCTGAAGCGCTTCAGATCTGTCTATTATTGGCTGAAGCGCTTCAGACCTGTCTGTCATTGGCTGAAGCGTTTCAGACCTGTCTGTCATTGGCTGAAGCGCTTCAGACCTGTCTGTCATTGGCTGAAGCGTTTCAGACCTGTCTGTCATTGGCTGAAGCGTTTCAGACCTGTCTGTCATTGGCTGAAGCGTTTCAGACCTGTCTGTCATTGGCTGAAGCGTTTCAGATCTGTCTGTCATTGGCTGAAGCGCTTCAGACCTGTCTGTCATTGGGTCTGTCATTGGCTGAAGCGTTTCAGACCTGTCTGTCATTGGCTGAAGCGCTTCAGACCTGTCTGTTATTGGCTGAAGCGCTTCAGACCTGTCTGTTATTGGCTGAAGCGCTTCAGATCTGTCTGTTATTGGCTGAAGCGCTTCAGACCTGTCTGTTATTGGCTGAAGCTCAGGGATCCACCGCAGTAATTTGAAAAGGCCCAGCTCACCATTGCCCGGTCTGCACTTTTGTCAAAGTACTTTGTACTTTTGGTGGAAAATAAATGTAGCGAAGTTAAAATCTTTATTTTTATTCAACTCAAGTAAAAGTTAAAGTACCACAATTTAATTATTTGAAAGTATAATTACTTGCTTTCCGACTCTGGCACTTTTAATGCCGTACAAGTGTAGTATTTTTGAGTGACTGTCTGAGACTGACATCTAGTGGACGTTTTATGATCTGTGACTTTACAGCAGGGTTCATCTTTCTATTCCTGGAGAGACACAACAGGGTTTCATTTCAGCTGTTACTGAACACACCTGAATTAACTAAGAACGTTTTTTGCATTTAAAATAACATCCAGGTGTGTGGGAGTACGGTTGAAACTGAACTCTTAAGGAATAAGGCTGTCCAGGACCAGGAATGAAGAATCTGCTTTACAGACTTGTAGATAAACCTGTTTTGCACACGTCACTCAAACACAGAACCAGGAAACACATGAGTTCAGGGAAGGAGAAACTGAAGTGCAGTTGAGCTGTTGTGTGTTTGTGTGTCTCATGCTGTAAAATGGCAGAAGCCAGAATTTCAGTGGATCAGAATAAGTTCCTGTGTCCAGTGTGTCTGGATCTCCTGAAGGATCCAGTGGCCATTCCCTGTGGACACAGTTACTGTAAGATCTGTATTACAGGCTGCTGGGATCAGGAGGATCAGAAGAGAGTCTACAGCTGTCCTCAGTGCAGACAGACCTTCAGGCCAAGACCTGCTTTAGCTAAAAACACCATGCTGGCTGAACTGGTGGAGAAACTGAAGAAGACTAAACTTCCTGCTGACTGTTACGCTGGAGATGTGCAGTGTGACGTCTGTACTGGAAGAAAACACAAAGCGGTCAAGTCCTGTCTGGTGTGTCTGATCTCTTACTGTCAAAGTCACCTTGAACAACATGAGAGTTGGTTTAAAGGAAAGAGACACAATTTGACTGATGCCACTGGACGACTGCAGGAGATGATCTGCCAAACACATGATAAACTCCTTGAGGTTTTCTGTCGCACTGACCAGAAGTTTATATGCTTGCTGTGTACAATGGACGATCATAAAAACCACAACACTGTATCAGCTGCAGCACAGAGGACAGAGAAACAGGTATGAAACTACACACTTAGGCCTGTCGCGATAGTCAATAAATCAATAAATCGCACGATAAAAAAAAAATTAGCTCGATAATTTTTCCGCCCACGATAATTACATCTGCATGCTTGTTTGTTTTCCTCGTCTCTCTCTCTCTCTATTAAATAGACTGGATGACCACTCTCCGTTCCTTAGCGTATAGGAGGAGTGAACCCTCTTGTCAATTGCATGGTCTATGTGTGGGGAGGCGGCGCCGCGTAATACACACGCACTCCTAATCCTAACCAAGTATTTTCAGTGTGTAGCATATACACGCAATAAAGCACGTCTCCGTCTTCCCGACAGTAAATTACACAATCACTCAAGCGTTTGTTTAGTTGATAAAATAACAGGAGGACAGTGCAAAATGCTGTGGTATCCTGTTGAGGCTTTTTTTTATTTGTTTACAAAGGTCCTAACCGGCAGTTTTGCCTGTTATGGAATGTATCACTATTTATGTCTGAGCCTAATGTTTAATATTTTTTGAAGTGCAATTTTGTTTACATCCATTTTATTAATGTTTTTGGTAATTTATTCAAGTGAATTTTTTTTTACTGAGAGTCCATTGCTTTTATTGTTTTTGGTTGTTTTGTTCATTTTATGTGGATATTTAAAATGTTTTTCCATTTTCAATGTTTAATATTCTTAAGAAATAAAAGTTTATAGATCTTTGAAAAGGTGTACCTGCATTATTATGCCATTATCATTATATTAGATGAAAATGGTCTCGAACGACAATATTATCGTTTATCGCAATAATTTCTTGGACAATTTATTGTCCAGCAAAATTTGTTATCGTGACAGGCCTATACACACTGATGAAATAATGTTGACACTATTTATATTGGCACCATATGATCAGGAAACATCATTCACACTGCAGACGTCACAGAAGTGAACAGAAGCTGTAAGTGGACTTTCACTGCTGAGCGTATTTTAAGTATTTGAATTTAACTTAACAGAAAATATGGTGAAAATACACTGTAAACAATTGATCAACACAAACTTTTGTAAAACAAGCTTTAATGAAGCAACATAAAATAATGGAAAATATTTTGCAGGGGTGACCACGCTTTCTTAGTTTTCCCCAGACTGTGGAATGCTAGGGTATAATCAATGAGGAAGTTTTGATTTTGTATTTTTATGTTTTTATTGTGCAGCACATTGGTCAACCTAGGTTGTGCTTAATGTTGCTATATATAAAAAAAATACATTGACAAAATTGACATTGTTCCGTAAATCTGACTCCATTTGAACTATATAGAGCCGCAGGTCTATTATGCAGCTGAAACACTGTCATTGTGAAGCTTTACATCTGTGTCAGTTTCACTTATATGATACTTATGCTTGCTGTGTGAAACAGGTCTTATGCTTTATGTAAATTCATGTACAATGGTGGTAAAACTGATCAATCATCCCTTCGGGAGTTTGAACCTCCAGCCATTGGTTATTAATTCTACTGTTACTGGATTCAACTCTTCACATGATGATATAGTGACAGTATAAAGTGGCATCTGTGTTATTGGTTTGTGCTGCAGAAGCAGCTGAAGGAGACGCAGAGGTCGTTCCAGCAGAGGATCCAGCAGAGAGAGAAAGATCTTCAGCAGCTGAGAGAGGCTGTAGAGTCTCATAAGGTGAGTCTGGAGAAGAAGAGAAGTTTGAGAAGTCTCAGTCAGGACTCACTGAAGCTCACTGTGTGATTGTGATGTGTGTCCTAACAGCGCTCTGCACACACAGCAGTGGAGGACAGTGAGAGGATCTTCACTGAGCTCATCCGCTCCATTGAGAGAAGCCGCTCTGAGGCGACACAGCGGATCAGAGGTCAGGAAAAGACTGCAGTGAGTCGAGCTGAAGAACGACTGGAGCGACTGGAGCAGGAGATCAATGATCTGAGGAGGAGAGACGCTGAGCTGGAGCAGCTTTCACACACACAGGATCACATACATTTCCTGCAGGTAACAGAGATCGAGAAGAACAGGATCATAGTGGACTTGAGCAAGAGACTCTCAGAGAAACATTTCATGAGAGCAGAATGAGCCGCTGACTGAAGTGTTGATCTGTGTGTTCGGTTATTATATAATCATCAGTCAGACTCTCATCTGATAACCTTTTCAAAGAGACACTTATCAGTGTCATCTCATCTCTTAGGAAACAATTTTTGTAACTCTATCTTCTTGTGGTGGGGGTTCGAGAGCAAAAAGGGGGCTTATCTTAATGAATTATAATAAATTAACAAGACTGTACCATTCACACTCCGACTACGCCACCCAGGGAATTTCACCCAAAGAATTAGAATGAGCCCCTGCAAAAGGCATACACAGGTTTGTATCACCGATAAGAGTCAGAGACATGGGTCATCGTATAAAAAATAAACTTTATTGACAATTCTTAAAAAAGAACAATGTTAAAATAAATATGGAACACTTTGTTCCAAACCAACAGGCCACTAAGGGTTTAGGACAATGTCAAGGCCAGGGACGAGGGCTTACCAACAGAGGCAGAGAGTTAGACCATGCCACCCGCAGATGAAGGATCACTGAAATTCACTGTGCACACACGCGCACACATACACACACACACACACACACACACACACAGGTGTTAACACAACACACAGTGCGAAGATACCATCACCCAAATAAGCTAGTCCTCTACCCCTGGTGCTCAGGCCCTCCCAACACACACAAAAAGATGCACATCAAATAAATCATCACTTTGAGAGCTGGGTTGATTATCAAGCTCAATCAAAACACAAAGTAACCAAAATCAATTACTGCAACTAATGAGACAATAAACAGTTGCTGAAACAAAACCACAATGCCAACAAAATATATACACGTAAAGAAATCAACAAAGGAAACAAAATACCAACTTCAGTCAAACTTATGAATCGAACAAAGTCTGCAACTCAAGGAAGCAGGTAAAACAAAATGAAAGAAAACCCCCAAAATATAATTAGATTTAAGAAGAAGTAGACTGTTCAAACTTTAGAAAAAGAAAGAGCAAATACAACTGAAGAGAGCAAACAAAACAAAATTAAAGAATCAAATAAATTGGAATGAAAGAAAAAAACAAAAATCACAACCCAGACTCTAGCACTAATCTTGTATTATCAAATCAAAATAAACTAGAAACAATATAAAGGAGCCAAAGAGAACAAAAAATATTTGCTGAAGCCCCAAATTTGAAACGGGACAGCACTGCAGCCGTAAATGAACGTGAAGCACCCCGACTGGAATGCAGTTATGGGCCTTCACAAACCTATGAACAAAATTAGACTGTTACTCTGCTAGATTCATTCTCTCCTAACCTAATGTATGTGCACGTAAAACTAATACATACCGATCGTCGAGAGAAAGAGTCAATGCTTTATCAAGAGACTGTCACAATCACGCCAGACTCCACCCTCAATCAATCACAGCGCACTCCCTCTCCTGAGTACTGATCACACACACCTGTACATCATCAGTTCAGCAATTACCTCCAGCACTTAAGCCCCACTCTCACTCTCAGTCATTGTCCGGTATCGTTTGCATCAAGACGCTAACGCTGTGCTTACCTCTAGGACTCAAAAGCTGTTTCCCGAACTGTTTTCCTGCACTTCCAATTCCGACTACTCTTCGGTCCAGGGAGCTATCCCTCTGTTCTACCTCCATCGAAAGTCCAGTGGAGAAACGTTCGGTAGATATTCCTCCTTGTTATGCCCACTTCAGTGATGTATTCTGCCCCCAGCGAGCCTCCAAGCTGCCTCCACACCGGCCATGGGACTGTGCCATCGATCTGCTTCAGGGTGAGCCAGTGCCCCGTGGAAAGATTTATCCGCTGTCACTTCCAGAAGAGAAAGCCATGGTGGAATACATCAAGGAAGCTCTGGATCAAGGTTACATCCGTCCGTCTACTTCCCCTGCTGCTTCTAGCTTCTTTTTTGTGGCGAAGAAGGATGGAGGCTTGCGGCCCTGTATAGATTACCATGCACTCAACCGAATCACTGTCAAATTCCGTTACCCCCTTCCTCTCGTCCTCGCTGCGCTAGAACATCTCCGTGGTGCCACTGTCTTCTCCAAGTTGGACCTCCGCAGCGCGTACAGCCTCATCCGGATACGTGAGGGGGATGAATGGAAGACAGCCTTCGTGACCCCTACAGGGCACTATGAGTACCTCGTCATGCCATATGGATTGGCCAACGCCCCCTCCGTATTCCAGGACTTCATCCATGAGGTACTCCAGGAGTTCCTCCACAAGTCTGTCTTGGTCTACATAGATGATATCCTGATTTATGTATGGCCGAACATCACCACCACGTTGCGGAGGTCCTGAAATGCCTGAGGGATTTCCAGTTGTTCCTGGAGGCAGAGAAGTGCTCTTTCCACCAACCCTCATTGCAGTTCCTTGGTTATCACATCTATAACAGTGGCATCCGGATGGATGAGGGGAAGGTGGATGCCATCCGCAACTGGCCCATACCCACCACCATCAAGGAACTCCAACGATTCCTCGGATTCGCCAATTTCTACCGCCGCTTCATCCTGAACTACAGCACCATCGCCAGTCCACTTACTCACCTCCTACGCCACAAGCCCAAGTCTCTGTCATGGACACCTATTGCCACTCAAGCCTTCGAATCTCTCAAGAAATCTTTCACCTCCTCTCCCCTCCTGGTACATCCAGATCCAGAGAAACCCTTCGTCGTGGAGGTCGACGCCTGGGACGAGTGGGAGCGGTCCTTTCCCAGCATCAGGGGAACCCAAGTAGACTCCATCCATGCGCCGCCTTCTCCCGCAAACTCAACCCGGCGAAAGTCAACTACGACATCGGCAACAGGGAGCTGTTAGCCGTCAAGCTGTTGGCTCTTGAGGAGTGGAGACACTGGTTGAAGGGCGCACAACATCCATTCGTGGTGTTGACAGATCACAAGAATCTACAGTACCTCAGAGACGCCAAGAGATTAAACCCACGACAGTCAAGATGGGCATTGTTCTTTACACGTTTCCGCTTTACCATCTCCTACCTCCCTGGTTCCAAAAATACTAAAGCGGACGCTCTATCCCGTCTCCATAGTCCTGAAGAGAGGACAGAAGAGCCAGAACATATCCTGCCTGAGAACCTTTTTGTAAGTCCCATCACCTGGTCTGAGGAGACCCTGCCCTCCTCCAATGTCTCCACCAACACTCCGCCGGGTTGCTCACCAGGTTTGCTCTACATCACCCGAACACGACGCACTCCTCTCATCCATACTTCCCACACATCGCTGGGCACTGACCACCCAGGGGTCAATGAGACCCTCTCGCTGCTAAAAGAACGCTTCTGGTGGCCTAACATGGCAGCGGACGTCAGAAAGTACGTGAGAGGTTGCAAGGAATGCACCATTTCAAAGAGCCCTCGTCAACTTCCCTCCAGAAAACTTCATCCTCTGCCCGTTCCCAACAGACCCTGGTCACACCTAGGAGTCCTGTACCTGCATTCTAGTAATCATCGACAGATTCTCCAAGTCATGCTGTCTAATTCCCCTGAAAGGACTTCCCACCGCCATACAGACTGCAGAGCTGATGTTCAACCATATTTTCAGAGTTTACGGAATTCCCGAGGACATTGTGTGAGATAGAGGTCCTCAATTCATCTCCAGGGTATGGAGGGCATTCTTCTCGCTCCTAGGTGTGACCGTCAGCCTCTCCTCAGGTTATCATCCGCAGTCGAATGGGCAGACAGAATGGAAGATATACAGGAGATCGGACGTTTCCTCCGTACCTTCTGTCACGGCCACCAGAACTCTTGGAACCAGTTCCTGGGTTGGGCCGAATACACACAGAACTCCCTGCGGCAACCTACCACTGGACTCACTCCCTTCCAGTGCGTGCTTGGTTACCAACCCCCACTGTTCCCCTGGTCTGGGGAACCATCGGATGTTCCTGCTGTCGACTACTGGTTCCGAGAGAGCGAGAAGTTTTGGGACTCTGCTCACCACCAGCTGCAACGGGCACTGCGCAGACGTAGAATGACAATCACAATGTCACAATCATGCCAGACTCCACCCTCACTCAATCACAGTGCACTCCCTCTCCTGAGTACTGATCACACACACCTGCACATCATCAGTTCAGCACTTAAGCCCCACTCTCACTCTCAGTCATTGTCCGGTATCGTTTGCATCAAGACGCTAACGCTGTGCTTACCTCTAGGACTCCAAAGCTGTTTACCTGTTTCCTTGTGTAGCGAAAATGAGACGGAACAAACCCACAAACTAAATATTCTTTCAGAATATTAATTCAAACAGAATATTAAGTGAAGATTTGGGCAGGACTTGAGTATCTTCATCCATCTGTCACGGGGTCCAGGCGCCGCCCGGTCTGGTTTTAAAAGAGCCTCCCCCAACACCAACTAAATAATGAATGGACAATGCGAGGTCCCATGATGCAAACAGATTTCAGCAGGAAGAACGTGTCAATATGAGGGGGTTTCCAGAAGACAGATTGGTACAGAAACCCCCCCCCCCCCCCCCAACATTCCTGAACTCTCCTTAAGGACCTCTGAACAACAGACAGAGTTTATTTTCTCTTCACACCAAGAGAACTGATTCTTACCAATAAACTACATAAAATCATTTAAGAACAATTTTCAATGGACTTACAATCAAACAATCACGCAACTACCTAATCCTGTGTGTTTCCACCACTTATATGCATATTCTAATAAGATATGTTGTGATCCCATATAATTCATGTAAATGTTATAATCATTAGGTGTGTGTGAATGAAAATGTGTACTGTTTAATTTCGATGTGACCGTATGCTCATGACTCAAAAGATGGCCTGAATTACATATGTGTAAAATGTTCCATATTCTGATATTTCGAGATCATGCCTAAACTGTTGAATTTGGTCTTTTAGTTTCATTAGAGAAACCCCCCAGGGAAGACATAATTCATGACTTTGCACACAAAGCCAGTGTCTAATTGGTCCGCTCTCTTCAGGAGGGGGGACAAACTTTGAGTTAAAACCTTGGATTCTCTGTTAGCCAGCGCTCGAACCTCTCTCTCCGTGCGCTCTCTAAGCTCTAAGCTCTAAGCTCTCTCTCAAGACTAGTACCATGTAACAAACGAGCAGAAATAACCCAAATCAAGATCTGAAGAACATGGGTTAAACAATTTCATTCAAGCCATCTTACTACTCTCGTCTAAGTCTTCTTTTCTTTTCTAAGTCTTCCTTTATTTTCCGATTGAAAGTCTCGGTTTTAAGTTAAGTTTTGCTGCAAAGTTTCGTTCCACGATTCACGGCTGCAACGCACGCTTTCAACTTCAAAGACCATCAACCATCCGCGACCGCCAGCCACCACGTGACTGGTTCTCGCCCCATCTATCCAGGCACGAGGAGACCATAACCAACGAACGAACCCCTTTGACGCTGACCAAAGGAATTCCCAAAGGGAACCCCCAAAGCAAACGCAAGTAGATACCTCCAGACATTTGAAAGCTTAACTGGTGTATAATATTAACCTGTCTAAGAAACGATAGAAGGGTTAAAAATTAATGATTGATGGTTCGTTCCAGGTCAGGTCTTACAAGTGCATAGAAATTCGGAATTTTCTTCCTCTTACCCTTAAACTCCTTTCCAAACTCATCCTTCCTTTTTATTTTATTTTGTTCTTTCTTTGTTTCTTTTTGTAATTCTTGCTGTAACTTGT
Source organism: Abramis brama (assembly GCF_963993115.1). Lineage (NCBI taxonomy): Eukaryota > Metazoa > Chordata > Actinopteri > Cypriniformes > Leuciscidae > Abramis > Abramis brama. The sequence continues at coordinate 4,340,508 of NC_139970.1, read as the reverse complement.
ATGAACGTGTGCGTGTGTTTGTGTTAGATATTTTAGATATTAGTCGTATGTGTTAGTATATAATCAATAAAGTATTGTTCGCATTTTGAAAAGAGATTGCTTGTGTATGTGCTTATCAAATTTATTGTCTTGAACTTCGATCAAAAGTTACCTATGCTTTTACCCTATTTCTTAATTTACTGTTAGGGGGTTATTCTTTCTTGGCCAGGAAGATATTATATTTCCTAAAGTTAATAATTGTTTATGCTTTCTGTTCATTGGATGAACTGATAAATGATCATATTATTGATTCTGTTACAGTAAATTCTGAAAATAATTAAATTATTAATTATTGATCATAATCCGTTATGAATAATAATTAATGATATTTATACGGGCGTATAAAACGCTACACTTGTGACCTCACCAAGTCTTCCTCGTTGTTCCTCGTCTCCAGTGTGTGCTCCAGAGTCTTCTCCAGTCCTGTGTGTCTCCAACCGAATCTCCATCTAAAAGAAAACGAACTGAGTCATTCAAGTCTTTATCATCTGGATATCTACTCACCCACTTACCTTCACCTGCACTGCTGATCACTCATCTGGTTGTTCAAAATAAACTCACTTTACCTGTATCCGTGTGTCTGCCACTTCTGTCTTGTAACAGAGACAGCGAAACCGTAGCTTTCTCTGGCGAGGACCAGAGCAGAGAAACAACAGCAATCCAGTTACTGCATCAATTTCACAACTGAGAAAGGGAATAGATCAGGCAACGTTCTTAAATACAGAACAGAACAGATTAGTGAGAGATTAACAACAAATTCTCCCTACCTTCTCCAGTGTCCACATCCAGTTCATGCAAACAGCGATTACACAGTAACAAGCTTGTACAGCGGAAGACGGAAGCATGCTGTCCAAAACTAATCAGCGTCTCTAAAATGTACATTTGACAGAACGCACTTCACGTAACCGAATACACTTCATGACCTACAAACAACTAGCAGTATATTCTCCTTACCAGCTCAGGTGCTCGCATCCGGTTCCCAGGAAGTGATGACGGAAGCGTGTTAACGACGCAGCAGTTCACAAAAAGTGACGCATAACAGGCAGCACATACGTTCCTGTTTTTATAGCCCAGGGGCGTAGATAATAGGCTAGAATGACAAATAACAATGACAAAAGCAAAATCGCTATTCCTGCCACATTCTGGAAGATATATTTAGCTGCTAATTTCCACTAGTGCCACCAACAATTCAAAACTTCCATAACATGTAAACTTTAAAAAAAAATGCTTGATTTCTTATATCAATGGTGTACCTGATGGTACCAATATTGAGTAATGTTCACCAAAGATGCTCAGGTGATCTTAAAACCTGTTGAAATGAATATGCATTTTCATAATTGTTTGACCATTCCCTTGGGTTATTCTGGGTCAATGGTTATTCTGTGAGTACATGGAGTTGGCACTCTCCAGCTTCAGAGGAGGAGGATCCCTAATACTTTGGTCCTGGAGCTAGCACTCATTGACCTACATATTCTGTATGCTTCCACCCTTGAGGTCTCTCCTTTTCCCCCATTCCCACTAGCCCTAATGGATTATCTGGTCCTAAAAAGTTCCCTGGCCCTCCTTCATCTCTGCTGGTTCCGCCTAGCCTTCAACCCATCCACCATGGTTCCATGCTCTTCGGCTTCAACGTGGTTTGTCATCCCTCATATGCCCCCTCCCACCACCCCTTTGACGCCACAGGGCTCCTGCTTCCCTCTGGCTCCTCCTTCATCCTTGTTCCCACTGGATCTGCCTCGCTCTTTCAAGCCCCCAGTTTCACCTCAGTCCCGTGAGCCTGTGGCTCCTTCATGAACTTCCAGGTACAGCCCTGCACGGCCCAAAAAATCCAGCCCTGGATTTTTCCCAGAGCCCAACCCGGCCCTGGCCCATGGTGTTCAACCCCTAACCCGGCCCCAGCCCAACAACGTCTGCAATTTTTTAGCCCAAACCCAACCCGATCCAAGACCAACATCAATATCACTTCACGCTCTCTGACGCGCGCTCTCTGATTAGCGCTGTCTCTGCTATACGCACACACGCTACTAAGAGGTAAACTTTTATCATAGGCCTCAAACATAACTACCACCACCGACAATCATGCCCACAAATATTAATACAGACTGTCCATTAAAGAGAACCATAAGCATGCAGTAGAGAATTATATAGCCAAATGTGATCTAGCAGTAAATAAAGATTTATGGTGGCACGGCCTACCTTTTTTTGATGTTAAGTAACTTTATTGAAAAACAACGTTTCAAAGAACTCTTCACCAACTGGCTAACATTAAATAATAATAAAAAATATAATAAATAAAAAAAATCTGTTGAACTGAGTAGGCTACATGTACATTGGTCATCATTCACTGTTTATTCGTGAGTGTTGTGAAGAAAAAGAATAGCATCCACTGGTGAAGGCTTCAGGCTCATTGTTTGTTGTGGTAATCAAATCAAAACTCTTTCAAAATGCAGCTTTTCCCAAAGCATTTGGAACTTTTAGTAACTCCCCACGCTCCAACTTCGCCCTGATGCTCTGCATGGTCAACTGTCACCTAATGCATTGTACGCGTCATGTTACTCACGTAATCTCGTATTGCATGGCCTATTTATGATATTATCAATATATCAATATTTCATACAGTAGCCTGTGCTCTGCGCGTATATTATGGGCACGATGAAAGGAGAGAAGCTAAATGAGCCCGATCTGTAAAAAAGAGCCTGGCCCGAATGGACTCAGCGTGTCGGGCTTTGTCGGGACCTTACGGGCTTGCAGACCTCTAGTTCCAGGTCAGTGGTATTGCCCTAGGTCTTTGCACTTCGGCTCATTTGGTTTGTGGTCACACCCCGGCTCCAATGTGGCTCTTCCTCGAACCGTGGACTCCTCCTCCACCAGTCTTTCCATGGACTTATTTGACAGAGGGTTGTGGCCCCATCCCACTACTTACTGAAGGAGCATAGAGCTAAGATGGAGCCGATGGGTCAACAGGCCAAGGTGGAGTAGTGGGCTTGGAGGTCAGAGGTGGAGCCAGAGAATCCGTAAAACAAATACTAGTTTGGTTTCTGTTCCTGTGTTTAGTACCTTTGTCATATGCTGCAATTAGATCATCTTCTCATTCCTTACCTTTAAATGTTCTTTGCATTTTTTGCAAAAAATCACCATGTATTGTTTTTGCTAAAAATGCAGAGTCATTGTTACCATGTTAACAACTTACTGGCACCCCCTCCAGTTAGAAACGGCCCTGAATGTCAACATCATTGATGTGCTTGATCTGTTACATTTATATCATTGGCAGATGCTTTATCATCCAAATGATTTCATAAAAAGTTCACATATAGTGTAAATGGCAAACACTAGTATGTGTAGCTCTAATGACATATAATGAATATGCGAAGTGCTGGATTAAGGAGAGTTACTAAAGATCAACAAGAGCCGCACAAATCTGACAGTAGAGCAGGTTACTGATGAAGTGTGTAGGTGATGAGCTTTGATTTCTGTTTTCTCTAGAGTTTCCAGTCTTTCTCAGCTCCTCCTGAATCTACAGACGTAAATGACAATCTCTTCAGTTCTCTCTCCTCTTTTGTTGGCGTGAGAGAATCTGTCTGTCAGCTGAGAGACAAACTGGAGGATTTCTGCAAAGAGGAGCTGAAGAAGATCTCTGACAGAGGTAAAGTCCTGGAGATTCTGCTCTCAGAAATGATCCTCCATCATCTCAGATCATGTAGAAGATCATATTAGAAATGTCTTAGGAACGGATGCAGGGATCATTTTCTCTTGACATGATAATCACACTCTTCACGTCTGTTGATTTCCACAGTTACTTTCTCCAACATTGTTCCCAGGACCAGGAACGACTTCCTACAATGTAAGTCACTGAGAAAACAAGCAGAAGAACTCACTGAGTGTGTTCATGTTCTTCCTGGAGAAGTGAAAGAAAATGTGACAGAAGAGTTTTAGAGTTGATCATGTAAATGATGATGTGCTCAGGATATCTGGTAAACTGTACTTAGATTGAAAATGAAGAATGCAGTTACACTGAAAAAAAGGTATAACATTGATTCAACTTGAATAAAATGAGGTTCACACAAAATATTTTTAACTTGAGTCACCATAAATTAGCAAATTTGGTTGAACTTGTAATTTTCCTGGCTAAGGAATATACTGTATATACATTTTTAAACAGTTGGAGCCAGCTATTCAAAGTATTTTTTAGATGTCATCATTTGAAATTATTCTGTACACTCAAAAACAAGATTGTTCAATTTAATTTAATTAAGGGCAACTTTTCCACACAATTAGTTTAGGTCTGTTCAACAAGAATACAACAAGACTAGTTTTGATGAACCAACCTAATAGATTAAGGTTCCTGTGTTAACTAGCAAAAGTTTGCCCGCATGTTAAAGACAGTTATGTTTATTATTATTTAAAAGGTATTATTAATGTGAGTCATTATTGTTTCACAGAAAGGTTTTAGATTAAGCCAGGATTAGGGCTAATTTCAATTAGGGTATTTAAGTAGCTTTTTATAAACATGCCTTAGGAAAAAAAAACCTACTGTTGGTCATCTTGAGACAAAACAATGGCACTGACATATTTTAAGATATTTCAATGCAAGTTCCTTTCAGTTAAAACAGCTCAAACATGCATTTTAGTCTGGGATTAGCTTAAGCCTTGTCTGTGAAACTGGGGGTGTATGTAACATACGGTATGAGCACGTAAGTAGAGACTAGTCTCAGGGTACATTTACACAACAACAATAAACTTAAAATGGAAAAGTATTTCCATTGTGGTTTTCACGTACAGATGACAACATTGACAAAAAAATCCCCATTCACAAGGATCAGTGAAAGCGACTAAAAACACTGTATTATTCATGCCAGGCCAGAAGATGGCGATGTCGCTTTGTAAAGAAACTACGCGCCTAAAGACTGAACATGTTATATGTATGTGCACGATGTCACTTTTTGATTGGTGAATCTGAATGTAGTGTTTACATGAACGCTAAACAAGTGATCGGTTGATGTGTGTTTTAGCATTGCTAAGAAAATACCCACTCCTCCATGAGAGATACGAGACTGGTGCGTCTCACAGCTCATCAGTAATCACGTTCTCCCGCGGCCCTCAGCCTCGTCCTGCTCGCCACAGTAAACATAAGGAATGGTGACTGTAGAACGCAAAAGCCAAATCCCAGACATTTTGGGCGATCTCGAAATCCCGGGCAGACTCGTCACGGAGACTCACGATAAAATGGCGTCTTTTCAGTTTCGAGTCAACTAGTAGCTGCCCTCTGTAACCGGTAGGCATGGCTTGGGAGTGGCCTCGTAGGGCAGCGAAGCAAGTGCATTCTGGGATTACATTTTCTGGCTTTTCTCAGTCTAGAAGGCTCCAAATTCAAAAATAATTTCACATTTCTACTCATAGACTGTAAAAAAATATGGACAACGCCCCTTTGCTCTCTTCCATTGGTGAGAACTGAAGCACCAGTGTCCCGATATGGCGCTGACATCTTGGGGCTTGAGTCTGCGCAGTAGTGATCTCAGTACCAGACCTGCGCAGTAGTGAGCAGGAAGTAAAGCCGCAAAATCATGGCCCCGCCCTCACTCTCGGTGTGAAATAATTAATGATAGAAATTTGGATATTAAATTTAAAGCGTCAATCTCCTCAGTCCTCCGAAGATCCCCAAAAAAAGTCTGTTGGTGCTTCAGTGACTACTTCGCTCAGAGAACCTGTCAATCACAGCTGTCAATCATGACGTCACACCACTAACACAACTAAAAACAAACTTTAAAAACAAACACTTGAATTTACATCAGCGTGATAAAAACAACAGTAAATGACAGAAACCACCTTCGGTGATAAAGATATTTGAAGTGTAATTAAATTGTTTAGTTGGTCTCAAGTCCCGTTGAATAACACGGGGAGGCGGGGTTTATGGCGGGGTCACCGGGGGGTGATCGAGACGTTTTGGCTTCACTTTTCAGGGCTTGTGCGGCACGCTTGTTTCTACTACATAAATGACCCAATTTAAATACACATTCATCTTTCCAGAGGTGAAGTTTCCCTTTAATAAAAACGCTGTCTCAGTGTGGACGGAAGGCCAAAACAGAGAGAAAATTATGTTTTCAAACGAAAACGTATTAGGGCCAATCCCAATTCTACCCCTTACCCCTTCACTTTCCCCTTCCCCTCTGTTTTGTGTGTGCACGTGAAGGGGTAGGGCTATCTCAGTTCTCTTTTGGTTGGAGGGGTAGGGGTAAGGGGAAGGGCCAGATACCCCTTGAAACGAAGATTTTTCGGGACCACACTTCAAACGAAGGGGTATGAGAAATGTACCTGCATACACCGGCTACAGAGGCAACATGACTGCCAATAATCATTTTCTTTGTCACATTCAATCTTGTGTTCATATTTACAGTCATGTTCTTCAAAGAAACGGTTGCAAAAAATCGTTAAAGTTCGTTAACAATATGACGCGTGTAAAAAGCAAAAGTTTGAAGCGAAGTGGACGCGCGAATGAGGCGAATTCGCGTCCACCGCGCCGCACTAAACGCCTCATTCGCGCCGCAAGACCTCCAGACGCACGCAAACGCGTCTTAACATTGAAATCACTCGCGCCAGGCACTCTATTCGCGTTTGGTGTGAACGCAGCTTTAGGCGTCGAAGATATTGTCATCTCCATTGTTTTCTGCAAACTTCAGAAGAAAAATACAAAAAATAGCTGTAACTCACGCAAGTCTACAGCTGACAACGGCATCTTGGAAGTCTGTGATAAACATTGGCGCTTCTCCTGTGACATAGGCGTTAGCGATGATGTATAATGACATGTAATGGTGTAGTAGTGGTGTCCCATTTCTTAGGGGAATATTTTCACCCCTACGCCTTGACACTCTGTTTCAAGGGGCAAGGGTTAGGGGTAGGTGAAGGGTTAGGGGTAGGCGAAGGGGTATAAAATAGAATTGGGATTGGGTCTTAGTGTGGAGATGGCCTGAGTAAACTCAAACTCAAAATCAAGTTCAGGACAAACGCTTCTTGATTTGTACCTTCTGAACATGCTTGTTAGCAGTTAGCACACTCAGTTCCCATCACATGCTCAGATGGCAAACGGACAACTGAAGTATACTTTCGGCTTTAAGTACTAGTTGGATGTTGTGAGTCTTCTAACCAGCTAACAAATTGTGTGTGGATCTGCATGCTATGGTGAGTGAGATTTGATTTCACTAAACCTGTCGTTGCTTCCTACCTCATTCTTATGCTGTAGTTTACGTGTAGCTCTGGTGACCTACACAGGTCTTCTCCAATCAGCTCCCGCTCATCTGCATACACTCGAGAGCCACGCCCACATCTCAACATCCAATCAACAAGCAGTGAATAGAACCAAGCACCGCCCTACTTTTTTTTTTCTAATAATCTGATCAAATTCTACGTTCATCACAATATGGAAGAAAAGATCTGATGCTGCTTCCGTTACATCGTGACGTTAAATGGCAGCAGTGACTGTTGATGCCTTGATTTAGTTTATGATTCAGAGTTGTATGTAATTGAGCAGTTAAGAAAAAAATTATGGATTACATTTCTGGTTGGATGCTCTTTGTTTCACACAGTCTGATCAGGAGCATGAGTGTTTGCATGTGTGTGTGTATTTATTATTGATCTAATGTTTGGTGTGAAATGTGTCGTCACTGCAGACGCTAGATGAGACGTATGAGGGGTTTTGTGGCGTCTGTTACATGCTCTTCAGTTTCAGATTTGTAAAAGACTTGCTTCTGAAAGCTTCAGTCGTGTTGTTCCAAACTTTGTCTTGAACATCTGTTGTTGCATTAGCTGAAACTATTATTTTTCTTATTCTTTTTGACAGTTTCGTCTGTGCATCTGTTTAATTAGAAGCTGTGAATACTGTTAAAGTTTGACTAACTCTGAAACGGCTGTAAAGAATGATTGTCAGATCAGTGTGCAGGTGTCTGGGCCTCGACCATGTGGTTCATCGTGCTTCACGTGTGTTTTCTCTCTGTGTCGCACAGATGAAGATTCTGAAACCGCAGTGAGGAATCTGAAAGGAAATCTGTATCCGGACGGAGCTGACGGGGCGTCGGATCACGGTAGGTTTTTTCCAGCTGTGGTGGCAGGCCTATTTCCATAGGGGTACGGGGTGTCACCTCTGGGTGATTTGACCATGCCCCTCCCCCTGGTGCTTAAACCTCACCCAAGAGTCATGCACTCACACACAGGCCACTTAAGGGGAATTGAAAAAACTAATTTCGCAAGATATTTATTTGCAAAGATTTCAACTGCCACAGTAAGAGAAGGCTATATTCACAATCTATGGCAAAAATACTAATAGAGCAGCAAAACCTATTTTAGAAAAATCACTAGTTTTTATAAACTATAATTTTATAATTGTATAAAATCTGAACATTGAGTAAAAAAAAAATATAGAGGGGAACAAATAAATGGTAAAATGTTACACATTTCTCTTTGTATTGTTTTAAAATACATTGACGAAAAACAAGTGTGTGAGTATGTATATATATATAATATCTCACTGAAATTAGGCCATAAAACCCATACTGATTGTTCACAAGACTTTTGAAAATTGTATCATGTAGCCTAGAATTTTTGCTTCAAAACTGAAAATCATCCTGCCCACTCAATCACATAAAACATAATGATTTAAAATTTGTAAGACATGTGAGTAAGAAAGCTCTATGAAAGAATTCTAAAGAATTGCTTTTTGATTGTTTAGATTTATTTACAACACAAAATAGTCAAAGATACAAAGGACAAAAAGGCCCATTATTGAACAGGCTGATCTAAACAGAGACATGAACAGTCACACACCTTTGTGCCATTCCTGAAACAGTTCCTGATTGCCATACCTGTCATTTCCAAGGTGTTTGCTTCACTTTACCATGTTCATGTACAGAGACTCGTGTGAATGTTGAAGTCAGCAGGACTAATCAGTGACTTCTGGTCCCTGTAAAAAAAAACAAAAAAACACTGTAAACGGCCTGCTCGATCTGGAGAAGAAAATCTAATTGTGATTTTTCTAGTTAAAATTGCAATTTAAAAATCACAAAACTAAAAAAAATATATATGAGAGAGACAGTAAACGCGCATCATGTTTATTTTCTTTATTTTGCGCAAATCACAACATTTTGTTTTTATTGTGTACACAAGTAAAAGTAGACATTTAACAGTATTGAATTATATATACATGTGTGACAAAAATCGACAGTTATTTGAGTCTCTTTCGCACTGATAAGAAGAAAAGCGAGGCTATTGCGCCAGTGCAACGGTCGACTCCAGGCTGTTAAAACACAAACTACTTTCTAATCCCAAAGTGTGTTTGTAGAATGTGTACCATAAGTAGCTCATGGATTATCAGCACTGAGAGCGAGTGTGTGTTTGCAGACTCTGATGGCGAGTGTGTGTTTGCAGACTCTGATGGCGAGAGTGTGTGTTTGCAGACTCTGATTGAGAGTGTGTGTATGCAGACTCTGATGGAGAGAGTATGTGTGTGTGTGTGTGTTTGCAGACTCTGATGGAGAGTGTGTGTTTGCAGACTCTGATGGAGAGTGTGTGTCTGCAGACTCTGATGGAGAGTGTGTGTGTGTGTTTGCAGACTCTGAGGTCACACTAGTGTGGGAGAAGCAGCCGACTGCAGCCGAGGAGCAGAGAGCCAGACGCCTGAAGCTGCCGCCCACCTTCCTCTGCAGCGTCAGCAGCGACTCCGACTCCGAGCGACCCGGCAACTTCAGCGCAGAGCTACACACACTGCAGCATGCTCAGGTCAGTGGACTTTCTGAACATTGACATGAGACGTGATAAGCAGTTGGACTCATGTGGACTCGTGTGTCTTGTTCTGGACAGAGGCCTTCCCATGATGCAGCAGCAGAAGAGCCTCCTGCGGACGGCAGCACTGACCTTTCCACGAAGAGGAGCAGCGAGAGCGAGTCCAGCTCCACTGTAGGTACACGTGTCCTCCGATACTCGGGTCCGTGCTACACTTCTGCAGCAGCGCTGCCCTGGACACACTCCAGTTTAACGTCTAGCGACTATAAGAGCAGAGCAGCAGAGGGCCGTTTATCTGTCGTGTTAAAGAAGGATTCTGACATGAAAAAACATTTCCAGAACACTGATAACTGCCTGTGATCGGCTGACACGTTTGATAACTGAAAGGAGACACGCCTGTGATTGGCTGACACCTCTGCATAAGAAATAAGTACTACATGTGGAGCTCTTCTGAAAACTAAACTTCTACTCTTACAGCTGAAGAGATTATCTATTGTGAAAGGTGTTGATTACAGCATTAGATTTAGATCATCTCATGTTGCATAAAAGATAGCCAATCACAGTCATCTCTGCGAACTCTCACAAATGCTTTCATCATTACACAGTGCAAACACGATATAAACAAGAGATTCATCTTGCAGCATAGACGGTCACTGATTATAACAAGAGAGCAGAACTCACTGAATGAAAACACACTGACACGACGACAAGACAATGAAAAACAGTTCAAGTTAAGTGTTTCTAACCGAAAATAAGGAACATTTTTATTATTAGAATTGGATGCTGCTTTTTCTTTCCCCGGTATAGAAATGATAAAACATCACTGAAACCATGATATCGGTTGAACCAGTTTCTTCTCTATAATACACCATCATCTGTAATCAGACAGAATATGTTTTATATGGGGAGGTGGGCTAATATAATAACCACCGCTTTTCTAACATGTGGGAAGTTCAGCCCGGGGTCAGAGAGTGAATCTCAGGGACGTTCATTCAAACTCAAGCAGCATTTGCCTTCTGAATGATTCTGTTCGCTCTCGTCTGACGTCTTTGCTCTTCTCCAGCAGGTCTTCCTTTTGCATTTGCATCTGAGAGTGCGTTTACATTTGCAGACTTGGCAAAGACTTCAGGAGGATGTGCCGCATCTGCATCTGAGAGTGCGTTTATATTTACAGACCTGGCAAAGCGTTCAGGAGAATCAGGAGAATATGCCTTTGGCAAAAAAGGTGAGTTCTGTTAACATCTTAACCAGTGTTAAACCAGTGTGTCTGACTGATTCATTAGATTTTATTTTCTATAAATAAAGAGTGCAGTCAAATTCACAATTATTTCTGTTGAGTTGTCTAACAGGGCTGAGCGAAAAATGATGAAATTATGATGGGGGGGGAATGAATTTCTCATTCTCAATTCCATATTGAGAATGAGAAATCTAGCCTGAAGGTGTAGTCCCAGCCAGAGCTCAGGAGAGAGAGGGACACGCGTACTGTCTGAGGTGTGAACTGCTGCTCTCATCAACACACAGGAGCCAGTGTTCTCACCTAATACAGGACATCTCAGTTCGGGATGCACTGATGCCGATGCTTAGTGCTGTAGCTATCGATTATTTTAGTAATCGAGTATTCTTGTGGAAATAAAAATAGATCCAAAATGAACAACAGCCTTTAAAATGACTTAAAAATACAAATAGCTAACACTTTACAATAAGGTTAATTATTTAACATTAGTTTACTACTTTAGTTAACATACTAAGAATGAACAATACTTCTACAGCATTTATTAATCTTAGTTAATATTATTTTTAACATTTACTAATACATTATTAAAATCAAAGGTTGTATTTAACATTAATGTACTGTGAACTAACATGAACAAACAATGAAACTAACAAAGATTAATAAATACAGTTACATGTGTATTGTTCATTGTTAGTTCACGTTGGTTAATACAGTAACTAATGTTAACTAATTAACCTTATTGTAAAGTGTTTATATAAACCTAAATATATAATAGCAAGAAATAATTATTTGTTCAAATAAAGTATCAAAGTAATCATATGGGTTTTATTGAACAACGTTGTTAAAATACACCATGTCAAATACATGATATAAACTATAAACATAACATATATCTAATGTCAAAACAAATGTCCGCAGAGAGCTTCAACGGCCTGGTTGCACTAAGGCATGATCAAACCCTTGTTTAACATTGGCCAAACAAAATTTGATTAAAATGTCAACTTAATCTTTAATAAAACATGCAATCTCAGTGCAAAGGTTAAACTTTTATTTTGAAATCACGATGAACATCAATTTGCATATTTCGGAAAGATATTTATGTATTCTCCTGTGTTGGCGTAGATTGCGTTACGAATCTTGGGTAACGGCACACACTGCGTGTAGATGAACGATATAAGCCACACAAACTCACAGCACGCAGAGATGGAGTTGGAGAAATTCGAGACGCTGACAAGCATATAAATGGTAACAGTGCAACTATGGTACGCGTCCGAGGTTTTGCGTTCCCAAATGCAGATTATTGGAAACCTAAACCAACAGCACATGCAGAAACTGAGGCTATGTTTACACAGAAACGATCTGAAGAGAAAACGCAAAAGTGGCGTTGCTTTATCACTTTTTATTCTGCGTTTAGACGAGCGTTATGGGGGGGGGGAATCTGCGTGCACATGGTGACGCAAAAGTGTGTGAAATTCGATGTAGTATGCACTCCAGGCGGCTAGGTGGCAATGTGAAGCACTGCCACACAACAACACCAAGTCCGCGCGCCTGCGTACAACCTTCCTTCTACTACAGACTTTTGCGTTTTTACCAGGGGGCCAATGTTTCATAAAAAATTTAAGCTTCCCCGGGCGCCGCCATTGGCTAGCGGACCCCCTCCTGCTGTTAGCATTCCATTGACTCCCATTCATTTTGGCGTCACTTTGACAGCGAATAACTTTAAATCTGAGGCGTTTAAAGACTACATTTGTCCATTATTTATTTCTAAAGAAACACGAAAATGTATAAAAGGCTCCATTAACTTGTATCTTACGTTATGGCCCCGTAGAAGCAGTTTTTGTAAAAATAGGGATTAGTTAGTTCTCTAACGATTGCGTCATAACCTGCGACTCTCTGTCGCACAGTAGAGAGATTACCGTATGGATAGGAGGAGAAGCTCGCAGGCAATCGGGGAGATGTGGAGGCAAAATGACAAAATAATTAATCAGAATACTTAGCAAAAGTTTCTCCTGCTCCTAGCTCATGGACAGCTCCTACTCACACTCTCCGTCTCTGCAAGATTCTGAAGGGAATGATTCAGATTTCTCTTGGCACAGCTACTAGAAGACAGACGGGTTGCTCACGTCACATCTACGTCGTCAAGCTCAGTTTGAGTCTGTGCAGTCGCTCGGCCATCAGGAAGAGAGAGCTTCTGACTGACTTCACTTTTCTCTGTTGAATCCAATGTAGTCGTTGTGTCCATTTATTACACTGTCTTTTGGTTTTTACCCTTTAGACAGGAACGAGACAGTGGAGCATTTTTAAGATTTCCACTCTGGAGGGTGGTTTCACTTTTTTGCGTTTTTAAGCCCCAAAAATGCAGTCGCCGTCTAAACGAAAGGCACATCTGATAAAATATTTTTACGTTTTCACCCGCGAACGTTCTTGTGTAAACAGGGCCTGAGTGTGTGTGAGCAGCGTCTTCTCTGTGGGGGAAAAAAGCGCTTTTTTTTTTTTACTGAATCACCGCCTTTGTGAATTCATGATAACACAATGCTATATTATGATTGCAAATGGTTTTAAAGAGATCGCGTAGCCTTAGAAAACGGTGTAATAATGCGGTTCATGGATTCTCGTCTGTGGAAAGCGCCACTTCCGGTATTTAGCCTGTTACTCGACACGGGTAAATTGCAGTGGAGGATTTTTTAAAATCGAGTACTCGACTTTAATCGAGGAATCGTTACAGCCCTACTTACATTTCTTCTTTTTTTTTGCTTACTGATACCTGTATTTTACTAATTTTGATACTACTAGCCTAATTAATGTAAATTTAAAACATTATAAAAGACAAGTAAAGTAGTCAGTCAGAGTAATAAAATGAGGATAAATAATAGAATTACAAGCAAGTACAAATAAAAACAATAGAACAAAAATACAAATGAAATAAAGTGTTTTTCAGGTTCACTTTCAGTTCGACTCGCTCCATCTCACTATGGGAAACGCCTCTTGTGTGGTCATCCATGAATCCCTATACAGTCAAGCCAGCGCTCCCGGCAAGCCCCACTCCTTCCTATATAAACAGCAGCGCTGGCCCTAAATGGTTACAATTTAGTTTAATGTGACAGTTACATTGTACTTACTCTAGTCTCTAGGTACTGAGTAATGTTAAGTAACTACATGTTCTTATTATAGAGTTAGGGTTTGGTTTAGGGTTAGTTACAGTGGTGGTCAGAATTAATGGCACCCCTGGTAAATGTGATAAAAAATGGCTGTAAAAAATAAATCTGCATTGTTTATCCGTTTGATCTTTCATAAAAAAAAAAAAAAATGCAAAAATGTAACTTTTAATTTAAGTAAAAGAATTGAAAGTGGGGGGGAAATCACATTATGAAATAAATGCTTTTCTCCAAAACACGCTGGCCATAATTATTGGCTCCCTGTTATTAAATACTTTTTGCGACCTCCTTATGCCAAGATAACAGATCTGAGTCTTCTTCTATAATGCCTGATGAGTTTGGAGAATAACTGACAAGAGATCAGAGACCATTCCTCCATACAGAATCTCTCCAGATCCTTCAGATTCACAAGTTCATGTTGGTGCTTCTTCTCTTCAGTTCACTCCACTCATCAGGTCAGGGAACTGGGATGCTCATGGCAGAAGCTTCATTTTGTGCTCCGAAACACATTTTTGTGTTGATTCTGATGTTTGTTTTGGACCGTTGTCCTGATGGAAGATCCAACCACGGCCCATTATAAGATTTCTAGCATAGGCTGTCAGGTTTTGATTTTTTATCTGTTGGTATTTGCTAGAATCCACGATGCCATGAATCTGAATAAGATGTCCAGGACCTCCAGCAAATAAATAGGCCCACAACATATAAGATCCAGCAGTGTATTTAACCGTAGGCATGGGGTACTCTTCATCCCTGTTTGCACCAAACACATCTGGTGGCTTTGCTGCCAAAAAGCCCTTTTTTAGTTTGATCTGACCACAGAATCCGGTCCCTTTTGAAGATCCAGTCGTGTCTGACAACTGAATATGCTGGAGTTTGTTCTTGGAGGAGCGAGGAGGATTTTTCTTGAAACCCTCCCAAACAACATGTAGGGGATGTAGGGTTTTTTTTTTTTTTTTTTGGCTTTCTGACCCCAAGACTCCAGTAAACTCTGCAATTCTCCATCTGTGATCCTTGGAGAGTCTTTGGCCACTCAAACTTTCATCCTCACCGTCCATTAAGACAATATAGACACACGTCCTCTTCCTGACAGATTCGTAACATCTTTAGTTGATTGGAACTTCTTAATTATTGCCCTGATGGTCAAAATGGGGATTTTAAATTCTTTAGATATTTTCTTACAGCCACTTTCTATTTTGTGAAGCTCAACAATCTTTTGATAAAACTGTCCGAAAGACAAGTTACCACTTGTCGTAGGGTGTCAGGCCAAATAAAACATTAAGGATAGTGCAATGCTTTACCAAGAAAATAAGTTTTCTCAAATTACCAGTTAAACATGGCTTCTTCTATGAAGTATAAGTCCAGAGTACCTTCCCACACTTGCCCTGGGGGATCCGGTCTGCACAGGCACCATTACAGACACCGATCTCTTCACGGGGAATTCCTGTTGGAAGGGGTGATAATGGGAATGATTTCAGATCGCAGGGTAGTCACCACAGACCGGGTTGGAGAGTGATAACGGAGGGAAACCTTGTGAATGGAGCGTGGGCCGAACCAGTCAAAGTAATGCAGATAAATTGTCTGGAGCTTCTTGCGGTATCTTTTACCCTCAAACACTTCGGTCAGCAGGCGCTCTCTCTCTCTCTCTCTGTCTCTCTCTCTCTCTCTCTATCATTGTGTTTTTATAAGCCACTCATAATGTGTTTGTACATACTGCTGCTGTCATTATAGCTTTTGGCAGTCTTATGTTTTTAGTGTTTTGTTGTTTTAGTGTTCAGTGTCACATGTTTATTTCTGTAGATGCAAATTTTTCGTGGTCAAACGCCGGTGCCATGGTCTTTGGTAGTGCACCAGTGCGAATTGAAAGAGGGGAAGCACACAATGAAGGAGAAGAGGAGGGCAGTGATGACGAATCTCCCCGTAATGAGGAGATCTACTTTAAGCCGATCGTGTCCTTGCCAGAGGTGAGTGTGTGTGAGGTTAATCCAGGGCTGCACGATTAACCGGAATTAAACCTGAGTGCAATTATGAAATCACAGCGTTTTATATGCGCAGTGTGTTTCATGATGAAGTGCAGCACTGAGATCAGAGCGGATCGATCAATTTGCAGTGAATCTGCTCTATCTCAGCAAGCGCTGGGAGTTCGAGTCACTCATAACCTGCATCTTTCCAACCTTGCAGAAGCATTTACAAACCTGTTGCCCAACAAATAGGAACATTTAATGACATGTTTTTACTCACTTCACTTCATAACATCAGTCGAGTGTTTGAAATAACTTACATTTGTGGTGTAACGTGGCAATCTTCGATTGGGACAGAATGATATTATTTTTTATTGTATTCTAAAGGCTATTTCAATTAGCATTCCATCATAAATGTACTTTAAAATACCCAAGATGGCTTGAACACAGATAAACCATATATTGTCGCAATCTGATATTATTTTTATTTTTTTTCAGTGGATGCATAAGATTTCTTGACAGAAACATAAGAAATTACCATCACAGATTTTATCATAATAATTTAATAATTTATTATAAAACCTTAGACCTTTCTAATGATTTATAGCTAAAGCCCTCTGCTTGATAACAGGTGCATAGAAAGCCTTAAAAAAAACTTGAATTTTTAAATTTGTAAAATTTAAGGCCATTAAAAGTCTTAAATATCTAAAATGTTATGAGAAAAGTCTTAATTATAATTTCAAGAGGTCTTATGCAAAATTGTTTAATGTTATTGCTTATTAAACATCAATGAAGGAGAAGAGGCTATGATTTAATACGGCTATGATTTACTTAAATGTGCACAGTGCAAGTGTCACGGTGTGACAAAAGCCAGATAAAGAGAGAAAGTAAAATCCTCGTGAAGGCAGTATTATTTGGAGACCTCTTGTGGATGGTCGTCTCATTACACCGTGAAATCTGCTGCCATGGCAGCGAGGCCAATTGCGTGATTGACAACAGGTGAGGAGAATTACAGAGAGTGTTGTGAGAGGGACGTGCATTAAGATGGGGCTTTAAAAAGGGAGAGGAAACAGACGGTTGGTGTGGTTCTCCTCCCGTGAGATGCTGTGTTCTGTTGGCGGGTTGTTTATATTTGAAGCTGGACTGTGAAGCAGGGCGAAGATTGAAGCCGAGAAATGGAAATGAGAGAGTGAAGTTTTGTCAATGAGATCTAGGGGATATCGTCAACAGTGGGAAAGACGCAAAGTGATGAGTATTTGATCTGTTGTTTATATGCACTGACACTGAAGTGGTGTGGAAAGTCTGGAAAGCGTGTGGCACGAGTGAAGTATTACACCGAGTGAATTAATGATCTGTCTCCAACCTTTGTTCTTCCTGCACTGAATGTGACGATTACTACATCCGTTTGGCTGTCTCTGAGAGAAGTGGAGCCCGTGTAGAGACGAGAGTCGATCTGGTGGGAGAGAGACCGGTGGGTGAGTGCTGGCCCGAATGCACGTGTGCGAGTGGAATGCAGTGCCTGAAGTGACGATTCACACGGTTTGTGTTATGGAGTGAAGTTTATCGTGTGGAGAAGTATTAATAGTCTGCTGTGCACTTGCTTCTATAGTCTTTCACCCGCTGTCTCTGAACGGGGTTCGTTACATCCAGCGTCCAACTTACCATTTGAGACAGTCCCACTCTGTGAACGCTGCTGATCCATTAATTCCTGTTACATTGTTGCAGCGTACAGTTGAACTGGAGCGTCTTGCTTAAAGCAATCTTCCTGTCTGGTGGTCTCCACACGTCCCTATCAAAAGCCGCTGTCTGGTTGGAACGAGAGAAGGTATTGCAGCTGAATGTTTCATTACTGCTGAATGGTCAAATCCTGTTGCATCGATACAGTGTATAGCTGAAGTGGAGTGTCTTGCTTAGAGCATCCTTTCCGTCTGGTGGTCTCCACATGCTTCATCGGAAGTCGCTGTCCTGTTCAGAAAAGGTATTTGAAATGAACGTTTGATATGCTGTTGAATAGTTAAACCCTGCTACCTGGTTACAGTGCACAGCCGAAGTGGAGTGTCCCGCTCAAGTGTCCTCTCCGTCTGGTGGTCTCCAAATGTCCCATTGAAGGCTTGTCCTGTTCAGAAAGAGAGAAGGTATTTCAATTGAACGTTCCATATGCTGTTGGGAAGTTAACTCCTGCTACCTGGTTACAGTGCACAGCCGAAGTGGAGTGTCCCGCTCAAGTGTCCTCTCCGTCTGGTGGTCTCCAAATGTCCCATTGAAGGCGTGTCCTGTTCAGAACGAGAGAAGGTATTTCAATTGAACGTTCCATATGCTGATGGGAAGTTAACTCCTGCTACCTGGTTACAGTGCACAGCCGAAGTGGAGTGTCCCGCTCAAGTGTCCACTCCGTCTGGTGGTCTCCAAAGGTCCCATTGAAGGCTTGTCCTGTTCAGAAAGAGCGAAGGTATTTCAATTGAACGTTCCATATGCTGTTGGGAAGTTAAATCCTGTTACCTGGTTACAGTGTACAGTCAAGTGGAGTGTCTCCCTCAAAGCGTCTTCTCCGCCTGGTGGTCCCCACCTGTCCCCACTGAAAGCCTCCGCCCTGCTCAGAAAGAGAGAAGGTATTTCAATTGAACGGTCCATATGCTGTTGGGAAGTTAAATCCTGTTACCTGGTTACAGTGTACAGTCAAGTGGAGTGTCTCCCTCAAGCGTCTTCTCCGCCTGGTGGTCCCCACCTGTCCCCACTGAAAGCCTCCGCCCTGTTCAGAAGGAGAGAAGGTATCACTGTTGAGCGTTGCATCTTGTTGAACCATTGAACCCTGTTGTATTGTTGCAGGGCACAGTCAAAGTGAAGTGTCCTCTTGCCGGGTGGCCTTCCGTGCCCGTGTTGCAAATTGTTGCTGCTGTTCGGAAGGAAGGAGAATAGCCGCGGCACGTGCCTCAATCAAAGTGTCGTCTTGCTGTCCACGGTCCCCTCCTGGCCCGGCCTGCTCGCCACCTGCGCCCCTGTGACCCGTCTGAATTGAGGATCCCCGTCCTCTGGATACTCACCTCTGGGCAGCCTCCGGTACTCGTTCCATCCTCACCACGAGTATTCACCTGGTCCCAGTCCGAATGGGGTCCGAGTAGCCAAGACGTCCTTGTGAGCCCTGTAAAGAGTACTTGCCCAGTGACCTACCTGGATGGTGTGTGTCCTCCTTGATTCCTCTCCGACGAGCCGCAGGGTGTTCACGAACGTTCATCTCGCTCCGGTCCAGGGGCCCATCGAATTGCTTCTGGCGACAAGGAAGATTTTAATTAGGACTTTTCAAATTATCTGTTTTTAACTCAATAAAGAAATTGTTATTCCTTTATCCTCTGTCTGCTGTTTGGTTCCTTGACACGCTCCTCGAGGCGGTACCCGGTCTCCAGGGGTGGGTGCAGTCTGGCTTGGCCCACCCCGACCTGTGACAAGTTTTACAGTAAAAACATGATGCTGTTGCGCCTTCTACAGGCCCAGGCTTTCACAGTTATATGATTGTATTCAGAAAGTTTTGATGCCATTTTTTTCCCATTTTACCTCCATATAATGTGTAAATTGTGTTAAGAAGCGTGGTGCTGTTTAGTTTACAGATCTAACTGGGTTAAGCACTGTATTTCTGCTGTTCCATAAGCTCCATCTACGCCATCTAAGAGTCAAGTCAAGTATATTTGTATAGCACTTTTCACAATACAGATTGTATCAAAGCAGCTTCACAGTATTAAATCAAAATAACACAACAAGGTTTGTTTCTAGTGGAAAAAACATCCACGTTTGGTAAGGCTGATCAATAGTATTATTGATTGATTAAATTAAATTTAAGAGTGAATTTTCACTCAGCACGTCTGCACATCTAAACATCTGAAGCATACATCTTAAAATTAATATAAATATAATTTATAATTTTGTCTCATCCCTTTTCTTAAAGGTTTAACATTTATAAAACGTTGTTTTTTTTTCATAGCCTGTGTTTGAGCTTATAACAACGGTAATGGTTACATTTAGAGGTTATGCTTCTCCTCGCCATTAGGGGGCACTAGCCTACCTCTTAGATGGGTATTTATACAGGTAGCTGACTTGACGTGTTGACGTGACTCCTGCAGGTGGAGGTGAAGTCTGGCGAGGAGGACGAGGAGATCCTGTTCAAAGAAAGAACCAAACTCTACCGCTTGGACCACAAGCTCAACCAGTGGAAGGAGCACGGCGTGGGAGACATCAAGATCCTGTTCCACCCCGTCAAGAAGTGTTACCGTGTGCTGATGAGACGCGAGCAGGTGCTGAAGGTCTGTGCACACCATCAACCAGAGCATCATGCTCAAGCCCATGAACACCTTGGCCAACGCGCTGGTGTGGACTACCACCGACTACTCAGGTACAGCTCTCGCACCACAACCACTGGAGACTAGGGCTGTCAAAATGGCTGAAAAGCTAAATTCAAATTTCTTTCTTTAATATTGGCAAAATTCAAAATTATATTTAAATTCCTTAGGCAATACTTAGGCCCTGTTTACACGAGAACGCTCGCGGGTGAAAACGTAAAAATATTTTATCAGATGTGCCTTTCGTTTAGACGGCGACGGCGTTTTTGGGACTTAAAAACGCAAAAAAGTGAAACCACCCTCCAGAGTGGAAATCTTAAAAACGCTCCACCGTCGCGTTTCCGTCTAAACGGTAAAAACGCAAAAGTCTGCTAGACAGTGAAGGCACCGATCAGTGCTTCACATTGCCACCTAGCCACCTGGAGTGCATACTACATTGAATTTCACACACTTTCAATTTCACATCACCGTATGCACACAGATTTCCCCCCCATAATGCTAGTCTAAATGCAGAATAAAAAGTGATCACTTTTGCGTTTTCTCTTCAGATCGTTTCCGTGTAAACGTAGCCTTAATGTTACAGGGAAAAAGTACTGTATTGTCTCCTATGCCCACAAGAGGGCGCAAGCGAGTGCAATAAGCAATCATAAACCAAATCAAGCATTGCAACTTTTGTAAATTAAATTACTGTTAAAAAAATAATAACTTTTTTAAAGTGCATTAACTTTTGAAACAATTGTTCTTAAATAAAATATAATTTACTTAATGTGCATGCAAGGAAAATTAGGTTACAATAGTGCATAAAACTGTTCGTGCATCAGTAACCTGAGAAAATACGCTCCAACAGACCGCTTAATGAACCGGAGTTCTCCTTTAATGAACTACATGAACACACAATGGCAAACTGTCATTCAGAAACAATCCACTTCTACTCACTACATCTACATATTGGTCGTCAAAAATACCAGACGCTCAACTTGATCTGAGCGAGTGCTGAGTGCTTTCTGTTGGCAGTGCTTCTAACTGATGAACACACACACTCAGCTCTGACCGATGTGTAAGTGTGTCGTTGCCCGATTTTTGCCTCCAACTGAGTGGGTTTTCGTCCGCAGGAAGCCTTTTCCCGCCATGTTTCAAAGTAACAACGCAGCCTCACCGCGCTTTAAACTGGATAAGCTAACAAACACAAACCACGTCAGTTACGCCATCATCATGTCTCGCGGGCCTCTCAACACACCAAAATTCGAATGCACGTTTTTCGCATTAGAATGTGCAGGATTTTTTTTTCCTAGTGGAAACTGTGCTGGGCAGTGTTGTTCACATGTGTGTTTTCCCACAAACAGAGGGATATGGGAAGGTCGAGCAGCTCGCGGCCAAGTTCAGGACTCCAGAGCTGGCCGAGTCCTTCAGACGAGCGTTCGTCGACTGCCAGAGCCTCATGTCACAGGCCGTCTGCGCTGAGGTGTTCATAGTGCATTCTCGACACTCCAACCCTGTGGTGTTCTTCAACATGGCTGTCGATTGCGAGCCAGCTGGGAGAATCGTCATGGAGCTGTTCGCTCACATCGTTCCCAAAACGGCAGAGAACTTCCGGGCTCTGTGCACGGGCGAGAAGGGCTTCGGTTTCCAGAGCTCCGTATTCCACAGGATCATCCCTGACTTCATATGTCAGGTGAGGCCGCACCATCTGAAAACACAGCATGTCTCCTTAAAAACTCATAACATTTAATCATTTTTATGGCCTTAAATATGTACGCACTAAATGTAAAAGAAAAGTCTTAATTATCGTTTTAAGAGGTCTTAAATTTGGTGACGAAAAACAGGAATCATGATGCTCTGTTTACTGGGGTAACCGCTGTATTTCTGCTGTTTCATAAGCGCCATCTACTGTCAGAGAGTGAGTCTGCATTATCATTTATTGCGTTATTTGAACTGTGACTGTTGAAATTATGTTTTTCCTGTCATTTTATTGTCTTTTCTTAAATTCTTAAAATAGTATTCAATTTGATTTTAAAGGGGACCTATTATGCCCCTTATTACAAGATGTAATATAAGACTCAGGTGACCCCAGAACATGTCTGTGAAGTTTCAGCTCTAAATACCCCACAGATCATTTATTATTAATTTCCAATTTGCTCCTATTTGGGTGTGAAAAAAACATGCCATTTTCGTGTGTCCCTTTAAATGCAAATGAGCTGCTGCTCCCTGCCCCCTTTCCAGAAGATGGCCGAGCCTGTACAGCTCAGCTCATGCTTCGGATACTCAACAACAAAACTGGAGTATCTCACGCAGCCAAAATGTCAAACTTGTCAGTAGCGACATTCAGCGTTACATGTTCGAACCGGGGTCACTGATGGAGAGACTTAAAACTTTTAGAATTTATGTAGTTTTTGTGGAGTTAACTTTATTCCACTTATGGATTGGCATGTTCCGTCATGATCATCTGTAAATTGTTGTACAGGTGCTCATGTGGGATCCGTAGTGGGATGTTGGTATCGATCATGCTTTCAGAATCGACTTCTGTGCAAATCCAGAGTTGAACTGACCCTCGTTTGCGAAGCAGTCCGGCGTAAAATAATTTTCACAAACATAAGAATTTACCTAATTTTTTCGGCACATTTCCTTCATAAATGAAATGAATCCCCGGTGTCTTCAGTGGCTCAGATGCCTCAGTGGTGTTAATTTAAAGTCCATGTTGCAGGTTAACCACTACTGTCGATTAATGGGTACATAAATCACTCAAGATATGTATATCATTTTTAAAATGTCATAAAAATGGTCTTAAAGACCAGTTTTTTACGTTTTTGGTATTAACGGTTTTTTTTATGCATTTCGGTGATGACGTCACGTTGGGGAGAAGTGGAGGAAATGTAGCCTCAGCCTAGCATTATGGTGCGTTCAAGTCATCTCGTATAGATCGTATTTACGAGTTAAACGCACTTGAACGCCACCACAATGTCATAAATACTTAATAATTAAATGCATGGTCCGAGGAGAATGAATGGAGAGTTGGTGAAGTGTCCTGGTGAGTTCATTTAGCAACGCAGAAATGAGCACTGGAGCTAGTCTACCATAGACTGTAAAAAATAGTCTACGAGCAGCAGTGCACTAACGGCACTTTTTTTTTTTACTGTCATTGAATAGCACCGAGTGAAAAATCAACGTTTTCTTTATATCTAGTAGAAGTGATTATGACGTTAGTTCAGATAAGTACCGCTAACCTTTGTCATAGTGTAGTACTGGTAAACTTCGTCTTTGTCATCTAGAAATAGAAGGCATCATGCTAGCTATATGGGCGTTTATTAGCGTTTATCTCTTCCTCCGGTGAAAATGTTGTTGCAAACGTAGCCGCCGCGTGTCTGCCGCTGTGTTTGGCAGGTGCTTGTGTGGGCGCCGGCGGTGCCGTCCCATGGAAACTGCGTTAGAAAGCTTGTGCTGTAGGGAAGTGAGTGCGTTTTGGTCGCTGGTCGAGGAGCTCACCCCGCGACCAGATGTGACGTGCCTCACTCAGCATCCAGAGTTTTTACACTCAGCACAAACACAGTAGTTCACCATTGTCAATCTACCTACTATATATTTCTATATATTTATCTATCTAGCTGCTAGCTATCTATGCTAACGTTATGCTATCTGGCTGTCTGCCTATCTCTCTCTATACTAGCCTATCTATCTATATCTATCTGTCTGTCTATCTATGTCTATGTATTTATCTATTTATCTATAATCTGCGCTATCTGAATACTCTCGTCTCGTCTACTAAGTTACTCGTCTCTCTAGTCACTCTCAGTGCTCTCAAGGCGGGCTTTATTAAATTCTCTCCCCAACGTGACGTAATGCAATGCATTGTGGTGGAAAGGAGAATTGCAAGCCGCTGTAAGATAGTACCTACTTTTTCGTATTATATTCCGTTTTGTGATACCAAACAACATAAAATACAATGGATAACAGTTTAAATGTTTATTACCAACAAGTAAACTGCACAAATTCGATGAAAAAAAAACCTGCAACATGGCCTTTAAAAACAGAGCATTTGTAATGTTAGTGGCGTTGAAATTATATCAGTAGGTGTTATAGAGTGGATATAAATATATATGCTAATAGGTTAGATCGTCACCAGTCATGGGCGGGAAATCCGCATATTTAGACACTGCTTCTGATTTATAGAGAATATAACAAAAGGAGTAGGTGGATTTACCCCATTATAGGCTGGTTGTTTACACACATCAGTGTTCAAACACCAGTAAAGGTGATTTTTTTTGGTCTGGTTGTTAACTAGAGCCCGACCAATAAAGTTTTTTTAAGGCCGATACCGATACAAATATTTGGTGATTTAAAAATCCGATATTCTGATATATCGGTCGATATATTTTTTTTTTTAAATCCAGAAACGCGTAACAAAACATAAACAGATTTCCCTAACATTAGTTATTTGTAGTTATTTATGAGTCCACAGCCTCACTAAAATAATATGATAATGCAGTTTAAAAATAAATTTGTTGGTTTTATAGTCACAACAGAACAGAGGAACATCAAAATGTATAAAAATACAAACTTAAGATATGAAACTTAAAGTACTTTGAACAAAAACACAATAACAAAAAAAGTGAATTATTATTAATCAAGACAAAGGTCACTCCTAATTTTTTTTTGTGTGTGTGTGTAATAGTTTAGTCCCTATATTGCCTTATAAGCTAGCCTACCTTATAATTACAAAGTCAACTTGCTTAACCCTTTACCTGCACTCTTTTAATTCTATCCATTAAGCTACAACAAACCATTTTACTTACTGAAGCACTAAATCCATTATGTGACTCGTTAATGCTGCGGCTGAACAAAGTCAGCAACGCACACTCGTGTCACTTGGATTTTACACGTGTAAAAGAAAAGCTAACTTTTATGCACAGGCTATGTTTGATACTTTTTCGCTATGTTCACTCCTCGCGTGCCTAATTTGCATTTTGCAATGCAGGGACTTGAACTACAGATAGGCTAGTTATAAATACAGTAATCATTACTTTATTTAGGCAGAATACGTTCGTTGTGATTTCCAAGCTCAGTAATGTTAGCGGTCTTCCACTGATAGCCATGGCATTAGCTAGCTTTGTGGTTAGCTAAAGTCTATGATAAGCCACAATTTAGCAATGGATAACATCATACTGCAAATTATTGTAGAACATACTTTTTCAAAATGACGGGCCGGGGAGAGATGATACCAGTTGCCAACTTACCATGAACACACTTCCACGAACCTGTGTCGCAGTGTGAGAAAGGCAGAATCGCGGCACACCCCTTCCAACTCCCAGAGATATCCTTCCCGTCCAGATCCAGAGCTACCACATCTTTAAGTTACTATTAGTATTATTTGAAGTTAACATTATAAAATACGTAGACCTACACCACAAAGCTAGTTGAGGATAAATTCTTCAAAATTGGGCAATTCCAGCATTATGGACGTGACATTTGCAGTCAAAACTTGAAATATAAATTCTCAGAAAATCCATTTAATACCAATATACTGAAACATCTGTTTATATATCATATTCCCTTAATAAAGGAGTCCATACATTAGAAAAATATCAGTATACACATGCGTTTTATATTTAATATGAGGGAAATACACATACACAACACACACCGTAATGGACGTGACACAAAATATCTTTAACTTTTAGGTGGCAAAATATTTTTTAGTAATTCTGTGAATTATTGCGCAAACCAAAAGTAATACTACCCACCGGATGAAGAAGGGTTGGCTCTCCACAGAACATAAAATATTCATTTTATTGAATTTTTCCTGTTCACATTTATGAGGAAAAAACAATGTTACGGATGTCAGTTCTCCGTTATGGACGTGAGTGCTCTGAAAGCGGCACTAAAACACTGCTTTAAAACTTTCACAGAGACCTCAAACAGAAAGCACAAAGCCTTTCTTTAAAGTGAATTTCATTTTGTATTAAAGGTAGGGTAGGTAGGATTTTTATAAAAAACTTTTTTTCAAATTTGTTTAAACTGTCTTTATATACCAATAGATAATTAAAATGTAAGTTCTCTGAAAAAGAGAGTATAAAAATCGAGTGACTGTAGACCTTTTAATCTGCAATAAAAACTCATTATTTCCATCCAGGACGAAACAATTGATTGGTTTGGGCGACTGTCACTCACTCTCGCAACCATGGCTACCACCCCTGTTGCTACAAGATCTGCCCATATGCGCACGCACCCGTTTGATTTGAGGAGTGCAAGAGAGGCGCGGAACCTACGAAGAGTAAAATTATGGCAGAGAAAGAGCATTCAAAATTCAAAGCACCTGCATATGCAGTCAGCGAAGGCAAACAAGGCAAAAACTACTTCCTCGGACCCTGGTTGCCCGCACTCTTGAACGACCTCCTCTGCTTCGCCCTCGACCCCGGACCTGTCCTCGAACCGACGATGCGGTACTTGTCACCGGAGTGTACAATGAAAACAATGTTTTCATCATGGAAACTCTTACATGCAAAACACCGTATATGTTATGAATCTTACACGAAATTCACCTTCATCACAGTTTAACTGATGGTAATGGAAAAACGTGTATCAATGCAACCTGTTTTTAGCTTTGCCTTATAAATATAGCTCGTTACCTATAAATATAGCTCGTTACTGAATCAAACAAAATATATTTTAAACTTTACCAGTATCGATATGCTAGCTTGATAGTGAGTACTAAAATCCATCTTATTTGTTTATATTTATAGTGATAAAGTTAGGTATTTTATTACATGTGATTCTGACATGATGTCACTGCATGCACTGCGCTCCTTCCTCTCCACTCGTCTCAGGTAAATAAATGCGTCTTCCAGCTGAGCCTGAGCGTTTGGCGTTGCGCGTTCATGTGTTTTGGGGGCGTGGCTTTGGAAGGAGCCCAGAAGGGAGGGGGTGGAGTGAGAGGTCTACAGACACTCGATTTTTATACTCTATTTTTTCAGAGTACTTACATTTTAATTATGTATTGGTATGTAAAGACAGTTTAAACAAATTTGGAATGTTTTTTTTTTTTTCAGAAAAAATTTACCTACCCTGCCTTTAATTGTATCGTAATTTTAATCAATGTTTCATCAACCAATTGCCTGGATTTAATAAATAAGAAGTAAATATAGCAGAAAATAGATAATCACGACACGGAGGCGCCGGCGCGTGAACTGGAGCTTGTCTCATAAATGAACCAAAACTCGTTTAGCCTACTAGGTAGCCTACTTTCCTCACAGACCTGAGACATATATCTATAGAAAGCTTGAAATGTCTACTTTTAAACAGAACAATTCAAAACGAAAGAAAACAGACTGCTCTCTACTTATGTAATCTGTATGAAATGTGCATTTCTCTCTGGCGCGTTCACTACTGCGAAGATCGCGAGTCAGCATCGTCAACTTCATCTTTGCAGCCGACACTGACACATAAAACACTTGTTTACTAATAACCAATTAAAATGTCTCCTTGCTATATTTGACATAGTTATAATCATTACTTTTGCCGGTTCTTTGTGACAGCTATTAGGTGCTTTATTGGCAGTGCCACCCTTACATTTACATGAACGGGTCACGACCACACCGCATTTTTAAAATATTAATTTATCGGCCATTATAAATGCTGATACCGATAGTTTGGAAAATGCCTAATATCGGCCCGCCGATATATCGGTCGGGCTCTATTGTTAACACACAACAATGTTCAAACACCAGTAAAGGTGATTGATTGGTCTGTTGTCTCTCAGGGAGGCGACATCACCAGCGGGGACGGGACGAGAGGAAGGTCTATCTACGGAGGGAAGTTTGAGGACGAGAACTTCGACGTGAGGCACACGGGCCCAGGACTGCTGTCCATGGCCAACCGCGGCAGAGACACCAACAGCTCGCAGTTCTTCATCACACTCAAGAAAGCAGCACACCTGGACTTCAAGCACGTGGTTTTCGGCTTTGTTAAAGAAGGCATGGATGTGGTGAAGAAAATAGCAAAGCTGGGCACTAAGGACGGCAAACCCACTAAAACCATCACCATCTCAGACTGTGGACAGTTGTAAACTTTTCTAAACAATAAAATGAATGCTTCGCGAAAAATAAGTTACTTTTATTATGAAAACTACAAGTTATCTTGATGTGGATTGAGTTTACTGAGACTTTTCCAAGGTTGGCTTTCTGTCTTATAGGTCTGTATTTTCAATCTCCTGAACATAAAATAAACATCTGGCAACTTGCATTTCACTAGTTATACAGTGTCATTATTGGCAGAGATGGGCATAAATACATGGAAATGTATTTAAAATACAAATACAAAATACTGTGTGGAAAAATGTATTTAAATACAAATACAAAATACATGTGAAATTGGCCATCCAGTGCAGGTATAGCTCACAGTGAATGAAGAAACTACATAGGCCTACTGACTTATCATTCCTAACCACATCTCTGCCCTCTCTGTCTTTCTTTCTTTCTGGCAATTACAAATAAACGTATGCAAAATAGCATAAACGGCCATTTATATACTTATTTCTGGTTACAATGTAGTCTATTACTTGTGGTGAACACTATTAAAAAATTCATACTGTATGTAAAACTGTGAGAATTTTTTTCTGCTATCTAGCAAAGAATATGGATGGGTGATATGACCAAAATCTCAATTTTACTTCACAGTAACTTCATGGTTTCACAATTCTCAATATCAGTTTTGATTCCACAGCCATTCCATAAACTGAAGTTCTAACTCTTTTAGTTTTTGTTGTTGTTGCAGGTAGTCCAATGTTTTTTAAGTAATTTTATGTTTATTTGGTTACACTTTATTTGAAGGTGTCTTTATTTTAATTAGACATTTAAGTACTGAGTAATATCAAGTAACTACATGTACTTACTATAGGGATATAGGGTAGGATTAGGTTTTGGTTGAGGGTTAGTTGTGTGTATTTATGCATAATTTATAGTTATTACTATGGTAACTACATGTAACATATGTAACAATGACATTGTAAAATAAAAGGCCCTATTTTAATGATCTGAAACGCAAGTATCAAGTGCAAAACGCAAGTAACTCTGTGGGCGGATCTCGGGCGCTATTGTTGCTATTATACCGGCGGGATAAATGACTCTTGCGCCCAACACAAATCTAAAATGTGTTGGTCTGAAGTAGCTTCATTACTCATAGGTGTGGTTTGGGCGTAACGTGAAATAAACCAATCAGAGAGACATGTCACATTCCCTTTAAGAGCAGGCGCACGCCAGGAGCGGTTCACAGACGAGGAGACTGACGCTCTCGTCAGGGCCGTAAAACACAGATAAGTGACATTGTATGGGGAGAAACGCACCCAAATAAGCTTAGGTTAAACAGGCGTATAATAATTTGGGTAAATGTGTAAGCTAGATTTATGCCTATTTTTTCACATTATTGTACGGTATTGCTTGCCTAACTTTGTTAGTAATACTACTAACTGCAAGTCCACTTAGCCTTTCCTGGGCCATTGATGATCTCAAGTATGTTTTAATCAATTTGAGCTTGGAAAAGCTCCTCTCTGCTGAGGCAACTGTCACAGGCTGAGTGCAGGCTATCCTGAGAGCTACCCAAAGATTTGGGTAAAGCTCACACATCTCATTTTGTGAGAGGTATGTGAGAAGCTCAAGGGCGGTTATCATAGTTTAGGGAAGTTCAGGAAGACTCTCAATCTCTACAGCCAGTGCGCTACCATCAATATCAGCCTCCTCTCCACAAGAGAGTTTTTCCCCAAGAAGCTCACATTGTTCCCTCCGGACCTTTCGATCTAGCTCCCTAAAAGTTTCCTTTAACCTCACTTAGAGACTTAAATCTATCCTCCAACGACTGAATGCTACAGTCCACTACAGCATTAAAAAAGGACACTTCTAGCCTCTTCATAGCATCCACTATCGGCTCATCTGCAGCCTCATAGGCAAAGTGCCTTTTTGTAGAACGCAATCGCTTCTCTTACAGCACTGCATCTGTTCATCCGCTCACAGATTTCTTTTGCAGATGTCTGTGCATCACAGAAGCCTGTTTTTCGGTAACTGATGTGTTCTTTTGAACAAGGTTAACAGCTACATCAAGCTGCATGTTGGTTGATTGTAGAAGCTTGTTAATTTTAGACAAAATGTCAAAGCAGACAACACAACAAAACTGAAATCTAAATGAACCTATTTCTTCCGCAAGGGAGTTGGCTTCAACAGCCAATACAGGGTCAGTCGCTTTATTTCTAACTTCTAGCAGGGCTTCCCTCAGCTTCTCTGACTGGTAGCGCAAAGCTTCAATGCTTTTAATCCGGCTTTCCCAGCACGTCTCAATCCAGGACTTGAGGGTGAGGTCAACAAACTTCTGTAAGATGGCCCACCTTTGTGTGGACCCAGCGAACAAGTTGTACACCTTCTCCACATTTTCAAAAAACAAGAAGCATCCGTTGATGCTTTAGCCGCATCTGAGACTGTCAGATTTAGGGTATGAGAACTGCAAGGCATATAAAAAGCTCTTGGATTTTTAACCAATAGCCTCACCTTTTCTCCCTTCATATTAGCCCCATTGTCATAGGACTGCCCCCGACAATCCTGAAAAGGGATGTTCAATTCCTCAAGCCTGTTAAGGATTAGATTGTACAAACCCAGGCCAGTGGATTCTGGAGCTATCAGAAATACTAAAAAGTGCTCTTTTATTTCTGGTGTTTTGCCCAGAGTGTGCGCACCACAACATACATTTGTTCACGGTGACTAACATCAGGTGTACAGTCTAAAATAACTGAATAATATTTGCAGTCCTTGATTTCTGCCACCATTACCTAATTATTTTGTCACTGACACTCTATCAGCTCATTCTGGATAGTCTTACCCAGATACGTGTTGTGCTGCATTTCACTATCAATTTGTCTGATGTGGTCTTAACACCGGGTCAAATTTTGCCATCAGTTCCACCTCTTTAAGGAAGTTCCCATTGTTGGCCTGATGCAAAGTATCGACAGACCCCCTGAGTGCAAGATTCTTCTCTGCCAAAGACTGAATGTTGCTAATCAAACGGATGAGAACATCTCTCCAACAATTTTCTTCTGCCTCCAAAAGGGCCGTTTCTGTTGCATCAATGGTCTTCTGCTCAGAAAGACGGAGGGCAAAGTCTCTCCACTTCACCATATTATTGCAATGATCTGGACTATTCTCATGCTGTTTCAGCAAAGCATCTACATTTACCCAATCACGCTGCCCCTCTGTTGACAGTTTTGTGGACTTTCTTGAGAATAATTTGCAACAGAAGCAGTAAACCGCATAAGTTTTCTTTGAATAACTTAGTCAGCTTCGCTTGATTTTTTTCCCCATTAACTAATTGTCTGTATGTATAGTGGTAGTGAAAGCTTCGTCCATCTGATTTCTTGGGGAAGGTGAAGGCGTCACTTATTGGCACTGGCCCTTTTCTTACCAGATCAGTCCTTTCTGAGTCTGACAGGAACGCTGACCATTCAACTGGGTCAATTGGAGGAGCTGTTGATCTATCTTGATAGCTGGAGCTTGTTGAGGGAGTGGATGGGAATAGCAGTGGGTGCAGATGTAGAAGGACCTGTAGGGACATTAGATTAAAAAAAAATAGAATTATAACACAACACAGGATATTTTACAGTAAAGCCAACACAAAATAAAAACTGTTAGATTAACTGACCTGTCATGCCGGCTGAGGTTGAAACCGATGTATCAGTGAATGTAAGTGCTTGTAACTGCTCCTCGCTTTCAGGCGCCTGTAACTCTACAGTGGATGAACCTGCAATGATAAAATAAATAAATAAATTAATAAAAAGCTATGTTAAATGTGTCATGTCTTATTAACAGGCTATGTAACCATTTGCCATCAAGAAAAATCTCACCTAAAAATAAATAAATCGTTGTCAACTGGTCACTGGATTTACCCTCAGCGTGTCTCTCACTAATGGTTGGTTGCAGCGGTCTGATCCTCCACTTTCTGACCCTGACCTGAGCCACTGCTGTGAAGAGAGAGATGCTCTCCAGAACTCCAGTGAAGAGAGAGATGCTCTCCAGAACTCCAGTGAAGAGTGATCAGATCTAGAGACCTACTCTTCTTCCTCTGTCTCTCCTAACTATCACTTCCCTCACTGCTAACAGGCTGATGATATACATAGAGCACATAGAAGAGATTTGACCCTGATTTCTTTCCATATCACAATAAACAAAGAACATTTAAAACAAATGCACAAAAAGGTATCAAAATCATCCAAATATTAATATATATTCAAATTCATTTGTAGCTTATTAGGGCCAATACCTCAAACCAATTCCGGAAAAGTGCTGGACTGTGGTGGCCTGGAGCTGGAGGGGTTTGAACCTGCTGATCTGCAGGAGGAAGAACTTCAAAAATTATATTTTGATATAATATGGTGTGGTCAAATATGGTAATTAATAATGACACTCCAGTGATATTCTCCAATGGTCATTTGTTTTACCCTCAGACTTGTCCATCCTCCTCCTCTTTCTCATTGGCATCTCATTTTCAGCGCTCTGATGGGAGTCGTACACCTGAGCGCGAGAACTAAGCTGTCTCTTCAGTGCCGGACCTCTGCCAGAGGAAGTGGACGGACGTCCATCATCTGGGCTCTGCTCCCTGTGAGCCGGACCTGTGGGCACAGAAACATGTGGGCCTGGCATCCTTCAAAGTGCAATAAAAACAATACAAATACAATACAAAATACAATACAATGCTCCTCAGAAATACCCCTCCCAAAAAAAGAAATAAAATAAAACTCCAAACTCCCTCTAAAATAAGAAAAGAACAATCAAATGAAAGAGTCCTCAGAAATAATATGAAGTTTTAAAAAATACAACGATGTAACGTTAGGGGTTATCCGAGCTCCTTGTAGAATAAAAGTCTCCTCTCTGAAATCCTCCGAACAGCTTCAAAATCTCAAGATCAGCGCAGAAAATATTCAGCAAAAAGTCTCTGAATCCGTCTCGTCTAGTCTCAACCAGCAGACAGTCAAAGTGTTGATATTTGCAGTCAGAATTCATAACACGCGTCCCCGTCGCCATAGCAAATAAAATTCAAATCACTCATATGCACGCATGCGCACCCGAAGTCGCGTGCGTGAGCAGAGCGCGTGAGCGCACATCGAATCTGCAAACAAACCGAATCTGTTCATGTAGGACTGAATGCAATTATTAAATAACCATTTAACAAGTGATATTATGATGTATAATTACTGCTTAGCTACAAAATGGAAGTTTAAAATTCAACCGTTAAAGCATGAAATAAGGTACCATGAATCAGTGAATTTGAGTTTGAATTCAAAAATTCAAACTCAATGAATTGAGTTCAATGGCCAAAGCTCAAACAAGGCGCCCTATTTAAAGCACATTCAGTTTGCTCCTACATGCTTGCTGCTCGCTTCTGCTGCCCGCCACCTCCCCAGCTCCTCCTTATGCATAACGTGGCATTTGCTTTGTCATGTTGCCTGCTCTGTTCACAGGGGGGATATTTTAGCTCTCACAGTCCTAAACTGTGTGAGCGTTCCCTAATGCTGCTGCTGCTGTCCTCTGACTCTCTGCTATTTCATGGTGCTCATGAAAGGTCAGAGGACTCCCTGAACAGAGCCATACCGCCAAATTTCAATTCAGGAACATCAACTTGTTTGCAATCTATTCAATAAAAATTCTTAAATTATTTTTATTGTCTGTGTGTTCTTGACTTAATGGACCTGACAGAAATATAGATAAATAGTAGATAGATGATAGTTGGAATGATCTAGAGATAGATAGATAGAGGTTGGGAGGTTGCTAGGGTGTTTAGCCGGCCTGGGAAAGTTTGTCTTCAGTGCCACTGATATACACACACATACTATATTTGTTATTCCCATTTGTTATTTATATTTGTCACCTCAGTCTTTTTAACTATAGCATCTGTGCCAACCAACCCCATTGCATGTGCCAACTAACCCCCATACTGGGGCTGGATGGCACAAGTGCACAACATGACTTTAATTTACATTTACATTTATTCATTTAGCTGACGCTTTTATCCAAAGCGACTTACAATTGCTATACATGTCAGAGGTCACATGCCTCTGGAGCAACTAGGGGTTAAGTGTCTTGCTCAGGGACACATTGGTGTCTCACAGTGGATTCGAACCCGGGTCTCTCACACCAAAGGCATGTGTCTTATCCACTGCGCCACCACCATTATTGTACAAAAATGAATTCCTTTATTTATCAAAATAAACAGAAATGAGTACAAACTCTGCTAAAGTGATTGTTTTGTCTTAACTTAGACATTATTAAAAACACATTATTTTATCTGAAGAAGTATTTGCATTGATACAAATTATTAAAAGAAGACAAAAAATAAAGACAAAAAAAATATCAAAAAGAGACACACGGTATTGATGTCTTTTGCCCCAATGCTGGTTTTCTTTTTTATATTTTACCCCTGCTATAAAAAAACCCTATTTAAAACCAATAGTTTCATCTGTATGTGAAATTACTATTTTCAGACACACAGTGTTCATGAAAATAGTCATACTTCCTTTTAAATGCCAACATAACAACATTAAACACAAGCAGATCTATGCCATTAATAACATTTCATTTCAGCATTTACTCTCCTCTCAGAGACTGAAGCAAAGCATGCTGGGAACTACAAATCTGCTGCAACTGATTCAGTTTGAGTTCTGCTGAACATTATTGAGTTCCCATAACTTTTTTCAAAAAAGTGCAATGAACTTTCAATAATATTCGAGTGAAATTAACTCGTTTCATTTAATAAATGTATGTATGCGTTTTTGTATGCAAATTTCAATGCATGTTTGTGTTTTTTAATGTGTGAACAGGACTTTTATTCTGGTGTAGGTATGTGACATCATAACTATGCGCCATGCTCCTCCATCTGTGATTTGGCTGAAGAAAGGTTTGTGTTTGCATGCGTTTTAAGTGTTCAAAGCAATACAAAGTCTTTTTTATAGCGTTTACAATAAATTATAATAAAATAATTGTTACCGAATGCAACACAGTAATGCTTTATCTAACATTAATGAACGTTATTTCTGTGAGTAAAGCACATCCACACGTGAGTAACAGAAAATATGCGTCTCATTTCGCGCCCTATAGTGTTTATAGTAAACATGCATTCGGTCTCTGGTAAACTAGGACGGGAGAAACGGAGCTTTTCGAAACTCCGAGTCAATTGAGTCAGTTGCTCTGCAATCGCAAAACGATTCCCTGTTTAGAGCCGTGACCGCGCGCACAGCGACACGAACATGAGTAACGGTAGTGTATCTTACACTAAACAGTCGCAAATGTTTTCATGAAAGTGAATGTTAAATAACTACAAATCATTAAATACTAAATATAATTCGTATTTAATTAAATGCCTAACGTTATATATAATTCGTATTCTCTGTTAGGCTACTCTTGAATTCATTTGAAGTCTTGTTTTAAGTGTTGCAAGTCAGGAAAGTTAGCGACTGATGCCTTCACGTGCTATCAGAAATGTTCCCACAAAATTAACCATGGTTTTATTAAAGTAAAAGTGGAGTAACCATGTTTTTTTTGTTTTTTTTTGTGGCTAACCTAATTGGTTACCATTTGTGTACGTTCACAAATACCATGGTTAGAGATAATTTGTGGTAATCATGGTTTAACATAACCATGCTTTATTTTGTAGTAGCCTAAAACCTTGGTTAATTTTCGTGGTTAAAGTGGTTTGTTGTTGGAATGAATAGCAATCATGGCAGATGCCATGTTCATTCTTGCCTACTTTGTGTGGATTCCGCATTAAAAGGCAAATATTTTGAGTTTACATTAGCCTAGTTCAGGGATCTTCAACTCCATTCCAGCTGACTCCAAATTAAACACCCCAAAATATGCTAATCACTATGTTCAGAATTAAGTTCTAGTCTAGATATATATCCAAGAGTTTTTTGAGTAATTTGTACCATCCCATTCGTTGCCAACATTATCCAAGCTTTTTGATACATTCACTCGTGCTTTTCTATCGCAAGCTGTTTTAATATTTAATTCTTCAAACTTACTAGTATCTATTTTAGACACTGGCAATTATTCCAACAGTAACTAGTAGAACCAAGACTGCTTCAGTTTTATTTTTAACATTGCGGACACAGATGAACACCGAGTAGAGTTGAAGTTAGTAAGTTAGTAATGTTCACTCTTGCATGCTGTTGTTTAACTAATATGTTGTAAATAGGGCTGGGTGATATGGCCAAAATAAAATGATCACAATCATTTATTTATTTTTGTCAGAACATGACAAACACTTGCCAAACAGGTGAACATTTCACAAATCTAAGGTAGAACATTCAAAACATTTTTGAATTATTTACAATTTTTCAGTAATTGTTCCTAACAAAATGATTGTCTTAATAGAAAGAAAAAAAGTTTTATTAGAAATGCATATTTTACATTAGTAGAGGCTCGAGTTTGGATGCAGATATACATTTGTTCATTAACAAAAACATTAACATCTGTAAAAAAAAAATATATATATATATATATATGGTAAAATGTAAATATTCTGACTGTTTTGAGTTTTACTGAAATTAACTATAGGTCATCCATAGTAGCATACATTAGATCATGATAACCACATATACAGCACATCAACACCATGGTAAAATCAGTGTAACTATATGGTTTCTGTGGTATTTGTATGGAAGAACAGTAGCCTAATTAGGCTACATTAAGTATAAATGCACAAACACTATAGCTTAATCACAAAAAATACTGTAATTATATTCTATTACTCGTTTAATGCATGTTTAAATTAGTGATATGAATATCCCACATTTCTGCCACAATACCATGGCACAGTCAGTGTTACTACAGTAAATCCATGGTAAATGATGGGGATTTATGATTCGTTCCACTTTTGTCGCATAAACATTATTGAACATTTATCTAACTCTTTATTTAGTTTTGTCGAGGACAATTATATCACAATAATTATCGTTGTCGTTTAATTGCCCAGCCCTAAATATAAAAAACAAAACAAAGACATACGGGGGATTTTTTGCATTTATTCCTTGAATTTTTAGGGGAATTTTAATACATTTTAGGGCGTTTTTTTTTTTACCCTATTCTTCCATTAAATTCCGACCCTGTTGGCTTTTGTACAGATGCATCGCACAGAAGTTTTCAGCCATTAAATGTCAGTGTTAGGGATGAAACGGTATGAAAATTTCATATCACATTCATATTAAATTGATCCAAATTACCATGATTAGCAATATTATCACGGTTTTGTTAGAATGAGCTGAAAATGTTGGAAAAGAAATGATGCACTGGAAACATTTCAACAAGCTTTATATTTGAAAATCTACAAACAACTAATAAATTCTCTTTATTAGTTTCTCT
This sequence comes from Abramis brama, assembly GCF_963993115.1. Taxonomy (NCBI): domain Eukaryota; kingdom Metazoa; phylum Chordata; class Actinopteri; order Cypriniformes; family Leuciscidae; genus Abramis; species Abramis brama. The sequence goes on along the minus strand of NC_139970.1, from coordinate 4,302,651 downwards.
TCTTGATTCTCTTCTTGAATCATTCAAGAATGTTCTTGAACATTTCCTTCCTCAAAATGACGGTCGTCAATAGCAACGCATTAGCCTATAACAGCGCACACCTGTCTCTTGTATCACCGCGGACGCGCTCTCGTTTCATTCAAATGCAACTTGCCGTCTTGCGTCTCAGTTTTTTTTTTATTGTATTGAAGATGAAATCAGAGGACTTTAGTATTCATACTACTATAATATTTTGTAGTGATCATCTTGTCTGGACGATTGTTTTGTAAACTGTAAAAAATGGATTTATTAACGGGTAAGATTTTAAAACATTAAACGCATTTCAATATTTCACATCCTCGTAATTATTTCTGTGGATAGCCTACACATTATGACAAATGTCAGCACTAATAGTCTTGTTTAAACTTGTTCGCTCGTCTTGGCTCAAAGCCACTTGCTGCAAACTTTTCTTTGTGGAAGCTTTGCGTTAATTACAAGTGAGATAATACATTTTTTTAACTCAAAACAATATTTGGTGTCCAATTATTTCCCCAACTTAGTCTCGATATTGAGGTCAAAGTTAGCATGCCGTGTCTTCTCTGCGTCTGGGTTGTGCTGGCTGGACAGGATTTATCGCATGTTTGCAAAATCACCATAATCAAACACTGTTTTAATGATAAATATAGTACCTTTGAAAATGATAATACTAAACGCCAGGACATTTTATCATGGTTTATCGTGAAACCGGTTATCAGTTCATCCTTAGTCAGTGTTTTTTTTTTTCTTTGTATCCTTGTGCCTTGCTTTACTCCTGGAGATATCTGGGGATGTGAAGAAATCAGTCAGATTACAGAGAGTTTCTCTAAACTCCGGGCAGTTCTAGGCAAAACATCTAAAATGTGGGGCTTGAGCCCATCTTCACTCAGTGTGTTTAGAGACGGATGCCTTGATGTGTTTGAATTGTCCGTATCTCATGGAAATCAAAGAGTCTGAGACAAAATGATCTCCCAATCATAACCATGACTCGAGAGGCCGTTCTCATCCAGTTTCCAACTATGAAACTGGTATTTGCGCTACTTCTGATAGCACATGAAGGCAGCATGAGATGCACCCAGCTAATCAGGATCTGTTTTTCTTTCTGTTCATTATTCTGATCTTAAACATGACATATTGTCCAAACACACAGGAAAACTCCTGGCTCAGCTGAGATCCACGTGACATACTCGTATGAAGATGGCGTTGGTGAAAGAGGAGAGTGAAGACGTGGTGATTGTGAAACACGAAGATGCTGTGGAGCAAACAGGTTTGGTTATTTAATCCTTAGTAAAATCCTGACCTCTACACAAATTAAGGATATTTCTTAATGTCACACAGGCTGTGTTCGATATATCTAGGCTATATGACACTGTATTGTCTCACACTCCTTCCCGATACGAGTATTGATACAGCTGCTTCTGTTGCGTTTCTGCAGCACGTGCTTAAGTTGAATATGTGATATTTTGAAGAACTTGGAAAAGGGTAAAGCCTAGACCAGGGTTTCTCAACCTTTTGCCTACTGCGACCCACTTTTTTTTTCACAGTAGTCGATTGTCGAGTTCACGCGCATAGGTTTAGTACCTATGATCACGCGCGTGAACTCGACAATCGATTACTGTGGACTTCGACCGAAAACAGGATGTAAATACAGGTATGTGCGCTGGCTGAAATAACTTCATTTTTATTCATATCTTTCACATCTACTGCAGTCAGATTGACCGTGTTCACTCTGAAGGAATCACTCACATGGCTGTGCACTTGTAATGACACATCAAGGATGTTAAGAGGCTAAAAGCATGTTTAAAACTTGCCCCATTGAAGTCAACAGGGTGCAAATTTTAAAAAGAGGATAACACGGTGTAGGCAACACCGATTTTTGTCGTTCTTCTCTGTATTGACAGCACTCCAAATTTACAAAAAAATGAGCTCAATGTTAAAATTGACCGGAGTTCTCCTTTAATGTGACACTTGAGACTGCCACTCTGAAATAATCATATCCAGACGTGGTGGAATTTGGGAAATTGCGACTTGTAGTGTCGCACACAAACTAGCTGTTGTCAGCCTATTCTTGCTTTTTGTTTTTGTTGCAGTCACTGTTGAAAATCCTGACTCGCAAAGATAGGTACTGCTAAATGGCAAGAGAAACTTTGTTGCACGTTCTGCAAGTTCAGGATATTCGTGTCTGGTTTGAATCCAGAATGCAGTCAGATGCAAGTTCCACTAACTGGGTTTGCAAATTAAAGGGGAGTACAACATCCACATCACTTGGGTCTACTGAAAAAGGATCGCGAATCCACGCATTCCAAACTCTTTGGTCGTTGGGAAAATAATCAGAGAATTTCTGTGTTAATCTGGTCAGGTGTTCCCGGACAATTCTCTGTATGTCGGTGCTGATGTGAGGGAATTCCTGCAGAGCATCAGTGAGGTTAGGAAACATGTCAAAAATGTTCTCCTGCACTCTCTTCTCCCACAATACCAACTTCCGTTTGAATGCTTCAATTTTGTCAGCCATCAAGAAAACACTGTTGTTTCTCCCCTGAAAGGATAGGTTTAGCTGGTCAAAGATATCGGACATGTACGCCAGTTTCCCGAGAAATTCAGGCTCCGTATAATGCTTTGCCAGGGGAGACCGTTTCTCCTCCAGAAATGTGTGCACCTGCTTGCGCATTTCGAAAAGACGATTAAGAGCTTTTCCTTGCGAGAGCCACCTAATTTCACTATGATATAACAACTGGCGGTGGTCTGATTCCAGCTGGTCGCACAAAATTGAAAACAAGCGGGAACTGAGAGCACTGTTCTTCACTAAATTAATAGTTTTGACAGCAATGTCCATCACCTCATTTAAGGGCACTGACATTTCTTTGGCTGCAAGGCTTTCACGGTGTAAAAAGCAGTGAACCCACGTCGCCTCAGGTGCTCTGTCCATAATTTTTCTCACAACACCACTGTTTGCCAGTCATTGCGGCCGCGTCATCAGTGCAAATGCCTACGCAATTATTCCAAACCAGGCCATTCTTTGTGAAATAACCATCAAGGCAATTGAAACACTCATCTGCTGTCGTCCGTGTCGAGAGCTCATTACACATCAGTAGATCCTCATGTGTTGCACCTTCCCAGTTGTAGCATACAAATGCAAATGCAAGCAATAATGCCATCTTTGAAATATCTGTTGATTCGTCGATTTGAATGGCAAACAAGGGGCTTGCTCGCACTCGATCCAAAAGTTGCGTTTCAATATCATCGCTCATGTCTATAATCCGTCTGGAGACAGTGTCGTTAGAGAGTGGGATTTCTTTTATTTTGCTAGCAGCACTTTCCCCTAGTACCTCGCGGCACATGTCAACTGCACATGGGATAACTAGCTCTTCGCCAATATTAAACGATTTCTTAGCACGGGCGATATGGCCAGCTGCCAGATAACTTGCCTTCAGGGTGCTTTTTGAAGCTATTGTGAGCGACACAATACTACTTTACTGTCTTTTAAGTTGGTCTCGCTTTCGTACAAAGTAATCCACAGGTTTACCCACACATGTTGGATGTTTAGTCTGTAGGTGACGTTCAAGTTTGGATGGCTTCATGGACTCATTTGCCAAGACCTCACCACACTCGACACACTGGTTTTTCATCCGACGAAGTAAATCCATATTTAATATAGTCCGGGTTGTACTTGCGTTGTTTACATTTTGCTGCCTTTGAAGTTGAAGGAGTTTCCGAATCTTCTGCTTTTTTTCTTTTAAAAAACGGATGCATTTTGTCAAGCTAACAGGCCGTGGCTGCGTACAATTTAATAATAAGTCTGGCATAGCAGGCAGAGCCATAGAGAGAAAAGAGTTGCGACACTCCCATAGACCTCCGTTGTAAAAAATGGCGGCGCTTTTAACCGCCTACTTCCGGGATTTGAAGATCGGAATAGTTCCAAACACTGTCATTTGGGCGTTGGACACCATTCACTTACATTGCTGCGCGTCGAGTTGTTCCAGAGTTAAGTTGCTGAAATATCGACCTCTTTTGAATTGTCAATTGTCTATATTGTTTCAGAGGCCCTTTGCGATGCTTATACTGGTCTTCATTTGTACATGCACAGCGTAATTATTTATATTTTATGTTGGTTGTTTCAACCAGTTTTCAAGCACTGCCTGCTAGCTAACTTAGTTAGCTAGCGCGACTTCGTCAGCTAAGAGTTCGGTAATGAATCGCTGCCACATTTATAGCAACTTTTATTTAATTAAATTTTTTGGGATAAACTAACTTTTCATTATGTTTTATTGTCTTGAGTGAAGCGGCTTGTGAGAACAATGCTGGACCTCTAGGATTGTTATGGCCATCACCAGTCCTGTCTGTTTCATGGATTACCTGCCCCTGGTTTTTGTTTTTCTTGTTCACACACACTCACACAAGCACACATTTTTGTTGTCTGTCATTGTTTAATAAAAAATATTTTATTTGAAAACCTTAATTTGTATCAGCCATGCTTAAATTCGTTTTTAATCTGTTATAGTTTTGATAATGTGTATGGCTTAATCTTAAAATAATATTCTCTTAACATGATAATGTTTCACGTGGTGGTCCTGGGGGTGGCCACTTTCATCAGAAGAAGTGAGCTAGCTTCTAAGCGATTTCTGAACGGACCGCCACGGCAGACCTCTTTGCGTGATCACGAAGGTACAAGGTCTAATGGCTGAATCCAAATTTATAAACAAAATCACGGGAATCAATAGCCTAATACAGCCCAGTTGTGCTAAAATAAATATCATGAGACGTCCATCATCAGATGAATGATATGGAAAAGTTAAGTTAGAGCCGCTAAAGACAGTGCTACCCATGCGAACATGAACACTAAGCTTTTCCCTCCAAAAATATAGCCTAAAACTTATCTCCAAATGCAAAACTGACATTAACAAAATGCAATAATGCAATAACAGCTGAAAAAGTACTTGGGTGTGTGTTTTATTTTATATTTACCGTTCAATAATGCAATCGCTGCTGTCTGTCCCATAGAAGAACATGACAGCCAGTGTATGTTTTGGAACTATTGGGGCTTACATGAACCACGTGACAGCCATAGCGGCGACATCAAAGAGTGTCGCAACTCTTTCTCTCTATGGCTCTGATAGCAGGTAGCTAGTGTGTGTATGTGTAACATTATGTAAATATAGAGTAGGACCTTGTCCAATAAGAGCCTTTTGCTGCAATAATAAATTATTTTGATAGGATAGTTGAAATACAGCGTTAGAAGCCACGGCAATAATAAAGTACGACATTCGAAAATCAGATTCGTTGGAGGACTGGCTATGTTTACGTGCACAACTTTTGTTTCAATCTGTGCTCGTTTATGATTAGATGTTAAGGCTTTTTAGACCGATTGAGCCGCCAATGCGTTTACTAACGGATTATTTTGTTGCACGCAGTCTATTGCAATGAGCCTATTATGAAGCCCACTTATTGGCTGTGCTAGTGAACACAGAAGTCTTGCGACCCCCTATAGAATTATCAACGACCCACTAGTTGAGAAACCTTGGCCTAGACTGTGGTAGTGATCCGTATCATATCGTGAATTTGTTGAGATAGTCCTCTCTGATGTGCTACAGCGTCCATTTGGTGGCCTATAGAGCTGGTAAGTCCCGCCAATCCGTAAAACCCCAAGCTGACCTCTAGGTTGAAAAATCGTCAATGCAAGTGAATGTGAGAAAATAATTATTTTCTGGTCCCGTTTGAATTGTGCCATGAATGTGAACATATGTTGTCTGTGAATTTTTTATATAATTTTTCATGTTACGAGTTTGACAGTATATTGTATGATTCTTTGGCTAGCAGTTGTGGAAAAGACATAACGAGAAAGACTACATGTCGCCTATGTGACGTCACCCCATAACACATTTTCCCTCCACTTGTCAAATCACGGTGCTAATGCTGCGATAATCTATGGAGACAGATCGAGATGCCTGTGTGCCTGTGTGTTTTGTACCCAAATGTCACCATTCAAACCAAATTCTTTCTTCAGATTCCCATCTGATGTAAAAACTAGTTGTAGTTCACAAAGTGCTCTCACACAAAGTCTAACCGTGTCAAACTTCTACCCGCTAAATTGTAGCATTTTGTAGCATTTTTTGTAGCATAGAGAGCTCTCTAATTGTAATTGCTACTAGTAAGAATTGAATTGTAGAGCTCTCAAATTTAATTCTTGTTAGTAAAAATGCATTTACGACGAGTAACGCTGGGTACAATTTAGGCTAAAACGGCTTGCCATAAACAATTACAATTAGAGAGCTCTCTTATTCAATTATTACTAGTAGCAATTACAATTAGAGAGCTCTACAAATATATTTTTTCTAGTCATATTCATTGACTTCCATTCATTTTTAACTACGGAGCTCTACAATTGAACTGTTACTAGTAACAATGCAATTGCAGAGCTCTTTAATTCAATTACAGAGCTCTGCAATTATACATATCTTTAATTCATTTTTTTTTACTAGTAAAAATTCAACTAGAGAGCTCCATAATTAAAAATGAATGGAAGTCAATGAAGACATATGACTAGTAAAAATTCATTTGTAGAGCTCTCAAATTGAATTCTTACTAGTAAAAATGCAATTACGGCGAGTGACGCTGGGTACAATTTAAGCTAAAACGGCTTGCCATAGTTTAAGCGATGTGTTGTGCTGTAACTCAGACTCGAGTGATGTGGTTTTTCTTACAGATGCTCCAGTGCCTCATCCAGCCAAACTTCGTATCATTCTTCAGGAACATGACATTCGCAAACTGGACTTGCCTCATGGAATCCCTGGGAGTGTAAATGAACTCGAGCATATTGTGAGGAAGACATTTGGCCTCATTGGGAACTTCACTTTGCATTATAAGGATCCTGATTTCGGGGAGGAATATTTCTCCGTTACCTCAACAAGTGACATCAAGGACAAGGACACAATTAAGGTGATTCACATTGTTGAACCTCCTACACTTACTCTGACCTTTACCAATGTGGATAATTCTGTTAAAAGTGCATCAAAGACCTCAGTCCAAACCTCAGCATCCTCGGTCTATACTTCAGTGACCTCCGTCCGTCCTTCTAACAGCAGTTCCTCTCCTGGATCACAGGATACATCGACTCTTTCGTCACCCGAACACAAGACTCAGCGTTCACAGCGCTGGCCTACTGAATTCCCAGTACCTCGCTTTGCATATGATACAGAACTTGTGCTTGCTTCGGGAGATGAAGCTTTCAAGAAGGACGGATTTCAACTCAACTTCACCTCAATCCTTCCAGACATCCTGGAGAAACTGGCCGAAACCATCTTTCAGTATGTGGCCTATCCAACAAGCGCACAATTGTCGGATGTCATCGAGGCGCTGATTCAGAAACATCCTTGCCTCAGAGAACCGGGCTCATTTAATGGATGCTACCAATGGCGACAAAGACTGAAATATAAAATGGGCAACTATAGGTCGAAACTGAGAGGTCTTGGATGCCCTGAGCTCGACGTGAACTCTCTCAAAAAGAAGCGAGCGCATGAAAAAACACCGGCGAAGAATATCAAGAAGCCAAGAAAGGCGGAGGTGAACTTTTTGCCCCCTCACCCACAAGGAGAAACTGAAGAAAGCCTGGAACGTGAACGAGTGGCGCTCCTTAATGAAGTAAAGATGAGGAGCAACTATCAGATCATCTGTGAGAAAATGGCAAAGACGTTCTCCTTTCGCCGGCAGGAAGTTGTCAGTCACGCACTATCAGTCACTGATTTAAAAAACAGATGGCCTGCTCTTTTTTGTGCAGATCAGGTAAATATAATTTTGTATAAAATTGCAATAAGTGCTATATTAAAGCCAATTTTCTACATTAACAAATTGTGCCTTTTTTATTGTTTTCTGCAGATAAACAAAGAATTCACAAGGATCACTACTGTCAACCTGGAGGAAACTTTCATTGCAAAACTGGACCAATACTTCCCAAAAATAATATCCTTGGTGTTGACAAGAAGAGGGCCTGCAACAATGAGTATTCAGCGTATCAGGAACATGCTGCTAGAGGTATGAATGAGATATCTATATAGTGCTTTACTGTGTACTGCTGTACACTCGGCTATAGGTGGAGAGGAGAGAGAGTGAATATATGTGTCAGAATAATGTCAAGTCACTATTTACCGAGTCTTTATTTATAGAGTGCTTTATACGATACAGATTGTTTCAAGCAGCTTCACAGTAATAAACAGGAAAATGACAGTGTCAGACTTCATCAAATATGAGACGACTTCAAATGCAGCCGTAAAGCAGCTCTGCAGAAGACAATAGTGTCATTATTCAGCTCAAGTCAGTTCAGTTCACAAATGTATAACATCATGGCTACAAATATAAACTTAAAGCAGGTGATGGTTGGGTTAGATGGGTGGTGCTGTGATGGGTCAAGTCGGCGCGATCACTTGCATTTTTTTCTGAAAACAGTGGAAACAAAAATAAACAAAAAATACTCTGCCATTTCTGGTCATACAGATAAGAGTAACCTCTGCATCATCAAACTAAAGGGTCTACTTTTATTTGTGTACATTCACAATAGCAAGAAAAAGTTGTGCCTTTGTAAAATACAGAAAACTATGGAAGTAAAATAATGTCAAATGTTTTTGAAACAAAAAGCCTGTTGAATTGCACTACTTGAAAAAAAATAGACATCGCATTAACCATACTTGCATTTTAATGCATTGTATTTTTAGGGTTTGCATTTTTATGGGCTGAAATTCAACATGGTTGAATATTTAAGCTGTGAATATTTCAATTAAAAACATTTCAAACACATTTTCATTATTAAAAATTCAATAATCCATATTCACCTTTCATATTTCACTTCCAAAATATTCAAACTGTTTAAAAATACAACCTATAATATTCAACAGGCAATTTTCGGTCCATTTTATTTCACTTTGCACATTCGCTTCCACAAATTCAGTGGTTCAAATTCAACAGTAAATTCAACGGAACTGCAGGAAAAGCAGTAGATTACCGAGCATACTCTCCATCTGATGTTAGTCGACCTCACCATCAGATGGTGCAAAAGCGCGTGTTGTGACGAAGACCAGCAACAGTTAGAACAAGCCATTCATTCATAAAATGAAAATGATTATCTGTGTCAGTATATATGCGGAAAAGATGATAGACACACAAAAGCTGTGTTTATGTTTCATTCAATAACTTCATTGTTACTTTCCCTGTGTAGCCTAGCCTACATGTCATCAGCTTTCTCTATGAACGGGATTATAATCGGTTTCCCTCAATACCTCATACTCAAGGATTCCCCTTCTGTCGGGACAAAACGCTTAACGTAGCTTAATGGATTAATACAGTGATATAAAAGACCAAACTCGCACCTTATTGGGGAAGTAGGCTGTAGGCTACTATATAGGCTACAGGCAAGCAGATGGACTCAGAATATGAACTTAACGCGCAAAGTTTCATGCTGAGCGTTTCGTGATATACTGGCATAAAATCAACACTTGATCAATTAATACTAACACTTTCTCTTCTATTCTATTCTATTCTATTCTCTCTCTCTCTCTCTCTCTCTCTCTCTATATATATATATATATATATATATATATTTATATATATATATAGTATAGTAGGCTATACGTGTATTGCATTAGCTTAAACTGGGAAAAGTCATAGCACTTGCATATTGTTGTCCTCCTATTGTTAGTTTAACTGTAAATCGCTTTGGATAAAAGCGTCTGCTAAATAAATGACTAAATGTAGCCTAATAAATGTAAAATTGGCTTGACATTTGGACATTCGCACATTTAGGGAGCGTCTCCAAAGTTGCATACAACATTGACATACACGTTTCTAACTTCAATAGCAAACTTACATTTATTTGAATAAATATCAAAAATCCAAAGGGTGCGCATTATGCCTGACACTACATGAACACTTTACAGTTGGTTTTATGGCTGTAAGTCGTTCTATTCAAATGCTATCGAAGTTAGAAACGTGTATACCAATGTCGTATACACTTTAGAGACGGTCCCTAAATGTGCGACTGCACGTCAAGCCATCTTTATGCCAGTCTATCACTGGGAAACGCTCAGCATTAAGCTTTGCGCGTTATTCTGAGTACATCTGCTTGCCTGCGAGTTTGGTCTTTTATATCACTGTAATTAGTCCATTAAGCTACGTTTAGCATTGTATATGTCCAGCAGGGGAATCCTGAAGTATTGAGGGAAACCCTAATAGACTGCATGCAGCACATCGCCACAATATAAAGTTAAGGCAACTAAACAACCAAGAGAAATATATGTCAACCTCAAAAATGTAACATTGTATCTGTATATCCGCATCGGGGAATAACATTATAATCTTGTTCACGGTAAAGAAAGATGCATGTAGGCTACACAGGAAAAGTAACCGTGAAGACACTGAATTTAACACAAAACAGCCATCATGATAATCACAAATACACTTGCATTGCTGTTAAATGAGTTTTATGAATGAATGGCTTGTTCTAACTGTTGCTGGTCTTCGTCAACAACACACGCTTTTGCACCATCTGATGGTGAGGTCGACTAACAGCAGATGGAGAGTATGCTCGGTAATCTATTGCTTTTCCTGCAGTTCCGTTGAATTTACTGTTGAATTTGAACCACTGAATTTGTGGAAGCGAATTTGCAAAGTGAAATAAAATGGACCGAAAATTGCCTGTTGAATATTATAGGTTGTATTTTTAAACAGTTTGAATATTTTGGAAGTGAAATATGAAAGGTGAATATGGATTATTGAATTTTTAATAATGGAAATGTATTTGAAATGTTTTTAATTGAAATATTCACAGCTTAAATATTCAACCATGTTGAATTTCAGCCCATAAAAATGCAAACCCTAAAAATACAATGCATTAAAATGCAAGTATGGTTAATGCAATGTCTATTTTTTTCAAGTACTGCAATTCAACAGGCTTTTTGTTTCAAAAACATTTGACATTATTTTACTTCCATAGAAAACGAACAGAATGCGCTTTCTGCCGTCTCGGTCTCTGTGAACTGCTATTCACATGCTATTCTCATAACGCTGACTGGCGTGTTTGAGAGCGCTTCGGCACTATGGCAGTACGGAAACACGTAAGCTGCGTGACTGGATGGAGGGGGGAAATCAATTATCTGGAAGTGAGGAAATGAGTATATAAGGTGGAGTTGTAGGAGAGGAAGCAGGGGGGAAAGGAACGGGTTACCTGAGACGAACGCATTGTCAGTGAGACGTGAGACGCTGTGTTTGGGCTCGGGTGGATCGCTAGAGTGAGCGTGAGTTGCCATGGCGATTGACACTGAGTGTGAGCGTTAGAGCGTGAGTTGCCGTGGTGATTGACACTGAGTGTGAATGTGAGTTGCCGTGGCGAGTTGCCGTGGCGATTGACACCGAGTGTGAGTTGCCGTGGTGATTGACACTGAGCGTGAGTTGCCGTGGCGATTGACACTGACTGTGAGCGTGAGTTGCCGTGGCGATTGACACTGAGTGTGAGCGTGAGTTGCCGTGGCGATTGACACTGAGTGTGAGCTGCCGTGGCGATTAATACTGAGTGTGAGCCCGAGTTGCTGTGGCGATTGACACTGAGTGTGAGCGTGAGTTGCCGTGGCGATTGACACTGAGTGTGAGTTGCCGTGGCGATTGACACTGACTGTGAGCGTGAGTTGCGTGGCGATTGACACTGACTTTGAGCATGAGTTGCCGTGGCGATTGACACTGAGTGTGAGCGTGAGTTGCCATGGCGATTGATACTGAGTGTGAGTTGCCATGGCGATTGATACTGAGTGTGAGCGTGAGTTGCCGTGGCGATTGACACTGAGTGTGAGCGTGAGTTGCCGTGGCGATTGACACTGAGTGTGAGCTGCCGTGGCGATTAATACTGAGTGTGAGCCCGAGTTGCTGTGGCGATTGACACTGAGTGTGAGCGTGAGTTGCCGTGGCGATTGACACTGAGTGTGAGTTGCCGTGGCGATTGACACTGACTGTGAGCGTGAGTTGCGTGGCGATTGACACTGACTTTGAGCGTGAGTTGCCGTGGCGATTGACACTGAGTGTGAGCGTGAGTTGCCATGGCGATTGACACTGAGTGTGAGCGCGAGTTGCCGTGGCGATTGACACTGAGTGTGAGCGTGAGTTGCCGTGGCGATTGACACTGAGTGTGAGCTGCCGTGGCGATTGATACTAAGTGTGAGCGCGAGTTGCTGTGGCGATTGATACTGAGTGTGAGCGTGAGTTGCCGTGGCGATTGACACTGAGTGTGAGCGTGAGTTGCCGTGGCGATTGACACTGACTGTGAGCGTGAGTTGCCGTGACGATTGACACTGACTGTGAGCGTGAGTTGCCGTGGCGATTGATACTGAGTGTGAGCGTGAGTTGCCGTGGCGATTGATACCAAAACGAAAAATGGTGGAAAGGCTTTATTTTGAACTTGAGCCAAAGTATTTTCTTTTTTGTGTTTAGTTTGTCTTAGTAGTTTTTTGTGCTCAATTTTTCTTTCTTCTATTTCCCAGTCATGTATACTCTCCCGCCATTCACGGCACCAGAATTGATTCTCTGCCGGTGCTAGACCTATATGTGGGGGTGCTAAGAAAATAATCGAAATTCATGACGTCAGAGTTACTTAATAAAGAAATTGTCTTGTTTTTTTTTTATAAAAGCATCTATGGTACACACCGCATTCAACAGAAGTGTAGTTTTAAATTATATTTGGCCAAAGAATAGGCATATTCAACAAAATATATAAGCTTAATACAAGTGACCACAACATCACAACCTTAGTGACTATACGTATGTTTCCGTGGTTTAGCGCAAATTATTCTGTGATCTTCTGAGCATCCAGGGCCTTGGCTCTCTCTGCGTGTATGGACAGGCAAGCAAGGTTGCTGAGTTGAGGATTTTACACGCCGCATACAGGAAAAACTGTGCTCGCATGACGCGGAGGTTACTGGCAGTGTGACCGCTATGCATAAAAGTTTATAAATGTCCGCGAAGGAGTCTTTGTAAGGTTTAAGCATTAGGGACTCCAGTGCACTGCTAACTGTGTCCCCCTTTACTTTTTTTCTTTCCAAAAGGAGGCTAGGCTAAGCAAGCACTGTCACAAGCAGCCAATTTATAGTTTCCATTTTCTTTTTGAACACTATGAACACAATGCTTTCTTTAGTTAAAACTTCTATAAGCAACAGCAAAAAATAAATAAATTTAGTCTCTGTATTTCTTGCATCCCTAGTTTTTTGGGGCTTTTGTGCCAGTCCTGGAAACAGTTCCTGCTGGGCACACTTTGTGCAGGAAACTGGTGTTTTATTGTGGCACCTCACACACTTTTTTCGTCCCCGAGTGCAGTCTTCTTGTATAAATGCAGGCATGCACATCTGTGAAGGCTGTTGTGGAGTTGTGTCTGGTTGGGCTGCTTCAAGAAGCTCCTTCATGAGCTTCTCCCGGACTGCTTTCTGGGTCAGTGGCAGCAAACACTTGGCCTTCATTTGCTCCTAATGTAGCATGAATTCTTCACAATGGCAGTGTCCAAGAGATGCTGAAACAGCTTATTGTACCACTTCCGGGTCTTATGTAGCACATTATAGTACCAGATCAGTGCATCAGACTAATCTTCTCCTCCCATGTACTTGTTGTACTCCAGCACAGACACAGAAATGGGTGTGGTCTTCCTCGTCCACCTTCACTCAGTTTGTTGACAGTGTCTCCTTCATATGCCGTGTTCATTGAGGAACACATGACCACCTCCTGTGTGTCCGGCCATCTTTCCTTAGCCATCTGATAGTTCCCCTTTCAGCTTTTCTCTTGTCTTTGGAAAGCCCTTCCTGCTTGTTCGGATCGTGACCTGTCTGTAGTCCTGCAAGCTCTTTGAAAAGATCTGGACTTGTATAAAAATTGTCCACATACAGTTTGTATTCAGTGCCTAGCAGGGGAAAGTCTAACAGGGACATGACAGAGTCATAACTGAGTCGCTGTGTGTGGCGCTTTTCAGAGAAATGGCATGTGTATATGAAATGACAGTATGCGAGTCATCCAGAACAAAAAGCTTAAAGCCCCACCTAGTGGGCTTGGCCATCATGTATTGCTTGAGCCCAACGTGGGCTTTGGTTGCAACCATCCTCTCATCAATCGAAAGATGCTGATTTGGTTGGTAAAATGTCTTGCAGGCAGTGATGAGGTCTGTGTAGAGAGGCTTTATTTTGTATAGGGGGTCGTGTTCTTCAGTTCCCTTTTTCTGCTGGTTTTCTTCGTCCCCCTTTAGATCGCAAAAATGCAGGGTCCATGAAATGGACAAAAATCGATCCTGTGACCCAATCGTAACCCATCTTTTTGGACCAGTAATAACTCAGTTCTTTGACTTTCGCGAGGCCCATGTAAATGGTCAGAGACAAGTAACTGTTAAATTCATCCAAGGTGAGAGTTTGCCATTTGTACTTCTTCCCAGAGTTGGACACTTTTTCTGCGTGTGCATTTGTATTTGCTATGAGCCCCAAGACCACACTTTTGCGGGAAAACAACTGAAATAACTGGAATGGAGAAAACAGCTCATCAGTAATGATCTGTGGTCCAGGAGGCCGTTTAGGTGCAAAGCTGGGCATTGGTGGTGCTTCATCCTCGTCAGAAAGATTGTGCCACATGTCCATTTGTTCTTCTGAACGGACAGCAGATCTTGATTTTTTTTTTGTGTGTGGCTTTTCGTAGTTTGGAGTAGGGCTGCACGATATTGGAAAAAAAATTACATTGCGATATTTATTTCCCAACGATATATATCGCGATATTGCGAGCCATCAATCCAGTCTAAAGTCAATAATTACCATTCCATGTTATTAATAATTTCACTAATAAGCCAGCTTCATTACAAGTAACAAAAAGGCCACTTAATATTTTATTCTAGAAACATATTTCTCTCAGAGTTCGGTGAACGTTCTACACAGGACCTAACGTTCTTCAGGTTCTAGGACCCGAAAAATTATGTTTTCTGTGCTGATTCAGTGACGCGTTCAAACGGCACCTAGAACCAGCAAAAGTAATGATTAATAATATGTAAAATATTGCAATGAGACATTTTTATTGTTTAGTAATAAACAAGTGTTTTCTGTAAAGATGAAGTTACAATACTGACTCGCGATCTTCGCAGCAGTGATCGGGAGAAATGCACTTTTCATACAGATTATTTTTTTTATGGTTCTGTTTAAAAGTAGAGCTCTCGGTAGATAATAGTTATATTTCTATTTTTATTATTATTATTTTTAGGTGTGTGAGGCGAGTAGCCTACGTAGGCTACCTTTTATGCTGAGTTTCGGTTCATGGATGATAGCTTAATCTCCAGTTCGGCGCTGGCTGCTATATTTAATTTTTAGGCTATTTATTAAATCCAGAAAATTGGATAATGAAATACTGATTAAAATTAAGATAAAATTAATACAAAACGAAATTCGTTTTAAAGAAAGGCTTTGTGCTTTCTGTTTGAGGTCTCTGTGAAAGTTTCTAATGATGATTGACATACTTTTAGCAGTCTTTTACCGCTTTCATAACGGTCGCGTCCGTAATGTCACGTAACATTGTTTTTTCCTCATAAATGCGAACACGAAAAATAAACGACTTCTTTAAAAAAAAGACAACCATCACAACTTTATAATACTCCAGCAAAGTAGCCTACCTCTTTTTGGTCAACATCCTCCTTTTTGTAGACGAAATAGGCTAGTCCCAAATAGCTGATTTTGACTTTTTTTGCGGCGGATCCTCTTCGTCGCGCATTTTTAGCTATAGGATTGCCAGTGAATGTTGGCTGTGAGCGGTGAGCGCGGCACAGCGAACCAATCTGGGGTGCGTTTCCCGAAAGCATCGTTAGCCAACTATGGTCGCAAGTTCCCTCGTTACCAATAGAGTTCAATGGACATTGCGATGAACTTGCGACCATAGTTGGCCAACGATGCTTTCGGGAAACGCACCCCTGTGCAGGCACGCGAGACGCGCATGTCACCCCAGCAACAAGCCATACAACAATCTCGTGTTTACTGTGTGCTACTAACGTTACCCTTCACATCGCATGTTCCGACGATGTGACTATCGCTCATTCGCACATCGCGATGTCGATGTTAAAACAGAATATCGTTCAGCCCTAGTTTGGAGGCATGTCTTTTGGTGGCACTTCAACCCAACAAGGCTCCTGGTTGCCCTGTCACCTGAGGATAGGCTCTGTGGCGGAGGAGGAGACTCTGATGATGGTCCTGCTGATGCCTTTGAACTGCAGGGGGCTTTATCTTTTTTATGACACATCAAGGCTGCTGTTTTTCATCAGAGGACTCTCTAAAAAGTTATCAATAAAAAAAATATATGTAACGGTCTCTAAAAAGACAAAATAAAGGTATTTATTACATACTTTTCAGCAACAGGATCAATAACCTGAAGAAAAGCATTCTCTTTATAGGAGTCAGCACTGCTCTCAGTGTCCTCTTCTTGATCATCCTGGTCTAGATCTAGATTTTCCAAAACTTGTACCAAAGTAAACCTCTCCTGAATAGCCATGTTCTGACTGAATACAATATTGCTAATAACCATTGCTTGTCCACTGAGTGGCAGTGCGCTCCCACTGGATTGCGCTCCCTCTGTATGTGCTTCGGGGCAAAACGCACCGCGACTCGCGTCTCTATGCACGGTGTGATTGGCTTGCCCCATCGTTGTTTTCATCTCAACTCCCGACATCCATTGGTTCTCAACCTTTTTCAAGATCAAAGAGCAGCGCGTCTGCGCACACCACCCGATTAGTTCATCATCTTGCCCAAATATTGAGATGGGTCTGACGTTGCTAGGCCTGACTTGTAACATACAGTTGGCAGAGCTTCCAAAATATTTGCAATGATGTTGGAAAACAATAATGGACGGTTCCGATAACACTGGATAACACGATTGCATCCCGGAAAGATGAGAGACATGTCTTTAGCCAAGTAGCATGTATATCATCACTCCGTGAGGAATATCTTGTGATCAGCGCAATGGATTGTTGATTTTTGTCTCTTTTTAATCATGAGAGTCTGCTGTATGCAAATAAGGATGTGCCATTTTCAACGATCAGAGCATGTTTCATAAAGTTACAAGCGTAAACACCACTTTAAAGTGTAAGGGACAAAAAGGTCAATTTAGCTCAAAGGGAATTATTAGTTAATCTATAGGGAATCTTGACCCGAGCAAATGACTCGTCCAGCATTCATCTGAACGGGCCATAACTATCAGCTCTGCAGCGGATATAAATATCCAACCTATAGTGAAATCATTATTTATTAGCAATTTCTATTTTATAACAAGTATCCAATTCCTGACCTCAAGTATTTGATTCCAGAATTGGAATCGATTTTCGATTCCCAACCCTAGGCAACTGCTATACTGACATACGTAAACGCCGCCCCTGATAGAAAGTTATACATTTTAACATTTATTAGGCTCCAAAAAATATAACAATTTTAAAAGTGAACTTAAAACAATCTTCACATAAACCCATAATAAATGTCATATTTTTGCCTAACTGTGCCTGTAACTTCAAGCCTGAAAGAGAACGTGATACTGGTGTGTGTGTGTGTGTCATAAACAGGACATTGACAGACAGCACGTTCTTTTGTCTCGTCGTGTTTGAATGATTTAAAAGCATTTGCATCAATAAGAGCGTGATCATACAACGCTAGTCAACGGATGACAGAAAAAAAACGGATACTGCGTTCATTGCGTTAAATATTTGTAAAGCTTTAAACTGAAAAAAATTGCCGTGGTGAGCAAGTGATGAAACCGGTGTTGCGACTGAAAACCGATAACACCGTCTATCGCAGAACAATCCAACCGTCTCCATTGACTTTGCATTGCGAGAGGCTGCCTCCTTGTCATTTATGACTTATAACAAAAAACAAAACAATGTCTAAAAGCTGCTATGTGACAAGGTGTACAGCAAACAAGCTAAATAACCCAGAAATACATTTTTATAAGCTGTCGACCCCAAACAACGGTTGTTACAGGGCATAAAGGTGGATCAATTGAGACAGAGCGCAACTAGTTCTCAAACTACTCTGAGAACTACACCCACTGGAACGCAACATGATATTGTATATAGATATATAGGGAAGTTGGGGTGCTGTTGATATCGATAACTAAAATAAGTTAGCAAGCTAGTGTTAGTTATGCGTTAGCAAGCAACTGTAGCTTGGCACTTGCAAACCTAACAATTAATGTAACTAAGGCACTTAGTAATAATTAATGAAAATATTAATATGGGTAATTATATACCCTATTATATTATTAACGTATATAATAACATATACGTTATTCTTAGTAACGTAACCCTACTACTGTAGCTAAGGCACTCGCAAACGTAACCGTTACTGCATAGCTTTCTGCTTTATCCACATTCTAAAAGTTGCATACTGTCAAAATGCTACAGCTTAGCTTACATAAACGTAATATATAAAACTGACATTTGGATATTTGACTTACCAGTGACAAAATGTTTACTGCACACGTAGACATACTGAGTGTCAGGATCCCACAATTTACCCATTCTTCCTGCTGATGCTTCACGTCTAATTGCCTGTATCCACTTTTGTCTCCTTAAAGGTAGGGTAGGTAGGATTTTTATTAAAAAAAAAATTTCAAATTTGTTTAAACTGTCTTTATATACCAATACATAATTAAAATGTAAGTGCTCTGAAAAAGAGAGTTTAAAAATCGAGTGACTGTAGACCTTTTAATCTGCAATAAACACAGCTCATTATTTCCATTCGGGACGAAACAATTGATTGGTTTGGGCGACTGCCACTCACTCTCGCAACCATGGCTACCACCACTGTTGCTACAAGATCTGCCCATATGTGCACGCACCCGTTTGATTTGAGGAGTGCAAGAGAGGCGCGGAACCTACGAAGAGTAAAATTATGGCAGAGAAAGAGCATTCAAAATTCAAAGCACCTGCATATGCAGTCAGCGAAGGCAAACAAGGCAAAAACTACTTCCTCGGACCCTGGTTTCCCGCACTCTTGAACCTCCTCTGCTTCGCCCTCGACCCCGGACCTGTCCTCGAACTGACGATGCGGTACTTGTCTCCGGAGTGTAACGTTAGTCCTCCTCATCAGAGTCAACAATGTTTTCATCATGGAAACTCTTACATGCAAAACACCGTATATGTTATGACTCTTACACGAAATTCACCTTCATCACAGTGTAACTGATGGTAATGGAAAAACGTGTATCAATGCAACCTGTTTTTAGCTTTGCCTTATGAATATAGCTCGTTACCTATAGCCTAAATATAGCTCGTTACCGAATCAAACTAAATATATTTTAAACTTTACCAGTATCGATATGCTAGCTTGATAGTGAGTACTAAAAGCCATCTTATTTGTTTATATTTATAGTGATAAAGTTAGGTATTTTATTACATGTGATTCTGACATGATGTCACTGCATGCACTGCACTCCTTCCTCTCCACTCGTCTCAGGTAAATAAATAAGTAAATAAATGCGTCTTCCAGCTGAGCCTGAGCGTTTGGCGTCGCGCGTTCATGTGTTTTGGGGGCGTGGCTTTGGAAGGAGCCCAGAAGGGAGGGGGTGGAGTGAATGGAAATAATTAGCTGTGTTTACAACAGTCGTGAGAGGTCTACAGACACTCGATTTTATACTCTCTTTTTCAGAGTACTTGCATTTTAATTATGTATTGGTATATAAAGACAGTTTAAACAAATTTGGAATGTTTTTTTTTAGAAAAATCCTACCTACCCTGCCTTTAGAGGCTGGCTTTTACGGAATTTATTCCTGGGTTTTTTAGCTTGTTTCGCAGCTTTTAGGCATTTTTCTGTCTTTTGTTATAAGTCATAAATGACAAGGAGGCAGCCTCTCGCAATGCTTAGTCAGTGGAGACCGTTGGATTGCTTTCCCCCCCGGTGGGCGTGGTCTTCAGATTATGACGCGTTGCGCTCTGTCTCTTTACTGTGGCAAGGAGTCTAATATTTTTTTTACTGATATTAGACAGTAATATTAAGTACAATAACCTCGAAATAATTACATCTAAGTCCTGACCTCTGGCTAACAGAACATTACTGTAAATTGCAGAAACGCCTATATCAGTTGTTTGTTGAATGACACATTTGTTGTTCTTTCTGTGACCAAGAGGTCAGAAATACATTCAAATGTTGATCTATTTTTTTTTATTTTTAATGGTCAATTTATTTAATTTTAATTTAACCGGGTGATTGGTACAGTCATAAACCTCATCTTTTTTTTTCAGCTTGATTTATTTATTAAAGTTTAGAAGTTTCTTCTTTTTTTTTCTTTACAGGATTATTCTTTGGAAAGAAGGAGAGAGGCTGTTATCCGTTCCATGATGGTGCATCTCAGAGACAAGGAAGATGATCTCTTTAAAGAGCGCTTGGTAAGACACACTGTACTTTTGTGTCAATCTGATTTTTAAATATGTTAACTTAAAACACTGACATTGATTCTGATCTCCTTAGGATGATGGGGATAATACCAATCAAAGGATGAAGATTATTATAACTAGAGGAGCCACAACGTCTGACCCAACCAACGCAAGAATTGTGATCGAGGGAACAGAGCTCCAGGAAGACCTGGACGTTCCCCGGGCCTGTGCATTGCTAATGGGTCTGATATACGCACTCAACCTCAGCTACCCAAAAGAACTGAAAAATACTTTTGAGGCATTTCAAAAGATTCTCCTTGAGCTGGATGACCTGAAACCTAGCCTGAAGGTTATGTCTCTAAAAAACAAACTGCTGTACTAAAACACTGTAGAGTTAGGCTGCTGTCATCAAATGTTGGACTGTGCTGCAAATGTAAAAGTTTTCTTGTGCATTACATTAATAAAATAAATGCAGTTTAAAACAAAAGCCCAAGCAAAACTGTAAAAAAAAAAAAACTACTTTAGTTTTAGTAAGGTGGATTATATAAACTGGCAATTAAGTGTATATTGTTCAAATCCAATTCTGTTTTTCTTCTCTTTTTTTTCCTTTTTTGGAAATAAAACTACATATCTACTTACAAAGCAGCTTGGAAACTATTCTTTTATTTTCTTTAATCTTTTTTAGTCTATTTTCTAAGGTAAAACGCTGGATTCAGTTCAGTCCTCCTATGAAGAGGCGCATCTAAAAATTAGAAATGCACTACAGTAATAACATTTCTAAGTTTTGTAATCCAGTTTAAACACATTGGGTGGGTTGCACCAATGAGGATTAAATTAAGCTAATTAAGTTTAGAGCTAATCAAGGATTTGTTGATCTGGGGTTTATTGTTGCACCACATAATTGTAAACCTACATTAACAAATCAGGGATAAGAATTCTAACCTGTGATTAAAACCTCCATTTATACGATTGGCCATTTTATTAAATGGCAACAATGTTAAGGGGGATGTCTACTGCTATTTCATGCATTCTGACTTGTTTACACTGTTAAAGTCCGCGTGAACCGGAAGTTGCAAATGACTTTTCTCCAGTGTTAGACGTATTTCCCAGTGAAAGGGAATATTGAACAGAGGGCAGGGTTTTACTCTAGCGCTCCTCCTCTCCATCTCTCGCTCATTACAGACCGGAAGTAACTTTTTAGACTTTGATTTAAGATTACGACGGCAAACAATTTCTTTCTGTGTTTTAACTTGCACGGATTAATTGTTCACCACAAGACTAGTAATATGCGCTAACAAAGTAAATAGGGTCAATTTTGATTTCATTTGGACTTTAAAGAGTTGGATTCTCATGCTAAACTTGCTAAACAAGTTTCAGAAAAAATATTTCTCACAGCTGATGTAGCCAGCGCATTTATTTATTAATTTCGAAGAACTCCAGAACTTCTTTACTAGGTGTCCTCTATCACTTTTTAATGGACACCCTGCAGCCAATCAGAATCGAGTATTCACCCAGACCATGGTATAAAAAGTTTTATTTATTAAGTCCAGTACAAATGTTTCTGCCGCTCGTCACAACGGCTGTCACAGTTACTAAGCGACAAAACCAGACCGTCCCATTGGACAACTTCCGGGACACAGCTAGCAACAACATGTTAATGTGACGATACATTTTGCTAATCCCCCCCCCCCCCCCCCCCCAAAAAAAAAAAAAAACAGTGGTGGAATGTAACGAAATACATTAACTCTGTATTTAAGTATAAATTGGAAGTTCTTTAGATTGTTATTCAACTCCACTTAATCTCACAGGCAAATATTGTACTTTTTATGAAAACCTGACTTTTTACACATGGATTTTAGATTTTGATATTAGATATTGTTTAAAAATATATATGAACAGTATATAATAGAAACACTAAAAATATGTCTTATAGATTAGGGATAGGCAATGTCGGTCCTGGAGGGTCGCTGTCCTAAGTTTAGCTCATAGTTTAGCTCATTTAGTTCATATTTTATGGTTTTTATTTAGTATGTGAGTTAATTTAATTTATTCTTCCCTCTTTCTGAGAACATCTCAGTGACTGGCAGCCCACACCTGAGTCAGCCCTGCATTCATCCCTTACCAGGGTCTCTATTGTGCACCCCATCCCTGTCCAGAAACACCACCAGGACCTCCTGCTCAGCTCAATAAAAGTCTACAGAAAAATGTTTTCTTACAATCTGATATATGTATACTGTTAATGTAAACCTTTATTTTGTTTTTCTTATCTTAAACGTAATGTATCTTTTAAATAGTTGTAAAAAATTACAGTAAGAAAAAAATTATAGAACAATTTATTTTGTGTCATTTACAAATTCATTGTTATGGCAAAAATAAATGCACAGATTAATTTATTCATTACATTTACTAGTTATAACTTGCATTAGAAAAATAAATAATGCACATAAGTTATTTTTTGTTTAATGTACAAATTATAACTTGCATAAAAATAACGTATGCGATTGTTTCATTTACGCATTTTAATTCACATAATAACCAAAAGTATTGGTATTTCTCTACCAATCTGTCAAGAAGAGAAAAATCTGTCCATTCTCTCCCTGCTCTCCTGTGATCTCCTCTCCTCTGTCTCTCTCTGAAACTTCATGTCCTCTCTAAATATCTCGATCAGCTCATCCTCTCGGTCTGGTTTTGTCTTGGCTGCTGCTGGTTCCTCGTTCTGTCTTTGGTGGGCGGTAGGCAGGGTTGCAAAAGTAGCCCAAAATTCCCATCGGCTTTTCTCCATCGGGCAGCCGAATTTTCCACTGGATTAGTGAGTCTGAGGGATTTTTTATTTTTTTACCTGCGGTCTACAGGACCTGGTCGAAACCATGTAGAAGTTCAGGGGGCGGTAACTAAAACGAGGCCGCGTCCCACCAGGGGGTGGAGATAAATCAGTTGAAGTTTTGTCTTCAGAATCGATCACGCTTTTGGAGAGAGTTCTACAGACATAGTGTGGCCTCTATTAGTCTGTCTTCTGATTTTCACTCCCACACCAATGGTAAGGCTGAGCGGGCCAACCAGAATAATATTATAAAATGTTAAAGGCTTTACCCTTCACAATAAGATCTGTGACAAAATAAGAGCTGTGAAAGAGACCAAATTAAATTTTTACTGATAACATAAAAGTAAATAAGCCTTAAAGGGCACCTATTATGTCCCTTTTTACTAGATGTAAAATAAGTCTCTGATGTCCCTAGAGTGTGTATGTGAAGTTTTAACTGAAAATACCCCACAGATAATTTTGCCACAGATAAAATTGCCACTTTTTGTGTGTGTCCCTTTAATTGCAAATGTGTTGCTGCACTCGGCACAGAGGGTGGAGCTTCAAGAGCTAATTCTTCAGTGTCAGGAAAATCTCATCTCACGGAATGAAAATGTCAGAACAGAAACCGTACAAGCAGTGTTCAGTTCGAACCAGAGTCGGACATATTGCTTACAAAGCCAGAGAGTATATGCTGTATGGAAATAAAACAGGTATAGTTTAGTTTAATTATTATGGTAGCAGACCGCGTCCAAATGATGGCCAAAAATGTACTGATGAGTTTTATGAAGTTTATTGTTCTTCACACAAAAGGTGAAGCATTTGAATTAGTCCATAAAATCACTGTAAGATAATAGTAATACAGTACAAGAAGTGCACATTAAAGTCTGATTCATAAACTCTCTCTCCCTTGCATTATCATCAACATACACAGCGAATTAGACAAAACACTCGTTACAACTAACAGTAAACAAATATGTGCTTGTTCTGAGATGCTACTTATGATTTATGGGATTTTTAAAAAAGCACAGGGTGGATTTTGATCATTATAAGGTGGTTGTGCACACACACTGTCAACACACATTTATGTTCAAAGACCATGTAAAAGGGAATTTTGCCCTTTATATAGGAGCCCTTTAACAAAATATGGATACAAACAGTAACATAAAGGTTCCAAACTGAACAAACACAAAATAAAGTATGCAGATCATGTAACTCGCATTGAAAGTGTTAATGCATAACGTCTCAGTTACTTGCGTAACCTCGGTTCCCTGAGATAGCGAGAATGAGTATTGCGTCTTTGCTAGATGCTATGGGAAATCTCCTTTTCTCAGAAATTTGAAGTCTTTAATTAAAAAACACAGTGCCAATGCACAGCCATAACAGTGCAGCGATCTGAGCGCAGCTATTGGCTGGGCAGTGGGAACTGCATTAATCTATGGCAAGGTAGCGTGTCTGCGCAAACCATTCGCGGCACATCCCGGGGCATCTGCCTATAAAAGCAGCTCATATTCTCCATAGGAATCAGGTTTAATTTGACTGAAGCGACGGACACCAGTCGTGTAGCGACATAGCACAGCCGTCTACGCAATGCTCATTCCCGTTATCTCATGGAACCGAGGTTACGTAAGTAACCAAGTAACCCTTTCCAAACGTTTCAGAACCCTTTCTGGGTAAGCAAGTAACCCTTTAAAAATGTATACAGCATATTAACTTGCTCTGAATGGAGTAGAGAGCACTTTGGGCAAGAAGTCCAAAAGCATAAATGGGCCATTTGTGGGCCAGTACATCCATATTCTTTGTAAAGAATTTAGGGCATTGTGAGGTAGACCTCTGCTTTGCTGAAGATGCTCTAGAGCAGTGGTTCCCAAACCTGTCCTGAAGGACCCCCAACACTGCACGTTTTCTTTGTCTCCCTAATCAAACACACCTGATTCAACTCATCAGCTCATTAACCCATGTGATAATGAGCTGATGAGTTGAATCAGGTGTGTTTGATTAGGGAGACAAAGAAAACGTGCAGTGTTGGGGGTCCTTCAGGACAGGTTTGGGAACCACTGCTCTAGAGTGTTTAAACTGTCTGGGGATGGAGTAACCATTCCCCTGGGAACACATTGTCCCGGGACAGCATGCCTGCTACCCGATTCAGTCTGCCCGGCACATGCACCGTTCTGAGAGCGCAGGTTGCATTGAGAGGCCATGAGGCTTAGCATCCTCTGAAAAGGTCTGAGAGGGGAAAAGGCCCCTACTCTGAACGAAATGGCAAGCCGCGTAAAAGTCTAAGCGCGTTTGTGGGTTGGCCTAGAACCGCTGCCAGGAAAGAGATTTTCTGGCTGGGATGGGGGAACTGTTTCCTCAGCTCCCTTCACCAGTAAGCTCATTAGTTTGGTGTGGAGGCCGTGTGCCACGTCGCTCCTTACTGAAGTATTGACTATGCCCGCAAAGCGGGGTGGTCTGCAAAGGAATTGGAGCAAGTAACCTTGTGTCACCGTGTACAGTACCTATTTTGACACACCAGGGATGGCTTTCCACGCCTCAGCCTGGGTGGCTAGGAGCTGATTTTTTTCGGGAGACAGTTCGCTGCATCTGGGCAGGGAGCAGAGCATGGGAGCGAAGCGGAGTGGTGTGACGCCATTGAATATTCTCAATATTTTGCTCTATGCGCGTGCACTCCGTTTAGACGCTCACGGCTCAAGCAAACGCTCCACTCACAAAACGCTCAGGCTCACCGGTGAAACAAATCCCGCTCAGATCCCGCTCCAACATTAAATTTCTCTTTAGTCAGCTAATTGATATCTGTTTGTATTGGATTTCTTGAAATAATGTATCAATAGTAGGATTATAAATAGCAGTTATGATCAACTACTTCGACAGGCATGACTCGCTTGCCCTACTAATTCTCCATCTCATTCAGGTGGCTTAGTCAATGAGGCGTTTGAATAAGGCATACACACAGATTTTCTGAACGACCAAGCGGGATGTGGAAGTTGCTCTTTATTTGGGATAAAACATGTATATAAGTGAAGAAGCCTTAGCAGAGGATGGTTTCGATCCATCGACCTCTGGGTTATGGGCCCAGCACGCTTCCGCTGCGCCACTCTGCTCGCCATAGAAGAACTCCAATTCACAGGTGTTTTCATAAGGACTTGTGTTTAGGCACACATGAAGAGCACATGTGTGAGCTTATCTTCAAGTAAGAACACAGCATGTTTATAAGTGAAGCAGTCTTAGCAGAAGATGGTTTCGATCCATCGACCTCTGGGTTATGGGCCCAGCACGCTTCCGCTGCGTCACTCTGCTCCTGATAACAAAACTGCCATACCCACAACTTTTCAAAAGGACTTGCGTTTAGGCACATTTGAAGTGCTCCTGTCATAAATTAGATCAGGTGAAAAATACAGAGTGTTTTAGCATAGAGTTGAGGCAACTTTTCTTCAAGTAGGAGCAGAGCATGCATTTAAGTAAAAAAAGGTTTAGCAGAGGATGGTTTCGATCCATCGACCTCTGGGTTATGGGCCCAGCACGCTTCCGCTGCGCCACTCTGCTCCTGACAACAAAATTGCCATACCCTACTCTTTTCAAAAGGACTTGCGTGTAGGCACACTTTAAGCGCAACTCTGTCATCTATTAGAACATGTGAAAACTACAGAGGGTTTTAGCACACAGCTGAGGCGACTTTTCTCCAAGTAGGAACAGAGCATGTACATAAGTAAAGCAGTCTTAGCAGAGGATGGTTTCGATCCATCGATCTCTGGGTTATGGGCCCAGCACGCTTCCGCTGCGCCACTCTGCTCCTGACAACAAAACTGCCATACCCTACTGTTTTCAAAAGGACTTGCGTGTAGGCACACTTTAAGCGCAACTCTGTCATCTATTAGAACATGTGAAAACTACAGAGGGTTTTAGCACACAGCTGAGGCGACTTTTCTCCAAGTAGGAACAAAGCATGTACATAAGTAAAGCAGTCCTAACAGAGGATGGTTTCAATCCATCAACCTATGGGTTATGGGCCCAGCACGCTTCTGCTGCGCCACTCTGCTGTAAATCACCCCAGATGGGACTCGAACCCACAATCCCTGGATTAGGAGGTCAGTGCCTTATCCATTTGGCCAATGGGGCTGATAAAAACCTGCGCTCATGTGCCCCGATTACTTTGGCTTCAGTGACAACAACGGCAGCAGCATTTAAACAAGGCCAGCACACAAAGTAATCCAGATGAACGACTACTTCGACATGCCACTGGGGCATGACTCGCTTGCCCTACTAATTCTCCATCTCATTCAGGTGGCTTAGTCAATGAGGCGTTTGAATAAGGCATACACACAGATTTTCTGAACGAACAAGCGGGATGTGGAAGTTGCTCTTTATTTGGGATAAAACATGTATATAAGTGAAGAAGCCTTAGCAGAGGATGGTTTCGATCCATCGACCTCTGGGTTATGGGCCCAGCACGCTTCCGCTGCGCCACTCTGCTCGCCATAGAAGAAGTCCAATTCACAGGTGTTTTCATAAGGACTTGTGTTTTGGCACACATGAAGAGCACATGTGTGAGCTAATCTTCAAGTAAGAACACAGCATGTTTATAAGTGAAGCAGTCTTAGCAGAGGATGGTTTCAATCCATCGACCTCTGGGTTATGGGCCCAGCACGCTTCCGCTGCACCACTCTGCTCCTGATAACAAAACTGCCATACCCACAACTTTTCAAAAGGACTTGCGTTTAGGCACATTTGAAGTGCTCCTGTCATAAATTAGATCAGGTGAAAAATACAGAGTGTTTTAGCATAGAGTTGAGGCAACTTTTCTTCAAGTAGGAGCAGAGCATGTATTTAAGTAAAAAAAGGTTTAGCAGAGGATGCTTCCGCTGCACCACTCTGCTCCTGACAACAAAATTGCCATACCCTACTGTTTTCAAAAGAACTTGCGTGTAGGCACACTTGAAGCGCTCTTCTGTCATCTATTAGAACATGTGAAAACTACTGAGGGTTTTCGCACAAAGCTGAGGCGACTTTTCTCCAAGTAGCAACAGAGCATGTACATAAGTAAAGCAGTCTTAGCAGAGGATGGTTTCGCTCCATCGACCTCTGGGTTATGGGCCCAGCACGCTTCTGCTGCGCCACTCTGCTCGCCCTAGAAGAAGTCCAATTCACAGGTGTTTTCAAAAGGACTTGTGTTTAGGCACACATGAAGAGCACAGGTGTGATGTAAAAGTTTATACGATTAAATACCGTTCCAAATTATTTTACATCCTATCAGGACATATAAATAATCCCGCGGTAACTAAAGAGCCTATCCTTTAGTCGTACT